>NC_083103.1:56121315-57520984 GCF_949774975.1 Lagenorhynchus albirostris
GGGTGGTGACCTTGGTCCGTGACATTGTCAGTGGAAGTTATGATCCTTGGCAGCAGGCAAGTAGGAAGGGCCAGCGGTTCTACTAGCATAAGGTCATGGTTGGGGCAAGCCTATTCCTGGCTGAGATGTAAATAAATAGTGGAGTTCAGAGAGAGCCCAAGCTATCCATACACTCCTGGTCAACCCTGAGGTGTGTGCAGGAATAGAGAAGATGCAAAAGGACCAAGCAGAAAGCAAAAGCCAGAACAGACTTAAAAATGACCTGAACTTTGAATGTGCTCCCTTCCCCACATACAGCTCCACTGACAGAACACCTGGCTTGATGTGTCTGAGCATAATCTCTATCCAATCATTGGTTGGCCACTAAGCTATGCAGACAGAAGCTTAAAGGCAAGAATAAGAAAATAACAAAATAGAGACACAAGTGGTCACACTGTGGGAATGAAAGATTTCACATATTTAACCTAGGCAGGTTCTATACAAATAAAGAAAGAGAAAAAACAACAGTAACAACAATCTTCAAGAGGGAAAATCAGAACCCAGAGTTGCTACAATATGGTAACTAAAATGTCCGATTTTCAACAACAACAAAATTATAAGACCTACAAAGAAACAGGAAAGTATGACCCATAATCAGAAAAAGCAGTAAACAGAAACTGACTGAAAGCATCCTTAAATGTTGAAATCAGCAGATAAATGTTGCAAAGCAGCTATTAAAAAATGTTCAAAGACCTAAAGGAAATCATGTCTAAGGAATTAAAGGAGAGTATGGCAACAATTAATCAACAAATATAGAAGCTCAACAAAGAGTCAGAAACCCTAAAAAAGAACCAAAAGGAAATTCTAGAGTTGAAGTACAATAACTAAAACATTCATTACAGCAGCTCAAGAGCAGACTTAAGAGGGAAAAAAAAAATCAGTAACTTGAAGATAGAGCAAGATTAATCAATCTGAAGAACAGGGAGATAAAATTTGAAGAAAAATGAACAGAGCCTCAGAGACCTGTGGGATAACATTAAGCACACCAGGAAACATATAATAAGGGCCTCAGAAAGAGCAGAGAGAAGGGTCAGAAAAAGCATTTGGAGAAATAATAGCTAAAACTTCCCCCAACCAGATGAAGAACTTTAATCTACATATCTAAGAAATTCAATGAACCCCTGATAAGATAAATGCAAAGAGAGCTAAACATAGACACATCACAGTCAAACTGTTAAAGCCAAAGAGAAAATCTTGAAAACATTAAGAGAAAAATGACTCATTTTTTTACAGCAGAGCACCAATATAATTAATGGCTGACTTCTCATCTTAAATAACAGAGGCCAGAAGAGCTGAAAGAGAAATACTGTCATCCAAGAATTCCACATCCAGCAAAACTATCCTTAAAAACTGAAGGCAAAATAAAGACATTCCCAGATAAACAAAGGTGGAGAGACTTCATTGCTAGGAGACCTGCCTTATGAAGTTTTGCAAGTTGAAAGGAAATGATACCAGGATGTACTCAAATCCACAGGAAGAAATGAAGAGCATCAGAAATGGAAAATATGTGGATTGATATAAATATATTTTCATTTCTGCTCTTAACATCTTTTAAAAACATAAGGTTGTATACAGCAATACTTATAACACTGAATTTAGGTTTTATATATATATAATATACAATATATAGTATATAATACACCGTATGTTACATATACATATCAGTAATAGCATAAGGAAGGAGGAAGGACTAGAACTATCTTTTAATAAAGTTTTTAGGTTTTACTGAAATTAAGTTAGTATTAATCTAAAGTGGATTACGATCATTTAAAATGCATATCACAATCCCTACAGCAATCACTAAAAAAGCCCTTAAAATATAGTTAAAAAAACCAAGAAAGGAATTAAAATGTTACACTAGAAATTTTTATTTAACACCAAAAACCAGGTTGTAGAGAAGAAACAGAAGAATAAGAAACGACAAGGGACATACAGAAAACAGCAGCAAAGTGGTAAATATAAATTGAATAATATCAATAAAGTAATTAAATGTGAATGGTCCAAATGACTCAATCAAAAGGCAGATATTGTCAGACCAGATAAAAAAGCAAAAATCAATTATACACTATCTATAGGAGACATACCTTAGATTATAAGACACAAACCAGTTGAAAGTAAAAGAATGAGAAAGATTTATCATAAAAACAGAAACCATAAGACAGCTGGAGTAGTCCTATAATATTAGATACAATAGATACAGGACAAGAATTATTTCTAGAAACAAAGAGTCAGTCTGTTGGGAAAATATGACAATTATAAATCAGTATGTGCCTAACAACAAAACATCAAAATTCATGAATGAAAACCTGACAGAACTGAAAGAAAAAATAGATAGCTCAGGGCTTCCCTGGTGGCACAGTGGTTAAGAATCTGCCTGTCAATGCAGGGGACACAGGTTCGAGCCCTGGTCCAGGAAGATTCCCATATGCTGCGGAGCAACTAAGCCTGTGCACCACAACTACTGAGCCTGCGCTCTAGAGCCCATGCCCTGCAACAACAGAAGCCACCGCAATAAGAAGCCGGCGCACTGCAACGAAGAGTAGCCCCCGCTCGCCACAACTAGAGAAAGCCCGTGAGCAGCAACAAAGACCCAACACAGCCAAAAAGAAAATAAATAAATTTTAAAAAATAGTTCAACAATAATAATTGGATATTTCAATCTCAACAATCGATAGGAAAACTAGACAGAAAACCAGCAAAGATACAGAAGACTTGAACAATGCTATAACTAACCTAGTAGACACGTACGGAACACTCTCTACCCAAGGACCTCAGGACACACCTTCTTTTCAAGTGAACGTGGAACATTCTCCCAGATAGACCATATGCGAGGCCATAAGACAAATACCAATAAATATAAAGGGACTGAAATCATACAAGGTGTGTCTTTTAACCAGACATTGGAAATCAACAACATAAAGAAATATAAGGCCTCTAAATCCCTCTCCTGGTTTAGCAAAGCATAGCCTGCAGTAACCAGAGGATCCCGGGAAAGGGATACTTTTTGAGGAAGTCAGAATGCTGCTCTCCCTGATTCTCTTTCCCCCTCCCTAATCAATACCCCGCCCTCCATTCAATTAGAAATTGCAACCCCAAGAAAATGGGTGGCTCTGTATCTATTGGGAGACCCTGAAGTAGGCTGATGTTCAGTGTCAGAAACCATGGAAATGGAGTATCCACTTAAATTACCCTAGACACTCATAGGACAGCTACAACACCCACAGATCTAGAAGTGGTGCTCTAGCAGTACTCAGAAATCTAATTCACACTCAGGGAAGTACAGGGCAGGGTCACTTACTGAATTCCTAACTTACATCAGGTATTATATTGACTCTTTACCAACTCATTTTACAGATGAGAGAACTGAGGTTCAGAGAGGTTAAGTAAGTTACTCAAAGCCACATAAGATGTGTATGGCCTGAGATATGAATTCACCAAATTCGGATATATGGCACAGGCCTTGAGTCCTACATCAGAGAGAAACTTTGCTGTCTTTTGTTACAGAGACTAGAGTTGCAGAGAACACTGAGGGTTTTTTTTTTTAGAAACTTAACAATGATTTCTTAAGTGATATTTGAATGATTTTATTTGATTGGAGCACTGAAATATTTTATGGCAACAGTTTAATACAATGAGTAGAAAGGATGTGTGTGGGGAGTGGCAGAGGGGAAGATAGGACTTTATTATCCCCATTCTACTGAGGAGAAAACCAGAGCTGAGAGACAGACGATGTAAGTGAGTGACTTGACCGGTATGACGAAGCTAACTAGGGGCTAAGCAGGGTCTAGAGCCCAGGCCTCTTCGACCCCAGTGAGTGTGGAAAGAAGCAGCTGTATTGTGCATCAGGGCCCAATAACTCAAGAAATGCAAGCTGTGTGCAGGCAATAGGTTATCTGGCCACTGCTGGAGGGGTGCTGAAACCCACCATGGGGTGGGGAGTCAGGGGAGCCCTCTCAGAGGGCAGAGGGGTACTGAGTAGCCTTTGTGCCCCCTACTCCCATCTAGGGGCAGCCAGGAAAGAGGTGTCCCCATCCCAAGGGAGCTGAAGTGTGTATGGGAGCATGACGTCCCCCACGGCTCATTCTTCCACCCACACGCCTCACAACCCCTCTCCCTTCCCAAAGGATGGCCATCATCCCTAAATCCTCTCCCTTGCTAGGCCAAGTCCCCTTTCCCTGCCCAAAAGAGCAGCGAGAAGGTGGCTTTTGGTCATGACTATACACTGCACACTCTGCACAGGCCCCTTTTTTTCCTGTATTTTCCCTAGTTCCTGCCCAGATCCAGTCCTGACTCGCTGTGTCGAGTTCTACCAGGCATCACTTAGCAGTGTGCCTCGCCACTGGGTTTAAAACAGCAGGGGACTCGAGAGTTTTAGACGTGCAGCTCTTGCTGGGTGAGTGGGATTTTTATGAGGCCGCTGCAATTGGTCTTGCATACAGGGTGCTAAAGATTTTTATGGCTGGCTGGGATTTGTTGGAAGCGCCAAGGTGGAACGTGATGGAGTTCCCCATTAGGGAATGTCCTCAGGAAAGCGGGCGCGCATGGTTCCCTGGTACTCAGAGATGTCAGAGAGCTGGTTTTATGGAAAGCAATTTCCTCAGTAAAGAAAAAATATGCTCCAGAGACAGTGATTTCAGCACAGGGGCACTGCCACCCTGGGTTTAACGGGCTTCCTTAGCAGCCGGGCCCTGGTGACTGCAAAGACAAATGGGTCCTACCTGTTCTGTCTGCCAGCAAACTTTTCTTCCCTTCTGTTGTTTAAAAACATACGTTTTAAAATAAAATAATAAAAAGCTTGAAGAATGAGTGGCAATGACATCATCCACTCAATACTATTGTTAACATTTTGCTATGTGTACACATATATTTTTGCCATAGTTTGGACGTAGCTACGATACGGTTTTATAACTTGTTTCACGTTTTATGATAAACATTTCGAAATCATGACAATCTCTCCGTAGACTTCATTTTAAGTCCCTTTGTAATATTCCATTAGGCTGACATACCATAAGTGGTAGAGTCCTATTTTCCATATGGTTGGATATGGGGCCAGTCTCTGGTTTCTCATTATAAATAACGACCCCATGAACATCTGGGAACATGAAGCTTCGCTTGTATTTCCAATGAATTCCTCGGAATACATTTCTAGAAGTGGAATTACTGGATCAAACGATGTCACATTTTAAAGTATCCTGATGACATATGGCCAGCTTGCTTTCCATAAAGGTATTATCAGTTTACACTTCCATCCACCTTACATTGAGAATGCCTCTGTTACCACACTCTTGCCAACACTGCGATCTTTAGTTTTTAACATGTCTACTAATTTCCAAGGTACAAAATGCCACCTCATTGGGTTTTAATTTGCATTTTCGGATTAGTAGTCAGGTTGAACATTTTGCCCATTTGTGTATCATCTGTTTATGTTTCTTTTTTTATTGGAGTCTTAGGGTTTGCCTGTTTACTACAGAAATAAATTGTCTGCCATATTTGCCACAAAAATATTTTTTAACAGATTTGTTATTCCTGGCAGACTTTTCAAGCAAAACCCAAAGCTGACACACATGGGTTTCCAGTTACTCGTGTTAGCTGTACAATGATCATTCCAAGGACGTCCCAAGCCCTGGCTTTTGGTGTGTGTGGGGCAGGGTGGGGGTGTGGGTAGTGTTGGTGTTTAACCTTTGGTGAGGTATGCAGGGTACCCAGGCTGGGCCCAAATGTAGCTGCAGGCCCTCAACCAAGTATTGGATTCTCCTCGCTAGCCTGACCCTGTACGTCCAGATCTTGGAAATGAGTAAGACGCAGCCCCTTAATGAGTTTGCAGCGTACTTGGAAATTAAACAAGTACACCTACAGTAGGAGTCCAAGGCAGGGGGTAATAAATGCCCTTTGTTAGGGGTATGGCGCCAGTAGCTGAGATTCAGGTTCTTAAATTCTATCAAGTATTATGGTCAGTCCTTGAACCCAGGAATCCTGACTCTTAGGCCACAGGACCACATAATGTTGGTGTTGAGGGGATCCTAGCAGTTACTTGAACCTCCCCATTTTACAGGACAGAAAACTGAGGCTCAGAGACTTGACCAGGGTCTTGGGGCAAGTTAGTGGCAGGGCTGGTCTGGAATCCAAGTCTCCTGCTTTCCGGTTAGGCTTTTTCTGGAGCCCCTCAATTTCTTTACACAGCATTCTTTCCTGGCTCTTCACTCACCCGCCTACCTTTACATGATCCTTTTTATGTGCCAAGCACTAGGACATGGAGTTAAAATATGGTTCCTGCCCCAAAGGAATTCACAGTCAGTGAGCAGGGGTTGTGTAAGTCATCAGAGGGACTTAGAGCAGGCACTTTGGGCTGCTGGGCCTCAGCGGTGGCTTGAGGAGATCAAGGTAGAAGTCTTCATCCGGCTTATGCTGTCCTGGGTAAGTTTCCCTCAGTCTGCCAGGGGACAGCAAAGCGTGCGAAGGCCAAGCCCAGACCCCAGCAGAAAGCCCCACTTCGGCACCTCGCTCACAGTGGTTTGGAAGAAGGAACACAAGCTTCAGAGTCAGACTGTGCCCCTGACTAGCACCTTGGACAATGCACCTCTCCTTTCTGGCCTTAGTCTTCTGAGCTCTACAATGGGCCTCAGAGTTGTTTGTGAGAAATAAATAAGGCACATGGCAGAATGTTTAACACACAGTAGGTGTGCTCCCTCCTTTATTAAGCTCATCCTTATTAAGGATGGGCCCCATCCTTAGTCGGCTCAATTAAAATATTCTTTTATTAAAAAGTCCCTCAATCTGGAACAAATGTCGGCTAATACCTCATCTTCTGGCCTCTGCCGGGGGGAGTTCATCACAAACGGGCCCACCTATGGGCTCTGACCCGCGCTGCTCCTTAGAGGTTGCTGCCTCTGCCCCCTGCCTGCTCCCTTCTGGCTGAGCACTATTCTGATTATAGCTCCCATTGAGGCTGACCCCTGGGCCCCCGAATGAGTCTCTGAATCAGAATCACAGTGCCAGCTGTGTGCCTCCCATCTGCTAACAAAGCTCTTACTTGGGAGTTTCTCACTCCTAGTCTCCAAACCTGTTTTGGCCTTGATGTGGTGATGGTTAATTTTGTGTGTCAACTTGACTGGTCCATGGGGTATCAAGATATTTAAACAGTGTCTTGGGGGATGTCTATGTGAGGGTACTTCTGGATGAGATGAGCATTTGAATTCACAGACTGAGTAAAGCAGATCGCCCCCTTTAGTACAGGTGGGTATACATCATGCAATCCATCGAGGGCATGAATAGAACAAAAAGGTGGAGGAAGAGAGGTAGGGAGAATGTGCTCCCTCTGCCTGACGGCTTGAGCTGGGACACTGGTCTTCTCCTGCCCGCGAAGTGAGAATTATACCACTGGGCTCCTGTTCTCAGGCCTCTGGACTTGGACTGGAAGTACACCACTGGCTTTCCTGGGTCTCCAGCTTGCAGATGGCAGATCATGGGATGTCTTAGCGTCCATATTTGCATGAACCAATCCCTTGTAATAAACCTCTTATATTTATCTATCCTATTGCTTCTGTTTCTCTGGAGAGCCTGACTAATACGGTCCTGTTTTGAGTGCCCGTTCTGGTGATCTGACCAAGGCTCTCCTCCGCCAGTCCTGCCTTGCTTCTTCTATGAGACCTTCTTCCAAAACTAATTTCCCCGAGGTCCATGGCCTATGTGCCTAGATTCCCGAGCATGGAATCTGGGGCCAGATCCTCTGCCTGCACCCCTCTTCCTTCCCCAGGGGCCAGCTTCCCTGGCTAGGATCTGATCCCCCTCACTTGGCAGCCCCTGTCCAGCCTCAAGGAGTTGGCTTAGTGCCTGACGCCAACCCTTCCTCACTGCCCTGACAGTTGGGAGAAACTTACAGCGAGAAATGAATATAATTTAGAGGACGATCACCAGTGAAATCACCAGCACAATCGCTAAGCATGGAGAAGAGCAGACATTTTTCCTCTGGAAAGGACCATCTTTTTTTTTTTTTTTGCCTTTTAAAAAACCCAGTGACTCTCACTGTCATTCTGATTCATGAAACCAAACTCTGATGAAAGTTCTTCCCTCATTTTCCTTCCTTTCGATGAAACCCACTTCTCCTTGGGAGGGACCCCCAGCTGATTTCCCATCTCCATGCACCTTTGTATAGAAGTTGGCAGGTGGTAGCCCAGTGGCCTGCTGAAACCCTCCTGACAAACGGGAATCCAAACCACCAGCCCTCGGAGGAGCATGGATGAGCACAGGCTCACTACATGTAAATCCAGAGAAACGGGATGGGGTACATGCAATTGAATTTTCTCACAAGAATTTCCAGATCTTTGACTCAGAGAAGTCCCTGTGAGGGTCACCTCTAACTTTAACCCCTGTGCAGCTTGACTGTCTCTCCCCGGTGATGGGGCCAAGTTTTCCAGGCCAGGGTCCTACATAAGATAGGTGGCTGCTGGACCAGCCCACCTACCCTCAGGGTCTTTCCTGGAAAAGCTCGAAAGAAGGGGGGATGGGTAATGCTTACCGCACACCTATTACATGCCAGGTAATTCCCCATTTAATCCTGTAATAGCCTTGATCCATGGAGGGAATTTACCCTTAGTTCCAGAGGAGAAAATTGAGGCAGAGCTTTCCCACTAATATTAAGTAGGTACTCGATAAATGCTTATCAACCTGACCTTATCTCCAAGCTCTTGAGAAATGATAAAGTTTTTTGGAAACGTGAAGAATTGTAACTCTTACTGTCAGTGTAGTTTGTTGTGCTGAATGAGATATACAGGAGGTCCAAGATGGTGATGACGGAGTTTTGGGGATATTCACACAGGAGAGAGTCTAACTGTCCATCACATGTATACTCTTCCTTCCAGAGTATAGAACTGTGGCTGAGAGTGGCTGCTCAGCTAAGGACTACATTTCCCAGCTTCCCTTGCATCTAGGTGGGACCAAGGAAATGGAACTCACTATGGGATTGAACACCTTCTCAGCCCAGACAGTAAAGAAGCAGGTCTGCTTTCTTCATCACTTTTTCCTCTTTTGCAGATGGCTCTGAAGCTCCAGAAGATGGAAAAGCCACAAGATAGAAGGCATTTGGATCTCTGAATCATTCCTGGCATAAAGAAATGCTGCCTGCCAATTAGGGACGGTGCATTAGACTGACATGTGGACAAGATATATTTACCTACGCCTCTGAAATCGTGAGGTTTTCTACTATAACTGGCATTATCCTTACTAATATACTTGATGCGGTTTATCTTTTCATGCACCTTTCAAAGTGAACATTCATGGCATGGCAAACATTCAGGGGACACGGGGCCCTGATTAATTGCTTCCTGGATTCCTTCCCTTATCTCCTCCACCAAGCACAGCCACACCAGGCGGTCCCCCAACCCTTTCCAGCCCCCCTGCAATCCTCATGATGTCTCCTCAGGCTCCCATGCTCTTTCATACTGATAATATCCTACCTTCACAATACCCTCAAATGTCACCCCCTCAGGGAAGCTCTCCCCGGGTAGGATTAACCACTCTGTGTCTCTATAGTGTTTTTTGTTATAATTTTTATTTTCTATTGGAGTAGAGTTGATTAACAATGTTGTGTTAGTTTCAGGTGTACAGCAAAGTGATTCAGTTATACATATACATGTATCTAGTCTTTTTCAAATTCTTTTCCCATTTGGGTTATCACAGAGTACTGAGTAGAGGTCCCTGTGCTGTACAGTAGGTCCTCGTTGGTTATCTACTTTAAATAGAGCAGTGGGTAGGTGTCAATCCCAAACTCCCTAAAACTACCCCTCCCTCCCCACCCTTCCCCCCGGTAACCATAAGTTTGCTCTCTAAGTCTGTGAGTCTGTTTCTGTTTTGTAGTGTTTATCAGACTTGTGCTATGCTTATTTTTCTGATGACTCCTTCCCTGCCCACCCATCCACTGACCTCTCTGGGACAGGCGCAGGCCCAATGTCTTTCTACTTGCCTTGTCAGCTAAATTTGGGCCCAGCCTGGGTACCCCGCGTACCTAGCCAATGGTTAAACACCGACACCATCCACAGCCCCAGCCTGCCACGCACACCCCAAAAGCTCGCTACCTTGTATTCCCAATTTCCCTCCTTCCAACATTTTCTCTTTGGTCTTTTTTTTTTTAGTCCCTAACATACTCCGACAATTTCATTTACTTCCCTGTGCTGCCCATCCGCAGTGCCCAGTGCAGTCCCTGGCACACGGGAGACAACCCATAAATATTTGCTGAAAGAACTGAGAGCGAAGAAGCGAGTGAGTGTGGAACTCACGCTCTGTGCCATTTCCACCTTAGAATGAAAGGCTGCCCTTTGCCTCAGTATCTAATTTAAATGTTATCTACACGATGCCAGAGCCGACAAGACCTTGCGGACCGTCCCCTCTGTTCCCCCCCCGCAGCTCACTAGCAATGCAGGAGGAAGCCTCTATTGCCCTGCTGGCTGGCAAGAGGGTGGGGGGAGCAGGCGGGGGCCACTGGTACTTTGGGATCCACTTATCTATTAATTTCTTATCTAATTAAGGCCCACAATGACACAGCTATTTGTTCCAAAATGCCCTGGAACTAAACTCACACAGCATATGCGCATTTGAATCAACTAAAACGGTTCTCCTTAATGTCTGCCTTCCGTAGCCAAAAACTGTTGCACACCCGGGTCCACAGCAGGGAAGTGCCTTGTCACTGCATTAGGCCCCACATGGTATAGCTGCACACTGGCCACCAGGGCTCTTCTTAGAGGGCGAGGGGCAGCCTTTCCAGGGTCCTGGAGATGAGTGAGCAAAACCCTTTTCGGGGAGAACTGCCTTTTACTTGTTGTTTGCAAATCGAGCTATAACCACAGAGACAGTGGGCTCTGGGAGATTGGGAGAAGATGGGCAAAGGTGGGCAAGAGGGGCTTACCGCTGCCTTGGCCGAGTGCCATGACTTTTACAAACAGGAAGGCTAAGGGCAGTGGATCTGCAGACAGCTCTCCTTGGGGCTTACCTCCTCTTACTGGACTTGAATGGCACCCTGAACTTCTCGGGCAGACTCCGACATACGGACACACTGACGTACCAAACATACTCTGACACATGGGCATACTCTTGCATCCTTTGACACACTCAGGCATACTCTGACGCTGCACTTTTTCATGGCTTCACTCTACAGTAGTTGTGTGATACTCCCAAGAAGCTGGGGAACCAATCAGGACTGACTCATCCTTGTATCTCAGACCCTGGCAGAGGGACACAGGAAATGTTTGTTGAACTGAACTGAAATAAAAATACCTCATTAGGCTGTTGGGAGAAAATATATGTAAGAAGCTCCCCACATGGTAATGATGCTAATGATCACAAACACTTACTAAGTACTGACGGCTGCCAGGCACTGACTAAATACTTTACACATATTGACACATGGCATCCTCACAGCTATGATGGAAGGCAGGTACTATTTCTATCACCCCATTGGAGAGATGGTGGAGTGAGGCAGAGCTGGGATTTGAACCCGGGCAGTCTGGCTCCTGAGTCCTTGGACTGAGCCACTACAATTGCAATTACTTTTGCTGCACTGAATGCTGCCAGGAATCACTGTAACCAAACGATGCTCCGCTGCCCACACAGTTGCAAGAAGTGGCCACCTCTTTGCATTTCACATGTGGATCACCGCCATATGGGAAAAGCTACTCTGCTGATTCCTTACGAAAAAAGCCTGTGTGTGTGTGTGTGTGTGTGTGTGTGTGTGTGTGTGTGTGTGTGTGTGTGTTCATTCTAAGCGACATCTTTATTGTTCAACTCCTCCACAGTGCAAAAACTATTCAATTAAAACAGCAGGTAAGGGCTTCCCTGGTGGCGCAGTGGTTGAGAGTCCGCCTGCCGATGCAGGGGACACGGGTTCGTGCCCCGGTCCGGAAAGATCCCACATGCTGCGGAGCGGCTGGGCCCGTGAGTCACGGCCGCTGAGCCTGTGCGTCCGCAACGGGAGAGGCCACAACAGTGAGAGGCCCGTGTACCGCAAAAAAAAAAAAAAAAAAAAAAAAAAAAACAGCAGGTAAGAAAATTTTATACTGCAGCTTTCTAGTAAGGTCTATTATGAGAAAGAACCAAAGAAAAGAGCAGAAAGAATTCCACAGTATTTGAGAGTCAGCTGTGCGTCGAGTGATGGGTTCACTGCTGGAGATACTATGGTGAGTGGAAGAGACATGGTTCCTGTCCTCATGGAGCTTATGGTCTGATGAGGAGATGGACAATACACAGAAAACACAGCACACAACCAAATATGTATGACCATGGTGCTATAATAGATGTAAATTAACAGGACCCTTGAGGGAGGACACCAAGGTGTTCCCTCAGATCAGGTTATCAGAAGAGGCCTCTCTGAGAAGGTGACAATTAGGTTGAGACCTAAAGAATGAGAGGGGCAAAGAATGCCAAAGGTAGATGGAAGAGCTTTCTAAAAAGTGGAAAAGAATGTGTAAAGGCCAAAGGCAAGGACAAGCTTGATGTGCCAAGGACCTGCAAGTGTGGCTAGGGCAGGGCAGATGGAGTGGTAGGAAGGAGCCTTATTGAAACATAGACGTTGGAGAGTCATGTGGACAATGGCAAATGCTCTGGATTTTATTCTAGGAATGAAGGGAAGCCATGGAAGGGTCTAAACAGGGATATAACAATGTTCTAATTTATGTCTTTCAAAGACCTACCATGTAGGAGACAAGAATGGAAAGAGGCAGAAGAGTGAACAGGACAGGCTGTTCAGGTGAGAGACCACGGGGTCTTGAATTATGATTAGAGATAGAGAGAAGGATGGATTGGGGATACATTTTTGGAGGTGGAACCAATAGGACTTGTTAGTGATTTGGACATGGAAACTGAAAGAAAGGCAGGAATCAAAGATGACCTAGGTTTCTAACTTGGGCAAGTGGACAGTCTCATTTACCGAGATGGGGAAGACTTCGGGGAGATACAGGATTTGGGGTCCTGATTATGAGTTTTGTTTTAGTTTTGTTAATTTGAGAGGCTCACCACACATCTAGCTAGAGATGTCAACAGATAGTTGGAGATAGAAGTCTGGAGTTTACAGAGGAGAGACCTGGGCTGAAGATATGAATTTGGTTGGTATTTAAAGCATGAAAATGGATGAGCGTACCTTGAGAGTCAAGGTAGGGACTACTAAATGACAGGACAGATCATGAGAGAGACAGTACTCACCAGGCCCAGAAAAAACAGCTGGATGAAATTTCATAGTTAATAGCATGTGTGTAAGGAAGTTCTTAGGGGGAAGCATTCAGCTGCCAGCCCCATACTGGGGGTCACCAAGAGACCCCAAGGTGATTGAGAGGGGAGATGGTCCAAAGCAAGGTCAAGAGGTGGACAGACCTGAGTTTGGATCCTTCCTTTCACTGCTACTTGCTGGTTTATCTCCCTGAACCTCAGATGCTTCAACTGTAAAGGAGTAGACCTACTACTATAAGACCTCCTACATATAGAGTTGTCATGAGGGTGAAAGTGATGTTTGCAGGTGCATACTTGGTTCCTGGCACAGAGTATACTCCCACGGGAGCTATTATTTCTCCTAAGCTGGACCCACAGAGGTTGGGTGATTAGAATGATGGGGGGATCAATTTCTCTCTGTTCTAAGCAGGGCAGACCACTCCTGGTGGATCAGTTGGCCAACTGTGAGGCCCACACACACAGAAAGTCACAGACAAACGAGGGAAGTCCAGACCTCAGACCCTGTGAGGAAGAGCAGAAGGAAGAGTCTGGATAAAAGAAGCTGAGGCTGGAGAAGGTGGAGTGGCTGGAGAACTGGTCTCTGTTTTCGTATCTCTGGAGGACTTTGCCAGGGATGAAAAACTGCCCTTGTTCTGGGTGGTTCCAAAGCGGGGGGATTGGTAGGGGCACCTTTAGTGAAACAAACCGCTAGTTAGTGGATATCAGGAAGAATGTTCTGTACAAGGCACAGAAGATCTGTTTAGTACGCAACCTTTGGGTTTTAAAAACGGGAGAAATGTAAGAATATGTATTTATATTTCCAAAGAGAAATCCTGGAAAGATACCCAGAAACTAAAAAGTGGTTACCTATGGGAAGGGAGTGAGGAATATTGAGAACTGGGTGGGAAGGAGGTGGGGAGAGGGGTTGGAAGTAAAACTTTTTCATCATATACCATTTTATGTTGTTTGAACAATGTGAACATATTCCATATGCAAAAAGCTAAATTAGAAATATGACTGAAGCAAGCAAGCAAGCATGCAAGAAAGCAGGCAAAGCATCAATATATATCCTATGTCAGAGCTGCTCAAACATGGCACAGGCTGCCTGGGGAGCAGGACCAGGTCCACGGGCTGAGGGGCCCGTGGAACCCTACAGGGCCGTGGGCTCAGAAGGCCCTACGCTTGATTCAGTGCTCTGTTGCTGCTGCCTTAAAATGCTTACTAATCTTTGCACATGGAGCCCTGCATTTTCGTCTTGCACTGGGTTCCTCAAGTGATGTAGCAGATCCTGCTGGGGAAACAATGGTCCTCAACCTTGGGGAACTGTGAGCTGGGGCTAGGAAACCACTGGGGTGAATGCTGTGGGACAGCTTCAAGCCTGGGGTGGGGGGGAATGGATTGCATGACCTTGAAGTGAAATCTTGTTGGCTGGCTGAATGCTGGAACGCCTAACACTAGGCGTTTCTTCCACCTGAGCCCTATAGCTAGGATGACAACATGTTCCTGTTGGCCTGGGATGATTCTGGTTTGTGCCTGTTGTCCCAGTGTAATTATTAACAGTGATGCCATTCACTATGACGAGTGTCCCAGTTTGGACAACAAATTATATGGCCACCCTAAGTTAAGGCTCTCCTGCCAACAGCCACCTACTTGGTGTGAGAGGCCGGGGGACACTTCATTCATTTGGGCTGCTCAAGGATTGAGGCTGCTGCCTGGACCCCATCTGCTAGCCCTAGATACATCACACACACACACACACACACACACACACACACACACACACACACACACACTCACGCACACACACACACACACACACACACACACACACTCACGCACACATGCCTGGCATGGCTCACCAGTAAGCTGATTATTTATAATGTGGCAGAAGACAGTTTTAAGATAAGGAAATGGAACGCAGGGCTGATTGAAACAATGTGCTTATCTCTGTCTCAAGACGAAAGAGTGGCCAGAGGGAGATTACTTGGAATATGTTTACTTGCTTCCCAGAGGCCTTCCCCCAACCTCCTCTTTATACTCAGAATGAGTTTAATATGTGAAATGTGATTTGAGCGGGGCAGGGAGTGAGGAATGAAGGTGAATCACTCCAACCAAGCTAATCCACGTGTTATTCGTTGACTTTTTTAGCCAGACTTTCAGATCAGCAGCCTTAGAAAGACAGGGCTGGCGGGATTTTAGAGATGAGCTAGTGCAACCTCCTCACTTGGATTTCTCCTGGAGAGCTCTGTATTTTGCAGCAGTAGTTGGGAGGGAACTCATGGGGAAATAAAGCAAAGATGCTACAAAAAATATTCAGAGGCATGATCTGGACCTCCTGCTTTCCCTGCACACCTGCATGTCTCTGTGAAACCTGCTGCCTCTGCCTATGATGCCACTGCCTGCTCCTGCAGAAGACGTAAACTCTTCCAAGGGCTGGAGCCTTCGCTACGAGCAGGGGCCTAGTCCAGGGCCTGGCACAGGGAGGCGGCAGGGCAGGCGGCATGAGTGAAGTCAGGGCAGCCGTCTGGCCACACTGATCTGGGCCTCATACTGAACCTTCTAAGGGTGAAGGGGAAGGAAAAAGGCTATCAGTGGAGGACACAAAGTAAAACAGCCCACCCCCTCCAAAGTGCAATTCTTATATTTCTAAACTACCCGGGGAGCCATTTCCCCTCAACTGCTGACTCTGCTGGGAAAGGTCAAATCACCTTCCCTATGTTTCACGTTCCTATTCGAAAGTCACCTCTTCCAGAAAGCCCTCAAAGAGGACTTCTCCCTTTACTTTGTTCAGCAATCACTCTCCTCCCGCTTCTCATTTCTTTATGAGTTCAGGGAATATTTATTGATCACTTTCTATGTATTGTGTTCTGTACGACGTACTGGTTCCGTGCTAGGAGTTGAGAAGACAAAGACCATGAGATCCAACCACTCTGCTCAAGTTCTCAGTCTTGGGAGAGGGGGATCGAGGGATGTGGAAACAGAGACAGCATACTACTGAAGTATGGGGTTAGAAGGAAGTGCTGAAAGGTAAGGAATGCCAAGGGAATACCGCCCTCAAACCAGCCTCAAGGCTCAAAAGGGAATTCTTAGAAGTGAGACTTGAGCTGCATCTTGAAAGATGAGCCTGAAGTGGTTTGGGGGCAGCAAAGGTGAAAGATAAAGACGTGTGAGGCCTCCAGGCACCGAGCACCTGGTATTCTACTGCTATCACCTATCTCAGCATCCCACCACCCTACCAGCCTGTTAGCTTTGTGGGGACTGCACCCCATGTCCCCACACCTTTCTCGGAATTCATCACTTCTTTGTTAGACAGAATAGCTCATGTGGGCTAAAACAAAGCTTCTTGCCTTCCAGGCGCAGACCACATCAGGCTACCTTCCAGATCCAGGGGATTCAAAGAGAATCCCCTTGCTGGAGAGCAGGGCAGCTGGGACTGGTCTCTCATGGAGCCTCAGCCCCCAATTAATGCTGTGGTAAGACTGACACCGAACACTAATTTTGCAGGCATAAAAAGCACTATCAGAAATTTCTTTTCAAATGTTGAGTTCATGTTGCTGATTCCGTTGTAATATTAGCTATCACATTTGGCAATTATATTTCAATAATGAAGAGGTTATCTCTACTGTAAGATAAATAATGAGGAAGACTCACTGGCTTTGACTGGATCGTTGGAATTTATGTGCCATTGGAGCTGTCTTCTCAATTACGACTCAACAAACTGATTAAATATCACCAAGCATGACCAATAGCCTGCAGCTCTGATTCCCGCCCCCCACCTCTAAATGTTTTTAAACCTTGGAATATAAATGTGAATTTTTCTGGCATTTAAAAAAAAAAGTTGTGTTTTTGACCCAGTTATCTACCGAGACTGACAACGTTCAAACCACCTGGGCCTCAAGATCAATGATCTAAGGAGAAAGGTGTTTCTCGGTTGCGCAAAGGAATCATGTGGTCAGAGGCCTCTTCCTCCCGCACTGAACTGCTCAGTTCAATTCAGCCAACATCTATGGAGCACCTGCTCTATGCCAGGCCTTGAGCCAGATCCAAGTCCATAGAGATAATTCCACAGGGGAAGAAAAACAACTATTGCTACGCCCATGCCTTGCTCCTCTGAGCTCCCATGATACCCTCTGCAGCTAGATGCACACCTCCACCAATTATACATCACACAGTGTTGAAATGACCTTTCCTGCTTCCATCCCCTCCAATATATAGTGAGTGCCTCAAGGGTAGAGGATGTATCTTATTCATCTTTGAATCTCTGCTGGGCCAGCCCAGAGCCTAGCAGATAACAGAAAACGCAGCAACAAATGTTTGTTGAATCTTAATGAACCACTTGAAATTTTATATACATTATTGACTTCTCACAGCAACCCTGAGAGTAAGCTCCTTTCATAGCCCCTCATCACACTGAACTTGAATGTGTCCAAGTCTCTTCCCAAGAACGTAAGCATCTGAAAGCAGGGGCCATTCTGTGATTCACTCATGGACCTTCTAGAAATTTTTGTTGAGTGAATGGTCACGTTTCCTCCAGTGCTTCCTCTAGTATCTAAGACTAAGGTCCTACTGTTTAAGTTCCCCCAGGAGTGAACCCTGAAGAAAGGATCCAGGTACAAGTAGTATCTGAGAGTAAAAGAAGTCAAGGATGTGAGACAGGAAAGACAAGGCAGCCAGTAACAGGTATGTCCTCTGAATTATCCCACCTGAGCAGTGAGGGAACTGAGGTATTTATACACCAACGCCCATCAACCACTGGCTGGGGGCTGCTTCCAGGGGGTGTTAAATCCTTGTCTCTTCTGACCTGCCCTACACATGAGCAAAGGTGGCTTCTGAGGCCAGAGAAAGCCTCAGGGGAAGAAAAGTACAGTTGGAAGTTAAGCTGGCTGCACTGCAATGGTCACAGGGTATGAATGGGGTGTCCACTGAAGCACCTGCAGATGAGGAATTCTGACCATATGATGACACAGGACCCCCCAGAGCATGCAAAGGAGAAGTGTGGATTTGGACATTCATCATATACATGGAGATCTCTACAGTACTAACATTCTAGAATGTCATGACTCCATGTATCCCTCGGCTTTTGAAGGCCAAATCATCTTCAGAAGAAAATCCTTTTGTCTTTGGATTGAGAAAGTAAAAGAGGAATGAGTGTAACAGGAGGGTGATGGGGGATATTTGTGGTTTGGCTCAATCATTCTTACGTGAAAGCAGATCTATAGAGAAACGCAGGGGCACTATGGTGAGAAAACCCACAATGATGGAGAGACGGTGGGCTAGAGTCCTAATGTGAAATGTTAGGGAGATCCAATCATCTTGTGGGCCCCCAACAAATCATCTGACATTTCCCAACCACCTATTTTGCACCAGGCACTGCGTTGCTTTTTGCCCACATTAATTTATATCATTTAATCATCACAAAAAACTTGGAAGATGCTATAAAAATACCATTTCGCAGATGACAAAACTGAGGATCAAAGAGCCCCAATGGTAAATGCAAACCCAAGGTGGGAATGTGAGTCTGCTTCTCATTCCGTGACTCCAGGGTGCTATTCTCTACAGCTATTCATCCACAGACCTTCGAAGGATGTGCCACTGGGCTCAGTTACGCAGTAAACAGACCCAGCAAAGGATTTTGTGCTGATTTGTGATTAAAGGCAAACGAGATAATCAGTCCCAGGACCGGGGGAGAGCGGTCCTCACTTTCATGCATTCCTCCATTCACACGGCCCTGGAAACCTTTCAGTGCAGTAGTGGCTGCAGCAATTACTCTGCTGACTGCAAAATAAAGGATCCTGTCTAGAAATGCAATTATTTCAAAAGAAAAGGTTTCTAAAAGGCACACACAAAAAAGATAGCACTTTGTTTTTCTGAAACTGATATTCCCAATAAGGACAGAGATTAACTTTGATCAAAGTTTATAAAGCTTTGTAAAAAAAATAAGGATGATGGAGACAATGAAGAAGACGGTGATGATGATGGATGAAGATGACGGTGATAATGATGCTGAGTCTATCGAGATGGTGATTATAATGAAGATAGTGGTGATGATGATGTGATGGTAATTGAAGATGATGATGATGACAGGAACTGCCATTTCCTGAGTGCCCGTATGAGTCAGTTACTATGTTGAGCACTTCATGTACACTGTCTCTGATTATCACAGTAACACTGTAAGATGAGGATCAGCATCCCCATCTGACACATGAGAAACTGAAGCTCAGAGAAGTGAAGTAACCTGCCCAGGCTCAGAACGCCAGCATGGAAAGGCACTGATAGAGATTAGTGCTTGAATGGTAACTCCAAATCCTGTGCCTCTAACCACTCACCTACCTGCTTCACTCATTTACTCCTCCATTTGCCTAACTCTTTAAAAAAATTCATTCATCTATTCAAAATGTTTACTTAGTCCCAGGTATACCGAAGATAGCTGCTAGACCCTTCTAACCTCCAATGTGTCAAAAAATTGCCTCTATCCTCGTATTAGGGATAAATGAAAATGAGGATGAATTGCACTCAAATCAAGATTTATCACAATATGGGAGGGAGGGAGATGCAAGAGGGAAGAGATATGGGGACATATGTATGTGTATAACTGATTCACTTTGTTATAAAGCAGAAACTAACACACCATTGTAAAGCAATTATACTCCAATAAAGACGTTAAAAAAAAAAGATTCATCACAATAAATGCTCCCAAAACTAGTGTGAAAAGAACTATTAATGATTTTTCAGCTCCTATAAGCTAATGACAATGATCTGCTTCATGTTTAATTAATGTGGCAGTAGAAAGATGCTCCTTAATTGGTTCGTAAGGGAGAGGTTGTCTTACTTTTCACTGAAACCCGTGCTCTAGGCAGGGGGCCCAATGGAGTAGGATGGGTGGCTCCCAGGAACAGCTCCTGAAGGGCTGATGGTGCTGGGCTGACACTTGGGAGAAAAACATGGCTTGAAGTTTGGGCAGCACTTACTGCACCTCTATTCCCTGGGGTGGCCTGATGGGCAACTGTGTGCTTCATCCTCTGGCGTTTACTGAGTGCCACTGCCAGAGATTTCATCTGTACAGTGGCACCATGAAAGGAGCATTAGGCCTTATTATAACCATTTCACAGTTCAGGGAAGTTAAATGACTTCTCTAGATCATCTGGTTAATAAATGGGGGACTTAAGATATGTCTGTATCTGTCTATGAGGTCTGTAAGTTTACCTAAGAGTTGCCATAAATACAGATGCCCTCCTCACTTCCTGTAGTGAGAAGGCCAGTAATAAGGGAGGACTTGGAGAAGGCCCAGAACAGGCCTGGCAGCCAGGGCTTCTGGGTTCTAGGTTCTGTTCTACCAGTGAATTAGGCTGTGAGGCTGCCTGCAACATCTCTGTTCTCTGTCCTGCAGGATCCTCATCTGTAAAGAGGCGTGGCCGGTCTGTGGCATCTCTTGGGTCCTTTCCAGCCTCGCCAAACTTCTAAGACTCTGTTTTACAGATTGCTCACCTAATTCTTTAACTCATCTGATCACAAGGACCACAGGAGACAGACAGGCTGGGTGGGGGGATCTATGCAGCTTCAACGGAAAGACTTAGGATACTGTAAAGTTATTCACAGACAAGAAAACACATCCCTGGAATAAAGAGGTACCTCAATGGAAAAGTCAGATTCAATATCTAGAAAACTAGTTTACATCCTAAAACCAGATCTATTTCCTTGTATTCTCTCATTCTCTGCCTAGATCATCCATGTTCATTTTTCTCTCCAATAAGAAGGTGAGTGGCTGAGAGTAGGGACTGCATCATCTGCTTCTTTTGCATCACCCATAATAGCCCTAGCACAGCCCTGCACATAGAAACAGACTGATAAATATTGTTGCTTGAATTTTTATGAAAAATAATCTCTCAGCACATGTGTATGGTGCCTTCTTGTACTACAACAGAGGTCATCTTGAACAATACTTTGAATACTATCCCCATTTTCTATAGATGGAAACTGGGGCTCAGAGAAGCCAAACGGTTTGGTCAGGGGCCGCAAAACCAGGAAGCAATGGAGCTGGGGCGGGCACTGCGCCTCTTGACTCCCAGGCCAAGGCTCTTGTCACTGGCCCTGGACAGAGGGACCACCTCCCCTCAGAGAGGGATGAGGACGTTACGGAACGCCTCTCCTGAAGACAGAGGCACCCCCTAGAAACACCTGCCAGGGGCAGCACTTAGACAACGGTCATGGATGCTTTGGGAACTCTAGGAGGAAAAGTGAGAGGCAGATTCCTTGAACTTTCTCCAGTTCAAAGAACTGCCACTTCTTGCTATAGAACTTGGTTATTTAAGTGCCTCTTTGTCCCTCACGTTAGCCTGAGAGCTCCTGGGCCAGGGTCTGGGTCACACGCCTGTGAACCCTGTAGAGCCCACTAACACCCAGGAAGATCGGGCAGAACACTGGGATGAATGAATGGATGGATGAATGAGTGATTCAGTCAATACAGGAGGGGGACATCTAGATGCTTTCAAACAGCAGGTGTGGTCTCACAGTCCCTAAAAACAGTCTGTGCTTTTTAATGGACAATAATGGGAATCAACACCTCCGTGGCTCTATGAAGCTCTGTATATGCTTCTGCAGGGCAAGGATTATCATCTCAGTTTGGGAGACTTGCCCCAGTATAAGTAGCTGCCATTTACTGAGCTTGTGTCAAACCCTTTGCTGGTAAATAGCTCATTTAATCCTCAGCAACCACCCTCTGTGATAGGTTATTATTATCTCCATTCTTCAGATGAGAAAAACTGAAGCCCCAGACGGTAACCTGCTTTAAGGTCACCTGGGCAGTAACTTTATTCAAAGCCAAACTGTTCTGACTCCCAAACCTGAGCATTTTCTACTTAGGGCCAGGCTGCTGGGATCAACATTCCTAAAGCTTGGGGTTGGATGCCCTAATGAGGCGCTGTCAGGTGAATGCAGGCTAATCGGGAATTTTATAGGAAAACAGAAACAAACCCTCCTAATCAATTACACGGAACATGGGTCTGCATGTGAGCATCACGGCTAGCCCTGGGTCACATGCACACTGTTTACAAGTGTATGTGTGTGTGTCTATTTATCTTCCCTGAGGCAGAAAATTCAATGGGTCCATTCAGATCTCCTCTCTTAAATAATCTAGGTGCTGCAAGGCTTCCAGTCCCTATGTGCCAACAGCATAGGGTAATGGCGTTAGCCATCACGGCGTGTGTGAGCAGGACTCAGCGCAGGGCCTGGCCAGGTGTGAACTGGAGGGCAAGTGTCCTAATGCTGAGAGCGATCACAGGTAGCGTTATGTATGATGTATGTATGTATGTATGTATTTATTTATTTTTGCCGTACGCGGGCCTCTCACTGTTGTGGCCTCTCCCGTTGTGGAGCACAGGCTCCGGAAGCACAGGCTCAGCGGCCATGGCTCACGGGCCCAGCCGCTCCGCGGCATGTGGGATCTTCCCGGACCGGGGCACGAGCCCGTGTCCCCTGCATCGGCAGGCGGACTCTCAACCACTGCGCCACCAGGGAAGCCCTATTCTATTTTCTTAGATGAAAATTTTATATAGTTAAGGGACATAACATGATGATTTTATATACATACACAGAATGGAATTATCACTGTGGTCAAGCTAGTTTACATATCATCTTATCACATAGTTATTGATTTACTTTTGTAACGAGAGCACCTGAAATCTACTCTCTTTTTATTTTGTTTCACAGTCATTAAGGGTACTCTGCCAGCCCTGCATGACGCTGGGTATGAGGCCAGAGATAGTTAACATGTAATGGAGACTACGGTAAAACCAACCTAAAGAGGGTGCCCCGCCAACCAGGCATTGTTATCTCGGGGAGGAAGAGAACCAATGTTTGCAGGCAGGATTCAAAGCAGAGCTCTTTGTGACAGTAATCAGGCAACAGAACAAATGATCATCACTGAAAGCAGTGAGTGGAAGGAAGGTTTATAAAGAGCACCATGGACAGTGCACATGACTGTTTTCTACCAAAGAAATCTAGTAGAATTAAGCAGGAACTGAGCTCTTCGGACAATGTCCTCCAATATCGAACACAGTTCAGCCCTCCTGGAACCTCAGCAGTGGTATTAGAAGTAATACTTTAGTGCTTTTTAGAATGCCTACCTTGGGTTGGGCACTGCTGGGTACCTTCTATGACTTGTCACCTCTAATCCTCATAACAGCCTAGAGAGGGGAGATTAGTATCCAGCTTTACAGCTAAGGGAATCCAATGACTTGTCAGGTTGACTCAAAAAGTGTGCAGTCTGATCCCCAAACCCTACAGAGTGGCTGTGGACTTCCTTGACAGAATGGATTAATCAACATGATTATGTAGGAGAAGGGACAGAGCTTCTTAGACTTGGATAAAAGAGCAATGCAGATGGAAGTTCCTGGAAGCCTGCCATCCAAACAACCCTGTGGAGAGCTGGCCATTCTCTACAGATTCTGGTGCCCTTCTGTGTAGGAGTGTGTGTGTGATAGAGCTATATCTATCTGTCTGTCTATCTATCCATCCATCCATCCATTCATCCAACCATCCACCCACCTACCTACCTATCTACCCACCTACCTACCTACCTACCTACCTGTCGGGAGAGGGAGAGAGAGGGAGATAAGTGGGAGTGGGGGGAGAATGCTGGGAGTGGCAGTGAGATCTCTAAGACAGAATTCTGGGTATTCTGATTGCATGTTCCATCCTGAGGTCACCTCCCTCCACTACTTTTTTTTTTTTTTTTAATTTGACACAGAAATAGGAAGAAGAATTAAGATATTTCTCTCAAAGGTGCTGAAAGATGTGTAATGCAAGAGGGTAAGTGGTAAGTGAGGAGGCAGAGAAGGGGTAAATGTGGGCTAAACAAAGACTGGAACTTAGAATTATCCAGACATAAAAGTTCTAAAAAGGAACCCTGGGCAAGTCGGGGGAAGAGGTTAGAGCAGAAAATGCTTCTAACAATAGGTCTGTGGTTTCCTTCTGCAAACCACAGAGGGCTAGCAATTCTCTCCAGATTAAGGGACTTTCCTGCAGAGATTCATGCAGTAACCAAGTTTCTGAGCTAGTAGGGTCTTGGGGATCATGAGTCCTGAGTTCTCCCTTCATTTCCACATCAGGGCATGTTGACTCGCCCCAGATCACCCAACCATTTTGTGACAGAGCCAGGATAAGATCCTCTTCAAGTCAAAGTCTAGCAGTTTTGGGTTGAGGATTTCTTGGGTCAGGGGACCACAGTGCCTGGATCCCATCAGAACACCCTGGGTCTCCCACGTCACTGTTCCTATGAAGACCTGGAAACCAGAATTCTCAGTCTCATCTTCAGCTTCCTGAGTTGATGTTCTGCCTTCTCAGCAGTTACAGATTCATGTGATTTATTTCTCCCTTTCCTCAGTCTTAGGCCACATTCTCATCTTCTCTTAAATCCATGCCTCCTATTTCCCTGGCCATTCTTTTCTGACATTCCTTGGCCCTTGAGCATCTCAGGGCTTCCTGCAGGGGAGCCCATTTCCTTCGTGCATCTGCTGAAAAGTATTGGGTTGGCCAAAAAGTTCATTCAGGTTTTTCCGTAAAGGGGGGATTAGGTAGGGGAAAAAACTTTAAAAGATCAGCACACTGGGGCTTCCCTGGTGGTGCAGTGGTTGAGAGTCCGCCTGCCGATGCAGGGGACACGGGTTCGTGCTCCGGTCCGCGAAGGTCCCACATGCTGCGGAGCGGCTGGGCCCGTGAGCCATGGCCGCTGAGCCTGCGCGTCCGCAGCCTGTGCTCCGCAGCGGGAGAGGCCACAACAGTGAGAGGCCCGCGTACCGCAAAAACAAACAAACAAACAAACAAAAGATCAGCACACTGCTAGCCCACAGACTGTAGAGAGCTCTCACAGCCAGATGGGGTGACCAGTGTGCCCCAAGCCCAAAGAAGCAAAGTTTCAAAATAATATATAATTTAAAAAGTTTTGTACGTAAGCTATTCAAGATTTCTCCAGCACTAACTGATACAAAGCACGATGAGATGGCACTTTTAGAGACAGCAGCTTCAGACCCAGAAAAGGGTGATGAGATGAGTTTCATGTGGCTAAATCAGGGGCAAAACATAATTTTCTTTCCTTTCTTTCCATAATTTTCTTTCAGTATTTACTGAGTACCTAGCAAGGCTGCAGGATCACCAGACCTACCTGTCCACCTGGTGCCTGCCGGGCCCCAGGCACATGTCAGCACTTTATACAGATTGAGTCTCAATTCAACCCCACAGCAGTCTTGCAACGTAGGTACAACAAACCCCATTTCACAGATTAGGACACTCAAGCTCAGCTGGGTTCCCCTGCACAAAGGTCATATAACTCGTGTGTGGAAGAGCCTCTATTTGACCCCAAGAAGTGGTAGAGTGTAGGGGTTAAGAGTCTGTTAGAGCCAGACTGGATAGATTTGATCCCCAGCTCTGCCACTTAGTAGCTATGTGATCCTTGGGCAAGTTGCCTAACTTTTCTGTGCCTCAGTTTCCTCATTTGTGAAATGGACATAGTAATCGGGTTGTTGTATTTATTTAGGGAGGAAATACATATGAGGCACTCAGAACATAGTAAGAACCCAATAAATATTAGTTGTTGCTGTTGCCATTTAATTATTATTATTACTACTATTACTATTATATACCAGGTTGTCTAATTCACAAGACTATGCACTTTCGTCCTTCTAACGTTTCTCAAACTCTGAAGTGCACATGTCTTGGGTCAGGTTCCCTGGGAAACAGGCTCTGAGATGGGGATTTGCCAGTGGGAGGTTTCTTGCTCTCAAGAACACCTCCTGGAAGGGAGTGAGGGAAGCAGGATTGGGCAGAGGGAGACCTGGAGCTGCAATGCAGTTGTAACGCCAGCTTTGGCTAATCTCATTCAGAGCTCAGGAGCTGAGCCTGCCTTTCGGAGTTGTCTCAAATTGGACCAAGGAGTCTGGACCTTTTTATAATCCTCACTCCCAACCCCCTTCTCCATGGACCACTCATTGGATACAGGCAGCCTCCAGGATCAACCTGGGCTGGGTAAGGAGCCCCTCAGAGAAGGCAATTCCCCAAAAGAAGTAGTGTGAGCTGTGAGCTGCCAGCACTCCGTGGCATCTGGGAAAATGAGGGCCTCAGCTTGGGGGGCATCTGGGTGAGGCACGACAGTATCCACCACAACCTGGAAGAGCAGAGGGTAAGTATCCCCTCTCCGAGGCAGGGCTGTGTTAGTGTAGCTGCATGGATACTGCCTGGGCACTAGCCAGCGTGCAGATTTTTGAGTCCCAACTTAGAACTACTGTCAATCATCATCTCTGGGTAGGGAGCCTAGGATTCTGCAAGCTTAACAAGTACCCCAAATAGTATGTGTGCACCCTAAAATCTGAGATCCACTGCCCTGAAGAGTATGAAAGAGGGGCCTGAAGTGGTCAGTTGCTTGTCTGACCTTACATTAAATCCTCCTATTTCACCTTAAGAATTCACTCCAATTTTGCATCCTCTTAATAATACATACATGTTTGTTTTCATACACAAATACCTTTCCCTCCTATCTTCAGAAGTACAGGTCATCGTTATCCTCCCTGACGACCTCCACACAGGCCCGAGGACACCCACACCCGTTTGAGAAGCCCAGCTGCCTCCCCTTTGTATCTTCGCCACCTGCTGGGGATGCAAGTAGATTAAGACCCAGCCTCTTCCCTCAAGGAGCTCAAAATCTAGCAGAGAGGTAACACACAGGGCAACTTCCAGCTATAGATCTATGGGAGTACCACTACCCTCACCCCCTGTCATGAATCCAGGGTCTCAATTTGAGGTATTTTAGTTACCATAATTAAGATCAGATAACCCATGCTCTGCTGGAGTGAGCAAACTTGCCTTGCCTGGGCCTGCTACCTACCCCACGCACAATCAATCTCTCTCCCCGAGGGCAGCGGACGGCTGGTTTAGTTTCTCCTCTGTCCATGTTCTCTACTTTCTGGATCATTAAATTGTTCTCATCCAAATGCAGCAATCTATTTCACCTTAGATGTTTGGCTGTCTTGGTAACCCAAGAGGCCCTGTGAGAGCGGAAGACCCAAGAGAACTGGATGATTTAGAACTCCTCCAAACCAGGCCTCCAAGTTTCTCAGTCCCATTTCCAGAGCGGCCTTCGCAGTTGGAATCTCAATTCGGAAAGTACTTACAAAGTTGGACGGCAAAGGAAAGGCGGGGGAGGGCGTAAAATGGGACAAGAGTGAGCTGGTATTTGTGAAGAGTAGCTTTCTCTATCCAGGTGGGCTCTTTTCCAGGAAGCCCTATTAATAACACTCTTCACTTTGGGAACAGCTCTCATGCCGAGAAATCCCCAAGTCCTTGATGGGGAGAAGTCATATCCCCCAACAATGAACCTGATGTCCTGGAGAGAAGAAAGGGAACAGCTGTTAAACAGCTGCACTGATCTAGGGAAAGAGAGGGAGGTTAGGGCCTTGGAAGAATTTAGGGAAAGGAGCCAGGCAGAGCCCCACCTCCTTCAGTGGGGGGCAGTCCGAACGCACCCAGGGTTCAAAGCAAGCTTCTTGCCTCCTTGGCATCCAGCAATCAGCAGAAGAGACTGGGAAGCCCAGAGAGCAACACAGGGGCCAGAGCTGGCATTTACTGAGCACTTTTGGGGCCAGGTACCGTGCTAAGCCATTTACAAGCATGATTTAATAGGCGCCTCACATCTGCTGAATGATGTGGCTTCTACGGTTACTCCCATTTTACATACGTGGAAACTGAGCCTCAAAGAAGTAAGACACCTGCTCAGGCTCCTCTGGCCAGTAGTATGTGGAAGCCGGGTTGGGTTCCCAAGTTCTCACTCGAAATCAGGAAGTCTCAGAGACCCGCGCTCACCTGGCTGAGATGATGGCTTTGGCGCCACCTTGGCCTGAAGATGGGAAGGCTGTACCTCTTCCAATGAGCAAAAGAACTGTTTCAGTTGGACACGCCACCTAGCAAAACTCGGCAGGGAGGGGAGAGGATCCCACACGGGGTACTGGAAGCCATCCTTCTCGGGGTGCTGCCCTCGATCCCTCTCCGTGTCTAGGAACGTCCCCCAGTGGCACACTGAGCAGAGTGGAGCTACGTGCTGCTTGCGCCCGGCTCTCAGATGATCGACAGGCCTCATATCCTTCCACCATCCCCAGGAAGGAGCCATTCTTCTAACTTAGTGTCCAGCCCAGCTGACTCCTGTCAAACAGCCTTGGTGGACCCCTTAAGCGACACTAATTCTCCCACCAGGAGGAAGCCACAGTGGCAGGGATCTGAATGAGATCCAGTGTCCGTGAGAAGCCACTTGGCCGGCCCCAGCAAACACTGCTGGAGATGGATGGGGAGGAAGGATGGAGTGAGCCAGAGAGACACAGGAGACTGAGGTAAAAAGGGAGAGGCAGAGAGCAAGTGAGAAGATGACACAGACGGAGGAGGGAGACACAGAGGTGGAAAAGGGACATTTATGTGGGCGATGCTTGTGCAGTGAGAGCCTGCACTGCACCTCCCACCACACTGCAGGGACCACGTCTGGTTTTGCCCACTCCTGTATCCTCGGTACCTAGCACAGTGCCTGACACACAGGAGATGCTCCTAAGTACTTACTGAATGAGACTGAAAATAAAGAGACATAAGAGTACAGAGAACACAGGACCTGGCACAGAAGAGCTGCTCGGTACATCCTTGTTGACTGATTACATAGCTACATACAGATAGACAGTATTCTGGAGGGTTTGGGAGGGAAGCCAGTTTCCAGGACAGACGCAGTAGTAGACCCACCAAGGGGAGAACGTACTGAGGGCTGAGGGCCAAGGGCTGCACCCGATCAGAGCCTAGGCCTGAGGCCCCAAAGCCAGGGTGGGGAATCAGAAGGGAAAAGAGCCTCCCAACAGGCACTAGGAAGGCAGCACAGGCATTAATCTCTGGAATAGAGGACGGGTAGGGAGTCAGGGGCTGAGTGTGGAGCTCATCACTGCTTTCTCAGAATCCAGCATGAATCCAGGCGTGCAACGCACACAATCTCCATATTCTGAGCGAATGGATGAGAACAGGGTATTGGGATGAGGAGGTCAAGGTGAGGGGTTTAGGACTGCATCTGTGGAAGGACAGTGTGATCTGCGAGGTGAGCAGAGAGGCTCAAAAGGGAATGCTGGGCTGGTGGGGACATGCCCCGGCTTATGACTTGGTGCCTCTGGGCCAACTTGATTGAACGTTACTTCTACTTTCACTCTGGGGCAGTGGTTCTCAACAGGGGTGATTCGGAACCCCAGAGGACATCTGGCAATGTCTGGAGACACTTTTTTTATTTTTGTTTTTTTGCGGTACACAGGCCTCTCACTGCTGTGGCCTCTCCCGTTGCGGAGCACAGGCTCCGGACGCGCAGGCTCAGCAGCCATGGCTCACGGGCCCAGCCGCTCTGCGGCACGTGGGATCCTCCCGGACTGGGACACAAACCCGTGTCCCCTGCATCGGCAGGCGGACTCCCAACCACTGCACCACCAGGGAAGCCCTGGAGACAGTTTTGACCATCATATTGAGGAGGGTTGCTGCTGGCATCCTACTGGGTAGATACAGGGATTCTGGTAAACATCCTACAATGCACAGGACAGACCCCAAAACGATGAATTATCTGGCCCAAATATGGTGGCTGAGAAACCCTGCACTATAGCTCTATGGGAGTACCACGACCCTCACCCCCCGTCATGAATCCACGGTCTCATTTTGAGGCATTTTAGTTACCATAATTAAGATCATTACCGTCAATAAAGATTTATCGAGCCCTGACATACATGTCATCTTGACTGTTTTTCCTTAAAAGAGATGACAGTGGTTCAGGACGCAGAGAAGCCCAATGTGAACACAATCCTCTGTACCGCCCAGCTAGAGATCTGAGGATAACGCCAGTCACCCCCACTGCACCCGCAGGGAGCTCTGTGCCTGTGACTTTCCTTCAACCTTCTGGAATTTATAAACCCAGACCTTAGAACAGGAAGGGGTCATAGGAGCATCTGTTCTCACCGCCTCCTTTTACAAATGAAGAACTGAAGTCCCAAGAGGGGAATGACAATTGACTTGTCCAGGGTCAATGGGAAGTGAGTGGCAGAGGCAGGCCTGGAACCCAGATCTCCAGGTTTCTCTATGAGAAAGAGCCTCTGGTGACTTAAGTTTCCAAAAAGCGCCTCCTACAATACTGAGAAGTACGTGATACATGTAAGCGACTTTTTGAAAGCCTCTCAAATGTGCAGGTAATCAGGTGCTGCACACCTGAGGCTGATCATTGTTCGGGGACCAAGAGCCTAAGAGAAGGTTCTGGTGAGAGCCTGTGGCTTTGATGAATAATTCACCTTAGATAGAAAGGTAAGAAGATGTCCTTAAGCATTTGTGGGGGAGCCCAAAGACCAAGATGACTTTATAAATAATTAGAATATTTCCCCCCTATTGTCCCAAGGAAAGGTGGTACTAGGAAATAAAAAGGTTAGCACCAAAAAACAGGCATTAATATTTCTTCCTCACACCCAGGCCCTCCAGACTTAACTCTGATGACAAAAAGCTGCTATTCATTTGTCCGGGAAGAATATGCCAGCAATTAGCTCATTTGGAGTGAAAATTAAAGAGCACAGGCTCAGCCAGAAAGGTGGGGTAGCTTAACAAGTTCAGAGCAGTAATTGCTTTTGCCCCCCACCTTCCATCCAGCTACTCGTCTCTGAAGACTCTCCTCTGCATCACCCATCCTCTAAAGTGTTGCTAACCTCCCTCCTCAGGGAAGAATTAAATCTGCACCACTTGATGACCCACTGACCCTTACATACATCTATCCCAGCCCCCTGATATGCTAATGAACTGATCTCCTCTCCTACACTGTGAGATCTGTCCCAAGTGGCTGGCACAAAGGTGGGCATACAGCAGGTGTGTAACAAATATTTGATTTACTGATGTAAAATAGGGAGAAGTGGTACCCCAATGGAGAAGGTATATACCAGAAGAGGAATGGGGGCGGGTGTGAGCTGGGGATGGAGGACTAACAACTGTCTTGATGTTTAGATTCTACCAAAGAAGGAAGGATGTTACAATTTCCTGATCCCCTCAATGCACAAGGCACCTATGATCACAGGTTTAGTCCTCCTGACAAGCCTGTAAGTAAAGTATTACTGTTTCCCCAGTTTGCTGATAAGGAAAAGACCATGCAGAGTGCCACGATGATATGGCACCAAAGCACAAGCTTTCCTGGTCTATCAGGCTGTGTCTTGCTACATAAACAATATATTTCCTATAAAAACCCTGATGATGCCTACGTGGACTGGCAGGAATCTGTCACATCAGAGTTTCAGCTCATGATGTTTTCATATCTAATAGACATTTAATAAAAGTAGCTGTTTGGGGCTTCCCTGGTGGCACAGTGGTTGAGAGTCCGCCTGCCGATGCAGGGGACGCGGGTTCGTGCCCCGGTCGGGGAAGATCCCACATGCCGCGGAGCGGCTGGGCCTGTGAGCCATGGCCGCTGAGCCTGCGCGTCCGGAGCCTGTGCTCTGCAACGGGAGAGGTCACGACAGTGAGAGGCCTGCGTACCGCAAAAAAATAAATAAATAAAAAGTTAGGTCTTTATGGGGCTTAAAAAACATCTCAAAAACTATTTTTTTGGAACACTATTCCTGTTAAGGGGCATTCCATAAAAAACATCATCTGTGATCAAAAAGGTCTGGAAAAGCCCTAACGACAAGGTTAACCCAGGACTGTGGGACTTGTCAGGGCATGTGCCCTGATGGTGTGCACAGCACATCTCCAAGGGCAGACCCAGCGGGCAGAGGTTTCCACGTACATTTGGCAACCTTTATTCCTCAGGGCACTTGGAGGACTACCTTTCCGCAGAACAAACTTTCAGAACCTCTGCTCTAAAACTGGTTTTCACACTGTGCTCAGCAGAATCCCAAAGGTTCCCGGAGGAGGTCTCAGGAGCTCCCGCGGGCTAGAGCTAAGGCCCCTTTTGTCGTCTGAATGTTTGTGTGTGGCCATCCCTGCCACCTTCCCTGCCAGTAAATATGTTGAATCCCTAAAGCCCAACGTGATGATATTAGAAGGTAGGGCTTTTGGGGGTGATTAGGTCGTGAGGGTAGAGCCCTCATGAATGGGATCAGTGTTCTCTCTCTCTTTTTTTTTACAGTATTTATGTTTTAATTTTTATTGGAGTATAGCTGATTTACAATGTTGTGTCAGTTTGAGGTGTACAGCAAAGTGAATCAGTTATATATACGCACATGTCCACTCTTTTTAAGATTCTTTTCCCATATACGTCATTACAGAGTACTGAGAAGAGTTCCCTGTGCTATACAGGTCCTTATTAGTTATCTATTTTATATATAGTAGTGGGTATATGTCAATCCCTATCTCTCAATTTATCCCTCTCATGAACGGGATGAGCGTTCTTAAAGGATGAGAGACCTCAGAGCACCCTCGCCCCTTCTGCCATGTGAGGACAGAGAGAGAAGGCATCAGCTATTAACCAGGAAGAGGGCTCTCAGCAAAACTTGCCTATGCAGCCACCTTGCTCTTGGACTTCTAGCCTCCAGAGCTGTGAGCAATACATTTCTGTTGTTTATAAGCTACCCAGATCATGGTATTTTGTTATAGCAGCTCGAACGGACTGAGACAGCCCCCTTGCTCTTGAAGAGCAGCTCCCTAAAACGTGGCAAACCACTGCTCTAGAACAGATGAGGACATGGGGTCTTTTGCCTGGCTTACACCATGGTGTTAATCTTCAAACTACAATGGCTTCCCTGTTCTGAACCAAGGGGTCCAGAGTACAGAGTGACAAGCTGATGCCTGAAAGCCAGTTCACTCCTTCCTTGACCTTAGGCCAGGTACTTAAGCTCTCCCAAGCTCTTCTTCCCAGCTCTGCAGTGGCAATGGTGCCATTCGTGCAGGCTACGCACTGGCACATAGCTGGCACACAGCAGAGGCTCTAGAAACGACACCCAGGACACCTAAAACATTCTTTAGTTGCCTTTATTTTTTTACATTAAAAAAATTTTTTTTGAGCTCACCATCAGTTATAGTCATTTGCATCCTACAGCCCTCTGCCACCCTCCTGTGCAACCATGTTGCTTTATGTCTATCTTGCTTTGGTAATTCTTCCTGAAAACACTTTTGATCAATTTTTCTTATTATATAGTGATACACATTCAATGCAGAACATTGAGAAAATTCAGACAAGAAAAAAATAAAAAAGAGAACAAGAAAAACAAAAAAAATCACCCTGTAATTCCACCACTGGGAAGTAGGCTGTTAATGTGTTCCTCTTCCATTTAAGCTCATCTGAGCAATACCCGTGCTTTCTCGGGTTATTCTTTGCTGTGCTGTCAAACTTACATTTACCAAAATCACACATCCTTCTTATTCTTTTTTGTATAACTTAATTTGCATACTTTTTATCTCCAAAATAATACTAGCATGTATTCCCATATTTGAATTCAAGCAATACAGAAGCAAGCGGAAAACAAATGCAAGTCTTCCTTCACTCCTTCCCACCCCATCCCACTTGCCTCCTGAGGAAACGACCGTTGAATGCTGTATTTATAGAGACGTTTTCCTATTTATTTCCATGTTACAGTATTTGACGTTTAAAAACATGAAAGATGGTCTTACTGTTTTATTTCTCAACCCTCTTGAATCATCTTTTCCAAGTGTCTGGCCTTCAAACTCATCCTAGTATTTTCTCTCAAGTTTCTGAAATCAACTTTCTTAAAAGTCTAGGGCGGTGTTTCTCAACTTCAATGTATGGATGAACCAGCTGGGGATCTTGTTAAAAACCAGATTCTGATTCAGTAGGTGTGGAGTGGGGCTGAGATTCTGCATTCTAACCAGCTCATGCTGTAGGTCCACTTTGAGGAGCAAGGCTCCAGGGTACACACCTGCCCAAATCCTGCATTCTTCTCCTTGGTTTGTATAAACTCCAAGACGGCCATCTTCTCCCATGTATCCCACACTCCTGCATCACCACCTTCCCTTGATTGGCCAGAATCAAGCTCAATGCATGAACCTCCCTCAAGATTTGCGGTACCTGGTGTTATGGAGTTCCTGGGGATCTAGGCCCCACAATAAAAGGCAACTCAGGGTTCAGGCCTTTTCTGCAGAGAAGCAAGAGCCAGAGGAGCAGAGACATCACAACCAGAGGGCCAAACTCCCTCCTGAAAGGCAGGGCGTGAACGCTTGGCCAAAACACATCCAAGGGGGGCAGAAGCGAGGAGGTTTTAACCTCAGTGGAGGAGAGAACCCCAGAGAGGCACAGCGAGATTTAGATACCCCAATTTAGCTGAAGTGGTCAAGCACTTTTCAGCGACTGAGTTGAAGTGGTGGATGGAGGCTGAGGAACGGAGATGGGAGGGACAGTGAAAGCATCCTGTCCCTGCCCTCGCGTCACCTGTTACTCTAGCCTCAGGTGTGGCCCCTGTAGGAGGCTCTCTTGCCATCAGCTGCTGCACATATAAGGGAGCCCTTGACAACACGGCCGATTCCACTCAGCGTGGTCCTTAAAGGACAGCCCCTTGGCTATTCACAGTGACCTCAACACTGGGGTGGGACAGGGCAGTGCCTTCAGAGTTCATCAGATAGTCAGGCTTCTCACCAGTCTGGGAGGTCTGATGATAATCTCCCTCTGGCTACTATATGCTTAGAACTGAAGAGCTGGGATTTCTACTTGGTTAGTGATAGTACAACAAGAATCTGGAAAACACATCGCCTCCGATTTCTACAGTTAAGCATAATCACTTTTCATTTTGTTTCAGTTTTTAAGCTGTGGGCTCCTAGAGAATAGCTTAGTCCAAACCTGCTAGGGAAAACCCTTCCTTAATTGACCACCACATCTCAAATTTTCTTTGCTGATGCGAGAGACTTTTCTCCACGATTTGTATATAAACATTATTCTTCCCGAATAACTGAAACCTGCCCAAGAAAGCCAGTGGACACTTACTGGCACAGTTTTCATTCAAATCCATCAGGATATCCAAAGCAAAGAATGCAAGGGGCAAGAGAACTAAATATATATTTCTAACGCACCTTTCATGAATTTGACCTGCATGAGAATCATCAGAAATTCCTAATCACATCAGAACAATGGTGCTAGAAAATATCTCGTATGGTGGAACAAAGCGGGAGGGTTTGGGCCTGAGAAGCAATGTTTGAGAGTCAGCCTCAAGACTAACAGGTCTTCCTTTTATGAAGCATCCCCAAGGAAAACGTAACAGGAATATATGACCAGTCTACCCCAACCAGAGGTCCTGCAAGACCCAAAGCTACGCAGAGGAAGCCAAGGACCACCATCACCTGGGACCTCTGTTTTGCTCATCATTGTATTCCAGCATTTAGCACAGAGCTTGCCTAGAGTAGGTACTGCATACATTTCCCTTGAATGGGTAAATGAATAGATATGTGGATGGGAGAATGAATGATCCAATCTAAATCAATACTTCCGGGACCCCTTATTCAGCTCCAGGTGTTTAGTAATTATCTCTACTTAGAGATAATTCAAATTCATCCTATCTCAAATTCCAAGTCATCAAGGACCACCCCTACCCCTGCAAACTGCTCCTTCGGGGCGCTGGAATTCGGACGCCATCTTTGTCTGAACTGTTATCTCTCACCTTCATCAACAAAACTCCCAGCGCACATGCTGCCTCCTCTCAGATGCTTTCCCTGGACACTCCTCGCCTGCTCTTCCTCACTGGCCTTTCTTATTTAAACATCGATTACAGTCTGAGGTGATGTCTGTCAAGAGCTTTTTGCAAACTGACGAGAGAAGGCTGGGCCAAACACACAGGCAGCTGAGCTCTGTCTCAGCTGAGAAAAAGAAAACTCTTGCTCTTGCATTTCCTTCTGCTGCTTTTCTAGCTGCAATAAAACAGAACTCTGCTTCGAGGGAAGCAGAGATGGCCAGGAGCACTGGCCGCTAACTACAGATGTCATGAGTTCAAACCCCGCCTTGCACAGGAGTTTTAACCACAGCTGTTAGGTCGCAGGAAGCCTAGCCTCACACAGAAAAAGCCAGAAAAGGGAAAAAGCTTTTTTGTGACTATTCTGCTTTCAGGAATCACCATGGAAAAGTAAGTTTTGAAACTTCTGATGAAGTCCACTGACTGCCCCAAGAGCGCCAGGATGACATCTGTGGTCATAAAACAGGTGTATGTAGCTTGCCGGATGCACCCTAGGGTTACCTCAGGCTTGGGAGGGGCCTTTTACCCGGTTTGGGCTTGTGTTGGATGAACTTAAAGAGCAATCAGGGTAGCAGGGGCTAGTTCTGGGCTGGATACTCTCAAGAAATAGGGACAATGGAACTAGTGAGCCTTTTTATTTAGAGGTGGGAGGATTAAAGCTGGACTAGAGCTGGCAATAGGTAAAGACGCAGCACTCACTCTCGGGGGGGCAATGGCAGTCAGAAGAGGTGGATGTTTCACCATTTTTTTGGTTACACACTGGCCACGTTTTTGCCCTGAACATGCTCACAGGGAGGTTCTGCCAGTGTCTCCTTCAGAGCGTTGTTTCTGTCTGTTGGGAATGTCACAGTCTGGCTGTCAGCAGGGCTGCTGTTTACTTTCTCCGTCTTTGCTCTGAAGCTACTGCTTATTCTATGGCAGGGCTTATTTAATGGCAGGCACTGCACTAATCACTCCGTATACATTAATTCATTTATTCTTCATAACATAACCTTTATGAGAGAGGCAGGCATTGTAACAATTTCACAGAAAAGAAAGGCTTAAAGATGTTAGTAACATTCCCACAGGCACAGAGATAAGTAAATTTCAGAGCTAGAACATGAATTCAAGTCTGATCAACTCTAAATCCTGTGCCTGTACCTCGTACATAAATGCTGCCTCAATTTCATCACTACCAGTGTCTACCCCACTCATTTGAGTATTATTGAGCCCATGGTAGCCACTGTGCTGGGCACTGGAGACATGTGTACAAGTTATGATCCTTGCCCTCAGAGAGCTGGAAATAGACTCGATTCGAGAGCTGCGCTGTCCAATACAGTAGCCACTAACTACATATGTTATGGTATGTATGGCTACGTTATGGTAGCCACTAACTTAGATTTAAAATTAAATCAAATAAACTAAGTAAAAAATTCCTTTTCTCCATTGCACTAGCTACATTTCCAGTGCTGGATAACCACACGTGGCCAATGGCTACTGTATGGGACAGTGCAGAGACAGAACATTTCCATTAGCACAGAAAGTTCCCTTGGACAGTGCAGTTCTAGAGGAAGTGGGTGCCCCTTGAGTCCAGCTTAAAAAGTAGTACTTGCCTTTCAAGTCCTGTCCCCTTTGCTCTATTTTCTAGTGAGGCAAAGAAACAACGATCAGACCCTATCAAGAGCTGGAGTGTCTTTCTGATTCCCAGTGTCTGTCTGTCCTTGTTGCTTTGCTGAGTCATTCCCACTTGCCTTATAGCCCCCAAAGGGTTTTGGAGCTATGATGACGGCACAGTGAATACCACAGAACAGAGGGCAAACCCCAGCCTGACATTTTCTGTACACCAAGTGAACCGTCAGCCTGGCTCAGATTTCAGCATCTTTACTGCTCAGGAGGCTGTGAGAAGCAAAAAGAAGCCAGCTTGATTTTTAAGCTCCAGAAGCAAGAAGAGAAAACATCTTTTGACTTGTAAACTGAACGAATTTGGATGTGGCCGTCACAGGGAAGGAGTGCATAACGTCCTGGGCAGAGTTCCTTCACAGAAAAGAAGGCCATTTACCAACGGGTGGGTAGAAGCAGGACTCCCTCAGATGGAGACGCAGGCACCCATACTTTCAGTTAAGCCATTTAGGTAAAAAGCCCACAACCAGGCAGAGCAAACAGGACCTCTATGCATCTTTACTCCCTTTGTTCTTCCTCCTGTAAGCTGTAAGCCTTTTCTGAGGACTGAGTGCAGGCTCAGTGTGAGAGGACAGAAAGATGGAGAAGACAAAACCTTCTTCTGGAGTGAAAAGTCTAGACGGGGGCCATTTGGGGCAGAGAGACCATCTTATGCTTGGTTGTCCACGGCCCCTTCAGAAGCAGGGAACACGCCTGTGTCTTCTGGGGCCTAGGTGGCCAAGTTGTATATCACGTGACTGCCCTGCCCGACTCCACCCACTTATCTTTGGCCTATGGCTCGACACATAGAGATGGGCTCAGCCAATCAGATTCTTTCTCTCAGAAATTGAAACCGGAAGCAGGAAATGCCTCGCCAAGAAACAAGAAGACAAAACATGCCAAGTGCCCTGAGAGAACAAGAGGGTCAGGTCAAGATTTACTACCTCCAGCCTCAAATCCAGAACCCCCAGTGAGCTCTAGTCCAGTCCAAGCCAGGCTGGTCTGGCACCCACTCTTGACTTCCACGCGAGCAGCTTTATCAAAGTCCGCGTGTAACCCTTCCACTAACCCCATTCCTTGAGCTGGCTTGAATGTGTCCCTGTTCCTTGAGCAACCCAGTGGTGTTTCACCTCTGAAAACAGTGTTACTCATTCTGTGACAGGAGATGAAGTTTAGACGCGTACTGCGGAGGTACAAGGGGAATAATGTTCCAAGTGCCTACTATGTGCCTGGCAGTGTCTTAGGGGACCTCCCACCTAACAGGTCAGATTCCACACTCACAGCTGCCCTGCCACCTAGGCACAATCACGATCCCATTTCACAGATGAGGAGCCAGCTTCCTAGAGATCAGCTCTCATTGTCCCCACTGTCCTTAGGTTGCCTGCTCGTAAGAAGCTCTTTTTTTTTTTTGCGGTACGCGGGCCTCTCACTGTTGTGGCCTCTCCCGTTGCGGAGCACAGGCTCCGGACGCGCAGGCTCAGCGGCCATGGCTCACGGGCCCAGCCGCTCCGCGGCATGTGGGATCTTCCCCGACCGGGGCACGAACCCACGTCCCCTGCATTGGCAGGCGGACTCTCAACCACTGCGCCACCAGGGACGCCCCCGTAAGAAGCTCTTTTGACACTAGCTGCTCAGAGAAAGGAAAGATTACAGTGAGAAGGAATTCAGGCTTCCTGGAGACGCTGGAAGTTGGGAAGTGACTTTGTCTTTCTGAGCCTCAGTGTCTTTTCCTATAAAATAGGAATAGTAATACTGGCCAAAAAGAGCTGTGTGGAATTGGGGAGATAAAGACTATAAATCCCTGAGCATTATGCTGCACACATACAAAAGGTGCTCCATCTCAACCAGAAGTCCCCTCTCCTCCTCCTTCAAAATCTATCGCCCTTGTCCAGCCTCGAGGACCGGCCCGTCTCTGGCCTCCTACCTCTCTGCTGCACCAGCCCAGCCACTTCTCATGTGCTGGATCCAGTCCCAGGCTCCTTGGCTGAGACCTGGTGTTCACTGCACTTATTATTCCAGGCATCCTGTCATTTGCTTTTCTAGTGAGTTAATTGCAAAATCCATAAGGAGTGGAGAAAAAACATCAGCCCAAGCTTGCCATGAAAAGCAGGGGAACAGAGGAAGCTTTCCATCTCAGCCAGCACAGCCTGGAAAGGCAGGGGGGAGGAAGATGTTGCCGCACTTAGTGCTCAGAAGGCAAAAGCGGCCGAGCTCAGTGGAAGGCACACGGTGTTCAGGGCCTGTATTCCTCCTTCGTGTTGTTTCTCTCATCCCTTTAGACAAAAACCTAAGTTTCAGAAACCCACCGTGGGTGTCAAATGTAGGTTATCAAATCTCAGTGTGCATAAGAAGCGCCTGGGAAGTTTATTTAAAATGCGGATTCCCCACTTTGCTGTACACCTGAAACTAACACAATACTGTAAATTAACTATACTTCAGTAAAGAACTGGTTAATGAAAAAATTCACATTAAAAAAAAAATACAGATTCCCGAGCATCTCTTTCCAGAGTTTCATCCAGTAAGTGCGGATGGCACCCCAGAATTTACACCCTGCATGTACCTGCTGAAGGTAATCTGCAGATCAAAGTTGAGAAACAGTGATGCAAAGGAAAGGTCAGTGGTCCTTGAGTTAGAAGAACCTGACTGGTTCTCGGTTCTCCCTCTTACCAGCTCTGTGTCCTTGGGCGGATCACTTTATCTCTCTGGTCTCAGTTTTCTTATCTCTAAAGTACGAATGAGAGTACCTACCTCACAAAAACGTTGAGAGAATAAAGTAACAGACATTGAAAGCCCTTAACACAACCCTTGGCACATTGAAGGCACCAAAAAAAAAAAAAAAAAAAAGAATTGGCTTTTCTTTCCTGGAAAAGGTTTTCTTCAAAACTGGCCCAAGGCATCTTCGCTCCTGAATGTTAATATATTTCTGTACCTGTTTACAATCTACAACTTCCAAAGAGGGGCCTTGGAGGGAAGCCAGCTCTTGTTGTGAAAGCACTTTGAAGATGAAAAGGTGTCAAATCCTCCAGAGACTTGGTTGGTGGGAGTTAAAACAAATGTTTATTTTAATTTGGTGAGTTATAATTTATTAAAGGCTTTTGGAAAATGGAAGTACTATTTATGTTCTCACCAGGGACCCAACAGTTTTGCCTAGTTTGTGGTTAATTCATTCATTTGTTCAAGAAACATTGATTAAGCACCTGGGTGCCAGGCCAGATGAACAAGTGTTAGCGCTCTGGGGACTCAGGGTCTGAACAATGACAGCGACTTGACAGAGACCACAAAGGAGGCTTCGGAAGCCCATAAAGCAGTGACTTCTCTCAACCTAAGGAACTGGGTCTTGGGAAGCTGATCAGCCAGAAATGACACCATTTTGAAAGCACCCAGATTGAAACACAATTTTAAAAGCAATTCTGGTACCCATAGATGTGCAATTTGAGATCCCTGGAGGAAAGAGCTATTCTCGGCTGAGGTTACCCCCACACTTTTAATTTCTCAGATGCTCTGGGGGGTCGGCGGACTCTCCTCTACACTTCAGGCCCTAACATCCAAGTGTTCCCTGGACATCTTTTTTTTGTGTGTGTGTGGTACGCGGGCCTCTCACTGTTGTGGCCTCTCCCGTTGCGGAGCACAGGCTCCGGACGCGCAGGCTCAGCGGCCATGGCTCACGGGCCCAGCCGCTCCGCGGCATGTGGGATCCTCCCGGACCGGGGCACGAACCCGCGTCCCCTGCATCGGCAGGCGGACTCTCAACCACTGCGCCACCAGGGAAGCCCCTGGACATCTTGATTTGGAGGTTCACAGGCACCTCAGACTCAACAACGTCTAACACTCAGCCCATTATCTGTCTCCACAAACGTGTTCCAGCATTTCCACACTCATCCATGCCGCTACTCCAATCAAAAACAGGGTCACCAGCCTGTATCCGTTTCCTCTCCCACAGCCCACATTTAGTCAGTCACCAAATTTTATTAGTTCTTCCACCTAAGTACCTCTCAAATCTGTCCCCATGACCACTACTCTAATTTGGGGTGCCACCACCAGTCTCTTACTCTCCGCCTTCAGAAGGAACCTAGGGTGATCTTTCCAAAAACACACAGAGGGTGGATCACATCCCTTCCTGGTTAAAGCCCTTCAGTGGCTTTCCCTCCCCTACAGGATGACGTTCAAACACCGACAGATGATGCCCAAGGCCCTGCTTGTCCAGATTTACCTCTTGGCACACAAGTCCCCCCAATACACTTCAGCAGCCACACAGGACATGCACATATGAGTGTGCCATGCACTTCCTGCCTGGTCTGCCAGACACCCCTACCTCCCACCTGGAAGATTCCAACGAAAGGCTCCCTCCTCTCAGATTTCACGTCACATCCCGTTTGCCCCTCTCCAGCACACTCCTGACTTCCCTGAGCTGTCAGGTCTCTCTACTCATCTCTTCTACCGGATGGAAACATCTCATGGGCAGGTAATTCAACTGTGTTCGTACTCCAGTCCTTCTTATGCTAAGTTGTGTAAGGGCTTCTGGTGCTTATCAAGCTGGTTCTCTTCTGTTTCTGGGTACATGGGAGGAGCATACTTCCCTGCTCCCTTGCACTCAGGTGGGGCTATACGACTAAGGCAGGCCTATGGGCTGTGAGAATCGGTCAAAAAAGCCATTTGCCCCAGATGGTGCAGCTACAAGATGACAGAGCCCCTGTCAGCCTGGGTCCCAGAGAGACTCTGTGGAGAAACCCTTCCCCTGACACCCCCAAAGCATGTTGAGTACATAGTGTGAGAAATAAACTCTGCAAAGCCACTGAGATATTAGGGTTGTTTGTTACTGCCACATAAATTAACCTATTTTGACTACGACAGAAATCAATTTCTGTCTGTGATCACTGAAACAGGGCCTAGTAGAAGTATCAGGTTCTATAAACATTTGATGAACGAATGAATGCAGGAACGGATGAACGAACAAAGAAGCCTAGGAAAAAGAACATGAGATCTGGAGTCCAAAGAAGATAGCCTCTAATAACCACCCCATATCCTTCTTTCCCCCACACCAGCGCACTGTTCTTCTTTATCTCCATTTGGTTCCAGAGGCAGGATTTAACCTTTTGATTCCTCTCTCTGAAGTATCTCTGTACCGATGCCAACTAAAACTACAAGCAGATCCGAGCTTATGCCTCCATGTCTGGAGAAAGGGCACTGGTGATATGTTTTTGCCAGCTTTCCACCAATCCATGATCCCACTGTCTTTGAACTTCATGCTTCCAGGGTTACATCTGGACTCCGCCCGCCAGATGGGGATTCCTGAGCTCCCTGAACCAAACAAAGGCTTCTAATTCTAACACTCCCCGCCATGCCCCAACCAAGTTAAAGAATGGCCTCATTACAGCAAATATCTCTTTTACATGTGGGGAAAATATTCAGAAATTATCCTTGAGTCTTTCAACACATCTCAGCTAAGCACAAAAGCAGAGGCTGTAAGATGTGGACTGGTTCTACATACTTTCAAAAATAAACACACACATAAAGAATGTCATTACAAAGTCATAGGTTGCTCAAATTATTCCTTAGCAAGAAGGTCAGGGCACTAACACAAACATCTAGCAGGGAGCATCCAGCTAATCAGATCAGAAAGATCAGCGGCTGGCAGTGCTGAGGATGCAGTGGGGTGGCGAGGGGGGGCCAGGAAGGCAGGAAGCCCGAGGAGGAGAGATGGTAGGGGTCTCAACCCACAGAGGTGGGGGAGGAATTGAACTTGGCAATGTCTGGCTTGCCAGCAACATGGGCTCTCCAGCCTCTAGCTGTGCTGTTCTTAAGTTAGCTGGTAAGCGCCAGGCCTGAAAATGGGAGGAAGCACGTGGTACTGGAAATGCGATGGGCATGCAGCAGATAGACTTGGGTTCACATCCTGTTCGGCCACTAGGAGCTCTGTGACCTTGGCCAAGTCCTCAGGCTTTGTGATTCTTAGTTTGCTCACTGCAAAGCACCGGCAAACACAGCAACCTCCCACTGTTTTGAGGTGTACACAAATTGCTGTTAAAACAGGAAGTACCAATCTGCAGCATGTCTGTCTGCTTCCCCTAATCCCAAACACTTCTGTGTCCCTGGGGCCTGATTCTACAGGTGCCCTCAATAAATGTGTGCTGAAGGAATGGATGAATAATGTGCTTTAGATTGTTTTAAGTTTTTTTTAATTACAGAAAAATATAACATAAAATTTATCATTTTAGAGTGTACTATTCAGTGGCATTTTGTACGTTCCCAATGTTGTGCCACCATTACTACCATCTATTTTAGAACATTGTCATCACCCTCCACACCCGCCAAAAGAAAAACCAACCCTGTAACCCATTAAACAGTGGTTACTTTTCCACCTCCTATGGGAAAGTCTATGGTGGTTTTAGCTCCACTGCATACTTTAAACCATTGCTGGTGGATGCTGCGTTGGTGCGAAAGCTGGCAGAGGCTGGTTGGGCAAGAATTTATTTCCTGCGTACCCACCACGAGCTTGCTCCCCTCCATCAACTACACAGGTTTATGAGGCTGTGATGAGGAAACACTTGAGTTGGATCCTGAATCAACACAGAATGGTGAGAGATGAGGTCAGTGAGGCCAGAAGGGGTGGGATGGGGGGGTCTTTATGCACAGAAACTTGGACTTGAGTCCACGAACCGATGAATGGAGGCTCAGCCCCCTCTTCTCTGGTCTAGTACATCCTGGGCATGGTCTTAGAAGAGGGTGGGTACTAGGGAGACATGCATTCCCCACCCCCATCCTGATAAATCGGCAGTGGATAGGCCCTGGCCCGGCTGCCGATGGAGCTCCAGCTGCAGAGCAGCAGGCGTGGAGGCGGGCAGCCGCGGACGGTTAATGAGTGATTTATTGGTACTGCCGCACAGCAGCTTTCCTGGGACCTGTTCCTAATGAACAACCACTGACTGGATGATACCGCTTTCTTTTTTCAAAGCAAAAAAAAGGCCCCCAAGGCCTTTCTTCCCCATTGTCATGGGAGGAAAGACTTCACCTTCGCCTGCTGCCTGAGTCTAAAATACAACAGGTATTTGGCGGCAATCCCCACCGGCTCCCTCACGCGGGCACAGACACACAAACCCACCCTCACGGAGAGTCAGACCCACACACCCTTATACATGTGATTTCCACACCATCAGACATTTATTCCCCCAACATAAATGACACCGACCTTGTCTTGCAGCCCTGCTCCTACACTGTCACGTGTACCCGTACTTTACACATACACACACCACCCTAATCCCCCCCACTGAAAGCAGCAGGCCTAGCCGTGTACTTGCACACAGCCGCATGTGTGTATCCTCACACGCTCACACCCCCTGGCATTACAGTCAAGGCCACAGGGTCCCCCCCACGGTCTCAGGCAGGTATCTTCTCTGCGGCGTCCACACCTCCAGTGAAGGGGCTCACTGACTTAGAAGAAACTCAAGATTTGGGGCCCTGACCTGGCTCCCTTGGGGTGCTACATGCCAGGGAGAGGAAGGGGACGCCACAGCCAGGCCTCAAGGGCCCCGTGGTCCAGCGTGGAGTGTCCCAACTGCCACAGCATTCAGACTGTTTATAGTTCCTGGGACACTAAGAAGCTGCAGACTCACTCAAGAGCCAGGCTGCTGAGGGGTGATGGGGCCTGAGACGGTGCCTGGAAGCTAACAGGCAGCTCACATGGACTGAAGTGTTTTTCCCTGAAAAAGGTGTGTTGAAGTCTGCTATAGACTGAACGTTTGCAGCCCTGCACCTCCAATCCATATGTTCAAATTCTAACCCCCCAGTGTGATGGTATTAGGAAGTGGGGTCTTTGAGAGGTGCTTAGGTACTGAGGGTGGACCCTGAAGAGCTCCCTCACCCCTTCTGCCATGTGAAGAAAGCAGCAGGAGGGGGGGCCCCCAGACACCAAATCTGTAGACACTTTGATCTTGGACTTCCAGCGTCCAGAACTGTGAGAAATAAATGTCTGTCGTTTAAGCAGCCCAGTCGATGGTATTTTTGTTACAGCACCCTGAAAAGCCAGAGACAGTCCTAACCCCCAGTACCCAAGAATGTGACCTTACTTGGAAATAGGGCCATTATCGATGTAATTAGTTAAGATAAAGTCAACCTGGAGTAGGACGGGCTCCTAACTCAATATGACCGGCGTGCTGATAAGAAGACAGCCACGTGAAGACAGAGACATGCGGGACAAAGGCGTGTGATGATGAAAGCAGAGACTGGAGTGTGCTGCACAAGCCAGGAACGCCAGGAATTGACAGCGGCCCATTGTCAACTAGGAAGAGACAGGGAAGGATTCCCCTGCAGGTCTCAGGGGCAACATGGCCTTGTCAGTAGCTTGATTGTAAACTTCTAGCCTCTAGAACTGTGAGGCAATACATTCCTGTTGTTTTAAGGCACCCAGTTGGTGGTACTTTGTTACAGCAGCCCCAGCAGACTAACACAGCATCCAACGAGTATTAGTTCTGATCTCCTGTTTGCCCTTTCTGGGCTTCAGTCTACAGCTCGGCACTACGGGCATGAACAGTCATCAGGGCGACGCTGTGAGAACCCATTCTAAGCTACACATATTCACGGAACGTCACGTGCCAGGTCCCGATTATACTGAGACAGATAAATAAACCATGGTCTTGCCTAGAGCTACATAAATCGGTGAGAAGGTTTCTAGATAAATACAAAATGGGGCCGCTGAAAGAAAAATAATGCCTCCGGCCAAGGCATCGACTTCAGCAGGTCTTCCGATCCCCCCCACCCCCGCCCTCAGCCCATAAAACAGTGCTGAGCTCTGAAGGGGACGGCAAAGTTAACAATCACTCCGACTTAAAAGTTTCCTCCTAGCTTCTGAGCTATAGATATTAAGTTTCATTAAGACATCGCTGTGGTAGAAAACAAACTTAATAATGGGCAGCTCTTTTTCCATATGAATCAGCCAGCTGTGCAGGAATAAAAAAATAGACCCAGCACCCCCGTCCCCTCTGGGGATGCCGGCATGGGCTCACTGTGCTGGTGCTATGACAGCAGCTCCCAGGAACCACCGCACTCTGCCAGGGCCTGGACTCCTGCGGCCTGGGACATTTTTGTGGTCCCCCAAACTCCCTGTCTGTGAACACGCTCTGGATTTGTCTCAGAGCTGTCATGCTCTCTGGACTAACACCAGTCTCAGCCACAGCCTGGCAAACCATCCCCGTCAGTGCCCACCTGTCCCTACGTGTCAAAGATGTCCCATGACAGTGAGAAAGCACAGGGTTTGGAGTCGGGCAGATCCGTGTGTGAATTCGTCCTCCACCACTTACTAGACAGACAGGTGGCTTCCAGGAAGTCACTTTACCTGTCTGAGGCTCTATTTCCTCATCTACAAAAAAACCCACAAAATACCAATCATGCCGAGATATTCAGAGGATGAAACAAGATTATCTATTTAAAGAGGCTCAGCTGGTACCTGACTTATAATAAATATTCAATAACATTTATTATTTATTGAGTACCTATGTATTGTTAAGTAATTATTTAGTAGTACTTAATTAATATAATAGTACTTCTTATTAACTAAGTGATTTTCATTATTATTTTCCCAGGGTGCTGTGATTTATCGTGGGACAGGCCACTGAAGGGCCTTGAAGCCAGCTGTCATCCTGGGACACCGGGTCTTGGGATGAGAGAGACAAAAGTAGTTGCTAACAGCCAGGAGTGGCCTGGCCCTCACAGCTCAGCCGTGGCTTTCTCCTGTTGAATATAGACAATATTACACACCAACTTCAGATAGGAAACTCTGATCACAATGGACCTGGACAAGGGCAAGGCCACTCTGCAATCACGTCCGACCTTAGACAAAAACTGAAAATTGTCCAAACCACAAAATGACCGAAAAGCCGCCGCCCCCCACCATCCTGGCTGATGCGAGTAACTGCTGCTTCTTTTCCAATTACAACTTTAACCTCACTTCATTCTTCCTGCCTTCTACATACGATTCTTTAAGACACCCGGGCACAGAATCACCCCTGCTTCCTGACAGTATCCAGAGCAAAGCTCCCTACATCCTTGAACTCACCTGCCCCCCCCCCAAAATAACCTAATATACGGCCACATCCTGTACATCACTTCATACACCCTTTCCTGTACACCCAATGAACCCCCAGGATGTCCTCCCTCTTCGCAAAGAGTCAATAAACCCATCTTGGTTCAGCTACGGGTGAGTTCCTGGTCACCTTTGGCTGGAAGGCCTAAAAGGGATTTGGACGTTGCCCTGCCCTAGCAAAGAGGGAGTATGGGACTTTTTCACACCTGACCACAGGTGAAGCTTTCTCCCCTAGCCTACCTTCTGTATCACGTAGGCACACTGGACCCACAGCCTCCAAGCTGCCTTTTGCCATTGAAGTCCTGACAGCTGCGTTCCAGGATCAGTAGGCCTGAGAGGCCATCGTGGTGAACGTTCTTCTTCCTGTGGTCCTGTCCCAGCTCTCCCTGGATGGGTGCTCAGAGCTGTAGGTCTTGGGAATCATTTCATTCAGTTGCCTCAGCAGGGCCAGGTTTCTTCGGCTGGTCCTCTGCCTGACGGCCATCCAGGGTCATTGACGGCAATCATGTGGCACTCTGTGGGATACTGCCTAGCTACGTGTTTGTCTTCTCTACACCGTGAGCCCCTGGGGCCAGAGACCATGCCGGCTTCACCTCAGCATTCGTGCTGCACTAACACGCTGCCTGCCACGTGCTACTGAAAGGATGCACACGTGTCCGTGGCACCTGTTCAGTCACTGAGCCTCACAACTTCCCTCCCCCCCACCTCAAACCATCAATACCACTGTAGACCAAGTAGCACTGTCCCGCTGTGAGATCATTTAACATGTTTTTCTTTTTCCTGAGATCCATCATTTTATTTTCTCTTCTCTTTCATTACCAGCACCAGTAGTGAGCTTTCTGTATTAAGCAATTTCTTTCTTTCTCAATAAAGTTTACAATCACTGTTAATGCCTGAAAGACAAGCATAGAGAAATGTCTACACAGCTGACCTGAGAGGTATACGCTGGGTGAGCGGCTAGGATTACTCACTAGTAAACAGGAGGGGAGGATCAGAGGCTTGTGCAGAGAAGAGTCAACACAGCAGCCTAAGATCCTTAGAAAGGTGTGCTTGCAAGGCTGGCTCTTGGCTGGCATCTGGAAACTTGGCTGGTAAGCAGTTCCTTACCTGATATAGAACCTTCTCTAAATGAGAAGGGTGGCTTCCTGTGCCTAGACCGTGTGGACAAATAATGAGGGCTTATGCTAAATACCTGCTTCCCTTTGAGAGTCTGGCATTTTGGCCTGTGCTAGGCAGAGGGTGCCTGTGTGCCCAGCCCCCGATAAAATCTTTGGCCAAGGGGTCTCTCTCGAGCTTCCCTGCTGGACAGCACTTTTGTCATCACAGCTCGCTGCTGGAGGAATCAAACACATCCTGAGTGACTCTGCTAAGGGACAACGCTTGGAAGCTTGCACCTGGTTTCCCCTGGATTTCGCCCTGTGCATCTTTCCCCTTTGCTGGTTTGCTATTTATCCTTTTGCTATAATAAATATTAGCCGTGAGTCCCACTATGTGCTGAGCCCTGTGAGCCCTCCAACACCCCTCGACACAGGCTTCAAGTTCGAAGGTCCACTGTCAGGGTTCAAAGACAGGATGGGGGCTCAGGTGCCCCGGACCAAGGTGGCGATGTGATAATTCATGAAATGTCGGGTATTCATGGTGTCATGAGCTCAGACATACTTCCTAAGTGTGAAGAATAACAGGCAAATGCCAGAGCAGACACCTGAAGAGCTTGTTAGATCTAGTTGGGGAAAAAAATGACACGATATTTTCTCCAACTGAAACGCATCTTTTAGCACTAACTCTAGTGCTGAAGTAAGAAATTATTGAAAGTGGTGGATGCAGGTAGAAAGCGGGGTAAATCCTTTGGGCTTAAGCCGCTTCTCTCCTTTTCCAACCACGTGAGGCCGCAGGGCGGGAGATGCCCAAGGAGCCTCGCTTGTCACATGCTAACTTCTGACTTGGCCGTTCGGTTCCTGTTTGCAGAGCCTCCTCTGCCTTTTCACAGCCCACTTCACACCCACGGTGGCTCCTCTCCTCCCTCTGCCATCCATACAGCAGCTGGAACGGTCAACAAGTGTTTACAATTGTTTGTAATTTGTTTACACCACACTTTGGTTTGTTCCATGTGATTATTTCCTTCTTGGGGGCACATTCAGGAGAGCAATTTGTTTTGTAGTTAAGGTCCTACAAAGTGAAGAGCGGCATGCTCATTTGGGAGCCAGGTTGCTGAGCGGTCGTGGAAAGAAAAGTCCTCTTTGGTGTCTCGAATGTAAAGGGTTTGGCTATTTCTTTGAAGGAAAGTTTCTTCCAGAACAGAGAGCCTGGTCTGAGAGCCTTCTCACAGAGCCGACTGGGAGAGACTGGTCTGAGGAAAATCAGGCCTGCTGGAGTCTTTTCACACTTGACCTTGGCAACTGGGGAGTCGGCTTTGACCAGCTGCCATATATTCAGGCATACCCCATTTTATTGCGCTTCCCAGATATTTCATTTTTTAAAAAATTGTGGCAGGTTTGTGGAAACCCTGCGCTGTCAGATAATGGTTAGCATCTTTTAACCATAAAGTATTTTTTATTTAAGGTATGTATATAATTTTTTTTAGACATAATACTATTGCACACTTAATAGACTACAGAATAGTGTAAACATAACTTCTATATGCACTGGAAAACCAAAAAAAAAAAAATTGTGTGACTTGCTTTATTGCAATACTCTCTTATTTGGGTGGTCTGGAACCAAACCCGCAGCATCTCTGAGGTCTGCCTGTAGTTGTGAACAGCAGTGCATGGGTGTGGGGTCAGAGAGACCTGGGGTTGAATCCCATCTCTGCCACTCTCCAGCTGTGTGAGCTCAGAGCACCTTCAAATGACGATGAGACCTCTGTCTATCTCAAAGGTCGTTGCAAATGTTAAACAAAAAGTGAAAACACTTTGTGATTCACAAAATGCTGCACAATTGCTAATAACAACACTATATGCTTATATAGCACTACCTAGGCGCCGGGTGCTATCCTAGGTGCTGTAACTCTCTGAGCTCATTTAATTCATAACCATGCAATGAGGCAGTCAGTAGAATTATCCCCATTTTATAGGTGAGGACACTGAGGCACGGAGAGATTTAGAAACTTGCCTTGTGTAACACAAGGTAACACAGTTAATAAGAAGAGCTGGGGTTCAAACCCAGGCAGTCTGGCTCCAGAGTCTGTGCTTATAAGTGTAAGTTGCGGTGTTTTTGGAGGGGATTTTCGCACCTTTTAAACCACAAAAGCATTGGTTGTCATTCACTCAAATTTTTGCATTCCTGTTTCCATGAGGCAATGTGGTCAGGGGTAAGCCCTTTGGATTCTAATTGCCCTGCGTTACGTATCAGCTTTGTGATCTCCTGGCTGGCAGGTGACTTAAGCTTTGGGGGCCTTAGTCAGCCTGGGGTACCCAGACCAGGTGGCCTAAATGGCAGAAATGTATTTTCTCACTGTTCTGGAGGGTGCCAGCATGGTCAGGTTCTGGTGAGGACTCTCTTCCTGGCTTGCAGACTGCTGCCTTCTTGCTGTGTTCACATATGGATTTTCCTCAGTGTGTGTGCCTGGAGAAAGCAATCTCTCTCTTCCTCTTCCTAAGGCACTAATTCCATCAGGAGGGGCCCCCCATCCTCATAACCTTACCTAATAAGCTTAAGTATCTCCCAAAGGCCCCAATTCCAAAGAGCATCACATTAGGGGTGAGAGCTTCAACATAGGAATTTAGGGAGGGACACAATTCCATCCATTCATCATCCATGAAATGGGGGAAAAACCTTCTATCTAATGGGCTGATGTCCTCCTCTGAATCAGGGGAAGTACCTGCCACCTCTGACCACTCCCTGCTTAAACCTTTTTTTTGTGGTTTCTTATGACCTTCACGGGAAAGGCTGAAGCCAGCAATTCCTAACCATCGTCTACCATGCTGGAACCCAGCTTTCCTCTCAGGCCTCAACGCTTAATTTCCATAGGCTCAGCCATGACAAACTTCTTGCTAATTCCTCAACAGTCCATACAGCCAGGAGTCAGACCTGAGGCTAGTTTGTTTTTGTTTTGTTTTTTGTTTTGCGGTATGTGGGCCTCTCACTGTTGAGGCCCCTCCTGTTGCGGCCCCTCCCGCTGCGGAGCACAGGCTCCGGACACGCAGGCCCAACGGCCATGGCTCATGGGCCCAGCCGCTTTGCGGCATGTGGGATCCTCCCGGACCGGAGCACGAACCCGTGTCCCCTGCGTCGGCAGGCGGACTCTCAACCACTGCGCCACCAGGGAAGCCCTCACCACTGCTGCACCCCATCATCAGAGGAAGTTGGGCCTGTAGCTTTGGGAAGAGTCTGGGGGAGGGTCTGGGCTTCTCTGAGACCTCTTCCCTAAAGAGGTCTTTTGTGGGGTTTGCACTGAGCCTGGTTCCGGGGATCCTGTGGGTAATGACTGTCACTCTCTGCCCGCTATGCTTCATGTCTCAAACCCATATGAACCCCCAGGAGCCCTTCCTCACACTTTGCTTCACAAGTTTTCCTCCAGTCCAAAGTTAAAGGAAAGAAAGTCATTTCTATATTGTGGTCAGTCTGCCTGGGTTGATTAGTGTGAAATGAAATTTGTGGCAAGGACCCATGGGCTGGGGGAAACCAAATTCATCTCGACACGCTGGCTGCACGTGGTGCTTGTGCGTGTTTGCCCTGGGTTCCTCTCCAGTTGCCTTTGTGCTGATGGAGATATTCAGCTGGTTACGTGAACCCAGATTAAGGCCCCTGGATCCTCCTGTCAGCTTATCCTGTTTGGGGTGCTTTTTCTGCTGCCCGTAGCTACTCAAGGGCTTATCAGTTACCCCAACAGCCATTTACATAGGAGGAAGCTGTGGGAGGCAAGGGGAGAGATGGCCAGGTCCTACAACCCAGGGATTCCAGCTTTGTCATTATATAAGCCGTGTGACCTTGGGCAAGTCCATCTGATCCCAGAGCCCAGCTTCTTTTTGTTTTTTTTTGCGGTACGCAGGCCTCTTACTGTTGTGGCCTCTCCCGTAGCGGAGCACAGGCTCCGGACGCGCAGGCTCAGCGGCCATGGCTCATGGGCCCAGCCGCTCCGCGGCATGTGGGATCTTCCCAGACCGGGGCACGAACCCGTGTCCCCTGCATCGGCAGGCGGACTCTCAACCACTGCGCCACCAGGGAAGCCTGCCCAGCTTCTTTTAACTGAATCATGAGGCCCTGCCCAGAAATGCACTCATTCTCCATAAGGGGGCCCTAGAAGTACTACGCCAATAGTTTTTAGACAAGACTATGACAGCATGAATCATGGAATCTTCAAGCTGAGGGGCCCTTGAAGGAAAGGAATTAACATTCATCAGGTCCTGCTATGTGCCAAGTACCATCTTTTAAACTTATTATTTTTAACTGAATTGCATAGTAAGAAATACATTGTAAGTGGCAACCCAGTACAGGTGCTGTGTGTAAAGTACAGCTAAAACAAAAATTCACAAAATAACACTGACTTCACTATGTTTGATGTACTCTATTCTATTCTGCTCCTCTCTCATCCATTTATTCCTGTTATTTTAAATGATGGTGCTGAAACACAGCACTGATCTCAGGATCAGTTACGGCCCACAGCTGGGAAAAGGAAGCCCTGTATCTTTCATGTGCACACTTGCCTTTTGTGCTCCTTACAGCTTTAGGAGGTAGGCATGTGTTCATTCCCATGTTGCAGATGAAGAAACTGAGGCTCAGTGAGATCCAGTCATTCGCACAACATCACCCAATTCCTGAGTGGCTGAGCTGGGATTCTGAGTGTGACTCCAAGCCCATGCTGTTCCCAGTTATCTTGCTGCCTGAGAGTCCAATGATCCCATTTGGCTCAGGGGGAAACTGACGTCCAGAGAGGAGAAGTAACTTGCTCAAGGTCACACTGGGTCTGGTGACAGAGCCTAACACTGAAACCAGATTCATCCCTGGATTCCACACACCCCAGCACTGGAACTAGGCTCCTGTGGGCAGGAAGCTCCTTCCTCACCATCGGTTACTCTCTTTCCTCCCTGAAGTCATCCTGGATTATATGAAGTTGAAACCGGCCAAGAGCCACTCTCCCTGGACAAAGCTGAGCTTACAAGAGGAAATAATGCCTTGCAAATGTCTTTTGGTAGGAAGTTTGTCATTGTGCACATCACTGCTTCCACTGGAACTGAAAGTCATGTTGGCTCAGATTAAAAGCAAAACTCTAGACCACTGTACCTCTCAGCACACACAGCGGGTCCTAACCTAGTTTCACAAGCGCAATCTATCTTAATTTAGCGTAGCTTTCCGGGCCTGTTTTTCCCTCCTCCCAGTTCAGAAGGAGGGTGCGCTTGTATTAGCACGTACTGCCCACCAGGGAGTGCTGCAGTGCGCACCAGTGGGGAGCGGATTTGGGATGTATTTAAAGTCTTCTTACAAGGAACTCACAAGAACAACAATATTAGTGGCTGTCAGATACCAGCTCCCAGATCACAGCAATTCCAGCAGAGGTGGTGCCATGGAGAGGAGGCCCCAGGTCAGACTTCACCAAGGCAGTCTGAGGCAGCTGAGCAGAAGGAAAGGCTGGAATTACGGACACAGAGAAGTCAAGATGATAACAAAAGAGATGGGACCAAGAGTCTCCTGGGGGCAGCATGACAAGGCTGGGAGCAGGAGTCGGGCAACAAGGTCAGAGATCCAGATGATCAGCAGCTGGATGGAGGGAGTATGGTGTGAGGAAGGGACAAGGGGTGTGGTTCATGACCAAGGCCATGAGCTTTGAGAGAGACAGCGGGGAGCGGCATGGGACAGGCCAATACTAAAGGACTCTGCAGCTGGGCTGAAGGAGCTTTGAGGCCAGGAGAAGGATCAGATGTGAGCCCCCTCCCCTTAGAGTACCTGGGACCCCATTTTGGTCACAGAACCTAAGAATACTGTAGTCTTCCTCACTGCTCACGAGGCCCTGGGGTGGAGCAGGGAAGGGCAGCTGGTTCCCCTCCCCAGGTACAGACCCCATCCTCACCATCTCCACGCACTGGTCCTGGCCTGAGCGCCCACCCCCTTTCCTGAATTACTGCAGTAGCCTCCTACTCAGACACAGCCCGCTGGAGTTCAACACTGCTGCTTCCAGAATGACCCTGTCCAAGTATCAGTCAGACCCCGTCAGTCCCCAGCCCCCAGCCCAGAGCCTCCTGTGATTCTCCCTGCCATGGCCTGCACGTGGGCCCTACCCCACGTGCCCTCTCTGATCTCCCCACTGCAGCCACGCTGGCCTCCCTGATGTTTTGGAACAATGCAGACACCCTCCTGCCCCAAGGCCCTTGAACCCGCCCTTCCCTCTGCCGGGATGGCTTTGCCTCCGGACTTCCTCGCCGCCAGCTCCCTCGCCTACCTCACATGTCATCTTCTCAGTGAAGCCTCCTCTGGCTGCACCCCCAGTCCCACCCTGGCATTCCCTATCCCCTCTCCTGTAACACTTAACATCTTGAAACATCCTATATAGTGTAGTTTTTAAGCTTGTTGATCAGTCTCCCCACTGATGAGTGGGCAGTTTTGTCTGTCTGGATCAGGCTGGAACCCCAATACCTATAACAGTAGGTGCTCAACAAACAGCTGCTAAATGACAGAGGATCTGCCTAACTCTCCAACTTTCCCTCCCAGTACTCTCTGCCCCCATATCCCCAGTCACACCCGATGTTCCAGCCTCACGGGACACACCTGACATTTGTCCTCCTCCATGCCTTCGTCCACAGAGAATGCCCTTTCTTCCCCCTCCTTACCTGGTAGAATCCCTCCCGTCCCTCAAAGCCCAGGGACCAGCACTTCTTCCATAAAACCTTCTCAGAAACCTACTGGTTGGACTTCTTCCCTTAAACCTCTACAATGTCTACTTTAAATGTCTTTTCTCCAGCATGTCACAATTAGAGAGTGACCTGGCATAATCTCTAGGGTCCTGAGTAGCTCTAACAGGTTACGGATTCAATTTCTCTTCCGGCAGTTTCTAACAGTGACAAAGAAGTTTACCTTCCGGATACAGCAAGAATCAGCTCTCAGGTTGTGTATATTTTATTAGCATTGAGCTAATGAAAACATGTTTCTATAAAACAGAACAAACTGCAGAGTGCAGTGGTCAAGAAAGATAACAGGCAGTGGAGTGAGGCAGATCTGGATTCAAACCCTGGCTCTGCCATTTACTAGCTGTGCCACTGTTAGCAAGTCACCTAAGCTCTCTAAGTCATAGTTTTCTTGACTAAGAAACTAGTCTAGGAAAATGGGGAAAGGTTAAGAATCCATGCGTTTGTTGTCTCTAAGGTTCCTTCTAGCTCCCAGATTCTCAGATGCTCTGACTGTACTAGGCCCTCCTCAATCCTTTCTGGAACTTGGGGGCTTACAGTCCTCATTATGTGGATAACTCTGTCCAGTAAGAGACTCTAACTCCCTGAAAACATCAGGTACTTCTGCAGTATGGGAGGGAGTGTGAGCCTGCTTGTGGGGCAGAAGGGTAGTCAAATATAGGGGTAGAATCCCTACCCCAGCGGAACGAACCCAGCTTCCTGTCCTAGAGAAGGGAGCCTCGTGTCCAGTGGCTGAGTAGCTACAGTACTCTGGCCGCTTAGGGAATTAATGAGAGCTTTTCTTACGGATTTTAAAAACTAAATCTGGTGAGCATGGGGCCAGGGAGGGTAGAGGATAAATGGAGTTAAATTGGTAATGAGCTTCTTTCTCACTGGGCTTCAGGATGCTCACCTAATCTACAGACTCTCAATAAACAGTCTGGCTGCCTAATTAGGTTACCCAGTAATCTCCCTTTTGACACCCAGGCTGCTTGATAATTTGGGTGTAACTGTGCTTGTTTCCTTGTTTCTTTTCTAAGTGAATTTCTCAATTTGCCTCTGGGATTAGAGCTCGGGAGCAAATGCTCACTATTCCCCAGACCCACCACACCTCTTTATGCCTCCAAACCTTGGCTCCAGCAACCTGCCTCTACTGGGAATGCCTCTCTCAGATCCCTCACGCTCAGTGCAATCCTACTCGGCTGGACTTCAAACTCCGGGGCACAGTGTGAGTGGAACGAAGGGATGAGCCTTTGTACCCTCAGGGCAAAACGAATGGCTCCTTCTACTGTCATCCCACAGCTCTTTAAACAATATGAATAGCTAAAAGCCTTTTAACCGTTTTTAAGCGCACGATTCAACGGCATTAAGTACGTTCACGTTGTGGTGCAATCATCACCGCTATCCATCTCCAGAACTTTTCCATCATCCCAAACTGATACTTGGTACCCATTAAACACGAACTCCCCATTTCCCTTCTCCCAGCCCTGGGTAATCGCTGGCACACTGTTTTAGAAATGAGGAAACTGTGGCATAGACAGGTGAGGTGACTTGCTCAAGGTTTCAGAACTGGGACATGGTCCAGGATTCGAGACCAAGTCTCCTCACTAGATCTGGAACCAGCTCTTTCCACCCTGCCACACTGCCTGCTAAACCTCCACCACAGATAGGGCTGCAAGGCTGTCATAGCTCCACCTCCCCTGCTATTCATCTAGATTCTTGATTCGAGAACGATGCCTGGTCCACTGAAGGAGCTCAGCATAGCTACAGAACAAATCACAGAAGGAATCTACAAAACAGACACTGTGTCCACCTGACCTCGTGGTTGGAAACGGAGCTCACAGTGCAACCTCTGCTTTCTAAAAAACACTTAGAGGATGCCAAGTGTGTGCCCGGCATGATGCCAGCTCCTGCTTGCTGTGGCTCTGCTCAGCAGGAGAGGCCTGGGGGCCGGCTCCGCCTGACGCCCCTGAGGGGGAAGATTTGTGTTTACATTACCCCGTCAATTCTGTATTTATTTTGGATATTAAGCAGCGACATAAAAGCTGCTGACATTAACCTTCGGGGGCAGAAACTGGCTTTAATGGACCCATAAAAAGTTATTATTGATGGCAGCTGCATGCAGCGTCACCATGACCTCAGCAAAAGCCTCCACCACTATCAATACTGTTGACAATTACTATTGACTAATGCAAGGCCGGATGTGGAGGCAGAGTCGATGTTCCTGTGGCTGGAAGTTGCCGGGGGTCATGCTTTGGTGTCCTCAGCTGCTGATTCCAAAAGAGGTGGGCAGAGGGCTCAAACTATAGCATCAGAGAGACCTGAGTTCAAATCCAAGCTTTGCCGACTTGCTGAATGACTGGCTGTACAATCTCTGGCAAGTCAGTTGACCTTTTGGGAGCCTCAGTTTTCCCATCTGGGAAATGGGGGTGCCACGGTGCTGTCATGAGGGTTGAAGGCAATGGCCCTTGTGCAGCAGCTTGACAATGACAGGTCCTCAGCATGGCCTCCCCCTGCTCCTGAAACTGGCCATAATGTGATGTGTTGGCTGATATGTCCAGTGGAGTTAAGCCCTGTTCTGATGGTAAGATCAGAGTTCTCATCACAGATAAAAGAGAGAACTGGGCTCAGGGGGATGAATGCGAGACCAAGAGACAAGGGCAGTGGAGAAAGATGTGAGAGCGGAAGGGGCAGGAAGAAGAGGGGGAAGCCGGGAAAGAATGGAGACTTCTGCATAGAGCCTGGCTCCAGCTCAGCTAGGTACACGGCCGCCGCACGCCCTTCACCTCTGGGCCCCAGTCCTCAGCTGTAAGTTCCGGTTGACAACAAAGCTGTCAACCTCCTTGGGTGCATAAAGGGGAGCCATCCCTATGGCTCCTTCACTGCCAGGATGAGTCACTGTCATTATTTAGACTCCAGTATAGCAAAGCCACTAATATAATTTTGCAGCCTGAAGCAAGTGGACAGGTGCAGGATGTCTGAGTTTGGAAGTCCAGGCCTGGAACGGACGAGGCGGCCAGGGAGGAGCTCTTTGTTAGATCCACCTGCCCACCTCCTTTGCCTGCCCATCTTCCGTGAGCACAGTGAGACTTAGAGCGCTCTGGCCCAATGCCGAAATGCATGATTGGAAGGAGAGGGTGGTATGGCCAGGGAAGCAGGCAACCATCTCCCTGCCCCTGTTATCAGACCCTGAAGCTCTTCAGGCTCGCCCACTATGTCGTTATCACACAACAGAGGCTTAATTCAGCTCTCAGAGAATATACAATAAAGTGGGTGGTGTGTGCCTCACTCTGTCATGATTTTATGGAAAAATGATCATTTGTCACCATGGCAAGAAGCCTTCAAACGAACAAACAACCCAAGTACTTTGCTGCAGAGGAAATCCACTATGATTAGGGCCACAAGGGTAAAGGTTTTAGAATCATACAGGTCTGAGTTCAGATCTCGTCTTGCCAGCTATGTGACCTGCACAGGTTTCTTAACCTCTCTGGGCTACAGATTCCTTATCCGGTACAGTGAGGGTAATAAAACCTATCTCAACGTGTTGTAGAGGGAGTAAATGAGGTCATTCAGCTAAGCACTTAGCACTGGGCATGGGGGTCTAACAATCAGTAGCAGGTATTAACTAGTATTGTTGTTATTACTATCATGTTCCTCTTGTGCACCTTCACCTTAATGTAAGGACTTCGAATCACGGAATCCTAGATCTAGAAGGGCCTACAGGTGATTCAGCTCACTTATTCTCCAGAAGTGTTCACTGGAACACTGGTCCTGTTGCATGCTCTGAGAATAAAGGGTTTTTTACTCTCAGATCAATTTGCAACCCTCCTTGCTAATATCTCCATTAGCATGCATATTAACGTATTAAAGGCTCTGAGAAGTCCTGCAGTAAGGAAACTGGTTTAAGTTCCTTTAACTCAGTGTTTCCTACATTATTTGACCACAGAGCACTCCCCTCCACCCCTCTTCAATCTAAGAACTATTAACATTCTCAGAATACAAGAAATGCTGATTTCATTAAAACTACTTATTTTACAGATGAGGAAACTGAGGTCTAGAGAAAGGATCTAACTTATCCAATGCTACACCCTAGGTCAGTGATGGCACTGAGGCTTCCTGCCTCCCAGTTAGACACCATTTTCTCTGCACAGGCCTCGCACATCAAATTCAGCGTGTAGTGCAGAGGAGAGAAGGGGGCTGCTGGCTGGGCTTGGGCCTAGGAGGTGGGAAGGTGGATGAGGGAGTGTGGATGGCTCCCCACTGCACAGAGGGGAACCCCTTCAGATGCTGAGGTCATTGACCCCCTCCCAGGGCTGGTGGATTATCAGGGGAGGGTGACACTGCCAAGCTGGTATTTGGGACCTGCTGTTCCTCTACCCCTCAAACAGGTGCGTCCCTAGGAAAAACTCCAAGTTCTCTAGCAGCAGTGGTGGAACAAATAGTTGCCATTCTGCTGCACCTGACTTTTGTAGGAGATGGATTTCTCCACCTGACCCTGACCTTACCTAGTCTCCTGCCTGATCCCAAATCTGGGATTGTGTTGTGCCATAACCCACTGGAGCATCCTTTCCAGAGAATAACCCACCTAAGCCTTCACCTCTGACCTGGTGTCTCCACACACGCCCCCCGCCACCCTCAAACCACTTCTCCAATCCCCCCCACATCCTGGGGAGGAATCAAAGGATCCTGCACTTAGAGCTGGAAACCAGTAGGGGGCGCTGGTACCCGGCTTGATTCTTCCAGTTCTCGTTCAGATTGCCATCCTCACGTCCCCCTTCCCACCTCTGGTGTGGCAGGGCCAGCAGACCCCCTCACTGGACCTCTGGGAAACAAAGCCCTCTCCAGGGCAGAGGGGCTGTCCTGGTCTCTGCCACCCTCCCTAAGTCTTTGCTGCCGGACTCCAGCAGGACCCTCCTTCCTTCACGTGGGCCTCATCCACAAGCTGCCCAGAGACTGTGGGCACAAGTTGCCCAGAGACTGTGGGCACAAGGTGCCACAGAAAGGGCAATTCCCTCAGCGGGTGGCCCACTGCAGGGCTGCATCTATCTCAGGGTCCCTCAGAGATCTGCCAGCAAGGTCCGAGAGTAAAGAGGAACATCCTGAAACACGGCTCCCTTTCCTTCCCCACAAAAAAGGAGACGTGTGAATAACTTGTCCTCTTTTTCTCCCACAGCATCTCTCCGGCCTTGGAAGAGAGCTACAGAGATGAGAGTGGAAGAGTCCAGAGACAGCACTTCCTCCAATCTGCAGATGAGATCATGGGAAAGCTGGGGTAAAAACACGCGTTTTAAGTTACTCCAGCGTGACAGTTTTCGTGTGAAAGCTATCCTCTGATCAGCGTAAGACCCTGGAGTGGGGCAGCACGCGTGGCGGGTGCCCAGGGTGGTTGGGCACCTGGAGGCTGGAGGCTGCGTGAGCAGAGTTCCACCAGGACCAGGCACGGCGACCGCCAGAGAGGATGAGCTGCAGAGGATGGGCTTCCGAGTGGAAGCCTCTGGCCCATCTGCTCCCACCCGCACAGGCACCTTGTAAGCAGTAACCCTGCCCCTTCGGCACCCCTCTCATCTGGAATGAAAGTGCGGCAACCCGTCTCTGGCCTGTCACCCACAGGCGGGGGTTTCACGCAACCCTACGAGAGGCTCTGCCTTTTGACGACGGACAGCAAAGCAATTTTCCACCGACTTCACCGGAGCCCCAAGGGATGGAGCAGAAGATCAATACTGTGATTAAAACCCCCGGCCCCATAACCCAGGCGCCCGGCACAGGCCAAGCGGGCCACTCACCGGTCTCCGCGTTCTCGTGCTCCGTGTCGGTGAGCGTGAGGTTGGAGTTGGCCCGGCTGGACAGGCAGGAGCTGCGCCCCGACCGTGTGCTGCGGCCCCACAGCTGCACGGGGTGCTCGGGGGACAGCACAGGGTCGGTCTCCAGGTCGGCCTCGGAGCTGGCCCCCATGGAGTAGCCACAGTGGGGGAGGCCGATGTCTGTCCGGTACAGGGTCCCGTGCGGGGGCGTCACCTCCCCCAGGCCCAGCTCACGCAGGGTGAAGTTGGTGCCTAGGAGGGAAGGCGGGGGAGCGGGATCAGGGCGTGAGGGGGGGCATCTCCCCACCAGAAGCCCGGCCCCTACCCCAGGACTCACTCTTGTCCTTTGAGCTCACTGTGATGTTCAATGCCCGGGCCTTTCCTCTGCACCCTCTCCACCAGCCCGAACCCTCCACCCCTTTATGGAGGGCCTAATACAAATGGCCCCTCATCTGAGAAGCCTCCCCTCATCCTACACCCTGTGTGGGAGTCCCTGCTTCTTCCTCCGAGCTGCCTCTGAGAGTCCTCGGTCCTGGTCATGCCGCAGAGCAGAACTGCGTAAGAGCCTGGGTCCTCTGCTCGAGATGCCTCCACAGGGGCAGGGACTGTGTCCCGTTCATTCCTATTCCCTGGGCCTAGAAGGCAACCCGGTACCCAGTGCGGGCTCAGTACGTGTCTGCTAAATTGGACAGAGAGCTTCAGCTCTCCTCTTCCAGCCCAGGGAGGGCCTGCCAGCAAGGGGGGCTCCTGAGCAGGGCAGAAGCCTGGTCCATGAAATGCCAATGGTTCCCTGGGACCAGACGTTCCTTTCCAGCCGGCTCAGGAAAGCCTGGAGCAGGAAAGTGAAGAAGATGGTGACCGGCTGAGAAAAGTGGGCCTTGCACAAGGAGGTCGGCTCTGCCTTCTGTTTCCTCACGCCAGGTGGGCTGTGACAGGAACCAGCAGCCTCTGGGGTAACCCAGGGAGCCAAGCGCACAGCCGAGGCTGGGCCGCTGACAGGTCTCTCGAGGCCCCGGGAAAGCCTGGCTGTGCCCACGACAGAGGCCGGGAAGACCTGGGTGTGGGGAGTTCACTCAGGGATGTGTTTGAGGGACAAAGGGGATACTGACTTCTATGGGAAACACAGCCTCCACATTACTCAGTGTTTACTCAGGGACAGCTTCTTCCATATTTTTAACATTCCCACGAGTGTACTGGGGGATGAGGAAGACCGGCAGACGAAGGCGCTAAGGATCATATTCCAGTTAAGCCACCGATCTAGGAAATGGACTTACAACCAGGCAGCACCACATTTAACCCAATCCAAGCTGCCGTCGGGTACTGATGTACAGCAACGAGCAGGGCGTGGTGCCTGACCTCACAGAGCTCACAGTCAAGCGGGGGACACACAGCCCAGGCCATGATGAAGGGCTAAAGCCCCAAGTGGGGGGATCCACGGAGAGTGTGCTGGGAGCACAGAGGCAGAGGGCGGGGTATCAGGGTGGGAGCTCAGAGGTTTGCGGATGAGAGTAACCGGGAAGAGCGGAGTAAGAAGAGAGAAGAGGTAGATGCCCGTGCTTTGAAGGATCCCGCAACCAGGGTCAGGACTGAAGAGGACAAGCCTGCAAAGGAAGGAAGAAGGAACTGCCAGTGAGGCAGGAGGGGAACCCCCGGAGATGGCCTCCTCTCCCAGTCATGTGCATCGCTCTTAACCAGGAACCCCTGTGCCTCCCAGGGTCCTAGTCAGCTCCATGTCCAGCCTGCCACAGAGTAAGTGCTCAGCGAAAGGTAGTTAAATAATCAGACAGACACACTCTGGTAGCACTCTGGAGGATGGATAAAGGGAGAGGGAAGGTGGGAGGAGAGGACTCTGCTACCCTCACAGGATTTTTGAGGCTCCAGGGAGGTAACGGGAGAGAGAGAACTTTGTAAGCTGCAGTGTCCATGCCTGCTGCCTATGAGCTGAGAATGCTTCTCATTTGTTATTTATGAAGATAAGAGGGGTTCCCTTTGGAGCCTCCCGTGCTAGGATGGCATCCAGGCCAACCTGGGCCTGGCAGGGCTCACCATTTGTCCCCTCCCCTCGCTGAGACCCAGAGAGAACAATCAGTAGCCGGCAGCATTTCTGAAGCACTTGCTCTGTGCAAGGGTCAAATGCTCTATTTTCAGTCCTCATCAATCCTCCCCACCACCTTGCAATTAGGAGGCATGGCTGTGATCCCACTGCCCAGGTGAAGACACTGAGGGCAGTAAAAATGGCAGAGCCAGAATTCAAATCAGGTCGGTCTGATGTCAGAGTTCGAGCTGTTAACCACAAATGGGAAAGAGCTGAAGACCCCTCGTCTTTTTTTTTTTTTTTTTGCGGTACGCGGGCCTCTCACTGTTGTGGCCTCTCCCGTCACGGAGCACAGGCTCCGGACGCGCAGGCTCAGCAGCCATGGCTCACGGGCCCAGCCGCTCCGCGGCATGTGGGATCTTCCCGGACCGGGGCACGAACCCGTGTCCCCTGCATCGGCAGGCGGACTCTCAACCACTGCGCCACCAGGGAAGCCCAGACCCCTCGTCTTTAAAGCAGGAGAGGCAGCCTTGTTAACAGGTCAGCTTTCCTGTGGATCCAGGCCTAGTGGGAGAGGCATGGCGTCATCGCACTTACCTCGCAACGCGTCATCTCATTAGTCCTCAGGACAATTCAGTGCAGTAGCGAGTACTCATGGCCGTCTACCAGGGGAGGCTTAGAGGCGAGCCGGTGGTGGTCAGAACTCAGCTCCTAACCACCTCATTACGCCCACGAAGGAGGTGAGCATGAAAACGAATGAACTAAGAATGAAATACAGGGCAGGCTCTGACCAGGTCTAGGTGCCAAACTAGCGGAGTGCTGGTGCGGACGGGCGCCCTCCACCCCGCTGGGCTCCAGTCGCTGCTCATGCGCGCCCACGCCCCGGGGGGAGGGGGGAGGGAGGTACACTAGTGCGCAGGCGCGCCTCAAGCCCCGCCCCGGCCGCCCTCACCTGCGCGGCAGAACTCCTCGGCCTCCTGCGGCACCATGTCCTTGACGCGACTGCCGTAGGCGAGGCGGGCGTCCTGGTCGTAGGCCTTGAGGGTCTCGCTGGAGCTGTAGGACTTCTGCGGAGCTTTGCCCTCCTCGCTGTCTCCGGACGAGCTGGTGTAGCGGCGCTCGGCGTCGCGGCGCCGGGTCAGCGAGCGGTACGGCTTCCTCTCCTTAACGTCCATGGCCTCCGGCCGGCGCTCCTCCACATCCACGAACAGGGTCCTCGCCGCACTCAGGGCTGAGTGGTCTGGAGCCCGAGAAACCAAAGAAAGGGCGTCAGTTCCGGCCCCAGGGGGCAAAGGCAATCCCCGGGTCCATCCCAGACCTCGATTCACCCGGCAGTGCTGTGGACAAGGGGCCTCAGGCTCTGGAGGGGAGGGCGTCGCTCCACGGCCACGCAGCCATAAGTAGCACAGGGGGACTTGCACCCAAGGCTTGTTATGATGAATCCTTTCTCTTCCTGCTACACGACCGACCTGTCCGACCTGTCTCCCCTGTGGAGATGCCCTCAGCCTCTCCTTCAGTGATGTCTATCAAGGAAGCTGACAACAAAGGCCAGAGGGCACTAGTTTTCCCAATCCTGCTATAGATGTGAACCCGGTGTGTGTTCCCATCAGTCCTCCGGCTGGGACAGGGCCTCACGCAGAACAGGGGCTCTTTAAGAATTTGTGAGATGAACGACTATATTCAGGCACTGGGGTAAGTAAGCGCTTTGCATATAATTATCTCATTCAATTGTCACAGGTCCTGAGATATTATTACTGTCTCCAACCTTTTCTGGAAATGAGCCAAGGTATAAACAACCAATCCACAGTTATCACCACCAGATAATTAAATAATCACCTGCTTATTGTCTGTTTTCTTGCACTCATATGCAAGCACCATGAGAGCAGGGGCCTTACCTGTTCTGCTCACTCCTGATCTATTGCACCTAAAGTGAAGCCTGCTGCCTCCAATGCATATTTAGTTAAACAGCCAACCAGTCTCCATCTGACAGATGAGAAAACTGAGGTTCCAAACCTCCCTCAAGGTGACTCAGGTGGTAAGTATCAAAGTCAGGATCTGAAACCAGGTCTGTTTGGCTCTAAAGTCCGAGTTTTTCCTATTTTATTATGCTCCCTGAGTCCCCTCCCTCCCACCACACAGAAGTGTCCTTCCAGCTAGGCTGGGCCTGGACTACCATGCTGATCAGAGAACTCCGTCACCTCCAGACTCATCCATCTCATTGGAGGCACCATCGGCACCTGGGGAAGCCGCGGCACCTGCCGCATATGTCGGGTTTGCCAGGCTGTGTGGCTGGTAGGAAGCTCCTAATCTCCCTTTCTCCTTTTTTCCCCATCTTGACCCTTTTGCCCTAGGCCGACACATTTTTTAAAGCTCTTATAACACCACCTTTCTCTTTCCAGATGTCTTCCTCTGGCTCTGGGGTAGCAAACGTAGCCCCCTACAAGAGCCAGGAGGTCAGCACAGGAGGAAAGCCGGGTATCCTACACAAAGGATGATGAGCGCTCCTTCTTGAAACATACAACCTTCTCAGTTCTTTCATTGTTCCACTTTCCAGAGCAACATGGGTATACAAAACCTTCTACTGCGTCACTGTCCTATTAGAGAAACAACAGAGCAAGAGCTGTCATCAAGGAGTCTCAGTGCCCAGGGTGGGGCCTCTGACCAACAAAGAGGGCGGGCCTGTTCAACGGGGCAGTGGGTGTTCAGTGCCTACCAATGCTGTGACATAGGAGTGTAGGGGTCTTGTGAATTTTTATGACAAGCTGGAAATTTGGACTTGGATGTAAAATGTATGATTTTTAAATGTAATCCATTATTACATGTAGGCCACGTTAAACACACTGATGGGTCAGTTTTGTTCTGAGGGCTAGCGATTTCCGAGTTCTGCCTTTGATCGTGGACATTGAAGGTATCGGTATCCCTGTGGCCTGAGGATGCTCTCTTCCCTCCCAAGAGGGAAGAACCACCTCTTAGGTGGTTCTGAGGATGAAATGAGTTAATACATGTCCCTGGTACATATATCCCTGATACACAACGGGTGCTCAATACATGTTCGCCATTATTATCATCAGAAAAAAACCCACCTTTTATTTTTAAAAGGCATACTTTGGAAGGCTCCAGCTAGATATCAGTTATAACTGGAGAAGGAACGTTCCCTCAAACATACGTTAATAAGGCTGAGACACATTTTAGGCTGTTAAGTTGGTGGATGACTATGTGTCTTACCACTGTGTACCTGTTGACTGAAGACAATGGCTTCAAGGCAGAGGCTCAGTAATTGCAAATTAAGAACACAGTCCCCAAACTCATGGCTTCCCTATTACAAATCAGAGGCAAGGAGAACATTTGCCTTGCTCTCATTTCCTTTTCAGTCTTAATATAGTAATTCAGTAAATATTTACTTTTTTTCAACAGATGGGAGATCAGTCATGGTTCACACTCAAATTGGCATTTTTTTTAAAGTTTTTTTTGATGTGGACCATTTTTAAAGTCTTTATTGAATTTGTTACAATATTGCTTCCATTTTATGTTTTGGTTTTTTGGCCACGAGGCATGTGGGATCTTAGCTCCCGGACCAGGGATCGAACCTGCACCTCCTGCATTGGAAGGCGAAGTCTTAACCACTGGACCGCCAGGGAAGTCCCTCAAATTGGCATTTAACTGAGAGAAAAAGAAGAGGTCGGGATGAAAGAAGTGACAGTGGAGAAAAGCTCCTCTCGGAGCAAGAGTCTGCAGCATAGCGATGCTGAGCCCTGGAGGGGGGGAGCAGTGCCGGGAACGGCGCCACAAGCACCCGCACACGTCCATGCCTACACAAGTCAGTCCCTGCTTACCCTGCTGACCTCCGGGTTCCCCACCTGCCGGTTCCTGATCCTCCTCTGCTTCCTCTCACTGCCCACAGAACAACCCGCCACCCCAACTCGACTCTCACGGACGCACGCCCCTACTGCCTGCTGAAACTCTTCGCCAGGTAAGCCCCGAGCACACAAATATGCCTTTGCAGAGGAGTTCATTTCCACAACCCATTACAGACAAGTCTCGCGCTGGGACTGGGGCCCAGAGATGAGCAGGACACAAGCCTTGCGGGGGCAGCTACCGTCTCTCTGGGGTGTCAGCCATAGGGGCCATCAATGATGAGTGCTTTGATAAAGCATGAACCGTAGTTTATAACTTTCGGGGGTCATTTCTGGTCTATCTACGGGGAAGGAGAGTGGGCTCTGGCCAAGAGAAGGGAAGAATCATGTCTGCACTGGGTGCTGTGGCCGGTGCTTCCCACACAGACCCACGGGAACTCTAGTTACTTGGGTTTGTTTTGGCCACGCCTCACAGCATGTGGGCTCTTAGTTCCCTGACCAGGGATTGAACCCTCGCCCCTTGCATTGGAAGTATGGAGTCTTAACCACTGGACCGCCAGGGAAGCGCCCTAATCACTTCTCATTTTAGAGAGCTGACTCAGTGAGCCAGTTGGTTGATAAGTTCACACAGCCAGTGAGCCAGTGATTCTAAAATCCACTTTTCTTTTACATGGAGCTGGTTCAGATGGATCTGGAAGGTTTGAACAAGTCTGTTAACGTGGGGAAGCCTGGAGACACATGGTAGTGATAGGAAGAGAGGCAGTGACAATACAATGACTTTTTTTTTTTTTTTTAATGGCTGCATTGGGTCTTCATTGCACTGCACGGGCTTCTCATTGCCGTGGCTTCTCTTGTTGCAGAGCACGGGCTCTAGGCACGTGGGCTTCAGTAGTTGCGGCTCACAGGCTCTAGAGCACAGGCTCAGTAGTTGTGGTGCACGGGCTTAGTTGCTCCGTGGCATGTGGGATCTTCCCGGACCAGGGATCTAACCCGTGTCCTCTGCATTGGCAGGCAGATTCTTAACCACTGCGCCACAAGGGAAGTCCCAAAATGACTGTTAATTTAATACCTACTCATGCTGGGAACTTTGTACATGTTGTTTCTAGTCTACAACAACTAGGCAGGTTAGATATTATCCTCTTATTTTATATTTTCTCTTACTTTTATTTTATAAATGAGATAACAAGCTCAAAGAGATTGAGTGATTTGCTCTAAATCACATGGCTTCCAAATATCAGGGTCTAGATTTGAATCAGAAGAAAATGTTTAAACCTGAAGAAAGGTATTACACACACCTAGTACCAGAGGTTAATTCATTCGGTAAATAGTTGCTAAGGACTGTTCTCTCCTAACTGTGGTGGGAGCTGCATGAAGGCAAGACATGCGGTTCCCTTCTGCCCTCCCCTCCTCTCCCCCTGTTCCCCCTTCCCCGCCTCCCCCCAACACTGACTTCCTACCCTGCTTTCCAAGCCTTGTGTGAGGCTTCGGTGGACAAGACAAATGAGCTTCTTACTCCTTGGAGCTTCCAGACAGTGGGCAAGTCAGACAGGGAGAGAGGCAGGGGAAGGACACCAGAGTGGCCCCTAACCTAGGTCAGGTGGGCCAAAGGTGGAGAGATGATTAAGGGACCACTGCTCAGAGAAAGTGACATCTAAACCATGACCAAAGAAAGTAAGGAAAAGTGAGACAGGCCAGATGGTTTTGAGGTACGGAGAGAAAAGGAGTCTAGATCTGTGACTTCCCCGTGTTCTCTCACCTACAGTAAACATTTATTTCACACACATAAATCTACAAAGTTCTAACTAAAACAAAAACTTCAAAAAACATGCCTAACCCTTCCTCAAGGGTGGAATCTGGTATTTTCTCTCTTATTCTATTTGACTAAAAGAGAATTATGGATGGATTGCCAACCTACAGTTTGAAAAAGACCATTCTAGGTCACAACCTGCATGAAAGTGGGAGGGGTGAGGGAGTTTGGGAACAGACAGAATCCAAACTTCAGTGAGGGAAAGAGGTCTAAGGTGAAGCTTGAGAGGTGAAGAGCCTGGTAGAAAAAATAAAAAGGCACTTCCATGAATGATGATAACACAAGTGGACAGTACAATGTAAAAGTGCAGGTGGCAGAAAGCCTGGCTCTGGCGATCGCAGGGGAGCACGTCCTCTAGCTGGTTTTCTGGTGCCGGGAGCTGGCCTGGAAGAAAGACAAGGAGGATGTGGGACTCGGGGAGAGAAGAGGAGATGGGGAAACAAAGCTTTTGGTGTTTGGGAGAAACTCAAAAAGCCAACTTGGGCCCTTTACATGGGCTCCGGCAATACTTATGAGAGGCAGGGGCCTGGAGCATTCACAGGGAGACGTCATCAGACCTACAGACCTGCCGAGGACCCTTTGCCCCTGCCAAAGCCTCAGGGAAACGGGGGCTGTTACAACCCTGGACTTCCTCGCAACCTCGGAAATGACCAGAGACAAGCCAGGAAATTGACTGAATTCCTACTGGACTGAAGTTTTATAAGTTTTCCTTAACATAAGCACATGGTGATATTTTCAGTTCTTAGTGTGTCAAAAAGGGCTCATAAATATTTGAGCTAAAATGTGTTCTGCAAAATATAAGTCCTAGGCAGTATCTGTGTGCATAAAGTCATCATAAATTTTTACTTTCCTTCAAAGTTTGCTCTTGCAAGTCCTTTGTTCACAACTCCAGTGTGATATGAAGGGGAATGCCAGGGAGAGAGGCACCTAGTCTGTGCCAGGGACTGTGCTGGGCTATGAACAAACCAAAGAGGTAGGCACCGTATCCCACAGATTTGGAAACTGAGCCTCGGAGAAACAAAGGGATGCTCAAGTGCACACAGAATGCCAAGACTGGAATCTGATTGCTCTCTTCTCGCTGTGGTAGAGCATATTTCCCTGATCTGTCACATTAGAGAATCCTTTGCCTTTTAAAATGGTAAGAGAGTGATTATAATAAGGGTGGCTAAAGGCAAGGTGTTTACATGCATTACCTCGTTTAACCCTCACCAGGCCCTTGAACCATTCTCATTTGATAGATGAAAGAAACCGGGATTTTGAGCGGTTAAATGCCTTGCCCAGAGGACCACAGCAAGGAAGGGGCAGAGTGAGGATTGAAACCTGGGTCTGTGCGACCCTCAGGCTCAAGCTTTTAATCAGAGCCTGTACTGCTTCTCATACAGGTCATCCCTTATTCTAGTTTGCTTAACTGTTCTGTTTGCTCTCTCACTTAGTGTTTTAAGCAGTATTAATTCTTCTGATGAACCTTCAGAATTCTTCAGTTAGCACCTGACCTGGGCTTTTACAGCTTCATCTCCAAGTGTCCCCACCCAGAAAGCCAGCACTGTGGGCCAGGGGAAGGGTTTCTTGAGAGCATAGTGGAGTGTGGCCCTGTGCCCAGCCTGGCTGTGGGGACATCCCTAATCAGTGGCTGGCAGGCAGGTGACAGATGGTACCGCTGCCCACAGAAGCCATGTCGCCCTTCAGGTCAGGCATCAAAGGGCCAGTAGTTGTTGTACAGGCACCGCTCCTCCAATCCCGGCTGGGGGGAGCTCCCACCAGGGTGGCCCCGACCCCTTCCAGGGCTGAGCGCACGCAGGACAGGGGACACATTCGGCCCTCGGCCAACAGGAGCTATTACGGGGGCTCCGGGGTATCCGGATTCCTCCATCATCTATCGTTTCTCATCTCAAAGCTATTTATGAGCCAAATGATGCCCCTTTACAAATGGTGGCATCTCAGAATCAGAACCTGTGGCATTTATTGTCTTACGATTGAAAGAACCATCAAAGGTCAGCAGGTTCTTGTCCCATTGCTACCAGGTGGTCACACCCCCTCCAAATCTGGGGACCTCATTCCCCCCAGGGACAGCTCTAGCTGTGAGATGGTGCTTCCTGACATGGAGCTGGACCTGCCTCCTTTCAGCTTCCTTCCACAAGCCTCAGCTGTGCTCCTTGGGGGTCTCAGGAAATAAGTCTAACAATTTGTCCTGGCGAGAGCCTTACAGACTGAAGAGGCACCAGTCTGTGCAACCTTGAGTCTTCTCATCAGACTGAACATTTCACCTTCCCAGTATCCTTTCCCTAGGTTCATCTATCTCACTCCCTCTCTCCCACCTAACAAGGCTTTGTAAGATCCAGGGTGAGGTCTCTCACCTTCTGAGATGGCTCACACTCTGCGGAGTGTTTCTCTCCCAGTGCCGCTCTCGCCTTTTGAGACAGACGGCATTCTGTCTGTGGAATGTGGTGTACCTCTCTAAATAAATCCCCTTCTTCCCTGTCACTTTGCCTCTCACTGCATTCCTTCTGTCTTGAGACATAAAGAACCTGAGCTTCGGTAAGTCCTGACATCAGGAAGTAAGGCCCTCACCCAGGTGGAGGACGGAATGGTATCAACCTTCCTGACCTCAATCAACTACAGCTTGGACTCTGTTGACCTCTGCCCCAATTCTATGCGGAACTCTCCTCTGCTCGAGCCCCCTCATGAATACGCACGCACCCTTAGTTTAAAACTTCCCCAACTTTGCAGTTTGGGGAGACACTGCTTTGGGAAAAGACCCCCAGTGTTCTCCTTGCTTGCTGCAAGTAATTAATCCTTCCTTCTTCCCAAGCCCCCCAAAAAATCCAGGGTAAGACTTGGGAACGAGTAGTTTGACCAGAAGCAGTCAGAGGGACAGACACATCTACAGGTGATTCCAGCACAGTGAACACAAAAGAGCAGCTGATACAGACACTTGTGGGTCAGAGAGGGACACCAGTTTGGGTGTCCTGGAGGAGGTGACACCTGCGCTGAGGAGGGAAGTCTGAGCAGGAGTTAAACGGGGGACAAGGAGAGGGGAGTGCCCACATGCCTCTCTTGTGGGGTGTAGTCTGCATGTCCCTCACCCCCACTCTCTCCTGCACCGGACACCATATTCCCACGGGGCACACCCCCCAGGGGGCCTCAGGATGTGCTGTCTGCTGGGACTCAGTTTTTCCATGAACAACACCTGGAGAAACGGTCTCTTCTGCAGTGCAGCCCCTCCTGATAGGGCCCTCTTTCCTTCTCCCTAGAAAACCCAGTCAAGGGTCAAGCCTGAAACCAGATTATTTGAGTGTTAGCGCTCTGTAAAAAGTGCACAGGGGCCCTACACCGACTTCTGATTTTCTGTCGGTTTCTGGGACCACATGATGAGATAATCAGGGGCAAGGAGAGATAGTTGAGCTGATTAATCGCGCATCCCCTGTGGTGTCCAAGGCTTATCCTGTAATTACCTGGGGTTCCTGTGTTAGGCCTCCACTCTGTAAGGCGGGGAGCGCTGAACAGGGAGAGCTGCAGGGGAAAAACAGCCCCCCAGGGAAGCAGGCACTAGTTTAAGGCTCCTGGAAATGGTGAAGGTTGCAACCGCTGTGCCCTCCGAGAGCTGTCCAGGGCCCTGCGCTCATGGAGAGGAGAAGCTGGGGCTCAGAGGCTGTGACCTGCTGACGGCCACAGCCAACAAGTGAAGAGGCAGGAGCCCTCAGGCTCTCTGTCTCTCTCTCTCTCTCTCTCAGGAGTTCTGTAAAAGTGCAAAGATTGCAAAGCCCCTTGGGGAGTGCCAGGAGCGGTGCTTGCAGCAGACGAAGCTTGTTAGCGAAGGTGTCCCAGAAAGGGATGTCCAGCCGGAAAGCAAGGGAGACAGAAGTGGCTTTGGCAGAATTTCGCTTACATCTCCGTGTACTCAAGTCGCAAAGAGGCGGAGGAAAAGGCCCATAACGACGGGAAAACCCCAACTGCCTGAAGCTGCGGCCACCTCCAATAATTAAAGGCAGACTTAATAGGTATCAGGGCCCTCTTTCCAGCAGCTGGGTGGTCAGGCAATTTTTATTTCAATAATTAGCTGCTGTCTGTCACACAGAACTGGAGACAGATAAAGGGAGGGCCAGTCTCTCATGGAGCTAATTGTGCCCAGAGTTCTACAAGCCTAATCAAGCTTGCACGGCTCCCATCCCTTTCATCCAAGGCCTCAAAGGACTTCGCCTGTGGTAATTAAGTCTCCTAAGTGCCGTAAAGAAAGGGATTCTCCTTGGCAGTCTGAGTGAAGAAGAGGAGGCTGGGGTGGGGATGGGGCAGGTGGCCATGCCGCTGGCCCCCAGGCTGGGGACAGAGGGCAAGGAGGAGGCCCCGACCCTGACACTGGGCCCTTTAAGCCTCTGGCCTGGTGCATTCTGCCCCCAGACAGGACAACTGCGGACCTTGTGGTGTTGCTGGCTACCTCCTGTGGAGCCTGGCTCAACCTGCCCCAACCAAAGCCTTTCTAAATGTCGCAAGCTGGATGGTCTCTGGGGGATATATTTGTTAGACGCGTCCAATCAGGTGGGGGTAATTCAGATTCCACTATCCTAGATTCTTACAGGTAGAGGGATCATAAAGGACATAGGGCCCAGCCCCATCTGATGCGTGCATTCCTCTGCGTCCCCAAGGACACCAGCCAGCCTTTGCGTGATCTCCGATGATACCACTTACTCCTAACATGTTTCATCCCCTAAGTTTGGCCTTAGTTCATTCTGATAGTGAGCTGAAGTTTGCTTCCTTCCAGAGCCTTCCCACTGACCCTAACTCTGCCTTCAAACCTCACAGACAAGCCCAATCCCTCCCCTCCAGATCACGATTCCTCTCCCCCAAAGCTTCAGAGAACAGTAGAGCACAGTGGTCAAAACCACAAGCTACATCAAAAGCACGATCCCCACACCAACAAAAAAGGATAAAATTGGACCTCACCAAAACCCAAACTCATGCTCTGTGAAAGACTGTTAAAAGGATGAAAAGACAAGCTACAGAGTGGGAGAAAATATTTGCAAACCACATATCCAACAAAAGCCTAGCATCTAGAGCACATAAAGAACTCTCAAAACCCAACAGTAAAAAACCAAACCAAAGCCAAACCCAAACAACATTAGAAAATGGCCAAAAGATATGAACAGATATTTCACTGCAGAGGATATACAGATGGCAAATAAGCACATGAAAAGATGTTCAACATCACCGGCCAGCAGGGAAATGCAAATGAAAACCACAGTGTCACCACACACCCATCAGACGAGCTAAAATGTAAAATAGTGGCAACTCCGAATGCTGGCAAGGATGCAGAGACCCTGGATCACCCATACATTTCTGACAGGAATATAAAATATTACGGCCCTTCTGGAAACCAGTTCGGCAGTTTTTTATGAAACTAAACGTGCAGTTGCTGTACAACGTAGCGATTGCACTCTTGGGCATTTAACCCTCAGAAATGAAAACTTAGGTTCACACAAGAACCGGTACAGAGATGTTCATAGAAGCCTTACTCATAATAGCTAAAAACTGGAAACAGTCCAGATGTCTTTCAACAGCTGAATGGCTATTGTAAATGGAATGCCACGGAATACTACTTGGTGAGAAAAAGGAATGAGTTAATGATACGAATGAATCTAGAGAATTATGTTGAGTGAAAAAAGCCAATCACAAAATGTTACATACAATATGATTCCATTTATATAACATTTTTGAAATGACAACATTTTAGCAATGGAGAACAGATTAGTAGTTGCCAGGGGTTAGGGATGGGGTAGGGGTGGGAGGTAGGTGGGTGTGGCTATAAAAGGGCAGTGAGAGGGATGCTTGTGGTGATGGAAATATTCCCTATCTTGACTGGACGCGGATGATAAAACAGGGTAGAAGTAAACACACGCATACATACAAATAAGTACAAGTAAAATTGGGGAACTCTGAATAAAATGAATGGATTGTACCAATGTCCATATCCTGGTTGTGATATCTATTCTCTTACAATAGTTTTGCAACATGCTGCTGCTGGGGGAAACTGGGAATAGGGTACCCAGGATATATTTGTACTGTTTTTTACAACTGCGCATGAACTACAATTATCTCTTTTTTAAATTTTTATTGGAGCATAGTTGATTTACAATGTTGTGTTAGTTTCAGGTGTACAGCAAAGTGAATCAGTTATACATATGCATATATCCACTCTTTTTTAGATTCTTTTCCCATATAGGTCATTACAAAGTACTGAGTTCCCTGTGCTATACAGTAAGTCCTTATTAGTTATCTATTTTATATATAGTAGTGTGTATATGTCAATCCCAATGTCCCAATTTATCCCTCCCCCCACCTTTTCCCCTGGTAACCATACGTTTGTCTTCTACATCCATGACTCTACTTCTGTTTTGTAAATAAGTTCATTTGTACCTTTTTTAAAAAAAAAATATTCCACATATAAGCAATATCATCCACTCCTGGGCATATACCCAGAGAAAACCATAATTCAAAAAGACACATGCACCCCAATGTTCATTGCAGCACTATTTACAATAGCCAGAACATGAAAGCAACCTAAATGTTCATCAACAGAGGAATGGATAAAGAAGATGTAATGTATACATACAATGGAATACTACTCAGCCGTAAAAAAAGAATGAAATTTTGCCATTTGCAGCAACCTGGATGGACTTGTAGGATATTATGCTAAGTGAAATAACTCAGACAAAGAAAGACAAATATTGTGTATCACTTTATATGTGGAATCTAAAAAAATATAACAAACTAGTGAATATAAAAAAAGAAGCAGACTCACACATACAGAGAACAAACTAGTAGTTACCAGTGAAGAGAGGGACGGGAGGAGGGGCAAGTTAAGGATAGGAGAGTAAGAGGTACAAACTATTATGTGTAAAATAAGCTACAAGGATGTATTGTACAACACAGGAATATAGCCAATATTTTATAGTAACTATAAATGGAGCATAACCTTTAAAAATTGTGAATCACTATATTGTACACCTGTGATTTATATAATATTTTACATCAATATAACTCAATAAATTAAAATAAATAAAATACATAAATTAAAAAAAAAAAAAGAAGGTCAGCCCGGAAGAGAAAAAAAGTAGGTTTTTGAGTCAGGCAAACCTAGGTTTGAACCTTGAACCTACTATGTATTTCCTGTACAACTTTGGACAAAGAAACTGTCTGAGCTTCAGTTTCCTCATCTATAAAATGGGGATAGTATCTACTATCTTACAGGGCTTTCCTGAGGCTTAAATGAGGCAATCCATGGCAATACTTAACTCTATGCATGGTGCATAAGTAAGGACTCCATTATCAACAGGATAATTATCTCTGTGCCTTCTTCTGATTCAATTCCCAACTAAATTCAACTTCAACTTCCTAAATTCAACTCTGGAAGTTAGGTATGGGGGTCGATTGCTCTAGTAATGATACCTCCCTGTATTACACCCTTGTGTAGTCTCCCTGCTGACTCCAGGGTTAGCCATGTGATTGCACTGACCAAGGGGATATTAGCAATCAGGAATCAGAGGCATGAAAAACCCTTGAGTGTTTGGGCTTGCCTGTTTTGCTACTTTGGGAAAACATCCATCATGTAGCAAGACCCACGTTGTCCAGCTTATTGCTAGAGACCCAAGGCTGAGCCAACCAGCCCCCAGACTGCAGCCACAGGAGTGAGCCCAGAGGACAGTGGCCGGACCACCCAGCTCCGCCCAGCCCAAATTTCTGACCCCGAGAAACAGGAACCAATAAGTGGTCATTTTAATCCCAAACTCCTAATTAGTTTGGAATTAAAATATATACACTACTATATAAAATAGATAACCAACAAGGACCTACTGTATAGCACAGGCAACTATACTCAAAATCTTGTAATAACCTATAATGGAAGAGAATGTGAAAAAAGAATACATATATTTATATATATATATGTATAATAGAATCACTTTGCTGTACACCTGAAATTATACATCGTAAATCAACTATATGTCAATAAAAATTTGAAAAAAATGGTCATTTTCAGCCACTATATTTTACAGAGATCTGTTACATAGAAAGGCTAACTGATATAGGTATTATAATTTCCGTATTACAGATGAGGAAACTGAGGCTCAGATCATTAAAGTACCTTAAAAAATAAGAGGAAATGTTACGAGGACGAAAAGACCAACACCTAATGTTTAAACAGTACTTCAGAGCTTATACATTTTTCCACATTTTTGTGCCACTTAATCCACCACCCTGTACTTCTCTTTTTTGGAATTTTTCAAAATTACATTTATGTTTAAGTAGTTGCTTAATTATATGCTCTAAGCAGGTGGGGATCATGTCTATCTTGTTCAGCACCGAATGTCAACTTTGAACCTTGAAAACAGTAGGCACTTAATAAATAATGACTGGCTGGATAAATGAACAAATACCTCTGAGAAGGTATGTCATGATCCTATATTAGACAGAAAACTGATGTTCAGAGAGGTGAAGTGCTTGTTTCAAAGTCACACAGCCAGCAAGAGGCAGTGCTTAGATGCAGCCCAGGTCTTTGACCCTAAGTGCAGAGGTCTGCCTTAAATTCTCTGTGCATCCTGAGGGTTTCTCAGACAAGGAAATGAATTACTACCCCACAGTTAGGAAGGAATGTTGTTGGATGAATTCCATATGTTTCAGGAATGCCAATCCCCATGCTAAGAGGATTCTGACCAAACCAAGTTTCCAGCTGGACAGAAATGTGCTGCGACGTGAACCCCAGTGCACGGGATCAGAGGTGCCTGTTAGCACAAGTCTCACGTCGTTGGTACCATCCAGCCCCAAATCCCCATGGGGCATCCCAGTCAAATGCATAACCACCCAGCAGGCACAGGCCCACTAAGCAGCTCTGCTGTCAGCCACGGGTCAGCCCGTGAGTTCCTTTGAGAGGAACCGGCAGATGTTAGCACCAAGCTCTGAGGACAGACACCATGCTCCTCCAGAACCAGCAGGCTGCCCGAGCACCGCAGTGGGCTCCCATGGGCTGAGCAGAGCCCCCCCTCGGTGGCCACAGCTGCCTCTCCGCCTTCCAGGAGGGCCTCGAGCCTGTCCTCTCTGTGGGGAAGCTCTGACCCTTGGACCCTCTGCTGGCTAATGTTACACCTGGGTCGCCGCAGTCCTGCTTCCTGGGGCCAGACCCTCACTTTGTTCTCTTTACTGTAGCCCTAAATTTGTTTTCATTAACAAGCTCTGCCTGTCACTCCATTGATTCTGCCTTCTTTTAGGGCTGTTAAGCTCAGTTGTTAACGGTACCAGTCTTTAAGGTGATGCCAGCCTGGAGAGGCAGTGGGACGGGGGCGCTGCTTGCTCCTCTCCAGGGCGGGAACCCAGGGGGACCACATTATCTAGGGCCCAGCCTGGCCTCTACTAGGCAACTCCTCAGATTCGTCCAGTGTGTTCTTTCCAACGCGAAGCCCCTTCCTATCTCAAAAGTCACCAAGACACCGTGAAGCTGAGCCAGGCAGAGTGCAGGTCATCACTGTTTCCGGGTTACAGAGGAGGGCTTTCCTGGTAGAGAGAAAGCAGCGCGGAGCCGCTAAAAGCATCGACCCTGCAGCCAGACAGCCAGGGTCCAAACCCCAGCTCTGTCACTCCCCAGCTGTGTACCCTGGGCACATTATTGAAGCTCTCCATGCCTCACACTAAAGTGTGGAGAGAATACTTGTACTTACAAGGTAGAGTTTTTGGGAGGACTGAATGAGTTAATATGTGCAAAGTACTTAGAAAAGGCTTAGCACTTGGCTGCCATGATGATGATGACTATTATTATTATTATTGTTGTTGTTGTTATAAGGTATCGCGTTCTGGCCGTGATGCAGGTTTGGATTTCTCTACCCCATTCACACTAATGTATTAGGACATCTGTATCCCTATTCAGCATTATGTATCTACTCATTCAGTCACTGGGCAAATATTTACTAGAAATGTACTATGTGCCCAGAGCTGTGCTGGGATGCAAGGACTGTCGTTCCAGAAAGACAGAAAGGGCACCAGTTTTGAACAACGCTCCAGTTTGAATCTCAGCCCTGCATTCACTAGGTACGAGCCATGGGCAGCTCATTCTGGGCCTTACTTTCCTCATCTGTGAGATGGGGAATTATCTGTAGCCCTGCCATCCTGCCTCTTCCGAGGACGCACGCGGTCATCTGGGGGCCTGGAGGGGGAGTATGTTCTAGAACCTTTCCAGACCAGAGCCCCAGCCCTCCTCCAACTCTGGCCAGCCGGGAGGAGAGGAGAGTGGTCCCTAAAGCAGTGGCCTTGGGAAACCTGAGCCACCTTCAAAGAGAGGGATTTAGTTGGCTCAGGCTCTGTGTCCTCTCTGAGGGAGCATCACAAAGCAGGGACCAGCCCCCAGGAGGGCCAGGCCCCTCAGGGAGGCCACATGGCTGGAAACTGGCCCCTTTGCCTCAGTCTTCTTGAGCTGTGTGCCCTTCAGCCTGATGCCGGAGGAAGGAGCCTGCTGCCTTTCTTTCTCTTCTTATCCTCAGTGCAACAGAACAGTGTTTAAATCGGAGCCTTAAAATGAGAAGCAAATGGGAAGGGCTTGCAGAATGACGTTGAGCACCATCTAGAAAAAGTCCAGGCTTAAAATTTACAGTCTATGACAAGCGATTGGATTTACCTTGCCAGAGGGAGAGGCCCTGGGGCCACACTGAGAAAACATAATGCTGGGGCATTTCCTAAACCTGGCACTTTAGAGTTTACACAGCACTGACAATCAGGCAACCTCTGCTCACCCTCTACTGCCCTGAGAGGTAGGTTCTACAACCTCATTTCAACAGGGAAGTGTGGCAGGCAGGCAGGAATGTGGGTTCTGGCGCAGGAGAACTCTACTCTGAGATCTGGCTTTGTGATCCTAAGCGAACGCCAATAATACATAAACGGTGAATACAAACTGTGGCTCTTGTCTACTGAGCACCCAGTATGTGCCTGGTGATCCTTGTTTGCCAAATTGTTGCCATCTTATATAAACTGAGGATCAGAGTGGGCAAGGATTTGCCCTGAGTCACACAGCGTTTTAAGAGAGCTAGGATTCAGAGCCCCACACGGAGAGCCTCAATTTTTTAAGCCATATCATGGAGACGATGAAGATCAGTTATATCCAGAGGTTGGAGTGTCACATGCGGCTTGGAAGTCCTATACAAATATCTGTTATCCTTACTGAGAAAATTGAGGCTCCCAGGGGTGAAGTGACGTGTCCAAGGTCACCCAGCTGGCAAGGAGCAGAGCCGGGACTTGATCTCCATGTTCTGGTGCCCACTGTCCCTTCCACTAGGCTGCAGCTGCCATCTGGAACACCTGCCAGCACTGCACAAGAGCTACGAATCTCTAGGAGCCATCAGACTGATGATATTTAAATACTCGGCTATTTGAAAACTATAACAACAAACAGTTGAGAATAAATGCCAAGCCTCTAACTGGTTAGGAACACCACCCAGCGCCACAGAGATTTGTCAGTGTGACTGATGCTGCCTGCTTAAATGCAGCGTGCAGACACTTGCACAGAAGAAAGGCAGGCTGTGAGCGGGCGACAGCGGCGGCATGTGAAGAGGGCCGCACCGGTAGAAAGCATTGCTCGCATCTGAACCCACTCATTCTCTACCGCAAGTCTAAAGGAGGGCTTGTTATTCCTATTTGATTGATGAGAAGCCAACGCCCAGAGAAGCTCATGACTTATCCAAGGTTGCACAGTCAGTGAGTGCCCAAGCTGGGATTTGAACCCAGAATTGTTTTGCCCTAAAATCTCGACTCCATCCCCTGCATCTCTCTGCTGCCCACACTACCTTTCCTGTTTGGAAGGGACAGGGTTATATGTCTGGGGCTCTGAGAACTCAAGCCCTTTCTTTGGGATTTGCTGGGTCACCTATCCACCTCTGCCCATCAGCCTTCCCTGAGTGCCTTGTCTGACCAGGTCCCTGCGCTGGGCATGAGGATTCCGAGGTGGTCTTGCACGGTCCTTTCCTGTAGGCCTGCACTGTTTAGCAGGGGAAACCGAGCCAGAAACAGATAACCCCCATCCAAAATCTTGCAGAAGAGTCACTTCACCCAGCCAGTTGGGCTGGCTTCCTGGGGGCACCTGATGCTTTCCAGAGTCTGATGATGCAGCGGGAATCTGCCAGCCATCGGGAGAGGGAAGAAAAGGGGAGGAGTAGGGTGTCAGGTCCAGGGCCCCCACCCCTGCACCAACCAGGGCACTGAATTGTTTTTTATCTGATTCACATATTGGGCCTCCACTTAGGGTTTCATTTAAGCAATGAGATCCTTGGCCAAAAACAAGTTAGAAAACCACTGCCTTAAGACATATTCCCAATTTGTTTGCCTGAAGGAGTATTTTATATAATATTGGCTTATCAGCCTGGCATAACTTGACTCATCTATTCTTCCTGTCTTTTCATTTAAAAAGTCTATCATAAATGGCTAATTTATTCCTTTACATATATCTATTGGCTATCTGATATGAGCCAGACACCATCCTAGGGTGTTGGAGATATAGAAAAAATAAACCTCTCGCCCTGTCTGCATACTTCTGCCCCACTGAAGCCTCTTCACAGCTTTCAGGGTGATTTTTCTAAGAAGCAAATCAGATTACCGTCATGTCCCTGCTCACAACATTCAATGGCTCCCTATTGCCTAAAGCATTACTACTCAGAGTAGCTTTGAGCCACAGACTAGTGGCATCAACATTACCTGGAGTTTATTAGAAATCAGAATCTCAGGCTCCACCTCATACCTACTCAATGAGAATCTGCAATTAGGTCCCCAGGTGATTCCTATGACATTGGGATCTGAGAAGTACAGAAGTATAAGGTGTCAACATCACCCTTCACGTCCTGATACCTGTTGTTACCTGTCTCATCTCCACCCCCTTTTCTCAAACACATTATACTCAATGCCAGTCTGCCCTGCCCACCTGTCCTCTCCCACTTCCAAGCCTTTGTACACATGGGGCCCTCTATCCAGAATACCCTTCCCCTGCTGGCTGCCAGTTACAATTCCTTCCTTTCATGGAAGTCAGACTTAAATCCTCTAGGAGCTTCATCAGATCCCTTCTCCCTTCTTACCTGCAGTCTGACTCCTACCTGTGGCCCCATCGTCCCGTCACGACCGCAGCCAGCCCAGTGTCTGCGTGTCTGCTAGACAGCTCAGTGTGCTGGAATCTGTGTCTGTTGTGTAGGTGGGCATCTGTCTCCTTCAAAAAACAATGAGCCCTGGAGGCAAGGGGTGGTCCTTTTCCTTCTTTACATCCAACTACACTATCCCTGTGCTGCCAATCACTGGGGATGCAGAGAGGATTCAGAGTCTGCTTTTTTTTTTTTTTTTTTTTGCGGTACGCGGGCCTCTCACTGTTGTGGCCTCTCCCACTGCGGAGCACAGGTTCCGGACGCGCAGGCTTGAGCGGCCATGGCTCACGGGCTCAGCCGCTCCGCGGCACGTGGGATCTTCCCGGACCGGGGCATGAATCCGTGTCCCCTGCATCGGCAGGCGGACTCTCAACCACTGCACCACCAGGGAAGGCCCAGAGTCTGCTTTGAAGAGCACCCAGTCTGGTGGGCCAGGCTGGCTTTCGAAGTAACAAGTGCAAGTTTTTGAAACAAGTTTGTGGCAACGGATACGATGTTTGCTGAGCTGAACCATTTGCAAGGCTGATGGAGCCAGATTGCGTTACTCTTTGGGCAAATGACCACTGGGTCCCCCTCCTCATCTCTTTCCCAGCAAACTTTCTCGTTGTCCCCTGAGGGAGCACTCCTGGCTTCGGGACTGAGTTCTCAAGAGGCTGAGTCACGTGAACCATTTCCTGGCTACGGGGCCCCCCTCAGCCTGGCCTCTGTATTCTCACATGTCTAGCTCGAGTGCTAGGGAGTGACATGCTTCCAGCCAGTCAGGCGTGGACAGGGACGACGCTTCCCTATTTTTCTTTTTTAAAAATAAATTTATTTATTTATTTATTTTTGGCTGTGTTGGGTCTTTGTTGCTGCGTGCGGGCTTTCTCTAGTTGCGGCGAGCGGGGGCTACTCTTCGTTGTGGTACGCGGGCTTCTCATTGCGGTGGCTTCCGCTGTTGCAGAGCACGGGCTCCAGGCGCAGGGGCTTCAGTAGCTGTGGCATGTGGGCTCAGTAGTTGTGGCACACAGGCTTCAGTAGTTGTGGCTTGCAGGCTCTAGAGCACAGGCTCAATAGTTGTGGCGCACAGGCTTAGTTGCTCTGCGGCACGTGGGATCTTCCTGGACCAGGGCTCGAACCCGTGTCCCCTGCATTGGCAGGCGGATTCCTAACCACTATGCCACCAGGGAGGCCCGATGCTTCCCTATTTTGAAGGAAGAATAGGTGGCCAACTCCCATTACTCCCATCCCGTGCACCCTGGGTCAAGTTAATAAATTAATTGAAGTCCTCAGTGGCAGGGATGAGGACTAATTAATTAAAGCAATGCATTCATTAAATGCATCCATGAAACATTTACTGAACACCTACTTTGTGCCAGGCCGTTGAGCCAGATATCTGCGATACAAAGTTCAATGACTGTCAGTCCTTGCCCTCAGCTGGGGTCATTTTCCCAATCTACAGGAGGCAGCTTGAGGGTCTGGAGAACTGGAATCTAGTGCTTACTGGCCTACTAAGCCATTTTACCTCTCAGAGCCTCATCATCCTCATCTGTAATATGCGGATTCCAATCCCTGTGCTGTCTCACAAACTGGAAAATCACAAATCAAAAGTGCTTGGTAAACTGTAAAGTGCTGTACTAATTGTGCAATGGTTACCGAGGCAGGCAGTATTAGTGGCCAACCCCAGGGCCATTTTTTTCCCAGACTAGTGCAAGCCCAATTTTGTTTGGGAAAGCCACATGCTCGGGCCTGGGCAATGAATCATGATTTGGTTCAGGCAGTCAAGACAAGCCTGTTTTCTGTTTGCCAGATACCCCATTTCCCAGCCTCCCTTGCAGCTAACGGTAACCATGTGACCCACTTCTGGCCAATAAGGCGGAAAAGGAAGTCCACTGGCAGAGGGCGTTTGGGGAGGGTTGTAGGTGATACCACTTTTCTCCTAATTCACGTCTTAAATGTGGTAACACATGCGCTCTGGTGGCCCTCTTGGGACCGTGAAGTGACAGGTATGAGGACTAAAATTCACCTTGTAAGGATGGTGGAGAGGATCTACTTTCCTTCCCCCTCCCCGCGTGCCTGAGGCACCCACCCCATTCAAGGCCCCATCCTCTCTCTCCTGCATGGTGGCTACAGCCTCTAACTAGACACCGTCCGATGATAAACTCTGGAGGTCAAGCTGCTAAGATGGAAAAGCACGGGGAGACGCGGATCCTGAAAGCAGTTATGGTCCTATTTGGAAAGTCTTCGGAGCAGAGAAGACGGAGGCCCCAGCCAGAGTGGGACTGGCTTAGAGGTCAGAAAGAGCTGGAGGAGGGGCTGGAACTGCCCCTTTGTCTCTGCGTCATAGGTGAACATCTCACCTGCACGACGTCCCAAAGACCGGGGTCATGCCCTCTCACTGCTCTCAGCTCAATAAACACTGAATAATCACACTGAACATGTGTGTCTACGAATGAGGCACGTTTTCTTGCCTCATCTAGTTGTACCAACGGCCCATATTTTACAGATGAGGAAACTAGAAGTGCAGAGAGGTGACATGGCTCACCCAAGGTCACATATTTAAGTCAATACCAAGCAAGTCAGGTCTGCCTCATGGTCCAGGACTATGCTGTCCAGTATGGCAGCCACTAGCCACCTGCAGCTCATTAAATTTAAATTTCTAATTAAAGTGAGATAAAGGTCAGTCCCTTGGTCACACTAGCCACATTTCGAAAGTACAAAAGTCACAGGTGGATAGTGGCTACTGGACTGGGAGCGGCAGAGAGTTCTACTGGACAGCGCTGGTCCAGAAGCTTGGGATGGTCAGAGACAAATTCATAGATCCCTGCCTGGAGAGCACAGGCCTGCACAGTGACCCAAGCATGGAGCTGGAACCAGGCCTGGGGGTTCAGGCTGAGGAAGGAGAAAGGAGGGAGCAGAGGTTTCTCTGAGAGCCGAGGGTGTGCAGGTACTGTGCAGAGTGCCTGACGTCTGCTGGCTCATTTACCCGTCCCACCCACTCTATACCATTGCCATTTATTAACCTCAAGTGACAGAAGAAGAAACCAAAGCTCAGGAAGGTGAAAAGACTTGTCCAAGGCCACACACCTAGGAAATGCTGGAGCTGGGACAGGAGCCCAGGTGTGACTCCAAACCCAGCTCCCTCTACCATGCCTCTCTCCAGGCGTCAACTGAGAGGCCCTTCCTTCCCTCACTCTTGTCTGAAGGGACTCTGGAGGGAAGAGATGAACCTTTCCAGCAAGGAGGCCCGAATTCTAGTAGGGATGGGAGTGTCGCCCACACAGGCCCAGGGGGAGGCAACCCCCCACTTTGGGGTAGCTCCCACGGTCTCCCTGGCCCAGGAGACCAGGTCATAGGGAGACTCGTTCTTTACTGGGCCTCCTCTCCCAGGCCAGGCTGTTGCTGTCACAGACCTCCGTAAATCACAGACCTCCGTAAATCAGGCCCCCGTCACTCCTGGAGACTCCAGACCAGAGGGGAGGAGATCCCTCGGCGAGGAGATCAAGCCGCTCAGGCTCTCCCAGGGAGCTCGCAGGAGCTTCAAAGGCCGGGGCCTGATTTACGAGGCTGCCAGCGGCTCCAGGCTGTCCCAGAGCAGCGCCTGCACCAGCTCCAAGCTGTGCATTAGTCCAGGGATAGATCAAAGGATCTGAGGCTAGACCCAGCTTGGGGCTGGATCTGTTTCTTCTCCCCCGCAAGATAGCTTGGAGTCAGCCACGCCTGGCAGGAGATGCGTCCATCTCCAGGACCTTGGATCAGCCGGGGCACTTCTGGTCCATCTGATAGGGAATGGGGAGAGGGGTGAAGAAACAGGGCCGGGTCACTCTTGGAAATGGGGTCCAGCCTACAGCAGCAGCCCCTATAGCCAGCCTTCAGTCCTCATGGCAGCCCTTCCAGAGAGCTAGGACTGCCCCCTTTTCACAGGAGGAAGTGAGAGCTCACAGAGGTCAAGTGACGTGCCCAAGAGGTGAGCATCAGGACAGGATTGGAATCCAGGTCTGACACCAAACCCCTGCTTGTCAAACTCTGTGTCCTCATGCAGCACCCCACATTCAACAAGCCTTTCTTGACCAACAAAGACAAAACTTACAACGTATATCTTTAATAGGGAGTACACATTCCTTTACACTCTTTCAAACTCTTTCATCAGTCTGAATGAGTGGTGAGAGGAGGCTGCATTATCCAGCCCTGGGAAGTTTATAAAACAAGACGAGTCCCCTGCCACGGCCAACCTCCAGGCTGCAGTCTGCCAGAAGAGCCGTGGGCCTGGGGACCTCTGGAGTCCTCTTCCCAACTGAGGCCCTCGTGATTATTGGCCTGGTCTTCCTGATGGGAGGGGAGCAAACCCCCACTGCTCCCTGTAGCTGTAACTTCCCAGGTCCAAGCAATCCTAGTACTGCTTGCCATTTAAAGACACCTAGGAGGTACCGGGACACCCAGTTATCACAATTTCTTTCAGTAATCTGGCAAAATAAATATCTTTATCTGATTTGCAGAAGCTCAGAGGGGTTAATGCCCCACAGCCAGTAAGTGGCAGAACTAGGGCTCAACCTGGCTGTATTTGCTTCTAACCCCACTATGTTCCCATCGCAGTATCTAGCCTCTAAGACCAGCCAGCCTGGGTTAACCCAGAGAGGGTCCATGATGTGCCCTGTGAGTGCCCTTCCATCTCTGCTTCTCTGCCAGATGGTAACTCACTTCAGGGCAATAAGGCATACAGTAGAGGTTACAAGTGTGGATTTTAGAGTCAGCACCTGGATCTGCATCCCAGCATTGCTCCTTACCAGCTGTGTGACTTTACACAAGTAACATGACCTCTCTGGGTCTCTGTTTCTACTCTTCAAAGTGGGGGGTCCTGCCTGCCTACCTCCCTCAGGGACCTGGTGTGCCGAGGAGCATCCCAGGAAGCACCCGGCACCAGACTAGCTTGTGGGAAGAAATCAGCAAGTGTTCACTGTCACGACTGCCCTGCTTCCCCTGGCGGCCAGCACGGGGCTGACACCGAGTCCACAGTCAATAAGAAAGGCCTGTCGACCCAACAAGGAGATGGATTGGGATGATGTACTGCCAAAGTGTTGGGTAAAACTGCTGCTGCTGCTGGTGGGGTGAGGTGGGGAGGTTCCCAGATGCAGCTCTTCAACACCAGCATCTAGCGCGATGGCTCAGGCCCCTGGGGAGTCCCCCTGCCCCCTCCACGGTTTGGGGCTCCCTTGCCTACAAGGCCCACCCGAACCAGGAAAGCGCCAATCCTCCCTTCTCCTGGTGTGCCTCAGACTCCCCTGTGTTCTGTTTTTCAGCAAAGCAGCTGTCTGGAAGCCACCCAGGGCCGCCACTCTTTGGGACGTGCAACCCCCTGCCCCCAAGGCTGGGATGCCAGAAGGACAAACCCGGCCAGACATATGGATCATTGACCCTGTAGAGCCAACAGCTGGGCCACTGGCTGACTTCTCCCCTGTTCCTTGGAATATTCTGGCTATGAGAAGACATAGTCTCAGCAACTTATAGGAAATTTCCCAGGATATCCTAGTCTCTAAGGGAACAATTTGTTCCTTTCTCACACATTTAAATCTCTTTTCTTGGAAAACCAATTCCAAGCCTCCCAGGCACACAAACACTTTTAATCTGTTCCTGTGTATAGTTAAATACAAGTTCAGTGACAAATCTAATAACAGCAATAACTAATATTTGTTCAGTATATGCTAAGAGGTAACTCACCATCTCATAGAGTCCTCACAACGACTCTTGAGATGGGGCTCTATGTATCCCCATTTTACAGATGAGGAAACAGAGGTGGGCTCCTGTGCAAAGGGCATGCTGCTAGTCACTGCCACAGATCTGGAGGGCCTGGAGTCCAGGGGCCCCATCCCTGCGCTGTGCTGCCTTCTCAAACATGCTGAAGGAGTTAACTGGTTGGAGAGATTTTCTTTCCTTGGGGATGTTTTTTCTTTTCTTTGGGCATGTAAGGTTGACTAAGAAGAGGATCTTTCTCACCATCGGAGTCCATGACCCTGGAGGCTGGGGAAGGAACCCCAAGCTGAATTTTCTAACATGAACCATTGCTGACTTTCTGGTACAGCTCAGCCCCTGCCAGGCATCCCCTCCTCTGAATCGAGGGCCTGGGAACCAAGCCTCAAAGTTCAGCTTGCTTCCTCCAGCCTAGACACTCGGAAATGGAAATGTCCCACATTTTCACCACACAAAAGTCAGGTTGTATTTTTGTCCTCTTCGAAATATGAAAAAGGAATTTCTTTTCTCTCCTGAACTTTCTCCAAAACTAAATAGAAAAAGTGAACACCATGTTGCTGCCCTGTAAGCTGAGAACAGAAAAATCAACACTCAGTGTGGCATCTCTAAGACAATACAGAATAGCGAACGTGTGGACCTGTCTCAACACCGTTTGGCGACTTCAGGTTTACAGTAGGTGATATTTCTCATCCCCAAACTCCTCATTGGGCTTTTACATCACAAGTTCCTTTTCCTTTAAAATCAGATCTAAAACATTAAGAGACTTTAATGAATGAACACTGCCTGGATTGCAATTCTGAGTTAACAGACCAACCATAAGCAAATTAAACCTAAAATTATACAGATAATTTAGTGAAACCAAGAAGACAGCGAGCGACCTGAGGTAAACTCAACTGGTCGCGTAAAGTTTGAGCCCAGAGAAGAAGGGAGGTGTTTGTCCGGTAACTGGTGAAGGCTGCAAAGAAGCAAGAATAATTGCCAAGGCGCAGGGGTTATTCTCAACTCACAGAATCGGCCGTCCTCAGGATTGTCTGCTGTCCTGGTCCGGGCTGCCCAGACCCCTGGCTCTGCATCTTCAAAAGCCTCCACATGGGTTTCCTATGTCTCCCCGACCCCATCTCCCAGTTCAGTGAGAATTATCTTTCACAAACACTTTTTGATCACGTCACTCCCTGCTCTGCTTATCTCTCCCGGCTTCCCTTCTCCTCAAAGCCAAACACTTAGTTCTGCCCCCGGGACCCTTCTCCCGGCCCCTTGCTCCTGGCAGCCTCCCCCTACCCCACAACCTCTGCTCATCACTCCCCAGGAATTTGCTTCAAGCAAGGCACCTGGCTGTGTGCTGTTCTCCACTCCGTACAGTCAGGGAACCTCCAGGTAGGAAGCAGGGGCCTTGGCTACCGTCACCTCCCAACTGCTCTCCTGGGAGCGCTCACCCTACAGGTGAGCTGGCGGACAGTCATCTGGAACTTGCCCTCACTGCTCCAGGAACGAGGGGCTCACTCACTCCCATTAGGAAGAGGAGCTGAAAAAGAAATTGGCTTTAGGACTGATGTCTGCATTCATCCCCATCTCTCCCAGTTCCAGCTGTGCCACGATGGGCGAGTGATGGGTCAGTCCCTTCTGGGGCTCAGACCCTTCATCTGCAAAATGTAGCTAACAAGTCCCACCTTGTTGCCATTGAAAACATCATGAACACCACCCATATCATCTCTGGACAATTTCAGTATGAAAAGAACACGCTGTTCTGGTTTTCTAATGGTATTCTGGGTTTCTAATCCCAGCCCCCAAACTTGGGGGGAATGAGTGAACTTCTCTGACCTTCACTTTCCCCATCCTTAAATGGGGATTAAAAACTCCCTCAAAGGGTGACTGTCTGGACTGAATGAGATGATACAGATAAAGATGGTTTTATAAACTGTTTAATTTGTATGAATGTAAGCATCTATCCCGCTGAACTGAAATCTGCCTCCTCGTAACTTACCCTGTGGCTACAGGTGCCTAAGACATCACACAGAGATGGTTCTAATCTTGCCATCAGGATTTCTGAGTCCTCCCTCCTCCTGTCTGAGCATTAGTCATTCCCATCCCTTAGCCATTGCCGGGGGTAGGTGTGATGGGGTGGGGGTCTCTGGTTTGCTACTGGCATCACCTGCGTCCCTCTCCTGGGAGGATCTGCATTTGAAAGAGTGCTGCTGGGATTTTCTTCAGTGGGGATCTAACCCCAGTGCCTTTGCACCAGCCCTTCTCCCCTTGGCAAGATCTCCCTGCAGTCTTTTTGTGGAACACCCCATCCCGTAGGTCATGCCTTTTTCTCTATCATGCCCCATGCCTTGCATTTAAGGTCTGTGGATAATTATGTCAGAGAATTGGTTTCCTCTTTGTCTGTGTGACCCTGAGCTAGTCATTTTTCCTCCCACGGGCACTTGCTCCCTGGGGAATAAAATGAGGAGGTGGACGATGTCATCATTGAAACTATCACTGGAACTATGACATGCAGATTTTCACCAACTGAATTTGACCTTGAACCCTCCCCTACTTTCCCCTTTAACTTTTCAGGGATATTTAGAAAGGACCTGGACTAGAGTCCTTCATAGCTGACATTCTGTGCATCCACGTGCTCTTTAAGGTTAGGGCTGGGTCCTTAGGGGCCTTTCCGTAATCCTTAGATCAAGCTCCTGGTGGCAACAGCCATTGTTGGTTCCAACATACCTGACAGAGAACACAGAGAGCCCTGCTCCCACTGCTTGGCTCTAGTCCTTGTATCTGCCTAATGAACACCTGTACTGCAGCCCTCATGGGCATCCAACGGGGTTTTAATGACTGCAGAGCTTTCTGGCTTTCATGCATCTGTGTAGCCATTTGCTGTCTCATATGTGGAGAGATTTCATTGCAGTTTAGTAGCAGTAAGGGCCATATGGCTGAACACGTTCATACCAGGGCTGTTTTCTGCCTCTTCAGCAGTCTTGCTTGGTACTCTCAGATGGAGCAGGGGAGACTGCCATTTATACCCCCTTTCTGAGCACCAGTTTCCTTGTCTGTAAAATGGGGATGAGGGTTTCTGTGGGCATCAAATGACATACAAATATAACAGATCAGCATCCAGGACACAGTAAGCAGTTATTTTGCACTTTTTACGACTTCGTCAAAAAGCTCATCACCCTAAGCTCCCTGCCCCCTCCTACACGTCACTGACATCTAGTGGCAGAGCCGGGTAACTGCAGGTGTGAGTACCCAAAGCTCCAGACCCGTTATGTGCCTCGCACACGTCATTTCAGGGGTTGCAGTGATTACAAGCAATGCCAGCCAGGATCTGCCTCAGCTCTTCCAGGCACTTTGATATTTATCAGCAACTTTATCCCCACACCAACATTTAAAGATGAGTAATTTAGTAATGGTGACAAAGGGAGGATGAGAGCCAGTGGTGGAGCAGGGACAAGACCTGTCCTGGATGGCAAATTCCTGAAGGTCAGGGATTTTCCCACCACATCCCCTGTGCCTATGACACTGCTTGGAACACAAGTGCTTAGTTAACATCTGTAGAATAAGTGACAATCTTAGGAAACCCCCGTCCCTTTCCAGTTTAGAAGTCCATACGGTGAAGAGGCTTGCTCCAAGTGACACAGTGACAAACTGCTCCAGGAATAAGTTTATAAGGAAGCCTCTCCCCATCTCCTCCCAAAGTGTGTACACGAGTGTCCCTAATCTTCCACTTCCTTTAACTGAAAAAGGATTCTACCCGTTTCCCCTGAGAGGGTTGAAGGGTGGTCCAGGACTACATTATAAACTAATGTTAACGTCCCTCAAAATTCATACCTCAATGTGATGGTATCAGGTCCCTAATCACTTTGGGAGGTGATTAGGTCACATGGGTGGAGCCTTCATGAATGGGATTAGTGTCCTTAAAAGATACCCCAGAGAGCTCCCTCAGCCCTTCTGCCATGTGAGGTTATAGTGAAAAGAAGGCCGGCTATGAACCAGGAAGTGGGCTCTCACCAGACGTGGGATCTGCCAGCACCTTGATTTTGGATTTCCAGCTTCCAGAATGTGAGAAATAAATTTCTGTTTATAAACTACCTAGTCTATGGCATTTTGTTATAGCGGCTCGAGATGATCAAGCCAGACTATAAAGAGAATAACTGCAGGAGAGCAGTTCCCCGGGATAAGGGGCGGGAAGGGGACCCCACAGGGCTTTGAAGGCAGTATCATGTTCTGTTTCTTAAGCTCGCTGGTGAGGACATGAGAGTTTATTCTTTAAACCCCACACATTTGTTATAAATACTCTTCACCATGAAAGAGTATTATTATTACAAAATTTCATAATAAATATTGTAAAAGACACACAGTGGAAGCTATTGTCTGCAAGTACAGCGGAGGGAACACAGAGAAGGCAGATTTAAGAAGTTTTGCTGTGGATTTGGTGTCTCTGGCAACATCTAAGAAATGTAAGTGGAGGCTTCGAGTTCTTCTGAAACGATTTCTGTTGATTGGACTGTGTGTCTTGACATTGGCATACGGCGCTGCCACCCAGGGTCGTGGCTTTCCAACCCCTACACTGGCTTGACTTTGAAACCCACTGACAAGGCTGAGAGGCTCTTGACCAATGGTAGCAGAATTCAAGAAACAGCTGCATCCCTGAGGGACTCAGTGATCCCGACCAGGTGCCTTCACTTCTCTGGTCTCCTTGTGTTAAATGAATAAACTACAGTCTTCACCTCACCTTCCTCCAGGGCTGATGTGAGGAGGAAATGAGACCATGCAAATGAAGGTGCTTTGTAAACCAGAAAACATGGTGTAACTGTAGGATGACTACTGCCATAACTACTCCTGGCAGAGAAGTGGTCTAAAAACGACATAAACTGCCCCCCAGTTGTGAGGCATTTGTCTTATGACTGGGCATAGCTCTCCGCCAAGGTTTTCTGGAACAGAATCAAGTTCTCATACCACTCCAGCCAAAAGAGGTGGAAAGTACACCTAGCATCTGTCTTCTAGTTCCACAGGATTGATGATGAGAGCGCCGTGGCTACGAACCCGACTCCAGGGCCAGACAGCACGTGTTCAAATCCTAGCACCACCACTTACTAGTTGGACAAAGGATGACCTTAAGCAAGTTACTTCACCTCTCCAAGACTCAGTCAGTTCTCTGATGTGTAAAATGGGGGAAATAACAGCAAACTCATAGAGCTCTGACGAGAATTAAATGAGGTGGTATGGAAAGTGCTTGAACAGTGCCTAGTACAGAATAAGCCCATATTAGTATGCTATCACCTCCGTTTTCTGAGGGGGAAAAATTAAACAGAATAAATAGGCAACAGCTCCCATTATCAACTGGAGATCTGGGTTCGACACTTGGAGGGACTTCCTGGAAAGGTTGCCTAGCGCTCATCATGGAATTTGGAGGATGCCCACTTAGCACCTTGTTGGCCAACTATGATCTGGTGAGTTGGCAAACTTTTTGGCAAAGCTAGGACTCCAACGCTCTTCAGGAATACAAGCAATAGAGCCCGGGATTCAGGAGAAGCCAGAATCTGAGCAGGGTAGAGGTTTGGAAAAGCTGATAAATGGCCCCCAGCCTTGTCCCCCGGTGGACCTGTTCATGAATCTGTGGGGTGTCATGAGCGTTCAAGGAACAACACACGTGAAACGCTTAGACGGTTCCTGGTACACAGTAAGCACTATGGTCATTTCTATTTCTTTTGTCTGTCCATCCGTCCGCCCACCCATCCTCAAGGGATCATCCGAAAGCAGTACGGCCCCAAGGAAATCTCTGTCAAGATACACGTTCTGCATCTGCACTGCCCACGTGTCCAACAAGTCACACGTGGCTGCTGAGCTCTGCCCATGTGCCCAGTGTGACTGAGGAACTGAGGTTTTATCTAATTTAACTTTTTTCTCAACTGTTCTCCTGGCTTTTTAAAAGGCTATTTAATTTTAGTTAATTTAAACAGCTGCCTGTGACAGATGGCTACCATACCGGACAGCACGGTATGTAGCCCTGTCATCTTTCCAGCTCTCCAATCCCTCTGACATGCACCCAAGGCCCAGCACAGCCTCCAGAAGAAGGGTGCTGTCTCCACACACCCTGCCCTGCCACCACCGCTGCACACCATTACCTGCAGACACGGGCCTGTGCCGGCATCCCTCTGCTTTGGATGCCCTTCCTGCCTTCTGTATCTGCATGGTAATCTCTTCAGAAGCTTTCTCAGGCTACCCCCTCCCTCCTAAGTGGCCAAGAGTATCGCCACTGGCTACCCCAGCTTCCAGGGCTTCTCCTCACCCCAGCATTTATACAGTAGGGTTGTACTTGAGTGGTTACAGGCCTCTCTCCCTTTCCAGTTGCTCCCTGAGCGCTGACCAGGGCCATGTTGTAAGCATTTCTGTACCCCAGGGCCCTGCACAAGGCTTCGCTATGGGTGGTGCTCTGGGGGGCACAGAGATCTAGAAGACACAGTCCATCCTTAGGGTCCCACAATGCTCCCACTCTAGAAAGAAGCATCGACTTCCACCAAGGTCCTTCCACTTCCCAAGGCTGGTCCTCTTAGCATCCCTCACATACATCACTGTATTCCATCAGTACAAAGACACCAGCAATTGTAAGTACATCATCAGTTTAGTGGTAGCCTTTCTGAGAAAAAGAAAACAAAGCACAATGTGTGTAAATGACACATTGATTGTAAGACACCTTCTGCTTTCAGAAATGTCAAAATGCAAAGAAAAAACATTGCCTCCAAGAAAACGAGCCAAACCTGAGTCGGCCTCTTGGGAGATGTCCCTCTAGAGCATCGTTCAATGTGGTACCTGAAGGGCACCTTCCTCAGAGCCTCAGTCTTATTCCTACTGCTCTCTGACTGGGCCCCTGCAACAGGAGGACTCAGATGTGTCCTATGTTTTTTTGAATGGATCAAATGGATATCTGAATAAAATTTTTTTCTGATTATAGAAATAATACATGGTTATTGTACAAAATTCTTTTCCATCCCAGGGCCTTTACGTTAGCCGTTCCTTCTTCGCAGAACACTCCTATCCCAGATTTCATCTGGTGCCTCTCTCTCATTTTTCAGGTCTCATTTAAATGGTCTCTCTATAGAGCCACCTTCCCCGCTGTCCCTGCTAAAATTGGTCTCATCCTCCCCCAGTCAGTTTCTCTACATTAAGGATCTCATTTTCTTCCCAGCACTTATCAGCATTTGGAATTAATTGTGTATGTTTTGATTCTCTCTTGCCAACAACACCGCAAGCTACTCAAAAGCAAGGAGTTTTTTGTCTAGTAGGTACTCAAGCAATTTTTGTGAGTAACCCAAAACACAGAAAAGCATTAAAGAAAATTATAAAGACCCCTGTGTCCCCACTACTCAGGGAATCACAATTAATATCCTTCTGGGTGTTTCCTGCAGGTGTGTGTGGTCACACAGTCACTTTTTTTCTTTCTTTTTTTTTAAAGATGCAACCTATTTACATCGCTTTGTAATCTGCTTTTTCTCCCCCTCTACTTACTATATCATGAATACCTTTCACATCCATATGCATGGCTGGCCAATCCTGTTTTTAAAGGGGACATACTATTTCCTTGTACGGAGTGACCCTACTGGATTTAACCAGCCCTTGCAAGTGGCCTTTAGGTTGTCCCAGTCCTGTTATGACAGGCAGTGCTGCAAAGGCACATCTTTGTACAAATACCTTTGTATGATTATCTGCTTATGTCCATTAAAGTGTTATTATTGGGCCAAAGGGTATGGATTTACTACCGGACTTTGGATAGATAGTAAGAATGGGGCCGCTTTTCAGTTGAGGAATCCCACTGTGCACAAGAAACTTTGCAAGATTCAGGGGAAGTTGAGAAAAAGATAGGAAACTGGCCCACCTCTGCTCCTTGGGCAACTCCTGTCTAGTTGGAGAGATTTATAAAATCCCCCAGGGCCACAGCACTCAGGGCCGAACACCCCCGCAAAGGCCCTAAGCCCCGCCTGAATAGCCCTCCAGAGCTAGTGGTTGAACCACTACAGGCTTAGTGGTGGCAGTCTTATGGTAGACATTTTTTGTTTTTTAAATGTTGACTATCTTGAAAGGTTGAACTATGTTGAAAGGTTGTCTCTTGAAATAAATACACATGCACATGCCAGTGAAGTGCAATTTATAATTAAATTCTGTAATTATATCTGACCAAATCCACAACTTAGTACAGCACAGGTGTGAGCCACCAACTAACCCCAGTTTCAGTTCAAAAGGGTGAAATCACTATTTTCTCCCTCTCAACATATTTAATAGCTAGTGTAAAACCAATGAATATAATTTGGCTTCATTTGGAACTCCCATTTCTGTCATTGCTTCCTTACAATTCATGTCACCTGTGTCCCCCACAAATCCGGTCTAACATTGGGTAAAATCCTCCAGTTTGGAAGCCCAGGAACAAAGGATGTGTGACAACATGGACTTCCCCATCCTCTAGGGTTCACACCTTCAAAATCTGACTCTCTCCCTGCCCCTCCCAGCTCCGGCCTGGACCGCCTTAACTGCAGTCAGATATCAGAGTGGTGCTGACCCTTCACATGTAAACAGTACATCACAGGCTATCATATGTGTTGCACCCTTCATGGCACCCGATACTCACAATGACCTTGGGAGGTTGGCCCAGCAGCGTTATTGCAGTAACCCTTATTTTAGAGATGAGTCAACTGAGTCTCAAGTCAGGGAAGGGACATGTTCAAGGTCACACAGCAAACAGGAAGTAGAGTTGAGGCTACATCGACATCTTCTGACACCTAGTTCAGAGCTATTTCCATTGTATCAGGGTAGGGCTGGAGGGACCTGCCAAATGGGCCAGGCTGGGCAGTGCCTATCCCCTGCCCTCTCCCCTTAGTTAGTTGCAACCTTTCGGTGCTGACCTAAAGGAGTCCCCAAACTTCACTTTGGCAAATATTTATCTAAACCAGAGAGGTAAAGGGCTGACCCTGGGCAGCCCTCTGAAAGAGTGAGGTAATCAAGTAGCTGGGTGGTTGTGAGAACCAGCTCAGTTCTGGGCAGACTCTAGTTACTAATATCAATTAATGGTGCTAGAAGACATTAATTATGTTCTTTAATCGGCTTCCTTAGCAAAACACAAAGTTGGCAACTTTTCTTTTGAAATTTTACTTTCCCGTGAAATTTCAAAATCTGAAAACCACTGATTTATGCAACCACATTACATCATTTTTTAAAAATTACGTAGATTCTAATCACTGTACTAATGTTTTACACGTGCTCTTTCTTCAAGCCTCCAGATCGTTGTATGAAGTAGGAATCATTATCCATCCCTCTTTTAAAGACCAGGAACCTGAGACCCAGAGAGGTTACATAATTTGCCCCAAGTCACACAGCCAGTAAGCAGTAAAGGCAGGATTCGAACCCATCTGTCTAGCTCCAAAGTGCAGCTACTTGAAGGAGGAGGTAGAGGAGAAATGTCCCCAAGCATAACTGGCAAGGAAGCTTTTGTTCACTCACTCACTCACTCACTCACTCCTTCATTAAACCTTTGCTGAACTGGGAGAACGCCAGCCTAATGGAAAGAAAATGCTTGGCGATGGGGAGTCCCAGGCTGGAGTCTTGGCTGTGATCCTTATCAGCTGAGTGACCAGCTGGCCACCTAACCTCTCAGAGTCTTGGCATTTCCAACTGTAATGTGAGAATAGAATTCCTCCCTTACCGGGCTGCTGTGAGGACCACAGGCAGATAGAATGTGAGGAGAGGAGCCAGCAGCGCCGGGCACGTAGTAGGTGCTGGATGGACACCAGTCCCCTGCCTGTCCCTGAAAGGAAAGCCACTCCACAGGTCACCAACACTCAGGGCTTTAGGTTGGAAGTGCTCTTTGATACCATCTTGTTCAACTCTCCCACTTTACAGATGGGAAAATCGAGGCTCAGACAGAGATGGTGACTTGTCCAAGGTCACAGTGCAGGGTAATGGCAGAGCTGGGACCAGAACTCACATCTCCTGACCCTCCCCCTCTCCGTCTTCTGCAGTTTCTACTACAGCAGTGACGAGCTCTTCAGTGAAGTAGCCAAGTAAACTGTAAAGTAAGTAGGCTGGAGATAAATGAGAGCATTGACAGTGTGTTGTTGGGTAGCTTGAAGGAAAACAGTAACTTTTTAAGTAAATGTCTAAAATATACTTCCTTATTTATCCAGCACGTACACATTGCTTACTCTGTGCCTGCCAGGTACCATGCTAAGGCCTTAAGAAACATGAACTCACTTAATCATCACTCCAATCCTGTGAGGAAGTTACTATTACTGTCATCCCTAACTTACAGAGGAGGAAGCAGAGGCACCGAGAAGTTAATTAATTTGCTCAGGGTCCTAAAACTAGCGACGTGGCAGAGCTGAGATTCGAACCCAAGAACTCTGGCTCCAGAGTCCACATCATAACCACTGTGCCATGCTGCTTCTCACTCAGAAGACCGAGTTGCTTTCTTCTGTGTGTACCAGAGTGTAACTATACATTACTTGAGAATGGTAATGATAATCACAATCATAATAGTAATAACAGGGAAAAGGACAATATATAGACAATTCCCTCTGTGCTTTTTTGGGCAAACAATAACACCTGCCCAAGCTTCCCAGATAGCCACTCTCCATCTTCCTCCCCGCACCCCAACTCCATTGCCCACACTACTCCCTCCACTGGGAGCACTTTTCCTTTCTTTGTCCTTCAGGACTCGGCTTCAATGTTGCCAGCTCTGGGAACATTGTTCAGACGGTGTCTCCTGTCACAGTTGGTTAACATTCCTGGGGCAGTGCTAATGGTGGGATTTAACATTGCCTCCCATGATGAGGATGATACGGAGAATGATGATTTGGCTTAAGGGACCTTCCCAGTGGTCTCAGATCACTCTGCTAATCAACGTTGCCCAAGGACGAGTCAGCTGTCACTGAGGCATGGACGCATATATTTCGCGCCTTTGATGTCACAGACTTTGGGGAGCATCTTCTCGGTACCTGTTACTGCATTTAGTAAGCAGTCCAAGCCTTTAGAGCAAGTACTGTCACCCCTATTTGAGCAGGGAAGACCCTGGCTCGGGAAAGTCAGGTAACATCTCCCAGGTCACGTGACCAAGTGAGTGGTAGAGCTGGGGCCTGAAACCAGGTTCCCAATCCCCTCTCCCAGGGAACGCACTTTATGTAACTGTCACTGTAAAGACCGATTCCAGCAAAAATCAGTAATAGATGCCAATTGAGGGGGAAAGAGTTTGATGAGAAATAGGATATTTACATAGTCCTGAAGTAGCTCCCTACAAAATATTTACTACAAAGGAAAACACTGCAGTAGGGGACCTGGAAACCATGTGTGATGGTAAGTTTTATGTGGGAACTTGGCTGGGCTATAATACCCAATTACTCAATCTAGGCGGTGCTGTGAGTATGTTTTGTAGACGTAGTGAACATCTAAAATCAGTTGACTTAATAAAGGAGATTATCCCCGATGTGGGTGGGCCTCATCCAATCAGATGAAAGGCCTTATGAGCAAAAACTGAGGTTTCTTTTTTTTTTTCTTAAATATTTATTTATTTGATTGCGTGGGGTCTTAGTTGCGGCAGGCGGGCTCCTTAGCTGTGGCTCGCGGGCTCCTTAGTTGAGGCATGTGAACTCTTAGTTGCGGCATGCATGTGGGATCTAGTTCCCTGACCAGGGATTCAACCCCGGCCCCCTGCATTGGGAGCGTGCAGTCTTATCCACCGCACCACCAGGGAAGAACCTGAGGTTTCTCAGAGAAAGAAATTCTACCTCAAGACTGAAGGATCAACTCCTGCCTGAGTTTCCAGCCTACCTGCCTGCCCTGCACATTTTAGATGGGTCAGCCCCACAATTGTGGGTCAATTCCTTACCATCAATCAGTCAATCTCTCTCTCTCTTTCTCTCTCCCCATATATACAGATATGTAAGTCTCTTTATATATATATATTCTATTTGTTGTGCATCTCCGGAGAACCCTGACACACTATCTTAACAACGTGATCAAAATTAACATCACCAAAAAGGGCCAAAAGGGTGTCATGTACCTCCAAATGTTATATCCTCAGAAGGACACATTGTTCGGATAGTATTACTTTTGTAATTGGAAAAAGACAAACTACTAGTCAAATAATAAAACAGATCTCCCCTCTTTCCTCACGTGCTCCCAGGCCAGCAATGGCACTGGTCGCTGGCCCTGGTAACCTTCATGCCCCTGGCCCAGAAATGGGTCCACGTTTGGTGACTGTGTCCAGATGAGGATCTGTTCTCTGTCGGCCCTCCCCTTCTCTCTGCCGCCTTCGCCCTCCACCCCCGAACACACATAGACTCAAACACACTCATAGTTAGTAATGTTCTCCCTGCCACCCAGCAGGCCCAGGAAAATCCCGTCTGCTCCATTTTACGATGCCGGGGCAGCCGTGAGTCACTTGCACACATCTGTGAATTCCTGTCAGAGCTGGTTACCTGTCTAAGGAGGGATGTTAACATTTACGGCAGCGAGCAGGGCTGTGTGACAGTTCAAGAGAGCAAGGGGCCAGCTACCTATCGGAGCTGCAGGTGGTTTTCATGGAAGCAGAATATTGCCACTTATTATTTATTTCACTTTTTAGTTTTAAAATGTGATTAATATCTCTTGCCAATAAATGTGGCTGAGCACAAGTATTTCTGAAGCCCTCCCAGCAGGCTTGGTGCTACAGGGCCTAACTGCTGTGAGGGCAGAGGCAGTCAGTGGAGTGAGCCTTCTCCAGCCTGGCCATGAACCAGCCTTATTGTTATGGGCTTTTGGGGCAGAGGTTCTTTTTGGGATCACCCAGGGGGTAAGCCCAGGAGGCCTTCCAGCAAGGAAGCAAGGGGTGCAAGAGACTGATGGGACCAGAGAGGCTGGCTCTACCATGCGGTCGGGGGAGTTCTGGAGCCAGGCAGGAGGTGGAGGTTCAAAGCCCAGGTTCAAAGCCATGGGAGCTGGACAAGCTGGGCAACCCCTCTAAGCCTCTGTTTCTCCACATGTAAAATGGGCATAAAAGGTTTCAAAGGATTACTGAGAGGGTTTAATAAGTCCACATTTGGAAAGGGCCATCCAGTGCCTTCCAAATAATAGGTACACAGATATCTGAAGTGTAATGTTTCTAAGAAGGTGGCCTATGGAACAAAGCTTAGTTTTGAATCCTAGCTCTGCCACTTACTAGCTGTGTGACTCTGGCCCATTAGTGAACCTCTCTGGGCCTCAGTTCCCTCAGCTGTATAATGGGGATACCCGCAGTGCTGTATTAAGGACTAAATGAGATAATCCATGGCAGGCACTCGGTCAGCACCTAATAGAGCTGCTCTTATTGTTGTTTTTATTTCTTCCCTTACTTTCTGCCTATCACCTTCCATGGTCTGGCCCCAGAGACATTTCCTGCTGGTAAATTTCTACTTATCTTTTGAGGCTTAGTTTAAATATCACCTCTCCTGTAAAGTCTTTCTAGATCACTTTTGCAGAAATAATACCATCCCCCTGTCTGCAGCTGAGACACTTTGTACATCTCCATCATGATCGCTCTCACAGCCTGATGCCCATCCTCTTTTGTAGGAGACCCTCCTACCTGTACCACCTTCAGGGTGGGACCAGGTTTCATCATTGCTGCAAACCTACTACACAGCCGACCAGCCCTTATACAGTTGTGCCTCGGTAACCGAGTGGGACTGGTTCCAGGACACCCATGGAGACCAAAATCCGTGCATGCTCACGTCCCTTATATAGAATGGCTGTAGTACAGTCAGCCCTCCTTATGCGCAGATGCAGAACCTGTGGTTATGAAGAGCAGGGATGACTGTATTGGTCTGGCAGCCCCCTTTCTAACCACCCTGGAGCAGAGGGGATCACTAGCTGTGCCCCCGTGTTAACTCATTCACTCACACTGGGTACCTGGGGTGGGTAGTTCTGGCCTGGTGCCTAGAGGCTATGGCCCAGCACTCAGGAGCTGCTGGGACAATGTGTGCTGGGGAGAGAAAGATGAGATGGGCCATGCGGACTGTCTTAGCAGTTGCCACCTCTCCCTGTTAACAGTTTGAGTAGGACCAGGTGACAGTGCTGGCTGAGGAGAGGAAAGGACTGTCTGTTTGGGGCTCCTGGATCCACAAGTTGAAGCGGAGAAGGGAGACCCAGCCAGGTGCATGGGGATGTGCATTTCAGCTAAGTTTCAAAGTTCAGGGTGAAAAAGAGGTTGTCCTCTCCACAGGCTCCCTATCTGGGAGGATGGGTGGGATGTGTCTACTTTGGAAGGGTGACACCAGAACCTGGGACAGGGTATCTGAGACAGGCCCTTGGTCAGTCGAGCACCTGTCCCTGCTTTCCCAGGATATTAAGCTGTGGCCATTTTCCTGGGCCTGTGCAATGAAGGATCTCCCTTCCTCTTTTGGTGCTAACTCATTCACCATTGGGCTACCAGCTCCATCCAACCACAAGCATTGTGGGTGCCTCCTCAGTGTGCCAGGATGTATACTGTGGACACAGAGATGGGTTAGACTGTGGGCTCTGCCTTGGGAGCTCACTCTCTAGTGCAGAAACTGCCATGGAAACCCAGATACAATATGGTGCCACGCATGCAACAGATGCTATATGCACAAGGGACACGGGTAAAAAGAGGGGTGGGAGGGTGATGCAAGGAAGGCCTCGGAGAGGAGCTGTGGCCGGAGCACAGCTGTGAAGGAATTTGCTAGGTGGAATCAGTGTGAGAAAAGCACTCCAGGTACAGGGATCAGCAAAAAGGGACCGAGTGTTGAAAAATATCGTCTGTGGGGGGAACCCTGCGTTCACAGTGAAAGGTCAAGGTGTGAGCAGGGAGAGGCTGGGTGACAAGCACAGAAGTAAGCGGCAACCTGCCCATCCTGTATGGGGGGCAGAGGAGGTGGTCTCCCTGCCCAACCACATACATGTTCTGCCATCAGCAGTGCCATCTTTGAATACTTGAAGGGGATGTATACACACATGTGAGTATACCAGGGTCTGTTAATTCATATATGCTTGTGTATATATAATATGAACATCCAAATTCTAGAATGTGGGTGGTTAAGCTCTGAGATATAGGGAACTTCTTAGAAACCAGGTAGAATTCAGTATGGTGAGGGTTTCAGTGTGGCAGAGGGTATGCTAGGAGGCACAGAGGGAGCTGTAATTGAAAGAAGCCTGCTTTTGACCCAGTTTCGGTCTCTGTTCTAGGGATGCTACATACAGTTGCGCAGGTTGTTCACTGCTCAAGGACATATGGCTGATGGGAGTGATTCAGGGATGGGCTCACTTGTGTTCACCTGGGGATGGGAGGAGCATCATTTCCTAATTCACACAAAAGGGCTGCCTGAGCTCCACTGGTCAGGCTGGCTGTGGTGAAGTAGAGGTTCTCTTAAATGGGAGAACTGGCTCAGGTGATGTCTCAAGTCCCTTCCAGCACTAATATTACACACATGCACAAGTGCACTTGGTCTCCTCATGGGTCAAGGAGGATCATTCCTACAGCATCGTCTTCTGGTTTGGCCAGCCTAGACTCCCCACCTCTCTGCTGTCCTTCTCCAGGGATCTGCCTTCCTTCAAGGCAGATCACTGCTTCCTCCAGAAAGCCTTCCAGCCACTCACTCCCACCTCCCCACGCCCCGCTCCCAGGTCACTTATTCTTTAAACATCCTCGGAGCACCAGCCAGCCCTCCCTGATTCAGAGTAAGGTGAAGAGCAGATCTCACTGCCATCATGTATCAGCTTGTCCTAGGAGAAGAGATGCTGAAATGGGAATTCTTAGACCCTCGCAGGTTTCAGCAATCTTCAGGCCTCTATTCAAAGTAAACCACCCTCTGAGACGGGAGCAGAGGCTGATTGTAAAGGTAAGTGAGACACACTTAATGGCCGTACAAAAGCAAAGATGAAAATCTACTTCTTGTTTTATTATCGCTGTGAGTGAGAAAGCCGCCAGCCCTGGGGGGTCAGAGTTGGCTGGGGGTCAGGGATGTAGCTGGACTTCATTCAGGAAAGGGAGGAGGAGAAGGGGGGCTGTCTGGGAGCAGAGCCAAGACCTGGGGAGGAAAAGCATGGGGAAGAAAATTCATATCCTTCACAACCCGAGCCTCTGAACTTCGTGGGATTCTGTCTGAGTTACTCCCTGTCGCCTATTGGATTGCCGGTGGTGGCTGCGGTGTGTGTGTGTGAGGTAGGGGGAGGGAGCTTCAGATTTCATGAAATCCATTTTAATCACCCTCTGCAATCCACAACACTCTGTAATTACAAGGCTCTTATGCTCAAGTACAAAAAAGATCTCACCAAGAAAGCAACATTAAGCTTGCAAGCGGAAACATGAAAATTCATACAACGCACAATTAAGGATCCGGTGGCAATGTTAACGCGCCCCTTTGCCAGCCCGGGCACTGGGGATTACCAACAAAATGCGCAAATCTAAACCCTGAGGCGTCTGCCACCGACCATCGGAAACCCTGACCCCACCATGCCTGGTCTCTCCGTGGATTCCCACTTGCTATTGTCATAAGGCTGTCCCGGGGCCCAGCTTTAAGAGTCTGAGCCCTGTGGGAGGGGGAAGGGAAGGTCTAGCTTTAGAGGTCAGGAGCGAAAGAGCTGTGTTTGAGAAATGACCCCAGCGCTTGCTGTCACGTGCAGAATCCCTGAAAGACAGGGCTAGACTTTGATGTTCTTTCCCACTGGTCAAGGGAATTCAAAAGGGGTGGGGATTGCGGTCACCTCCCATCAGAGTGGCTCCAACTCCCAAACTGACCCTCCACTCTTACCTCTGACCCCTTAATCCAGGGCCTCCTCTGTTCTCTCTTCCAGGAATCTAGCTGCCTCCATCTCAATCCTTGATGCCAACTCCGCACCCGCAATCTGCTCTATAAGCTGGCTTCCAGGCCGGTCTCCCCTAAGCATGCATTTAAGCAGTCCCTCTCCGGGCTTCCCTGGTGGCGCAGTGGTTGAGGGTCCGCCTGCCGATGCAGGGAACACGGGTTCGTGCCCCGGTCTGGGAAGATCCCACATGCTGCGGAGCGGCTGGGCCCGTGAGCCACGGCCGCTGAGCCTGCGCGTCCGGAGCCTGTGCTCCGCAACGGGAGGGGCCACAACAGTGAGAGGCCCGCGTACCGCAAAAAAAAAAAAAAAAAAAAAAAAAAAAAGTCCCTCTCCTCCTTTTCCACTGTCACATGAACAAAGCAGGACAAGAAGCTGTAGCTGAACTATGATCTTAACTACGTTACATGCAAATCAAAAGCAAAAACAAAAAAATCTCAGAAAGAGGGAAGGGAATTAACAAAATGTTCACTGGTACCTTTTGGGTTTGGTTCCTCCAGGGCAGGAGGGACAAGGAGATTAAAAGGGATTCATACCTTTCTTACTTGTGCAAATTTTCACAATGAGTATAGTTTATAGTCAGGAAAAAAAATGAAATAAACCTTAAATGACACCTCTGTTCAGAATCCTTCTGGAGTTCCTTATTTCCTACATGACAAAATAGAAACCCTGAGATTGGTATTTACAGCCTTCTAAGACCTGGTCCTCATCACAGGGCCAGCTGCGTGAATGTGTGACCTGTGTAGTCACACAGGGACCTGCACTCAGAAAGGCCCAGGCTTGGGTGAATGCTCTGCTCTGACTCTCCTGAAATTCTTAATAATGTTTAAATAAGGGATCCACTTTTTTATTTTGTACTTTACCCCACAGATGATGTAACTGGACCTGTTCATCAGAGTATGTTCCTCAAGAGAAATCACAATCTAATTATCCAGGGCTGAACAGTGCAGACAGTCTCTGGACTGCTGTGTCAGGGAAGGGTCTCCAGGCTGTAACCAGGATGGTCATGAGAACGGGGTACGTTCAGCCTGGGCATGTCAAGAGCCAGGGGACGCTTAGCCATTGTCTGCCGAGCACCTCAAACTCTCTCCTGGGCTCTAGGAACACAGTCGTGAACAAACTAGGCCAAGTCCCCACTCTATCAAGCTTCAGTGCTAGTCGGGGTAGACAGACAATAACCAAATAACCAATTATCTATGTTGGGTAGTGCTATGAAGAAAAATGAATCAGGATGAGGGAGACAGAAAGGTCTGGAAGAGGAGGACACACTACTATCTGATTCAGGACCTGAAAGGAAGGGAATAAGCACCTGGATGGTGGAAATGGGGGAGATGTTGACACACACACACACACACAGAAAATTACAATACACAGTGGGGTTTCCCATGGAGACACTCAGTGGGAGCATCAGTGAGGAGCAACCTGCTCAGCCTGGGGTGGAAAACTCCCCATTTCCCCCATTTCCCCATTTCCCCCTCAGCCCCTGGCAACCACCATTCTACTCTCAGTCTCTACGATGTGATTATTTTAGGTACCTCATAAGTGGAATCATACAGTATTTGTCCTTTTGTGACTGAGCTATTTCTTTTAGCACAACGTCCTCAAGGTTCATCTATGTTGTATCATGTGTCAGAATGCCTGTCCTTTTCAAAGGCTGACTAATATTCCGTGGTGTGTGTATGCCACATTTTGTAGATTCATTTATCCACTGTTAGACACTGGGGCTGCTGCCACCTCTCGGCTATTGCGAATAATGCTGCTATGAACACGGGCATATAAATTATCCCTTCAAGTCCCTGCCCTCAATTCTTGTGGGTATATACCCAGAAGTGGAATTGCTTTATCACATGATCATTCTATTTTTCATTTTTTTGAGGAATCATCCTACACTGTTGTCTATAGTGGCTGCATGATTCTACCTAATCCCCTTTTAGAGATGATATATCTGAGATTGAGTGGCTAAGCAATAGACCTGAGGCCATAGCTTAGGAAGGGAGAGTCTGATGCCAACCCGGGTCCAACGCGGCCTCATTCTACAGAGTAGCGGTTCTCATGGCCAGGGCTCAGCCACAAACAACAGAATCATCCAGTATGATGAACAAGTATATGTTGTACTTGTTAAACTTATAGATTCCTACCCCAGGCCTAGGGAAATAGAATCACTGGGGATAGGACCCAGGAGTCTGTATTTTCAAAATAACAAAAAACAAACAGCAAACAAACGAAGAAACAAACCAACCCTCCGCGTTTCTGGTGGGCAGCCAGGTTTGATAACCACTGTGTATTATTGGGGCAAGGCTTATTATCGTTGTCCTTGCCGTTATCCAAATGTCCTCATAACCATTCCTTACTCAGATCAGCTTACTGATTTGTAAACATCCGGAAACAGCGGGGAATGTAAGGGTTACTAGGAGATCTCAACCCTGGGTTTGCTCTCCAGCAAGTGCTGGCTTTCAAAGGGTGACACATTTAGTGTTCTAATCAACAAGGCATCAGCCAGGCGCCTGCCCGGGCCTTTCTTCGATTCCTGACTAATAAGACTCATTAAGCAGCTCGAGCCAATGTGTTCCTAAGTGTGTGTACAGAGGCAGGCTGCTGGCATTTTAATCTCATTTGTGAATTGAAGCCCTAAGACGCAGTAGCCGCGGCAGCCCCGTGTGCCTATGGGGTGAACTTCTTCACACCCCGAGATTGGCTCCCCGTCCCTCTGCTTCTGCCATCTCCCACCCATTCCCTCCAGCCCTGCATTCTCCCTTGGGCGCGGAGCAAACGACTCTGGGAAACCAGAGCTTGAGGACTTCCAGGGCGCTGGCTGCAGATAGCTGGATAACCAGCTCAGGTAACCGGGCTGCCTATATCCCAGAACAGATATTGAGTTGTCCACCCTGGCCTGACTTGTCGAGTTAGCACCAGGCCATAGGCACTGCTCCCTGAATTCAACTGTCTGTGTCCCCTCCCCCATCAATACTCTTGGTAGAAGCCAGACAAGGCTCTAGGGCTTTGGGAAAGAAACATCTAGAGGCAGTCTTTTCAGCACAAAGCCCTCATTGTTGGAGGAGGAAAGCACGGGAGAGGCAGAGGGAGTGCTTATCTTTTGTCAGTGCCAGACAGCTGAAAGGACTCCAGTGAAAAATGACCCTATACACTAAAAGAGAGGGGAACATGCAAACTATGACTAGCGTCTTCCTTGGGACAGAAATAGGTGGGGCTTTCTCTGAAAATGTTCATAGGCACATACACACATTAACACGTATACAAACTTATTATTCTACTCAAAGTAAATCAAGAGGCAAATAAAAAACAGACTCATCCATCCATTCATTCCACAACTTATCCGTCCATCCATCCATCCGGTCACTTGTTTATTCAAACATTAACTCTGTGCCTACCATGGGCCGTGAACTACGCTGGAAGAAACAGCAATGATCCTAGCTCAGAGGTTTCTAACTGGGGACATATTATTCCTGGAACAATCTAGGAACCTGTATGTTAGCTCACCAAGCATTGTCTATAACTGAATCAATGTCTCGCACAATATGGGTAGGGGTGCTATGATGAATTCACATCGAGTTCAAAATTACTGAATTCAATGAAGCTTTCTGTCACTATGGTTTTTCTGAGCCAATGAAAAATAAAAGTATAAATACTAACCACTGGGAGATCTGGACACGGTCTAGACAACAAAAGTGCAGAATCCTAATGTATGGTTCCATGAATGGAGATAATCACAACCATCACCACAATAGTGGACTAAATAAATAACTTAACGATGTGTTGGGCATTATTCTAAGTGCTTTACTTACTTGTTAATCCCCACAATAAATCTATGAGATAGACATTACTACTACCCCATTTTGTAGAGGATAAAACTGCCCATGAGACCCTCCATAACTCGCCGAAGGTCACACATCAATAAGGGTGGATCTGGGAGTTAGACTTGGGAAGTACAGGTGCAGAGTCAACACTCTGAACTCTCCTTGTCATGGTGGGCAGGGGCATCTTGTCCAAACACACTCATTTTAACGATGCGGAGACTGAGACTTAGAGAAGCCATGTGACATGTCCAAAGGGAGTCACGCGGTGAGTTCTTGAGGGAACTGGGGATGAGAACTTAGATTTCCCGTTCTCCATTCTGGTTTCATTATTGTTTAAATAAGCCAGACTTCATCCCAAAGTTAAAGTCAAAATAACCTGGGCATGGGGACAAAGGAAAGGCAAGAGACACTAAGGTTCACGATGAAACATATGCTGTCTTCTTGTACAATCTAGAGCAGTTTTCGTTTCCTGGGTTGTCACTTTGTCCAGGATGTCCTTGGGAGAAATTCCTGACACATGGGAAGCAAGACCCAGGTTTTGCTGAAGGTATCAGGGACTCAGGGATCCCAGCTCAAGTCACTTTATTTCAGGCATAAAGGACAAGTTGCTGGAGCAGCGCAGCTCTTCCTTGGCTTACGCGGTCTTTGCTTCTCTCTGCTTAGCGTCTCACGGCCCACACAGCCAGGAAGCCCTAGGAATGAAGGCCCGGACCCTCTGAGCAAGCGGTGCCCAGTTAAATCCCAAAGATCTGTTTCTGGCCACTGGTTGCTGTGCCAGACGGAGAGGCTGGCTTGGGAAGCCACAGTTTGTTGGATGATGGTTTGTGGGGAGACAGCAGGTGGCAGTGGAAAGAGTCTGGGGTCTGACAATCCTGGGTAGGAATTCTGGACCCACTGAACACACTGGCTGTGTGACCACGGACAAGCGTCCTAACTACTCTGGGCACCAGTTTCTGAATCTATAAAATGAGGACGATACCTTCCTTGTATATGAGTGAACATATGCAAAATACTTGGTAGATTTTTGCTCTGAAAAATGAGAATCTAAGAATAGATCAGTGTTTTCCAAACCTTTTATCATAGAAGAACCACTTTTTACTTTCTCTAAAGAAAAGCTAAAGTAAAATTGTAATGTCTAAAGGAGATAAAGGGTCGCTTCTGCGTTGGTGAGGGGTTAGGGCTCAGGGTCCTGCCAATTTTGCCTCCTTTCCTCCCACTGTGGTGTTGAGGTTCCTCTGGGGAATTTGACTAGTTGATCACTAGGCCCCTTTTAACGGTAGTTAAGAAAAAGAATGGAAAGAAGGGGAAAAAAAAAAAAGGGAAGAAGGGAGGGAGGGAGGAAGGAAAAGCACGGTCTTGTCTATTGCTAACTGGGAAGAGATTTACATTTGTCGAGCACCATTAAGAAGATGAACTTGGGCGTCCCTGGTGGCGCAGTGGTTGAGAGTCCGCCTGCCGATGCAGGGGACGCGGGTTCGTGCCCCAGTCCGGGAGGATCCCACATGCCGCGGAGCGGCTGGGCCCATGAGCCATGGCCGCTGAGCCTGCGTGTCCGGAGCCTGTGCTCCGCAACGGGAGAGGCCACAGCAGTGAGAGGCCCGCGTACCGCAAAAAAAAAAAGATGAACTTCATCCCTACCCTCATTGGCTTATAGTCCTGCAGAGAAGCCAGACCAAGAACAGGTAATTTAAAGATTGAAAAGAATCAGGGTGGGGGGCTCAATGGGAACACAAAGCAGGGGCCCTGATTTAGTTCAGCCATCAGGGAAGCTGGGACCTGGAAGATGAGGAAGATGGTGGCTTGGACTAGCTGGCTGGAGGCAGTACAAGAGAGAAGGGATTGGAGATGGCATCACTAGGACTTGGTGACCGCCCGGACAAGAGGCCATGACAGAGAGCATGCTCTCAAGGAAGACACCCAGGTCTCTGGCCTGTAAGGCAGGTATGATACTGAAAGTAGGGGTGTAGAGCACATGGTTCCACCAGCTCCATCATCCGAATTACACAGGATCCAGCACGGACCCCCATGCCCACTGCTCACACAACCGTCCACCTTTCCCCAGGGAGGCCAAGCCAGCAGGGACGCTGCCACCACACCCCACAGAAAGCACTGAGGTCACGAGAACGCTACACGGCCTACAAAACAGCTGTCGGCAGAGCTCTTCTGGAAAGTACAGCAACTGCTTGCGGTAAATTAATAATAGATGTGCTGGACTCCCTCAGAAATATTTACCCAGCCGGAGTGGTTGAAGGCTAGTAACCAGGAGCGGAACCCGAGCCTTACCTCACGCAGCCCCGACTACTGAAAACGCAGAAGCATCAGCCTGGCCCTTCCTGATGCTGGCGGAAGGAAAACCAATGTGCAGATCACCTCACTCAGAAATATGAGGACCGCAGCCTGCGGGGAAACACTGGGGAAGGGAACTCGGATAACGGCCTGGGAGGCAATGACCGAAAGTAGCCAACAGGTGAGGGCTGCTAGCGGTTACGTGGTACTTACTGCATGCCCCTGTCTAAGGCCATGCCTATAGGAACCCTTAATCCTGGGCGCTAGGAAGCTGGGCACTATTTTTAGGACCATTTTACAGATGGAGGTGATGAGACACAGAAAGCTTAAGGCAACTCGTACAAGGAACTAGCTAGGACGTGATGGAGCTGGGACTCAAGGCAGTCTGGCTCCAGAGCACGTGACCTTAAGCCACTTTGCCTTTGCTGCCTCCTGTTGCCTTTTCCAAAACGGTCAAGAGTGGGGGGCAAGTTTGAGGAAAGAAACCCTACATTCAACTGCCAAAGGCACACTTGCACAGCCCTACTGCTCTGAGTGCTTTCTGTCTCCAGCCTCTGCCGAGAACGCCAGGCTCCTTTCACCAGCAAACGCAGTAGCCATTCTTTCATTTATTAATTATTGACCGAGCACCTGCTGGGGGCCAGACCCTGTGCTAGGTTCAGACTGGGCCTTCTAGAGTGGGCACAAAATCTCCCTCTTCTAGGAGGCTCTCCCTGTCCTCTCTCAGGCAGAGCCCACTTCTCCTTCCTCAGAGCTCCCCACCAGCCTTCATGCCATTCTCACCTCCCCACCAGTCCATTCTCTAGGATGGACTTTCCCAGAATCAATTTGGAAAAACAGAGGGATTTGAATAGACATGCAAAAATGTGTTCTGAAGCAAGTAAGTTTGGGAAATATTAGGTAAGCATCCTCCCTGCAGGACTTCTCAGAGCCTTTAGAGTGCTAGAGGCAGTGAGGTCTTCCAAGAGCGAGTCAGTGATACAGTACTTTCCAGATTGCTCAACACGGAAACACTCCTTTTTTTTGTTTTTTCAAACAACATTTTGTGGGGCTGATGTATCATAAAACACTATTTGGGACATTTTGCCCTAGAATAATAACTGCCGTGTCAAATGTTTGGGTTTGACCTGTCAGTCCACTGGCAGGACGACGAGGCCGGGAACTCTGTCTTACTCATCTCTCCAGCTCCTGCCTTCAGCCAGGCCTGGATCAGAAGCGTTCTCTGAAAGTTTTCTTTGCAAATGGCACAGGTGAGTGCTGTAAAACAAAATTCTGGGACTGCACCAACGTTCATACCTGCGTCTGCCTGCATCTCTTAGTCTGTCTCCAAGGCTACAGGCATTTCTTGCTTATGTGAATCTCAGGCGATGTTTCCTCTTCACCCCGGACACTCCCTGTCAGGACACGGAGGCTTTCAGCTGGCCCCCGTCCACCTCTTCTGGATCCTCTCCTACACCACACATTTCCTCAGCCTTGACTCTGTGGAAACTCAGGCCGTTTCCAGAATGCAAGATGGCTTCTTTCAAATGAGGTTCTCACCTGCTGGCCAGTCCTCAGCAATCTGCCTGTGCAGTTTTTCTTTCTTTGATCCTTAGCTCAAATCTCTTGGCTTCCGTGAAACCTTCTCTGAGACTCCCTCCGGCACCCCATCCCCAGGGTTCAGCTAGATGCCCATGCTGGAGGGGCCTGGGCCCCTGCACCTGTTTCCCTGTGTGGGTAGGGGTGTGTGCTGAGCGAAGATGCCCCATGTGTTCTGTACTTTGGGTCACAGTCAAAAGAGCTGGAAGGCCCCTGATGTTATGTAACCCTCCTCTTTCAGATGGTTCCAGGCTCTGTGCGAGGTTCATACTGAGCCTTTTAAAATCTGCACAACGTTTTCCTCCTCTGTGAAGCTCTGCCTGGCAGAGACAGGGTTACACCCTGCTCCTCTGGTGCCCTCAGGGGCTGGTAGCCCCGTGACCCCTCCCAGGAGAGGTCTGAGGAACAGACTCACAATTTTGTAACAAAATAAAAGCCCAAAGCCAGGACTGACTCATGCTTTGTCGGCTCGTGTTCTCCCAATGTATTTTCTTCACAGTTTTCCAACTTCTACAACCATAAAATTGCCTTGGCATGACAGTTGTTTTACACAAATGAAAGCACGATTGAGTGCCGTGGTGTTTCCGGAGCTCGGAGGGGAGCAGATGAGGCAGAAGCAGCAGGAAGGAGGAGGCAGGGGACGTGGGGAGCTAGAGCCAGGCCCCTGCAGAGGCGGCTGGGTCTCCGACTCTACCTGTCTGCGGTGGGAAAACAACGCTCCCCTTGGACTGAAAGCACGGGGCCGCCTCCCAGAGACTAGGGTGCCAGACGGAGCCTGCTCAGCTGAATTCGCCATTCCACCGATTGGCCGTGGCAACGGGAGACACGGCTTCGGCAGAAGGAGACCTAGAGTCAGTCTTCTCCCCGCGCCCTGCTTTCCTCCTAGCTCTGCACTTGATTCCCTTTTCTCTGGGTCTTCGATTCCTCATCTTAAAATGAGAGGGTTAGACGCCATCAGTGGCTCTCCATGTTTTGGCCTGTGACTCCCAGGAGGGAGGACATTGGACGTCTCAGCTCAGCCTAGACACACATACAGTTCCCACATGTAACTTGAGTTTCCCTCTACAGTGCTTACTCTCACTACCTGCTGCGTTTTCTACTCTTTTCTATTCATTTATAAATCATAATTTATACATTCATTTTGTCAACTTTTATTGAAGCAAAATGTAAGTCTCGTAGGTGTGCATGTCATAGATAAAGTGCTGGATAAGCTCTCACAAATTGAAAACACCCATGTAACCAGCGCTCAGATCAAAAGACAGAGCATTACCCATACCTTGAGAGCCTCCACTGTGCCCTCCCATTTACCAGCCCCTCCCCCAAGGATAACTGCTCTCCCCACTTCTAACAACACAGCTCAGTGTGTCTGCTTTTGTACTTCATATACATGTAGTCATAAAGTTTCTCTGTGCCTGGCTTTTTCTTTCAACACTGTATTTGTGAGGGCCATTCATACTGCTGGGGGCAATATTCCATTGTGGGGCGGTATCACCATTTATCCATGCCGTTGCCGATGGTCATGTTTTAGGGTGGGCAGGCGTATACACATCTCATGAGTGCATCTAAGGATGGAGTGGCCAGTATGCATATGTCCCACTTTAGTTGATACTTCCAGACAGTTTTCCAAAGTCATCATACCAAGTTATACTTCAGACAGACACGTGTGAGGGTTCTAGTTGCTTCACATCCTTGCCAACGCTAGGTATTGTCTCTCTCTTTTCATTTTAGCCTTTCTTATGGGTGTATAGTGGTATTTCATTGCTGGTTTAATCTGTAATTCCCTGATAACACTTTCGTATGCTTGTTGGTTATTTGGATATCCTCATTTGTGAAGTATCTGTTTGAAATATCTTTTGCTTACTTTTCTATTAGGTTACTCGTCTTTTCCTTACGTATTGGTAGGAGTTTCCTCTTTTCTTCCTACTATACAGTTGACCCTTGAACAACATGGGCTTGGATTGCATGGGTCCACTTAGACACAGATTTTTTTTCAATAGTAAATACTACAGGGCTACACTGTCCATGGTTGTTTGAATCTGTAGGTGCAGAACCTGGGATACTGACAAACTGTATGTGGAGGGCCCACTATAAATTGTACTTGGATTTTCGACTGCACAGAGGGTTGGTACCCCAAGCCCTGCATGTTCGAGGGTCAGCTGTATATATTTCGGATATGAGACCTGTGTTGAATATATAATATAAATACCGTCACTCACTCTATGGGCTACTGGATCACTTTGCTTCACCTTAATGCATGGTGATCTTGAACCAGCAAATTAAATTCATGACCCACTAATGGGTCACAACCCACAATTCGAAAAACGCTATAATACACGATTATATAGTTTTCCCCGGATCTGGAAACCTCGAAATGGGCACCTCTGGCCAGTGGCATCCACTGCAGTGTTAGCCTGGGGCAGCACCCTGCTATGAAGAGCCAGTAGCTGTCTGGAGAACAAAGGCCATGACGTTAGCTATAATAATTAAAAAAAAGAAAAAAATCCTTGTTCCACACCTTCACTGACAACACAGTTCCCAGTCCTCCTGAATTTAAGATTTATCAGCCCCACAGCCAGATTGAGGGAGGGGACTGGGAAGGATGGCCCAGGTGTGGAAACACCTCTGGAACGAGCCTTTGCAACAGGGCTGAAGGGTGTGCTCTTCTCCATTCAGCCAGGTGCCTGGGACCTCAGGGTAGGGTCCTTTCAGCCAACAGGTCAAGAAGACTTCCCTAAACTCTGACAAATTCCATTAACCACAGGAGAAGGGCACTCACACATCCTGGTCGCCTTCTCAGTGTGAAGGGTACCTTCTATGCAGTTCCCTCCCAGTTCCCCAGAGTAGCCCTGCCCACACCCTTTAACCTCCATAAAGGCAGGAGCTGGGACACTCTTGGAAAAATGCGGCCAAGGTCACACGTCCAGTCAGTTATAGAGCGAAGCTGACTGACCCACACCCTGTGCTTTCATTCCTGTGTCACACTCTCTCCAGGACGCCAGTCACCGTGCAGGGATGACCACATCCAAAGGGCCCAAAGATTCTCTCACGCATGCACACACGTGCACACACAAACTCACACACATGAGCAGACACACACAGGCGTACATGTGCACACACAAAGACATGTGCATGCATTCACACACATGCTGTTCTGCTCAGGAATCCGTGGGCTGGACCCTACTGCTTCGTTACACATGGAGTTTCCCCCCTCTCCTGATTTCCAAAGTACTGAAATATCTCATAATACATAAATAATACAAACGTACATATATGTGGAGGGTACTCTACAGTTTGTAAATCCCTTTCACACTCAGTCGCTCATCTCAACCTCACAACCAGCCTTCTGAACATATACAGATATATGATGATTCTCAAGCCCCCCAGGTCTACTGGGGGTCTAAGGACCTTCCTTCTGGGAACACCAATCCTTACTATCCAGGACTGGGGCGGTGGCAGCAGCCAGAGATTGGCAGAAGCTGTGCAGTCCCTCAGATCCTCCCCTAAAAATTTCCCTTTTAACTGTACATTCCGCAGCAACAAATCTTTCCTTGTCTGGTTCTGAGTTTCAATTTCATGAACTTTCCAGAGTTGGGCTTGTGTTTGCATGAGACTTTTTGGGATGTGGCCACTCCTCCCCCATCCCTAACAAGCACACCCACATATTCACGCTTCTCTCTTCACCACCTGCTGTCTTCTCCTCCAGCTGGAGGTAAGGAGCCCCATCACTACTTATGCAGCTACTAGGGGCTATCATTTATTCAACACTTCCTACACACCAGGTACCAAGCGCTTTATGTACATTATCCCAGCACACCTCACACGAATCCCTTGCCACATGTATTAATATCCTTACTTCACAAATGAGGAAATAGATGCTCAGAGAGAAGTGACAGTCTAGGGTCACATAGCAAGTGATAGGGCTGGGATTGTACCCACATCCCACTGATCCCCAAGTCCTGGCCCATTCCAGTGCCCGGGACAGAGGCAAGCAGCAACTTCTTTACTGTGAGTCAGCAAAACTATCCACATGGAGGTGGGCAGCATCTTAGGACCACCTTGTCCTACCCTCCTGTTTTCTCCAAGCTCAGAGAGATGAAGGGACTTTCCCGAGAGCATCGTCAGAGCAGAACTGGGACTGGAACCCAGGTCTGGTCCTTGGGTTTATCTTCCTCTGATTCTCACGCATCTCCTGGGACAAAGGACACTGGTAGAGCACTGTCTGTGTTCCAGGCGATGCCTCATTTTGAGGAGACATTTACAGTGTTGGAAAGAAGACGACCAGGGAAGGAATTGCTCTTAAAACCAAATTATGAGGGACAAAGAATAAAAAAAGATCTCAAGGAAGGGCATGATCTTTTGTCTTCAAACATTTTGAGGACTGTGTAGTGAAAAAGAGTCTTGGCAAGATGTGAGGAGAAGTAGATACACTGGACGTCAAATCCAGATTTTTTAAATAAAATTCATAAATGGGGGGAGATAACCAGCTCCTCATTAGTCCCTGGAGTTTTCCAAGCATAGACCAAATCTATCTATCTGTCTGTCTATCCATCTATCATCTATCTATCTGTCTACCTACCTACCAAAGATCCACATCTCTAAGAACCATTCATCTCGAAGATTCCACAAGCCTTTGAAACGTACTAAAATCGTACAGGGAAGCCAAGCAGTAATGCTGTACTCCCTGCTCATTGTTTTTAGGGAAAAAATTTCCTATAAAATAAATGAATATAAAATCTACCTATTAACATATACTTAACGTGTAGAATAAAAAAGCACCCGTATCGTTAACTTAAATCATGAAGACTCTCTGAAGTGTAAAAAAAAAAAAATCAACTCACTTTTCTTTAAATCTTCTTAACAGGGTCTAAGAATAATCCTTGAAGTATGCAATTTTAATTTGGACACATGGTAATTTCAGTCTACCTGTTGAAAGAGACAAGAGAGAAATCAGTCATTTTTGACGAGGTTGTTCTTCTGACAAACAGCAGAGGAGGTTTAGGCAGCTTGAGGGGCGGGGGGTGGGCAGCAGTGGCAGCTTGGGCCCCAGGCTGAAGACTGGTTTGGGAACACTCAGAGGAAAGGCGACTAAGGTAGCGATCCCAGTGCCTGGCACATAGCAAATGCTCAATAAATATTTAATGAATGAATGAGGGAAAGGACGGATGAATAAACGAGTGTGCTTTATCATCAACATTTGATACAGGGAGTTACCCTATAGGTTCAGCTCTTTGACTCTTAGGGAGAAACAATTTCCAGGCACTGGGCGTATTTATGGAAAACAGCACAGAGAAAGGCTCATGGTGTAGTGGAGAGAGTGAGGGCTTTGGAAGCAGCCATATCTATGTTTGAATCCTGGCTCTACCACTTACAACTGTGCAACCTTGAGCTGTCTTGTTTATTTATGTTTACTATTGTTTTTATTTTTTTTAAACACCTTTATTGGAGTAGGATTGCTTTACATTGTTGTGTTAGTTGCTGCTGTATAACAAGGTGAATCAGCCATACCTATCCTATATCCCCATATGCCCTCCCTCTCGCATCTCCCTCCCACCCTCCCTTACTATTGTTCTTAAATTGGATACTTAGCCCAGTTGTTAATTTCCAGCCCTTCTTTCCCAAACAGTTCCCTTTTGCTGTCTTAGCTATGTTCCACAACTTTGATATTTGATTTCTCTTATCATTCATTTATAATATTTTATAATTTCTATTAGCATTTCTTTTTTGACTCACGAGTTAGTTAGACGTGTTTTTGTGAATATCTCTCAATGCATTTTTTCCCCAAACTCCTAACTTATCCCTCCCCCTCAACGTACTTTTTCTTTTAAAACTCAGCTTTCTGTTATTGATTTCTAGCTTATAACTGTCCCGTGGCAGGAGAATGTGGTTTGCAGGATACTGATTCCGTGAAACTTGCTGAGACACATTTTATAGCCTAGGATTTAGTCAATTGTTGTGAATATTCCATGTGTACTTGGAAAGAACGTGTATCCTCTAGTCACTGGGTGCAATCTCGGGTTAGTTTTTCTACGCCTCCCTGCCCCTCCATTTCCTTATCTGTAAAAAGGTACCTGAGCAATACACACTAGTTCCCTCCTGCCTTTTAGAATTACAACACTTACTGACGAAGAGGCTGTGCAGATAAAAACAGAGAGAGTGCATAAGAAAGACAGCTGGATGCACCATTTCTTGCTTATAACAATGTTAATAAGAATACCTAGATTTATAAAGCATTTGAAAGCTTCCAAATGATGACCACATCTGCCATTTGATTTCTCCCTCTCGACGAGCCTGTGAGGCGCCACCCAGATGGGTGGGGGTGAGGACCCACATGGAGAAGGACACGCACCAGCTGGTGTGGCTCTTCACTCAGCCCTCCACGCCAGAACCCCAAGGGTCCCTCCTTGACTCCCCTCCCCCTCACTCCTTACACCCACTCAGGTCAGCTTACTTACTGTCTCTCGAATCCGTCAACTTATCACCCTCAATGCCGACATCATTTCTTACCTGCTTTATTCCAACAGATCATTAAATTCCTACTGTTATTAAAATGCAACTACAAGAAATACATCCAGACAAAATCTTCTTGGCAGGCATAGCTCCCAGTGGGACTAGGGTAAGTGTTGGGTGATGGATGCCGGAATATCAGAATCGTGAAGGGGACAGTGATGTTATGTCTATCAAATGAAGGCATGGGTTTAAAAAGGTACGAAAATAACTGAGTTCAAAGAGTCTTCGTCTAACTAAGCCCTTCCCGTGACCTTGTCCCCATCCCAGTCCAAGTTCTTTTTCTCCTTCTCTGAGAGAATTCCTGAAAGAGTCATCTAAACCACTTCCTGCACACCCGCGCACCCCACAATTCATTGTGGTGGGGCTCCACCTCCAGAATGTTCTCTTTAAGATCATAATGATGTTGTCACTGCAAATTCCAGAGACTTCTCAGTCTGCAGTGGCCTCCCTGGGTCATCCGCCAGCAAGATCGCCTTCTCCTCTAGAAACAATCCTGCCTTGGCATCTACAATACCTGCCTCTTCTGATTCTCCTTTTCCTGCAAGGACTTTCTCTGCCTTTTTTGCTAGTTCTTTTTTCTCTGCCTCACCTTTACATGTGAAAGAGTAAGGAGCCCCCTCTTCCTTAAATTCTGTGGTTTAAACTGGCATTTTCATAATTTGTTTTTTGTTGACCTAAAATTGGTATGTAACATTATATCTTTCATAATTTAATTAGAATTGTTTCAATAAAATAAGAACCATAAGCTACTATTTATTAAGTTCATATTAAGTGCATGCCAATCACTGTGCTAAACATTATTTCACTTAATCTTCACAGTAACCACCTGGGGTAGTTATTATTAATGCTCCTTTTTTACAGATGAGGAAGGAGAAGCTAAGAAAAGAAATGCAATTTGCCCAGGATCACTCAGCTACTATGTGACGGAGCTGGGATTCAAAACACCATCTGTCTAATTCAAAGCTTGTGCTCTCAGCTACTACATTTACTCATCCTCCCTTCCTATGCCCTGGCCTCTGCAACTCGCCATTCTCCCACAATGTCACGCATTTTCATGCTTCCAGTTTGCCTCCCTCAGGATGGAAGACCTTTATCTGCGCTGTGAGCTGAGAAAATTCATTGTTCAAGGCTCAGCTCCAATGTCCTCTTCCCATAAAACTACCCACAAGCCCAGCCAGTTTAATTGCTTCCACCTCTTTCCTGTGGCAGCACCACAATGATACCAAACCATCCATTCATCCATCTGACCACGCATCCATCTATCCACCCAAGAATCACACAAATACGGTGGAAGTTTGTTTATCCAGAAGCATCTAAACACAGGAATTTTTTGTGCTCACACTTTGGAAAAAAATATGTCATCCTTCTGTCAAAACTGAAGAAAATTTGCTGGAGGTCACGGCGTCTGGGGAAGAAATGTGCTCTGCTAGGCACTTGGGAATGCTGACTGGTCAGGGACAGCCATCCCTGTGATCTGCCCAGCGTGGTTTCCAAGGTTACCAAAGCAGGTCTGTGCAATTTCCCTTACCCAATCCCTACATTTCTAAATCCTATTTATACATCCAACCTGGCTCAAATACCCCTTCATCCTCAAAGCCTTCCCTGATTCTCCTCCCCCGTTAGGCACGAATGAACCTGGACCCCCACCAGAATGAGTCTGTGACATCTCCGATGACATTCAGCACTTTTATGGCTAATACTGCAGTTCCAAAAAGCACTTCAACATATTCATTTCACGCTTTACCTCCCCTGCTGGTCTCCTTGGAGCTCGGAACTGCACCCACTTCACCTTCATGATGTTTTCAGAACCAAGCCCAGTGCCTGACACACAGATAATCATGAACGATTGGCTGACTGAAACGGATGACGTTGGCCTTGAATGGGGGAGGCCATCCAAAAAGCACTCACATGCAAGCACCTAGCACTGGAGGATGCACACAGCTGGTGCAAAATACATATAAAATCCTTCCGTCTCTCTCCACCCCCAAACAATAAGGATCAGAAAAGAGGGACCATGCATCCACTCAGCCCGAGGTTTCTGAAGGCCTGTGTCCCACGGTTCACAACATGTTGGGGTGGTGGCTTTTGACATTCTCCAGGATGGACTAGGCAGGCAAAGACCACGTCTGAACACATTCTAGTTTCCATAGTTAGGAAATGAGAGTTAGAGCTTAAAGTTAGACAGGGCTTCAAGATCAGCTACTACATCCACCTGCTGTACAGAGGAGGGCTGGGGAGGTTAAATGGCTCCATCCAAGTCACAGGGCAGGAAGGACTGTGCAGACGCATTTTCCCTGTCCCCTCCCCGACTTGCAAATGAAGCCTCTAGGAAACTGAGTGCTCTCTGAATGGCTAAAAATAAACTCCCAGAAACTTCATCTAGATCTATCACGGCTGCAGTTTACAGCGTCTAGAACTTCGGCATGGTGTAATTAGCAAATGGATTACAATAATTTATTTTTGGTTTGAAAGCTCGAATGAACACGACCTTCCAGTGCAATGTTAAAATAAGAGGTGGGGAGCCAGCCGCATTCCTCTGGCCCCTTCCCGATGCCACAGTTTGGATGCTGGCTGACATCCATCTACTGATGTCTGATGGATGTGCCCCAGAGAAAGGACTGTAACTCTGAGCTCTGGGCTTCCTGGGAAGCATGACTTCTAGAATATAGCACCCCCCAACCCTGCCCCACGAAGGGTCCATGCTCATTTTTCCAGTGATCAGGATGATGTCCTAAATCATCTCTCCAATGAGGTGGAAAACCCAAGGGCAGGGAATGTTTGTTGAGATGTCTCTGAGCAGGCAGTATCAAAGGCTGGACCAAAAGGGACATGGTCATGCAGCTAAAAGGAGACTGCAGTGGGGTCAGAGGGGAACTGTGTTTGGGTTTTGTTTCACGTGTGCCATGCATAACAGCCACTCAAGTCTCTTTTATGAAATGTTGACAAATAAGTTACTTCCTCACAAGATTATCATGGGGAGTAAATGGAAAAAAAATGTATCAAAAGGGTTTTGTAAGTCAATACTGGTGATTCTTTTTGACTGAATACATTTCCAGAGTAGCTCTTTCTGATGAGGGCTCTTCCTGACCAAAGCACTACGGCATGCTGTAGTAGGGCGCCAGGGGTGGGCAGCAGAAAACCTGGAAAGTTGTCTTCTTCAGTTTCCCTCTGCAGAATCCAGGCAGAGTCCAGTCCGTTCACTTCCCGCAAGATCTCCCGGCAGCACACTGTGATGCTAGGAAACAGGGATCCTGCTGTGGGCAAGGAACGTGAACCACCTTCTCCTTTCTCACGCACTGCGCCAAACACCCTCCAGAACACACGCTGACACGGAAGGTGAGGATGGTGGCCAGGCGGTGTGCAAAACCAAAGCAATGCTTGCATCTTCCCGTTGAAGGCGGGGGAATGGGCATTCAGTGGGCATCGACCACATGCCACAGGCACAGTGCTCGACTCTTTCACTTCTGCAGGGGAGCAAAACTTGCCCCCTCACCCCACCACGACAAATGTCTCTCTGGTATGCCAATTATTTCGAACTGAAAACAATCAAGGCCCAAAAGACTCAGGAAGAAACTTTGGCCTTCCCCCTAATTGCCTAAAAAATTTAGATAGAGGGCTTGTTCCCAAAATAGAGCTATCACCAGAGACATCTGCAAAGAATATGGGCTACGTGTGGTAGGGGAAACAGGGCCTAGGGATCAGAGTCTACTCTGTGGCCCACTGTCTATTTGCATGGACCAGCAAACATTTATTTACCAAACATTTGTTTTTCCATCTCCATGTCAATTGCCTTCCCCCCACCGCTTCGAAGTCCCAAACTACTACCCCCAACATTCTCTTTTGTCTTGAGCTGAAGATGGTATTTAAGGTGAGGGCTTCAGCCATTTTGGGGTCTCGCCCATGTACACGTTACTATGCTTTTGATTTTCTCCTGTTCATCTGTCTCCTGTCAATTTAATTCTCAGATCAGCCAGAAGATCCTGGCTAGTAAAGTAGAGGAAAATCTTTTCCTCCCCGACCCTTCCCAGCTCCTCTCACACCCTGCGAGGTGACCCCCGTCACAGTGTCACATGGCACCTTGGTTTACACCGTGTAAGGCCCGTGAAGTCTCCTCTCCCCTCTGCCTCTCCAACCAGCCCCCTGAGCAGGCGGACCCTCAGCCTCACGCTTGCAATTCTTAGGGATCGTTCTGGGGGAACCTCAGAGTTCTGATCAGTTAGGCTGGGACAAGAACCCCAATTTGCCTGCTTCACCAGACTGCTGTCAGACAAAAGAGGGTGAGTGTGAAAAACTTTGGAAACTGTGCCAAACACTGAAGGATCTGTCACTCTCGTTCAAGACCCTCAAGAGCTGCCTATTGCCCTTCACTGAACATGAAATTTTGTTTCTGTTCCCAACCCACAGAATGATTCGCCAACTCTTATCTTCTTGTCTGTACCCCTTGTTTCCTTGGCTCTGTGCAAACCAGCCATCTTTCGGGCCATTATACTCAGGGAGCAAATGCTGTTTCCTCTCCCAGAAGTCACCTCCCCCATTTAGGTCTCAGCTTAGACTGGGAGTCGCTTCCTGGGGCAACTTTCTCTGCTACATGTTCTTCAGGGCACTTGTGCTTCTTTGAATGACAGTTGATGGATGTGTTCCTCCCCAGCTAGAATGGGGCAGGGCCCACTTTTGTCTTGTCACCAAGATGTCCTCGAGGGGTGTCTTCAGCCACTCAGTGTGTCTGTTTTGTTCACTGATGTACCCCTAGCATCTGGAGCCTGCGTGGCAGTCAGTGCTCAATAAATACTTGTGGGATGAATGCACGTACAGAGGTTGGTTAGAGAGGGTGTATAGCAGGAGGTTAAAATCATGGCCTCTGGAGACAGAACACTCAGTGTGACCTTGGCTCTCCACTCAGAGCTGTGCTACTCTGGGAAGTGACTTCATGTCTCTGTGCCTCAGTTTCTTCAAAAAGGAATCATAGTTGTGCCTACCTCCTAGAATGGTGGTGAGGATTAAATAATATATTGAAGGTTCCTGGAGCAAGGCCAGGCAGGTGGTTGGTACTAGTTAAGTGTGGCTATTCTTTCTTATCAAGACCATTCCTCATCCTCTTGCCCTGACTCAGCTCACATCCCTCCTCTTCTCTGAAGCTGATCCAGCTTGGCCCTCCTGCTAGCTCTCAGGGCTTTTCTCTGCACTGGGGACCCTTCCACACAGTTTGCTATCCCAGAGATAACAAACTTGTCTCCCCCGAGAGACCACAGCAGCCCAGAGGAAGGTCTAGAGAGGTCAGCCAGGGGGGACTCGGAAGAGGGAGAGAGCCAGACGATCTGGGTGAACAGAGGGGGCCTCATGGAGGGGGCGGGGTCTTTTCGTGGCAACCACTTGAGTCCACTTGGAGACTCCGCCCCAAAACGTGTTTCTGGGGGCAAAGCTTCCGGCCTGAGTACCTGCGTCATGAGCTAAAAAAAAAAATGCCTTTTTCTTTTTTTTTGGAGTGAAATAAATGGTTAGCCATTAAGATGTAAAACGCAGGTGTCACAGTCCACAGAACAACAGACAGGTTAATATGGGTGCTTAAGAATGCTATTTCCTCACATTAACTTCACAGCAAGAGCAACCTATCCACATAGACTCCAGAGCACTTTGGAAACCTGCTGTTTTTTTCCTTTAATAATATTTGGTGTTTAAATAAAAGCGGGTGTTTGTTTCCAAGGGGAGTTCGCTAGCTCGCCTCCCTGCCCCGCTCCTTGCCCCCTTCTCCTCTTCCCCCCTTCCTACTCTAAGAACATCTTGGCCTTAGATTTCTCCCTGAAATTTGGGACATAGTATGCAGAGGGGCATCTGGGGCATATGTGGGTTTCTGAACTTGCCTCCTGACTGGGTTCGCTGGCTCCCATCACTCTTTTCCATCCACCACCTCCCCACTCCTCCCAGCCAATCCATCCGACCTACATGGAGCCTACCAGGGGACTAATTGAACTTCAAAAATGTTTACTTTTTTTTTTTTTTTTTTTTTTTCCTGGTACGCGGGCCTCTCACTGTTGTGGCCTCTCCCGTTGCGGAGCACAGGCTCCGGACGCACAGGCTCAGCGGCCACGGCTCACGGGCCCAGCCGCTCCGCGGCACGTGGGATCTTCCCGGACCGGGGCACGAACCCGCGTCCCCTGCATCGGCAGGCGGACTGTCAACCACTGCGCCACCAGGGAAGCCCCCCAAAATGTTTACATTTTTAAAATGGTTTTAAGATATTCCCCACAAAGAGGTGAGATTCAGTTCCATGAGAAGTGCAAACAACCGTGACTCACTCTCCTGGCAGGAAGGAGGCTGGCCCACGGCACACACCCGCCCAGAATAAAGGCCGGCCGGCCGGTATTCAATCGATGCACAGGCTCCAGAGGGATGCGGCTGGAGCTCTGGCTGCACTTGACCGGCAGCTTGGGGAGGTGACGTTTCGAGTCTGCCCTGCCTGCCGGGCCAGCACCCCGGCCCCATTCTCAAAGTGCTGTGTGTAAGGGGGTTATTCCCCAGGTGCTCATCAGCATGGACGACTCAGTACCCAGCTCCCCTCTGGCTACTGTTCCTGTGTGGGTGACACACACCCCTCAGGGAATCCTGGAGAGGGGAGAGGTGTAGGATGTGTTTCCAGCATTGTCAGAAATTACCAGCAGATCCTCAAACGGGCAAGGCTCTCTCGGGCCTCAGGCACTTTGTACATACTATTTCCTATGTCTCTGTCACCTCATCTTCTCCTAATTCCTTCTTGTCCTTGAAGGCTCAGCTGAAGGCCACCTCCTCCTGGAAGCCTCCCTCACCCTCTGGCTAGATCAGGGGCCCATGTTTTGAGCTTCCACAGGCCCTGGGCTTGCCCTGCTGGCACGATTCTCACTTTGGTGAAATTATTTGCTTATTTCACTGTCTCCAATGAATGACTCCAGTGAACGCTTACCAGGGCAAGGAGCTTTGGGTACAAAAAAATAATAATCAGTATATTGATTAATCTATGCATCAACTTTGTGCCTTGCTCCAGGGAGAATTGAAGGCAGCACAAAAATGAAAAATGCCCCTTAGAAGCTTAGAGTCGGGTAGAATGGCAGACACATAAGCATTAAAACAAAATATTATATGACAGGAGCTGAGATGATGTGATGTGGGTGGAGGCCTGGGGTGCGGCTGGGGGAGTCTCCCCTCTGGTCTCCCCCGGAACCTAGCACAGAACCTGACACATGGAGGTGCTCAGTGAGTGTCTGGGGGGTGAATGAGACGAATGGAAGGCAGGACCTGCAGGGGCCTTAGAGATTACTCACGTAGATGAGGAAAACTGAGGTCAGAGAGAGGAGATGCGGGGGAAGCCTCCCAGTTCTTGAAAGCACAGGAAACAGAACTCGGGCCTCTAGAACTTTGGTAATTCTAGATCCCGTTGGAAATGGAAATTGCAGAAGGTGAAGCCACCTCCCCTCCCTGAGCCTCAGTTTTCTCATCCACAGAAGCAGACGGTTAAAGTAGATCATTCTTGAAGGCAGTTCCGGCTTGTAAATCCCATGAGACTGAGGTTACAAAAGAAAAAAAGAAAAGAAAAAGTGCTGAGGAGGTAACAGAACACTGTTCATGTGATGTCGCCTTATCTGTCTTAATTCTGACACAAATTCAAGAACCTACTAACATTTCTTCAAAATATATGTACTGTTAACTGTGTGCCAGGTGCCGACCTGAGCACAACCAGAGGGCACCCAGAGACCAACACTTTCCCCTGGACCTGCTCCCATGTGCAGGTCTCTAAAGCCCTGGGCTGCCCCCAAACAACCTGCTCTATAGCTCAGAGTAAACCTCTCCACCTTCCTTTCTCCCCCTTCCTTTGCTTTCTCCTTCTTTCATACCTTCATTCATTTATGCATTCAACAAATGCTCACCAAGCACCTGACCCAGGACCTGCCTTCTTAATAAGGCAGGCCCCCCTTCCTGGTACTGAGTCACGCAGTTTCTGAGCTGTGGACGTCACCAACATTCATTGCCCTTCCAATCCTCCACGATTCTGTTCATGCAGTGTCTCTGCCTGGACTCTCTCAAACTTCTAACCCCCTTCCAAGGTTTAGTCCACAAGTCACCTAACCCTGTGACACCTTCCCCGACCTCCTCCTGCTGGGGTCGCACAGCCCCCTGCTTTCTACCATGATTCCACCATATTGCACTGGTGGCTCCACTGCTCTGAACTCCATGAGGCCCTGGCCGGTGTACTTTCATCACTGTATCCATGGCAGTGCGCACCCAGCAAGTGCTGGAGAAAGCCTGGCTGAAATGAACTGCTGTCAAAACTTCCTGACCAGCACGTTCTAACTCACCCAGACTCAGAGGAAAAGACAGAAGGGCATCTGTCTTACTGCCTGTCCTGCCAGAAAACCCAACATTATCTCGCTCAGCAGCTTCCCTCTGCTCTCAGAGACTATTCTCAGCTTATAGGGGACCCAGGGACTCTGCTCCCTGCACCCTGACAGTGTGCACCTGTATCCTCTGACCCCCTTTCTGATTCCTTCTCAAGACTTTCTGTGAATTTGCTGGGAAATGAGCGTACCTGATACAAAGAAAATCAACCTTTGAAACATTCTCACAAATAAAAAGTCCTTCTAGAACCTTAAGCTTTTCTGGCTGCACCAGAATTTTGCTAAGGTTCTTTAAGAAGGAGAGGATCGCTTCCCCCTACCAAGTATATTCACAGCAGCTAAAGCATGGGTGGTGGTGAGCGCTGCAGATGGACACCCCTTGGTATGAGACAGCCAGGGTATGAGCCCTGGCTCTGCCATGCTAGCCCTGACCTTGGACCTCCACCTAGACCAGACTCCAGTCTTGCCCCACAATTCCAGTCTTGCTGCCGGGAAAAGAAGGGTAATTCAACGGCTGGCTCACTCATGCATGGACTCAATCACTTATTCATCTCTTTACTTAATTACTCATTCACTCATTCACAATTATTCACTCATTCACTCATGTTCATTTTCTCCAATGTTTACTTATACAGTTACTCAAAATCACACACATTCATTCATTCGTTCATTTACTCATTGACTTCTTCAATTTATTTACTCATTCACTCATTCATTCATTTAGTCACTTACTTATTTCTTCATTTGCTCCTTATTAGCTCACTCATTCGTTCACCCTTTCATTCATTCTCTCCTTTATGCACTCACTGCCTTTTCCATGCAGTCACTCCCTCAGCCCCTCACTCGCCACCTACACTTATTCCTCCCTATTTCCCAGCACAGCTTCCTTCCAGGAAGAGGAGCCTCCGTCACGGCTGGGTCCATTAGTCCCCACTCCCAGAACATTCTCTTCCATTTTAACAACCAGCTTGCTGAACTGTGCAGGCATGTGTCCTGGTGTGCAGAAGATATGCTTTCCACTCAGGAACAGATGTTCCTGTAATTACCGTTTTGTCTTTCACCCTCTAATGCCAGAAAATTCTACAAGCTCCTCCAGCATGCAGGAAGGCATCCACTCAGCATGGTCAGGGCCTGCAGCGCCGGTGGGTTCAGATTCTAGGACACAGGAGATTCCCGCAGTCAGAGATGCAGGAAAATGGGAGAGCCTCCCTACTCCCGGGATCTGTAACCGGGGGTCCAGCGATGTGCTGGAGAGGAGGGCAGGCCCAGAGAGCAGCAGATCTCGTGAGCCAGGTTAAGAAGTGTGAGAAGGAGTGTGAAAAGGAGTGGACTGTCTTAGGATTATGGAGTCATGACCAGTCTGTGCTTGGGTTACTGTGATGACTGGTGACATGGTCAGTGGAAAATGCAGAGGTTTATTGGCACAGGGCCAGTGAGAAGAAGTTATCAGCAATGTCATGGCAGAAGACCGAAATCATAATTAGCTGAACTACCTACCAAGTGCCAGGGACTTCCCATACTCGATGTTAGCATCCCTCGATAATCCAGCTCCCCGTCTTTCTTTTAGAAATAGAATCCTCTGAGTTTTAGCTGGTCACATGACCTCTCAGCCAAAGACTAGATTTCCCAGATTCCCTTGCAGCCAGGTGTGACTGGCTACGTTCTGGGTGTGAGCAGAGGTGTTATATGCAACTTCCTGGTTGTGCCCTTAGAAGGAAGCTGGGTGCCCTCCACTTCCAATTTCACCATGTGCCAGCTTAAGCATGGCCCTCTCTAGTGAGCCAACTTTGCCTCTGGAATGGAGGGCATATCCTAGGGCACGGCAGAGCCCCAGACAGAGAAGCCTCAGTCCCCACAGAATCTTGTGAAGAACTTCTCTATCCCCCACGCTGAGATTTTATGTGCAAGAGAAACAAGCTTCTGTTATGCTTTGGATCCTGTTGTTTTGATCTCTGTCAAAGCAGCCAAGCTAGTATCTACTAATACCAGAGGAATCTTCTGCATCGTGTGTCCTTGTGGAAACACTCTTGGCTTCTCCCACTCCTTCACTTAATTCTCTCTGTTGTGGTTGAATAGTGTCTCCTCGAAATTCTTGTCTGCTGGGAGTCTCAGAATGTGACCTTATTTGGAACTGGGATCTTTGCAGATGTAATCAAGGCAAAGAACTAGATGAGCTCGTGTGGGTTGAGGGTAGACCCTAAATCCAATGAAAATGTCCTTTAAAAAGATGGAGAAGGACACAGAGACACAGAGAGTGCCATGTGAACGGAGGCAGGGACTGCAGTGATGTGCGTACAAGCCAAGGGACACCGAGGAAGCTACTAGGGAGGCATGGAATGGGTTCTGCCTCAGGGCCTCCAGGAAGGACCAACCAACCCTGCTGACACCTGGATTTCAGACTTTCAGACTCTAGAACCGGGATAGGAAACTAACACTGTGCTACAAGGGACAGCTATTGGACTGGTGGGTTTGGCAGACAGAACTGGACTTTCCTCCACCTGAAATATCTCTGGCCCCAGGCCCCCCAGATGGCCTACAGAAAGCCAACCTCTCTTCTCCTGCATGGAATGGATAGGGCTGTCTCTAATTCTAGAATGCAGTGTTAGCAAGCCCTTCTGGCTACAGATCTGTAGCTGCACTGCTTTCCATCGTCTGTGCAGTGTAGTGGTCAGGATCACAGCCTCTGAAGCCAGGCCACCGGCATGAAACCCTGCTCTACCATTTACTAGTTGTGGGATTTGGGGGCAAATTAATTAGACTTTCACTGGTGTCTTCACCTGTAAAACTGGGGTGATAATAGTACCTACTACTACACAGGACTGTTGTGAGGATTAAATTAGTTATATCATGAAGTGCTCAGAACAGAGGCTGACAAACAGTAAGTGCTAAGATAGTGTTAGCGCTTAACTAGTGATGATGGTATGTAAGTATTTGTTATTATTATCTGACTCTGCTATGTCTCAGTTAATTTTGAATTTAGACCAGGAAGGTGGGTATTATTTTCCAGCTCCCCTGGACACTTATTGCATTGAATCTTCATTAACCTCCTTTTGCAGACAAGGAAGCAAAACCTCAGAGAGATGAAATGGCAGCCCACAGTCACCCCTTAAATTCCGCTCCTCCACCCATCCTGGCTGCTTAGACACCCATGTGGTCTGCTTGTTGGGCTCCCAGGCTCTGGCTAGCAGGGCCCGGAAGCTCTCCCTCCTGGACCCAAGGTAGCAGGTCTGGAGCCCAGCAGGACCTCCCCGCACCAGCAGTCCCAGTCAGGCGCTCAGTGCGCTGAGCCATGCAGCCTGGTCAGGTCACCACGGGGCCAGGTGAGGATCCCCCAGTCTGTGTCTGCACCAGCCGGGACAGCTCTTCAGCCCTGGAGGGGCCATTTCCGTAGCCCGAGCTGTGCTCCAGGGAAAGCAAATTGCCTCTGCAGGCACAGACGCGGTGCTCTCTGCCTGTGGGCTCCTAGACCCCGTCCTAGGTGAAAGCGGCATGTTTAATCTCAAGAACCAGCCTGCTTACAACACACCCAGGCCCTGTCACTGGGAGGACGGCAATCCCCCGGGCCCAAGTGTATAGAAGGCGGGAAGGAAAAGGGTGAAAGGGAAAGGGTAAGGGACACTCGCGGAGTACGTACTGCCTTCCAGGCACTGTGCCAGGTGCTTCCCGCTTGCTGTTACATTTCATCCTCCCAACAATCCTATGCCATAAACTCATTGGAACAGATGTGAAAACTGAGGCTCAAAGCTGAAATCACTTGTTCAAGCCACGTAGCCAGGAACTGTCAGAGATGCCCAGGTCTGCCTAACTTTTTCTTCGACACCGCAGGAGAATCAGACAGGCCTTCTTCATGCCTTCGTACCTTCTTCATGCCTTCCAAACAGGGAGGGTCTTTCAGGTCCTGACCATCCCCAGAGGGGCCTGGAGCCCCAGAGCAGGTTCTACTGCCTCCATGCACACTGCGTCCAAGAATCTTCAGTGTCAGCAGCAGCAGCAGTGGTGCCGCCACGTTTCAATGGCTCTTTACACTCCACGGAGGACTCATACCTTTTTTTTTCTATTATTTTGCGGTACGCGGGCCTTTCACTGTTGTGGCCTCTCCCGTTGCGGAGCACAGGCTCCGGATGCGCAGGCTCAGCGGCCATGGCTCACGGGCCCAGCCGCTCCGCGGCATGTGGGATCTTCCCAGACCGGGGCACGAACCCGTGTCCCCTGCATCGGCAGGAGGACTCTCAACCGCTGCGCCACCAGGGAAGCCCCAGGACTCGTACCTTTATTATCTCCTCTGAGGTGATGTAGGTTGAGACAGGCTCCACTAGTGATCTCACTGAGAAAGGCTCCAGAGCAGAAGCTGAGGCCGTTTCCTCTTCCAGGCCTTTTCGGCTCCATTTCTGGGAACGCCAAGGGGATAGAGCATGCTCTGCTTTCCAAAAGGCTTTCATTGGCAAATTCAGCCACATTTCCTGATGCCCACTCTGTGTGCCAGGCACTATGCTAGGGGCAGGGGCTCCAGAGAGGAATCAAACAGTGCCTGCCCTTGAGAGTTTATGAGCAAGAGGGGGTGACAGACCTGGTAGCATAAGAATGATGAAGAGGATGGCAGCTAGCACTAATTGAGCATTTACTATTGGCTGTTCAGAATGAGCAACACATTATCTTATCTAATTGCCATAAGACCCTATTATTTGCTTCATTTAATTCATGAGGAAACTGAGGCATAGAGAGATAGGAATTACTAGAAAGTGGCAGAAGTGGGAATCACACTCAGATATTCTAGCTCAATTTTGTAGGCAGGCAGTGATTAATTGGCCCAGAATAGGGGGAGAAGTCAGTTCCATCTTCATAGAGGAGCTAATATCAGAGCAGGGTTTTGCAGGATGAATTGGAGTTTGCCAGGCAGAAAACAGGTGAGAGTGGATCAGGAAGTTCCAGACAGAATTAAAGAGAGAAAAGCATGAACAATGGTTGAGAGGTTCAAAACAGAGCAGTGTGTGGAAAGGATTCCAGGTAGTTCAGTAAGTCTAGAACATAAAGTCAAGGAATGCAGGATGGGATATGATTTCGGAAATGAGGTTGCAGAAGGAAAACGGACCAGCTCCTGGAGAATCATGAATGTCAGGCACAGAAGCTAGGATTTTTCCCCCCTATTAAATAAACATGGGATTTATTTGTTTCATGCAATAAACAGTCTCGCAAAAGTAGTTCAGGCTGGCATAGCAGTTCAGCAGTGTCGTCAAGGCCTCAGGCTCCTTTTCCCTTATAGCTCCGCCATCCTTAACATTTTCCTCGTGGTTGCAAGATGGCTGCTGCACCTCCCAGCGGTCTATCTGTGTTCGAGGCAGGAAGGAGGAAGGGTAAACGGCAAAAGTCTGATCTTTGTGATAGGAGCTCAAACTCCATTTTGTGGCCACTGGGGACCCATTGAAGTGTCTGAGGCAGGGCAGAGATGGTAACAATACTGGCTAACATGGACTGACCACTAACTGCCCCAGGAAATGTTCTACATTTCACATATCACCTTATGCGTGTACTACAACTAATCCTCAAAGCAACCTTAAGACACAGGTACATCCCCATTTACAAACGGGGAGACACAGAGAGGTTAAAAAAATTCACCCAAGGCTGCCCAGCCAGAAGTGGCAGAAACTGAGTGGTCTGGCTCCCGAGTCTTGTTCTTAATCACCACGTTCTCCTGCATTTTAGAAAGCGTACTCTGTGCGGAGGCTGTGTGATTGTAGAGGCAGGGAGCTCAGTGTAGAGGCTGTTTGAACCCTCCAGGTGGAGGGGATGGGACCCATAGAAGGGTGGTAGCCATGGGTGGAGAAGGGGGGCAGGCAGGAGGGGAAGGGGAGGACCTCAGCACTGTCTGACTCTCCCCATCCTTGAACCAGACTCCTCCACATCCACAGGGCCTGCAGGACTGTGGCCGGGCTGCCAATGCTGGACAGCTGCAGGGATCCTGAAAGAGTCACAGCACGGTGGCAGGCAGAGGCTGACACAGGTCTGACTTTCACACTGACACCCACATCATTGTTGTCGTTCGTGTGCAGACTCTCACCCTAGACAGTGCCAAGGCCCAAAAGTGCAGGAACCGGTTTGTAGAGGTGAGGCCACAGTTAGATCATTGTCTTGTGCCTGGCAGATGGGAGCACGATGACGCTGGTGTCTGCAGCTGACGGGGGCCTGAGTGGAGCGGGCAAAACGACGACTCTGGGGCTCAAAAAGACCTGAGCTTCCATCCCAGCTGGAACTTTAATTAGTGGTGACCTCAAGTCACCTCTTCAGCAAACATCTCCTGAGCACCTGCTACGTCTCCTGCCCTCAGTGGGCTGCCAGGATGCAGAGACAAATCCCACCACCCTTGACATCAAGGAGCTCCAGGTCTCCACAGAGCTGGTGCCAGTGATCGGTGCTGAGATACAGGGAAGCACAGAGGGTGTGGGAATGGGGTGGTGGTCCAGGGTAGTGAGGGGATGCTAAGCCAGCCTGGGAGGTCCGGGTGGGCTTCCTGGAGGAAGTGACTACCAAGCTGCATTCCTTAAGAGAAGAGTTGGCCAGGCAAAGAGGAGGGAAGGGTATTCCAGTAAATGGGAACCACATGGGCTAAGGAGAGCAGAATGAAAGCAAGGCACAAAGAGGAGAGTCTTGGGGAGGACCCAAGCCTGCTCTGTTTCACATCACACTCTTGGCTTCTGGCATCCCAGCGGCTGATAGACACAGTATCAGACTACTGCAGAAGGCAGAGCTCCTGGCGCTTGCGGCAGATTAATCATAAAATTGTCACTAGTCTTCCCCTCCTCGTATTCATCCCCCTTTGCAATGTGACTGCAGATCCTATTATCAAGAGATGAAGAGCGTTTCCCCATCTGTTAAATCTGGGCTGAACTTGTAACTTGCTTTGACCAACAGAATGAGGCAACGTGATGACGCGTGAGCTCTGAGCCCACGTCTTCCTGCTCTCTTGGAGTTGTGCCCAGCTGCCAGGTGATCAAGCCCATGCCATTTTACTGGAGAACAAGAGGTACATGGCTCAGCCACTCCTCCCCTATCCCTCCAGGGCCCCAGATGACAATCAGACATCAGCCCATCCACCAGCTGACCCAGGGTGACCAAGTCATCCCTTTTTGCCTGGGACTTTCCTAGTTTTAAACGGAATGGCCCACACCCCAGGGACGCTTTCAGTCCCAGGCCAATGGGGATGGCAGGTCATCCTCACCTGGCTTCAGATGTATGAATGAGCCCGGCCAAGTTTCCCGTAGATCAGCAGAGCTGCCCAGCTGACCCACAGCCGAGGACGCAATGATAAATCGTGTTGTCTGAAAGCGCCAAGTTTGTGGTTTGAAAGCACCAAGTTTGTTATACAGCAACGGGTAACAGATACGCCGGTACATTTGGGAATGAGGCCCAGGTTCTCGGCCTCAGTACCGGGAACGAACCAGGTTCCTCTCCTTGAACGTGGCACTGAGTGGGTCATGAGAGGGAAGACACTGACGCTCAGAGAAGTTAAGTCACCCACTCAGGACCACAGAGCCAGTGCCTATTGGCAATGGAATGCAGACCCAGGTCTCCCAGACCTTCCCCTTCCACCAAGCTGCCTCTGTGATCAGCACATTTATGCTGCAGTAACTGGAGCTCCCCCAGAGACTGTTAATTTAACGAATCTCTGGTCATGCTTAGGCTCTTACGATGGTTTTCTTTACAAGATCCAGTATCAGACTGTGTGATACGCTTCTTCCCACACGAAGTATGATGAGACTGACACTCAACCACAAGCCACCACTAGTCCCACCGTGGCCAGAGACCAAAAAGCAAAGGCAACATTGTCAGGCAGCAAAAGACACGTGTTCAGAACGTCCTGACACACAGGTTGAAAGCCACACGGACTTTTACTACGGACGAGGAGCTAGCGATGGTAGTTCTAATTCTGACACGTACCCACTGCATGACCTTGGGCAAGTCACTGCCCTTCTCTGGAAGACTGGGTGTCAGTTGATTATTTGAAACTTGGGTCATTCACCATAAATTGAGGGCGGAAACATGGGGTGGTCACCTTTGAACCCAGGACCCAGTACAATGCGTTGTAGCTGCTCGGTGAACATTTACTGATTGCATACATTACAGCAGGATGTCTCATGGGGAACTTAACTTGTGTCCCTTTTTTTGCTGATAGAGCAAGAAAGCCATCGTGGGGAGGGCAGGGGAAGCTGACATTAATTTGGAAAAAAATGTAAGTTTTTTTCCCCCTATTCCAAGGAAGAAGGAGAACGAGACAGGACTTTGGTTCTGGGTCCTGGGGTTTGCCCCTAAAGAGAGAGTTGGCTGGCTTTATTGCAGTCTTATGAGCTCTTCATGTTCAGCTGTGCTGAACACCTCTGAGATGGTGGGACCTTGGCAGTGCTACGAGGAGAATGCTGCTAAGGGGGCTAGTCGTCTCAGAAGTCTAGTGGGAAACATCAGAGGCAGAATTTAGCATGAAGAAGACCCCTCTCCTTCCAAGTGGCATGCAGGCTTGAGTAGGAAGCTGGGTCAGTGAGACTTTGCTACACTGGGAGACCAGTACTAGACAGAGGGCCATGGGCCAGTGGCTATCCATAAGGTAAAATGGTGCTAACTACAGCAGTGGATTGAACAAAACAGCATTTCAATACTTGGAAGGTATTATGGGTTGAATTGTGTCCCTCCAAATATGTATGTTGGAAGTCCTAACCCTCAGTACCTCGGAATGTGACCTTATTTGGAAATAGGGTCATTGCAGATGTAAATAGTTAAGACGAAGTCATACTGGAGTAGGGTGGGGCCCAAATCCAACACGATTGGTGTTCTTAGAAAAAGGGGAAGTTTGGAGACAGACACACGCGCAGGGAGAATGGAATGTGAAAATAAAGGCAGAGACTGGAATGATGCTTCTACAAGCCAGGGATGCCAGCAAACCACCAGAAGCTGGGGGAGAGGCAAGGAGCAGATTCTCCCTCACAGCCCTGAGAAGGAGCCAGCCCTGCCGACACCTTGCTCTCTGACTTCTAGCCTCCAGACAATAACTTCCTGTTATTTAAGCCACCCGGTAAGTGGTACGTCGTTATGGCAGACCTAGCAAACTAATACAGGAAGGGGAGTGCGAGAGACCTCTGGTTGGGGGGCAGATTGTATAAATGTCCTTGGTTCTAGTATAAGTTGGGAAGGGAAGCAGGCAGGAGGAATCATAAGAGAAGGAGGGAGAGGGAGAGGGGGAGGGGGAGGGGAGGGGCTGAGGGGAGGATGTTATGGGAACAGGGAGAACAATCTGGATTTGCATCAATCTGTGTGTGAAGGCTCAAGTCAGTTTAAATTTGACTTGAGAAGTAAGGGCTGTGATACAATTCGCCCCGTCTCCACAACCATCGTGACCCATGCCGCACTTACATCGTGAAAAGAAATGGTGAGTTGGAAGGAATCACAAAGGTCAGAGAGACCCCTTCCCCTATTTGACAGGTAAGGAGATGAAGACCTCAGTGGGGGAGTCCACAAAGGGGTAGAGGTGGGACCAGAACCCTGGCACCTACAGCTGTCTTTCTCCAAATCCTGACATGCCTCGCCCAGCTAATACACAGAGCTGTGGCATTGTGTGAAATGCAAAAGCCTCTGTGGGCACAACTGTGTATTTAGACATTCTCAAGAAGGGAAGGCGGCTGGAACGGGGCTATTTTCATTTTCATAAAGTACTCTGGGAACCAGGATGAGTGAGGATTGTTTTTTAAGACTGTCTCCCTTGAGGTGAACCTAGCCAAGAAAAAGCTGTAGAGCAGGGAACCATTGTTTAATACCTAAGAAAACGTTAACCATTGGGTTCCCGTAAATGGAGAGTCCCCATAGGGCAATGAAGTCTGGTGTTTTAGAAATCACTGAAGACTGGGGGAAGGTTGGAGTGAAGAGAAGGAGGGGGAGGGGAGGGGAGGGGGAGGGCCTGAGGGGAGGATGTTGTGGGAACAGGGTCCTATTCTGGAGCTACAAGGCATAGATGATGAATCAGACAGCAAAGGAATGTAACCTAAAATAATCACGTAACTTAATGAGCAAAGAAGATTCAGCTTTTGGACAAATCTTCATTAACACAGCTAATGTTGATTGATGCTTTACGTTTATGTTCTGTTTTTCACATTTCAAAGCACTTTTCCAACAATTCTCTACAAGCTCAACATTCTCTTTATCCTCCAAAGCAGGTCACTTTTGAGGCTCAAAGGAAGCATTCTTAGTAATTATGCTGGGTCAGCAGGTGTAAACCAGGACAGTCCCAGGCAAACAGGGATGTATGATCAATCCACCACAGGCCTCCAAAAAAGACTGGGTAACCCAGAGACATCATCATTCATTCATTTACCCCAAACCTGCCCCTCTCTGTCTATTTAACCTCCATCTATTTAATTGCTCAAATAAAAATCCAGGTCACCGGCAATTCGTCTCCTTTGGTCCCTTGTCTTCCCGCCCCCCGACCCCCGCTCCAAACCATCAGCAAATCCTGATAACTCCATCTACAAGTTATTCCCCACCTGTTCATCTATGTCTTTGCCCTCTGATTTCACCCTAGTCTTCGGCATCATCATTTCTCACCTGGACAGCAGTGAGAGCCTTCTAATCCGCCTCCCCACTTCCACACATGTTCTTTTTGTAATCCATTATCCAAAAGGCAACAAGAGTAATTCTTCAAAAATGTAAATCTGATCATGTTTCTCCCTTGCTCAGAACCTTCTAGCAGCTCTCTACTGTACTGAGAATAAAAAAGCTAAACTCCTTATCTGGGCTCTATGTCTTTGTTCAATAAGTATGTGTTAAGTGAACAAACATACAAGTCAACAAGTATTTGCTGAGTATATTTTATGTACAGTCAGCCCTCTGCATCCGCAGGTTTCACATCTGCTACTGGATCAAAAATTTGCAGGGGGGCGGGGGAGGGAGTTCCAGAAAGTTCCCCCAAACAAAACTTGAATTTGCCCGCACTGGCAACTATTTACATAGCATTTACATTGTATTTACAACTATTTACATAACATTTACATTGTATTAGGTATTGTAAGTACTGGAGAGGATTTAAAGTATAGGGGAGGATGTGGTGGGTTATATTGCAAAAAGTACACCATTTTCTATAAGGGATTGGAGCATCCTCAAATTTTGGTACCCACAGTGGGGAGGTGGTCCTGGAACTGACCCCCGCAGATACTGAGGGACAACTGTGCTAGACTCATGCAAGGCGTGTCTTACAGCTTCAGTGTGACCCATGTCGCTGCTGGGAAGAAAACTCCATTCTAATTCCTGATGTTTCTTTCCACATGAAGGGAGCCCCATCAGTAAGCCTTCTGGCCTCTCTCTGCCCCTTTACTCACAGGGAGTGGAGTGAGTTACACTGGTGGTAAACTGAGGAAGAAGAAACTGGGCATGCTCAGTTGAGCCCCACTCTTCTTCCCCTTGGCAGCTGGCCACGTGTTTTTGCTATTCCTCCAGGGGCTGGCTCTTCCTCTGCCCCCATCCGGCACTGCCCGTGACCAGGTGGGTCAGTCTGCCTAATCCTGGATCCAATTATCAAGTCAATTTGGCTCTCACACCAAGCCAAGTGATTCATTATCAGTAATAAACATGATCTTTGGCTGCCATCTGCCACCCTGTTTATTTCTCAGTTTGTTCAGAGCTCGTATGGAAAGAGGGGTGCTACTTATTGGGCTCCCCCAAAGATCTCAAACATCCCACGAGAAATAGGAGAAGCCAGTTGCATAAAGCCTGGTGCAGAGCCCCGAGCAACCCAAGGGTATAACAATCTGGGACTTGAGAAATAAAAGCTGTAATAATGCAGTTGCCAGCTGAGCAATGATCATGCGGGGCTCACAGTGAAAACCCAAGTACAAATTTAGTAGCAGCATTTAGCCCAGAAGAACGTCTTCAGGAATGAATCATGAAGGGAATATTGTCATTTGTGCAAAGAGACAGAGGGTTATAAGGGAAAAGGTGGCTAGAGATTCTCATTTATGTTTATGAAAACAGATGGCCTTTTTGAAAAACAGAAAGCCCAAACAAAAGCATCATTTATTCCAGGAGCTAAGAGATTGTGCTACTGACATCTCATCAAAAAGCCATCTCTTAGGCTTTTTAACCCCCTGGAGAATTCATAAATAGCACTTCTTAAAATAAAAGCAAAACTGTTTTCAGAAGGATGTAAGTTACATAAGATTATCTTGGTTCCTCCCCCCTCCCACCTCACCCCTCCCTTTGTCCTTTGCCCAGATGCTACTGAAAACCTTCAAAAACTGTGCTGGGAGTGGCTTGTAAGAGGTGGCAAATGTGAAACCTAGTTCAGGAAGCTGTCAGGGGAGAGATTTACTGACTCATACATTCCTATGTCTCGGATACTTCCACAGCAGGCAAAAGACCAGGTCAGAATTCTGATTTCATTTCCTCACTGTCCTTAATTTCTTTTTCTTCAATCCATCCTTCCCTCAGTTTTCAGACCCTGATTTGAAACAAAAACTCGACATCCCTGCTTATGTCTAGGGCGATGCCAGTCAGATGTCTTGGTGTGCCTGTCCAGAGCCTTCCCACCCTTCTCTGGCCCCCTTGGTGCCCTGGGAGGCTGTTCTTTAACCTGCATCAAAGGGCTCCCTCTGGCTACCAGCTGGGTTCAGCCAGCGGGAGCCCTGGCAGGAAGTCAAAGTTGGGAAGAGAGTGAGTTTGGGGTATTTATTCTCCTGGCAGGCTGCCTGGGAGGCTGTGGGTTGGCAGTGGCTGTGTTCCTGTGTGGGAGGACACAACTCTTTTGGGGCAGCCTTTTGCTAGAACTACAATACAGCTACAGCTCTCTCCAGGTTCCTGTGCCTGCTCCCTTCCCCTGCCCATCTGGGCTACCGGTGGTCACAGCTCCCAGCTGTTACTAGCCCCAAGGGGCTTCACCAGCCTTTGTGATTGCCCCCAATCCTGCCACACATTGAGCTATTTGTAATGAGGTGGATAGACCTAGAGTCTGTCATACAGAGTGAAGTAAGTCAGAAAGAGAAAGACAAGTACCGTATGCTAACACATATATATATGGAATTTAAGAAAAAAAAATGTCATGAAGAACCTAGGGGTAAGACAGGAATAAAGACACAGACCTACCAGAGAATGGACTTGAGGATATGGGGAGCGGGAAGGGTAAGCTGTGACAAAGCGAGAGAGAGGCATGGACATATTATATACACTACCAAATGTAAGGTAGATAGCTAGTGGGAAGCAGCCCCGCATAGCACAGGGAGATCAGCTCGGTGCTTTGTGACCGCCTGGAGGGGTGGGATAGGGAGGAAGACGCAAGAGGGAAGAGATATGGGAACATATGTATATGTATAACTGATTCACTTTGTTATGAAGCAGAAACTAACACACCATTGTAAAGCAATTATACTCCAATAAAGATTAAAAAAAAAAAAAAGAACAGTCCCTTCCTCACACTCCCCTTAATTATACCTCAAAACAAATGCCACTGTTTCTTGCCAGGACCCCAACTGATACCCAATAGCTCTATGTCAATATCTCTGTCAGTCTTTATTTGACTCAAAAGCAAGCTCTATTTCTTGCTTTTCTTCCTCATCAAACTTCTTGAACAAATGCCCCAGAAGGTTTGAGCTCAGAAGGGCTTCCTAGACTGTCCAACCTGCTGTTATCTAGGGCTTGTTTTTGAGAAGTCAGTTTGTCAAAATATAGCAAAAATCAGTAAACATGTTGAATTCCGATAACCCAGAAATTCTAATAGTTCTAAAAAGTATCCCAAGGAATCCCTGGATTTATATAAAGATGTTTTCTAGGGTGATATTAAAAGTATATAATGATATGAGCACTGCTTCATTGAGCAGGGCAGACTATATTATTGTATCAGTGCCAACTGGCTGAATATCGGCACAGGGCACTCACTGCAATAGTGAGTACAGGAGTGAAAAAAAAGTAGGAAACAACCTGAAAGTCTAACAGCAGGAGAAATGTAAATACACTCTGGCATTCTGTAGGATGAAATACTATGCAGCCTTACCAAATGATTCTGTAGATGAATATTTAATGACATAGAAAGTTGTATATTACACACATCGTTAAATGAAAGAGGCACAAAATTTAATACAGAGTGTGGTTCCATTTTTAGAAATTCAAAAAAATAGGTGATGTGTGTGTGTGTTTACACAACAGAAAGAGCCACTGTTTTTTTTCAGTGTGCTAAGGTAATAGATATTTTTTCTTTTCTTCCATTTGCTCATCTGTAGTTTCTAAATTTTCAAGAATAAATAAGTATAATTTTTAAATGAGAAAATACGACAAGACTTTTTTTTAAGTCACACACCCAGTTTCAGAGACACGCCTACAATTTTGGTCAGGAGCCTCTGATTATAAACTATTTGCTGAATGTACTGCCCGTAGGACCAATCACGTAACTGATGGCTTCTGGTCTCACTAGAAGTGCTTGACGTTTCAGAACAGTGAGATGCAGACCCTTAGGCAGTCTTATACACAAACAACTCCAGCTCTGGGCAATGGCCACTGACTCTCTCCGCCAAGAAAACAACGTGTTCCAAGTCGAGACTGCTGCCTGCGTTCTTGGCATCCAGTTCCCGATGTTCTCTCTCCTGAACACTTCATATATTCCTAGCAGACTGACTGCCTATTATTAATACCTATATAGGCTGTCAATCAACACATCTTCTAAGAGAAACTGTCCAAGTCAGTCTTATGAAGAACTCAATTAAAAAAACGATTTAAAAGACATACTTTCTCAACAGTACTTTTAATTATTTGACACTTAATTATTTACTCCTTCATTTTTACGCTGCCTCCTTCTCCAAAGGACTCAAGGAAGCTAATTAGGCAACATGAAGCTGCATGCCTATTCATGTGTATGTGAAGACAACTTCCTATACGTGCATGTAGACGTAGGATTTAGTATACAGTAATATACAGTATATAGTACATATTTAGTAGTAATAATATAGTATTAGTACATGTAAATACAATCACATCCATTTTATTCACCGAAGAGGGGAAGGCGTGGGCTGAAGCAAGCGGCTAGCATCTGTCTACCAGATTAGAGAAAGAAGTAGGAATTTGCTGGTTCCCTGCTTGAGAAGTTCAGTGTCACTACCTTTTACCTTGACCCGGCTATGGCCTTTGCTCCTAGATTCTCTGCTTGGTTCTCAGCCCTACATGCTAACCTCCACACCCATGCCAGGCTCATCTTCATCATAAGCAGACAGAATCATGCCACCTGCCAGCTCCATGCCCTCAGATGGCCATCTACAGCCTAGAACAGTTGTTTTTAATTAGCTGTTTAAATACTTTTTTTAGTAGAGGGACTTTTCCTCCTAAAATGAAACTTATATTGGTGCTCAGTAGATAAACAGATACAAGAATTGCTCTAATTAAAGTGAGGGGTTGCAACCCCCTTGGGCTTCCATGGTCTTCAGATCTACCGCACCCACTGACCTACACATAATTACTTTAGTGCTAAGCTCTAGTGGATAGTAGACCATTTTTCTTTTCTTTTATTTTCCTCCCTCCCCTTTCAAAGTGTCAGCGAGTACCTACAGGTATTGTTCCAGGCTCAGAGCACAAAACCTCGGGGTGTTAGATTCTAAAGTGGAAGTCAGACAACAAATACGTGACATGTTAGGTGACGGTAAATGTTATGAAAAAAATAGAGGGAAATAAGAAGGAAGGAGATTGGTGGAAGCGGTCTGTTTTATACAGTTAGGTCGGGGAAGGCCTCGCTGAAGAGGTGGCATTGAGCAGACACCTGAAGGAAGTGAGGCAGCAAGCTCTGCAGGTATCTGGGAGGATTAAAGTTCCAGCAAGGGCAAAAGGGGGCTGTGGCAGAAGAGTGCCTGGCGTGTTAGCGGGGCAGCAAGGAGGCTGGTGTCGCTGGGCTGGGAGGAACCAAGGAGAGAGCGAGATGAGCTGGGGGCATCAGGGTGGGATGCTGCTCTGACAGATGTGCAGAGCCCGGTGGGACATTGTAAAGGCTTTGACTTTTCCCCTGAGATGGGGAATCTTTGAAAGGTTTTGAGCAGAAGAACGACAGGAGCAGATTGGAGGGGAGCAAAGAGGAAGCAGGAAGCACAGGCAGGAGGCTACTGTGAGAATCCAGCTGAGAAATGACGAGGGTGAGGGTGTGAAGGTGATGGGAAGTGGTGCGATTCTTTACATGCTTTTGAAGGTAGAGCTCACGGTATCTGTTGATGTATTAGATGTGGAATGTGGGGTACAGAGAGGAAAAGAAGAGACAATAAAACTCTCAGGAAATTAGCCTGAGCAAAGCAAGGAATGGAGCTGCTGTGGGAAGAACAGGTTGGTGATGGGAGAAAACCAGGGAATGGGCTTGGGCGTGTTAGGTTTGAGGAGAGTTACTGCCTGTTTGGGTGGATACATGCATTAGGAGCTCAGGACAGAGGTCCAAGCTGGAGATATAAATCTGACAGTCATCTACATTTAAATCCATTTAAACTATAAGACTGGATGAGGTCTCCAAGGAAGTGTAGAGTGGAATGAGAAAAGGTATGTGGACTGGGCCCTGGGGCCTCCCAGCATTTACAGGTTTGAGACTCAGAGGAAGCAGGAAGAGAGGCAGAAAAAGTAGTGGGTAGTGAGGTGAGACAGACCAGGAGAGCACGGAGTTCCTGAGCACAGGTGAAGGAAGTACTCAAGAAGCAGTGTTACCATCCATGTAAACTGGTCCAGTCATGTGAGGACTGGGCAAGGACCACAGGGTTTAGCAACATGGAGATCCCTGGGGACCTTGAACAGGAGTGATGTTGGATGGGAGGTGGGGGGAACGTCTGACTGGAGCTCCTCAAGGGCAGGCACCACCTGTCATTCATTGCTGTATCCTCCATGCCCCTCCCCTCCCCAACTCAGCGTCCAGCACAGTGCCTGGCACACAGTGGGCAATAATATCTAGTGATGAATGAGCCATTTCCCCCATGAAGTCACTAATCTTTTATATGTCCCTGTTTGTGGACCTTAATAATTTTCACAGAAAAGACCTACTCCTTTCCTATGTGTATGTATCTGGACCAGATGAAGGGATTAGAAGAAGGTAAGAAAGAATATCAAATAGAAGACTATCTCCTCTTTGCAAAGGCTCAGCTAGGGCAGTCCTTGTTTACACAAGACTCCACATCATGCCTACATAATTAGGTTGGTAAAAGGAAGTCAGTGTCTTTGCTCACTTATGTCTGGGAAAATGTTTAATTTTAACAACAACAATGATGATGATTAGCATAAAATATACTTTGTACATTTTAGAAGGACCTATCATATGCACCACCTCGCATTTCCTCGTTACCAATTACCTCACAACATTTGCAAGTGCTGCTGGCTTAGGTAGTCCTCTAAGGAAAAGTTGGATATAACTAGCAGGGCAAGTTGCCTTAGATCAGAGGTCTACAAACTGTGGCCAACACCTGTTTTTGTAAATAAAGTTTTACTGGAACGCAGCCTTGCCTGTATGTTAGCATATTGTCTCCAGCTGTTTTTGTGCTACCCAGCAGAGTTGAGTAGTTGCATGAGAGACTGTGCAAAGTTGAAAACCTTTACTTATCTAGCCCTTTACAGAAAAAGCTGGCCAACACCTGTCTTAGACAAGCTAAATCAGAGGTCCCCAAAACAGGGTGCTCAACACAACCCATTGGGACTTGGGAAGAAAATATCCGAACATCTCTCTCTCTTCTTAATTTTAAGAAAGGGAACATTTAAGTTTCTTAATGTTTAGTACATGGATTGAGAGTGAATCATGGATCTAATTTATAAATAAAGATGAAAATGCTGAGAATGTACAGTCAAAAACCGTTTACTTTTAGGGGCAGATGATGAAAATATTTGAAGATCAAGCAGGTGATACAAGAGAGGGCTTGGCATAGAGTAGGTACTCAAAATGATTTGGAACAATATTAGTTAACATTTACTGAATCGCTAGCCTGTTTCAAGAGCAGTGCTAAAGGCTTCATATGCATTAGCTCATTTAATTCACACAACCCTCTGATGAGTTCAGTATTCTAACCCTGTCCCATTTCACAGGTAAAGAAACTGAGGCTTAGAGAGATTAAGTGTCTCCCACATTGGCAAACAATGAGAAAATAGTAGCTTTGGGAGTTGAATCAGGACCTCTGACACCTAAGGCTAAGGTCTGAGCTTGTGGATTGCCATGCAGATTCAACGGCGCCATCTTGTGTAAATATATTTAGGTACAGGCTGATCGTTAACCAAGGAGACATGCGAAGGGAAAACACTGATTTTGCTCTTCAAGCTTCATTACCATGGTTCGAAAAATGCATTTGACAAAAAAAGTGGGGCGGGGGGTGGATCACCCCCTCGGACAGAACTTCATCCCCTGTATTCATGACGGTACCCTACAGTTCGGACGTGCCTGAGTGTGGAGCTACCATAATAGGAATGTGACCATAGGGGAGATAATCAAAGCCTGGAATCAGACATGGGTTTCCTCACAGGAACCTCATGGCACATAAAAACTATTTATCTTAAAGACTGAAGAAGCATCATGGTGCAGTGTCTAGAGCACGAGCGAAGCAATCAGGTAGAACTGGATTTTGCTTGATATGAACCAGCAGCGTTGCCTTGGTTAAGTCCTTTAGTTTCTCTAAGCATCAGGTTTCTCATTTGTTAAGTGAAAATAATAATGCGTGCTTCGTAAGTCTGCAGGCCCGTAGGAGCACTTAATAAATAGTAGTCATGGTGGTTAGTCACGGCTATGCTTCACTTTGGTTTTGTTTTCAGTAATTTGTATTGTCCTAATATTTTTGTAACAATGCAGTTAAAAATAAATGGGACTAATAGAAAATCTGAATACGCTTATATCTATTAAAGAAATTGAATTGATACTTAATAAGTTTCCAAAACAGAAAGCACCAGACCCAGATGGGGTCACTGGTAAATTCTACCAAACACTGAAGGAAGAAATTATGCCAATTCTCTACAACCTCTTCCAGAAGACAGAAGCAGAAAGAATACTTCCTAATTCATTCTATGAGGCCAGAATTACCCTAATGCCCAAACCATACAAAAACATTACAAGAAAACTAGAGTTCAATGTTTCTTATGAACATAGGTGTAAAAACACCCAACAAAATATTAGTAAATTGAATCTAACAATGTATAAAAAGATTTATAAACCACAACTAAATGGGATTTATCCAAGGTATGCAAGGCTGGTTAAACATTCAAAAACCAATGAAGGTAATCCATCACATCAATAGGCTGAAGAAGAAAAATCACATGATCATATTAATACATGCTAAAAAACATGTGACAAAATCCAACAGCTATTCAGGATAAAAACTCTCAGCAAACCAGAAATAGAGGGGGACTTTCTTAACTTGATAAAGAATACCTACAAAAACCCAACAACTAACATCACACTTAATGGTGAGAAAGGTGAAGCTTTTCTGTTAAGATCAGGAACAAGATGAGGATGTCCTCTCTCATCATATTGGAAGTCCTAGCTAATGCAATAAAACAAGAAAAGGAAATAAAAAGTATGTAGATTGGGAATAAAGAAATTAAACTGTCTTTGTTTGCAGATGACATGACTGTCTTTGTAGAAAATCCAAAAGAATTCACATCAAAAACTCCTGAAACTAATAATCAACTACATCAAGATTTTAAGACACAAGGTTAATATAAAAAGTCAATCATTTTCCTATATACTGCAATGAACAAGTGAAAATTGAAATTAAAAACAACTACCTTTTACATTCACACATCTGAAAATGAAACACTTAGCTATAAATCTAACAAAATATGAACAAGATCTATATGAGGAAAACTACAAAACTCTGATCAAAGATATTAAAGAAGAACTAAATAGACTAGAACTCACCAAAAAGGATATCCCACATCCAAAAACAAAGGAGAAGCCACAATGAGACGGGAGGAGGGGCGCAATCACAACAAAATCAAATCCCATAAATGCTGGGTGGGTGACTCACAAACTGGAGAACACTTATGGCACAGAAGTCCACCCACTGGAGTGAAGGTTCTGAGCCCCATGTCAGGCTTCCCAACCTGGGGGTCTAGCAATGGGAGGAGGAATTCCTAGAGAATCAGAATTTGAAGGCTAGCGGGATTTGATTATAGGACTTTGACAGGACTGGGGGAAACAGAGACTCCACTCTTGGAGGGCACACACAAAGTACTGTGCCCACTGGGACCCACGGGAAGGAGCAGTGACCCCATAGGAGACTGAACCAGACCTACCTGCTAGTGTTGGAGGGTCTCCCGCAGAGGCAGTGGGTAGCTGTGTCTCACCGTGAGGACAAGGACACTGGCAGCATACGTTCTGGGAAGTACTCCTTGGCGTGAGTCCTCCCAGAGTCTGCCATTAGCCCCACCAAGGAGCCCCGGTAGGCTCCACCGTTGGGTCGCCTCAGGGCACAGAACCAAGAGGGAGGGAACCCAGCCCCACCCATCAGCAGACAAGTGGATTAAAGTTTTACTGAGCTCTGCCCGCCACAGCAACAGCCAGCTCTACCCACCACCAGTCCCTCCCATCACAAAACTTGCAAAAGCCTCTTAGACAGCCTCATCCACCAGAGAGCACACAGCAGAAGGAAGAAGAACTACAATCCTGCAGCCTGTGGAAAAAAACCACATTCACAGAAAGACAGACAAGATGAAAATGCAGAGGGCTATGAGCCAGATAATGGAACAAGATAAAACCCCAGAAAAACAACTAAATGAAGTGGAGATAGGCGACCTTCCAGAAAAAAAATTCAGAATAATGATAGTGAAGATGACCAAGGACCTCGGAAAAAGAATGGAGGCAAAGATCGAGAAGATGTAAGAAATGTTTAACAAAGACCTAGAAGAATTAAAGAACAAACAAACAGAGATGAACAATATAATAACTGAAATAAAAAAATACACTAGAAGGAATCAATAGCAGAATAACTGAGGCAGAAAAACGGATAAGTGACCTGGAAGACAGAATGGTGGAATTCACTGCTGCAGAACAGAATAAAGAAAAAAGAATGAAAAGAAATGAAGACAGCCTAAGAGACTTCTGGGACAACATTAAATGCAACAACATTCGCATTATAGGGGTCCCAGGAGGAGAAGGGAGAGAAAGGACGTGAGAAAATATTTCAAGAGATTATAGTCAAAAACATCCCTAACATAGGAAAGGAAACAGCCACCCAAGTCCAGGAAGCGCAGAGAGCCCCATACAGGATAAACCGAAGGAGAAACACACTGAGACACATAGTAATCAAATTGGCAAAAATTAAAGACAAAGAAAAATTATTGAAAGCAGCAAGGGAAAAAGGACAAATAACATATAAGGGAACTCCCATAAGGTTAACAGCTGATTTCCCAGCAGAAACTCTACAAGCCAAATGGGAGTGGCGTGACATATTTAAAATGATGAAAGGGAAGAACCTACAACCAAAATTACTCTACGCAGCAGGAACCTCATTCAGATTCAATGGAGAAATCAAAAGCTTTAGAGACAAGCAAAAGCTGAGAGAATTCAGCACCACCAAACCAGCTCTACAACAAATGCTAAAGGAACTTCTCTAAGCGGGAAACACAAGAAAAGAAAAGCACCTACAAAAACAAACCCAAAACAATTAAGAAAATGGGCATAGGAACATATATATCAATAATTACCTTAAACATGAATGGATTAAATGCTCCAACAAAAAGACACAGGCTTGCTGAATGGATACAAAAACAAGACCCATATATATACTGTCTACAAGAGACCCACTTCAGACCTAGGAACACATACAGACTGAAAGTGAGGGGATGGAAAAAGATATTCCAAGCAAACGGAAATCAAAAGAAAGGTGGAGTAGCAATACTCATATAAGATAAAATAGACTTTAAGATAAACAATGTTACAAGAGACAAGGAAGGACACTACATAATGATCAAGTGATCAATCCAAGAAGAACATATAACAAGTATAAATATATATGCACCCAACATAGGAGCACCTCAATACATAAGGCAACTGCTAACAGCTATAAAAGAGGAAATCAACAGTAACACAATAATACTGGGGGACACCTCACTTACACCAATGACAAATCATCCAGACAGAAAACTAATAAGGAAACACAAGCTTTAAATGACACAATAGGCCAGATAAATTTAATTGATATTTATAGGACATTCCACCCCAAAACAGCAGATTACACTTTCTTCTCAAGTGCACATGGAACATTCTCCAGGATAGATCACAAGTTGGGTCACAAATCAAGCCTCAGTAAATTTAAGAAAACTGAAATCATATCAAGCATCTTTTCTGACCACAACACTATGAGAATAGAAATCAATTACAGGGAAAAAAACGTAAAAAACACAAAAACATGGAGTCTAAACTATACATTACTAAATAACCAAGAGGTCACTGAAGAAATCGAAGAGGAAATCAAAAAATACCTAGAGACAAATGAAAACGAAAACACGACGATACAAAACCTATGGGATGCAGCAAAAGCAGTTCTAAGAGAGACGTTTATAGCAATACAATCCTACCTCAAGAAACAACAAACATCTCAAATAAACAATCTAACCTTACACCTGAAAGAACCAGAGAAAGAAGAACAAACAAAACACAAAGTTAGTAGAAGGAAAGAAACCATACAGATCAGAGCAAAAGTAAATAACATAGAAACAAAGAAAACAATAGCAAAGATCAATAAAACTAAAAGCTGGTTCTTTGAGAAGATAAACAAAATTGATTAACCATTAGCCAGACTCATCAAGAAAAAGAGGGAGAGGACTCAAATCAATAAAACTAGAAATGAAAAGGAGAAGTTACAACAGACACCACAGAAATACAAAGCATCCTAAGAGCAACTCTATGCCAATCAAATGGACAACGTGGAAGAAATGGACAAATTCTTAGAAAGGTATAAACTTCCAAGACTGAACCAGGAAGAAATAGAAAATATGAACAGACCAATCACAAGTAATGAAATTGAAACTGTGATTAAAAATCTTCCAACAAACAAAAGTCCAGGACCAGATGGCTTCACAGGTGAATTCTATCAAACATTTGGAGAAGAGCTAACACCCATCCTTCTCAAACTCCTCCAAAAATTGCAGAGAAAGGAACACTCCCAAACTCATTTTATGAGGCCACCATCACCCTGATACCAAAAGTAGACAAAGATACTACACAAAAAGAAAATTACAGACCAATATCACTGATAAATATAGATGCAAAAATCCTCAAAAAAATACTAGCAAACAGAATCCAACAACACATTAAAAGGATCATACACCATGATCAAGTGGGATTTATCCCAAGGACGCAAGGATTCTTCAATATACACAAATCAATCAATGTGAAACACCATATTAATAAATTGAAGAATAAAAACCATATGATCATCTCAAGAGATGCAGAAAAAGCTTTTGACAAAATTCAACACCCATTTATGATAAAAACTCTCCAGAAAGTGGGCATGGAGGAAACCAACCTCAACATAAGAAAGGTCATATACAACAAACCCACAGAAAACATCATTCTCAATGGTGAAAAACTGAAAGAATTTCCTCTAAGATCAGGAACAAGACAAGGATGTCCACTTTCACTACTATTATTCAACATAGTTTTGCAAGTCCTAGCCACGGCAATCAGAGAAGAAAAAGAAATAAAAGAAATACAAATTGGAAAAGAAGAAGTAAAAGTGTCACTGTTTGCAGATGACATGATTCTATACATAGAGAATCCTAAAGATGTCACCAGAAAACTACTAGAGCTAATCAAAGAATCTGGTAAAGTTGCAGGATACAAAATTAATGCACAGACATCTCTTGCATTCCTATACACTAATGAAGAAAAATCTGAAAGACAAATTAAGGAAACACTCCCATTTACCACTGCAACAGAAAGAATAAAATACCTGGGAATAAACCTACCTAGGGAGACAAAAGACCTGTACGCAGAAAACTATAAGACACTGATGAAATAAATTAAAGATGATACAAACAGATGGAGAGGTATACCATGTTCTTGGATTGGAAGAATCAATATTATGAAAATGACTGTACTACCCAAAGCCATCTACAGTTTCAATGCAATCCCTATCAAATTACCAATGGCATTTTTTACAGAACTAGAACCAAAAATCTTAAAATCTGTATGGAGACACAAAAGATGCCAAATAAGCAAAGTGGTCTTGAGGGAAGAAAACAGAGCTGGAGGAATCAGGCTCCCTGACTTCCGACTATACTACAAAGCTACAGTCATCAAGACAATATGGTACTGGCACAAAAACAGAAATATACATCAATGGAACAGGATAGAAATCCCAGAGATAAACCCATGCACCTCTGGTCAACTAACCTATGACAAAGGAGGCAAGGATATACAATGGAGAAAAGACAGTCTCTTTAATAAGTAGTGCTGGGAAAACTGGACAGCTACATGTAAAAGAATGAAATTAGAACACTCCCTAACACCATACACAAAAGTAAACTCAAAATGGATTAGAGATCTAAATGTAAGACTGGACACTATCAAACTCTTAGAGGAAAACATAGGAAGAACACTCTTTGACATACATCACAGCAAGACCTTTTTTGATCCACCTCCTAGAGTAATGGAAATAAAAACAAAAATAAACAAATGGGACCTAATGAAACTTCAAAGTTTTTGCACAGCAAAGGAAACTACAAACAAGACGAAAAGACAACCCTCAGGATGGGAGAAAATATTTGCAAATGAATCAATGGACAAAGGATTAATCTCCAAAATTTATAAACAGCTCATGCAGCTGAATATTAAAAAAACAAACAACCCAATCCAAAAATGGGCAGAAGACCTAAATAGACATTTATCCAAAGAAGACATACAGATGGCCAAGAAGCACATGAAAAGCTGCTCAACATCACTGATTATTAGAAAAATGCAAATCGAAACTGCAATGAGGGATCACCTCATACCAGTTAGAATGGGCATCATCAGAAAATCTACGAACAACAAATGCTGGAGAGGGTGTGGAGAAAAGGGAACCCTCTTGCACTGTTGGTGGGAATGTAAATTGATACAGCCACTATGGAGAACAGTATGGAGGTTCCTTAAAAAACTAAAAATAGAATTACCATATGATCCAGCAATCCCACTACTGGGCATATACCCAGAGAATACCATAATTCAAAAAGACACATGCGGGCTTCCCTGGTGGCACAGTGGTTGAGAGTCCGCCTGCCGATACAGGGGAAACGGGTTCGTGCCCCGGTCTGGGAAGATCCCACATGCTGTGGAGCAGCTAGGCCTGTGAGCCATGGCCGCTGAGCCTGTGTGTCCGGAGCCTGTGTTCCGCAACGGGAGAGGCCACAACAGTGAGAGGCCCATGTACCAGAAAAAAAAGAAAAAAAAAAAGACACATGCACCCCAATGTTCTTTGCAGCACTATTTACAATAGCCAGGACATGGAAGCAACCTAAATGCCCATTGTCAGATGAATGCATAAAGAAGATGTGGTACATGTATACAATGGAATATTACTCAGCCATAAAAAGGAACGAAACTGGGTCATTTGTAGAGTTGTGGATGGATCTAGAGACTGTCATACAGAGTGAAGTAATTCAGAAAGAGAAAAACAAATATCATATATTAATGTATATATGTGGAACCTAGAAAAATGGTACAGATGAATCAGTCTGCAGGGCAGAAATTGAGACACAGATGCAGAGAACAAACATATGGACAGCAAGGGGGGAAAGTGCCGGGGTGGTGGTGGTGGTGGTGGTGGTGGTGGGATGAATTGGGAGATTGGGATTGACATAGATACACTAATATGTATAAAATGGATAACTAATAAGAACCTGCTGTATAAAAAAACAAATAAAATAAAATACAAAAATAAATAAATAAATAAAGAACAAAATAATTGGAGAACTATTCCATATTCATGGACACGAAGACTCAATATTATCGAGCTGTCAGCTCTTCTGAACTTGATATATAGATTCAACACAATCCCAATCAAAACACCAGCAAGTTATTTTGTAGATATTGGCGAACTGATTCTCAAGTGGAGAGGCAAAAGACCCAGAATAGCTAACTCAATATTGAAGGAGAGTAGCAAAATTAGAGGACTGACACTACGTGAACTCAAGACGTACCTTAAAGCTATAGTAATTGAGACAGTGTGGTGTTGGTGAAAAAGAGACAAACAGATAAACAGAACAGAACAGCAAGCCCAGAAATAGGCCTACATAAATACAGTCAATTGATCTTTGACAAAGGAGAAATGGAATACAATGGAGAAAAGACAGCCTTTTCTCAAATGGTGCTAGAACAACTGGACATCCACATGCAGAAAAATGAATCTAGGCACAGACTTTACACCCTTCACAAAAGCTAACTCAAAATGGATCATAGACCTACATGTAAAATGCAAAACTACAAAACTCCTAGATGATAACATAGGAGAAAATCTAGGTGACCTCAGGATGGTGATGACTCTAGATAAAACTCCAAAGGCACAATCCGTGAAAGGAAAAAGATGATAAGGTGGACGTCATTAAAATTAAACACCTCTGTTTTGTTATACAATGTCAAGACAAGGAGAAAGACAAGACACATGGTGGGAGAAAATAATTGCAAAAGACACATCTGATAAAGGACCATTATCCAAAATACATAAACAATTCTAAAAACTCAACAATAGGAAAATAAACAAGCCAACCAAGCCAATTAAAAATGGGCCAAAGACTTGAACAGACACGTCACAAAGAAAATATACAAATGGGAAGTTAACATATGAAAAGATGTCCAACATCATATGTCATTAGGGAATTGCAAATGAGATACAAGATACCACTACATATTTATTAGAACGGCCAATATTCAGAACAGTGATAACACCAAATGCTAGCGAGAATGTGGAGCAACAGGAACTCTCATTTATTGCTGATGGGAATGCAAGATGGTACAGACACTCTGGAAGCCAGTTTGGAGGTTTCTTACAAAACTAGATATATTCTTACCATACAATTCAGCAGTTGCGCTCTCTGGTATTTACCCAAATGAATTAAAAACTTATGTCCACAGAAAAACCTGCACAGGGATGTTTATAGCAGCTTTCTTTGTAATTCCCAAAATTTGCAAGCAACCAAGATGTCCTTCAGTAGGAGAATGGTTAAATAAATTGTGATACATGCAGACAATGGATTGCTATTCAGTGCTAAAAAGAAATGAGCTATCAAGCAACAGGAAGAAGTGGAAGAACCTTAAATGCATATTACTAAGTGAAAGAATCCAGTTTGAGAAGGCTAAATACTGTATGATTCCTACCATATGATATTCTGGAAAAAGCAAAACTCTGAAGACAGTACAAAGATCAGTGGTTTCCGGGGGCTTAGGGGGAGGGAGGGATGAATAGGCAAAGCATGAGGATTTATAGGACAGTGAATTTATTCTGTTTGATATTATAATAGTGGATACATGTCAGTATACATTTGTCAAAACCCACAGAATGTACAACATCATGAGTGAACCCTAATGTAAACTGTGGACATTGGGTGACAATGATGTGTCAGTACAGTGTCCTCTATTGTAACAAATGTACCACTGTAGTGGGGGGTTGCTGGTAGTGAGGGAAGGTGTGCATGTGTGAGGGCAGGGAGCCTATGGGAACTCTATCCTTTCTGCTCAGTTTTGTCGTGAACCTAAAAGTGCCCTAAAAATAAAGTTTATTAATAAAAAAGGAGAAATGAAACAAACAAATAAATCTCCAGACTTCATACTCATTAGAGTGGCTATTATGAAAACCAGAAAATAACAAATGTTGGCAAGGGTGTGGAGAAATTGGAACCCCTTGTGCACTGCTGGTGGAAATGTAAAATGGCTCTGCCATTGTGGGAAATGGTATGAAATAAACCTAAAAATAGAATTACCATATGATTCAGCAATTCTGCTTCTGTGTATATAACTGAAAGAATCAAAAGCAGGGACTTGAACGGATAATTGTACACCCATGTTCACAGTTGCATTATTCACAACAGCCAAAAGGTGAAAGCAAATAATGTTCATCAACAAATGAATAAATAAAATTCAATAGGTACCCACAATAAAATATTATCCAGTCTTCAAAAAGAAGAAAATTCTGATACATGATACAATATGGATGGACCCTGAGAACACTATGGTGAGTACATTATGCTTAAGTGTAAGTCAGTCACCAAAGGACACGCAACATATGATTCCACTTACAGGAAGCTGGCAGACTCATATTCAGAGACAGAAGGCAGAACAGTGGTTGAAGGGGCTGGAGAAAGGGTGGAAGGGGGAGTTATTGTTTAATGGGTACAGAGGTTCACTTTGGAAGATGAAAAGAGTTCTATAGATGGATGGTTGACGGTTGCACAACAATGTGAATGTACTTAATACCATAAAACTGTGCACTTAGAAATGGTTAAAACGATGAATTTTATCTTAGGTATATTTTACCACACTTCAAACAATTATAAAAATAAATGACTCTTAATATCTCATTCTAAGGTGTAAATGACAAATAGAGCTTACGTTTTATATTCTAGCCAAACCAATCTATACATTTCTTTGAAATGAAAAAATACTTTAAGAAATACATGAATAAAATCAGAGTTCTTTACTTCTGGGCCCATGACTGCAAAAGTGACAGAATCGAAGTTTATGGCCTCATATCTGAGGCAGCGCCTTATAGGTTGACTGGGTCCAGTTAAATGGCCAGCCGATTTCCCTATTGCACCCGGAGAAGCTGCCTTGGTACCATCTGACTCTTGGTGCCAAAAGGAGACCATCCCTGTGGGATCTTCCACAGAAAGCCTGTTTACCAAGAGTACTGGCATATACTATTTAATTTTCACATGTTTGGACCATGTGACAATAACGACTGATACATAATTAACCAAGGTTTGGGGCACAATTGTCCATGCCCATCGCCAAATTTTTTATTCTGATGAAACTTTGGCAGTCCTTAGAAAAAGTGCTTTGGCTTAGAAAATAGCAACAATAGCAACAGAACATGACCACTGCCGAGAATCCTTCCATTTTCGAAATTCTTCCTGAAGAGGTTTCACAAAACCCCCAGAAACGACTGCCGGTGACAGTCACAATGATATTCGTAACAGTGATAATCATGATAATCAATGATAATCACGACGATGATAACAGCACCGTTACCAGGTTTGAGTGCCTCTTCTGTGCCAGCAACTAAAGGTGGTACTCTACATGTGTAGAAGACTCCATTTCATCGTCCCAATCATCTTCCCAAGCAAATAGTCCTTACCTCACTTTTAAAGATGAAGAAACCAAGCCTCAGAGAATTGAGGTAACGCGCCCAAGATAAAGTGGCAAAGCTAGGATTTGAACCTAGATCTCTCAAACTGCAAAACCATATTCTTCTCTATCACACCACCTTAACTAATGCTCTCATTAGTTAAGAGGTGAGTTAATTACTATCATCTTGCCAAGCCGCAAGCTTGTAGTTGGCAAGCTTGTAGTTTCTAGGCTGGTAGTTGCAGCTCAGAGTGGAGGTGCCCTAGGTAACAGAGAGTACACAGGAATCTGGGGGTACTGCTTGCCCGGAGCACCCCTCCAAGCCATCTGCAGAGCCTTGTAATAACGATCTCACCTATTTGTCAAGGAACTGGGATACCAGGCACTACAGAAGAGGCTTCACATGCTTTATCTCTAATCTTTGTAGCAATTCCATTAAGCAGGTATTTTATCCTCATTGTACAGATGAGGCTGGGAAAAGTAAATGACATGTCGAAGCATAACATCTAGTCAGGGGCGAACCTTCCCCTTCCTATGGTAGTGTGCCTCACGGCAAGAACGCAGAATCAGTCTGCACAACAGAGAAAAGCAGAGGGTGGCGAGGTTATCAATTAGGTTACAACCCATGAGGCAGGCAATCTGGGAAGATTAACCACTGGAGGGTGAGGTGGGACAACGAGAGTAGAGAGACCCTCACCATCTCAAATTTTCCAAAGAAATCACCTAAGGTCACAGAACTATGCAAATCAATCACATAGGTTATTGTTCCTGGAATAAAGGACTTTGAATCTATATTTGAATGCACTGAGATTATTGATTCATCCGCATCCAATGTATATTATTAAGCACTAATTCACTGCATCTGAAACAGCCCCGTGGAGCCTGATTCTCCAGCTATTGGCTTTGGCAAAAGATTCTCTTCAGACCATGTACTTACACAGAAGGCGATGTTACAGGAAGGATTTTGTTAACCAGACTCTCACAAGAGAGTGGCATATTTACATGAAATCTTTAAATACATTTTTTAGCTCCGGTGCCCCTGCCCCTTTCCCATCCCTCCCTCCCCTTCCTGTTCTGGATACTAAACTTTTACACCCACAGCTCTAATGACCCGCTAATGCATTTGGGTTAATACATCCTGGCTCTTGAACTCCAGGGCAATGACCTGAACCCCATCTATTAATCTGACCATGAGAGGGGTTCAAGATAGTTACAATAATCCTTTCCACTGGGGATAAGGGGAGAGTACAAGACTAAGAATAGCTGCACATATACATAAAAGACAGCTTCTTCCTATCGGTCAGGAAGATGAGGGTGCCACGTGGGCCTGCCCCTTGCTCACGTGGTGTCCACGTCTCCTGCCAGGTCCATGGATGGGTCCTTAATAATTAATCCTGGGCCCACTCAGCCAGAAAGCGCTTCCTAAATAACCTTGTGTCCACAGTGGTTTGAATTAAGACCAAGTTCTAAATGCAATTAGTTTTCAGTTGAGTGCCTTCGGGCACTTCTCCCCTCCCTGTGCCTGCCTCCTCAGCAGGGCCCTGGGGAGACTGTACAAGGGAGGGCTTCCATCCAGTCTGTTATGGGCTAAATTGTGTACCCCTCCCCAAACTCACGTGTTGGAGTGCCAACCCCTAATACCTCAGGCTGTGACTTAATTTGGAGATACGGTTTTAAAGAGGTAAGATGAGGTCATATGAGTAGGCCCTAATCCAATGTGGCCGGTATCCTTTTAAGAAGAGGAGACTGGGACACAGACACACACAGAAGAAAGACCATGTGAGGACACCGGGAGAAGATGGCCATTTACAAGCCAAGGAGAGAGGCCTCAGAGGAAACCCGTCCTATCAACACCCTGATCTCAGACTTCCAGCCATCAGAACTAGAAGAAAATACATTTCTGTTGTTTAAGCCACTCAGTGTGTGGTGCTTTGTTATGGCAGCCCTAGCAAACTAGTAACAATTTTACTCACCTGCAAGGAACAGCATTTCAGTATAGGCTGGGGGGCGAGGTGAAAACTAGCTGTTATTTAGCACTGTCTACATGCGGAACACTGACCCATGAGATCTCATGTAATCCACATAACGGCTGGAGATGCTCATACTTCCCTAGCAGTGAGCTCTCTTTACAAAGGGTTTCTGTGCACTTACTTTGTCAATAGTTGCAAATTTTTCAATCAATTATAAGTACACTGTGAATCTCACTTGTTGTGGGACGTTCAGAAACAATGAACTGGAAACTAAGAACTGACAAGAGAAGCAGTGAGCCCAAGTCCAGGAACGTGAGAATCTGGTCAAAGGTGTGCAACTTCTCCCCCGGAAAAGACATCTCTGTCCACAAATTTAGGATGATGAATTCTATTCCCAGGATTAATAAACACTTTAAACTTGTGCACAGACCCTGCAGGGAATCAAGAGCCCCAGCTTATAAGCCACTAGACTAGAGGCTTTCAGTGGAGTCCCGATAGAGAAGAGATGGTGGAGTAGAAGGTAGGGAGAAGAGAGGTGGGGAGAAGGGAGGGAGAGGAGGGAAGGTCAGGGAGAAGAAGACAGAGGAGAAGAGGAGGAAAGAAAAGAGGATGGAGCAGTGAGGAGAAGAGAATGCCGGGAAGACGGAAGGGAAAATAAGAGAAGAAGGGAGGGGAGCAGAAAGGGAGCAAAGATGGAAAAGAAGAGACGAGAGGAGGGGAGGATGCAGGAGGAGAGAAGGCGGAAGGGTATTAGAGGAGGGGGCCGGGAGAAGGCAAGAGGGAACCGTCTGGGGCTGAGCTCTGTCTACGACTGGTCCAGGCCGGGCTAACATGTGGCAGCTGGCAAGTCCAAGTCCTAACCTCAGAAGGGCAGTCAATACTTGGAGGCTCAAATATGGAGACATTTAGCACAGGTACTACCTGCAAACATGCAAAATAAATATTTAAAACGCTCATTGAAATTGTGAAGAGGGATATACTAAAGAGTTCCTAGTGCTCAAGAAAATTATTAGCATGAAATCCACAGGTATTAAAATAGATGTAATTGGCACAGTTCCTTAGGTGGGATTTCTTTTTTGCTGCATTTTAGGGAATGTAAGAATACCTGCCAGGGCTTTTGTATATTTCCTCCTGTTGTTGCTACTCTTGTTACTTTCTCAAACTGAACCTCTACAAGGGGATGGAAGAGTGAGCAGTGGACACATGAGGTAAATCCCAGTGGGGTATCAATTTTACTTATCAGCAAGTCATTTAAAACATTGTTTTACATGAATGTAAATATGGATGTTTACATGGAATGCAAAATTTTATGTATTCATAATTGGTTATCTTGGGCAAGTTATTTTAACTCCATTAGGCTCAATTTCACATCTGTAAAAAAAAAAAAAAAGGGACCATATCCTCTTCCTTTCTGGTTCCCAGGCCATGGCACCATGCTGGCACAGAGTAGGTGCTCATGAAACACTGGCAAATGAATCTGTCAAACATGTCTCTTTCAAATGCTCCTGTGATGCCTGTGATAGCTTTTGCAATATGAATTAGCTCTCTTCTCCCTCCTAGAATGAGAGAGCCCCCTGAAGTTTGAAGCTAGGTCCTACCCATCTTTTTCTACCCTGGGTAAGCAGTGCCTATAGGAGAAGTTGCAGGGCCTCAATAAATATTTGCCAAATGCATTTTACTTCGATCTGAGATAGAGTCAAAGCTAATATTACTGGGTTCCACAGTTGGCATGAATAATAGAAGAAAGAGGCCCGAGAGTGTACCATCAGTCCTGCGGGCTTGGCCAGATCTAGACCTGTCCAGGCAGACTCAGCTGATGGCCCTAGTTCTGGTGTCAGTTCACAGAGCATGGTAGGACCTCCAGGCCACTGGTGCTCAGAGGAAAGGCCTCAGTGGGCAGTCAGTCACTTACTGTAATGGAGGCTGCCTTCCCCACACCTCGCGGGGTTTAAGATAATTTCCAGTCTACTGAAATGAGGCCCCTCTGGGCAGCCTTCTGGAGTCTTCCGTCTTTGCAACGTTGATGTCTCCCTTCTCTGTGCTCCTGCTATATAGCTTGAGAGAAAAAATCCTGTAGCTTTATCCCCATCACAGGGTGGTTGGTTCACTGTGTGCGTGTTTATCTTACCTGGTAGATGCCACGAGGGCACTTAGAAAGATGATCAGGTTTTCCTGTGAAACAGGCACAAGCTCCCATTTCTGCCTCTTCCCAGCTACCAGTTACATTGCCCCAGGCACTGGCTCTACCTCCAGGCTCTCAGCTTCCTCATCTGTAAAATGGGTGTAAGAATCTCTGCTTACACGAGATGAAGTGTGCACAGTGCTTAGCACCAGACCTCGCACACAGTAGGTGCCCCGTCAATGGCAACCTCTGATTTTCTTTAAGACTCTCAAGGACCTGATACAGAGCCTGATAAAGGGGAGATGCTCAGTATTTATTTTTACAATGAATGAGTGTCAGATTTTATACAGTGCTATCCCCCATGCCTCCCCACCAAGCACCATGAAGACCCTAATACAGACCGTACAGACTGCCCTCCAAACAGAAATACAGTCTGTGGTGGAATAAATGTGGAAGGAATCACATAAAAACGTAAACAATTCAAATAGGTGGTGCGATACAAGGAGTGGTTTTTTGTTCCATGTTGCAAAGCAGGTTTATTTATAATTACGGCTTAAAAAAATATTTTCAGTCTTTTCAGTCTGCATCTGAGTGTCTTAGGCATAAAAAAAAAAAAAAAAAAAAGTTTTGGAGAAGAATCCAGGAATGATGGCTACGTTCTCCACAGGGATAAAGGGGCAACCACCTCTCTCGGCCATCAGCTCCAAGTTCCTGGCTTGTGACCCCTTTCCCATCAAGGTGATGGTGGGGAGGGTCCCGGGATGTTGCAGAAGGTACCAGGAGCCACACAAGCTCCTCCCACATCTGTTCATCCTCCACACCTCCCAGCTCCCAGGACCCTGCCCGAGCAGTGAGGGGCCGGACACCCAGACAGCGGAGATGTCTTACTGGCCTCTCCACCACCACCACCACCAACTCCGCCATTTCCCTTCCGGGCACGAGGGCTGAGAAGAAGCCTCAGAACCATGGGCAGCACTTCCTGAGCAGCCCTCCCCGCCCTCTTTTCACAGACTTTTCCAGAACCTGGACCCCTAACCCTGCCCAGGACCTCACACTGGTAAACTGCGGGGCAGGGGCATCTGACAGGGAACAGGGATGCTGCTTCCTAGAGAAACGCTGCCACCCGCCAGGATGGTTTCCATTTTAGGGGTTTACGGCGGTGGGATCTTTCCCAGGTCTGGTCCCCCGTGTTGTCCATTCCCCAGGTCCTAGGGTGCTGTCTGGTGTGGCGCGTGTAGTACTGGACAGGGAATCAGCATATAGGGGTCTGGGGACCAGCTGGCCCAGCCTCCACTTGCTGTGTGACCCCGGTCAAGTCACTGTTCCGTTTCCTCCTCTGTAAGTGAAGGGCTGAGCTGGGTGATGCTCTGTGAAATTCCCCACAGATTAATTTCTCAGACCCAGTGAGCCTCCATCAGCCCCCAGCAGGGAGCCCAGCCATTTCCCAAGCAGGGGCCCTGTGCGAGGCCCGGTACCCGGACTATTACCTCATTTGTTCTCAAGTAACCCTGGGAGGTGGGCTCTCCACCTTGCAGGAAAGTGAAAACTCAGAGAGGACCAGGGTAATCAAGCTGTCCAAGGTCACACAGCTAGCCAACGGCAAGCAGGGTGGGTTTCAGGAGGGGAAGGAAGGATGGGAGTGTCTGGAGCCTGGAGCAGCCTGGCCTGTGAGGCGTCCAGAGGGGGACAGGAGTGGTAGACAGCAGGGAATGTGCCACAGGCCTGGGCCGAGGGGAGGGAACACCTATCTGAGCCCCACAGGCCCGGCCTCGAGTCCGGGCACTGGTGCTCTTTTGCTCTGTGACACTTGGAGAAATCACCGTGTGTCTCTGAGCCTCAGTTTTCCTCATCTTTAAAATAGGGATAACAACCTCTCCTCCGCCCATCTCACAGGCTTATTGAAAAGATCAAATGAGAAAATGGTCTGAAACCTGCTGCTCACAATTTTGAAAAGCCTGAACCTCACCACTTACTAGTTCTGTGGCCCCTTGAGCCTCAGGTTCTCTGCCTGTGGAATCAGAATCCTCAGCCCTGCCTCCCAGGGTTGTCGGGGGTAGTGACCATGTCTGAGCCGTCAGACCTGCCTGGTCCTCCAAGCGACAGCCACTGTCGTCAGGAACGCACAGGGCAGAGGGCTGCACGTGCATCGGGACTCGTTCTCCATGTTTCCTGAGGGCTGTTTCCAGGGAAATTCAGGGCCTCTGTGACACCTGTTCTCAGGCTTCTCCCCGCACCACGCTGCTCAGCAAACAGAAGGCTCTGGAGGCCGGAAAGCTCGCTTTGTCTTCTCCTCAGGACCTGGGGATTTGTCTCTCTGCTGTGATAGGCCTGGCCTACAGCCTGCCTTACCTACATTTCTAGAACCTTCCAACCAGCTTCCTTGGGGGCAGCAGTCTGGGTCCCGGGAATGAAGGCACTTTCTCCCCCCAAGGCCAGGCTATGTGTGTGGTCAACAGATGCCATGCCCCGGGTGATGGGACTTCAGCAAAATGGAGAAAGGCTTTGAGTCCTGGACGTTCCATGCCAACCGCAGACCCTTTCCCAGGGCTTTTTTCCTGTGCCAACTAGAAAACAGGGCTGGCACTGGTTCCTCTATGGCAAAGGTGTGACTGAAAGCGGGCTGGGTTCCTTGGCAGTCAGGAACACAGCTGCTGGAGCTGCAGTGCCAGGTTCAAATCCTGCCTCAGCCGCTTGCAAGCTCTGTGACTTTAGGTTACATACTTAACCTCTCTGTGCCTTGGAGGCCCCATCTCCAAATTGGAGATGATGCTAATGCTACCTACATCCAGGAGTCTTTGTGACGATTCAATTAGTGAATTCACACAAACCACTCAGAAGAGTGCCTGGAACACATTAAGTAGTATATAAACATTTGATATCATTATTATCATGGCATTGGTTCAGCCTCCTCGTCTACAAAATAGGAATAACACCATGTCTAACTCAGAACGCTTTTGCAAAGATTAAATGAGAGAGTAGAGCTGGAATACTGATCACACTACTTGATAATCGTGGTAAGCAGGCCATTCAAGTTCAGGATCACCATGTTTACATTTAATCATCACGTATGCTGGGCAGAGGATATTCCATGCCTCTGGGAGCAAGCCTGTAAACAACCGACTCTCCAGAAATGGGAGGGGCTCTCCCGGCGGACGTGCCCTTCCCTGCAGGAATGCAAGCCCAGGGCTGGACAGGGCCCTCTGCAGGGCGGCTGCATGAAGTGCCCTTGCAGGCCAAGAATCTATGATTCTACCCGTCTCTATCTCTGTCAATTTCAGCCCAGCTCTACAACTTTTCACAAACACATCCTGGGGGCTTTGCCCCCAGACAGTAATCCTCCTCTGCCTGTTTTCTTGCCTCGGGAAAGAGACATCAAATCCAGACATATCCTGCCCCAGAAGCTGACAATGCTTGTAAAGAGCATGTCATTCAAGGGTGTAAAGTGGTCCCCTCAAGCTGGCCCCCCAGCCTTCTCTGCCATCACAGCAGAAGGGACACCAGCGGCCCTGCTGCTGCACCAACTAAGGGCACAGCAAGGCTGGTGGGCAACCTCCCAGGCAGGCACCTCTGAAGACAGGGACTGAGACCCAGCTCAGGACCTGCAGGGTGTCCAGAAGCATCCAGTCGCTCCTCTTTCCCTCTCTCCTTGGGTGCAGTTCATTGGCGCCTTCTATAAATAGCAGTGGTTATTTAGGGAAATACACTGTACTCCACCTCTAGAGATGCCAACGCAGGCCTCTTTCAAAAATAGAACCCCAATCAGGTACGCTTCCTAACTCCTTTTCTCTCCCCACCAGCCCCAGAAAGAATCCTTCAGAAGGATTCAGAGACAGCATAGCAGCTCCAGATGCTGGGGGGAGTCAGAGCTGGGGGTCTCACCCAGGTTGTCTCCTTCCAAATCCCTTGCTCTATCTGTTTCCACTTAAAAAAATCCATTTCCCCTTGATTTAAAAGTATTATATTTATTCTAGGTATTATGGAAAACACTGAAAGGTAATCTCATCATCTAGAAATAATCGCTAATCTTATTGTGTTCTGTCTCTCTCTTCCCTTCTCTAAACACACACACACACACACACACACACACGCACGCGCAAGCACACACTCACACACACATACATTTATTTATAGAATTGGGATAGTGCATTTTATGTCTTTTTTTCCACTGACTATCACATCAAAGGTATTTTCCTTTGTCACTAAGTATTCTTCTCCAACACGATTTTTTAATTTGAGTATAATATAGAGGTTAAAGTACATATGTTTTGCTTCAGAAAGATCTGCGTTCAAGTCCTGACTCTGTGGCTTGCAGGTTTTGTGGCCATGGGCAGCTACTTAAGTTCTGTAAGCCTCAGTTTTCACATTTATGAAATGGGGTCAATAATAGCATTCATTTCGGGTAAAGTATAGTACTTTCCTTAAAACTGCTCAGTAGATGCTTGTAATGATAATACCACCACCAACAAGCTCTACTGAACTATCATTGAGTTAATGATTCTCCTGTTGATAGCTATTTAGCTTGTTTCTAAAGCCCACGTTCTCCCACCACTCCTCCCCTCTCTGGGAAGTTCTGGAATCCACGGGGTGGGGGTGGGGGGCTATGATGGTGGCATCCTGGCCGGAAACTTTGCAGATGAGTAAGAGATTAGCCGGTGGATTGGGGTGGGGAGGGGTAAGCTGGCAAAGGCTTACACACATGATCTCCCCAGGAGCCCTGCCTCTCCCCAAAGCTCTGGAATGATGTGACGGTGCCGGCTCCCTCGGCAGGCTCCCTCCCCTATGTGAATTAGGGCCCCGTGCCTCCAGCCTAAAGTGGTGGCTGGACAGTGGGCTTCCTCCTCTGATTCTCAGCCGGATTCCATCCTGAGCACCTTTCATCTCTCTATCCAATTCCCTAGGAAGCTGAAGTATCTTTTTCCTCCGCTTAGATCCTTTCATGGCACCTAGAAGCATTCCAAGCTGGGCCCTGATGAAGAAAACAACCTCAGAGAGGTTAGGTGACTTCTCTGTGGCCACACAGCCAATCATCCATCAAGCTTTGTTTAGAAGTTTGTTATGGGCTGAACTGTGTCCTCCCCAAACTCATACGCGGACGCTTTGATCCCAGCACCTCAAATGTGACTGCGTTTGGAGACAGGGCCTTTAAAGTAGTAATTAAGGTAAAATGAGGTCATGTGGGTGGACCTTAATCCAGTATGACTGGAATAAGAAGAAGAGATTAGGACGATACACACATAGGGACAATCAAAGGAGGACACAGTGAGAAGGCAGAGCCATCTGTTAAGGCAAGGAGAGAGGCCTCAGGAGAAAGCAAACCTGCTGGAACTTTGATCTTGGACTTCTAGTCTCCACAATTGTGAAAAAATAAATTTCTGTTGTTTAAAACACCCTGTCTGTGGTATTTTGTTATAGCAGCCCTAGCAAATTAATACAAAGCTTAAAAACAAAACTCTTAACAATGTATAAGTTTCCAAAGTCATTTCATATTTTTTGATTGTTTTGATTTTTACAGTGATCTTGGGAGGTAGAAAGACTATTTTAATCCCTGTATAATTGGAGGGGATCGACAAAGTTTTGCGTGTAAAGTGCTTGGTCCAGTGCCTGGCAAGACAGGGTAACTGTGATTATTCTCACCTTCAAGTATTTGTACTTGCCTTGGATTCTAAGACTTATCAAAAGTAGGTGGAAGCCACAGAGGAGACAGGTTACAAATGCCATCTAAGGAGGGTCTGCCCAAGGGTTGGAAGGGCCACCTCAGGAGGGAGAGCTCCCATCACAGGACACAGGGGAGCAGAAGTAGGATGGCCGCTGGGCAACATGCCGCAGCGCAGGGGTCCTCACTGTGATGCTAGAACAGCAGCAGCATCACCCAGGAGCCTGCTGGAAATGCAAATTCTGGTGCTTTACCCTAGATCTACTAGAATCAGGAACTGGGGCTGAGGCTCTGCAGTCTGTTTTTTTGCCAGCCCTCCAGGTGATCCTGGCGCACAGCGAAATTTGAGAACCAATGGGCTAGAGGAGACTTACGAATGGACAGGCAGACTGGAAAGGACGGGATGACCCTTAAAAGCCCTTCAGAGCCAGAGACACTGAGATACAGGAGGACACTGACCTCCCTCCTTCCTCTCCCCTTGTCTTTCAGACGCCACGGCCACACAATTTCAGCTGAAACAGCTGGGACTGACTTGTGTTCTGCAGTATCAACTGACTCCCCATCCGTGAAGTTGGGAGAAAGCGGCCAGACTCCCACTGCAGTCCCCCTAGGACATGCCATAGGTGCCACATCAGTGCCAGAAATGGCCCTGGAGATTTCGCAGCTTTGCAAATCTAGCCCAGAGGGGGCAAGAATCATCCAAGGTCACACATCAGAGGATGCAGGCCAGGCCTTCTAGGCTTACTCCTCATCACTGTGTGGCCATGCTTGGTGTCTTTGAGGGACGTGGGCATCCAGCAAAACCACTGAGGGAAACTTCTATTTTCATCCCACCTCTCTCTTGCTCAGCTGGCATGTGGAGGCCTTTCAATTCCGGGCTGATCATTCTTGACAGAATGTTTCAAAGTCAAGGCAGGGCAGGAGAGGACAAGGCTGTTGCTCCAGGCACAAGCACAGCCTCTGAATTTTGGGCCTGACAATGTAGTTTCTGTTCACACTGGAGGATTATCCTGCCTTGGAAATACTTCTACCTGGGGCATTACAAGTGACTCATACTCTGGTCACCTTAACACTCAGAGTCACCCAGGAGAGACACTTGTCAGACCAGGTTTAATCAGTCCTGGTAGGAAGGATGCTCGAAGGATGGGCACTATTATGTCCCACATAGCTTTCTGAGTTTATGGAACAAAGGCCATACTGCAGAGGGTCTGTAGGAAGAAGGTTACCTTCTAACTGGTGCAGCAGAGCCCATGACTAGGGCTGAAGGACATGAGTAACTCCAGAAGTAAGACATCAGACAACACAGAGAATGCTATCTTGGCTGGAAGATAGCTGGGAAGTTTGGGCTTGACCACTTGCTATTCTATAATCTTGTGTGTGGGGCCCCACATTTGTATTTCTAATAGCAATACTGGTGCTGGTGGTCCAGGGACCACACTTTGAGAACCACCGGCAATAGTAACCTGTCTGGCCTTCTTCATGGGGTTCTAGTGTTGCCTCCTCTGGAAGACCTGTATGCCAGTATAGTTCTGCCATCTGCATGGTGTGTAGGAGCCTTGAACCATCACTAACCATCTCTGAGCTTCAGGTTTCCTATCTGTAAAATGGGAATAACAACTACTCTCTGTAGTTCAGAGTGGTGAGGGTCAAAGAGAGAAACAAATAAGGCAAAAGAGTTCTAGAAATTGTAACAACTATAAGGGGAAGCAAACATTTTTGGGGGTGCTGACCATGAGTCAGAAATTCTGTTATATGTAAGGATACTGACATGAATAAGCCAGAATTCCTGTCCTTAGAGAACCCAGGGGTGGATGGGGAAGACAGATAAATGATGCCCTGATATAGCTGATGCAGTAGCAGAGATCACAGTAAGCTGTAGAAGCATGGAGAAGAGATGGGTGAGTGGCTTAAGCTGGATTTTATTCTCAGGGCAAAAGTAAGCCTTTGTAGGGGTTTAAGGTGGAAAGTGACCTGCTCTTATTTGTTTTATGGGAAGATCATTGTGGGCTGGAGCATGGATCGTCCACTGGGAGGGGCAAGGCTAGAGGCAGAGAGGCAGGGAGACAGTAAGGAGGCTGCTGCAGTGATGCAGGAGTGAGATGATGGACAGAAATGGATGCATTTGAGAGATTAGATGTGCAGGACAACAAAGGCGGCAGAATCAAGAGAGTACCCAGGTTTCTGCTTCACTGACTAAGGTGGGGAGGAATGGGCAAGTGAGTTAGGATGGAGATGATAAGCCTGTGCCTCCTGGACGTGTCAGGGCCATGAACAGACCCTGTCCCGTGAGCCACTGCCACTTTGACTGCCAGGTCTCCCCCACTGTGAAGAACTTTCCCCCTGTCCTCCCTCCCCATGCCCTGGCATGACAGCTCTGCTGTTCTCTGCTGCTCTAACACAGAGCTGCGTCCTTCCCATCCGTGGAGTCATCACCAAAGTGGCCACCAGCAGCAATCACGAAGCAATCATCTGTTTTGTTTTTCTGATACAATGCCTGGGTGTGCAGATAACGTTTGTGATTGTTGCAAAAATGATGGACTGAAAACTGGGGCCCCTGACAAAGAAAAGGAGAAAATAAACTATTTAAATAAACTCAAGTGGTTCAGACCCAATTTGAGGCTTCTTAAACTAGGGCCTGCTAAGGTTCTCTGCCCTTCTACCCTGACAGGGCTGGGGAATTGCCTTGTGAGACCCTGCCACGGTGGGACAGCACACAGTGGTGGCCCCTGGAAGCTCTGGGAATCGCCATTACGGTGGAACTGCTCTGGCATCTGCTCTGAGCTCTGGCCATTAACGATGGGCAGCTCTCTGGGCTTTTCACTCACAGCTTAGCCCGCAGCCAATGGAGAAGAGGTACTCACAGAGGTTCTAGGTGACTTAAGAGGAACCCAGTCAGAAAGACAGCAGACTAGAGGAGACCCATAATGATAAGTTATCTCTATTACTTTGTTCCAAGGACAGCTGGCTGCACCCCTGACTGTGCTAAGGGTTTTATAAGCCTATTGTTTTATTTAATCCATTCTCACAACCGTCCTGAAAAGTGGGTAATAATAATCCCATTTTACAGAGGAAGACAATGGAGGGAAATGTTAATGATGGTCTCACAGCTAGTAAACAGCAAAACTGGGATTCTAGACCCAGGTTGCTTGACTCAAAAGCCCATGATTGAGATGTAATCAAAAAATAAATAATAATAATAAGTGTGGAGAAATTGGGACTCTCATACATTGCTGGTGGGAACACAAAACGCTACAGACACTTGAAAGCAGTCTGGCAGCTCCTCAAATGCTTAAACATAGATTTACCATGTGATCCAATAATTCCTCACCTAGGTATATGCCTAAGAGAAATGAAAACATATATCCACAAAGAACTTTGTAAATGAATGTTTAGAGCAGCATTATTTATAAAAGTAAAAAAGTGAAAGCAACCTAAATGTCTATCAACTGATGAATTGATATATCCATACAATGGAATTCATTTAGCAATAGAAAGAAATGAAGTACTATACATTCTACGACCTTGAAACCATTATCCTAAGTGCAAGAAGCCTATTACTAAAGGGCACATACTGTATGATTACATTGACATGAAATGTTTAGAATAGGAAAATTCAAAGAGACAGAAAGGAGATTACTGGCTGCCTAGGGCTGGGGGGTTAGGGAGAAATCCGGAGCAACCGTAATAGATATGGGTATTTTGGAGGAGGGGGTGATAAAAATATTCTAAAACTGATTGTGGTGACGGTTGCACAACTCTGTGAATATACTAAAAATTACTGAATCATATACTTTAAATGACAAATTATATCTCAACCAAGATATTCTTTTTTAAAGCCCATGAGTAAATATTTTAAAAGTATGAAAAAGAAAGTCATGATCCTTCCAAGTAAGAGCATCTAGAATTATTATAATTTTTTTCATTCATTCAACAAATCTTGATCCCCTATTGTGAGTTTGGCAAATTAACTGGGAACTTGTGACTAGGAGCTCCTAGTCCGGGTGGAAGAGATAGGATGTGGGCATCATGATTCATGGGAGAAGAAGTCAAGGAAATTTAAACAGGAGGATACTATTTCACACCCGGTGGGTTGGCAAAATGTTTAAAAGTTTGACATTACCACATTGGCAAAGATGCGGAGCCCCAGATATTCTGATACACTGTCTGAGGGAGAATAAATAGGTATAATTTGGAAAGATGCTGGGCAGTGTTTAGCATAACTAAAGATACACATGCCCTACAACCTAGCCATTCAAGTAGAACTAAGGACGCACATGCCCTATGACCTGGACATTCCAAGTGCCCCTAGGGTATCACTTGGATAAACTCTTGCACAAGGCACAAGGGAACATGAACAAGGTCCATGGCGGCGCAGTTTACACCAGAAGACTGGAGATAACCAAGTCCATCAATAAGAGAAAGAGTAAATAAACTGTTACACTCACACAATGAATTATACACAGTAGGTAAATGCCAACAAAATACAATGTATACAAAGTTTAAAAACATACCAAACAACACTACGTCACTTATGCACAGGTGCATATGCAGCAAAAGTCTAAAAACGGGTGTGGGAATGATCAGTACCAAATTCTGGATACTGGTTGCTTCTTAGGAAGGAGAGGAATAAGACTGGGCAGCAGTTGTAAGAAGAGTGCACAGATCCCTTACGTATTTTGCCCAGTTTCGACAATGGTAACATTTTGCAAAGGCAAAATATACTATCACAACCAGCAGACTGATATTCATATAATCCACCAATATTATTCAGGTTTCTACAGTGTTACTTGTATTCCTGTACGCGTGTGTCAAATTCTACCCACTTTTATCCTGTCTAGGTTTGTGTATCGATCATCACAGTCAAGATACTGCAAGGATCTCTGTGTTGCCCTTCTATAACCCACCCACTCCATTCTGAACCCCTAGCCCTGTCCCTAAACCCTGTCAGCCACCAACCTGACCTCCACTTTTAAATTTCTGTCATTTCGAAATATTCTATCAGTGGAATCTACCAGTACGCAATGATTTGGAATTGGCTTTAATTTTTTGCACAGCACAATTCCCTAGGGACCCATCCAAGTTGTTGCCGGTATCAACGGTTCACTTCTTTCCACAACTTGTTACACCATTCACTTTGTGAAGGACATCTGGACTCATTCCAGTGTTTGCCTATTAGAATACCTACAATGCTTTAGTCCTGCAATTGGGTGGCAGGTATTTGGATTTTTACTATAGTATTTACTCTACTTTTTTTTTTTTTTTGCAGTACGCGGGCCTCTCACTGTTGTGGCCTCTCCCGCTGCCGAGCACAGGCTCCGGATGCGCAGGCTCAGCGGCCATGGCTCACGGGCCCAGCCGCTCCGCGGCATGTGGGATCTTCCCGCACCGGGGAACGAACCCGTATCCCCTGCATCGGCAGGCGGACTCTCAACCACTGCGCCATCAGGGAAGCCCCTGGACATCTTGATTTGGAGGTTCACAGGCACCTCAGACTCAACAACGTCTAACACTCAGCCCATTATCTTTCTCCACTCCCTCTCTCCCTTCCCTGTGCCACAGCCACTGGGATTCAGAATTGCACCAGCCTCTGGCCTCGCCCTCAGGAAGATGCAGAGACAGCAGAGTGCACGTGACCTCAGGGTTGGAAGCCAAGCGGGGTGAGCTGCTTCTTGCCCTGGCTCTGCAACCTAGTCAGCTGGAGTAATGTCCTAACTTCTCTCAGCCTCAGTTTCCTCATCTGTAAAAGGGGGATGGGGATGATGATGGTGAAAAGAATAGTTGAGTTACTGTGAGGGTTGAGATAAAACAGTAAAACAACACAGTATTTAGTAATGATATTAGTTATAATTATCAGGGGAAGGGGAGAAAGTTCACGACTTGTTCAACATATACGTAATGAGGGCCTGTTCTGTGCCAAGCACTATTCCGGTAACGCTAATCTCTGCAGGCCTTCACTGGGGCACTGGTGAGGATGCCCACAGAGCGAAGCATGGAGTCTCGCGGTAACAAAGAAAGGCCACCCAAACCTCCTCTTCCTGCGATCCTTCCTCCCTCCTTCCACAGATTGCTCCCTCCTACTCACACCCCACCTGGCTGGTGCTGGGTCAACAGTGTCTTCCCTAAATGGTGGTACAGAGGCCAGGAGCTCGCGTTGAGCCTCCCAAATTAACTAGCAACCCCTGGGAAAATCCCAGACTCTCTCCCTTAAAAGACAGTCACTCAAAAGCTTTAACTCCACCCGCATGTGTCAGCTTCCCTGACACTAATTGCTCCAAACAGGCTGAATATTAATTGTGCCTCTGAAAGGAGAACCAGGAAGTGTTGTCTTTGATAACTCACATGGATCACCCGATCCCTCTCTTGGATAATCCCAAGAGCTCCTGGGACATGGCACATTCAGGTGACCCCAGAGGGGAATTCTCCTATACAGGCTGTTCATGGTCTGCAATTAAAACAACTTCTGCAACAAGTCTCTTCAGCTCTGGGCCCTCTCTTGAACACATATATGTTAGGCTGGGTGGGGCAGGGAACTCACGCCTAATAACATTGATTGAGTACCTACTAAGTGCCAGGAGATTTACATGTATGATTTCATTGAATCCTTAGAACAACCTTGTGAGGGTAGGTGTTCTTATCCCATGTAGCAGATAAGGAAACTGAGGCACAGAGAGAGGTATTCATTTGTCCAAGATTATACCAGTTGTGAGAGAGGTGGCTTTGAACAGGTATATCTGGCTCCAACGCGTCTGCTCATCCAGTTACACCAGCGGTTCTGTCTTTTTGTCACTATAATCCTTCCCACCACCACCCCGCACTCCCAAAACCCTACTGCTAAGAAGACTTTATAGAATTTTTTTCCCCAAAACTCCCCTACTTCCCATGAAATGTTAATACCGCACGTATGCTATATATTTGTTACGTACTGGGCTCTTTGGAGGACCACAAGCCATTGTAATAACTGAGATTTCTTTTCGCCCCTAACCCCCAAGGACCCATCTCGCCCTTTGGGGATGACAGTGCCCCTGTTGAGGATGTGTACATTATAGCGGGGTCAAAGTGTTGGCCCCAGAGTGGACACAGCAATGTCTACCCCATAAACCCAAACCAGGAAGGGAAAATAAGATGTACCATCTCTTCTCAAGTGCAGTGTCCATGTTTTCTTTGGAGGGACTGGCAAGTCATGGTCTTTTTGTTTCTAGATGTGCTATCTGTTCCTCATACTTTACATTCATTTGTCACTTCCTACGAGAAGCCTGCCTAGACCTCCTTACCTGAGGCTGGGTTGGCTCCCTTCTACCTCCAGTTTCATTCTGCCAAAGCAACGATCAGACAACGGTCAACTGTCCATGTAAATGTCCTTGTACACATGAGGAAGGACTATGGCTTATCCATCTCTGCATCTCAAGGCCTAACATGTGTACCGTATGTAGCAGGTCCTCAGTAAATGTTTGTGGAGTGAATGAACCAATGGGCAAGTGCTCACGCTGCCTCTGCTGCACATGGCTAAAGCTTTAGCAAGGATCACGCTGGAGACGGCTGGATCATAGCAGTAACATGCAGGCCTGCTCCAAGGTTATCACAAAATCAGAGCTTTCATTTGACAACATCTATAGGTAAGGTTCTTGGTCAAGGCCCCTGTGGGGTTGAGGTGAGCACAGGGTGAGATCTCAGAAGAGTGATGATGATGATGACACTGAGAGATGGACTTGGCCTGTTGCCTGGAAACTTCCCCTTGGCTCTCTTGGCGTATTTCACGGACTCCGGAGCAAAAATACAATTAACTGCCAACCCATAATAACCAGGGAAATCCTAGCTGATGAAGCTCCTTGTTCACACCAAAGAAAGACAGTGGTGACCGCTTTCAAATTCTGTCTCCAGCAATATGGCTGCTTATTCACTCTAAGGAATTCCCCTAATGCAGGACATGGAAAATACCAGATTAAACAAACATATAAACAAACAATTTAAAAAATATATAGAGAGGGGCTTCCCTGGTGGTCCAGTGGGTAAGACTCCATGCTCCCAATGCAGAGGGCGTGGGTTCGATCACTGGTGGGGGAACTAGATCCCACATGCTGCAACTAAGAGTCCGCATGCCGCAACTAAGTAGTCCACATGCCACAACTAAAAGATCCCGCGTGCTGCAACTAAGACCCGGTGCAGCCAAAAATAAATAAGTAAATAATAAATAAACAAATAAATATGAAAAAAATATAGAGAGCTGACCTGTCAAGAAAGAGAAGGAAATACTCAGAGGTCAGATGACCACGAGATATCACAAATCCCTAGAGGTTCCCAAGCACTGAGCGGGGGACAGTCCTGGGGGATATCTTCCAGTCCCTAGTGGTCTGGGGATTTTAGTTTTAAAGGTCCAAGGAAAGTAGCAAAGTCAAAGTCCTTCCAAAGGTAGAAGTCAGACTGAGACCTCACTTAGGTTAGGATTTCAAAGGGAGACATTTATGCCTTAATGAAGAGGCGAATCAGAAAAAAACTGAATTCCACCCCACAAAAGGAGACAGTGAGGCAACTTGGCCCTGGGGCTGGGTGAAGGGAAAGGAAAAGTTTTTAAAGTCTCCTCTGAAAATTCCCAATCACAAAGTGGTCCTCACGTGGGTCTGGTGCTTGACTACATATTACCTTGTGGCCAGAAAAGACCCCTAAGTCCAAGCTGAGCATTGAATGTAAAGTGACCCCAAGTCGATGGTTCCACCAGGCACCTGGCAGAAGAAAATGCAAATCCTTCCTTTCTGGACCGATGAATTTTCAACTCAGGCCTCCAAGAAGCCCCACAAAGTTTTAACAACCATGAACCCATGATTTGAAAATTCACAGAACATGGGAGGAAATGAGCCACCGTGAGCAACAGACGGCAGAAATAATGAACAAAAGAATCACACCTATGAGTACTACAGGTGCTAAAACGATTAGATTTAGTACTACAGTACTAAAACGATCAGATACCGAAAATAAAAGAAATGTGTATAATATTTAAAGAAATATATAAGGGTAGTCAAAGCATAAACAAAGAACAGACTCTCAAAAAAGATAAAAACAGGTTGACAGATAACCAACTAAAACTTCTATAAATGGGACTGACATATAGGCTTCTTGAGGCTGTTCTATATACAGTGCGTGTGTAGTATCAGAATGAACCCTAGCATTGGAATCAGAAAACTAAAATGCTGTGTGTCTTGGGCCAATCACTGCCTGTCTCTGGGCATCAGTGCCCTCATCTGCAAATGAAAGCATGGAACTAGATCACCTCATAAGTCCAACCCTGTCAACTGATGTTCTGTGATACAACACTTCAGCTATTGGGCACCTGGTTTTTGAGTTACCCCTGATTATAAGCATCTTAGGAGATTTTAAATCCGTACAATAGTCCATTGAGATAGGGGCTCTTATTATAACCATTTCATGTATTAGGAAACTGAAGCAGAGATTAAGTAACTTGCTCAGAGTCCAGAGCTGGTAAGCCAGCTCGGACTCCATCAGCCTGACTGTAGAGCCTGCTCTCTTCCACTATATATCCTTCTACCATGCTTGACTCCTAACACCTGGAATTCCACCTCTAGGATCCCCTGACCCATGAGAAGTCTCCCACGGCAAGGGGCAGCTCAGTGGCTAGCCCAGGCTGTTAACAGCAACCAGGATTCCAACTCCAGTGGGTAGCAAAAACATCGTGGAGTTAATTATCAGTAACCAAATATTATTAAGTACATCCTACGAGCAAGGCCTCTGCTCATTTCAGACAAGACGCATATATGACAGAGCAGCCAACGGTGACAGATGGCTAGGGCTTACCTCCTGATCACCCACTTTCAGAAAATGTTTCATTCTGAAAGCACTTCTCTGTGCCTTGGTTTCCTCATGGGTAATATCGGGACGGTAACAGTACCTGATATCCCTGGGTTGTTGCTGTGATTCAGTGAGCTAATACAGGTCAGGTGTGTCATGAGCATGCCGCCGACGGTGGCTCTCGCTTTGTTCTTACTAATTTCAACCCAGTGGGCAGAAGTCGGGCTTGGCCACAGATGCCCTCAATTCCATTCCAGCCTCCCCCACTTCCCAGTTGTGTGACTTCAAGTCATGGACCCTCTCTGAGGCTCCACGGCCCTGTCTGTGAATCAGAAATAACAATGCTTACCTCACAGGTAGTTGTGAGGGTTAAATGGACTGTGAAATGCCTAGTGCAGTGGTTGACATATAATAGGTTCCCAACAAATGTCTGTTCTCACGCGTGGAGCGTTTTCTGCACACTCGGCTTCTCCACCAGGGTTAGAATCCAAAGAGGCAAAGGATTCTGTGCTAAGAGATGCTGGCTGGCTGTTCTTTCCCACCTGGGGAGCTTTCACAAAGAAGTGGGGGTGGTGGAAGATATCTAAGCACATCCATTTCACAGCAGGTGAGTCAAGGCAATATGGTGACAGAGGTTTACAGCCTCGGAAGAGGGCCTTCAGGCCATGACCTTGGCTGCTTTGGCTAAACTGGCCACGGAGATGCACAGCTGAAGATGCCAATAGCAACAGGGAGGAAGCCCTACCTTTATGAGGATCTGGTCACGGAACCCACCTAGGGGAGTGACACTGACTTTCCCATTTGGAAATAAAGCAGGTTTATAAATGGTTCTGCAATCAATCTGTACACCCAGGGCTGTGCAGCCTGAGTGATGGGGGACAGGTAAATAGGGATTACATTAAAGGGGGTGCAGAAGGGCAGGGACATCCGCAGCAGTGGCTGCATCCCTACACGAACCCCGACCCCTGCAGGCCTCGGGGAAGGGCAGAACTCCACCCTCGGCTTCTACAGCTGCCTGGTTTTCACTTCCCAAAACATTGGCGGAGGCTGTCCAAAAATGGTTCCCTCACAGGGATTCCTCTTTTGAGCAAATAGGGAACTCCTGAGTTTCAAGCTCCATCGGTATCACCTTTTAGATTTCATCTTAGGTCACCAGATCCTTCCTCCTTCCCCTAAGACCATCTATGTGTTCACTGAGCCCAGACATTGATTAAGCAGATACAGGGTACTGAAAGAGGCCGGTAGCATGGTAGGGTGGTGGGCATGCCATGTGCTTGGAGTGACGATGAAGGTGCAAACTCAGGGAGGGAAAAGGAATCTTGGGGGATAAACAGATGGTCTGGGCAGAAAGAGCCTGAAACCAGCACAAGGGTATGGGTGGCCATGGCAGCACTGCTTGGACCACTGGACCTCACAAGTGGAAGCATGGCGCCTCACCGGGACAAGACTCAGCATCTTCTCTCCAGCTGGAGAACAGCGTGGTGACCCCCAAGGGCGAGTCAAACAGACCTGGCTTCATACCCCAGTTCCACCAGGTACTAGGACATATGTGTCCCTGAGCAAGATTCTTCTCTGTGTCTCTGTTTGATGATGGAAAATGGGAGTCTCTCTATCTCATAGAGCCCAAAACACATAGGTTTTCATAATGAGGATAAAATATGCAATGTGCCCAGCACAGATACTAACCCACAGAACGAGTTCAATCAATGTTCTTTTATCCTTGCTTCACTGCCATAATTGGCACCATCTGTGACAACACATTCTTAGCCTCAGAAGCCTTATTTGCCTTACTCAGTATTTATACAAGAACTAGGATGTTCCAATTAGGATTATTTCTCCAACTTGACCCGAGCAAAATAATGAATCTGTCCCAAGCCCTCTGACCTCCCAGGTTCCCATCGCCAAGCAGGATGGATGGTTCTAGCAGGGCCTGACCCCTCAGTAGTCTCTGAGTCACTAATAACGCTAGTTAATAGCTAACATCTCAATAATGGCCAAGTCTTCTATGAAAAGTAAACGATACAGAAACGAGATTATTGACTGTCTGCTGTGTGCAGGGGAGCTGCCATGGTAGACTCCAAAAGGGTGGAACAAAAAAGCATAACTGGTGTTCCTGTTCGACATTCCAAGAGCTAAAAAGTGTACTTGAGGGCTTCCCTGGTGGTGCAGTGGTTGGGAGTCCGCCTGCCGATGCAGGGGACACGGGTTCGTGCCCCGGTCCGGGAAGATCCCACATGCCGCGGAGCGGCTGGGCTCATGAGCCATGGCCGCTGAGCCTGCGCGTCCGGAGCCTGTGCTCCGCAACGGGAGACACCGCAGCAGTGAGAGGCCCGCGTACCGCAAAAAAAAGAAAAAAAAAAAAAAAGCGTACTTGAAAGATAGAAACGCATTTTTAAAAGAGCAGGATGTAGCAGTAAACATGCTAGGTCAAAGAAACAGTGCCAAGCCCAGGTGGAGTCGTGGGAAAAGCAATCGTGGGCTTTAGAAGTAGACTGACTTGGGTTTGAATCTGCACTACCTTTACTAGTAAGGTATCCTGGAGAAGGGGGAGAGGGAATGGATGCCTCAGTTTATTCAGCTGTAAAATGGAGAAAATACCACCTAACTGCTGTGTTGATTTGATAACATGGTGAAGGCCTAGCACACAGTGAGTGCTTGCTTAGCTGTTAGTTTCTTTCCTCCTCCTTTTCCTCATTTCCCTGTCTCTTCTAGATCACTGACATGACTTTATTTGCTAGTGAATTTGAATGGGTAGTGGATGACTTTTATCTGCCCGTTGATGACTACAGGCCTCTGCACATGTAAATTTTATACCATCAAGTCATCAATGCCTGTGCAAAACCTTTCAGTGGCTTCTCATTTCTTAAACAAGAATAACAGAACATCCCAGCTTCTCTGCCTGGCATCCTAAGCCTGCCAACAGGAGGGCTCAACCTCCCAACACTCTTCCATGGCAATGCTCACCCTAGTGGCACCCACCAGGGTGCTGGGTGGATGGTTCATTTTGAGCTAATATTTGTATATGGTGTGAGGAAGCGGTCTCACTTCATGTTTTTGTATGTGGATCTCCATTTGTCCCAGCACCATCTGCTGAAGAGATAAGCACCTCAGTGTCTCTGAGCCGCAATCACCTCATCTCTAAAACAAGCTTGGAAAGACCACCTTGTAGGGTACTGTGAGCCCTCAATGAGATAGAGAGAAAAAAGTGAGCTAAGAGGGGTCCCTGGCACACAGCAGCCAGCCAATGCCTGTAACTGAAGAAACAGACAATGGATTAGGAAGTACTCTGAGACATTGGTCATCCTTACTGCAACGGGACCAGAGCTCTCCTATCCCTAAAGATTTTTCACATTCACAGCCCCATGTGCTTGTCACAAGAACCTGTGCCATCCTGTGGAGAGTGGTTTGCAACCCCCCTTCCCAAGAACCCGATCATCTTTTCTTCTTCCTTTCCCTCATTTTCCTCCCTTAATTTCTACCTTAATTTTTGCATTAAATGCTCTTGGTCTTAATTAACTAATCAATTAAAATTTGGTAGCCCACTCACATCTTTTTTGGCAAGGTGGCGGGAAGGCATGAATGAACGAATGAGTCAAGCAAAGAAAAGGCCCCTCACTTAAAGTCAGAAGAGTGAAGCCCCTGAGCTAAAGTGATGTACAGGCCACCCCACACGGAGGTGTCGGCGGCGGGCCTGTGTGATGCTCCCTCCAGCTCAGCGCTCTCTATGTGCCCCCACTCCCCCTCCCACCCTGGAGAGAGACTGAGCCTTTTAAATCACATCTCCCTCCTCTACGGTGTTTGCAACACCTCGCAATTTAGTTTCTCTCTGAATTTCATTAGTGTCCCATTTGCCTCATCTTCCTGATTTCCGAGGCAGGTGTTGAGCAAGAGGCGACTCAGTTGGCAATGAGGGCTCCTGCCTCCTGACTGAGGGTGAGGGAACCTGCAGAGGAGAAGGACAGGGCCCCTGGGCTGCAATTCCCGGAGTGCTCTGGTCCACTCAGCTCAGGCCAACAAACAGTAACTGGGCCCTACCTGCGTGCCAGGCACCAGGGGCTTACAGATGAGGATCTGTGGTTGCCCGGGCCCATGGGGATGGGGGGGACAGTGCCTGTGCGATGCGCTGCAGGGGCGTGGCCCTGCTGGGCAGGCAGAGCACTTGCTACGTTCCAGGCAGTGTTCCAGGTGTAGGAACCCTGTGGGGAACAGCACAAAGTAACTTCCTGCCTTCATGGAGCTTACATTCCAATGGGGAAGAACAGAAAACAGACAATTAAATTTATAGAGTAATATACAATGTGTTAGGTGGAGATAAATGCTACCTAGAAACACTGAAACAGAAGAGGGGCACAGAAAGACCCAGAGAGTGAGGACCGCCTTCCATTCTCGCCTCCTCTATAGCCACTTTTGCTCACGCTGGTGGCCTCCTGCTTCTCCTTGAGCAGCAAACACACTGGTTTGCTGATTCAGCCGCATCTGTGCTTTGCTCCCTTGGACGGTGACCTGGAGATCTATTTACTGCTGTTCCCTCTGCATGAAGAATTCTCTCCAAGACTGGAAAAAGGCTTCTATGACTTATGCTTTGAGGTGGGAGTGTGTTTACGGTTCAAGGAAGAGCAAAGAGGCCACTGGCATGAGTGAGGAATGGGGTTGGCAGGGAAAAGGGGCCGGGTCAGGTGAGTCCTGGTGGGTCAGGGTTAGGCCTGTGGCTTTTCCTCTACATGAGCTGGGGAGCCATTAGCGGGCTCTGAGTCGAAGAGTGATCTGATCTGATTGATGTCTTAACAGACGCCTCTGTGTCAGATCCTGGGAGGGAAGGGTGGCAGCAAAGCCCCCTGAGGAGGCCACTGTAAGAATTCAGGTCTGAGATGGTGGCTTGGGCAGAGTGGGGACAGAGGTGGTGGTCACACGTGCTGAGGAGGGGAGAAAAGTGATGAGGTCAGTGTAAATGTAGCACGAAGTGCGAGGGGAGGGCAGGGGGGCGATGAGGCCAGAGAGAAAAGGGGGACCATTCCCGACAGAAGAACCCACCAGTGCCAAGGCTCAAATTCAACCCCATCCTGCCAGGCTCAGATCCTACTACCTATGTTTCTGCATTTCTTCTCTCTCTCATTGCAGGTGAGTTCAAGAAGCCTTGCTCTGGGCCCAGCTCTCTGGGTGGGGATGAGCGACTCCATCTCCAGGCTCCAAGAGGCCCCTCTGTCAGAGCTGAGAGCTGCGTTCACATGTAACACCATGGGATGTTGGGGGAACCAACGAGACAAAGGCCCTGGATGGGGGGATTTAGAGGAGACCACATTTCTTGGGTTTAGATGCAGTGGAGGAGGAGATTCAACGTTTAATTTTAACAGTCACATCCTCCTTACAAGTGAGCATGGATGGGGCTGAAGAGTTTACCTCCAGCCCAATCATCTTCCCTTGCTGAGTGAACCTCAGTTTTCTTATCTTAAAAATGGAATTGTGGGGCTTCCCTGGTGGCGCAGTGGTTGAGAGTCCGCCTGCCGATGCAGGGGACACGGGTTCGTGCCCCGGTCCGGGAGGATCCCACATGCCGCGGAGCGGCTGGGCCCGTGAACCATGGCCGCTGAGCCTGCGCGTCCGGAGCCTGTGCTCCGCAGCGGCAGAGGCCACAACAGTGAGAGGCCCGCGTACCGCAAAAAAAAAAAAAAAAAAAAAAAAAAATGGAATTGTAAGAACTACCTCTTGGGGTTGCGGCAGTTCGATGAGATGCATCAGTCAAGTACTCGGCACAATGCGTCAGTAAATGTGACCTAGTTTACTTGTCCCTCTCTATGAAAGGCAAACATCTTAACAGGTGTCCTCAGAGAACCACTATGTCTCCACTGCCGAGAATTTATCCAAGTTTGTAGTTATAAACATTCATCGGGCTGAGAGCAGAGGCTTCCTTCGTTGTTGTTTTCGTTCCCTGTTATATCCTGAGAGTCTAGCACGGTGCTGGGCCTTTTTTGTCAATATTCAATATGTCTCTGCTGAATTGCTAAATAAATGACTGAATCAGAGGTTATGAATGATCTAGCCTCTGGTGCTTTTTAGCTGGGAGACCTCAGACAAGATAATTAATGTCTCTGAGTCAAAAAAAAATAAATTACTGATAATCCCTTTAGAATGTGTTCATATTATTAGGTCCGAATATGAGTGATTTGGTAGGTACACCAGATTAAAACAACTAAATGAAATGTACAAAAAAAAAATTCTCTGAGTCTCAGTTATCTTACCTGTAAAATGGAAATCATAATATCTACTATGGCAGAAACAGTTACTGCGCATCAAACATCGACATTTCCCAGAGGCCTAGAAGTCAGGCAGGACCACGGGACTAGTTTTGGCCCACCGGCTGCGTGTCACTTCTGGGCCAAAGCATTTCAGAGCCAGTGCCTAACCTTCTGACTACCTCTTCCCCTGCTGCGGAGACCAAGGTGGCCACTTGTTCCCGAGGCTACACCTAAAACACGGCAGAGCTTTCATCAGGCTGGCCTGTGAGTCACTAGGTAGAGCAGAGCCCTCCACCTCCCCGGGTTAGAGCAAGAAATAAACCACTGTGTTAAGCCGCTGAGATTCTGGAGTTCATTTATTACTGCAGCATTAACTGAGCCGAGACAGACTCAGACTTCTACCCTACGAGATTGCCCCGAAGATAAAAAGTGCTTGGCTCTTAGTAGGTTTTCAATACAGGGCTCGCTCCCTGGGTCCTGGCTCCTTCCTCGGCTTCTGTAGCCTTCCTCACGACCCAGACTCTATGTACGATTCTCCCTCTCAAGCCAGAGAAGAAACATGGCAGACAGAACAGAGAGAACATTCTCTCTGCCGTGTTTCTTCTCTAGCTTGAAACATCCTTCTACTTCCCCCCAACCCCCGAAGTGTGTTCTGTTTCTGTCATTGCACAGCAGTATAAGAAAAGTCTCTGGAGAGCCATTCTGGCCAGCTGGACCTGGTCCCTGGACTGCCTGTCCTCTGGGCAGCCGCCCACTCACCTGCTCCTACCTCATTCCCAGCTACGCCTCTGATCCCGCTCCAACTCAGTTTGAAATGTAACCACCAAACTCTGGACCCCGCCCTTGGTGACCTGGGCCCCAGAATGACTCTCATGGCCACTGCGGCCTCTGTGGGCCCGGACCTGCACGGTGCTTCCCGGCTGCCGGCTCCTCCATCACATCCTCACTGGATGGCTGGTGCGTGCCTGTTCTGTCCGCCCACCACACTGGCTGCTGGCTTTGGCTTCCAGCAGCCACCAGTCCTGCTACTGCATCCGCTTCCCGAGAAAGCCACCTCCACCTGGGCCTGACCTTCTCCACTCCCCATGTGGCTAGCGGCAAAAGCCTTCAAACAGAAAGTACGCCTCTTTTCAGATTCCAAGATGACATTTCTCATCAAGACCGCAGGTTTGCAGTCGATGATGCAGAAAATCACAGCAGACAAGGGGACTGACCTGGCTCCATGTCAGCATGTTCTGAAGAGTCAGCAGTGTCCGTGGGCCCTGCAGCCCTCTCTCCGGGGCCATCGGATCCTGGAGGATGAGACGGGATCCTTTCTGTTAAAGCAGAGAACACAGACCCGAGTGAGCGGGGTGGCAAGGTGTCCTTGACCCGGCCTCACAGATCTGTCCCTGGCAGTCAGGGCAAATGCACACCAGTAGGGAGAGGGGGCTTGTTACTGGTCCCACACCCATGAAGAGAAGCAAGTGGGGTCCCAGACACCCTGGGAATCCCACACAAACGTACTCTCTGCAACCTTCCTTTCTTCTCCCATCTCATCTGGTCTTGTCTGACAGCCATTGTTGACATCTTTCCTCAAGCTGACCAAACCCCTCAAGGGCAGGGACTGCAGATCCGTCCTCTTTACAACCCAGGCAAAGGCAGCTTGGAGCAAAGTAGAGTGTTTCGTGAAGGACTGCCTGTACGCTGTGACGGGGGTGGGGAGCGTGTGGAACATGTGGCTGAGGCACTGGCCCCTGCAACGGTTCTACCATTGATTCACTGGGCAAATAAATACATCACTGAACCTTTTGAACCTTAGTGTCCCGCCCTATAGGATGGGCCCATCTTCCCTGTGATCTACCGTATGGGAGTACTGGGAGTCACACAGGCAGAATTCCTTACACACAAGAGCCTGGCCCTGGCCCACTTGTTTATCACTCTGCAAACCTCTAGTAAATCACTTCCCCTCCTTGAGCCTCTGTCTGAAAGAGAAAAATTCTGAACTAGGCTACTTGTCAGGTCCTTTCTGCCCCTAGAATTCTGTGACAATGTTGATTCATCTCTGCACCTCCAGTGCCCCAGGAGATATCTGTACACAATAAAGGTTTGTGAAATGAATAAAAGAAAGCCTATCTCACTCAAAAGAAGAGTGTGGAGAGGCTGAAAGGTTGTAAGCCATTTGCCTTAGGTCATTGCAAAAGGAGGAGCTGGGATTTGATCGCAGGTCCTCACATATTTAGGTCATTGCAAGAGGAGGAGCTTTTTATATAAAAGACACTCTAGGCTAAAGGACAATGCATGAAGGATACATTTAGGCATGTGAGGTAAAAAGTCATTGTTGGAGAAATTCCCTGAATACCTATTTGCCAAATATACCTAGGAGCCTAGCTAAGAAGACATTACTGTCTATCATAAGGTGAGGAATGACTGGTAATCGTCATTAAAGACAAAATTCTCCTAGCTGTGAGATTTTGCTAGTTTCATCTGCATTTCCTGTTTCTTTATTGTAAATTCTCATTATTCTAAACACAGAGTGACTATATTAGGTGGGAACATTCGCCAGCCTCTGCCCAAGTGCAGAGTACCCCTTCCCTCGGGGGTTAGGCTCCCGAACACCCTCCAGGTAGAAGACCTGATGGGCCGAAAGAGAATCAACAAGACAAAGTTTAGAGGTAAACCTAGAAAAGTCCTGATAAATCATGCTATATTCACTAAAATAAACAATTGGCAGTACACTCCATAGGAGATGACTATCATTTTATTGAGCAGTAATAGTTATTGTGCCCTTAATTTCTATTTACTACGCCTTGTTCATTATCAGTTTACTCTCCAAATTTTCAGAGAGGAGCAGGAAATTGTTTTACTGTAACAATGGACATGGTAAGAGGCCCTTTCTCTTGTGTACGGGCCTCTCCCCATATGCCAGAGCCTTGAGAATTTTAGGACTCAAAGCTGTTGGCTTTGCCCCCAAGGGTCCTGCTGGGGTCCCAGTCCTATCCTGTGACTTGGATGAAACACTCAGGGTCTTTCTCAAACCCCTCTCCTTTGTGCAGGTCACACAATTCCACTCTGCCTCCACAGCTTCAGGCCAAAGCTTGTGCTTTGGGCCGTCATCTGTGTCTCATTTGATCCAAGCCACCCCCCGTCCCTTTAAGAAGCTGCAGAACTGCAGTTCTACCCCTCTTCCACCATCTTTGCCACGCTTCCAGGGAAAGCCTCAACTTCTTTTCTTCTATTTACTTTATTTTCAAGGTGTATCCCTGAATTCCCTCTTTTTCAAGGTACAGTCATCACGTGGCACATGCAGGAGGACTGGTTCCAGGACCCCCTCGTGGACACCAAAATCCATGGATGCTTATATAAAACAGTGCAGTATTTGTATAAAACCTACACGCACCCTCCCAATATACATTAAATGACCTCTAGATTACCTATGATACCTGATACAAGGTAAATGATACGGAAGTAGTCGTAAATACAATGTAACTGCTACGTAAGTGGTTGCCAGTGGGGCAAATTCCAGTTTGGTTTTTGGAACTTTCTAGAAATTTTCCCCCCAAGTATTTTTGATCCGTGGTTGGTCGAATCCACAGATGTGGAACCCAATGGATATAAACAGCCGGCTGTACCTCCAATAAGCATCACATGACTGTTAATGAAACCCAAACTGTTAATGAAACCAAATGCCCATGGGTTGGCCAAAGGTTTTAGAAGTATTATACTTCTGCCCTAGCACTTTGTGAAGGGAAATCCAGTTAGGTGGGAATGAGGGTGTATCCATTCCTTTACTTGTTCACTCACTCATTCATCTCTATGCTGAGTGTTAGGTGTGATTCAGGACACACCGGTGACTCAGAAGCAAACCACGCCCTCGGGAAACTCACAGGATGACAAGGAAAATATGACAACACGGCCACAGGTAATGGAAATACTTGGCAGTTTTGTAAGTGGATACAGAAAAAACAGTGAGAGGAGGGAGGAATGGAGAGGCCCCACTCTGGCTCACAAATTAGGGAGCAAACCGTCACAGCATGCCGTTCAAGCCCAGCCTTGCACCAGAGATAGTGTCAGGTGGGGTAGCATGGGCACAGGGCAGGGCACTCGTGTGAGGAAGGACGTCACAGGAGGAGAAAGCGTGACAAAGAATGAGTGCGGGCTGTGTGGAGGGAAGCAGAGGATATCACACCTGACAGGGGACGTGGACCCCAGTGAGCAGGGCCCTGCAAGCCAAGGCAGAGAAAGTAGCCATCATTCAATGAGCGATAGAGAGGCACCGAAGGCTTTGGAGCAGAGACGGGATGTAACTGGAGATGTGCTGTAGGAAGAGGGATCTGGCAAGCTCGCACAGCTTGAGCTGGAAGGGGAGGGAGCTAATTGTGTGCCAGGCACTGGGCAGAGTGTTCGGTGCTGGTACGTATTTGATCTCAGTTAACCTTCTAAACAACCGTAGGAAGCACGCCTATTCCTTCCAGACGAGAAAATGAGGCTTTGGGGGATTTCAGCAGCTTGCCCCTAAGCCCCCAGCTAGGAAGCGGTGGAGACGACATCTGGATCCTGTGTTTTCCCTTTCCAGGTGAGCCTTAAAGCATGCTGTGACCCTGCACAGACACGTACACCGGACCCCCCAGTACACCTTCTGCTCCCAGCATACCTCCCACCCGCCCCAGGATGGGGGGAAGCAGGATATTTCCTGGGCTGCCCTTTGAGAGGCTCAGATGGAATTAAGTGCCAAGGGCCTTTGCTCCTGCTAGCTTTCCCCAAAGTGACCCCAAATCAAGCAAAAAAGACAATACCTTGACTTGGGTCCGAAACAACATGGACTACAGTCGCTTGCAGAGAATTTCAAAGGTAGCGGGAGACCACACTCCTGTCTTATAAGGAATGCTTGCTCTGTCTTTCCCTTCTCAGCTAAGCTTCACAGGAGCAGTGGACCCAGGAGCCCAGGGGAACATATTTCAATACCCAAGACTCTGCTGGACCATGGAGGATGTCAATGAAGAACCCAGCATCTATGGGCTGACTTCACTGTTTGGGAGAACTGCTCAGAGGACTCGATGGACTCCACCTGCAGCCTGGAGCCGATGATTATGAATCCCTCCCATCAAGATGCCTGCTGCTAAAACTTGTTTTTTTTCAGGGGGAAAAAAAAGATTTCCTCATTCTAAGTACGGGACATGGTGATGGCTGTACCATGCACCTGACAATCGAGGGTGCAGGCTTTCTTCGAGGAAGCCTGGCACAGTGGCATGAGCAGCGACTTTGGAAGCAAATCGGGTGGGTCTTAATCACACCCCACCGGTTACCAGCTATGTGGTTTTGGGCAGGCCATTTAGCTCCTTAAATTTCCTCATTATTAAATGGGAATGATAACAAGGGATTAGAGAGACTAAGTGCCAGGCACTTGGTACATACATAAGAATGTGTAATGATTTCTTCTTGTCTTTATGTTCAACATTCTGGCTTCACTCTCCCAGTGAGGTTGCTCTCCTCCTCACAAAGTTACCAACTGAAGAAATGGATATTTGGAGAAAAAAATGCTGCAGCTATAGCAGGTTGTTCATACCCTTGACCTAGTGCTTATTACCAGTGTCTTAGAATTATTTGTCAACACGTCCTTCTCCTCCACCAGACTGGAACCTCCTTGAAGACGCTGACCACAGTGGCTTCAATTCCTGGCACACAGATGTCCCGTTCTACCTTATTTCCGTTAGATTAAGATCCAAGCAAACCACACCGTCTGCAGTTCTTCTGGGATTTTATTTTCCCAGCCTGGTTTGAAGAGTGACTTCTAAGCAACGCCTTCAAGAGCAAATCCAATCCTCTGAAAACCATCTCCTTAGCATGGAATCATTAGCATGGAATGCTTCACCTTGTTACTCTGCTAAGACCTTTGGTTCCTAATCCAAGCCCGTTACATGTACCAACATATTCAATAACATCTTAATAATGCCAAACCACCCGGGTCTCTGGACAGAATCGGATGAGGTTGAGAGAGCTGGGGTCTAACAAGATACCAGAATGGCGCATAGCAGACAGGAAGGAGATGAAGCATTAAAACTAGATTCAAACCCTGGCTTGTACAGTTGGGACAGCCCTGTGTAGTGCCTGGGATGGGGATACATGTTCAGCAAAGGTTCATTCCCTTCTCTTCCTCTGACTCCAAAGAAAAGCAAAGCCATGAAACTCGTTTCAAGCAAACGGGGAGAGAAGAGAAGATTCGCCACATTCCTGAGTCCACTTAGAAAATTGATTTTTTTTTAAGCTTTTCTCCCTGAGGACTGAAGGAAGCAGGTTATTTCATTTTAATTATGGTTGCTCCAGCTGCCGCTTGTGAATCGCCAGACCAATTTTCAGATTAAAAAGAAAAACACACATACACACCCCCAAAGACAAACTCACCGACAGAATCTACTACGTTCGCAGAAGGACACCTCCTTCAGAGAGCACACCCAGAGGGCGGAGAAATCTGGACTGTCCTGCTCGAGACACTCAGGTCCAGGCAGAAATCCCTGGACGTGCTCACCACCTGCCTCCCCTCCCACATCGCCTCCTCTCGGCCCCCAGCGTCCAAACCCAGCTGGTGAGCCACACAGCAGCATAATGGAATGTTTCATGTCGAGCAGCTGTGCACTTTTAATGCACACAGGGGGAAATAAAGGCAGCAGATGGTTTTATGTAATCTTCCTGTGAATTTTTCACTGGGTATCCTCATTCACAAAGGCCTGAGAGAGTTTTTTTTTACAGGACCTCCATGGGTCCAGTGAGCCAGCCCCAGACTTGGGGGCCGGTGAGGATGGGTCTCTCATGCAGGGAAGGTGGGTGGAGCTCATTTGCCATTTTCTGGCCCATAGGCTGTATCCAGGTTTCCACTCAGTATTCTCCTGTGCGGTTCTCCCCCTGTGGCCTCCCCAGCAGCTCTCAATGTTAGCCACGGCAGACGATGGCTCATGAATCCTTCACAGGTGAGCTGCCCAAATCCGCACCACATGCGGATTTTTCCTGCAAAGGATTGAGGCGGATCCATGCTATTGCAGGGACCTTTGTCAGGGAGAATACTGGGTGGAGCAGATGGGGGCATCAGCGTTCAGCTGCCTGAGGGTAAGACAAAAGAGACTGGGCTCTCACCAGACAAAGATCATCTGCTTACGGCGATGCGTAAGAACTCTGCCTATAAGAGGTGGCACAGAAGCAAGCACAGGGTGGAGGGTAAACAGTTCTCAGGCACTACAAAGCAACTTGCTGATGTCTGTGGAAGCAGTGGAAAGCTTTCTCCGTTTTCTGAATCTTGCTTTTACTGCACCAATGTTCACCTTTAAGCCCTTCAAGCACACCATCAAAAATTCTGCGATTTGGGCTTCCCTGGTGGCGCAGTGGTTGAGAGTCCGCCTGCCGATGCAGGGGACGCGGGTTCGTGCCCCGGTCCGGGAAGATCCCACATGCCACGGAGCGGCTGGGCCCGTGAGCCATGGCCGCTGAGCCTGCGGGTCCGGAGCCTGTGCTCCGCAACGGGAGAGGCCACAACAGTGAGAGGCCCACGTACCGCAAAAAAAAAAAAAAAAAGAGAGAGAATGAAACCCTTTGTTGTTATAAGCCACTATGATTTGGGGGTGATGTGTACCTAGCATTAACGAGCTGATCTGACAGATTCATGGCTTCTATGAGAATTGTCGTATTCTTTTTTTTTAATTGAAGAATAGTTGCTTTACAATATTGTGTTAGTTTCAGGTGTAGAGCAAAGTGATTCAGTTATATAAATTCATTTTTTCCCGATTCTTTTCCATTATAGTTTATTAAAAGATATTGAATATAGTTCCCTGTGATGTACAGTAAATTCTTGTTTATCTATTTTAAATATGGTAGTGTGCATCTGTTAATCCCAAACTCCCAATGTATCCCTCCCTCCACTTCCCCTTTGGTAACCATAAGTTCGTTTTCTATGTCTGTGCGTCTGTTTCTGTTTCGTAAATAAGTTCATTTGTCCTGTTTTTTTAGATGGAATTGTCATATTCTTGAAGGACCCTGCCTCCCTGGCCATCACTGATTGGTTCAAGGCCGGGTGCCTTAGTAAAGCCAGATGAATCACAGTTGTGGGGGAGAGCAGAACCTGGTCAAAGCTGGACCAGTTGGAATTCTTCCCTGGGATTTTTGAAAACAGGAAGTGAAGAAGAATGTAGTCTCTAGTAGTGACGATTGTAAGAGATGAAAATTTGCTAGCTATTGGTGGCCATGTGAGTGTTACGGGTTGAATTGTGTCCTCCAAAAAAGGTTATGTTGGCATCCTAGCCCCCATGCCTGAGAATGGGACCTTACTTGGAGATAGGTTCTTTGCAGAGGTCATCAAGTTAAAATGAGGTTACTGGGGTGAGCCCTCATCCAATATGGCTTGTGTCCTTATAAAAACAGGAAAATTTGGACACAGAGAAGATCAGAGTTATGCTGCCACGAGCCAAGGAACTACCAGAAGCCCTGAGAGAGGCCTGGGGTAGACCCTTCCCTTCAGAGGGAACACGGTCCTTCTGACACCTTGATCTTGGACTTCTAGCCTCCAGAACGGTGAGACGAGGAATTTCTGTTGTTTAAGCCTCTCAGTTGCAGTGCTTTGCTATGGCAGCCCTGCAAACTAACACGGAAAAAATAGGGAGAGCTGGTTTGCAGGGAGAGAAAGAAGCTCACAAGGATAAGAGAAGTGACCAGAGCAGCAAAAAGAAACAGAACAAATCTTAACAGAATTAGAAGTGTGAACCCAATTCCACTGCATCGCTGCATTTTCTCTGGCTGCAAGGTTCGACTCCTTGGATTTGATGAGGTAGTAGTAAAAGTCCCTCTGTTTTGAGGAAGTTGATTCCGAGGTTTCTGTCACTTTGAATCAAAAGTCCTAAGCGGCGCTGTTATTCATATTTAATCATCATCATTAATGTTAAGAAAAGAAAAGAAATGTAGGTGGCTCCAAGCAGTGCTGAACTGACCAGAATGGTGACGGATGGACAAGCAAGCCCACTGCTTCCAAACGCTGTCCAAACATGTCCCAGGAAGAGACAGGGTTCCCTCCTGTCTGGGTACGACAGCTTTCATATACTCACACAGATTAATCCTCTTGCTGTTCTCTTTAATCCAGTAACAGCCAGAATAAAATCTGAAAAGGATTTTCTTCTGCACAGTTATGCCTTTCTTCCCAATCCAAACACAACTGCGTGCCTGGCCCCTTGAAATGCTCCAAAACAAAACAAGTCCAGCCCAAATCCCTCATCTCTTTTCATGTTATTTTCTTGGCTGCACAAACTTAGGGGCCTTTGTTTCTTCTGCTCTGCCCTTGGACGCTTCCTGTCCACATTCCCCTCTGTGTGACCTCCTACGTCAGCGGCAAGGGCTCCAAGCTAGCAGGAGAGAGGCAGTCAGAGGGAAGGCAGCTTGGAAAGTATTCACCATCCTGGACAAGAGCTGAGGTCCCCTGAAGCAACTCACCAGCCCTCTGGAATAACCAGCGCACACGGGCCCTCCAGGGCAGAATGTGGCTGCATAGCGGGGTCTGGCTTATGAGTTTGCTCTTGTAGAATAGAAGATAATCGTTCAAGCTGTCCTTGAGCCTCTGGGGCTGCAACCATTGTAAGAATAAGCGGAATCATTCTACCTTGACGATCCCACAAAAGAAGAGAGAAACGGCTCTCCTCCAAAGGACTAGGGACAGCAATTATCCACATGAGCAAGATTTGATGACTGCAGAGATTACAGAGCTCACTGCCCTGCCCCAAAGTAAAGGAGGATCCTGGTTTTTTTCCACATCTGTTCAATCCAGGAGAACAAACAAGAATATGATGCCTGTATCAAGCTGCCAGCTGTCTTGATGAGAGAAATTAGAAAAAAAAAGCAGTTTTCTGGGAGGGGTGAGGGCCAACTCAGCCTTGAACAAAGAGGGTGGGGAGGGTGAGAGGACTGAATGGATGCTGTGTCCTTCGTTTGTTTGCTCTCAGGCCCCATCCCCACACTTGCTCTATCTCATGGGGAACTGCAATGCTCACTGGCTTCTGGACAGGTGGGCTTATGAATGGAGGACACTGGCAGCAGATTGGAGGTAAGAAGAAGAGAGAAGCGAGGGTATCTCTCCCTCTCTTGCTTGTTTTAGACAGCATCCCTGGCAGTGGCCACATAACATCTGTCGCTTCAGGTCCTGACCCTGTAAAATGGTTCTGTCTCCTGCTGGATGGTCCCAGCTTTGGGGCTCTAGAAACATCACCTGCTCTCATTGTACCTCCAGGTCTAGGGGTGATAGTGGTTCCCTGTTGTTGTTGATCTCTGGGATGACTCAACTTGTACCATTTAGCTTCTTAGCCTTTGAATTAACTGTGCGGCCAACTCCCTCTATTAAATTCCCTCTGTTGAAAGACCTATGGTGGTTTCCATTTCCCTGCCTAGACTCTGATGGATAGAGGTGCTGAGAAAGAATCTGCAGGTGGAAGTGCCGCTCTGCAGCCTCGAGGACAATGAACGCATGAAGCCTCCCAGTGCTTGGGCTGGGATAGGGAGCCACTGCTAAACTGACCACTGCAGTCAAGCCCAGGAGGGAATAAGTGATCGGTGAAGCACCTGCCAGGCACTGGAAGGTTGGAAAGGCATCCCTGGAAGGAGGACAAAGTCAGGTCTCTGCGCTTTTTTTTGCCCCCATGAACTTAGGTAGCTTGAATGTGACTTCTTGTGTCGGTCAGTAAACTAATGTGGGAAAGGCCAATTACTGATGCAAGGGATGTGGGAAAGGCCAATTACTGATGCAAGGGATGCTGGGTTGTGAAGCTTCAGAATCCTTTGGCAGGTTAGGGTGGACTGAGTCTCTGTAGGGAAACCAGGCGTTTAGTGAAACTGAGACAGATCCAGAAAGACATCTCTTAGCAGATTCAGTGAGATGTTTGAGACTTAATGTGATGTGGCTGGATCTTGTCTCTGTTGACACCTACAACTGTTAAGGGTTATTATTGGTCCTTCCAAATTCAGACAGGTGGGAGAAGCCATGCTTTCTTGAGAGAGGATGGGGACAGGAATAAAATAGGAGAACATTTTTGGGACTGCTGAGAGAACATTCTTGGTTAGTCAAGAAGAATTTAGATGTGAAAAAGTATACATACACAGACAGACACAGGCTGGGACAGAGGAGACAATGGTGGAAAGAGTGCACCAGAAACTGAGGGAGAGTGGCTTTGCAAGCTCTCCTTGTGAGCTAGCCCCATGGTGGCAGGCAAGTTTCCCAGCAAAGGTCAGCTTCTTACAGTCAGAACGGGGGCTCTGAACCCTGACGCATTTGCCTTCTGCTTCTGCTCAGGCCCTTTGTCACAGGTGGCCTTTCAGTGACTGATCCAATTGTCCGAGACCAATGTCCCGCACAGGAACTGAAAGGACCACCAGGTGTGGAAGAGCAGGGCTGTTAACGAACTTCCACGTGCCTCACCTCCCTGGAAACCTCTATTGGTCCCAGAGGAAAAACCAGTGCTGGGACTTCAGCAAAGACGTGGTCTGGACCTCAGCATCCCCACCCACGCTGACACACGTGCTTGTTTCTATGTTCACGAAGCTGAAAACATTTGTGGGGGGAGAAACTGAATTGGAAAAGAACCAGTCCTTCCAGAGATGAGGAAACCCAAGTAAACTGGGGGGTTACAAAGGTTTCCCCACTTTAATTTTTTTCCATGTTATCACGTCTATTATGTTTTTTAATAAAACATATTGTAGAAGAGTTTTAGATTACAGAAAAATTGCAAACATAGTACAGACAGTTCCCATATACCCTGCTTCTATTTTCCCCTGGATTAACATCTTACAGGATGGTTCATTTGTCACAATTAATGAACCAATATTAATGTTATTATTAACTGAAGCCTATAGTTTATTTGAATTTCCTTAGTGTTTCCCTAGTGTCGTTTTTGTTTCAGGATCCCACGCAGAACGCCACATGCCATTCAGTCATCACAGGTTCTCAGGCTCCTCTTGGCTATGACGGTTTCTCGGATTTTCCTTGTTTTTGATGACCTTGACACTTTGGGGGAATACTGGAAGAGTATTTTGTAGGATGCCCCACTACTGGAATTTGTCTAATAAGACTCGGGTTATGGGCCATTGGGAGGAAATGTGCCTTGTTTTTAACTCTTTCTTTGTTTTAACTCTTTCTTATGGCTCTAGCCCAGCTGGGGCCACTGGTCACCAGCTCAGGAAGGCAGCTGCGGTAGATGTGCCCTGGAGTCACCACAGCACCTACGGAGTCACACTGTACACCCCAAAGTCCTCACAACGTGGCCACAACCGACCTCTCCAGCATCAAGTGCTGCATTTTCCTTTCCTTTTTCTCTTGCCGTATCAGACCTGCTTGCAATTTCCCAAACACACCCATACCTTCAGATCTTTATGCCTATGCAGTTGCTGTTTCCTCTGCCAAAAATGCATCCCTCCCCTTGGCTACCTGGAAACCCTCACTTGAAAGACAGGACCTAGCACAAAAGAAAGCATCCTCTTTGGAGTCTTCTCTGATCCCAAACAGGATTACTGGCCTTCTTCTCTGTGCTTCTTTGTACATTTCTGTGCGTTCCTGATCACCCTGCTTAGAACCGTGACACCCTCCGACACTCCCAGCCCCTTCCCTATCTCTTTCCGTAGTACTCTTCAGCATCTGACGTGCTCTATGTTTAACTTATTTATTGCTTGTCTCCCCTGTCAGAATATGAGCCTCTTGATGTTTGGGTATGTCTCTGTCTCTTCACGTGACGATGAACTTCCAGGGGAATGACCAGATCCCATTTAACAAGGGAAGCCCTGTGTTGAAGCCATGTCCTGCAGACCATTTCAGGACACCCTGATTATCATTAACTGCTGTCCCTTCTTTCAGGACGTCCCCCACACTCTCTGGAGTACCATCTCCTTGTGGCTGGAAGGGACAGGCAGTGTATTATTATGCAAGATCTTCTCCAGAAGTTTACAATCTAAGAGCTTCTAAGCAGGGGTGAGGCCGTTCTCTTTCTAGAGCTGGATTTCTGGCCTGGAACAATGCCCCTGCTCCAGTACTGGATGGTTGGGACCATCCCCAGGAGCTAACTTGGCCCTGACACCTAAGGAGAGGAGACCAGTCTCTGCCAGCGACTAGCATGAGGACACGGACATCCTCCCTGAGCCCCAGTTCCCTCAGCAGATAATGGAAATAACATCATTACCTACACTACTGCTACAGGGCTGTTGTGGGGATGGATTGAAAAATGGGTGGCAAAGCACTTTACAATCTGTCAAACCCAATCTAAAGCACTTTTGCTGACATCACCAACAACTAGCCCAGGGGTCAAGTTTTCCGAGACCATGACACTGCAGGAGCCCTTGGGCTCTCCATAACCCATAATGCAGTCAGGCAGCACGTGGGGGGGATGGGCATTACCAGGTTAAACTTTATAAACAAGTCGCTGGGCCTTTTGACTTAGATCAAAATCAAGTGTTTACTATAAAACATACACATAAGCCAATCATATGTTTATGGTACAAAAGATGTGTCCTCTGGCTGCTTATCAAAGGGTCTTGGGCTTAGTCTGCCTCTGATGTTCCTTTCAACCCACTGGACCCACTGGGAAAGAGGTATGTGCTGGGGAAGAGGTATGTGCTGCCTGGGAAAACCTGCTTCCAAACCTTGGCTGGGGTTTTAGCACACTGATTGTACAAGTTAATGTAAGCGGAAATTAATTTTGCTTTACAATTCTACACAATGAAAAGGAAAGAAAATAAAGTGAAAAAGACATCAAGCAGGAAACATATCTGTAGCATAGAAGAGGGTTAATGTCCATTCAAAAAAGATCTGGTGCAAATTGATGTGGGAACAAATTTAAGGACACCAATAAATAAATTGGGAGCAGACATGGGCATGTTACCCATTAAGTATATTAAGCAAATACACACATGGAAAAAATATTCAGTTACGCTAGTAACCAAAGAAATACAAATTAGAACAAAAAATAAAATGCCATTATACCTAAATTAGTAACCTTTCTTTTCCTCATAATGCTTTGGAGCCAGTTAGTTAAGTGTACTTATTTAGCACCTACTGTATACCAGCCACAATCCACTTTCTAGTTGTGTGACCTGGGACAAGTTATTTAACATCTCTGAGCTTCCCATCTCCTTATCTGTAAAATAAGGATAATGATACCTCTCCGTAGGGCAGTTGTGACAATTACAAAGTTTATTCACATATGCTAACACTTGTGATTCACCCAGCTCTGAAACTGGCAGGCAGGGGGCATTAGCCCTGAGCTTTAAGTGTGGAAGCCCACACTCAGAGGGGTGAAGTTACTCGCCCCAAGTCATATAGCCAAAGTGTCCAACACAGTTCTTCCTGCTTCCTGCATAAGCAGGAATGTGTAAGGGACTCTGAAGAGAGGCTGGTGAGTTGACCACTTCAGGTGGCTCAGAGGCTGGGGGGAGGTTAGGAGAGAGGGCCAGGTGGGGCCGGACTGTACGGGGGTGGGGGTGGAATGCAGGGGGTGGTCCACTCCCTAAGCCCTTCCTCTTAACTTGTTCCTGAACTGAAGATGTGCTTGTGGACCCCATCTGCGTTCAGCAATGACAGTGAGTGGGTTTTCCATTTCTTTGATAGATGATTAGAAAAGCAGGAGGTGGCAGCTGGCCTGTGTATTATCTGCTCCTCTTAGACACTCTGGAGTGATGGGCAGATGTAGTGAGGCAGGAATGACTGAGCACATCCCTGAACAATGTGCTCTCCACACGCTCAACAGCCACGGGCCCAGATACTAAATTCAAGACACGTTGTGTCCGGGAACAGAGAGAATGAAAAGGCATCTCTCTGAGTGTGGTTCAGAACTCTTATGGATAAGCAGTGTCTAGGAGAGCACAAGTGTCCTTCAGGCAGAACCTCAGCCAGCCGGAAAAGAAGCCTAATCCGTGATTTGTTTGGAGGTCGGAGCCTGGACCCAAAATGGCCAGGAGGCACGGAGAGTGGGTGGCTGAGAGCCCTCTGTCCATGCTGCTCCTTTTCTGAAAACCATCCACGAGGAAATTCCAGACTCACAGAACAAGGTGCTTCATGATCCAGCAACCACTGTCCTCTCTAACCTCACCAGGCACTTGCAGTTCCCCAAAGGTGTAAGGCAGTGTCAAGCCTTTGTAAGTGTGCAGTCGCTCTGCCTAGATTGTCTCCCCTTTCCCCACCCTCACCTTAAAAATTCTGCTCCCATGTCAGCTCCTCCAGAAGCCTCTGCTGAGGATGCCACCTGAGTCAGACATCACTCCTTTGGGTTCCCTTCACCTGCAGTTGACTTTGTTTATTTCTCTCTCTCTTCCACGAGAGACTGGACCACTTCTTATCTAATGCTGCATCCTAAGTCTAGCATGAAGCCTGACAGAGGCCGAGTACTCATATATCCCACAAATAGTTATTGGACGGATGGAAGGCTGGTTGGATGGATAAAATCAATGTTTTAACAAAGCTCGCCTGTAACTGTATGGAAGACGGAGGGGGTGGGTGGGGTATGGAAAGAGAGATGAACAAGACAAGTGGGGAGGCCGGTGCAGTAGTCTAGACTACGGCAGAGGCAGGGAGATGGGAAGGACGCAGAGGACTCCAGCGAGTTCGGTCGAGGGACTTAATAGAAACTGGTAAGCTCACAGAGAGGAAAGGTTGAGAGAGATGGTGCAGGGAAGCTGATCCCTAGCTTCCAGATGGAGCAGAATGTGATGCACTTAGGCAAGATAGGGACCCAGTGGTAACAATTCATATTGGGCGTGAGGGGTGGGGAACTGGGAGAGGAGATGGTGAACCCAGTTTTATCGGCATGGAAGGAGGCCTGGCAGAGTTCCAGTACATATTCTTCCCCTGCCTCTGGTGGCCCTTCGTGAACTTTCAGTGGGCAAGCCGTGGTTAAGATGGCCCGACAGGGTTTAGGTGATTAGAGCAAACAGAAGGCTCTTCTGACTCAGCACAGCATCTGGGGACCTTCCAATAAGCAGGAAGAAAGGGGCTCTTTCTATATGGCTGCAGGGAAGAGTCTGACAGCCCTGAATTCACCGCCCACACCGCATCCCCAAGGGGAGTACGTGGGCACCTCTGCCATGTGATGGATTCCAAGGGAGGCCATTCAGTGACTGCAAGGCACGCAGACTCTGGAGTCAGGCAGACCTGGGTTCCAATCCTAGGTCTACTGCTAAGTAGCCAAGCAGTCTTGGGCAATTCCCTTCACTTCTCTTAGCCTCAGATTCCTCATCCATAAAAGCGGGTGATAATTCTCACTTTCGATTGTAAATTTCTATTTAAATAAGCCTGCATTCTTTCCTCTGGGTACCTCATTCATCATTAGAGCCATGGGGAGAAAACTGTCATAAAGAAGCCTGTTAAGTACTTACTGGGCACTTGCTTTACGCTGGGTACCATGAAAGCTAGAGAAAAGTCTAACAGAGGGTCTGGTCCTCTCTGGACTTAAAGGAAATGGATGGCTACACACACGCCATTCCCTTTATAGACATGCGCACCTCCTGTCCCGCTGGCTCATCCTTCCTGGCCAAGTCACCTCGGGCAATTCACTGCAGGGCTCGGAGCTCAGCTTTCTCACAGGTTCAAACAGGGCCTGTTAACCTCTGCACCGAGGGCTGTCCCCAGGCTGGAATGAGATCACTTACGGCAAAGTGAGTGCCAAGGGGCAACTGCTCAGGGCACGTCCGAGTTCGTTTCCTGAACCTCAGCAGCTTTCCCAGCCTTCCCACAGGCTCCCTTCCACTTTCTCATTTGAACGCTTAATGGGTTTCACCCTCTTAAGTGACACCTGCTGGAAATGTAATTGTGCACATAATTGCTATGAGGAAAAGGAGGCAGCTCTATCTCCCAGTGCTGGTGCTTTAGGAAAAGAAAGAGCGCGCCCACGAAGGCTTTCCTGCATCCTGGCTGCTGGAGCTCTGCCCTGGGCTCCTTCCCTGGGTGCAGGGCACCTGCCCGGAGGACCGACCAGGCAAGGAGCAAATACCTGTGGAAGCATTCAGATTTCCAGAACCAAAGAGCTGGCATGGAGTCCGGGGAGGCGACGGGGCCATGTCATCACACTAAGAGGAGAAGCCTAAAAATTCCACTAGAATTTCCCCGACAAATTCTGATTAATTTCACAAGGCAGGTCGGTCCTGTGGTAGGGCAGAAGTGAGAGAGGTGGGGTTGAGATCTGGGATAGGGGTCCTGTCTGCCTCTCTAGTTGTGGGGTCTGTTACTGACTGTTACTGATTTTCTATTACTACTGATGGTCTATTACCAACGCCCCTCCCGACGGAGTGAGTACCTCTGTAGGGGTATTTGCTCCTAAATGAAATGGCCCCAGTGTTTTGTGCCCGTGAAGTTTCTATGCTTACTCTTTCTCGTGCTGGCATCTCCTCCCTGACCATCAGCGCTCAGGGGACACCTCGTGCGGGGATCTGTCATGCACCTTGTCCGTTGAGTCAGCCCTCAAACAACTCTACAACAGGACTTGGCTCACTGGGCTGTAGTTATCTGGCCCCAACTCAGCAGATTCCACAGACAGGCTTTCCCAACACCCTTGTCCACCCCTACCCACCCCGGCCCAGTGTGCTTTCTGTTCTACAGAGGCTAGATAGCTGGAAACATCACACAGACTCCCTTGTAGCTACACCCAGGCTCTCCTGAGCAAACACACCCACAGGATCACAGAGGGCAGACACTGGCTTGGGACGTGGTGGCTGGGCTCAGGTGAATCAGGGCTTCCCGTAAGCACAGTGGCCAAGGTGATCATTTATCTGGACGGCTGCATGGAGGTTTTACTGTTTAGTTCCTAGAGTTTTGAGTCCCATGGGGTGGGAATAAAGGAGACTCCAGTCCAATAGGCCTATGCAGTGTTTGGGTACTTCTCTGGTTCTGCGGCATCCAAGCTTGGGTCCCTGGCATTCCTGGAAAGTTTTCAAGCCACCTAATATCCTGTTCGAAATCCCTTTCTGTTTAAACTATCCAGAGTAGCTTGTCTGAAATTAAGAATCTTGACTGAGACAACATCTGTCCGCCCCCAAACTGTAAGCTCCTTAAGAGCCGGGATTCTCCTGCGTCCTTCTCTCCCCTGGGGCCAAAACATACTCCGTGCCTTTAAGATCTCTACTGACTATGGGACTAAACTCAGGTTGGGGTGGACAGACAGGTATCTCCTGAGGCCCCGCCCACTACTGCCAGGATGCTTTGTTGCTATCCTGCTAATGCCTGGGAAATCAGATCACCTCCTTTATTAAGATCTTGTGCAAAGGAAGAATAAACAAATAGGTTGTGATGTGGGTTGAGAGGACTTCTTATCAGAGAAGTGAAAGGATCGCAGTGCACAGACAAATTGAAATGTGTTCTGGTCGCCGCAGAGGCTTTTTTTCCCCGCTTCCCGCCTGGCTGGCTCTCTGCCGTGTTCCAAGTAGCTGAGGGACTTCCAGATAATCAAAGTTCTCTAACCATACATACTGTTAGTAACTCCTTTCAGACCCCTTCCTCTCCAGATGTACAAAGAGAATAACAAAGGGAAATAAATCCAACACTTCCTCGCTACACCCCCTAAACCTCTAAATCTCAGCAGTTCTGAATCATCAAACCTTGCATTTCTCATTAACTGCCCTCATATGCAGCATTTTCAATTAAGCTGGGAGCACTGCTATACTGATTATGTTATGATATTTGTCCTTGCAGATTAATATGCAGCTAACAGTTTGGGACTGCTGTCTGGATTGTATTCCTCTACCTACTTGAAAATAAACATTTCCTTGAAAGCTGTCCTTGACTTAGGGACTCAAGGCAATGGGACCCCAAAATTAGGTGCTCGCAGATGAGTTCTCTCTGCAGAGCCAGCTCTGGTTGTACCGGAATCTGATCCCATTGAGCTACCGGCAAAACATCACACGACGCCCTGGGCAGGGGCACACTTATATTTTCTCTGTATCCCCACATAGCCCTGTACTCATAGTAGGTGCTCAGTTAATGCTTTCTCATCAGACCAGCCATGAAATGTCCTACTAAAAACACAACAGAAACCCTGCAATATGTCTGCTTTTTGTTGAAAACATGGCTCTGTTCCATGAAAAACACAACCAAGGAAGGGCAAGGAAGTCATACATGCTGTTGCACGTTCTGAGTCAGACACTTTTAAAATACATCGGCTCATAAATCCTCCCAAGTACCCTGTGGGGCAGATGTTATCATCCTCATTTTACAGATGCAAAAACTGAGGTTCAAGGAGGTCAATCACAAAGTGTGGGACCAACGTAGGAGGCCACAGAGACCTGGAGGCATTGAATCTAGGGCCCATGCTCTGTCCAGGACAACTGGCATTCATTAACTCTGTTATGACAGTGCATTGATACGGACTGGGCGTCACAGAGCATATAAGATACATGTCCCTGTGCTCCAGGAGGGCAAAGGGAATAACAGTCATTTAATAATAATAATAACAACAGTTACACTCATTATTGACGTTCACTCAGCACTCATTACACAAAGGGCTGCTAAGGAGCATCAGGGCTACAGGACATCAGAGAGGTGAGAAATTGGATGCAGAGGTTGGGAAGGCTTCTGGAAGGTGGTGGACTTGATGCGTGCAGAAAGCAGGCCTGGCAAGTCCTGGGGGCAAATCAACGAGCACTGCTGCTACGTTAGCTGTGCTCACATGCTGTGTTCCATAAGTAGACTACGAGTTACTTAGGGACAGGGATGTCTTATCATGAACCTGTATTCCCCACAGTTCTGGGGCCTCCAAAAGCCACAGGGAAGCCTTAGTGGTAGATCCTGGATCTATCACTTTTTAGCAGAATGACTCTGGGTAAGTCATTTCAGAGCTCTCCAGGCCTGTTTCCTCCTTTGTAAAGGCGAGAACTCCTGATTGCTGCAGTGTTCAAATGAGCAGGGGTATATGACCTCATGCCATCAACTGTCAAAAGCTCTGCAAAGCTAACCAAATGTTGTACATCAACTATACTCCAATAAAATTCAAACAAACAAACAAACCAAAAATAAAACACCACATGCTGAAAACCGAAAAAAAAAAAAAGGCAGAAGAGCTAAATAGACATTTCTCCAAAGAAGACATACAGGTGGTTGAAAAGCACATGAAAAGATGCTTAACATCACTAATTATTAGAGAAAGGCAAATCAGAACTACAATGAGGTATCACCTCACACGGGTCAGAATGGCCATCATCAAAAAATCTTTAAACAATAAATGCTGGAGAGGGTGTGGAGAAAAGGGAACCCTCCTGCACTGTTGGTGGGAATGTAAACTGATACAGCCACTATGGAGAACAGTATGGAGATTCCTTAGAAAACTAAAAATAGAACTACCATACGACCCAGCAATGCCACTCCTGGGCATATATCTGGAGAAAATCATAATTCGAAAAGATACATGCACCCCCAATGTTCATTGCAGCACTATTTACAATAGCCAGGACATGGAAGCAACCTAAATATCCATCAACAGAGGAATGGATAAAGAAGATGTGGTACATATATACAATGGAATATTACTCAACCATAAAAAAGATGAAATAATGCTATTTGCAGCAACATGGATGGACCTAGAGATTGCCATACTGAGTGAAGTAAGTCAGACTGGGAAAGACAAATATCATATGAAATCACTTATATGTGGAATCTAAAAAAAGGCTACAAGTGAACTTATCTACAAAACAGAAATAGAGTTACAGATGTGGAAAATAAACTTACGGTTACTGGGAGGTAAGGAGGGTAGGAGGGATAAATTGGAAGATTGGGATTGACATATACACACTACTATATATAAAATAGGTAACTAATAAGGATCTACTGTACAGCACAGGGAACTCTACTCAATACTCTGTCATGGCCTATATGGGAAAATAATCTAAAAAAGAGTAGATATATATGTATATGTATGACAGATCCACTTTGCTGTACACCTGAGACTAACACAACATTGTAAATCAACTATACCCCTATAAAAATTTTAAAAATAATAAAATATACAAAAAAGAAAAAAAAAAGCTCTGCAAAGTAAGACACTAATTGAAGCTGAAAACTATGGTGGTTAAGTGCTCTGGAGCTAGACAGCCTGAGTTCCAATCCTGGCCATTTAATATCTGTTATCTGATAGCGGGACCTTAGGTAAGGCACGTTGTCATGGTTTCTTCATCTTTTTTTTTTTTTTTTTTTTTTTGGCCTTGCTGCGCAGCTCGCAGGGTCTTACTTCACTGACCAGGGATTGAACCCGTGCCCCCTGCAGTGGAAGCACGGAGACCTAACCACTGGACCACCAGGGAATTGCCTGGTTTCTTCCTCTTTAAAATGGGGGCAATAATAGCATCTACTTCATAGGGTTGTTTTGAGGATTAACTGGGCTACTGCATGTAGAATTTAGCCTTGTGCCTAACACAGGAATCTCAATCGTCATGAGCAGTGCTGGAAGTTCTGCTATTGATATCCAAGAATTAATAATAGAACTTGCGAATCTTCGGCCCTTCTATGACATGGACTCTACCCTAACTTTGGCCAGGCAAATTGTAAGTCCACCCCTTAATTGTAAGGGGTCTGAGCAAGGATGAGAAAGGCTCCTGATAACCACTGCTCATAAATGAAATCCATCACAGACCAGCTCCTCCAGAAAGCGCACCTGGACCACTCTGTCTCACCATAACCACTTCCTTTGCTGAATTCCCGTGGAAACTGAGATTCATCACAGACCAGCTCCTCCAGAAAGCTCACCTGGACCACTCTGTCTCACCATAACCACTTCCTTTGCTGAATTCCCGTGGAAACCGAGATTCATCACAGACCAGCTCCTCCAGAAAGCTCACCTGGACCACTCTGTCTTACCATAACCACTTCCTTTGCTGAATTCCCGTGGAAACTGAGATTCATCACAGACTAGCTCCTCCAGAAAGCTCACCTGGACCACTCTGTCTTCCCATAACCACTTCCTTTGCTGAATTCCCGTGGAAACCGAGATTCATCACAGACCAGCTCCTCCAGAAAGCTCACCTGGACCACTCTGTCTTACCATAACCACTTCCTTTGCTGAATTCCCGTGGAAACTGAGATTCATCACAGACTAGCTCCTCCAGAAAGCTCACCTGGACCACTCTGTCTTCCCATAACCACTTCCTTTGCTGAATTCCTGTGGAAACCGAGATTCATCACAGACTAGCTCCTCCAGAAAGCTCACCTGGACCACTCTGTCTTCCCATAACCACTTCCTTTGCTGAATTCCCGTGGACACTGAGATTCAGAGATTTTTACCTCATCGATGGCTATGCAACTAGTAAATGGTAAACTAGGATTTAAACTCAGGACACTGGATCCCAAAACTTGTCCAATGCAAGCATGGGAATCATTTGAGCATCTGTGCCCTGATACTTGGAGAGTTTTAGCATGAAATCATCTTAACCTGGGGTCTTTTAAAAAGCAATCATTTCATTAAAACTTCTCTCTCAATGTTCCCCCCTACACAGGATCTTTTTTAAGTTTTTCTACTTTTTCTTGAGTCAGTTTGAGAAGCTTGTATTGAATACTTTCCCAGAAAACAGCCTGTTTTATGGAGACTTGCAAACTTGTTAGAGTACACTAGTGCATTGTATTGTTACCATTTTAAATCACATCATTGCTTTATTTCCTTTCTCATGTATTTAGTTCTCCTCTTTTTAACAGATGATTTTCCAGTGCTACATCTATTTTGCAGTATACGGTTCAATACGAAGTGCACACACACGCACAAAGTTATTTTAAAATGCTGGTCACAGAGAAAGCTGCCTGGCTTGAAAAAAAGTCAGAATATATCTTTGAGAGAGGACTCTTTTGGTGAGGATAAAGCCATCATAAGACTGTTTGGCTCCGAAAGGGGAGGCCTTCTGGGTTTAAACAAACAATGAATGAATCTGACCGTGGACTGCTGGAAGAGGGGTTCTGGGGGGACCCAAAGGGAAGAGGACAGGAAGAGAGGGCCAGGCACCAAGGTGGCAAGCAGGGAAAGGTTGGCCAGGGAGACTTGGGGTGACAAGGGAGGGCCTGGGCATCATGCAGTCTGTGGGTTGGGGCCTGGGCTGTTTGCTTTTAACATGAAGAGGATTGGTCCCTTCAAGGTTGGAGGAGATCCCAGTGAGGAGACTAGGCTCACCCCTGAAATCATGGGAGCTTCCTAAGCAGATAGAAGGAAGAATGCTTAACTGAGTTTTTTACACTTGATTAATACTTAACTCATAGGGTCACTGTGGGGATTAAACAAGATGATGCAGCCTAGAGGCCTAGCATGGTGCCTGCTTGTTGCAGACCATCACTAAATGTCATATACACTCTGTAGATGGATGGACACATGCATGATATGTGCAAACGTGACGTGAGTGAGTGCGCACGTGGTGGGGCAGGGGAATGTTGGTAGGGTTGAGGCTGAACCCTTCAACCACAAGCCTTCAGAGAATACTTGCAGGCCGAGGAAGTATAACATCAACCACTACTCAGCCCTTAGCTAGGTAAAGCAAAACAAAACACCCCAAAAACAGTCAACGGGTGGCGGGACCCTGGAGTCCTTTGTGAAAGGCAGCAGGTGAAACCTGGCCCTGTGAAATTACCCCCCATCTGTGACCTGGGATTTGCAGGGTCCCATCAACAGGCTAGTCCATGGGCGGCCCTCCCGAATTTCATTTCTAAGCCTTGCATTTGGGCCCCATCTCAATTAAAATCAGTTAGAAGTCAATTTCACAGTGGTTGGTTTTATAAGATCCCTGAAAAATGATAAGCGGGAGACAGACAATCTCTTGTTTGGGGAGCAGAGGCCTTCCTCAGATGCTTTATTTATTTATTTTTATTTGATTTTAATTTGGTCAATAATGTTTATTTAATTTTTTTCTCTGAGTCCAAAAACAATATATGGGCAAGAGGGGAAAACAGCTGTCTTAGCCCTCACCAGCCCTCAGACTAATGGTGATTTTTCCCTTCACCGCCTGTGAAGCTTAAATAAATACAGTTCCCAAAGCTGACGAGAAATCATTTCCAAATGTAGAACCCCAGAAAGGTGGAAAGAAAAGGCAAAACAATCATCCACAGTCTTGCTACCCAAGGACAACCACGGTTAACAGTTTTTTTGTGTGTTTTTCCTTTCTGTAATTTTTCTCTAATTGTTTTACGTGGCTGAGATCACACTGTATGTGTGATTTTATATACCGCCTTCTGCACTTCCTGGTATATACCATAAACATTTCTGCATGTCGTTAAAATCTCTGTAAACATCATTTTTAACGGCTACAAAATATTCCATTCTATGAATGAACTGTAATTTACCTAACCAATTCACCAAAGTGGAGCATTTAGTGGTTTCCAATTTTTCACTCTTATAAATATAGCTGCAGGGAACACCCACGTGTATAAATTTTTGTCTGCATTTCAGATTGTTTTCTTAGGACAGATTCCCAGAAGTAGAATTACTGGGTCAAAGGATATAGACTTTTTTTGCAGCTCTTGAATCTTCTTGCCAGACTGCTTTTCTGAGCAGCAGTCCCAACCTCTGCACCGGCCCCAACCCCCTGCAGTGTGTGAGGGCCCCTCCGTGCATACAGGCAGCCCTGTCTGGTGCATTTTTTAAACCCTACACCCTGGGAAGGGACATTGCCATTTGTCTGGGGCCTGGAGCCTGAGGAGGGCTTTAATTCCTCTGAATCCCCTTTGGTGGCCCCAGGAAGGGTCAGTGGTCTTCTGTCCCCCCTGTCCCCTCCCCTTGTGTCTGGCTTCAGGCCTTTCATCTGGGGCACTGAGAGGGCTCTGTGAGTCTCTTGTTCCCAGCAAGGATCCGTGACACAGTAGGAGGCGGGGAATGGGGGAGGTGTCTGTGATTCCGAGGTCATTGTTCAGCACCTCTCAGCAATTTATCAGACTCAAGGTGTCCTGTTTGCTCCCTTTCTTAAGTATCACCACCAAGCGCATGAGAAGACTTTGTTGCACAAGTCTAATTGGCTGTACTCAAACCCATCCTCACCCAGTGTGTTTTGGGGTCTGTTTTGGAGAACCCTGGAGAAACCCTCTTTCTGATTTGTACTATACAGGTCACCGGTCATGCCCTGATTCAAGGGCAGTGCTGAATTTAAAGAAAAAAACAAAACACTTCAAAGGGGACACTGTGTGAGCCTTTCCACAAGCAGAATCGGAGAGCTCCAGCCAAACGCCATGGGGGATATTTAATCATGAGAAAAACATAAACACAAGAGGAGGGAGGGCTGCAGGAACAGAGCCGCTGGCATCCAGGGAGGGAGGGCGAGTGTCAGCGGGGCAGGAGGTTATATGCTCACCAGGGAGAGGCAGAAAGAAAAGATCTGAGCGCCTCCTGGGGAAGTGGGATTGTGGGAGGTCTTTCTCGTAAATGCTGGGACAGCCAGAAGAGCCAAGACTTCCCTTTTTACCTATCGGGACACTGTGGCTGGGAGGAGTCATGTGTCTATAGCCATAATCGCACAGCTAGTAAGAGACAGAGCGAGAATTCAATGTAGGACCAGCTGAGGCTGGGTCCAACGATGTCCTACAGGAGAGTTTCTCAAACTTTCACATACATGAGATTCAACTGGGGGTCTTGCTAAAAAACAGATCCTTTGGACTGGAAGAATCAACATTGTGAAAATGACTCTACTACCGAAAGCAATCTATAGATTCAATGCAATCCCTATCAAACTACCACTGGCATTTTTCACAGAACTAGAACAAAAAAATTTGCAATTTGTATGGAAACACAAAAGACCCCGAATAGCCAAAGCAATTTTGAGAACGAAAGAAGGAACTGGAGGAATCAGGCTCCCAGACTTCAGACTACACTACAAAGCTACAGTTATCAAGACGGTATGGTACTGGCACAAAAACAGAAAGATAGATCAATGGAACAGGATAGAAAGCCCAGAGATAAACCCACACACATATGGTCACCTTATCTTTGACAAAGGAGGCAGAAATGTACAGTGGAGAAAGGACAGCCTATTCAATAAGTGGTGCTGGGAAAACTGGACAGCTACATGTAAAGGTATGAAATTAGATCACTCCCTAACACCATACACAAAAATAAGCTCAAAATGGATTAAAGACCTAAATGTAAGGCCAGAAACTATCAAACTCTTAGAGGAAAACATAGGCAGAACACTCTATGACATAAATCACAGCAAGGTCCTTTTTGACCCACCTCCTAGAGAAATGGAAATAAAAACAAGAGTAAACAAATGGGACCTAATGAAACTTCAAAGCTTTTGCGCAGCAAAGGAAACCATAAAGAAGACCAAAAGACAACCCTCAGAATGGGAGAAAATATTTGCAAATGAAGCAACTGACAAAGGATTGATCTCCAAAATTTATAAGCAGCTCATGCAGCTTAATAACAAAAAAACAAACAACCCAATCCAAAAATGGGCAGAAGACCTAAATAGACATTTCTCCAAAGAAGATATACAGACTGCCAACAAACACATGAAAGAATGCTCAACATCACTAATCATGAGAGAAATGCAAATCAAAACTACAATGAGATATCATCTCACACCAGTCAGAATGGCCATCATCAAAAAATCTAGAAACAATAAATGCTGGAGAGGGTGTGGAGAAAAGGGAACCCTCTTACACTGTTGGTGGGAATGTAAATTGATACAGCCACTGTGGAGAACAGTATGGAGGTTCCTTAAAAAGCTACAAATAGAACTACCATATGACCCAGCAATCCCACTACTGGGCATATACCCTGAGAAAACCATAATTCAAAAAGAGTCATGTACCAAAATGTTCATTGCAGCTCTATTTACAATAGCCCGGAGATGGAAACAACCTAAGTGTCCATCATCGGATAAATGGATAAAGAAGATGTGGCACATATATACAATGGAATATTACTCAGCCATAAAAAGAGACGAAATTGAGCTATTTGTAATGAGGTGGATAGACCTAGAGTCTGTCATACAGAGTGAAGTAAGTCAGAAAGAGAGAGACAAATACCGTATGCTAACACATATATATGGAATTAAAAAAAAATGTCATGAAAAACCTAGGGGTGAAACAGGAATAAAGACACAGACTTACTAGAGAATGGACTTGAGGTTATGGGGAGGGGGAAGGGTAAACGGTGACAAAGCGATAAAGAGGCATGGACATATATACACTACCAAACGTAAGGTAAATAGCTAGTGGGAAGCAGCCGCATAGCACAGGGAGATCAGCTCGGTGCTTTGTGACCGCCTGGAGGGGTGGGATAGGGAGGGTGGGAGGGAGGGAGACGCAAGCGGGAAGAGATATGGGAATATATGTATGTATATAACTGATTCATTTTGTTGTGAAGCTGAAGCTAACATACCATTGTAAAGCAATTATACTCCAATAAAGATGTTAAAAAAAAAAAAAAACAGATCCTGATTCAGCAGGTCTGTGGAGGGCCTCGAGAGTCTGCATTTCCAACAAGCTCCCAAGTGACACTGATGCTGCGGGTCTAGGGACCACACTTGGAGTAGCAAGACCCTATCACTGTGGTTCCAAACTTTAGTTAGCATCAGATTACCTAGAGAATCCCTTAAAATACAAGTTTCTGGGCCTCACTTCCAGAGTCTGTGACTCAGTAAGTCTGGGATGGGGCCTGAGAATCTGGTTCCAGGTGATGCTGCTGCTGCAGGTCTGGGTACCACCCTCGGAGAATCCTGCTTTACACTATAGCTCTATTGGGGTGGTGGGGGAACAGTTCTCAGACTGCTCAGATGCTGCTTTGGGGGACTTCCTGCGTTCTGGAGAATACCGTAGGCCCTGGTTCTTAGGAAGGTCTGGAAGTGGGACTGCAAAGAGGCACTACTTTTGTCCTGAGACCCTCAGCACTTGGCTACAGCATTAGGAGGGACAGGACGTGTGCGTGTGTGTGTGTCTGTGTCTGTGTGTGTGTGTCTGTGTGTGTGTGTGTGTGTGTGTGTGTTGGGAATTGGTATGATGAGTCTCCAAAGCCCTTGTAATCTCCTTCCAGAACCAGACAGTGATAGGAGAGGCCAGAGAGTTTCTGCAGCAGCTTGAAGACTCACCCATTAAAAAAGTCCACTTTGCAGTACATCAGTTATATTATGTTGTCGAACAGAGCTTCCTGCTTGTTGGGTCTTGGAGTTTAATAAAAAAATATATTATGACTCATTCCAAACTTTACAAAAGTCCTTGGGGAATCTGAAATGAATCATGTTAAGCTCCTGTTATAAAACAAACAGTCCTCTCTTTCACAAGCCTGTATCTGCAGCAGCCCCGCAGTGCGGGGGAAGGAAAGGGAAGACAGGGAAGGAGACTTAGAGTGAGGGGTGAACTCTCTGCCCCGGGCCTTTCTTAATCAACCAGAGATTTCTGGGATGAAGGAAGGCAGAGCCCAGAGAGGTTGCCTGAGGAAAAAGCCTTCTTTAATGGTGGGCCTACTTGCTAAGAGTAGCGGTAGCTTGAAGAAGAAAGGCCTCGGAGGTCAACTCCTCCAGACAGCCTTCCCTGATTTCTCCAGGCAGACATGCTCTCAACTGCATGGCCCTTTATCTCTGCCTCTGAGCACAGAGGACCATCTCCTTCTGTGCCAGCTCTTTATGGCCATGATCACTCTTCAATGGCACTGTGACCCTGCATGTCTAACTGACTGATTGACTCTATAAAGACCCTCAGTCTCCATGTCTGTTTTCAGACACTGAAGGAGGAAACCTCCTCGGTGGAAGTAAGCCCAGGCTGCGCGAACAAAACCCAAACTAGGAAGAGGGTCAGTGCACAGACGTCAATCGGGCGTTAACTGACACCACATCTGTTCCTCCATGCTGCGTCCTGGCTGGGTACCCTCCGTGGAGGCGGAAAGCAAGCCTATGAACCCCGCTCCACCTCGTTCAGGCTGGGGGACTTAGAGAAAGCCACTTCACCTCTCTGTGCCTCAGTTCCTTCGTGTGAAAATCAGAGATAATAACAGAATTGGCACCATGGTTATTGTTGGGAAAGTTAAATCAGATGACACATGAAAAACACAGCACACAGTCAAAAAAAAAAGAAAAGAAAAGAAAGGATCCAGTTACTAGAACATGAGACCCGAAATCTGAGACAGAGAGAGCAGTGTAAGAGGTGAAGTCCTTATATAATTTCAGGCCAAAACCCACAGGTATGTGTATGGAAAGTGTGTTCCTGCCTCCCATGTCTTATAGGAAAGGAAGCTAAAGAAAGGGCATGAGCTGCAGAGTGGCCCGTACCTTTGGCTGGGTCTTCACAAGCGGGCACAGAAGCCCTGTTCACCCTGAGGGCTCATACTCTGGCCCTTTACAAAGGCACAGGACCAAGCCTTCTGTCTTGCTGAAGATACAAAAGCCTGAGGTTACAAGGATCTTCTGCAACTTTGAGGTGACCTAGTGGAACTTCACTGAGCTTCTCCGAGGCCCAGACCCCTCCAAAGTGAGGTACTACCACTCTAACTCAGAATTAGGTGGGCTACCGGTGCAAAGCCCCCAGCAAGGCGCCTGACACACAGTAGGCATTTAATAAATAAACACCTGTTGACCGAGTTTTCACTGAGTGGCCTAGATGATGAAGGGGTTAGAGCAGGGGTCCTGCAGACCTCTCCCTCCTGAGAGTTTGCACAGTTCTGGCAATCTGAATAAGCAAATCCTTCCCTTCGTGGCCAGGGACCACAGCGTTACAGAATTCCCATCAGGGCCAGAGGAGGGCGTTCTGCTGGCGCACAGGGTAAAGGTATTGGAGATCCTTCCAGAAGTGTCCACCACGCCTCAGAGACAGCCTATTTTGGGTGTCTCAATTGTATCTATAATTCTACCCCTGAAGTCATTCTGCACATCTTTCCAAGTATTCAAAAATAAAACTCCTGCCTGATAGAGGTGGTAAAAGGATTTTCAGTAAAATCAACAACAACAACAAAAACCCTTCAAATACTATTTTTAAACACACACACACACCTTCCTCCCTTCTCCTTTTCCATCTTCACCAAAGACCTTTGAGTTATGAAGCGCACTTAACACCATTAATTGCCATGGAAACCAAAGCATCTTCCACTGAATATGGTCAACTTTTTCTGCAGAGGATATTCTTTTTTTCCCTTTCAGCAGAGACGTTGAATAATGGGCTGTTTTTGTTCCTTTTGTGGGAAGACAAGGCTCCCCTCCTCTGCCCCATTCCTTTTGATGTGGTTACTTCCTCGGCCATAGTACTTCTTCCTCTGTGATAGTAGAAGCTGGCTCCCGGGTTTCCAGAAGGCTGAGAAAGAGGAAGAATGTCCTTGGAATTCCTACTTTCGGAGGATGCTACCTGTGGGATCCAGGTGTTCTCACCTGTTCTTCGGCAATGATTTACTCTTCTCCCATTTTATTCAGCGTCATTAACAACAACCCTAGCTGCATGCAGTAACAATTATTAGTAATTCCATTTGCTGGAGCACTTACAATGAGAATGATAGTTTTTATCTAGTACTTACTATCTGCAGGGACTAGTATATGTGAACTACATGTGCTTCACAGGGACCGTGTAGATATTAAGATTATCCCCATTTTACAGATGAGGAAACTGAGGCACAAAGAGATTAATCCACCTGCCCACAGGCACCAAGCTAATAAACACCCTAAGCAAGATCTGGACATGGGTCCCTCAAATCCAAACCTAGTCTACACATTTTCTACCATGCTTCTAGTCTACCTTTGAAAAGAAATGATAGTATAACCCTCAGTCAGTCACTAAATTATGAATGAATTGATTGACTCAATAGTTATTAAGCCTCAACTATATATCAGGCACAGTACTGGGTCCTCTTTCAAATCATGTACTCAGCAAACTCAGCTGTCTGAAACTCTTGTGAGAAAAAAGAATTATGCAAAAAAGTCTCTGAGCCACCCAAACATACCATAACATTCACACACTACATTTATTTGAGAAATACTCCCCCAACTTCTTTACTTTCTCTATACACAATGTAAATAAGCTGGTCATCTAAAATCAGAGATCTGGGTTTGGATTCCAGGTCCATCACTCCCTAGCTATGGAGTACTGGGTGATTTACCTAACGCCTTCAAGCTTGTTTGTAATATTTAAAATAGAAGTAATATCTCTGAGGTGGTTTTAAAGATTAAATCAGAAAATAGATGTAAGGTGACTATTCTTAAAACTGACACTTAGTAGGAGCTGAAAAATCTGTTATTAGCAGTAGTTGTGGCATTATTAATTCACTACAGAAACACTTACTATGTGTTGATGATTCCCAGCACTCTGTCTATGCTCTGCACTTATTTTCATCTAAGAAAATACCCAGGAAGTCAGTTGTGAGACTCATGAGATAATCAGTATACAGGCTAAACAGGGTACCAGGCATAGGACAGGCACACAGATGGTTTCGGTTCTGCCCATTGAAGGCTCTTCTCTGGCTACAGGGCCATTGTTTTTGTTGGAGCCGAGGACACAAGGTAGGAAGTGGCAGAGCTAAAATTTGAACACACATCTGGTGGCTTCCAATCCTGCACCCGGGAATAATTAGATTGGAGACATTTGTCCCAAATGGGGAATAGATTCTCACACATTCCCAAGTCACTGAAGCCAACTCAGCTGACCTACATTCCTTTTTGCAACTTTCAAAATTTCTGCCGTAACTTCTGCTCTTCTCGTTGAGGATGCCTGGTTTCTAGGCATTAAAGAAAGGAGTGGTCCTGGGGAAATACTGCCTTCTATCAATCCAACATTAGACACAGTTCAATTTCTTAATGACATTTCTGATCATTATGCCATGCTTCTAATTGAAAATTAATAATTGAAACTCCAATTATTACAAGAGTCAATAGAAGGCAACTCTAGACAGCAACTTGCTAGGCAAAAGCTTTAATTCTCATTCGCTTTTTAAATTCAATAGGTGTCTGGTTATTCAATTATTTAATGAACATGCATTTCTTTCGGCTATATCCTGGGAAGAAGTTTAAAAATAAAAGGACCTAGAAGTGATTTTTTTGATAAGCTGTAAGTGTTATTTAGACTTCCAGTTCTGGCAATATGGTAGACTGAATTTACGGAGAGAATTCAGTACCAAGGCCAAAGCCATATAGAAATGTGGAACAAAATAAAATGGAAGAAAATTAAGGAAGGAATGTTTAACCGGAGCATTAAGTGAAAGAACTGAAGCTGTGATGGCCCAGAAGTATAAAGACATAAGCATGAACCTTAACAGCTAAGAGCTGGGGTTTGAACATTCGTGTCAGCGGAATAAGATGTGGCCCCAGGGCCACATGAGGCAGCGAGTTAGAACAGAGAGCCTGAAACCCCTGCATGATGTCAGGACCTTGGAAGAGTCTCCTCCATCCATGCATGAGATCTCTGCCCATCGAGTTACAGAGGAGGCAAAGAAGCTCGTTTTCGCTCAGGTCTTTGGATAGAAAAAGAAACAGATTATGGCAGGATATAGAAAAACTCAAGCCTGTGGCACATGCAAGTATGAAATCTAAATTTGCACCAACTGTGGGTTACTAGAATCCTAAACCAAGAAATTAATGTAAAAACTGGCCCAGGGCCAATGAAACCTCTGTGGTGCTTGGTTACATCCAGCACAAAACAGCTCTATCGACTCTGTAAGGACACTTCCATAACCTTGAATGCAAGAAAATCCCATTGGAAAAAATAAAAACAAGAACAAAAACCACAGCACCTGAACATGAGTTTACCAAAAATAAAAATCACAAATCACCCAAGAAAGCACTTCACCAGCAGGCACAATAAGGAGGCTTACCACCCTTGAAATACTTAAATAGTCTGAGAGATCACAAATGTATTTCAACGACTAAAAAGATAAATGAAGGGATAACAATCTATTAAAAGGACAAGACACTACGAAGGCAGGTTTGAAAAAGAACCAAATAAAACTTGAGAAATGAAAAAACACAGTCATCATTACAATTAAAATTCACAGGCTGAATAAAATGGCAGATTGAGCACCGCTCAAGAGGGATACAATGAACTCAAAGAGAGGTTTGAGGAAGTTTCCCATAACGTAGTGCAGGGAGATGGATGGAAAATATGACAGACCTGTTAAGACAAAGGAGGAGAGAATCAGAAGATCCAATGTACATCTATCTAATGGAAATTTCAAAAGGAGAGAATGGGGGAGAGGGACTATTTGAAGTGATAACAGAGGAGAATGTTCCAAAAATGATGAATAACATGAAACTATGGAATAGTAAAGGCAAAGAAAAAATTATAAAAGCTCTTAAGTGTCGGTTTCTTTGAGTTTTCTCAAAGGGATCAATCTTTGGCCAGCTGAAGAATTAAGAAATAAGAAGCGTCCATGGATTAAAAGAAACACAAGACTGGGCAATCATCCCTGGGGAGACTGGTGCTCTGTCAAGCAATTCTGTTCTCTATCGTATCAGTCTGAAAACCAGGGTAACTACTATGTACCATGAATGCTATAGAGTGGAAGATTTCATTAGTGTTCCTAATTCTTCATTCCTCACCTCATGCCCTTTGCCCTGAACTTTTCAGTACTTCCTATTAAAGGCAGAGGGAAAAATGTGCCCCAGCTACCCTGCTAGTTCAAGGGAGATGAGAGACGTACACAGCCAATACGGATCCAACCCACAGGTTGGAGTCAAACCCAGCTAAGCCCAGTTTAGTTCAGCGGGCACCAACTGAGCCCTAGCCACATGAGTGGGAATAAATGATCATTTTAAACCCCTGAATTTTCCAGTTGCTTGTTCATGCAACATGATTGCGGCAACAGTTGCCCGAATGCATATATTATCTCAAAAGACTTCACAACTCTGGTACAGGCATCGTGGCCCCTATTTTACAGTTAAGGAAACTCAGAGGCTCCAAGAGTCAAGAAGTAACGCAACGTGCCCTGTGTCACGCAAGAGCAGATTCAAGAACTGAGGCTTCTTCAGCCTGTACAGCCCAAAGTTTTAGCTTCTATATCAAACTGCTTCTCAACAAATGTTTGGATGGATGAATGAATGAACAGATGAATAACATTTCATCGCCTGCACTCACCCAAATGCATGCTTAGGGCCTGTCCACCTTAAGGCCACAACACACTCATCAACGTATCCGAAGAGGCTCGTTTTCCTTTTATGAGGTGTCTGCTACACAAAGAGCTTGCCCAGGAAATGAATCCCCTTCATGCCAGGGGGAAGAAAAGACTGCACTGGAGTGGAAGATAATCACAGACTGTCAGGCTTGCTGGCAAGCGGATGGTCTTCACGGTCCAACAGAGGGTGTCAAGGATGTGACCTCTGGGGGTTGACAACAGGCAGCTGACGAAGGCCTCATCTAAATGGACGACACGGAGGCCCACAGCTGATCCGTGTCTTAGAGTCTGGTACTCAGCAGCTGCAGAAGCACAGTCTGACTGGAAGAGCTCCCCTTCTGAACCGCTGGGATGGTAAATAATTAATCGCCTTGTTCTACTTGGGGTGGGAACAGGCAGACCCTTCTGAGAGGCTACAGAGGGTCCCTGTTCAAGTAGCAGAGGAGAAACGTGTTTAGACCCTCATCCCTCTGTGAGATTGGCCATCTCAACATAAACAGAATTAAAATCGATGATAACATTTTAAAACTTGAGATTTGGATCCTGCTTCTGATTCCACAAAATAGTTTAAAAGTTATTTCTGGTTCAGTAGAAAAAAATTAGACAAAGGATAGGAACAGTCTATTCGGAGAAGAACAAACACAAACAGCTAATAAACATATGAAAAGATGTTTGGCCGCACTGATAATTAAAGAAATGCGGATCAAAACAATAATGAAATGCCATTTTTTTTTCCCCATCAGGCTGATAAAATTGGAAAAGCTTGATAATTCCCAGTGTCTGTCCCTAGGGAAGGGGCGATCTCATCTGCTACTGATGGGAGCACAGGCTGGTGGAACGTTTTAAGGGACACCTTGGCAACATCCAACAAAATTTAACTACATACGTTTTAGCCTATCAGTTCTTTTACTGGAAATTTACTCTCCAGCTATACCCACCTCCCCACATAGGTCAAGATAGGCGTGTCAGGAATTCACTAAGAAGTTACTGGTAATGGCAAAAATCTAGAAATACTTAAGTGTCTGTGGACAGAGGGTGAAGTTAACAATCTCAGGTACGTTGAAACAATGGAAGAATATCCAGCAGTGAACAAGAGTGAGTTAGTTCTGCAGGGATTGAAAGCAAAACATCTAGACGTGTCATCAAGGGGAAACCACGAGGTACAGAGCAATGGGTAGAGAAACCTCTTTCGTGTAAATAAAACTTGGGTCTACATTTTTTTTTCCTGGAAGAATAACAAGAAAATCTTTTACAGTCGTCACCTTTGGAGAGAGGCAATTAGGAACCTAAGATGATTGTATGTTTTATCTTTCTGTACACGCTGCACTTTCTGATCATGCAGGTCTACGCTTTTTTTTTTTTTTTTTTTTTTTTTTGGCCATGCTGCGCAGCCTGCGGGATCTCAGTTCCCTAACCAGGGATTGAACCTGGGCCATGGCAGTGAAAGCCCAGAATCCCCAATCACTAGGCCACCAGGGAACTCCTCCATGTCTATTTTTTTTTTTTTTTAACTTAACAGGAATTATCTGGGCAAGGAGATTAAAGGTCTTTTTTGTTTTCCTTACCCTCACACACGTTAAAAATGTAATAAATGTTACAATTTATTATAAAAAAGATGTGTTAACCCTAACATATTCAAGTGCCAGGCTGGGAGTCACACACGCGCGTGGAAGTGGCCTCGTGTACAGGGAAGGACATGAAGGAGAGACCGAATCCTCTAAGTGGGTTTCTTTGGAAAGCCCGAGTTGTCCTCTCTGGGGACAATCAGAAAAAAGACAAAACTGGGGCTTGGGAGGTGGAAAGGAGACAGTGGATGGCAGAGTTGGGCAGATGCTTCCACGTGCAGCCTTGAAAGACACGAAGGGAATAGAAGAAAGTCTCAAGATACTGCAAGGGCGCAGCGTGCCTTCCAGGCAACAGGGAGGGGAAGGATCCCAGGAGGGCCATGGCGAGAGCCCAGGAGAGGGCCCCCTGGGTTGAGAAGCATAAGCAGCAAACCCATGGGCGACTGGAAAGTTCTGGAAGCCACTGGGGAGGGGTGGGCATGGTGCAAATCCTCCCGCAGTTAGTTACGCAGGGTGAGGGGGGAAAATAAAGGTGCCTCCTATTATTCTATCTCAAGTGTCCATGTTTATTTTCCCACTGGACTCTAACTGAGAAGCCCAGGAAGATTCTCTGTCTCCTTTACCGCCCAGCACACAGTAGGACCTGTTTGTGGAACAAATGGGATGCCTGACACCTGCTGCTCAGTCTGGCCTCTCATTTTCCCGACACCTTGTTTGCATCTCACACACATCCCTGCAACACTGCAGCCAGGTAGCCTTCAGAGCACAGGCTCTGTGGCCAGAAGTTATTTATCCATGCAGAGAAGTTCAGAGAACTCCTGGAAAGGCTGACCTATTTCACCAGTTAGGCGATATCTAAACAATAAAGATTCATTTGACTCTATGAGATCAAATGTAAAATTAAAATTAATTTAAAACTACAGCATACAGCTCCTTACAAAAACACCTTTGATGTGCATTCAGTGCACTGAACAGCTGCAGTTAGGGAAGGCAAGAAGGTTTCAATTATCCCGGCTACTGGCGGAAAGAGATAACGTGGATAAAAGAAATCCACAGATAATCAAAATTAACAATCCTTTATTCTTTCTCTCCATTTCAATGTTGTCCCGAACACGCTCTTGTGAGGACCTATAAGAAATACTCCGATTTGTTGAATCTTCTATTCTGTCCCTTTTTCTGTAGAGGTAGACGTGTTGATAAGGTCAGGGACAGAAGTGGTCTGTGCTGAGAATCTACCGTGTGTCAGGCCAGGGCTGGGCTGGGCATTCTCTGTTTGCCCCTCCACCTCCTTTTTCTGCTTTCTCCTACCTTGTTCTGTGCCCCAGGAGGCTGACCTTTGGAGGTACTGTCACTGGTGTTCCTTTCCCTCTGACTTCTGCCTGGGTTTAGCCCACGGGAGGCACTGGCATCGGAGGGCCAGAGGAGAGAGAGGCTGGGGAATTTCCTCCCCCCCACACCTCCCTGCTAGGCTGTGAGTTGGCAAGGGCTTCTTTCTTCTTTCCAAGGCCATGGGTCCCCATCCGGCATCCTCTCCTGTAGACACAGTTCTTTCTCAGTAATTGCTCCCACCCATTCCCTTGTAGGCCTAGGGGTGGTGATGATTCCCTGCTATTGCTAATCCTGGGCTATTGCACCGTCCCTTACTTGTTTCCTGACAACCTGACATTAATTAAACTCTCCTCAATCACCCCATTTGAGTGTGGCCATCAGCGCCCTGCACTTATCATTCATTGTCTCATGTAGTGTCCCCATTTCCAAGAGAAGAGAGAGCCTCAAAGAGGATGACCCCTTGCCTGTGGTTGTACCTCTAGGAAACGGCAGAACCAGAATCCCCAGCCTGGTATGTCTAACCCTAAACCTTAGTGATCTGACAGCCTGATTATACTGCTGAGAAACCAAAGCAATCAGTGAGAATTTGCAAAATGTACAAGAGAACCACTGGAAATTTTCTCAGAGTTGGAAGGATTAGAAGGCTGGGTCTTTAAGACTGTTCATGATAGGTGTGTCTAGATCTGGTAGGAACCCTGCATTTTACCAATTACTTTGCCTCTTGGATTCCAACTCTTAAAGGTCTTGTTTCTGGACTCCAAGTCTCACAAGGCAAGCCGCCTTCAGATTTTGTGACTTCCATTGGGCTATCGGGCTTTCTGGGGACGGGGCTTGGGAGTGAGGGAGATGCTCAGCTAGGTAATTAATCAATCCTCTATGTCTTTACTCATCCATTCGTCTGGTCACTCCATTTACTAAGGGACTGCTCTGTTTCAGGTCCCGTGGGGTTGCTAAGATGAGCAAAACACAGCAGAATGTCTGATGTGGTGGAAAGAGATCTGTACAAGACGTAGTGTGAGCACAGAAGAGGGCAGTTCACCTAGCCAGGATCAGTGGCAGAGGCGTCCTGAGAAAGCAACCCCTGAGCTGCATTTTAGGATGTGTAGGAGTTAGGGTAGTGGGGGTATGGGCGGGGCCGGGGGGGGAGGGCAGGGACAGTCCAGGCAGAGGAAGTAGCCTGAGCAAAGGATGAGTGCCCGGGAATGCCAGAAGTTCAGCATTTCCAGTGGTGGAAAATGGGCTGGAAAGGCACCCAAGGAACAGACATGGTGGGTCTTGCTCAGGGTACTAAGGGACTAGGCCTAAGTTCTAAGATTAGGGTTCAGTGTCGAGGGCGGCCTAGAAGCCTCAAGAACTGGATGGTTCTCTCCCCAAAGACTGCTTTACCTTCTTAAAGAACTTATTTAAAGAGTTTTCAAACCTGGTCAGAAGTAAAGACAATACTTTAATGAACCCCTACAGACCTATGACTCAGGGTGCTGTTCCGTAATCTCCTCCAGTTTCAGATCAGGATTGGACCTAGGGCCTGAAGCTCACCTGGCCTGCAGGTGCAAAGACCCTCAGTTACAAGGACAGGACGGTGGGAGGCATCAAGGGTCAGCCAGCTGAACCGCAGCCAGAGGCGCTCCATTGTAAATCAACTCTACTCTAATTAAAAAAAAAAAAATGACAAACAAATACTGATCCACTTGATTCTGTTCACCTGCCCTATAGAAGGGTGGAGGGTTAGGGGCACAGAGCTAATGAAATAAAAGTAATAAATGAGAAAGAGCCGACACATGTCTTTGGCACATGGGCTACCAACCCCCGCCCCCCGCCCCCGCCCCGCACCACCTCCTGCTCCAAATAGAGGCTCCTGGAGTAAAGGAGAATATACAGGCAGGCAGAGCAGATCACACAGAATCTCCACCCGACCTGTTATCAAGGCCACTGCATGTGCTGTTCAGAAGGGAAAACTTCAAGCTGAACTTGAGACCAGAGAGGATCCCGATTCCACAAATGCTATCATTAAGAATCATCATAGATAATGCGGTTTTAATTAGAAGGGCTGAGATATTGGCAAGTGTTCAAGAAGCTCATCATCTGAGACTCCGCCAGCATCGTGGGTGCAGACAGCCTGCAGGATGTGAGGCTGCGCAGGTGGATGAGTTCAAACCTTCTTCCTGCACCCCCGGGGGTGAGGGGTCGCTCCATTCACAGTGCAGACAGAGGGGATAGAAAAAGCCTTGCATGAATGAGGAGAGGAAGAGAGGCTGGGTGGCTTGTCATGTGCTGAGGTAGAAAGGGGTTTTGAGGTCAGACAGGCCTCTCTATCAGATACTGACAGCGAGACCTTGGACAAGATTATAACCTTTCGGAGCCTTGGTTTCCTTGTGCGTCAAACGGAGACAACTACACCTATGCACCGCAGGGCTAACGGAAGGATTAAATGAATTAACGCACCTCAACAATGGTCCAAGTGACCTGGTACGAACTGGATGCCCAGAAAGCATTTCCCATTTACGTCCTTCTCCTGAGTCCCCAAGCTAGGAGGCAGGGGCCACATCGGAGCCCAAGTCTTTGTGAAGCCAGAGGTTAAGCCCCTTCAACAACTGCACACAACCTCTCATCCACTGCTGGCGAGGAACAGGGACAAGGCTTTATCTCACGGGGGTCAAGTCTGCAGTAAGTAAAAGTGAACTTGACTTGTAAAACGCCAGTTTTCAAGTGTGAGAAGTTTCCTGTTGCATCTCGAAATCCTATTAGCCTCCTGCACCAGGGAATCTTTAGGAATCTTTACCAGCAGTGATTCCATTAAATACCAATAGATGGCCAGCCTTCGGAGCACATCACATAATCCTTTCCTGCTAACAAAGCTGGGGGCTTAGGCAGACGCCCCCAGTTATTTCAACCAGGGTGCCAGGGAAAGCGGCTTGCCATTGTATGCAAGTGCCCCGTTGTCTCCTGGCCGCCCGAGAATGATGTGTCTGTCACTCACGTGAGCCCGCACCTCTCTAGGCAGGCAAATCACCTTCATGCTGGTCTGTACCTGGCAAAGTGCGTAGCTTTTACAATACCTGGCAATCACCTTACGTAGCTTTTATACTAATCCTACAAAATAGATTTTATCAGCCCCATTTTACAGGAGAGCAGACTGAGGCTACAGAAAGCATGTGATTTACGGAAGGGCACAGGATGAGGAAATCCATGGAACCCAGATTTGCCTCTTTTCTGGCTAGAGACCCCCTCGAGGGCAGACAATGTGACTCGGCCCCCTTGTGAGCCAGCAGGCAGTGGAGCGCCTCCTGGAGAAGACACGTGCTCGAGGGATCAGTGATCAACCCCTTGCCTTAATTCATCTCCCTTCCCCCTCCCTGGACAGCTCACCTCCTGGTGGCAGCTCAAGGCTCTCCAAGGCTGCCCCCCATTATCTCACCCTCCCTGGAGTCCCTGCTCCCGACACAGAGGGCCTGCGGCTCTGCTTGGGACCCAAACCCGACAGTGCCCGGTCTTCCCCGAGCTCTTCCATTCCTTTCTCCAGCAACTCCTTGAGCAAAGAAGACGACTGAGCTGTGTAAATGATGCTTTTGGAGCCTGGCTTTTCTTCTTCTTGGGAGAAGAGGAAAAGAAAAGGGAGAAAATGAAGCTGCTTTGAGAGGGCAGCCCAGGCAGTGTGTAATCACCTGGGCTCTGAAGTGGTTCTAAATGAACGACAATTTGCCATGAGGCACAGGGACCCATGTTCCCGTGTACCTTGATCTGACAGGTATGGAGAGGGAGGCTGCCTAGCGGGTAATTTCTGACAATGAGCCCTGCAGACTGGACCTCATGTATGGGAAATTTCCGGGGCAATACCTCCCCCATCCACTGACCCCCTCGCCCCAACACCTTTGCACCCCACGTTCGACCATAACGCAGTACCTGGCAGTGGACCTGGGCCTCCTTGGGCTTCTGGGGGGTGACCCAGCAGAGCTGCCGTCATGCTTCTGGGGTGAGGGAAAGCTGTAGAATTTGACCTCACAAACCTGCACGAAGGCCTGTGTTGGGGACCGTGGAACAGACACTAATTAGGCACCGACCATGTTCCTGGCCCTGTGCTAAGGCCTGTTTCCATGTATTCATCACCATCCCATGAAGGGCTACAGGGAATGGGGATGGCTTTCTTCCTGGGGTGATGAAAATGTCCTAAAATTGATGATGGTGACAGTTTCACGACTTGATGAATCTACTAAAAGCCACTGAACTGTGTATGATCTGCCTTGTGAATATTTCAATAAAGCTGTTATCAAAAAAAAAAGGAGAAAGAAAAAGAAAAGGTGTATCACTAATAGGATATTATTTGAATCCATGTTTTCTAACTCAAGGTGTGAATCTCTAACTAAATAAAATACAGTTCCTGCTCTCAGGTTTCTTTTCTTTTTTTTCTTTTTTTTTTTTTTTTTTTTTTTTTGCGGTACACGGGCCTCTCACTGTTGTGGCCTCTCCCGTTGCGGAGCACAGGCTCCGGACGCGCAGGCTCAGCGGCCATGGCTCACGGGCCTACCCACTCCGCGGCATGTGGGATCTTCCCGGACCGGGGCACGAACCCGTGTTCCCTGCATCGGCAGGCGGACTCTCAACCACTGCACCACCAGGGAAGCCCTCTTTTCTTTTTTTGAATTTTATTTTATTTATTTTTTTTATACAGCAGGTTCTTACTAGTTATCCATTTTATACATATTAGTGTATATATGTCAATCCCAATCCCTATTTTCTAACAGGGAAGAGAAGGAAAATACTCAAATTATTAAAAACATAAGATGGAACAGGGTAAGTGCTCCATGGGAGATTAAAGCAGGAACATGAGAGTTTGTCAGAACCAGCTCAGAGGGGTCATGGATTCGAGGTTTTCTAAGTTGCGCTGGGAATGCAAAACTTCTGCCCCAGTGTCCCCGCTGGTACACATGTCAGATCACATGTCCAGCTCTGGAACAGGGGACAAATCATGATAACACAACCCTTACATAGTTATAAGTGCTTTTGATAACGCCAGATACTCTTCTAAAGGCTTCAGATTTAACAACCAGTTTACACCCCACCGCAACCGGACGAGGTAGGTACTATAATCTCATTTAGATCTGAAGGTCAGAGAAGTGTGGTAAGTCGCCAGAGGCCATACAGCAAGTAAGTGGCAGAGTTCCAGCCCTGGTTTTCTGGCTTGAGTTAACACAACCTCTACACTATGAGGCTGACGGGCCCCCTTACACCCTGTCTCACTACCACTGACTCTGCCCTGTGCCCTCCCTCCCCGAGATCTAAATTCTGTAAGGCTGCTGGGATTGGAGTGACCCTTGGGGTGAGTGTTACAGAGGAGTAGGGAATGTGGACTCAGAATAAAACGCAGTCCTTCAGACACAGCACAGGAAAGGGAAGGGCCCTGGCCCGGGAGCTGGTGCCTGGGTTCTGAATACAGCCCTGCCACCAAGTCCTGCTGTTCCTTGCTTCTGTCTGGGCCTCGGGTTCGTCCTCTGTGAAATGAAAGGGTCAGACGGGAAACCTTTAAGCTTCCTTTTGCCCTAAAACCCCAGGATTCTCAGTCCAAGGCCTGGTCCCCACTCAATTTGCTGTCTCAGGGCTACACACTGGCCCTACCTGTGACCTTCCTGATTCTCAGTATCCAAGGAGGCCCCCTGACCACACAGAGTTGGGGCTATGCTCCCCAGAAACCTTGTCAATTCCTGACTTCATCTTCCCCCTTGTCCTACCTATGCAGGATGGCCACTCCCTCCTAAATATCGCTATTTTTGTCTTCAGTTATGGTAGTTGCCAAATTGTTAATGAATGAATGAATGAATGAGTGAATGAGCGAGTGACTAAATGCCTGCCTGTAAGTTACCCTTATCACAAGGCTGTAATGACTGCTTACTCATCTGTCTTCTTCAAAGAGCTATGATTTCACCAATGCCTAGGGCTTTTGTGCTGGGTTCTGTTCTGCACATATTCAGGATAAAATGATTGTGGTGAAATGTTCTAAAAGGTGCAGTAGCACAAAATATGTGACTTTGGAGCTGACTCAGGAAATCTGGGGAAGCTGCAGGACACACACAGCTGATACTGACAAGCCCGGCCAAGGGAAGCAAAATGCTGGACACACAAGGGTCACAGGACTCTGAGCTCCAGAGCCACCAACAGCACCTGGAGGAGGGGCCAGGGTTGTTCATGCCGCTCTGGGCCAGGCCCAGGAGGGGGTTCAGACCCAGAGGTGATTCAAACTGTTCGCTTTTGCAACTGGCTGGCTCTGAACCCCTCTAGACCAGCACTGTCCCATAGAACTTTCTGCACTGACAGCATGTTTTATACACCTGTGCTGTCCAATACAGTACTCGTCACATGTAGACTAAAACACTTGAAATGTGACTAATGCAATTCAGGCACTGAATTTCTCATCTTATTTTCTTTTAACTAAATTAAAATAGTCCATATGGCTAGCGGCTACCACGTTGGACAGCACAGGTCTGGACCTTTAATACATACGACGTGTCTGAATAGATGCACACCTGACTTCATGATCGCACACCTCTGACCCCACACGATACACCAGGCCAGGCCCCCGAGGACCGCGTGCTGCTCAGTTAGCAAGCCTGGCTACTCCCTGACCTCCAGCTCTGGCATTGGAAACCTGGGCTCTGGTCTCAGCTCTGCCTCTGACAAGCTACGGATGGCGCTGTTGGGCCTCTGAGCCTCAACTTCCTTATCTTGCAACTTCACAGGCTCGTTGGGGAAAAAGAGGAGAACATGTATGGCAATTAGCTGGCCCATACAGGGCACTCCACAAGCATTGGTGCCCTCCTCTGGTCCCCTCCTCCACCCAGGTCCTCACCCCTGCTCTTTACTCTGAAGGGTCCCATGATCTGTTGGAATTCAAGGACTCTCAACCATGGGACGGTTCCTCTAGAGTCCAACCTGCCTTTTCCCTCTGGGTGTGGCGTGGGTCTGAGCCCTTGGCCCATCCTCAGCTCCCTCTGCATCCCACACCACTGACCCCCGAGAAGCGCTCTCCCCACTCTCCACTGGGTCTGGGGGCCAGTCGAGGATACCCAAGGACAGAGAGAGCGAGCTGTGGGTGCAGCAGGATGTGGCAGCTCACACTTTTTTTGGACTGTTTTCTTCTTTAGGAGGAGGGATGTTATGGGTTTGGGGATGAAACTGCTTAAAAAGCACAGATCTCGACAAAACAAAGCCAGTGCTTCTTCCACAGTCGGTCTCTCAAATTTCTTCCCCAGCCCCCAGAGACAAATCCTGGGGTAGGCCTCCGAGTTCCTCCGAAGAAAGATGTTACGCTGCCAACATTTGGTTTCTTATAACCTCTGGATGGATGAAAGCAAGTCATAGGCATGCTCCATGGAGGCTCCAAAGGGGCCTGTGAGGAACATGAGATCACAGCCCAGCAAGGGTTTCCTTACTTTTTGAGAAAAACAGCCTTCAGGATAGATTACTTTTTCTCGAGGTGGAGACAGCGTGATGGAAGGAAAAAGCCTCAGAGCTAGGAATCTGAAGTTCCAATGGTTTGTGAATGCCCAGATATGCCAGGCACCAAGCCTGCACCTTCCTACACACAATGGGTCCGAGCTCTGCACGCACTTGACCGGGGGGCGTCTTGGGGGCTCAGTTTGCCCTCCCATACAATGAGGCCAGTAATGAGCCTGCCTCACGGGGCTGCTGTGAGAGCCCCGAGAGGCTGAGGAGTTGTAAAGTGCCACATAGCACACTGTTTATGGGAGGTTTCCCATGGTCTTCCACGAGCTCTATTCATGGAGACCAGCCTGGACCTTTCTTTGAAAATTACCAGATTCAACAAAAAACATCTGGCTCAGGGCAGGGAGCCCCCCAGGAAGTGGACATTGGCCCTGACGATTAAATTACCACTAACCCTTGGCTAGAACCGAACACAAATTTTCTAAGTGTAAACTGCTCCTTCCATCCATTTCTCCCAATGCTTTGAAGATCAGGCTCTTTCATACCCCCATTTCCTCACTACAGCAAGAAGAGATGCTTCGGAAATGAGACCTCGAGATGCAACCCTGAAAACAATTTTAAAAGGAATGTGTGACACAGCGAGTGGTCGAACCACTTGGAGAAGCGGCGTGATGTATTAGGTCTAAAGAGAGGGAAAAATTTAGATTCGAATCCCAGCTGAGTTCTAGGCTGGCTGTGTGATCTTGGCCAAGTTACTTAACGTCTCTGAGTCTTTTAAGTAGCTTAGCTATAAAACAGGGATAATGATAACTACATGGAAGGGTATTTTGGAGGCATATGTGGGGGTGGGGTGATACATAAAGGTGACTAGCGTAAGAGATGCTTAATAAATATTCAGTGAATTGAGATGAATCGAATCAGTGCACACCATTCTTGCTTCCCTGCCTCCCCCCAACACCTCTGGTGAAAGCTCAGCTTCACTAGCTCTCCCTGCCCCACCCGCCCAGCACAACATTCTTTTCCGGTGGACTCAGTGGCTACAGGAAGATGGAAAGCATTTGGCCAGAACGCCGACCTCATTAACTCCCTCGTCTCTCCATCTGTTATCTATCAGGAATCCCTTGCAAGGAGGCAGGTGACCAATAAAAGCCCTCCCGTTTCCCTTTGTCTCTGGGCCAGTGCGTGACCGCGCAAAGCCGTCTGCAACCGTGGGCCCCCGTCAGGGCTCAGCTCTGGCCTGTGATTCGTAGCTAGAGCAGGGTTTTTTTCTGGGCTCAGGAAAGGAAAGCTAAGTTCACAGCCAACTCGGAGGCAGCAGCCATCCCAGCTGGCCTCCTCTGTAGGTCAAGAGAGAGTCTGAAAACCAGCAGATGACACTGCAAACACGGTGGAGTAAGGAGGTCATTATTCACAGCACCAGGATCTCGGATTTAAATGAGTTCTTTATTCTCCTAGGGCATTAAAAACATTACTTGATTTATAAAAGGGAGAGCTGCCTTGTAGTTTTCCAGGAACTTGAAGCTTGCAGAAAGTAAGTTACATAAAGGGAGTCCATGTAGACAGTAAATGCTCAACAAATGTGAACTGTTATTACATCAAACATTTGCTGAGGACTTTATATTTCCTGCTGGTAGGACATGGGTTTGACTCCGAGTTTCCTGATGTCCAATGGGAAACAGCAAACATTATCAAGTTCACAATTTCCCAGTGTCTGCAAGTGTGTGTACAATACTACCAGGATGAGTGCAACCATTACTGGTACTGATACCAGAGAGAGATATTTCCCACACGTCCTCATAGGACAGACATTGCATAACATGAAGAAAAGGGTGTTCAGGAATAGCCCTGCAGGAAGACTCAGGGGCCATCTTCCTGAAGTTGCTGTAGCCCTTGCTTATCAGTACCCGATGGCAGAGAAGCCGTTGCTACTCTTCTCTCTGAGATGCCAGAGCAGCAGCTAAAAATGGACGAAATTGAGATATTTGTAGTGAGGTGGATGGACCTAGAGTCTGTCATACAGAGTGAAGTAAGCCAGAAAGAGAAAAACAAATACCGTATGCTAACACATATATATGGAATCTAAAAAAAAAAAAAGTCATGAAGAACCTAGGGGCTGTAAGGCGGGAATAAAGACACAGACCTACTAGAAAAGGGACTTGAGGATATGGGGAGGGGGCAGGGGAAGCTGTGACAAAGCGAGAGAGTGGCATGGACATATATACACTACCAAACGTAAGGTAGATAGCTAGTGGGAAGCAGCCGCATAGCACAGGGAGATCAGCTTGGTGCTTTGTGACCACCTAGAGGGGTGGGATAGGGAGGGTGGGAGGGAGGGAGACGCAAGAGGGAGGAGATATGGGAACATGTATATGTATAACTGATTCACTTTGTTATAAAGCAGAAACTAACACGCCATTGTAAAGCAATTATACTCCAATAAAGATGTTAAAAAAAAAAAAAAAGGCTGGAATGGCTGCTTCACATCCCAAGCTACTAGCACCCAGCGTCCATCATTTGGCCTTCGTGTTTTGTCGGTAAAGAAATTAGAGTATTATTAATCAACAAATCAGTCCAATAAGCCTCATTACCATTAAAGAAGAGAAAGTAAGCTTTATTTATGCAGTTATAAGGCATTTAAAAAACAAAGAGATTATTATTAATACTTGAGCCTGGCAGTCTTCCCAGAGTGGTAAACCGGCAAGGGCTTTGTTCTTCAAGAGGCGACACAGCAGTTACAGATTCCCGCCTCCCCTGCTCCAAGCTCCTAATGTGTGGGACGCCGCCTGAATATTCAGGGAGGTTAGGGGGGCCCCTCTGCCTTCAGGGCTGTTTGGGGGAAACAGCAGTGGGTTGGAAGTTAGGGGGCTAGTGTATTTTGTGACTCTGGCCAAAACAAACAGCCTCTCTGAGCTGCAGTTTCTCAGCAGGAGCATGTTAGAAACTGAACTAAAATTACTGGTAGGGCTTTTAAAAAAAGACTGGGTCTCCATCCCATTTCAGACCAACTGAATCAGATCCCTGAGAGCGGGGCCCAGGAAACGGTATGTTTAAGAAGAGCTCCAGGTGACTCTAGAACGCAAGCGGGGATGGCCAACCACAGCCTGGTGGTTCTCTAGGTCCATCCTATCTTTGGTCTTATCAACGCTTGGGATTTCTTAGAGAGTTCTCATCCAGGGCTCTCAGACACCAATGCCTGCAGTGGGCCCACCGGTAACCTAATGAGTGAAGCGTACCAGGTACAGGAAAAAGATGCTAACCTGCCTCGAGACTACGCATAACACCTGCTGGGTTATATTGTTTTTAAGATATGGTATAGGAAAATTCAAACAGCCAAACCCAAAGTATTTGCCAGCCACAGACAGCCCACAGGCCCTGGTTTGAGACCACTGATAAACAGACATATCCCAGGCCCCTGTAGATGGCCAACTCACTGGCCTGTGATTCATGAAACTGCACGCTTGCTGGTGACACACACCATCCCTTGTTTGACGTCATATCAGAAGCCCCAGGTGCAGAGGGGACATTCAATAAACGCTGTGTGTATGTAGAACAGGTGAACAAAGGTGTATGAATGGGAATGGGTGAGCCCCGGACATTCCTTAATTCTTCAGTTCTGCACTGTGTACTAAACTAAAAAGCGTAGGTGTCTAGGTCTGCACTGTCCAATACAGCAGCCACTGGCCATGCGTGGCTATTGCGCCCTTGAAATACGGCTAGTCCGAATTGCTGTGTGCGGTAAGTATAAAATATATAACGTTTTAAAGAAGGAGAATGAAAAACAAGAATTTAAATGTTTCACTGATAAATCTTATATTAATTACAGGTTGAAATGATAGAATATTTTGAATATTTTATGTTAAATAAAATATATTATTAAAGTTAACTTCACTTGTTTACATGTGACTACTAGAAAATGTTGAATACTATATTTCTATTGGAAAGTGTTGCTCTGAGCCATTTTTTTTCAGGTATGTATCCATGTCTTTCTTGTGCATGCCTTTTTACCCCAACATTTCTCTCCCACCAATAAACTTTATCCCCCTCTCTTCTCCTCTCCTTCTCATCTTCTAGAAGGATGATAATATGAGAGATGGGGAGGGAGCAGGTATTTAGATGAAAAAAAACTAGTCTTTCCCTAGGGCTCGGAGGATAGACTGTCTATTCCCACCTCCCAGCCACTGGCCAACATGTTTCCTTGTAAATGACCAGAACAACTGTCTCAGCTCCCTCAGCCCCAGATTTCCTCTGTCTGGATACCCTTCCCATTGCCCACTCAGGGAACTGTTACTCATCCCTCAAGACCAGCTCAAATGCTGCCTCCTCTGTGAAGCCCGCCCCAATCTCCCAGCTGGAGTCAAGAGGACCCCCTCTTGCCTCTCTTAGTACTCAGCTCCTATTACTATAGTAACACTTCTCTCAGGAACGTTCGTGATCTTTTGACCAGCTGGTCTCTTTCATAATACATCTTGAGTGTGGGGCTGGTCTACGCTTCAGTGTGTTCCCAAGGTCTGACTCAAGATCTGACACATGCTGAATAAGTGTTGGAGGACGGACTGGATCTTCCTTGTCATGGGGAAGTATCTTTTTTCACTCCTTCATCCCCTCAACAAATACTTCCTGAGGACCTACCATGTATCAAGCATACGAAGTACAGTCTAGGCCCAGAGAATACAGCAATTCTCAAATGCCTGCTCTCAGGAGCTTCCACGCTAGTGCTGGTAAGTACCTTGCATCATCCTGATGCCCAGATGTTCAATAAATATTCATAAATGTTGCTGCTGGAGAAGAGGAATGATGGGGGTGGGGGGTGGGGAGAAGTTCCTGTGCTCCAGAGCCCATCCTTCTGAAAGGCACAGGCCCTTACATCTGCTACTGGTCTCACTAGACACATCCTTAACAAAGTCTTTACAGCCCTCCCCTTACACCGTGTACTCAAGAGTTTAGGAGGTGCTGTAGCAGTAGGACAGTAGATATTTGTGGATTCTGATGGAGACGGAGGAGGTTCTGAATTGACCCAAGCACAGCTTTCCCTTTTCTTACAGGCATAGCAGAAGTGACCAAGAAGACTGGTAAGACTTTCAGGATAATCTAGAAAGAGGAACAATTAAAATTTTTTTTTTAACTGAAGCCATCACATTCATTAAACAAAGGCTCTCTGCCCTTCAATCCCACAGAGTTTTGAGTGAGAGACATACATTATGAAATACATACAAGTGACGGACAAAGGCTCCCAGCGCTCGCGAGTGAGCATTTCCTCTGAACGTCTCATGGAGCCTCAAGCTCAGTCCACACGGAACCAGCTCCTCGTCTTCTCTCCAATCTCAGAGAACTGAGATTCACGCCAGCCACCATCACCACATCCCCCGGATGCTGCAGAGCCTTCTCGCCAAACCCCGTGAGTCTGCTCTGGACACGGTCCCCTTTCCCGCCCCACCCCGATGCTCTGCAAAGGACACCCACCCGGTTCAGATCCAAAGATGGATGTCCTAGCATGAGAGGAATGTCAGAAACGCCTCACTGCCTAGCCCATAGTCCTGATTCTGCGAGTTGGAAGGATGAAGGTTGATGCTGGGTAACTATCTAGAATGATGGAGTAGGGTGTAGGGAATAAGTTTTGGAGTTAGACACACCTGGCTTCAAATCTCTCACTGCCTTGCTTTGTGACCTAGGACACATCAACATCTTTGGTCCTTGGTTTTCTCATCTGTAAAAAGGGATAATGACACTGAGCTCTGTGGCACAGACTCTCTTGGCCTATATACTACCTACCATAGAGAAAAAATGATGTCAGCCATGAATAGCACTCACACATAATGAGTTCTCAGTAAATGGTCATGAGCTAAAAAGATTATTTTCAGATAGTAAGTCTTTTTCTCCTTAGTGAAAACTACCATCCCTATAGAATCCTGGTCCTGCTCCAGATGAAACACTTCATTACTGGAAAGTTCAGATGCCTGTATAACCTTCTCTAAATTGATCACATTTTTGTGTGGAGATAATCTAACCCCCTTTCTAGTGTAACTGAGATGGAAGATCCTTTCTGTTCCTAACATGTGAGAGCCAGTTATCTCTAGTTTTTTTAGGCTTTGAGCTTCTTTTTTTTGTTTTGTTTAATTTATAAATTTATTTATTTTATTTTTGTCTGTGTTGGGTCTTTCATTGTGCGTGGGCTTTCTCTAGTTGTGGGGAGCGGGCTTCTCATTGCGGTGGCTTCTCTTGTTACGGAGCATGGGCTCCAGGTGCGCGGGCTTCAGTAGTTGTGGCTCTCGGGCTCTAGAGCACAGGCTCAGTAGTTGTGGCGCACGGGCTTAGCTGCTCCACGGCATGTGGGATCTTCCCGGACCAGGGATTGAATCCGTGTCCCCTGCATTGGCAGGCGGATTCTTAACCACTGTGCCACTAGGGAAGCCCAGGCTTTGAGCTTCTTTACGTCAATGTAAAGAAGGAAACATAATCAGTTATAAAATTCCCATTCTTCAAGAGAGAAAAACAGAGTGTTTAGGAAAAGCACAAACCATTCCGGTACTGAGACCAGAGAGAACGTTCTCGCCTCTGAACTAAAAAGGAGAGAATTTGGGATAATACAGGGATGGGCCAGCTTTTTCCTAAAGGGCTGGATTGTAACTATTCTAGGCTTTGTGGGCTATCTGATCTCCGTGGCAACTGCTCAACTCTGCCACTGTGGCGCAAAAGCAGCCACGTAGACAGGATGTAGACACATGAGTATGACTGTGTTTCAGTAAAACTTTATTTACAAAAACAGGCAGCTGGCCCCTGGGCTGCAATTCACTGACCCCTGGTGTCATATGATGAACCACAATCCAGCTATGTGACTTTGAACAATTTACTTCTGCTCTTTGAAACTTAGTTCAAAATACCAAAAGATGGGAGTTACTGGCTTGATTGAGAACTAAGTGAAATAAAAGCTAGCCAACCCTCATTTGTGGAATATGTATTTGCGAATTTGCCTACAATTTATTTGTCACCCCCGTGTCAATACTCGTGGGCTCTTGTGGTCATTCAGGGACACACACAGGATGGGGGAATTTGAGTCTCCGGATGCTCGAGTTCCCAGCTGAGGCAGAGCCAGGCAAGGCTCTGTGGTCTAGTTTCTGCTCTGATCCTGTAAACAAGTATCCTTTTCGCGGTCTATTTAGCGCCACATTTTTCACATTTTTGTTGGTGATTTTGCTGTTTAAAGTGGCCCCAGGCATAGCGCTGAAGTGCTGTTTAGTGTTCCTAAGTAAGAAGGCTCTGATGTGCCTTCCGAGAAAATACGTGCATTAGATAAGCTTCGTGCAGGCATCAGCTACAGCACCGTTAGCTCTGAGTTCAATGTTAACGAATCAACAAAATATACTTTAAAAGGTGCTTTGACACAGAAATAGCCACGAAAAAAGATGATGTATTGATCAGCTGATGAAAACGTGACCAGAGGCTCGCAGGCACCTCACTCTGTATTTCTCTAGGAGCAGTGGTTCAGCGTTCATTCATTCAGTGTTTGCGGCTACTTAGGACATAACTGCCAGGAATAAGGAGAATCGCCTGTATAGGAACATGTTGTCCAAAGCAGTGGGCGACAGTCATGCTATTACAAAACTCTCAGTAAGTAACAATGCTGTGACGATGCTATTCTTACTAGTGAATCACAATAGTCTTATCTCCTTACGCTGCCACGATGCTATTACTAATTAACCATGCTACTTCAATTCTATTTGTATTATTTAATAAGAGTGCTATAGTGCTGTTATTAAGTGCTTGTAGACAAAATCAGCTAGAGAATGTGTTCATGTCTTTTTTTCCCCTTGACATCCTGCAGGTAAAATACCAAAAAGAAAGCCTTTCTACTGACCATCTTCCAGGGGCTTCTGCAGACAGAAAACAGAAATAAGGGCTCTCTGGAGCAGTGATTTGGGGTAACGGTCTGAGTGGCTCCATCCAGGAGAGAAGCAGGGAGCTGTACCTGGTGGGGACTTGCGGCTGGGCCCTCCCGGAGAACACAGGCCTGTCCAGGACCTCCCTGCTCGGAGGGCCGAGCAGACTCTGGAAAGCAGCATCCGTCTCCTTGCTGGCCTAGTTAAAATGCCAGCCTGGTATTTATTTATTTGCTCCCACACAGATGCCAATTATGGGGGGCTGGGGAAAGAGACAATGGCCTCGGTCTGATTGACAACGGCTGCTAAACAAGGGGCCTCTGTGGCATGTTTAATGAAAAGACCACTGCGTTTTTATTGCATCTATTTGATTTTAGAGTGTCGTTTATAAAACAATTCAACGGGCAGGATTAACTGCTTCTGGGCTTTCTCTTCTCCCTGCGGCTCTGTGGGTGTCCCCTCTCTCTCCCCCCAGCAGGTTCCTTTCTAGACCTTCACGGGCCTCACGGAGAGACCAAGGCCTGCACAGAGCCTCGCCGGGCTAGGACTCCCCAGTGGCTCCTGGATTTGTCCCCATCGCCCTCTCTCCCCAGCACCACCTCTAAACTGGCCGCCAACAAGAGCCTCTCAAGCTTGCTTCCCTCACTTGTTCACGATCCAGGAGGCTCCTTCCCCCACCAGGCTTTTGGAAGCCTGTGGGGCAGGTTTGCATTGTGAGCCACAAGACAGGGAGTGTAACTGGTGCTTGGGGCCTGGGGGTGAGCACGACACAGAACGTGCCATCCAGGATGATCCCCCAGTGATTTTACCCCCTTGCCACCTTACAGCCAAGGTGATTTAGTTTCTAGTCCCACAATCTAATTACCAACTGGCATGGTATGTGAATTATATCCAAATAAATCTGCTATATATATTTTGAAAATCCAGTTACCATACTTCCTTACTCAAAACTCTTACATGACTAGGTATCATCTCATACAAGCTCCTCAAGTTGTAGGCCTGTCTATCTCCCCCATTTATCTCTTCTCGCTGCTCCCCACTGGTTCCCAGCCCCACTCCAACACCCCCTTCACTTAGATTCCAGCTCTGTCTGCTGTCCAGAGCCTATCTTCCAGCTTACCTCCTTCCCTGACAAATGCCTACTCATCCTTCAAGGCTCTCAAGGCATCACCTCCTCCAGGAAGCTGACCATGACTCCTCTCATCCTCAGGCTGCCTTCTCTGAGCTCCCCTTGTATAATCTGTATAATTTGCAGGGCAGTTACCCTACTCGACAGGCCCAGGCAGGAAGCAGATGGGATTCAGTGCCCAGCAGAGAGCCAGGTTGACAGAAGCAGCCCATCAGGAGGGAGAACAGCCCCTCTCTTCCCAACTAGAAGCAGCTCTGCCTCGTCCTGTTGTATTTATTCAGATTTCATGAGAGAATTTGTTTGAAGAAAAGTTCTACTGTCACAAACATTTTGGAAATGTCCTAAGTCATTGAGTTCGCCCGATGTGGAAACTGAGACAAACTCAAACTTCTTCATGACGGTGTTAAGTCAGTCTGAGGGTAAAAGACCTGCAGGTAACTGTACACCTCACTGGCCAATGAGGACTCTGAGATCTGGAGTGAGAGAAAGCTGGAAGGGGAAGGTTCAGACTGCCCTCAACAGCCAGCTATCCTGACCTGTCACATAAGCTTCCCAAGAGGACTCATGCCTTGGAAGAGGCCACGGAATGTTGACTAGGAAGACAGGTTTATGCTTCTAGAGCCTTTCTCGTGTCTTTCTAAAGGACTTCAGAGACTGTAAAGCCATTTGCTCCTCTGGGTTCTTGTGTGTCTGTGCATTTATCTGTACCTTCCACACCGTTCCAGAATGTTCTATTAACTGATCCTTTATCTGTAAGAGACCATGGGCTCTCTCTGGGGGAGAGGGGGTGAACTGTGTTCATACTTGTCCCCTGAGGGACACTGGGTCTGCTGAGGCCACCTCTTCATCTTACCACAGGGACCCCAGGTCCAGCCTGCAGGGGGCTCTGACCAAGGCACCCAATGTTCAACGGTGGAGCTGGGTGGAACCCAACTTCCACTGCTCACCCACGAGTCCTGGACTTGGCGAATGGCACCAGCATGGGCTCCTCAGCACACAAGCTTCCCACCGGGGCTGGGGGCAGAGGGAGTGGTGGTGTGTGACCTGGCATTGCCTCTTGGGGGAGACCACCTTGTAACCATATTCCCCAGCCCCAGAAAAGGGAAACAGAAGCAAATATATATTCACTGTGCACTAAGCACCAACTATGTACCAGATACCTTGTCTCTCTCTCTCTCTCTCTCTCTCTCTCTCTCTCACACACACACACACACACACACACACACACAGCCTATAGCCAAGTAGCATGATAACACAGGTTATCTCATTTGGTTCCCATAACAACCCCAGGAGGTCGTGATTTCTGTCCCCATTCTCCAGATGACAAAATCAAGGCCAAGAGTAAATGGCAAAATAGGGGTTTTCAGACTCAAGTCTTCATGACTCCAAAGTCTGGGTGCTTCTAACACCACCTACATCCCCAACCTCCTGGGCTGACTCACTCCATCTTGAGCTCCACTTCACAGAATCATGAGGTCCAGTCAGTGCAAGTTCAGCCCCATTCAGTAATCATTCCCTGAGAGCCAGCTGGATGTGATCCCCCACCCCAGGGCCATGGGACAGAGATAATTAAGGCACAGTCCTGCCCTCCCAACGTGGAAAGCCTTCCTTTCAGCAGGAAGTGGTGCATGCTAGGAAGTAAGGCAAGGCAAAGACTTCAAAAGCAACTAGCGTCTACTGAGTGCTTACTGTAGGCTAGACGTGTTCTGAAGGCTTTTTATTGATTCCTTGTAACGACACCATGGGGATATACTATTGTTATTCCCCACATTACAGATGGAGGGATTTGAGACTCAAGGTGATTTTGTCATCTGTCCATGGCCACACTGTTGTGAGGACTAAGGCCTGGCCAGGTCAGCCCAAAGACAAAGTCTGTGCTACAATCAACTGTGCATTATACCCGAGGGTCAAGAAAGGCTTCTTGGGAGCAGGTGGCTTTCTAGCCCCAAATAGTATTCCAGTCTCTTTCTTCTAGGACTCCTCACAAAAGCAAAGGTAATTCGCTGAAGATTTTAAAAGTTCTCCCCTGATTTTGGTCCTAAGAAACACAACGTTCTCCTCTAGTGTGCCACAGGCGTTGTCACCACACACCTCCTGGGTTCTCCCGCCTTCCTCACCCTGCAAGGTCCAGATCACTGCCAGCCTCCCTTGGAGGCTTCCCCCCTCCATTTCAGATAAATGATCACCTCTTCCTCTAAACTCCCCTAGCAGGTCTCAGATCTGGGGGTTGGAGGAAAAAAAGGGGGACTCAACTTATGAACAGTTTAGCATTTACAAGGCATTGGGTTGGGGGGTTCACATAATTACATTTTTTTAATCTCACTTTGCTTCTACACTTCTTACTGCATGAAGCAGGTGTTACCATGATACAGAAGAGAAAACAAGTCACAGAGGAGTGTCATGGCTTGCTCAAGGTCATCCAGCTCGTGAGCAACAGAGTGAGAATTACAGGCAGACCTCAGAGACATGGCAGGTTTGGTTCCAGACCACAGCAATAAAACAAATATCACAATAAAGCGAGTCACATGAATTTTTTGGTTCTCCAGTGTACGTAAAAGTTATATTTACACTATACCGTAGTCTACTGAGTGTGCAATAGTATTGTCTAAAAAAACCGAAGTACATACCTTAATGAAAGAATACCCTATTGCTGAAAAGTGCTTACCATCATCTGAGCCTTCAGCGAGTTGTCATCTTTGCTACAGTAACATCAAAGATCACTGATCACAGAGCACCCTAATAAGTATAATAATCACGAAAATGTTTGAAATATGGCCAGAATTACCAAAATGTGACACAGAGACATGGAGTGAGCAAGCGCTGTTAGAAAAATGGCACTGATAGATTTGCTCCATGCACGGTTGCCACAAACCTTCAATTTGTAAAGAGTGCAATACAGTCGTCCCTCGGTATCTGTGGGGCATTGGTTCCAGAAGCCCCTGGGTACACCAAAATAGAAGGATGCTCAGGTCTCGTACATAAGATGGCGTAGTATAATGAATACAGTCGGCCCTCTGTATCCTCAACTTTCGCACCCTTGGATTCAACCAACCAGCCAGCGGAAACATCCGCGGTTGGTTGGTTGAACCTGAAGAGTCAAACCTTGCTAATAAGGAGGGCTGACTGCATATTTATTGGTAAAAATCTGCATATCAGTGGACCACGCAGTTCAAACCCATGCTATTCAAGGGTCAACTGTACCTGCCAAGCACGATAAAATGATCCGTGCCAGTGATCTGTCTGACCCTTACGTCCACACTCTTACTTTATTGTGCTGGTATTGTATTTGTCTTCTTCTGTAGATGTCTATCCACCGGTGAACAGATGGTGCACTCCTTGAAGGCCGGAATAGCGTCACTGATTTATCTTCTAAGGCCTGCATTGCATTTGGATGTCCTAGTCATTACTTACTAGAATTTTATCAAATGAATATTTTAAGTGTTCCTATATCTTCAGTGTTCAGCAGAGTGCCCTACATACTATCGGTCTCTAATGAAACGTGTTTCTTATTTTCTAAAAATTAAGACAAATATTTTATTAACTGTTAAGCTTAGCATTAATGATTTTGCACCCCCTCACTCCCACCCACACACATACATAAAGTCCAAGACAGCGCTGTTCCTGCTAAAATTTCATTGCTATTTCAACTTACTTATTATAACCCTGGTTAACTCCAGACCTTGGTAGAAAGTTAACTTCCACCTATTCTGAACTTTGCTCTTAGCCTTTTCTGTGGCATGCAGATGACTTTGGAAATCCCAGGCTTATGGAAGGTGTAATGTGATAGAAATGCACTATTTCCTGTATCACATTTGGAAGAACTGGGTTTCTAGAACCTGCTCTAAGTAGCTTATTAACCTGATTCTCTCTAGTTCATCTCCCTATACCTTAGTTCTTCCAAAGAAAAACACAGTCAGGCTCCAGCTAAAACTCTGATGTTCTATGAATCAGGCAAGAGGACCTCTGAGGGTCTAGTGAAGGGTCTTTTCAATGGTGGAAATGAGTAAGCTTTCTTAACCACAACTGCACATTTGGCAAGATGCATTCCAGTGCTTTCCAACAGCCCTACCATCCCCCTATCCTCCTGCACGGTAGAAATTCAAACTTTGAAGAATTAATGAGAGCTATCCACCTCAAAATACTAAGAACAAGCACCCTTTAGGTGCTATGCATATAACAATTCTTTCTCTAAAGGAGCCTTTCTGCAGAAAGCTATCTTATGGCTGGAAGAGAAGCTTTGGAGAAATGCGTCCAGGGGAAGAAGCCACCCTTCAGAACCACTGTCTTCAGTATATTATTTAGAGTTACAAAGGTAACCAGAGGAAGAACTAAAAATGTGATAATACTGACTCCTAATTGCAAGTGCACCCTGGGAGAAGGTGGGAGAAGGTGGGAGAGGTGGGGTGTCAGTGAGCTAAGCCTTCACTTAATCCAGCAGGGAGGCAACAGATACCGTGTAAAGTTGATACATCACTTTGGAGCAGTTTAAGCAAATGCTATTTAATGACGTGGAAGCAACCACCATAAGAACTAAAAACAGAAGTGGTTAAATGTGGCTGCCTTCGGGGAGGGGGTATGAGGTTGGGGAAGGATTTTGCTTTTTACTACGAGACATTCTGCACTATTTTATTTTGCAATCATTTGTAAGTACATCTTTGATTTTAGAAAATTAAAACAAAATGCTGCTCCCCAGGAAGACGCTGTCCTTTAAGGAGTTTGGAACCATTCCCATGTCTCTGTTCAGCTGCCTCTCAACCCTGTGGCTTCTGGTGAACAGGATATGGTACTAAGAGAGAACAGGGTGTGTTATATGTTCATGTCAAGGCGGTGGGCACAAAGCAATGTTTCTAGAAGTGGTGGTGAACGCTCAGAAGTGCTCCGGGTTCTTTCAGAAAGTACATTTTCTGAAAACAGTTATGATCTAAACCATCAATAATGAAGCTGGGGAAATAGCCAGGCATCAGAGCGCATTTACAGGGGGGAGTAATTGCCAGGTGTCACATCTTTGCTAATTGCTTGGAGTAAGGGACCTAGGAAAGCACCTGCAAAACGGAACCCCATCACAGGGATGGTGTGAAAAGTTTAGATTCAGATGATCCGGGCGTCTGTGTCCTAAGCTGCATGGTCATTTTCAGGCTGGCAGCCAGAGATGGGGTATAAGAAGTGGGAAGGGTGCCAGCTTGGATTCAGAAGACCTGGGTTCTTGCTGTGCCCCTGGCAATACTGGGCTGTGGGCTCTGAGCTGCTTATAGATGGCCCTGCACAGAGCAGCGTCACGTGGGTCACCTGGTAAAGTCATCCTCCTTTCTCAGCTTCTGTCTCTTTAGCTGTACACGCGAATTTAACAATTTCTACTTCTAGAGTTGCTCTGAGGATTACGTGAGTTAACATGGCAAATGCACTGGAATTCTGCACCTTCTTAACTGATATCCCTAGCTTTATCTTCCCCAGGTTACACTCCTTTAATAACTTCCCATTTCCTGGTGCACTGTGTCCCACAATAACGTGAGCCACAAATCTGGGCCACACATGCGGTTTTAAATATTCTAGAAGCCACTCTTTAAAAAAGTAATTAAAATGTCATTAATTTTCACATTATCTAAAACATAATTTTAATGCATAATCAATATAAAATTATGAATGAGACATTTTACATTTGTTGTCATACTAAGTCTCTGGAATCCAGTGTGTATTTTACACTTACAGTACGTTTTCGTTCAGACTAGCCACATTTCAAGTGCTCAAAAGCTTCATGTGGCTGCTGGCTACCATACTGGATAGTGTGGATCTAGTTCTTCTTTCAGCTTCTCCAACGGGCCACACACTCTCTGGCCTCTTCTCACATGCTCTTCCCTCTGCCTGGAACATGCCCTCCACCACCTCCAACCCACATTGCTGGGCTAAACTTTCAAATCAGGTCACTTTCTCCTAGAAATTCCCCATGGGTCCATTAGCCTAGGGTAAGGGTCCCTCCTACATGCTCCCACAGCATTCTGTAGAGTCCCATTAAAACACTTATTAAATGGGTTGTAATTGCTCAGACTTCTTGGACTTTAAGCTCCACATGTATTTTATTTATCACTGAACCTCCAATGCCTATGACATACCTAGTTCATAACAGACACCCAGTAAATGTATGTGATTTTGCTTGTTAAAATAAAGCACCCTCCGGACCTTGGACACGGATCCACTCAAGGATGGTCCTAAGAAGCAAAGAGAAACTAGCTTTTAATATATGCACCCCTATGCTCATAGCAGCATTATTCACAATAGCCAAGACATGGAAACAACCTAAATGTCCATCAACAGATGAATGGATAAAGATGTGGTGTATATATATACAATGGAATATTACTCAGCCATAAAAAAAGAATGAAATAATGCCATTTGCAGCAACATGGGTGGACCTAGAGATTATCCTACTAAGTGAAGTAAGCCAGACAGAGAAAGACAAATACAGTATGATATCACTTATATGTAGAATCTAAAATATGACACAAATGAACTTATCTACAAAACAGAAACAGACTCACAGATATAGAGAACAGCCTTGTGGTCACCAAGGGGCGGGTGGGAGAGGGATGGATTGGGAGTTTGGGATTAGCGGATGTAAACTATTATATATAGGATGGATAAACAACAAGTTCCTACTGTATAGTGCAGGGAACTATATTCAATATCTTGTGATAAACCATAATGGAAAAGAATATGAAAAAGAATGTATAGATACGTATAACTGAATCACTTTGCTGTAGAGCAGAAATTAATATAACATTGTAAATCAACTATACATCAATAAAATAAATTGCCAATAACAAGAAGAAACTAGATTTTCCTCTCGACACACCTACCAACCTATCCACAGGTCTTGGAGTCAGGCAGTTCTCCGTTCCAATTCTGATTCCACAACTTAATAAATTTGTGCCCTGGCCGAGTCCCTTTACCTCTTGGAACCACAGTTTCTCCATCTGTAAAGTGGGGCTATCAATCTCTACCTTGCATGGTTGTTGCACAGATTAAGCAACTGATGTAAAGTGGTTGAGAATAGCAACGGGCACATGGTAAGTACCTAACACCCAATTTCATCTCATTGAAGATGACATCAATGACAATTCCTCCAGTCGTAAGACACATAGTTACTTTATTAGCCACTGAGAAAAGAGCAAAAAACTTCAACAACAGTACCAATTAAACTCTGATATGCCTATGACGTGTAACACGCATCTCGATTTCAGAGATGTTAAAATGTTAAATTGCATGTGTCTTTAATTGAGGACATATGGTAAGAGCTCCCCTCTTCCCCTGGAGAGTACCCCAGCAGAACTCTTAGGGAGAAGATGCTAATAAGCTCTGATTTGTGTCAAATTACATGGAGTCATGAGACTAGGGCTTCACTGGAAGGTGAGGAATGACTTCTAACTGAGTGCCCACTATTGTTTTATTTACTCCTCAAAACAATCTTCTTGGGTATACTCCTCATTTTTAAAAGGAAGAAATGGCGGCTCAGAGAGGGTAAGTTGCCCAGCTAGCATACTGTAGCCTGGGCCTGTGTCAGCAGAGCCCCGCTATCTCTAGCCGGCCCAGCCAGTATGAAAGCCCTGGGCTCCTGAGGCTGAGGCAGGCTCCCCAAGCCTTGTCAGCAGCATCCTGTTAATGCCCCGTAAAGGCCTAACGTCCTCAAACAAGCTCAGGATCAAACTGCCAGGCGTGAGCTTATTAGATTTAATGCCAGGAACAAACCTTGCAAACTACAGGTTAAGGAGACCCCTGCAAAGATCTGTGAAAGGAGTGGAGCCTCGCTCTCCAGGGGCTGCAGGCTGGCAGAAAGAGGGGTTTGCACAGCTCTGCTCACTCCACAACCAGTGGAAGGGAAGAAAGAACACTGGTCTCCCCCTCCACGGCCTCAGCAAGCCTCAACCTTCCTCCAGAGCACCCATTTGTGGGTGGGGAGAAAGGTGAAGGGTCCAAGGGGCTGGGATGGCCAGGGGTGGAAAATTGGGGGTGCTGTCAGAAGGGAGGCCCTAGTGTGTATGTGTGTGTGTGTGTGTGTGTGTGTGTGTGTGTGTGTGTGTCGGGGGGGTCACCTGAAGTCATCAGTGCTTGAAATTTACACGTCAAATGCAAACACCTAGTTGGTAGCAGGGGCGGGGGACAAAAACCAAAAAAGCAGAAGCTTCACGCTAGCCATGGGGGACCGGATTTGCTCTTAAATCCCTGTGAGGGTCTTTCGCAGGAGGCATCAGCCTTTTGCTCTCCCAGGCTCACTGAGGCTGAGATGGATGTCAAACGCTGTTCCTGCAGATTGAAGATACAGGGGGTTTGCGCCTTTAATTCTCTTGCCTTTGAAAGTTCAGCCTCTTTCCATGGTGTCAAATAAACCAGGTCCCTGATTTCTTCATCTACGGAAGTTTAGACTTCATGAGAATGTCTCAGGCCTTCTCTTTGTTTAAAGTAGCTCCCTCCATCCCCGTCATAATTTTTCTAGAATACCTCTTTGGAAATCAGGTAAGAGGAGCTAGTCTGGCCACGTGGAGGACAGGACTCGACAGGCTACCCATCAGACCCCTCCCCTCCCCTCCTCTGCTGAAACCCCAACACTGGCTGAACAGAGAAACCCCTGAGCGGGCACTTCCGGCTGTGGCCTTCAATGATTCTCCTATAAATTAGGGGGGGAAAAGCCTAGCCGTGTAAGAGTGCAGCCTGATGGAGTAGAAAGATGGCTGGCTTCGGATCACAGAGGGAAGCGGTATTTTCATCGTAGTTCAGCTGTGACCTGACCTTCCTCATGGTTTGGCTTGGGAGCACTCTAGGTTCCGCCATTCACTTGGACACCTTAGCCAGGGTACGTCTCTCTGGGCCTCAATTTCCTTCAGGAGCTGGGAGAGCTCAGTGTCTTTCACACTGTACTCATGAGTGTCCTGAGGCCTCCCATCCCCTTCCTCCCCCACCCTATCCTGCTTTCTCTATTTTATACACTGTGGGACCCTATAAAATTTCCTTTGAAGACAGGTTTTTGTGGCCAATAAAAGTTGGGAATCCGCCAGACTGAATAATCTCGTGTATTGCTTTCAGACTTGACATTCTCTGATTCTAAAAATCTCCAAGTTACACTCTATTTGCCGGAACAAACAACGCCCAAAGAAGTCTCAAGCTGCTGGATATGGGTAAGGTAGGGGTGTGTGTGTGTGTGTGTGTGTGTGTGTGTGTGTGTGTGTGTGTGTGTGTGTGTGTGTGTGTGTGTGTGTGTGTGTGTGTGTGTGTGTGTGTGTGTGTGTGTGTGTGTGTGTGTGTGTGTGTGTGTGTGTGTGTGTGTGTGTGTTTTCAATCCTTCAACATTTTTGGGGGATGCCTCAGTCTCTCAGACACAAACCACATGCAAACATGTCACCTGGGAAGTTTGGCTGCTCTCTACTTATTTCTGTGCACAGCATGCCCACAGGTGATGTGAGACACATGCGTGTCTGTGCCCAGGCCAGCTCTCTGCTTTGTCCTCTGCAGGTGGGGAGGACACTGCTGCCCCGTGGCTTACAAACGAGCAAACCAACTGAGAGAAACACAGCTCTGCCAGGCAGGTACCCACATCCTGGGCTTTCTACTTCTCCTGATGGGCTCCCTCCTTCCCCCAAGCCTTCCCTGATTCCTTCTCATCTCTCCAAGATGGAGAAAGGAAGATAGAAAATGCAATCTGGTAATCATTTCAAGATGGGGATGTGATACTAGAAAACCTGCACGGAAAGGGCTGCAGACTTACAAAGTTTCCCAAGGCTTATTGGGTGAAACTTCCAGCCCCAGGCCCATCCCAGCACCACAGCTGCAGAGACAGCCTGAGGGAAAATAAGATTTGAGGCTGGTTCTCCCTGGGTGACAGGTAATCCTCAGCATCCTGCACAGACAGGCCTTCTGGTCCAGCCTAAGACTCCAGCAGAGGGGAGCGAATGACAGGAAAGCCAGACTGTGAATAAATCTACAATAATAATAATAATATATATATAATAATCTATTTCTCTGGATCGTGTGGGTTTTATTTGGGGGAAGGGTAGAGCACACATGCTTTTCTGATTATACCTTCACTATGCCACCTAAAAATGGGGAGACACATAGACTATAAACCTGAAAGGGGCCCTAGAGATCATCTAGTTCACCTGCCTCATTTGAAGGATGAGAAAACTGAGACCCCATGTAAGGAAGCTCCTTGCTGGAGATCATCCAGCTAGTCTGGACCTCAGGCCATTGGCCATTTTATTCACCTGCTAAGGCTCAAGTCTCCTGCTGTGGCCTTCATTTGGTCACAGCACACTGTGGTAAGACAGGACAGAAGGGCTGTGCACAGCACGTGTGGAGACATGGTACCCGTGTGTAGGAGGAGCGTCAGGGCTGCCACGCACGGTTGGTCAGCTTGTTCCCTGCACAAGGGGCACCCACTCTGGAGTGAATGAGACCTGATACCTGGCTCCCACTCTGCCCGCCCAGCTGTGTGCCCTGGTGCAGGGCTGTGTCTGCCTGGAGGAAGGGCATCTTTTCCTCATTCTCACAGAAGTGCTGCAAGGGCCAGCAGGGTTTCCGGGGAGCAGGAAGTGTTTACAGGGGAAAGACTGGAGCAAGGCCCTGAGGTGAGTTTATGAGGCAAAGAAAGGGAGGGCAGACATTCTGTGAGAGGAGGACGTGCAAAGGGATGTATCAGAGTCCGCAGTCTCTGCAACTCTCTCCTGGCCCAGGCCCAGTGCCCTGGAACACATGGGCCCTGACTGCAGGCATCTCTAGGAGGACCAGGCCAGGAGAATCCCTCTCTGGACACCATCAGACTAGACGGTTACAGACGCTGCACATCTGGGCCACCTCCCCCCCCCGTTCCAATCGCTCTGGGATCCCAGTGGGAACCCCAAGGCCTCTGTCACTATCACACTCCTTGCTGCTCTGTGGGGCACCCTCTGCAGTCACCCTCCCTCCCCGCCGGCCTTCTTTCCTGCTCCTCTACTTGCCGAGGAGAGAGGAAAGGAGAACCAGCCCAGCTGTTCTGCCTGCCCCTGGGGGTCGACTGGCTGCAAACACTCCTCCCCTTCTCCCCTCAACTTCTGCTGCTTCAGGAAAGGGCTGAAGACACAGATTCTAAATATAGGTACATTGCCTGTCCTTCTGCCCAGCTAATATGAGCACGTTTGTGGAAGCCACTGATAATATTATTCCCTTTTTTTTGGCTGCACTGGTGGGAATTCTTCTGCTTACCGTAAGGTAGGCTGAGCCAGCAGAAGACTAGGGACCACACTGAGCCACACGCAGCGAGAGCTCTGCGAACCAGGGGCTGCGCCGGTTGATTTATGGAGCTCCGTTCCAACACAAGATTTATGAGTCTGTGAAGGGGGAGGCTCGGGAAGCGGGGGTGGGGGGGCCAGTTCTGGTTAATTGAATTTGTCACCTTCCAGATGGAGGGGGCACTAACAATTGTTGATACTTTACTCTGAGCCAGGGATACTAGAAGGATTGCAAATAGGGGGTTTCCTCGAATCTTCCCAAGGGCTATGAGAGGAGGCAGAACCCTTGTCCCTGTTTTACAGATGAGGGCACTGAGGCTCGACTGACGGGACCTGGCCTATGACTAACAGCGGGTCAATGGAAAGATGAGATGTGAACCCAGGTTTGGGGGACGGCAGAGCCTCGGCTTTTTATCCTGCTGTCAGGACTAGCTGCTTCAACGCTGGCTGAAAATCTTTTGAGAATGGTGTGCTTTGCTCCCTCTGTATGGTCTGCAGTCAGGGTCAGAGAAGTAAAGCAGCAACTCTGGAGTCCGGGTACTTGAACTCTGGGCCTGCCTCCATCAGGCCAACTTGGAGTAACTGCTTAAGCCTCTCTGAACCTCCGTTTCCCATCTGGAAAAGAGGGGTGCAGGTAAAGGAACTCCAAAGTCAATTTAAGCCCTGGCTCTTGGAGTCTGTGTTGCATTTCTTGGCAGGGAGGAGGGTCTTCTTTATATTGATGGTCAGTTATCACCATCCCAGCTCAGAAATGTAGCCTGAAAAGAGCACGGGGTGGGGGGATGAGGTGGGGGCCGAGGGCCAACTGAACATGTTATTGACCAGGAGGCCCCGGAAGCTGCCTTCCTACAAGACTGCAGCTCAGCTGTCCTGCAGTGCCTCTCTATGAAGTAAAAGAAAATGAGAAAAGCGAATGCTGCCTCAGGCAGCTTTAATACAAATGAGGTCCTCTCCGTTTCTCAAATACACTCAGAGAAGAGAAAAGGGGAAAGCAGATTGGAGGGAGCTTGTGAGCGACCGGTAACACGTGGGGGAACAGTAGGTATTGATTTCAGTCAATTGTTTCTTTTCTCATCCTGTTCCAGGGAGGATTGAAAGCATGGAGATTTAGGAGCTGGTGATGCCTGAGAGGAAGGCAATGCCATTCACCAGGAAAGGAGTCTATGAAGATGGCTGAGTCTAGAAACAAAGTTATAAGTGCCTGTCTCCAGTGGGAAAATGAGGCTGGCTGGACAAATTGACTCATGACTGCTGGGTTACTCTCTGGCACCTGCGGAAATGCACCCTTTAGGGCACCTGGCCTCACTGTCAGCATTTTGATGAAAGGCTCAGGACCAAAAGCAGGACCTCCTGTCCCACTTAATCTTCCCGAAGCTCTCTTCTCCAGAGGCCCCTGGGTATAAAACATCATTAAGGACACACACATTTTGGGTTTTATTGAGTCCCTAGAACCTCATGGAAGGATTCTCTTCCCAGACGCCAGACGCTGGAGGAGATTTCCCACCAAGCAGAGACAGAGGAAGTTCCCAAATCCTCGCTACTTCATCTTTGTTGTATTTTACCGAAGTTAAACCAATACTGAAATTTAATTTCCAGAAACGTTTCCTGGACCATTTCTCCGAGGAAGGAAGCGAGCCCATTAGTGAGCCACTAAGGGGGCCCGTGGCAGTCTCTCAGGAATTCCCAGAGCAGGCAGCTCCGGAGCACTGCCGGGTGTGTGTGTGCTTGTGCACAAGTGACAGGCGGGTGCGGCGACACTGTCACCATCAGGAAATCACAAACAACGGGATTGTTTCCAAGGTGAGACAGGGGTTCTTCATCCTCACAGAAACAGACAGAGCCTGAAGGGAAATCGCACAGACGTGCCAACATGCGCAGACTCAGACAAGTGCACAGGGTCCAGGAACACAGATGTATCCAACAAGTACCTACAAGGCCCAGACGCACATGTCCGCACAGCAGACATGTGCACACGCGTCTCCACCTGCAGAGTCCCCGGACACACAGGCATACAACTGTGGCTCAGCCCTCCAAGTGTCCGCAGACTTTGTTACTGGGGCCAGGGCGGGTAGTCCCTCCAGACTGAAGTCTGCCACCTTAGGGACTCCCCTCTAGGTACCAGCTCGGGAGGCACCCATCCCCAGCCCCCCGCAAAGTGTCAGTAGGTTCGTTTTCAAAGCTGTTTTCTCATCACCTCTGCCCAGAAGATCTTGGAGCAAGTGCTCCAGGCAGAAGATGAATAACACAGACTTTAGGGGGCTTAACATCGTATAAGAAGGACAGGGGATAGGGTAAGATGGTGTTAAAGAGAGAGTGGCAGGCAGTCAGGGAGATGGAGAGTAAGCCTGCTCAGAGGCAAGCCTGCTTCTGTACTCTTGGATCCCCAGAGCTCAGCAAGGCAGCGGCACCTGGTAGTGCTTCATAAATCGGGGGTCCGCGGCCCGTTAGGAAGCGGGCCGCACAGCAGGAGGTGAGCGGCAAGTGAGGGAGCGAAGCTTCATCTGCCGTGGTTCTCCCCATCGCTCGCATAACCGCCTGCACCATCCTCCCCCGCCTGCTGTGGAAAAACTGTCTTCCACGAAACCGGTCCCTGGTGCCAAAAAGGTTGGGGACCGCTGTCATAGATGATTACTTGATGCATTCATTCAGGGCTATTTCAGGCCAAACTCACTTGGTCTCTCTACCTTGCCTCCCCACTCCCCAGAGTATCAAGTCCACGTTCATTACAGCCCAGCCTACAGGACACTTCCTAACGAGGCAGAACCTGTCCTCCCATGGCATCCCTCCCACCTCCACCACGTCTGCCCTTCACTCACTGTTCCTGTTTCATTGAACTTCTTCCCATTTCTCCAGGACTCCAGGTCCATCAGGTCTAAGAGCCTCTGCCAGGAATACCCTCCACTTCCTCCTCTGCCTGATAAACTCTCATCCTTCAAGATGCACATGGACCATCCCCGGCTCTTCTGCAGCTTTCACCCTTCCTCCCCGCCCCTTGCTCTCCCTCTACGCAGATTCACTGCAGCCTCCAAAGAGCTCCTGAAGACCTTCCTTCATCCCTTTGTGGCTATTCCCCACGCAGAGAGCAACTCTGGGGGGGGGGGGAGCCCTGTCTCACTCAGCCCAAAGCCTGGCACTCGGTAAGCGACACTGGTGGGGACTTAGGGAAGTGGGTACCATCGCTCCCGGGCCTCATTCTGGGCTTTATTGAGTCCTGTAGCAAGTCCTCTCCTCATCTGGGAGAGGAGGGGAACAGAAGAAGCAGGGAAAGCCAAGAATGGGGATCAGACTGGAGATGGAACAAGTCTGGGACACAGACTGTACTAAGTCTGCTTCTAGGGCTGCTGTAATCACACGCGCCCTCCCCTGGGGCACATTCGAGGGTGTAATTCCCATTGCTCCACACCCTTGCCCCTTGGCAGGTAGCTCCTGCAGCCTCCTGTCCCACTTAATCTTCCTGAAGCTCTCTTCTCCAGAGGCCCCTGGGTATAAAACATCATTAAGGACATATTTCTCCCAGGTTAAACTTCCTAACTCCTCAGTGTGCAAGAGATACTGCTCTGCCTTTTGGCTGGAGAAACTGGGGCAGCCACACCAGGTCTGTGGAAGCAGGAGCTGTGAGCTCTTCCTGTTCCCTTAAGGAAGCCCCCAGTTGACCAATACCTGCTTAGCCCACTCAGCAAAATAAACGTATAAAATGAGATGATTTAATATGTTTTTTCAGGCTTCCCTGGTGCCGCAGTGGTTAAGAATCTGCCTGCCAATGCAGGGGACACGGGTTCGAGCCCTGGTCCGCGAAGATCCCACATGCCGCGGAGCAACTAAGCCCGTGCGCCACAACTACTGAGCCTGCGCTCTAGAGCCCGTGAGCCACGACTACTGAGGCCTGCATGCCTACAGCCCGTGCTCTGCAACAAGAGAAGCCACCGCAATGAGAAGCCCAGAGAAACCCCGCACACAGCAACGAAGACCCAACGTAGCCAAAAATAAATAAATAAAATAAATAAATTTATTAAAAAATAAATAAAATCTCTTTTCTTTATTGATTTATTTTTATTTCCAAAAGGTCACAGTCAATTCTTTTTTCAACTGGATAGAAACCTGGATTGAGAGGAGGAAGTAAATTCAACTGCAAAAACAACGGAATATCTTTAATATGCTGATCATCGTTATATGTTAGGCTCTAAACACAGAGCAATGAAGGAGATGTGTGTCCAACCCTCCAGGAGCCTCCAGGAAAAGCAGAGCTCCCTGTTCACATTCAGATTCAAAAGGCAATTCTTCAGCACCTTTGATGTGCCTGGGGATGTCACAGGGACAATAACACTTCCTTCTCATCGCAACCCCAAAGGGAGGTATTATGATCATTTCTATTTCACTGACAAGGAAACTGAGGCTCAGAGAGTGAAGATAATTTGTCCAGGGTCAGGCAGCCGGGGCTGCATTGGAATTTGAATCCAGGTCTATGCAGCTCCCAACACTGATGGTCTTACTTCCATAACGGACGTGGCACGTCTTTCGTCTAGCTTGGAGTGGAGATTTCTGAAGATGTTTAGAGAACCCTTATTTCATTTTGTTAGCACGACAACCCTAGGAAGGAGGCATCAATGTCCCTATTTTACCAACGAGCATGATAGGATTCAGTGCTATCCACTCCAGAATTCAATATTTTTGAGTCTGACCTCCTAGTGAGCTGGGATGGCTCTTCCAGGGCGATGGAAGGGAAGACAAGGTCCAGGAGATGGGGTATGCTGGATGAAAGGCCGTAGGAGACCTGCTTTCTATTCAAGGACAATTCTCCAAGGTCTAGACCTGACTTTTTCTATCAGATATGGTTTTAGTTCCGCCTCTCTGGTACCCTTGGGCTGCTGTCCAGGAAAGGTCACGAGTCATTAAAACATTTACCACCCCAGGATAAAGTGCAGACTTCTTCAAAAAGCACACAAGCTTTTTGGATTTAGGATTTGCCTCCTGGGGTCTCTCCACGTCATCTTTCAACACTGTTCCTTTAAGCCCCTGTGAATGACTGAATGTGGAGACAGACTGTTCTCAGTGACCTCCTGGTTCTGCCTGGGCCTCCATCAGGCCAATTCCTATGCATGCTTCAAGTTTCCCAGTGGACCATATCTCCTCTGACACTGTCTCTCCTTGATATCTCCTCCCTCTACATTCCTGGGACCTCCTTTTATGCCTGTGTTATGGCCATGATCATGCTTGGTAGTGACTATTGGCTTAGAGTCTGATCTTCCCCACCAGACTGGCTTCTCCCTTGGGACTGAAATGCATTCCCATCTGTGTGACCTGACACTGCAGTACAGGGCCTGCCATAGAAAAGGAGCTCAATATGGAATTGCTGAGTGAATTAATGAAGTGACTGAAGGCATGAGTGAATGACCACCACTCAAAGCGTCTTTCCTTTAGAAAAGCTCAGGGACTGAACATCGTGATCTGTCCTGTAATGTAGTGAAAGCTCAGATTCTGGTTTCTTGTTCCAAGCAATTTCAGTCAGGAATAGTCTTTCCTCATTTTCACATGTTAAAAAGTAACAAAAAACAAACACTCAACTCTTTTGTTAACATGGATGCCGAGCTATTAATATGTATGGATATTTTGATTTTCTAGGAGGACAATGACAGGTTTCAGCGGAGATAATGGTGTAAGCATTGGTCTTGTTCAGCATGTGGTCAAGAGGCCAACCTGTTGTCTGTTTTGGAGAAGGTTTTGCTTCAACAGAATATTCATCCAGGCATTTGTGCAGAAATGTTTAAAACAGTAAAAAATTTAAAAGAAAAAGAGGAAGGAACCATGTCTGTCTGTCCACCCCAGTTTCCAAGTACTGAATGTCTTGTGGCGTAATGGTAGGAGACTACTGTCCTACTCATAGGGAAATGTTCAGGCTTTAATCTAGTGTCAAGTTTCTGTGGTCATAGACTCACCCAGCACAGGCACATGATAAGGCATAACTGTGAGCTGTCATAAGCTTTGTCCTCATTACAACTCTTTAAAGTTCTCAAAAAAAGAGGCAAGATGAACATAAGTCCTTCATGAACTCTTGCAAAAAAACAGAAGGAGGAACGCTTTCCAACTCATTTTATGAGGGCAGCATTACCCTGACACCAAAATCAGTCAAATATATCTCAAGGCATAAAAACCTACAGATCATGATCCCCTTTGATTATACACACAAAGCTCCTCGACAAAATAATACTGAACTGAATCCAACAAATATGAAAAGGATTATACACCATAATCAAGTGGGGTTTTCCTAGGAATGCAAAGTTGGTTTAACATACAAAACCAATCAACATAATACACCACATTACGAGAATAAAGGAGAAAAATCTCACGATCCTGTCAGTAGACACAGAAAAGCATTGACAAAATCCAGCACTGCTTTATGACAAAAATACTCAATAAACAATGAATACAAGGACTCTTCAGCCGAACAAAGATCATCTTTGAAGAACTCACAGCTAATATCATACTTAACGGTGAAAGGCTGAAAACATTCCCCCTAAGATTAGAAACAAGACAAGGTGTCTGCTCTCACCACTTCTATTCAACATTGTACTGGAGGTTCGAATCAGGGAAATTAGTCAAGAGAAAGTAAAAAAAGGAATCCAGTTTAGGTAAGGGAAGAAATAAAACCATCTCTACTCAGAGATGACAAATCTTTTATATAGAAAATCCTAATAAATGCAGAAAAACTATTAGAACTAATAAACAAGTTCAGAAAGTTTGCAGGATATAAGTTCAATGTACAAAAATCATTTGTTTTCTATATACCAGCAATGAACAACCAAAAAATGATGTCAAGAAAGCAATTCTATCTGCAACGACATCAAAAAGAATACAATATTTAGGAATACTTTTTTTTTAAAGGACAGGCTTCTTCACAAGTGCAAGACTTCCTTACATGTTATATGTCTGATAATATTGAACATTATAAAACACCACAGAAAAGGAGAGACATTCCATGAATGTGGGATATCTCTCCTTTTCTGGTGGAAATCCCAGGTGGATATATTTTTTTAAGAAATTGGTAAGTAGATCCTAAAATTCACATAAAAATGCAAGAAACACAGAACACCCAAAGTAATCTTGAAAAAGAACAACGTTGGAGGACCCACACTTTCCAATTTCGAAACTTACTCTGAAGCTACAGTAATCAAAGCAGTGTGATATTGGCATCAGGATAGAGAGATTAATCAAATAGAATTGAGAGTCCATAAATCAACCTTCACTGGGGAAATAATAGTCTCTTTAACAAATGAGGCTAGGACAACAGGATATACACATGCAAAAGAATGAAGTTGGTCCTGTACCTCACACAAGATACAAAGCTTAACTCAAAGTGGATCATAGACTTACACGTAAGAACTAAAACTATAACACTCTTAGAAGAAAATATGGGAGTAGGTCTTCATGGCTTGGGATTAAGCAAAGGTTTCTTAGATGTGATACTCAAAGCACAAGTGACAAAAGAAAAAAACAGACAAATTTCATCAAAATTTAAAACTTCTGTGCTTCAAAGAACATTATGAAGAAAGTGATAAGACAACTCAGAGCATGGGAGAAAATATTTGCAAATCATATGTTGGATAAGTGACTTGTATCTGGAATACATAAAGAACTCACAATGCAACAGTAAAAAGAAAAATAACCCAATTAAGAAATGGGCAAAGGACTTGAATAGACATTTCTCCAAAAAAAGATATAAAAATGGCCAAAAAGCACATGTAGAGATGCTGAACATCATCAGTCTTTAGGGAAACCTGAATCAAAGCCACAATGAGATATTTCAAATCCAGGAGAATGGCTAAAAAAATAGCGAGAGAGACAATGAAAAGAGTTGCAAAGGATGTGAAAAAATTGGAAACTTCATACATTGCTGGTGGGATTGTAAAACGGTGCAGTTACTTTTGAAAACAGACTGGCAGTTCCTAAAAGTGTTCATCATAGAGTATGACCTAGCAATATCATTTACAGGCATGTACCCCAAAGAACTAAAAGTATACATCCACACAAAAATTTGTACACAAATGTTCACAGCAGCATTATTCATAATAGCTGAAAAGTAGAAATAACCCAAATATGCATCAACTGATAAATAGAAAAACAAAACAAGGGTGTGTGTGTGTGTGTGTGTGTGTGTGTGTGTGTATGTACATGTGTGTATTATTCAGCCACAGAAAGGAATGAAGCACTGATACATGCTACAACATGGATGTATAAGAAACCAGACACAAAGGCAACATATTATAGGATTCTATTTATATAAAACATCCAGGATAGGCAATCTATAGACAGAGAAAGTAGCTTAGTGGCTGCCAGGGGCTGGGGGCAGGGGGAGCAGGGAATGGGGGGGGTGACTGCTAATGAGGATGGGGTTTCATTTTGGGGGTGGACTGTTTTAAAATTAGATAGTGGTGATGGTTAAATATTTCTAGAAAATACTGAATCGTACAATTTAAAAGAGTGAATTTTATGGCCTGTGAATTGTATCTCAATAATGCTGTTATTAAAAAAGAACAAATGCAAGAAAGAGACAGCAGGGATGTGGAAAAATGGAAACAACTGACTTGCTAGAAGTGCGAAATTGGAAGGTAAGTTTTCTTCCTGTTATTGTTGTTTTAATGTTGTTTGTACAATAAAATGTGGAAAGGAGAGAGAGAGAGAGAGAGAGAGAACCTAGTAGAGGAAGTAAGAACTAGTTTGGAGTCCAGGGCTCTGAAGCTGGTGTCCCTACTCTGCTAGTTACTGACTCTTGAGTAAGTGGCTTCACCTCTCTGGGCCTCAATTTCCCTTTGCTCGAGAGTGGGATAATATCAGCCTCCTAGGCCTGTAGGATTACGTGAGACCTTATATCCCCAAAGCAGATATATAGCAGATACCCATAGTTTTTATTATCTTTCATCTTCGTTTATTTCTTCAAACAATTACGACACCTCTGTTATATCCTGGAGATATAGATAAATTAAGATTGGACCTTGTCCTTAAATATCTTGGAGTTTAGAGAAGTAGACAGACATAAATAACTAAAACAAGTTCTTAGGGAAGGGTCATAGTACAGATTTCCACAAACAGCTGGTTGGACAGTTTTCTGCACAGTCCCGAAACATTTGGGAACTTCTGCTGGGAGCTATCGGTGAAGGGGCCAGACCAAGAGGTGGAAACTCACAGAAGAAAGACAGCATCTGTAATCACCAAGTACAGGTTTGTTCAAAGCCTGTTCTCACGTGTGTTATCACATGCAATCCTCAGACAATGCCCGCAAGGAAAGTATTATTACCCTATGTTATAAATGAGAAGACTTAAGTCTTAGAGAGGGCAAAAGAGTGTCCTGTTCTCACAATGCCAGCTCACGGTGCAGGACCCCTTCCCTTTGCCATAGCCACCTCTTCTTCTGAGCAATCTTGGCCACATCCCACTAGGAAGGAATATTGGGGTGGTCGTGAAGAATCAGAAAATGCAGAGGAGTCCTCTGAAAATCAGAGCTGGTAGGAGGTATTGAGGATGTAACCTCCTCCCTTGGAGTCCAGTGAGAAAGCATACTGGATGGAGACCGGAGAACCCATTCAGCCCTGGATCACCCAATGAAGATTGAAAGCACTCCTTGAGGAAATCCCTGCTCTACAGGTCATCAATGTCTAGTAAATTCTTCACTGATCTCGCTAAGAAAGGAAGTGGGGGTGGGGAAGGAAAACATGGTATCATTTATAGAGTGCCTACTGTGTACGAGGCATTATACAAGGTGCTTTCCCAACAGCAGGCACTTGAGGCATTACAGTGGCCACTTTCTATATCGACTCTGAGGTAACACTGAGGACCAGAGAGGTCAAGTGCCCTGTCCAAGGTCACACAGAAAATCTGTTATCAGAGAGAGGAGTGAGGACTCAAATCAGACTCTCTTTCCACTCACCCTGAGGATCCTAAAGTCCTCCCTGTGCAAAGAAGTCATGGTCTGAAGGGCAGAGGGCTGAATCGAGGAACTGGCTGTAAGAGCTCAGAAGCCTCACAGCATCAGGAGGTGGTCGAGCCCTTGTCTTCCATCTACACAACAGTAAAAAAAACACCAGCTCACGTTTTAAGCGTGAGGGGTGGTAACAATGGTTTTATTTTTTTATCTCTAAGTGCTTAGCTTCAGAATAAAAGTATCTGTCACAGAATAGGAGCCTCTATAAGTGTTCTTTAACAACAACCAAATTTACCTTTGGTTTTGATGGAATCAGCCCTCGGCTAAAAGCAAAAGACCTTCCTTTACCAAATGCATCTTCCTTAAAGGAGGATTACAGATCACAGCATAGGCGCTCGGCTCAGAGACCCAGGTGGGTCCCTCAGTGATGCTGCCAGGCTTTCGGCAGCTGGCCAGCTGGACCAACTGAAGTCTTATTTATCAAGAGTTAAAACAAGTCAGTTGTTGGCTTCAGTGTCAGCCCCATCCCATCAATCATGACAGCGAGTCTGATCCCAAAGGCTCCCCACCACCGGAGCATCTCCGGAATTCAATAAAAACTGAATACCCCCAGCTGATGGGCCCAGGGGCCAGGCTGTGCCCAGCACTCTATAATTAGCTATACCCTGTTCAGGGAAAGCAGAAGGGTCTCCAACCCACCCAGCGGTGTGGGGTGGCCCCAACACTCTGCAATGGTTCATAATGACCAATGGGATTAGCAACTGAAGTTTGTAGAGTTCTCAGCCAGGCAAGACTCAAAAAGGAGAACCTAGAGTCATCACCTCAACAAATATCTCAAAGGTAGAGAAAAAAGGACACAGACTTTGGGAGCTAACAGATCTAAGATAAAGCCCACCCCAGTCATTTGCAAGATGTCTCATCTTCAAAAAGCATCTTAACCTCTCTAAGCATCTGTTTCCTCATGGGCTAACCACGGGTGCCGTTTATTGCTATTCTGGGGGCTAGAGAGGCGAGTCATATGGACAGATCTAGCAGGTGACCAGTAGTTGTGAACTGGGTGAAGAAGGGACATCTGAAGTGGCCGATGGTTGAAATAAGAATGGATGATATGACAAGAGAATACGTAGTAAAAAGTAAATTATTTTTTTAAAAAAATTAAAAAGAGAGGGAGAAGAAAAGGAAATGAATCATGGGGAAAACTGCATTTAGTTGCGGAAAAGAAAAACAAGCCACGATTCAAATAAATGGAATGTGGTCAAAGGGAATAATGAAATATATTTTAAAAATCACATTTTCCACTAGGCATATCAGGGAACTTGTCTAAGGTTTTCCAACTGTCCAATGTTGAAACATAAATCATAACACTGAAGGCTTATTGTTACACCATCAATGAACGTCTCCTACAGATGGAGAGGCCAAAGGGAGCCAATGGGTTCCTTCTCACGTGCCAATCCCAGCTGGTTGATAACGTTTATCTAGCATTGTTTTTGAAAAAATTCTGAGACCGCATCTGAACACAGTGGTAAAGAGAGCTGCTTCAATTAGTGACGTGTGCAGTAGGATGTACGGAAAGAAGGGCAGCCTGCATGCCATGTGTAGTGGATGCTGTGATGTGCTGCCCAGAGGAGCCCTTTGGGACTGAGGCACTCAGTGCCCCAGCTGTGGGGACTGTTGCTGCCGGCTGCTGACAGCTCTCAGTGGAGTCCCTCTCCAGGAATGGTCCTCAGCCCAAGGGAGCTGCCTTACCCAGGGGCAGTACCCAGCTGTTGCTGCCGAGGGCAGTAAGGTCAACTTCCCTTGACTCAATGCAGGGAACTGAAGGACCATCCCAGCTCCACAGCTCCCCGTGGGATCGGTTGATGCCTCTGTTGTGACCGCAATGCCGCTCAACTCCTCCCTCGATCTAATCTTACTTCCCTTACTCCCGGACAGGTGCTGATCCCGAGGGCAAGCCCCGTAAACTTTCAGCACACAAATCTCTGTCCCAGAGTCTGGTCCCAGGAACCCAACCTAATACATCATGTATCTGCCATTCCTGCACAAGCTATACCTCCCTATGTCTAGCTAATAGCTTATCATCTGTGCTTACTTACCCCTCAACAAAGACTCAGTGTTAGCCAATGAGAACATGTAATCTATCAGCTTTCCCTTTTCCCCTTGTTTGCAAGGAAACTCAAAGATAAGTTCTCCATTCTTTCCTCTCTTGCCTGTGCTAGAGGTTCTGCTTTAGGCTTGGAGGCTCTCTAAACTAAAAATGATGGATTGGCTCTTTTCCTCTCATTTTTCAGTCTCTCCTCCCAGGCTCTAGCCCTGGAAGAGATAGCATTTGCCACTGACTCACTTTTTGGAATCGTTATAGATTGAAAATGTCACCAGAAAGAGGGACAATATATGTTAATGACTTTCATTGGCATGGCACCTTCAACTTACATGTATGTATTATTTTATAGACCCAGCAACTCTTTAGAGTTATTATTATTTCTTTTGAACAGAAGGTGCAGAGAGGTTAAATGATTCCCCTCAGGTCAAACAGCTAATGAGGAGCAGAGGCTGGATATAAATCCTGATCCGCCTGAATCTCAAATGCATGCACTTTTATCTAACATTTCTTCTGCTATTCCTTCTGCCTTTCCTTTTATTTTGAAGAAAAGGGGGAAGGAAAGAACAAATGCTCATAAGGAATTCTGCCAGCAAAGCTGGTACATCCTGCCCATTTGAGAAAGCAGCTTGTTCGGAAAGGCACAGCTGAGTGAATCTGGGAATCATGTCCACAGGCAGGCAGTAAAGCCTGCGACCTGTCTGCTAAAGAGCAATGCCAGGCGCTGGGACAGAAAAGACCAGCGACCAGCCCCAGCTCCCACGTCCGCCACGGCAACATAACCAGGGCTTCTGCTTTGGTGGCGGTGGGCATGGTAGACAAATCGCTGAGCCCCGCACGGCCATGTGGGCTGGTGACGTTCGGGTGACTCTGTGGCCCTAGCATGGATGAGGGAGCACAGCGAGAACTTCTCAAAGGCAGCCAAACTGCTTTGGTTCTGTGCAGCCTGTGGTTCACAACGTGCCTACACTGGGATGCAGCTGGCTCTGCACAAAAGGGAGGCTTGCAACCGGGAGCGAAATTCAAAATATTTAACAACGGATACGGCACAGACGGCAACCAATCAGAACAGACACAAGAGCCAAGGAGAGCACATGTTGGCTGTAAACAAACAGCGCGGCCATGGAGTACATCCCAGCCGAACACCAGTCTTGGCAACAAGGAAGCCCAGTGAGCAAACAAGGGGAAGAGGATGAGCAAGGCCGGTGTCCAGGAGCCAATAGGGAACTGTCTGCCTATCTCCAGGGGAGGTCTCAGAGAGGATTTCACTCACCCCCCAGGGTTCTGCAGGGTATGGTTTAAAAATCATTGCTATGAGGGAAAAAGGAAATACCCTCGAGGCCCAGCTTCAAGAACCAGTATCACCACTGCTTTTGGGGTGCACAGGGCCAGCCTCCCAAGGAGTGAAGCCCTGAGCCACCCAAAGACATGTCCATGAAGGCTTCAACTGATGTGTCATCATGCTGTCGTCCTGCCTGCTCTTCTCTTGGCCGAGGAGTGTTCATGTGTGGTCTCCCAAAGAAGCTGTTCTGCTGTAGCATTTAGAAGAGGGCACCGGCATACCTCACTAGCGTCCCCGGGACACAGAACACACACCTGGATTCATGCAAAGTGGGCCCTGGCCCTGTCGGGAGTCAATAGTCAGAATCCTCGTCCCACCCGGGCAGCCTCCAGAGTAATTCCAAGTCCCTCTCTTTCCCAGCTCAAATTCTCCTCCCTGCCCCTTAACTTTCACTAAGAGCACATGCTCCCGCCCCCCTTCAGACAAAGTCACAAGGGGTCAATTATCCTGTGGCAACGTAGGTGGAGTACCATTTCTTCAGCTTGCGTAAGATGAAGCTCCCCATGATGAAGTAAGTCATTGGTCCATGAGGGCTTGTGGGAAGTTCCCAGCAGGCAAGGCCCTCCCTGGAGAGCAAGGCACCAAGGCCTTTCCCTCGCCCAACCTTACCCACCAACAAGTCCGCGGCAGGCTAGGTGCCAAGCCTAAGAAATGCCCCCAGAAAACGTCCCTGAAGTGCTTCACCACCACTGTTCTCAAAAGGTTGTGCCTCTTGATATATTGACTTCACCCCCACTTGTGTCCTATAAATCAGGTCTACTCTCCAGAAAGGAAACCCTCGTCTCGTCCATCTTATTAGTAGTTCTTCATACTGTCTTTCATATGTGACTGTGGCCCCCCCAGCCTTCACCAGCTTTCTCCCTTCTGGATGGAAACTTCACACAGCTCCAGATAGGCAGGCACTAAGATTTGAGTGACAGCTTCACAGGAAGTCACTGGAGGAGCCCTGGGCATCAGCTGTGGTGTGAGGGATGCTGGGACATCTGGGGGAGGCCAGAGCACAGAGGCAAGGCAAGACACCACAGGTAAGCAGTCAGCCGGGGTCCTATTTCCAGCTTTGCCACTTAGCAGCTGTGTAACCTGGGAACGTGACTCAAAACTCTTCAAGCCTCTATTTTCCTTATTATAAATATTATTGTAATAATAGTATCTATCTCACAGGGTTGTTTCAAGAATTAAACAAAATAATATACATATAAAGCATTCAGCACTTTGCCCAGCCCATAGTCAGCAATCAGTACAGGGAGGCATTATGAATCTTGTTAATCATTCAAACATTTATTGATCAGTTGCTCTAAACCCTGTACCTTGCCAGGGGCTGGGGCTTCCAGTTTCTGCCCTCAAGAACCTCACAGTCCAGTGAGAGAGGACCACAGAAGAACCATCGATTAGGATGCCATGTGGTAAGTGCTTTATTAAATAATTACTTTTAAAAGAACTGTCACGAATAGGTGACAACCATTTTCTGCTCACCATTGTGTGCTACGTGCTTTATAGAAACCGAGAGTATATGCTTTCTAATCCAAACACCTGGGTTCAAATCCTAGCATTATCACCGAATACTCAGGTACTCTTGGGTATGTTAACATCTTTGAAACTTAGTTATCTCATTTGGAAAATGGGTATAAAGTTAGAAAAAATATACTTAATATCACAGTGCCTTGCACACAGTAGGTGCTTAACAAAATAGATGTCCCTTAAAGCAACGACTAAGGGTGTTTGGAGAACTGACACTGGATGGCTGTTGCTCCAGCCCTGGAGCACTGCCCGGGTAAGCCTCAAGGTCAAGGCAGCACATCCACCCAGGATGTGTAGCAGGACTTTAACGTTCAGTGGCTTGTCCGGTTTGGAGCCAGTTCTGAGCCAGCCAACAACTGGAGCCATAGGGACCAGAGGCTAGTCCCTGCAAAGGAGCTGCTGGCAAGAACTAGATAGAACGTCCCAAATAGGGCAGCCCTTCCAGGACCAACCAAGGCACAGAGAAACTGAGTAGTTGGTGCAGTAAGAGGCCAAGCTAGGACTCTAATGAGCGCCTGGTATATTAATCAAGGCAGGAATACCCCCACTCAGGACCACTCTGCAGCCTGGAGCTACAGTGGCTTCTACGTAGACCACAGACACTGCACACTCAGCCCTGTGCCCGGTACCCCCGGGCTGGGTCCTGTGGAGGGAACAAGGAGGACCCAGGCAGAGCTCCACACCCTACGGAGTGCTTCACCTCTGGGAAGGAGCCGAGCAAATCAGAACACACCAGCCCCAGAACTGATCCCGTGCACAGAGAAGAACAAAATTACACAAACCCAGACCTGTTGACACAAATGAACATTCCTGCAGTGCAGCCTGATAAGCCTGTTGCTAAGCCTACCTGGTTTCCTGTCACGGAGCACCTCGTTCTCAGCTCAGGAAAGATAATAACTCTGGGAACCAGCTTCCTTAGGAGACCTGGCAGAATGCTTTCAGTCCAGAGCAAAACCTGTCTTTCAACACAGCTTCTCCTCCTCCCGTGTCAGACAAGAGGAAACCCAAGCCATGCAGGAAAGGGTTTGCACACATGCACACACAGCCCTGCTGGGTGTCAGTGGCTGTAAGTGACCCTCAGGGAAAGGAAGGAGCCCCGGATCTCTGGGCTCAGAGTACCTCCTAAACAAAGACTCTAAAGTTTCCTGCTGGGACAGGGCGAGACACAGGACGCTCAGATTCCAGGCGTACCCGCAGCTATCATCTGTCAGTCCTGACACCAGCCCTGTCTGTGTCGAGGTCCAAGCAGAGAGATCAGAAAGCGCGGGGTAGGGGCAGGGGCTGGGGAGGGCAAGAAAGGGGAGAAAGGCCTTTGGAGAGACCAATATGAATAGTAGGAGTTTTTATCTGACCCCAAAGAACAGGGCAAGGGAGAGCTGTGTGATCTAAGCCAGGATGAAACAAACAATGGCTGGCCTCCCCTTGTAATCAAAGAGTTTAATGATGCTTATTAAAAGCCCATTTCTGGGTCCTGTTGAAAAATTATACCCGTTAAGTGTTTTCTTTTTTTCACGAGAATTGCTTCCTAGAGATTAAACACACACACACGTGCGCGCGCGCGCGCACACACACACACACACACACACACACTCATCCCTTACAAACCCCACTCCCCACCGAGGCACACACATTCCCCACAAATCCCGCACATCCCAGATATCACACACATGCTAGTCATCTTCATTAAAGATGGCCACAATTCACAGCGTACACACGCACAGTAAAACAGAGAAACCAGGCCCAGTCCCTGCGGTGATTCACGCACCCTTTGAAATTCCAGACTTTGAGGGAGCCCAGGAGCTTCCTGCTCAAGCAGTTGTCATCCCACAGACCAACAGCACAGCCTCTAATCCACATCATTCTCCCTGTCTTGCCTGAGGCCAGGCAACTCTGCGAAAGCAGAGGCTCCCAGGATCGTTAAGCTTTGGTGGAAAGCAACCGTGTTCAGTAGGGTCACTGCGGAAGAGGGGGGCTGTGTCCCTCTGGCCCATGGCAGGCTTTCTCTGATATGCTGAATCGCAGCCACCTGAAGGAGGTGGCCCTGGGCCTGCGGCATGTTTTCCTCTGGTTATCAGCTTACCCAGAGCCCAAGGCTGCCTTCACTCTCAGGCACAGAAGACATTGCTTTCTGGAATAATCAGTTAGACACAGGAAAGTACTCCTTGCAGAAAAGTATCCCTGCACCAGCGTGGGTTTCCTCTGGGTGCCGATGTGCCCAACATTTTACTCACTGCTAAGGGACAGGGTACAAAAACGCCCATTCAAATGCCCAAACCTTCAGTGGAACAGTGTGCTGTTCTCAACAACAAATGCTTAGGAGCAAGTAAATCTAGCTCAAGGGTTTCAAGGGCAGCTCTAAACCTTACTCACTCAAGGGCCTGAGCCAACTCTCTAAGCCATAGTTTTCTCCTCTGCAAAATGGTAATAACAACTTCTTTCCATCTTACGGAGTTTCGGGGAAGATCACAAAATGCCCTAGAGATTGTAAACTCCAAAGCAGATGTTAGAAGTTCTCATGATGAGACAGTAATGAGGAAATGCAGGAGCTCATAAATTGGGCTGTGAGTGCCTCCCGGGCAAAGCTTATGTTGTGTTTACCTTGTTATCCTCAGTGCCTGACACAGAGGGCAGCACCACACATTCTGGGGAAAAACAGTTTGAAAGAAAGAATGAAAAATGAGTGAATCCCTGAGTTAAGTGGTTTGTTCAAGGTCACAGAGCAGCTCACTGTGGGACAGGAAGCCAGATCTCCTGACACCCGTAGTCCAGGGCTCTCTGTTCTAGATGAACCAAACTCTTAGATCTGTTGAAGACAGGGCAGTGATATCCCATTAGCCCCAGCACGGGCCTGGTTTGCTTACGAGGCCTTCACAAACCCACCTGTTAAACATTCCAACTCAACAGTGGGAACAAACAGAAACCACACGTGCAAATAATACCCAAACGCCTCTGACCAACTCATCTCCTGACTTCAATTGCACAAATCAGAAAAATCGCAAGATTGGGGAGATGGGGCTTCAGAGACTGAATCACAGAGACTAGACATAGATCTCATTTTAGGTTCACTTTCAGCATTATCACTTACCTACTGACCACGTGTCCGAGAGATCACCAGCCCTCTCTGATTCTCAGTTTTTCCATCTGCAAAACAAGAAGAAGATCACAATTAATCCCTTGAGACCACTGGACTAAAAGACGTCATAAGTTTTATACCCAATATTGGCTACCAACCGCTTATGAGCCCATGTAACTGGGGAAGTTGCTAATGATTAGGGGCTGGAAGAGAATTACTTCAAAAATGAAGCATGACAATTAAAATAGTTACATGCCAAGAAGGGCACCAATGGCACCCATCTCTCAGTACAGAAAATTCAGCTTTCCATTTTGGCAACTTTATTTTTCATAGATGTCAAAATGCAAGCAATCATTGATTACCAGGAGAAACAGAGCAAAGAAAAATGCTACTACATCAACATACTCACTTCTGACATTTGGGGGTAATTTTCCAATTTCTTTCCTTCTCTACATAGAGTTTACCCCTTTGCAGAGTAGGGTCTATGAAGATGTACTACACTGGAAAGTAGCCCTTAGATCACGACTACCCCCTCCACACCCCCATGACTGTTGCCTGTGTAATTAACTCATTTTCATTCCCACGCCTTTTGTCAGTTTCCCAAGACCTTTCAGGCCTGTGGTCAAGTCTCTGCCCCCGCACTGCACACACCTGAGCCCAGTGGAGTGAGCATCACATGACTTTAGGAGCCCTCAGCTGGTCTTTCCCCAATCAGGGTTCCCTTACCTCATCTGGAAAGTGAGGAAACTGGCCTGGCCAATCTCAGAGATCACTTTCAACTTCGAAAGGTGAGGCTAAGGAAAAAGGAAGGAAACATAGATTCGAGTCCCTACTATGTGACAGCTATTGAGCCGATAATATCTATGGATATTATCTCACGATCCTCATAACCACCTTGGGAGATGTTACGGGCAAGAGAATGGTAACTCAGTGAGGTTTGGCCATCTAGCCAGTGTCCACTGCAGTCACGTTGGCACCACTTTCACGATTTTCGCCGTCAATGTCTCACTGCTATTACCATTTACTAATTTTTCCAAATCAATTCACATATTTTACTTAACTCTAATTTTAATGGATTTTTAAAAACGTTTCTCACACTACTATATATAAAATAGATAACTAATAAGGACCTACTGTATAGCACAGGGAACTCTACTCAATACTCTGTAATGACCTATATGGGAAAAGGTCATTTGTATATGTATAACTGATTCACTTTGCTATACAGCAGAAACTAACACAACATGGCAAATCAACTATACTCCAATAAAAGTTTTTTAAAAGTTTCTGCAGTTCATTATTTCTTCCTCTTTTCTCTATAGCCCAATGGAAGACCACCTTTCAATTAACATAGATTCTATAATTGCAAAATGGTTGCTATTCAAAGGAATTTTTAATCACAATTATTTTTTGTAAAAATATCTATGAAGTCATAGGTTTGATGTGCTATGCATATACTTTTTCCAATACTCATTAAAATAAATGACGTTTGAAATTTAAAATGCTCATCCATTTCTACCCTCCTCCCAGCAGTGCCCCTGCTTTACCTTGGCAAAGCTGGTTTAAGTTCCCTCACTTTGCTGCAGTCAGACCTTGGAATCTAAGTCTGTCCTATTTCAAAGCTGAAACTGCAAGAACACCTGACGCTTATTATGTGTCAGGAAAGTTGCCAGAGGTCACACAGCTGGTAACTGAAGGATCTGGGACTGGGACCCCCACTGGCCTACTTCTGACCCTGTGCTCTGTGAGTGTATTAGGTTTCCCCTCTGGCCTTCCTCAGACCCCAAATTTTCAATTTCATGTCATAAGGCCACCAATTAAGTTCTGTTTGCAAATCAAGGCAGAGGTATCCCGTTCTGTTAGGTCACCAGTTTTTCCACAGTCACTATACCTATCAATGCATGTTTAAATTCCCCAAAGGGCACTTTGGTAGGCAGCTGCATAGTTTCTAAAAACAAGTTTAGGAAATGTGAAGTGAAAGCGACTCCTTATTCAAAGATCCAAGATAGTAACCAAGTAAATAGAAAGAGCTGATAACATAATATCGAGGAATGCCATTGCTACTGCAAATGAGTATAAGATCCAACCAGGTCAGGTGAGGGGCGAAACAGTGGCACAGTGACTATACTGGACCCTCTTCAAAGCTGTCGTTGAGTCTTTCTAGAGCTTTACGCTTCCATTTCCTGTCATCTGGTTTAAAATTAATTGCCATGAATGTTTTATGACCAGGGAGCAAACAGACTGAAAGGTCTGCAGAACCGGATCAATCAGTCCTTCTATCTGTGGAGTTCCCTATTTCTCTTGAATACGAGCTACAAAACTGTGCAGAAACAGGAAAACAAACCTATCCCTGATTATTCATTCTCGGTCCAATGACACCTCTTTCGTGAAGCCTGCTCCCGCCGAGTGAGAATTAGTTACTCCCTTCCTTGGGTTTCCTCGCACTAACACTTTAATTACAATCTCTCTTACATTGCAGTTATTGTCTTCTCATCTTTTAAAGTATCATTTTTTGAACTATTTACCCAAATACAATAAAAAGTCACCTGCCACTAGCAATGTGATGTGAGATAGATTTCCTTCTAAACCTCTTTGTATACATACCCACATATACAGACATTCACATACATACACACCCAGATACTTTATAAAATGGGACCATACTGTACACACTAATATTAATCTACTTTTTAAACGGTTACATAGATGTGTAATTAATTCCCTACAGATGGACATTTGGGTTGTCTGCAATTTTTCACTGGTGTAAATACTCTAATATCTTTGCACGTACATCTTTTTTTTTTTTTTTTTTGGCGGTACGCGGGCCTCTCACTGCTGTGGCCTCTCCCGTTGCGGAGCACAGGCTCCGGACACGCAGGCTCAGCGGCCATGGCTCACGGGCCCAGCCGCTCCGTGGCACGTGGGATCTTCCTGGACCGGGGCACGAACCCGCATCCGCTGCATAGGCAGGCGGACTCTCATCCACTGCGCCACCAGGGAAGCCCTGCACGTATATCTTTGTGTGGCTGTTGGTTAAGTACTTAAAATATATTTTTTTAACATTTTAAAAAAATTATAATTGCCACTACCCCCAACACACACAAGACCATATCACTTTCAATTTCTACCAGCAGCATACCGGGATGCCACTTCCTTGTGCTCGCAACAGTGTTAGCCATTAGCCATTAGGTAAAGGGAGTCTAGGTATTTTAAACTGCAACTGTTGGACATCTTTTTCTGTTTCTTGGCCTCATTTTTCTTCCTCTCCAGTGCCTCCACTCTCACCAAGCCACCACCATCTCTCATCTGGACTCCTAACTGGTCTCCCCACATCCTCTACTCCACTTCTCTCCACCCAGAAGCTAGAGGGATTAAAAAATAATAATAATACAAATGGAATCATGCCCCCTGCCTAAAACCCTTTGACAGCTTTCTATTCTTTTGAAGATCAAATCCAAAGTCCATAATGTGCCCTTGTGCCTTGAGAGGCTGCTTCTAGGACCCGGTTTCTGCACTGCCTGGTTTGTCAATGCATCCATCTGCCTCCAGTCTCTGCTCTTAGCAGGCTGGCTTCCCTTTAGGTCCTCTTCTTCCCAACTCAAGGCCCTGGACATGCTGTTCCCCTGCCTGGAGACTTGTTTGCTCTCCCCTGTGCTGCCTAATCCCGACTCATCCTGCCTCTCTCTGGGCTTAAACACCATCCCCTCAGAGAAGCCCTGAACCCCCAGACTAAGTGAGCTCCTCTGGCTACTTACCGGAGATTTCCTTTGCGGCCCATCTCACAACTGTAATTAGGTACTGTCTGGCACGGTTTGTTCAGTGAGTACCACACTGCAGGCTCCATGAGGACAGGGCTGGGGACTCTTCCCAGCACCATCCACTCAGAACTCAGCATGGGCGCTAGCACAGACTAGGCACTCAACAAATACTCACTGAATTAATTTCTTTCTTAAGTTAAAATAAAATCAAATAACCTGTCTACTCCAAGGGCCAAGCAATCAACTCTAGGTTTTGTGAATAAAGGAAGGTGGGTTTTCACACAGAAAGCAGACGATGTGAAAAACCAGGCCTGTTTTTAAGGGTACAGTCTCTGGTTGAATTAAGCCCAATCATGAAGGACTGTCTCCTCTCTTTCCATGGAAACATTTGGAAGCCTTGCCTTTGGCAACCACAAGATCACTGGGGTGGAAGGATGTGGAAGCAGGGTCCACATCTTGGGCCTTTCTGTAGCTCCCTTTTTTCCTCTCTACCTTGTGTTTTGCCCACATTCAAAGCATGTCTCTTAAATGGATTTCATTTCAAGTCAAATTACATAGTAATTACGGCTAATTCACTGCCTTTTCTACTGTCTAACATTTAAAAATAAATTTGCATTATCTAGCACAACTGACTTGATGGTCTTTCCCTCTATAGATCAATACCTACATTTAGGAGTACTTCCTCTTAGGTTACTTTCTGAAAACCAAAACCAGTGAATTACAGGTCAGAGAGCCTTGGCTCTCCTGCAGCTACATCTCTGCCCTGCTCCCTAAGTCTACCTTGTTCTCAGCTCAGCGTTCCGTGCACTGAATTTGGTGTTCTCAGCTCTGCGATCCAAGTCTGAGATCAGGCCAGGCTGTGGAGGCACCATTTCCCTGGCTTAATCTGGACTCTTCTCAAGTTAATCATGGAGCACAACATTGGTTATAACGATCAGTTGCAGGTAAAGTGTGGATGGACTCACTCTGGTCAACTCTAGCCACTGATTTCCTGGGCTAGATCAAGGATTTGCTGGGGTCTATTGTGGAGGGCTCAGATGTCCATCCATTCTAAGGGAGGTACAGAAGAAGAAGAAAAGCTTGTTTCCTGCCCTGGGGGAGATTGTGTTTCAGTTGGGAAGACAAGACCAAGATGCCACAGTCTCAGTCCCACCAATGTCTGAAGCCCCATCTGACCACTCCTCTAGTTGCTGCTCGAAGATTCCTTTCCTATGAACATCTCTCTATCTGAAGTGTCCTTCTCCATCTAAAGATCCAAAGAAGAATGACTGGGACACCTACTAGGGCTCAGTAAGTCCTTGTTAAATGTTGTTCAGAGGCATTGGCTCTGGAATCAGAGTCTGGCTTTGACCTCTGGCTCTATTCCCTCCCAGCTGGGTGACCTTGGGCTGTATCCTTCACCTTCCCATGCCTCTGTGTTTTTATCTGAAATGCAGGGATAGTAAAAAGGACCCACATTTTGGGTTGCTGCAATGCTCATGTGCCTATCACCTAGCAAAGGCTCAACAAATTTTTGGTGAATATTATTATTACTGCTACTATTGTAATTTTAGTTAACAGTGTAGTACTTATCATGTGCTAGGCTTTGTCCTAAACACTTTACAATATTAACTCATTTAATCCTCATAAACAATGCTGTGAAGTAGGAACTATTATTTTTCTCATTTAATAGACAGAAACTTCAGTATTAAGAGGCTAATAAAATTGCCCAAAGTCATACAATGAATAGTGAAGCCAGGATTTTGAACCCAGGCAGTTTGGCCTGGAAGTCATGCTCTAAACCACTAGATTATTAACCATAACAATTGTTATTTAATGAATTACCAGAATTCTTAGTTGTTAATAACTATTCATTTTTATTAATGATGGGTGCCTGCCCACTCATAGGTCCCCAGACACCTGGGGTGACAAAGATGCGGTTTAGGTCTGGCAGCCAAGCTCACTGAGCTTCAGAAGAGTCATCCAGTCCCAGGTTGGAACCACGGACAAGAAGAGGAAACAGGGGCAGAAGGCCAGTGTTGTGGGCTGGGCCATTATAGTGGGGATGGCAGAGGACCATGGGTGTCCAGTTAGCCCTAGGAGCTCTGGCTGCAAAAAGTGCACTGAACTTCCAGGCCCTACCGATTAGGAGGGCTGGGGTTTTCCCCTGAGCTTCCTACTACATCCTGATGGACTCTAGGCCTGAGTGGGTCAGGACCTGCAAGGGAAAGGACATCCGTGACTCAGTCAAGCAAGGCTGGAGAAGGCTCAGGGTCACGCCACCTTTCTGGGAGTCCCTGCTGCTCCTGCTTACGACGTCCCATTGACCCTCAGCTCAGAGATGCTTTTTGAGCTTTAAGTATCTCCTTTTCAGATGTGGAGGCTGTTGATCCAAGCTAAGCTGGTCGTGTTGCTGCCAGACGTCTGAGCGAGGAGGAGCTCTCCCCCGAGGACCATGGTCTGTCATTTTCAACCTCATCATGGTTGTGCATGGATTTTAATTTCTTTTTTAATTTTGCCTGTGTTGGATCTTCTCTGCTGCATGCAGGGTTTCTCCCGTTGCGGTGAGCGGGGGCTACTCTTCGTTGCAGTGTGCGGGCTTCTCATGGCGGTGGCTTCTCTTGTTGCAGAGCACGGGCTCTAGGTACGCGGGCTTCAGCAGTTGCGGCACACAGGCTCAGTAGTTGTGACGCATGGGGCTTAGTTGCTCCGCGGCATGTGGGATCTTCCCAGACCAGGGATCGAACCTGTGTCCCCTGCATTGGCAGGCGGATTCACAACCACTGCACCACCAGGGAAGCCCTGTGCATTGATTTGTTTTTCCTGGACTTCTGCTGCTTATTAGAGCCTCAAAACATGCTCACTTTAGCTTTCTTCTGGGTATTGCAAAGTTTCTGTCCTTCTTCACTCCCTCTTGGTTAGACTTCATTTTTTGGTGGGAAATCACAAAAGGGAAGCATTTTAGGCATGAAGCAATTTGGGAGAGAAAACTGGACTCTAGCCACAGGGGCTTGGCCTACACAACCTAACAACCCACCATGGCTTGGCAGGGTCAAGAAGAAAACCCTTAACTGGCCTTCCAAAGACAAGCTGTGTCCTCCTCTGGGCACCCTCACCTCAGCTGCTCCCAGCTGGGGACATGACATGAAGTTGCTTCCAGAGTCACGTAGTTTTCCATGTTGTAGAGCAGAGATAATGATGCTTTTATTATTTGCCTAAAAATGTGGATAGTCCAATAACAATCTAAAATGTTGCATGACACGATCACTTCTTTTCAACCACGCCCACAGAACCATGGGAGAGAGCCTTTCTAATTTTTAAAAACCAAGGAAGTCAGCTCTCCTTGACACATCAACTTTTCCACCCAGCAGCCGCGTGCTCACCCTTTCATCAGCAAGCAACTGCTGGCTGCTTCCTCTGTGTGTCAAACCCAGACTGGAACTGGTGGCTAGGAAAACGGAGAAAGCAGGGACCTGACCCATGTTTGAATCCCAGCTCTGACTCAGATGAGCTGTGTGACACAGAGAAAGTTAATTAACCTCTCTGAGCCTCACCTTCCTCATCCGCAAAGGGAGGTCCTTATCCCAACCTTCCAGGGCTGTTGTAAGAATTCTAAGGAATGGCATTTCTCAAACACTTAGCTGGGGCCTGCATGTCAGTCCTGAACAGCACGCACTGCTTTATAAAGTCCACTACTGGAATTTCCTGGTGGTCCAGTGGTTAGGACTCCAAGCTTTCACTGCTGAGGGCCCGATTTCGATCCCTGGTCGGGGAACTAGGATCCCACAAGCCACGTGGCACAGCCAAAAATAAAAATAAAAAAATAAAGTCCACTACTAATGATGGTCCATGTGACATGCTCCCTGCACTAAAAGGTACACAGTGTTACAGGTAGAATGCGGCAGTCTGTGGTCCACAGGGAGATCCAGCCCGGAAGGGGTCAGTCCTACCACAGTGGGACTGGGTAAAGCAGGCTCCAAGCAAGACTTCAAGTGAGCACAATGTTTTCAAAAGAAAAAGGTCCACGGCACGAAGTATGAAATGCAGACCTGTCCTGAGAAATGTGAGCAGCGGAAGGAACAGTGGACACTCTGACAGCACGGATGCTATGAAGGATGCAGGGCTGGAGCCAGGAAGGCCTCCTGGGCCAGGTTCTAGCAACAGGTTCATCCATCAGAGGGTTTTAAGCTGGGCAATCATAGGCCAGGTTTGTCCTTGAGACTAATTACTGCCTGCAGTGAGGCTGGACTGGAGGGGTGAGCCTGGGGCAGGGAGAGCCACGGAGCTGAGGCTGATCCAGGCTCAAGGGAAGGGTCCCTCACTTTGTTCGACAGGCTGCTAGTTGCCCGTGCCCAGCTCCTCATAGCAGCCTGACTGCAATGACCCAGATACCAGAGGCTGTGGGCACGGCTGCTCCATTGCTGCTCTGAGAAGGGTCCTTTTGGCATCAACTACAAAACCATCTGCCTAAAACAACCCGTTCCTTTCTGACGTGCCTGGGACAGCACCTGCTCGGCTACAGGGCACAGCCCTTGCCTGGAGCCACTGACAGGGTGACGGGGCCGCTGCCCCAGCCTCCATCACTCAAATTAATTCAATTCCATCCAGTTGGATGATTTTTGTGTGTGGACCCATGCTCAGTTTTGAAGCCCGTATGAGGTTGTAACAGAAAAGGTCATGGGCCCAAGAGGTTTATAATCAAGGACACAGGTCTGCGCTGTGACCCAAGGCTGAGCACTGGCTGTGTTCAGGGCCGAGTGACAGTGCTGTGGGGATAAGAGAGATGGAGCCGTGAACCCTCCTTGGCAGCATCAGAAAAGCTCCATGCAAGAGGTGTCACTTGCCTGGGCCCTGGAGACAAAGAAGGCATCTGACAGGCAAGGGGTGAGAAAAGAGCCTTCATTCCAGGCTGAGGGAGGGCACGTGAGGAGGAATTAGCGTTGCTTTCTAGAGCTGAACCACAGCGGGAGAAGAGGAGGTGACAGGAGGCAAAGACCAGGGGGGGCTGAGGTCCCGCTGGGAGGGGCCTGAGGTCACTTTCTACTTTCTTCCCCGAGGCACAAGAACGAGGGTCACGTAAGGAACAGCAAAAGCAGTAACTTTTATTAAACACCACTCTGCATCTGGCAATGTGCATTCCATTAACTCTACACAAGTCATTTGGTTTGAATGTTATAACCATCCTGGGAGGGACATATTGTCACCGTCCCCCTTTTACATGGGAAGAAACTAAGGTTGAGAGAGATTACATGACTGCCGAGGCTGCTGAGGCAGGAACAGAGCTAAATATGTGAACCTGAGCCCAGTGGTCCTTCCTCTGCACAACACCAGCTCCCTACATGAGGGAGACAGATGCCTGATACCTTGGCTTCAAACAGCCGAGGAGACAGGATCATCAACATCACCACCACCGCCTTCACCATCGTCATGACCACCGTTGTCATGGACTCCAAATTGTATTTCACAAAGGAGAAAGGGAACCATATGTGCCCCTTTGTAATAGGATCTTATAAGATTCCTGAGCATATATGTTTAATTAAAATCAACTGCTACCAGTGACCGCCTATGGTCACTGCCAGCTTACAACTTGGGAGGTGCTTCATGATGTGTTTCTAATAAGCTTTACAACCACCCTATAAAGCAGGCTTTATTTCCCGGGTCTTATAGTTGAGGGAATGGAGGCTCAGAGAGGCAAAGCGATCTGCCTTGGTTGTACAGAGCGGGAACTAGACACACACACCTCAGTGCTCAGCCCCACCTGCCATGTTCAAACTCAACACGTCCACGGCGCAGTCTCTACCTCCAAAGGGGCCTCTTCTGCTCGCCCATCTCAGTGAGTGATGCACTCTCCACCAGCACATGCTGGAAACCTAGGCCACCTCTCAATACGCCTCCCCTTTGTTTCACCCCCATATGAACCCCTCATCAAACCCTGCTGGTTCTCACTCTCCCTGTCCTATCCACTTCTCACCCCCTCCGCCTCCACTACCCAAGTCCAGGCCACAGCCAGCTCTCACCTGAGCTTCTGCAATGGCCTCCCAACCAGTCTCCCAGCATGCGAGCCCTTCCCTGGCTCCAGGGCCCAGAGAGCCTGGCTCCTGCTGTAGTAGCTCTGCTACCTCTGACCACACGCCCCGCCCCGCCCCTTTTACGTCCTCAAACACCACACTGTGTGGCCTGCTTCAGAGCATTTACACAGGCTGTTTCTTCCAGCTCTGCTCCCGGCTTTGCAGGCCCTGCCTTCAGATCTTAGCTCAAACGTCACTTCTTCCAGGAAGTCTTCCCAGACCCCCATCTCAATCAGTAGGTACACACCAGGACAGTTGTGCCTGAGACATGGAAACGCTTCCACATCAGTTGCTACGTAGTCACTGCCCTGAGCCCTGAGATACTGCCCACCACGACCTCAGCTCCTCCCCAGGGTCCTCCAGCCCTTGCCACAAGCCAGAGGATAAGGCATGTGTGGCAAGTGGAAGGCTCCCGGGCCCCGCCTGGGCATTATGGCAGAAGCCATTTCTGACTGGCCTGTGCACCTGCAGTCCCAGTTGTTAAATATTTTGAAGGCCACCTCCGCTCTTGATCCTGCACTTCTCACAGTTCATGGTTATGTATTTATTTGGGTGACTATTTGAGGCATGAACTCTGGGAGGGCAGGAAGCACAAAAGTTTGCTTTACCATGTCCAGGCTCAGTAGAGAAGGCCGAAGTGATATAATGAATTAAATGAATAAGAAGTGCTGCTTCCTCCACCTTTCTGGCTGTATCTGCTCAGCTTTTCCAATAACTTCAGGGACCAAGCAATGAAAGAAGCTGGGCGGATACAACCGAACACCAAGGTGCGTTCAGCAGCTGAGGTGAGGCAGGTGAGGAGAGGGGAGGGAAGGGGGCTACCTGTCCTGCAGCAGTGAGGTCATGGTCTCCGCTACGTACAGACACTGGGGAGAGAGGAGGAAGGTAGTCTTTCTGGGCTTGACTTTTTCCTGTTCCTTAGTCACTTTATCCATCTCATAAAGAGCTCTCAAGCCCAGCCCAGGCCCTTATCAATCAGGCAACGCCTTAGTCCCAAAGCTATCTTCTCTCATGGTTGCTACTGCAAGACTCTCTTAGCGAGTCACCCTGTCTCACCTCTCACTCCCTCTGATTCTTCTCCTGTACCAAGCATGGTCTTAAAATGTGCATCTGATCATGTCTTCCTTCTGTTGAAAATTTTGTGGCTTCCCACCATCCTCAAGATACGTTCAGAGCCTCCCCTAATTTACAAGGTCTTCCTCTCTGAGTCTTATCTATCCCTCTAACCTCACCATCTGTTCTCCTCATTCTCCTCTATTTCCTCCATCAAAACACACTTCTCCCTGTCTCAGGGCCTTTGCACATGCTATCCTGATTTCCAGAATTTTCCCAGCTCACTGTCATCAACCTTCTGTGTTTTAGCTAAAAAGCCATCTACTTTGAAAAGTCTTTGCTGACTAACACCAGTCGGTCAGCTCCTCCTATGACCCACTACCTTTCTTCTGATACACTCAGCCTGCCTGAACTAGCTGTTCAATGTCTGTCTTGAATAGAAGCCCCTTGAGGGCAGGGACTGGGCCATCTTATCTAGCCGGTTGCTCAGCCTGGTTCCTGACGCAGAGTGCTCAATCAATATTTGATGAAAGAATAATCGATATGATGAGGCTGTAAACTCGGACTTTGTCTCCAGGGTCAATGCTGAAATGTAAATTCTAACGGTTACTGTAGAGATCTCAGGAATGAGCCAGTCAATTTATCTCCCTTCATCTGAGGTATGGGAGGGGTCTGAAAACTCAGTGATGCAGCTAAGGGACCAGACTGAACTCTTAGGAGAGAACTTGAAAAATAAATAAATAAATAAATAAATAAGAAAGAAGGACTAAAAAGGAAGGCAGGAGGGAAGGAAAAGAATAGAAGATGAGCTCTCCGAAGCAAAAGATTGAGTAAAAGTGTAGGAAAGGACTCACTGAAGATGCTTTTCACGGTAAAGGAAGCCCCTTGGCAAGCTGAGAACCAGGTCATGCTGTTCCAGGACATGGGACTCACCCAGGATGTCCCATCCCTCCTCTGACCCTGACAAGCCGTGTGACCCTCTGTCAGGCATTTGTCCTCTACATCTTGCTTTCCTTCCCTGCAAAACAAGAAGCGCCCAGGTTCCCCAGATCTGGGATTTCTGCACAGGAGCCTCAGGGAAGACTCAGAGTGAGGGGGATGGAAACCATGGGGGTATGGAGAGTTAGGGCTGGAGTAGCACAGCGCCTTCCACGCAGGACACAAGGGGGGGCCCAGGCCCATGGCGGGGTGGGGGTGGGGGTGGGGCAGTGGGCGTTGCAGGAAGCCTCCATCCCCTCTCCTCCCACCCCATCCCAGGCTTGTCTGACGTCCTCGGCCACCAACAAATTGGGAGACGTTGGTCTGATGTAACCGAACATCAACCAGGCTGCACACGGCCTAGGAAATTGCCTCTGAAGCCACTACAGGTGTGGAAGGAGAGGAGGCTGGGAGGACGGCAGAAGTCAAGGCTGCGTGCTGAATGGGTGGCCCCAGGCCTGATACCCTTGGATCCTGGAGTCCAGGTGTTCAGGTGGCCTAGAGATCACCTGGGACATGGATCTCGGCCTTTTTGTCTCATGGAGCCCTTTGGCAGTCTCCTGAAGCTTAGAGACCCTTTCTCAGAAAAATGTTTCCAAATGCATAAAATAAAATCCATAGGCTTACAATGGAAACCAATTATATTAAGATGGTTACTGAAATGTTAAACTGATAAATTTCTGGTACAGTAATATTTTTATTTCTCTTTAAAGTCAAGATTTATAACAAACTCTAGTGGCAGGTCTAATAACTCTCATAACCTGGGAGTAATAATGAACGTAAATGATATTTTGAAGTACCTCTAACAACTGTAATGGGATACAAAAATGTCTGATTCCTCCTGGTAACAAAGTCCCAGAGACTTCAAATGCCATTGTGGTTTACTGCCTATATTCACAATGGGAGAAAATGCTAACTTTTTTCCCAGCCATGTGTTCACATTAAGAACCTCTACTTTAGGGCCATGACCTGACTTTACAGAGGAGGTGGCTGGAGCCCCTAGAGGGGCTCAGAGCTGTACAGAGCTACCCAGCAAGTTAGAGTTAAAAGCAGACTCAGCACAGCCTCCTGCTGTCTCCCAGCCAAGCTCCGCCCACTTGGTAGAGCCATCTCCGCATGCATGATTTTCCGAACACGTAACGCAGGACTGTCCCTACGATTCCCTGAGCCTTGGTTTCCTCATCAGTGAAATGGGAACAAGCACACCCCCCTCTGCAGGCTGCTGTGAGGACAGAATGAGAAAACGAATAGGAAAGGGACTTGATACCTGGACAGTGCTCTGTACTTGTGTAGATCAGTGACATAGGAGTACGTATTATACATCGCCTCACAGAAAATTAAAGGGTATGAACTTTGGGTTTCGGTAAGTGGGCAGGTCCGTGGTGGCAACCCCAAATGCTTATAGGGGTAAGGTAATAAGGAGGTGCAGGGACTGTGGCAAAGCCAAGAACTCACGCCCATCTGAAAGGGGCAGCCACCATTCGGTACCAGTGGAGGATGCCACCCAGGAAGGTGGGCCTAGTGTTGCCAAAACTGATTTTCTAAGAGATGGCAGAAATCCATATTCTTGGCAAAATGTCCTGATTTTTATATTAAACATCTTTATAATTAAAACAGGATGAGAGCCCAAAAACATGTCTATAGGCTGTCAGTTTGCAGCCTCTGGGGGGTACAGGTTTCACAGCCTGGGAAAGGAGATGAAACAGGTCAGTGCTTCCCATACAAGCAAGAGGGTCCTCACCCCAACCTGGCTTTGGAAGTCAGGTGGTACCCATATGGGATAAGCATTCTTGTCAGGGCAACCGAGGCCTCCCCAGTGGAGACAGCTGGTCCTAAAATTGTACTCCCCTCCGCTCGCTATGAGGCTTTGTTTTATTCATAAACTTGGATCGTGCTCACAGCACATCAAGGTAAACAGAGATGCTTCCAGGGCAGGTAATGCAGGCAGTTCTAATAGACGGAGAAACAGGCTTCCAAATATAAATAGGAAAATAAGATAAAGAGATGGAGATCCAAGTCTGCTTCATGCTAATTTGCAGGCTGTGAGCCACAGACTTAAGAGAACCGTGGATCATCTGGTCTGGAATGGACCTTTGTTCAGAGGATGGGGAAACAGGCCCAGAAATGGGAAAAGACTTGCCAAGGGTCACATTCCTTATGTGAACACTTCTGATTTCTCATAGCATCAGCTTTGTCATCTGAAGACTCTAACAGAGCCACACACAGTTTCCTGAGTGTGTTGTATTCTCTCCAGCCCAGCGCTGCTGCCCGCCCCCTGCTGTTCCCTCCTTCATCTGGCCGTCTCTGACTTGACCTTCAAGGGCAGCTTGAGTTTGTCCTTGGGAACCTGCCCTCACTCCTTCCTCCATGCCTTCATCAACCACAGCACATGCATACAGGATTGTCGCTGTTGGTGTAGGCGTCTGCCCCTCCAGCCAGCTGGGCGCTCCTGAGGGCAGGACCCTGCCTTATCCAGCTCTGTCTACCGAGAACCTAGCACAGGACCGGGCATATGGGAGATGCTTTCCAAACCTCCGCTGAGTGAAGCATTGAACAACGTAAGACCCTCTTGCAGAGGGAGAAGGACGTTGCAAACACAGATTATTACGGGAGAGCTCATCAAACACCACCTTGATATCGAGTTAACATGCCAAATGATCCCAAGCTTAAGATAACATAGAGACTTTGGTCTATAACATCAAAGACCAGCCAAAATGCAGGTGAGGAAAAGTACGCCAGTGACTTGGATAATATAATCCCTCTTGTGAACAAAAGAGATGCAAACCAGTTACTTCCGGAGGATTCAACATGTGCCAGGCTCCATGATAGATGCTTTCCCACATGGCCTCCCTTAACTCCCAGGAGCTTTAGAAGTAGGTGATACACCTATCTTACAGGTGTGGAATGAGGAAAGCAAGGTCCACCCATGACAGGAAGGAGAGAAGGCAGGATGGAAGGCAATCCATCCCACTCCAGAGTTCCTCCCATTCTATCAAAGTCATCACTATCATTAACAATGGAGTCCTCATCCTGCCTGTTCTAACCATGGCTTATCTCTTACAGGGACTGGAGCTTTGAATAAATCATTTCCCCACCTCCACTCCCAGGCCTGCTATTCCAGACCTGCCACTGCCACAGGTCCGGGGGCTTGGGAGGAGTGGGGTCAATGTGGGGGGTCTCTCTGGTCCTCTTGTGAGGGGGAGGGTGTGAAGAATAAAATGCGTAAGGCAGAAGAAGCCCAATCCCCTTCCCACCCTTCCCCCCTCCCAACCCCAGGCAATAACTACAGCCATGGAGTGGATAGGAGGGAGAGGGTTCTGTTCAGCTCTCTTTAGATTTTATTTTTAAAGTATTATTTACATTTGTGGATTACCCCCAGAAAACTTTGGTTTCAAGGGTACCTACTCTGAGACAGAAGTCCTCAGGTTCACACATTCCTTCATCAGCCTACTAGTAATAACTCAAGTAGCAGTAAGATGGGACGTGAAAAGGGGTTTGTGAATGTCACGGAAACCATTCTGATTGCTCAGTGCGTACACTGGGCATTTCCAGCTTCTAAGTGGACAAGCTCCTGCATCCAACAGTAACCAGTACATTGCATTCCCTTGTGTCATAAATGTTTGAGGAAGAGGCTTGGAGTAAGATACTGAAATCTCAAACCCAACTAACCTCTCTGAGTCAGTTTCTATGCCCAGACCTCACAGGAGTTCAGCGATGATGAGTAAGTGCAGGATGCCGGGCAAGTGGCCAGCACAGTATCCGACACGTTGCAGGCTGGTCTCCCGTTTCCCACCGCTTTCACTTCAGAGTTGCTGGTCCTGAGTGCCAGGGTCAGCTGAGACATGGAAGCAAACCTCCATGTACAGTACAGTGGATGTGCTATTTATTTCCACAGGCTTCACCTCTATTTGACCTTGTTACTCCTACTTTGTCGATTGGGCTAGTATTTTACAAGCCCACAATACATAGTTTTTTACGAGCCCATAAAAACTCTTCAGAGTGAAATCAGATTCATCTGCCACTCTCTGGCTTGAAGACTAAAGCCCAACACTTGGGCTTTCCCTCCTGGGCTCTCTGTTTCCTCCTGTGCATCCCCTCCCAGCATGCACTTGGGGGCCTCCATCCAGGTGGGCTCACCCTTCTCTAGACGTGTTCGGCCCATTCCTGCCACTGCACCTTTGCTTATGTTCTTCCTCTTCTGGAACAGTCTAAACCCTTCCTTCTCTCCCCACCACCTGTGAGAAGCATTCCCTTGCAATTTAAATTCCTGCTGCCTCTCTCTCTCCTCAGAATCCCACGATGCTCAGAGAAGCAGCATCGTTTGTATTTTCTTCCTGGCGACTGTTTTACTTGCTGCAGGGCCCTAAGTGAGATCTTTCAAGGTCTCTACATACTCTCCCAAAGAAGGAGAGCTCCTCTAAGGCAGGGCCAATGCAGACCCTCCCCCAAATGCATTCATCTGTACGTTCCCAGTGTCTAGCAGAGAATGAGGCAGGCAGCACGGGCTCAATTAGCAAATGCTCCCAACGCCCCCGGTTGGAAGGCTGCCACCAGGCATGGTGAGACACAAGATGGGATGAGCACCTGTCAGAGTGGATACAATCCCTGCCAAGCCTGCCACAAGCATATTCTGAAGTGGGCTGTTCTGCTTCTCTTAATGAGATGCACCAACCACAGAGTGGGAGCAAGCAAATTCATTCTTAGCAGCACGGCTAGACTTAGAGGCTATATGCTTTGTTACCACCGGGACTGGCTGCCCACCTATTTCTACATTCATTCAGGCTTCCACACACTCGGTTTGTTTTCCAGAAGGCCCCATCCTTAGTCACTGTCAGAAATGATAAGTCTGTGTGACTGGTGACGGTCCCCGACCCAAACTAGACGGCAAGGAAGTAGACCCTACATCGTACTTCTCTGACTTTGGTTGTTTTTATAACCTTAAGCCCCTGTTCATACGTGCAGTGTTGACCTTTCCACAGATTACAAAATGCGGGGTTTTCCAGTGTTACAGAATATGATTCCAAAGCCAAGTAAAATTAATCCTTTGGCTTATTTATTCCCAGACCAGGGTTCCAGACAGACAAAGAAAACGCCAGTTGATGAATCTGAAGCTACTGGTCCAGGTCTCCCCACCCCAGTTCTTCACCACAAAGCACAGTAAATTACATGTATTAGGCCCTTCCTCCCTACCAAAATATATCCCATGTAATGTTTTCCAAATGGATAATCCTCTGCTAAATCCTACATAATCGTCTCCAATGTTTGCTGGTAATGGACACCAGGAAGCCATCGAACTTGCCTCAGCTCTAAATACATTTGTGCTAATAACTCTTGTACAGAAAGAGCTCCATTGCTGCCAATTTCAAGGCTCTAGAAATCAGACTCCTAACAAATTTCCTTTGGCTTCGTTTCACATAATCCCGCTGCTGTCTGCTTCATGCTCTTCTCCAAATGTGTTGGGTCCCAATGGGCCATTGTCCTCCATGAATGATGGCTTCAGGCTCGACAAACAGCCCTCCATCCATCATCGCGGAGCTCCAGTGGCAACAACAGAGGCTGCTCTGTCTCCCTCGCAATCAGGCAGAGTGATGGTCCTGCCTTGGACTTGCCTCCCCCACCGTCTTGGGAGGGTTACCAGAGTTCGCTGGGAACTCTGAGGAAGGGGGTCAAGGCTGAGCTACTTCCCCTTTGAGTGTGCAGCCCTTCTGGTCTGGGGAGATCCCACTTATGCTCCCTTCTCCAGGTGGCCAATCCCCGAGGTCATCCATCCTCCCCTTTGCAACCTGAGCCCTTCTTCCAATCATGCCATTCATCTCCCTGTGAGGCTCTGAGAATCTAATGAGATAATCCTGCCAAGAGTGGTTTGCAAATGCAGAATGGACAGAGCGGTTAAGGAGAATTGGCTTTGCAGTCAGGAAAGCCTGGGTTTGAATCTGACTTGTCACTTTCAGACTGTGTGATCTTGGAAGAGCCGCTTAATCTCTCTCAGCCTCAGTATTCTCATCTGCAAAACAGGAATAATAATGCCTGCCTCATAGTACCAGCATGAAGCTCAGGTGGATATGGAGGTGATGGAAATAAAGCACTAAGCACAGCACCTGGCAAACAGGAGGCACTTAATAACGTGTTCTATTATTTTAAAAATTAATAGCATCATAATATTAGTAAGAATTCAATATTTCCCCTAAAACTCTAGAAAAATTGACGGTGAAGAGAAATCATCGTATTCACCTGTGGTTTTGGGTCTCCCTTCAGAGATGCTGGAGCCCGAGCCTGAGAAGCCTGGTGGTACCAGTCCCAAGTTGCCCCAGCACACCCCTGGATCAAGCTCAGACCCTGGCTCTGCCACTTGCTCTGTGACCTTGGCTAAGTGAGTTAAACTTTCTAAGCCTCAGCTCCTTCCAGTGCCAACTAGGATCAGTAAGGTCTACCTTATACGGCTGTGGTGAGTACCAGTGAGGTAATGCAGGGGAAAACACTAGCCTTTAGTTCCTGGCCTACAGCAGGTGCTAAAGAAACTTAAGCTAGTTACTGATTCACTAGACACTTAATAGCAGCCTAGGGCATTGTGCTGGGTGCTGAAAGAAGAAGAAAGAAGAGAAGGAGAAGGAGGGGGAGTGTAGCAAAGGGGGAGGGGAAGAAGAGGTGAATAAGACTTGATCTGTACCCTCATGGAGCTCACAGACTAATGCAGTGATTCTCGGTCCCAGCTACACATCACAGTCATTCAGAAAACTTCAGAAAACTATATATATATATATATATATATATATATATATATATATATATATATATATATATATATATATATATAATCTGCCCAGGCTCCATACCCAGAGATTCTGACTTAATTGGTCTGGGGTGAGACCTGGGCATCAGTATTTTGCAGAAGCTCCCGACATCCTTCCAATGTGTCCAGGGCCAAGAAAGACTGGCCTCTTAGGGGGAAGATAGGAGCACATAGATGGTTTAATAATATATGCTTAGGGCTCCAACAGAGTTATATACAAAGAGTGACAGGAACACAGACAAAGGCAAAGGTAATCCCCTATCACTTAAGCTGAGTAGTAGCGTGGGAGTAGGGCTTCATCAGAAGGAGGATCTGAGAGAAGGGCATTCTGAGACTTTTCTGCACGACCTTAAATAAAGGCAGAGCTGCAGTGAGTCACCAGGCAGGGCCTGGAGCAAACCAGGGCAGCAGGAGGAAAGTGAGATAAGTTGGATTATTTCCCATGTGCAGAGCTCCTCAGGGGACCCCAGCCCTGTGCTCTGTGCCCCAGTGCTTGGCTGGGGCCTTGGTCCAAGAGTTTCACCACTCAGGGAGAGAGACAGAAAGGAGAGAGCACTTCTGTCTGGTCAGGCAGCCTCTGGGAAGTTCCTCTGCTTCCGCATCAACAGCGTCACAAGCCTTGCAGAGAGACCAAACACTTAGGGTGACTCAAAGGTTGGTTGGTTTGTTGGGAGGGCCTCCTGTCCATGGTGCTGAACAGTCCCTATGCTGAAGAACCAGGCTGTTCCAGGTGTGTGTGTGTGGTCTGTAGACAGGCAGCATCAGTGCCACCTGGGAGCTTAGTAGAAATGCAGGATCATGGGCCCTGCCCCAGGCCTAAAGAATCAGAATCTGTCACTTATCACATCCCTAGCTGGTGTAAGTAAAGAAATGAATTTAATGCTTTGGAAACAGCATTTTCAAAGAAAAAAATGGAATGGTATAGAAAAGAATAAAAAATGTCAGCTTTCTTCACATCTAAGAGAAAGTTTTGTTATTACATGTATGGGTATACTGAGCAGGGTCCAAGAAGTGTCTATTCCTATGAGCTGCATTTTAAACAATGTCTGAAAGACCCTGCTTGCTTTTCCTAATCCCGGAACACTGATGATTTTTATCTAATACCTTCTAGAATTCTGAGCCAGATGAGAGGACACAGACAGTGGGATAAAAACAGGGTATAGGGCTTCCCTGGTGGCGCATTGGTTGAGAGTCCGCCTGCCGATGCAGGGGACACCGGTTCGTGCCCCGGTCCGGGAAGATCCCACATGCCGCGGAGCAGCTGGGCCCGTGAGCCATGGCCGCTGAGCCTGCGCCTCCGGAGCCTGTGCTTCGCAACGGGAGAGGCCACACCAGTGAGGCCCGCGTACCGCAAAAAAAAAAAACAAAACAGGGTATAGATCGACAGAGGAAGAGAACGAGAATGAGACAGAGACTGGACCTGCTGAAGAGGTAGATGCTGAGAGAACAATGGAGAAAGTAAAAAAATAGAAAAAAAAAAAAAGGCAGAGGAGACCAGATTTGAGTGTTAATGTCTATAGAGTTACTTCTTTAAAGTGCTTTTGGCTTTCTCCCTTCCTTTTTCTTTTTCTTTCTTCCTTCCTTCCTTCCTTCCTTTTTTTTTTTTTGTCAATGACATTTTGCAAAATTTTATACCACCCTTAGAACAAATTTTACAGTCAGTTTCTATTTCTTAAGGCACGCAGTTGTTTTACTTGAGAAATCCCTCACATTTCCGATGGTTTCCTCCTACCAGCTCCAGGGAAGCTGGTGGGGGGCAAAGGGTGGAGAGGGCCCATGACTTGAAGTCAGTGGTTCCTCCTCCCCCCTGCTAGGTTTTTTAGGTTTGCCACTGCTCACCATCAACCAAAACAATCAGAGACACAGCTCTAAAGAACTTTGCAGGGAACGAAATGGAGGCCTCTTTAAAATGCAAAGACATTTTGTTTGCTTCAAGGGGTGACAGAAAACAAAATGTCAAGAGTAGAAGTGACACCGTGATTTTTCTTCCTTTCAGAACCGGGCAATGGGAGTTATTAACCTCTTGCCACGAGCCTGTTCTTTCATTTATACAAAAGTGTTCTACAGGGCTTCCCTGGTGGTGCAGTGGTTGAGAGTCCGCCTGCCACTGCAGGGGACACGGGTTCGTGCCCCGGTCTGGGAAGATCCCACATGCCGCGGAGCAGCTGGGCCCTTGAGCCATGGCCGCTGAGCCTGCGCGCCCGGAGCCTGTGCTCCGCAACGGGAGAGCCCACAGCAGTGAGAGGCCCGAGTACCGCAAAAAAAGTGTTCTACATTTGATTTTGCCTAGGAAATTGGTGTCTAATGGAAGATGACCAAAAATGACTTTTAAAATAATTTTCTCTCAGGCTAGTACAGTTTAGAAAACACTGAGCTCAGTACTCTCACTTAGGGAAATTCTGCCTGAAGGTCACGATGTGGGACAAAAGTTTGTTAACACCTGCACATGGTTTCAGCTCCAAGGAAGACACAACTCCATGTACTGACACTTGTGTTTGTTCTGTAAAATGGCAGAATTAAGACCACGATCTCCTCCGTAATGAGCTACGATAAAGCCAACAGGGACAGTTTTAGTTTATTTTTCAAATAAAAAAATGACAAAGTAACATATATCTACTGCCTCTAAAGACAGATTCTTTTTGATGCAAAGAGAGTACCTGACTCTTCAGGGGCAGTTTAAGTCCCTCAAACCCTAAGTGAGCTGGCATGACTTTTGATATAAGTAGAGTAGCTTACTATGTTCTGGAGCCTTCATATCTTTATCTTATTTCATGCACTTGACACATAATAGGATGCGTGTTACAATCCCTATTTTCAGAGATGGTAAAATGGAAGCTCAGAGAGGTTTAGTGACCTGCCTAAGGTCACACAGCTCATCAGAGCAACACAGCCAGAACCTGAACTCCAGCATGTCAAGTCCCAAACTCCAACCAAGTTGACCAAGTGTCATCTTGTTCAGCTGCCTTTCTGCTAAGTCTCAAAAGCCTCAGTCTTTCACAATAAGTTTCTTCCCCAAGGGCTCCTGGTTATTTTACCAACTTGCCGCTTTCAACTCTCTGGGTCTTGCTGCTAAGCAGGCTGACATTTCTGTCTGGTTTTGTCTGGCACTGAAGAAACTGTCCTGGGTGCATGGCTGGTCACTCACAGAGATGGATGTCTGGAAGGGCACTGGATTTCCACAGTGGCCCCAAATGAGACCTGCTCTCCCTTTATTCAGTCAATGATTTTACAGTCCAATAGCATTTACTCAAAGTGGGAATATGTAAGTACCTTTCAGCTTCAAGGCTGGATTTCTTCAACATCACAATTCAAGCATTTCTAAAACTGGTAAATGCTTAGAGGGAAAAGTCCCATCTGAGAAATGACAGTTTTAAAATCCTGATCTGAATACGAAGACAGCTTAACACAACAATAATTTCTCCAGGGTGTCCCATGCTCCATGTACTGTGGAAAGGCACCAAGACATCATCTTAGACCGGGGTATTTATTGATAGTATTTTCACCAGTTAAAAAACTAGTATTTTTACCAGTAAAAAAAAAAAAAATCACTGAAAAATTCTAAGTAGAATTCAAGCAAGAAGGAACACATTCGAGCTCAATATAATAAATAATTCTCTGACCATCAGCACTTGTTCAACGATGAAACAGCTGACTTTATTAGTAAGTTTTACCCAAAGTGTGCTGATAAATATTTAACTGGATCTCCAGGAGACAAACAAACAAGCCTGATTTGTAGCATTTGCTGATTTCTGTGGTGTAAATACTCCTACCGTGGCCGATTTCAAGCTCTCCAAGTGGAGCCATTGAAAGTGGAGCTGGGGGGCTTCCCTGGTGGCGCAGTGGTTGAGAATCCGCCTGCCAATGCAGGGGACACGGGTTCGAGCCCTGGTCTGGGAGGATCCCACATGCCGCGGAGCACCTGGGCCCATGAGCCACAACTACTGAGCCTGCGCATCTGGAGCCTGTGCTCCGCAACAGGAGAGGCCGCGACAGTGAGAGGCCCGCGCACCGCGATGAAGAGTGGCCCCTGCTCGCCGCAACCAGAGAAAGCCCTCGCACAGAAACGAAGACCCAACACAGCCAAATAAATAAATAAATAAAACGAATTTATATTAAAAAAAAAAAAAAAGTGGAGTTGGGAGAGGATGAAGGACTGCAACTATCATGAGTATTTCCATCACACAGACAAAATGGATGTAAATAACCTCGGCAGCAAAGTAGAATGCACTAAAATAATCAGGAAGTGGTGAATGTCAAGTATTTTTCCCTTTTTCATATAATTTACTTAAGTGTAAATTTATACGATTTGATTTTTAAGTAATGGCTGTGTTTAATAACTGGCTCACAACATCCCTGAAAAAGGAACAATCGGTGCTTGTGAGCCAGGCTGGCGGGCTCTGCCATTCCTTGGGGCCTTTACCATAGCGGGGTGGGGGACGATCAGAGGCTGGGGGGCCATTTGTCATGGATATAATTACCTGAGTCTTTAAGCGTATCTGACTGCAGCAGCATCGTTGCTGACACTGCTGGCATTTCAGCGCCTAACATGTGACGAGAGTACTGTATGCCTTGTCTCATTTATATAATATCTTGACGAAAACCCCATCAGGTAGATGGGACTAACATCATCCCATGATAGAGCTGAGGAAGCTGAGACTTAGAAAGCTTAAGTAACTCACCAAGAGTCACAGAATAGTCAGTGGCACTATTGAAATGTTTGACTCCAAATCTCTTTTCCTTAAACCACGATGTTACACTGATATTATGAGAAATGCACTATACCTACTGGTTCGTGAACCTCCGTTATCCCTCAGGGCACTGTGATCTGTGAAGTAAGAGTAAAGAAGAGATGGGCTGCTCCCAGTTGCAGATTTCAGAAGGGCTGGCTAATGCATCTGAATTCAGAGACTTAAACTGAACCAACAGTACACCAAGGAAGTGTTTAAATGAATAGCACCTTCCTTTCTTTGGCAGCACTAAACAAACAACTAAAACCTGAAGTAGATTCACATAAAATCACCATCTTTATAAGCAAAAAAAAAAGTCGAATATCTACAGCTTAATTTTGTTCCACCGAATGGAACCTTTTGGACATACCTTAGGGACTGCCAGCAACATGCAGCCTGATCTAAAGTCTTGTGTCTCTGTGCTAACAGATAACAAACTTTTCCTTTAATCAAACTAAATAGCTAACATGAGTGGGGCACCGTATCTGTGTATCACAAAGGTGCAGGTGAGTAGAGACATCTTGCCCAGGATGGCCACCACATTCTCTACTGTATGCTCAAAGAGTGGAAATTCCAGGCTAAGCAAGCAGCCTCCCGACCTGCCCCATCCTCAAGCCCCGACCTTAGTCCCTGAATCCACACTAGGTGAGCACCCCGATGGGGCATGCGGTTGGCTGATAAGATGTTCTCACCGGGTGGAGGTTCCCTGGTGATTAAGAGGCCTGTAGGGTCACTCACTCCCTCTATGCATTGCCCACCTACCTTCTACTATGATGGAGGGTCCCAGCAGGGCAGAAAGAATGTCACCCACATTCAGTGGAGCAGCTTGGCCCCAGAGCCCACTGGGAGAGGCACAGCCAACTGGCTCCCCTTCCTCCCATCTTCTGCAGCCTCCTACCTCAGTAAAATCCCAGGACTGCAATTGAATGTAAGTGTTTGCACTCGGTGTTTACCTGCAGAGGCTCTGGTCATCGGCTTAACCAAGATCCCTGGGCTGTGCATGCTAGTTGCATTTTCATCATGCCTCCGTTGCATGGAATTATCGAGGTACAGCTGCATGATGCAAACTACCTAAATTCTGGGCAAGCGCTCCTGTAGCAAGAGACGCAGGGTAGGGGGAGGGCTGCTTGGCTCTTGGCCTGGAGGAATTTTACTTTGAAATCAATCAAAATTGCAGTCGAGAAAGATATAATCACCATCATAAATTTGTGAGCATAAACAATATGACAGGTGAGTTATTTGCAGTCCTCACAGCAGCTCTTCAAAGTAACTATTGCTACCCTACCTCTTGGATGGGGAAAGTAAGGTTCGGGAAAGTTGAGAAGCTTGTCCAGTATCACACTGGCAGTCAATGGCAGAACCAGATTTTAAACTCATGTTCGTTTACATCCAGAGCCCTTATTCTAGGCACCCTGCAACTCTGCCTACACAAAAGGGGAAAAACAATTACTAGAGGTCTGCTTACTCCACGACAACAATAGGGAGGATGATGATGACAATGAGAACAGCTAACATTTACATAGTGCTTACAAGGCTCCAGGTACTGTTGAAATTCGGGTGTTTAAATTTTCCCAACAGCCTTCATCTTAGAGAGCAGGAAACTGAGGCTCAGAAAGGGTCAGTCCTACCAAGGTCACAGTTAAGGACTGACCTAGGTGGCTCTGAATAATACTTCTCATAGCATCCTCTTATCAATCTTGAGGAAAAGGTGGTTAGCATGCCCAATTCACAGATGAGAAAAGTGAGGCTCAGAGAAGTCAAGAGACTTGCTCAGAGACACCCAGCTAAAGAGGTTGGAACCATTTATCCCAGCAGCGAATACATCTCAGGAGTAAAAGATCTGGCTTGGAGGTTAGCTCACCACTTGCTATCCGTAGCACCACAGACAAGTCCCTTGGCCTTTCTGAGCCTCGGTTTACCCCTGATGACAGTGAGGGCCTTGAAGCAGGGGCCTTCTGATCCCTCCCGCCTGGATGCACCAGAAGCCTGGGGCTGGAATGACCTATGTGAGATGTGCTCTCAGCTGAGAGGAGGAAAAAAGTACTACTTTCAGACTCAACCCATGTGTCTCCACCACCTCCCTGGCTGTTATATTTTCAAGCAAATAAACAGCCTCAAATGCTTCCCAAATCGCTGCTTAATGCTCTCCTTAGAGCATGATCTCGTTTATGGATCTGTAGAAAGGGTTTATGGCATCGCCGTTGATAGCACAACATCCCAAATGATTTATCAGAGAAGGTGATGTTAAAAGCAGCAAGAAAGCACAGGGGGGAGGCAGGGGGTTAACTACTCGGTTTTTGCCGGGAAGGAGAAGGGCAGACTGTGCTGGAGGGAGCAGGCCATATGTACGAGTTGAAACAACTTGTCACAGGGCTGCCTTTAGGTGACTTCCTGTACAAGCAGGGAACTGCAAAACGTGGATAGTTGGGAAATGCTGAAGGAGCTGACTGAAATTCACGGCGCCTGCTGATGACTCAAAGTCACAGAAAATCTGTGGGACACTGAGTGTGAAACGTGTCTCACAGCTTTCCTCATCGTAGTAGCTAGTTTGGGGCAGCCAGGAGCTTGAGGTATTAAGAGGCCTGTGTACGGATTTCGCATTAACAATGACGGGTTAGCCTGTCCCAGTGCATTGTGGGAATATCAGGCTGCATGGGAGAGTTGGGCAAAGGTCAGATGAGGATGTCTCGGGTCATGCGGACCCTCTGGGATTGAGATTGATATAAATTCCAGGTAACAGGCATGGCTCTTGGTGATTTATAGAGTCTGGCTGGTCTCACCTATTTTTACCTCCCCTGCATCGTCTCCTGCTACATCCCCTCTCACGACTCAACTCCCACATCCCCGTGTCTTAGCACCAGCTGTTCCCTCTGCCAGGATGGCCCCCCTAACCGTGCTTTGCTAGCAAAGTTCTACCCTTCCCTCCGGCTTGTTCGAGTGTCACCTGACTTGGAAATCCTCCTTCCTAGCCAGGGCTGGATGTGCAGGCATGAAATGTGGGCAGTGGTACAGGGCTCATGTTCAGAAGAGCCCTCCGCTTGGTTTAATGGTCTGCTACTGCTGTCTTCAAATTCTTAATAATTTTTACGGAAGGGGCTCTGCATTGTTGATTTGCACTGGGACCTGCAAATTATGAAACTAGACCTGCTCCCACGCCCTGAGATGGAGTCAGGTGCTCTCTACTCTGTGGTCTCAGCACCTTGGACGCTCCTCCAGGTGGGACCTGTCATCGTGCTTAGTTATTTGTCTGTGTCTTTCCACAATGCCTTGTTGCCAAAGAACAGAGTGTTCAGGTAGTTAAAAAGGATGCAAAAAGGGCTTCCCTGATGGCGCAGTGGTTGAGAGTCCGCCTGCCAATGCAGGGGACACGGGTTCGTGCCCCGGTCCGGGAAGATCCCACATGCCACGGAGCGGCTGGGCCCGTGAGCCATGGCCGCTGAGCCTGCGCGTCTGGAGCCTGTGCTCCACAACGGGAGAGGACACAACAGTGAGAGGCCCGTGTACCGCAAAAAAGAAAAAGATGCAAAAAAGTAAAAAAATAAATCCAACACAACAACAACAAACAGCAGTTTGGCATAAACTGGTAGTAGGTTAGCAATAAAACAGGAAAAAGAAAGGCAGGACGTAACCAAACTTACACCAGGAATGAGGTTAATTCTCTTAACAGGCAGACTGCAGGTTTGGCCCTGTGTTCCCTAGCAGTCTATAGGGAAAATGAGACAGTACTGTTCACACAGTTCTGTGTTTACAAGATAAAAACAAGCCAACTTCTCTGGAGAGACATATTTATTCTCAACATTGAGAAGAGGTGAAATTTTTCTGAGAATCTTCATAAAGAGGACCTTGTCAACCAGAGGGATCTTGCCTGGTGTCTGTACCTCCTGAAACAGTCACAACATTTGGTATATCTTGGGGCGAGCACTGTTTTGAAGGAAGGCTCCATGGCTTGGGCTGGATTCTCAGATGCACCTACAGCTCACAAAGGATTAAGATTCACGGGGCTGTAACGACAGGCACAGTAGATGCTTTCTCATAACAACCCTCAATCCAGGGTGATGGAATTTCCATAAAGCACAGTTTCCACAACAAGTCATCAGTTTGGTACTGAGAACTTACTATAATGTAATTGTTTACGTGTGGGCCCATCTCCTTAAGGCAGTGGCCTTTTCCTTTTCACCTCTGGTCCCAGAAGGCCTAACCTGAGACTCAACAGATAATCAGCATCTAGTAAAAGTGGCTACACAGCTGGATGGACAGCTGGATGGCTGGACAAAGGAGCAAATGGATAAGTGAACCGACCTTCTAACGATCCACTGAAAGCTCTTTTCACCCCAGCATGGGACTCTTGCTCGGAAACATCAGCCCACTCTCTGGCTGCGCATCTGGTACTCATTCCCTGGGTCTGAGAATTCAGCAAAGTGGGTGCTCACCAGGCCCTTGAGCTTCCTAAGAAAGGTGCTTTGCGCTCTACAGCAAGCTTCTCAGGGACTGTGATGGTTCATTTTACGGGTCAGCTTGGTCAGGTTACGGCGCCAGTGGTTTGGTCAAAGGCTAGTCTAGACGTTGCTCTGAACACCTTTTTGTAGATATGCTAAACACTCACATTCAGTTGACTTTAAGTAAAGCAGATTACCCTCCATAATGCAGGTGGGCCTCATCCAATCAGCTGAAGGCCTTAAGAACCAAGACTGAGGTTGAAGAAGCCATCCTGCTTCAAGATGCAACATTGAAATCCTGCCTACGTTTCCAGCTGACCTGCCCTGCCCTGCAGATTTTGGACCCAAGACTGCAACTCCAACTTTTTCTTGGATCTCCAGCCTGCTTGCCCTGCCCTACAGATTTTAGCCCAAAACTATGTGAGCCAATTCCTTAAAATAAATTTCTGTCTTGGTCTCTGTCTCATTCTCTTTCCTGATCTCTGTGTATGTGTATACGTGCACACACATACACACACACGTACGTATGCATATATGTCGATGTATAAAGAATGCATAAACAGATATATACACCCTATTGCTTCCATTCCTGTGGAGAACCCTGCACAGGACTTAGGACTCAATATCCTGAGCAGGTGACACTGCTGCTCTCCCCAGGGTTCCACAGAAGGAAAACAGTGTGTGAGAAAGGTGATTTCCAGAACCACAAGGAGTGTGATGGACCAGCTTCTTGGCCTTAGGTCACAAGAAATGGAAGTCAGAAGTGGCCACCGTCAGGGGACAGGCTCAGCCCCTCTGTGCCTTCTTCCATTCTTGGGGAAGGTCCTAGTAAGGGCAAACATGGCCAGTGATGGGTTTTCTAGGGAGGAGGCCGCTGTGGTGCCCCTGCCCCATCTACCTGTCTGGGTAAGTCGCTGAGAGGTGTACAGGTTGGCATGTGATGCGGGAGAGAGAGGCTGTTACAGGGAAAAGCTGGTTTAGGCCGGCTCTGCCTTGTCCTGAGAAGTGAGTGCTGTCCTGTTCCAGCGGGGTGGGGATCCCGGCCTCCTGACACTTAGTGACTCCTCAGGGGAAGCTCACATCTGCGGATGCCTGATGGGGGCCAGACTGGCTCGTTTAACCTCGTCATGGCTACTGTGAAGGAGGAATGACCACATCCATTTTACCGTCGAGGAAACCCAGAGAAGCAAGGTGGATTTGGGATGCACAGCAGAACTGAAAGACCATAACGGTTCCCCTCTGCTTTGTCCTTTGCTGGCTCATGTTCTGCTCTGAATAGAACGTCTGGTTGGTGTAATTCTGACTCCGCCTCCCAGCCATTCAGCGACCAGCTGTGCGAGCATGGACACGGACGCGCTGCCTCTGGACAGCAGCGTCCTCTGTCAAATGCCCACCTTTCAAGACGGTGCTAAGTGTGAACTGAAGCCCTGCTGCCCCGTCCTTGGAGGGCACTCGGTGAGCAGAGGTTATGGTCGCTGCGTTACCCTCCCCAGGTCAGGGATGCGGATGCCCAGTGACTGGCTCCCACGCCTACAAGGATGCACCCACACGGCTCCACAGCCCCCAGCAGAGGTTACACCGCCACCCCCTGAGGCTCCTGCCATCCTCAAGGGATCATGAGATGCCAGCTCCATCAGGGAATTTTTTGCACCAGGGTGGGAGGGGTGGGGGTGTGTGTGAAAATTAGGAAACAAAACAGCTCTGTGAACTCATTAAACGTGTGCCTGCTTGCATCTCCACGTGCTTCTCCTGCTTCCGCTTCGGGTCGGGCGCCTATTATTAACCACCACCCGCAGAGAGGAAACGTGCGTCTCGCCCCAGGAACATATTGTGTGGGGAGAAGCTGCCTGATATAGTGTAACCAACAAGTTTTTTTAAAAGTCCCACCTCTCTGAAGTAGAAGCTGGCTCAAAATCCAGCTTGGGCTCCCCACTGCCTGGAGAATACACTACAAGCTCCTGGATGGACACGCAAGGCCGTTATGACTAAGGTTCCGCAATCTCCTTTCCACTTGCTTCCACTCTCCTGCTATACGTAACCCAGCCCATGGGCCACCCGAGGTTAACCCAACAACTCGGCCCACGTGGTGCCTTGCTCAGTGTCACTGCCTGAAGCCCTTCCCATCGTATCCTTGCCCATCAGGTGTCCATCCGACCCTCACCGCCCTCCCCAAAGGCTTCCTTTTCTGCCAAGCCAGTCTGGACTCTCCAGTCCGAAGTAAACCCCCCTCACCTGAAGTCCCATAGCTCTTGGCTCATTTGTCTCCCACGGCACTTACTGTACTAGATGACAAACTGTCACTTTCTTGTATGTGTCTCATCCCCTCTTCCTGTCCCACCTGCTGCCAGATTGAGGCTGGATTCTCCAACAGCAACTACCCACCAGGCATGGGACTTATAAGCCACCCCTCTCCCATCAGAATCTCAACACTGACCGAGAGCCATGAAACTTAGTGCCTCATATTGGGTTCCCACTCAACTGTGTCTCTTTCCCCCGTTTCCTGGAAGCTTTTCATGTTCATGACTGTCTCCTTAGCCAGGCAGACACCTCCTTTTAGGAAGGGGCTGGGTCTCATTCTTCCCTGTCCCCACAGCCCAGTGCTACTTATAGTAAGTTTGGGAAAATACCTATCAACCATGGAAGAAATTAGGAAACGATCTAATCAACCAGTGAAAAAAGAAAAAAAAAAACAAAACCCTGGATCTCAAGCTCCTTAAGGGCAGGGGCCCCATCTTAGTTTTCTCTCTTCCCTTTAACGCTTTGGCTGTAGCAGATGCTCAATAAAAGAGAGGGGTTGCCCTGAACTGAACTATACGCAGGTCTTAATACTTAAAGCAGATCATTAATCTTCGCAAGCACTCAGACATTTTCCCGCCAGCCCTAGCGAAGTGAGGTTATGTAAGTCAGCCAGAAGGTGAAGCAGAAAGACTATGTGGACAATTCCAAGTGCCACAGAAATAGATAATTTTAATGGATACAGTATTTCTACAGAAATAAAACACTATGATTGAGATAGAAGCCAAGGGTTTCACCGCTGGATGACAGTGAACTTTAATTTGAATCAGTGAGGAAGGTCTACAAGTCAATTATCTTTCATTTCACTCCTGTGCAATAAATGAAGGTTTAGGGCCAGTAGCAAAAGAATCTTGGAAAGGAGCATTTTGCAACGTATCAATTCATACATAACCACCGGCACAACAAACTTTCTGTAGAAAACACTTTCCCATTGATTAGCCCATTGAGTTTAAGTCAATTTCAACTTGAAGTTCACAGTGAGTGAAGCAAACCTGTGTTTAGTCCCATTATCATTCCCATTTTACAGCTGAGAAAACTGAGTCTTGGTGAATTTGTGCATCTTGCCCAAAGCCACTCATAGATCCAAAAAAGGCAGAGTCAGAATTTCAAATGAGATTGTTCTGAACTCACCCAAGTACTACGGCATTTGTACAAAACCAGATCTACCTAAGAAACCAGTGGAAGAAGGGGTGGTGGTAAAAGGCAGCTTGGGGAAGGAATGTAAGCCCAGTGATCTGCACCCAGGGACCTCAAAGGCCTCTGTGTGTCCCCAAAGAGGCGATTCCACCACTGTCTTTTAAATGTCACTAAAGTAGGAAACTGCCTGAGAGCTAAAGGTTTTCAGGCTCTGCCCATATGGACTGGGAGGGAAAATGCTTCCCAGGCACAATTTAGGAAGCGAATGCTTCAGGGCGCTTAATGACAGCCCCGTGACCTGATCAAGCTCCTTCTGTCACCCAGAGGGACCATAGGCATGGGGAAACTGTTTCAAAAACTTCCTTTGCAAAACGTCTCTTCCCCTTGTTTTCTCTTTCAGACCCATCCCAACATACAGCCAGAACTTCCACTGAAGTGCCCTGGGCTCAGCAGTGCTGGGAGAGACCTTCTCCAGAGTGCCTTCTCTTGGAAAAGTGAGACATTCGTTCATCCATCAGGTATATTTGCTAAGCACCTCTGATATCCCAACCTCAGTCACAGACAACGTGAGGCTTTTATTTCAATGGAGAGATGGCAAATGAAGTAGGAAACAGAAGGCCTGGGGAGCTACCATAGAAAGTAACCTGGGGCAGGTGCAGGGGTAGGCAGGCAGGTGGACTTGTCTATATTGGGAGGGAGGGGTGGTCAAAGAAGTCTTCTCCAAGGAAGTGGCACTTGAGTAAAGAGCTGGAAAAGTAGAAGGAGCAGCCATGCAAAGACCTGGGGGCAGAGTACTCCCAACAGCAGGAGAAGTGCAAAGCCTTGAGGTGGGAAGGTGCTGGCTTTTTCCGGTAACAGTAAGCCCAGCGTGTTGGAGGCCAGGTTAACAGGGGAGATGGGGAGATGAGATCAGAAGTTGGCAGGGAAGGTAGAGTAGGCTGTGTGGGCCTCAGCAAGACATTTGGTTTTTATTCTGAGGGTTCCAGGAAGCCACAGGAAGGTTTTTACAGAAGGGAGTGACAGGAGCTGACTTACATTTTTAAAAGGTCTCTCCAGCTGCCTTGTAGGAATGGGTAGTAGAAGGGCAAGCAGGGGAGCCACGTAAAACCCGCTGAGTAAGAGGTGAAAGTGGTTTCTGCTAAAATGGCAGAAATGGAAATAAAGGGAAGTGGAGAGATTCGGGTTACGCCATTGATAAATGTTTAGTAAGTGGCTCTCAGGGGAAAAAAGTCCAGTTTGCCAATTTCTGTGGTGTAAATACTCCCACCATTGCTGATTTCAGCGTGACATCAAGGAAAGCAGAGCTGGAAAGAGCTGTGCAGAATCCGTTCTTGTGAGCCAGGGGAGGCGGCCAGCACACCACTGGGCTGTGGGTAGACCTGCAGGACTTGCTAACGGCCTGACCGTGGGCTGAGGGAAATGGAGGGATGAAGGGTGACTTCTAGGATTTGGGCTCCGGTGACAGGAAGGATGGAGAAGCCACTCTAGAATCATAGCTTCTGTCCATTGCCTGGACTCCTGAGTTTCTGAAAGGCAGGAGGCTTTGGGGAATGAGGGCGCCCACCAGGCTCTGGGCTCCCTGGGAGCTGACCCCAGGCTTAGACCTCCCTGTTTCCTCAGCACCCAGCACTCAGGGTGGTACACAAATGGAACTTATAAAGGACAAATCCAAGACAGAGTGACCTCAACTTCCTGATCTGCAAAATGGAACAGTGATACTAACACTCCCCAAGGGTCACTGTGAGAATCAAACGGGAACTAATATAACAGCCAGCAGAGTCGAGAGCTATGGGGCCCACAGGCATTACCCCATGATCCTCACATCAGCCCTGTGATGTTTTTCTACCCCATTTGACAGACAAAAAAATGAAGCTCAGAGCCATTAAGCTATGTGTCCAAATTCATTCAGCTTATATGTGGCAGAGCCGGATTCAAGCAGCCCCAGTCAGACGGACATTCTCAGCTGCTGAGGCCACCCAGCCAAGGGCTGGTCAGTTTCCACTCTGTCACCAGGAACAGCAGGGGCCACATGGAGTCATGGGGACACATAAGCCACCCCTTCCTTGCCCAGTTCTGCAGGGGAAACAACATGAGTGAAACACTATGGAGTCATGGGGACACATAAGCCACCCCTTCCTTGCCCAGTTCTGCAGGGGAAACAACATGAGTGAAACACTATGGAGTCATGGGGACACATAAGCCACCCCTTCCTTGCCCAGTTCTGCAGGGGAAACAACATGAGTGAAACCCAGGCAAGAGTTGGGAGCCAGAGCTTTCCTTCTGCTGACCAGGAAGGAGGAAAAGAGAGGCCCACCAGGATGGAAGAGCATTTGCTCGCCCTGTTTAGGATGAAGGATTCCAAGTGAGGGCAAGTGCAGGGATGGAGGCATGGCAGCCGGGCTGGAAAAAGCCCTAACTGTGCTCGGCACAATGGCGAGTGTGTTCCCCTGGTGGAGACGGCCTGCCCTGTCCCTGACTGATAAGTGATTTTTTTTTTTACCCTTTTGCATGGCCAACATTTTTTTCCCAGGCTGATAGAGATTTATGAGCCCTGGCCGTGGGGTCAGAGTCCCGAGTATGGACGATGGTCTTGCTACTCAAGGGCTGTGAGAGCAAGCAGTTCAGGTAAGCGTCCTGCACCTCCACTTTCTCATCTGTAAAATAGGGGTCCAAAAGAGCCCTCACCTCCAGGGGCTGTGGTGAGGACAGAGTGGGCTCACAGGCTGGGTCAGGAGGAGAGCTGGGGTGCAGACCATGTCAAGAGGCATCCCCTTCCTCCCCAACGTGTCAATAAACTGAGCAGAGGAAAAAAAAAAAAAAAAAGAACAGGAGGGGAAAAAGTCCCACCAACTCACTCGGAAGTGTAATACAAATGGAAGCGACATATTCGTTTACCTCGCACCCTGGGAAGGCTATACATTTTTTGATGTCAAACAGAGCCTAATGGCCCTGGTAAATCACAGCGCTTCCTGCAACTACCAGGCAGGGGAGCCTCAAAGGGGCAGAGGAGCCTCAGAGGGCCAGCCAGCCTCTCCTGCTCAGTCGGAGGCAGTGGGGTCTCCAGGCAGAATCCCCGCTTTGCCATACAATGGCTGCAGTCCCAGCAGCCTCTGCTACTCGTGCGGAGAGGACACCTGTTCTGAAATCACTGTTGTTGAAATACTTCTCAGGTTTTGGTGCTCAGGGGCACCACAGCAAAAACCCAACCAGCTTTAGGAAAGGATGATTCATATTATAACAGGATGCTTTGCTTTAACAAATAGATCCTGTTTGCTAAGCACTTACTCAGAGCCAGGTACCCATTTGATCCTCACACAAGCTGTAAAGCAGGTTTGATTACTATCCCCATTGTACAGCTGAAGAAACTGAGATCAGAGAGATTAAGTAACTCACCAGGATCAGCCTGGCAAGAAAGTAGCAGAGCTGGGACATGACCCAAGGCAGCCCAGCACCGGAAGCCAAACCCTCAGCCACCACTCCAGGCTGCCTCTTCAGCCCCTCCGGTGCTGTAGTGCTTTATTCCCAGGTGAGAGAGGCTGGATTTCGAGGCTAAGTCCAGCATTTAGCATAGAGAGCTAAGGGTACAAATCAAATGTCTTTAGAGACCAGAAAGCAGGTCTGGCCTGGGTTTCAAAGAGACAACTTGAAGTGGTAGGGAATGTGGCAAACTACAGAGGCATGCCATAGCTCAGCAATATGTGGCCAGGTGAAAATGAGGGCCCAGTTCCCATATCGTCCCTCTTTTTTTTCAAAAAAGTTGAACAACCTGAATTTTCATGTGAAATCTCTAAGAAAATAATAGGCCGACATTATGCAGGCCCACCAAAACCCAGCTGAGGGCCCAGCGTGGCCTCAGGGTCACGGTTTCCAACCCCTGTTGTTACTTTACTGTTCACAAGCCTTCTTCACACCCATTGCCTCCTTTTCCTTGGATATCCAATGATGTTTTACCCCCATTTCACAGATGGATAAGTTGAGACTAAGAGCTTCGCAACGATTGAATATTAGAGACGTTGAAGATACAGTCTGTACCTCTCTGTTGTCCTGGTCAAGCAGCCCACAACCTCAGCTTACACACCTCCTCCAGGGCCATGAAGTTCACGCCTGTGACAACACCTCAAATCATTTTTAAGCAGTTCTAACCTTGAGGAAGTCACCTGAACTTCCACCTGCCCGTCCCACTCTGGAATGCTGGAGATATATGCCCAATTCCCCGGCCACGTGACAGGCTTTGCCAACCAGACAGCAGTGAATATGCAGGGTAACAAAGAGGAATTGTCATTGAACACTTCCAGGGCAGTAAGCTCAGTGTTCAGAACTTAACACACATGTTTTCACTGAATCCTCAGAAAGAAGAGCACAGCACAGTAGGCGTCTCCATCACCATGTGTAATTAAGGTACAGGGAAGCCGAATACCATCCCCAAGGCCACAGTTGGCGTATGATGCCAAGGGGATTCAAAATGAGGTCTGCCCAATTCCATGGCCACCTTTCCATCCATCCATCCATCCATCCACCCACCCACCCGACCAACAAACATTTTTTGAGAACTTACTATATATCAGACACTGGCTCTAGATACAGAAGCATCTACCATACCACCTCCCATCATCTTCTTTTTCAGGCTAAGACGTGCGCTCTTTCATCTACTCTTTGTATAGTCAAGTTTCTGGGCCCTTCTCCTTCCCTGACTTGTTAGTACCAACAAGTGTCAACGTTCCTATTACAGTTATTGCCTGGAATGGAAGGCGATCTTTGAACAGAGCCTGAACAAGCACGTGGCTGGGAGTATCCCCTGCCTGACTTGGGTTCTCTCCTTTTCCTGATGGAGCCCATGCTCATATCAGCTTTTCTGGAGGCCTTCCCACAAGCAACTTTTCAACCAAAACCGTGAAGACTGCTTTCACAGCTGCTGCTACTAAACCATGTCTGGTTTGGGGATGTTGAGTTTAAAGACCCAAGAAAAATGGAACAATCCCTGATATCTACTGAGCCAATTTTATATGCAAAACATCTTACAAACATTTTAAAATTCATATGACTATTTCCATTTTCTAGAAAGAAAAGTGAGGCTCAGAGAGGTTAAGTGACTTTCCTATGATTATCCAGCAAGTCATGGAGCTGGGATATGGGTCCATGACTGTCTGACTCCAGGGCTTATGTTTTCCCAATGGGTTTCATTTTCATACCTATTAAATTTCCTCTCCTTTGAATAGGACTATTGCTTTGGGCTACTGTCTTTGATCCAATATCCTGGTGACTCTTTCTGCCTTTCTTAGCACAAAGAATAATCTGTGTAAGTCAGCTATAGTTCCTGAGCACGTCGACACTGAACATGGCAAACACCACTGACTACCTAACTGGGCTTGTGGCAGAAAGTAGACAGAGTGACAGCCCTAACAAAAACAAGCACCAGAACCAATAAGCAGGTCCCAGCCACCTTCCAAGTAAAGAGCTGCTACTAAACCCGGGAATGCCTTACATCGTCACATGCCGTCCAGCAGAACTCAGCTGGACCTCAGTGTGGGCTAGTCTGGGGGTCCTCAACGTCTCTGAGTGTGACTGTCTTGGGTTAGGGCTGAATCCCCTGACCTAGGCCAGGTGCCAGGGGATGCCTACATGTCCACAGAGAGAGACACCAAAAAGTAACTATCACACAGCCTCCAACCTGGAATCCCAACCTCCAGGCTCCCCTCCCTGGCCCACTTTCCCTCTGTGCCCTGAGTACTTTATAATACAGGCCCTGTTGGAAATCTTTCCTTGGCTACCCATCACCTTCAGGATAAAATTCCATCCTCACTCTATGCTATCAGAGGCCCCTCAGGAGTTGGCCCTGCCTCTCTTCAACCATCCCCAGGAAACAACCCTATAAGGTAGCTTAGCATTTTCCAAGATAGATTCCAAGGAACCCTACACTTAAAAGATGCTCTAAGTGTCATTAAGTCTGGAAAATGCTACAATTTCATGATTTTGAAAAATCACAATAAACAATAGCAAGTTGCATATGGCTGAAAAGTCCTGTCATTAAAAAGATCTATTCAACTTTAAGCCTGAATTTCTTGTTTGGTGACAGAACCTCATATCTGAATAATACCCATTAAAGTCCCAAGGGAAATATTTTTTTTTTTTTTTTTTTTGATTCACTGGTGATGTCACCAACTTCCCACTGCTTCTTTCATGCCTTTAGGGTACTGCATTATGCTGTCCCCTCCAACAAATACCTTATTCTTATTTCAACACCTACAACACTCATTCATACTTCAAAGCCTGGTTCAACTTACAACTCTTCTGAAAAATATTCCTATAAACTCAGGCTTGATTTTGTTCTTGCCTTCATGATTGCACGTATCGCAGGACCTGTTACAAGCCTGTCTCTCCGCAAGGACAGGAACCAGGCCTGGTGTTTCCCTAGAAACACCAGTGTCTGGCACAGTCTCCTGGAATAGTGGTCCACAGTCATCGTGTGATGGGCTATATGAGTCCATGAATGAATGAGGAAGTAAACAAGTCCAAGTGCATGACAGGGATTTGGTTCAGCCTGGCCCAGCTACAGAACCCTGCCAGGGATCCTGCCTACATGACTGGGGAAAGCCCCTCCCCTTGGCCAAGCAACACGATCTCAAGGCAACGGCTGCCACCCTCAACGGGAGTCAACAGGTCACTTCAGGAAGATTCCAAATAGATGCCATCCTGCTACATCACTTGGTGTTGCTAGGAAACAGCTAGTTTGCTACAAGGCAGGTTGATTAGCTTTGCGAAGAAGATCCAAACTAAGAAATGGCTGCGTCGTCTCACCCTTTCTAGACCAACCATCGACACAATTGCATCCATTTCTTATTCAGCCTAGCTGGAAAGGCAAAATTTGAAGTCAGGATTAAAGACCTGTGAAGGCTACTCGGAACACTCTGAGAAGCACTTCCTGAAGCATGGCAGTGACTCCGTAAGCACTGAGCCCACAGAAGGATGTGCTTCATTCCACCTTAGCCCTTTGCTTAGGGCCTTTGTGCATCTTAGCCTGGAGGAGGCACAGGATGGGAAAGATGAACATCCAGAGAGAAAGAGGGGGCCTAGATGCCTGCTGCTCCCTCTCCCGACTCTAAGTTATAGAGACCCAGGGGTTGGAGTGACTCACTCAACCCAGAAGATTGGGAGCGGTTTCCTGGGGCTTTCAAAAGGCAGATAGAAATGACTAGACCATGACAGGATGAAGTCTTACAGGCGGTTTCCTTTCAAGGAGGCCATCTTGGGAATCACTTCCTCTAAGAAGCCCTCTTTGCCGACTCCCTGTCTAAACTTCCAGAGCAGTGTGCTAGGTGCTGTCACAAGGACTATCACCCATTTATGGATGAGAAGCTCACAGTGAGCACACTACAAGTAATTGGCAGGCCAGGACTTGAACCCAAGCCTGACTAACATATGTGCTATGACATCACTTAAATCTGAACGAAACGGGAAACAAACAAATGCAATATTTTATCTTTCGATATTTTCCTTCTCCTATATATGGAAGAGTGTCTTGAAGGGTGGGAGGAAAGCACACTTTGGTCCACAGAGCCCCACATGTGTAGTCATGGGATCAGGTTGCAGGCCCTGCTCTGCCTTGAGTCTCCTCTGGGCCTCTAGCTTCTGATGTTAAATACGGACAACAAGAACCATCCTGTATACTTGCTTCTCTGGGTACTGGATGGTAAGTGGGAAAAGAGCTTTAAAAGGCATAACACACTGTGAATACATAGCACACAGTATGTGCTCAGAAAGAACTGGCTGGTTGAATGCTTGTAAGCTAGTACTGCAATGCCCTAAGGAGCGCAGACAGCCAGGATTGGGTTCCCACTTGGTTTCCACCATTTTGAGCAAAGCACTTAATCTCTCTAAGCCTCATTACTTCCATCTGTAAAATGGGGATTATAATGCTCCCTCGATAATATCGCTAAGAAGGTACAATAAGTTAAGGTCTATGTAAAGATCCAGGCCCTATAGGGATGCAACATATTTGAGTTACTCTCCACCCTTCTGTCCTCTGTCTAGAACCCCTGGAAGGCAGAAGCAGCCTGGAGCTGCCTGTCACTCCTGCTGGCCAGCTGCCTGGGAGGCCCCCAGCTGTTGGGATTGACCAGTACACATGACGGCACTTACTCAGTCGTGCCCAGCAGGATGAGACAGACTGTAATTTCCAAGGCTGAGCCCTAGCCTCACGCAGGGACACAGCATGAAGCCACTTTGAGAAATCCACATGCAAGGCACCGTCTCCCCAGGCCCCAGGGAAACGCAATAGCTGAGGGAACAAGAAGGTTACCAAGCTAATTGCTCCCCGATTAAAGCTACTGGCTGAAATCCAGCCAAACCAGCCTTTGCAAAGTTTAAGTTCTGTCAGTAACCAACAGAAATGCTCACACCTCACATCTGCACAGCATCTTACCAAAGGCCTCTGCAAAGAGTATTCATTCAATAAATCCTGGCATCGTACAGGGAATCAGCATGCTAGGCATTAAAACAACAACAACAACAAAAAACCCCGAAACAAAAACCAAAAAAAACCCGCCTCATTTAATTGGTCAGGGTAGCCTGGGAGGAGCAGGTGTGTACCAGATGTTTTATGGTGACTGCACATACCACCACTACCTTCTAAGAGAAGCTGTCCTATACACAGCCACCATGTTTTATACCAGGGGACCTGTAGCAGCCATTTTTTTGTATCACGTAACCAGGTCCCACTGTGCTCGTAGCTGATTGGACCAGAGGTGGGCACCTGTTCCATGCACAGTCCAACGATTGGCTGTTCAGTAACCTGCAGTTTGTCTCACTTCAATTTCTCCTTCATGGATTGGGACCTAGATTTGGGGAACAGAGACCGGGTAGCTAGCTAGCAGAGGGGAGAAAAACCCAAAGGAGTTACTATGAGCTGTTAGGTCATTGAGAAGGCCAGGATGGCGGGGACGGGCCTTTGCAAGTCAAAGCTTTGTGGGACTGTGATCTACGAAAAAGCAAAAGAAATGGGTGAGCAGAGAGGAAGACAGAGTAGAAATGCAGAGGGGAAAAAGGGCCACTAAGAGAGACCACCTGGATGCCTTAGCTACTGGTAACTTCCCATTCTGGGTTTCCACGAGGTCCTGCTGCATTATGCTTCTTGCCTGTGGACTCCCAGAAAGATCCTGCCTCGTTATCACCAGCCGTCCTTTCCCTTTTCCTGAGTTGGCTTGAGTGGGTCTCTGTTCCTTGTCAAGAAAGACCCTGAGCAGGACAGTACCAAGTGGGTACTGCTGTCCTCCCTTTGCAGACTAAGAACCTGAGCCACAGAGAATTGACGCTTGCTGGCTTCTCACAGCTAGATCCGGGTCAGTCCTGACGCAAGCCCAGCTAGGTCCTCAGAACACAGCTCTGTTGCTTTTCTGCTGTACTTCATTGCTTTTCAGGCTGCAAGAAGATGGAAAACTATTCTCTGAGTCTCAGAGGAAAGAAGAGATAGTACTAGACAGACAGATATTGTGCCCATCTGTTTCTCATCTATTTCTTCCACTAGAATGTGAGTGCCGAGAGGGTGGGGACAGTGTTATCTTGTTTACTGCTGTCTCCCCACAGCCTAGACTAAGGCTGATGGCAGAAGAGATGTCTAAGATTGTTTGCCAAATGAATAACCGAATCAATTAGTCAGTCCCAGGACCTTCCGGCCATGATGAGTCTTGCATATCCTCACCCACAGACAGCAGTTAAGTGCTGCTTCACTGGAAATTCCAGATACTTCTGGGGAAAAAAATTTTCACTTCCTACTCCCTTGGGAATTGTTTGTGAAAAGCAGCTGCTGTAAGCTTGAGTTCAACTCCCGGTCATCGCTGGGAGTAAGAGGCACAGAGGACCATTGGATCCTTGGAACGGGCTGGGCCCTGACTGCCACCCAGACATCAGATGCAGGAATTCCTGCCACAGCATCTCCAGCAAGTGACCTGTGCCCCTGCCCAAACAGCTGTGTCAGGAAGCAAACCACGAAGGTTGTCCCTTTCACCACAGAGCCACCCTGGCTGGTGGAAATTTGACTTAAAACTCACTGTTAACTTCTTTCCACTTGGCCCTGGATCTAGGTCTCAGGGCTTCACACAAGAACCCTAAACTATCGTAAGTGGAGTATGGAATGAACAAATGTTCTGGAATGGGGTCTAGGGAGACATGATTTCCAAATTTGCTGGGTGACCTTGAGGCAGTCGCTGACACCGTGAAACCAACAGTCCTGAAGTCTGGTAGACCTGGGTTCTCGTCTCAGCTGAACCTTGGGCTGATAGCTTTAGCTGAGCCTCAGTTTCCTTAACTCTAGGAGAATAAGACCATCCAGCTGAGAGTAACATCTGCCTGCGCAGAGCATTCAAATGGGCTGTCGAGTCAAGGCCAGCATGGAAGTCGGGTTTACTCTGGTGATGGACTCAGTTCACTTTGGGGCTACAGGACCACAGACTGATCCTTGAAGTGGGAAATGATGGAGGCCAGCTTGCAACCCCTTCTCAAATCTCAAACAGGACACAGTAACGGAGCTGGGGCTTGGAGGGCTGGGGAGACCCAGGACAACCTGATTTTCCCCAGACTACAACTCCAGGGTCAGGAGAGAGGCAGGAGGCCAAGTGGGAGAGGGTCGGTTGGATGGGCCGTGCTTGCATCCCATTCCATGATCCAGCGGAGAAAATTACACAGGCTCGGGGGACAGGCGATTCGAGTTGGGTAACGTGGGACGGATAACTAACATTTTGAGAGCCTTGGTTTCCTCATTACAGGCCAGGCTGGGTTACCTGCTCGATCCCCATCAAAGCATTGCCATGGAGATCAAGCATGGTAATGGGTTCAGAAAACTCTTGGTAAACTGAAAAGTGCCGTTCCTTCAAAAAGTATCACCCTGTCTCATGGTTTACCAGCAGCTCTGTGCCTTCCTCGTCTGGTGCCAAGTTCAGGGGCTCCTGTGCAGAGCTGCCTGGCTAGCACTGGCCCCCTTCCACTCTGCATATCCCTGTCTCCCTGGGGACTACTGAACAACTAACTGTGGAATCCTGGTCACAATCCTGTGAAACGCACATTATAATCCCCCCTTTACAGATAAAGAAGCTGAGATCCAGGGAGACCGAGTAACCTGCTGGGTCACATGATTGTTGAGTGATGGATACACCCCCAAGGAAAGAGTATGCGCCGCGGGGGGTTGAGTGGCGTTGAGAAATGAAAGAGCAAGACAGGGACAAAAATGGAAGGAAGTCAATATCAAAAAAGAAAGAAAGAGGAGAAAAGGCAGGATGGGGAGAGGGATGGGGAAGGAAGAGCAAAGGAGAATAGGCCTCCCCATGTTGGGGACCAGAGTGGACACCGGCCAGCCACTCCCTGGGGTTGGGTATGGGATTTGAGGCTCCCCTGACCCCCAGCCTCGGGCCTTTGGAAGTGACAGGTCAGCAGAACCATTCAGCTGAGCTAAAAAAGCCTTCTGCCAGGGTGGAGAAAAAACATTAAATGAGACTTCCTCGGGCTTTAGAAATTGCTGAAATACAGAGGTCACAATGGAAGATGAAGTGTCCTACAAAGGGAGTTCCGAATGGAATCAATTTCCCTGGGCCGACTTTTTTTTTATTGTATTTTTTTTAACATCTTTATTGGAGTATAATTGCTTTACAATGGTGTGTTAGTTTCTGCTTTATAACAAAGTGAATCAGCTATACATATACATATGTTCCCATATGTCTTCCCTCTTGCGTCTCCCTCCCTCCGACCCTCCGTATCCCACCCCTCTAGGTGGACACAAAGCACCGAGCTGATCTCCCTGTGCTACGCGGCTGCTTCCCACTAGCTATCTACCTTATGTTTGGTAGTGTATATATGTCCATGCCACTCTCTCACTTTGTCCCAGCTAACCCTTCCCCCTCCCCATATCCTCAAGTCCATTCTCTAGTAGGTCTGTGTCTTTATTCCCGTCTTACCCCTAGGTTCTTCATGACTTTTTTGGGTTTTTTTCTTAGATTCCATATATATGTGTTAGCATACGGTATTTGTTTTTCTCTTTCGGACTTACTTCACTCTGTATGACAGACTCTAGGTCCATCCACCTCACAACAAATAACTCAATTTCACTTCTTTTTATGGCTGAGTAATATTCCATTGTATATATGTGCCACATCTTCTTTATCCTTTCATCTGCTGATGGACACTTAGGTTGCTTCCATGTCCTGGCTATTGTAAATAGAGCTGCAATGAACATTTTGGTACATGACTCTTTTTGAATTATGGTTTTCTCAGGGTATATGCCCCTGGGCCGACTTTTATGTCCTATTATAAGAAATTGAAAAACTACTTCTGTGGGAATTTCGCTTTGCTGGTCCATCTCAGCAGAAGATATTAAGAAGGAAAATGGCTTCCAATAAGGGGGCCCCGGGTCTGGTCCTCCATCACTGGAGTTGATCCTCTCTTCTGTGGCTTGGGAGCCAGGGGAGGTGGGGTCAGGAGGAGTCTGGGAGGTGGTTATGGTTTGGGGGCTGGAGGGAAGGCAAGGAAATGGAGACAAATATGACAGCCCCAGGAACACCATCTCCTGATGGCCAGACACCCATGCTACCCAGCTGGAACTTGACACCCTTGAGGCTGGCCAGACTGGGCCAGAGTGGAATATCAGGATGCCCTGGGCAGGACGTCACACCGCAGAGAGGACTCCAACAGCTGCTGCCTCACCACACCTGCTTGCTTCCAGGGTCACGGCATCAAAGGGCTGCCCCCCACAGTGTTCCTTCCCTCACACCACACTCCTGTCGCCATGATCTTCTCACCTCTCCCTAAACATGGCAGGCTTTCCCTCCACACCTTGGGGCCTTCCCTGGAGGGCTCTCCTCTATCTGGATGCCCTTTCTTGCACCTCAATCTGGAAAGCTCCTCCAACCAGCTGAAATGTGCTTCCACAGGAAGGCATTCCTGACCTCCCTCCCTTGGGCAGCAGCCTTCTGTCCCCCGGTACAGCAACCTAAATAATGCCCTCCCCACCAACTGCCCATATCCTAATCCCCAGAACCTGTAAATAGGTTACCTTACATGGCAAAGGGACTTTGCTGATGTGAATGAGTTTTCTAGGAACACCTGATGGGACAGTTTTCTAGGAACACCAGCCTGTGACAGTCAGAAATAGGTGGGACCTGATGGACATGGTGAGAGGAGGGATTGGAGGGGGCGCACGTGGGCTGAGCAAGGAGCAGAGCCCAAGGGAGAGGGGAGGCTCTGAGACCCTGGGAGCGTGGGGTATGTGGCAAAGGTCACAGGGTCCTACAAGACCTGGGAGTCAGACCGGGGTGGTCAAATGGAGGTGGAGAGGGAGGGAGCAGGTGGGTTCCAGGGAGAACAGTGGGACCACCAGGAAATGAGGCACTGCAGCGCCTCTAGAAGCCTTTTGTATGACCAGAAGCTAGAAGTCCCAGGGCCTCTCAGTCCTGAAAGGACTGCAGACAAAAATCACCTGGAAAGTTTTCAAACTCCCGATGCCCAGGCTGCACTCTGGTCCAGTTAAGTCCAGTCTCCAGGGTTGGGAAGGGGGGACCCAGGCATCAGGGGGTATCTGTCACAGCTCCCCACGTGATACCAAAGTACCCGCACAGCTGAGAAGCACTGCTTCTAGGGCTCGGATCCAGGGCCCAGCCGATGCCAGCCTGGAGTCTCCTGGATTCCAATTTGGTGAATTCCTTCAGCCATTCTCAGTGCTATTTAAATGCGTCCCTTTCCCCTGCTCACCCCCTCAAGCCCTGCAGCTTGGCCTGAGCACGATACTTCACTTCCTGTCCTTGGCCTGAACTGGGTCTTTGTGTGTGTGTCCGGGGGGGGGGTAGGGAGGTGGTGCTGTCAGTCGTTTGAGGATAAGGTTCCAGCCTCCTCAAATCCCTGTGCCTGTGAAAGTGGTCTGAGGGCCCCACCTGCGGCACCCCACTTGCTGGGGGCTGGCGAGTTGGGGGCTCCAGAGGCCTAAGCGCTCCCAGCTCACCTGGAGCATCACTAAGTGTCTCTGCGGCTGACCCCTAACAGGAGAGGCCTGAGAACAAGGGGAAGGGGACGACGAGCTTCTTCCTACTGGCCCCGGAGAAAGAAAGAAAGAGCGTTTACTTAGCACTTGTTCTGTGGCTGGCATTGCATGAGGTGCTTCTTATGCACTCCAGTTAATTTATCCTTATTATACCTTACGAAGCAGATATTTGAAATCATCCTGTTCTACAAATGAGAACACAGAGGCTCAGGCAGTTGAAGTGACTTGGCCTAAGGTTTCCCAGATGGGAAATGTGAGGGCTGGGTCTCAGCCCCAGGTCTGCTGACTCCAGGGGCTTTAATGCTCACCGTCTCCATTTCCCACTTGTAACATGGGAATCACAGTATTTCCTCCTTCATAGGGTTATTGTGAGCATTAAACATGTAGCATGTTAACCTACATAAAACAGAGAATAGGCTGTTTAGAATTCAGCTGATGCTTCATAAAAAGGGCCCTGATTCACATTTTAAATAAAGGACTCCATCCTAATGTGTAGATGGTTTGAAGAGGTAGTAGAGCTACGTTTGAAGGAAAAAAAAAAAAAAAAAAGATGGAGACCAGAGTATTCTCTTTTCCCATCTGCACGTTGATTCTTCCTTCTCCATGCTCTTTGAAAGCTTGTCACCAGTGCTGATTAGCTTTTGTCCTGGCACCCAATCAATGAGAAAATGTGTAAGGTCAGCCACCTGGGGTCCTTTGGGTGCAAGCTGAGAGATGAGAGGCAGGGCTGATTCTCCAGGCCAATGCCTGGATCTGCTGGGGCTTGGGTCCACCAGGCCTCTGCTCAGAGGCACGAAGACCACATATGAGGTCTTGGGCATCCCAGACAGTGCCTGGCTACATTCACAAAGATGCAATTTTAGTGTTTATCCTTTTCAATTACCAATGTTTTCTTCCTATTCTAAGCCAGTCTCCTGTCAGTGAGGCATCCCAGATCCCACAGTGAGAAATATGTTTCAAATAGTCCCAGACCTGGGACAGAAGAGGTACCTAATAAATGTACTGACTGAATGAACGTGTGAAAACTCACTTATGCTGCCTATGACACCCCGTTTCCAGACGAAGTACCCTGGAGTTTTGTGGCCATTACTCACACAGGTGGTAAGGGGGGCTACTCAGAGCATGAGGCTTCCATGAACCTGAGATCAAGAACTCTCTCTCCCCCAAAGTCTGCGGGAGGTGAGATCAGGAAACAAGGGAAGAGAGTCTGACCTGGGCACACAAATAAGTACCTGGGAAGACAGGGAGGGGCTGAGGGTAGAGCCAGGGAATGGAAAGGACAGGGAGCTGTGAAAAGTCTCACATGGCTGAGTTGGCTGCAACTACAGAGCTTTCAGAAACAGATGGCATGGGAGGGCTATAGTTAGACACCCACAGAAGGGGCCAGTGTATGTCTGGCCATGGCGGAATGGCACTGGAGTTTTTGAACACGAAACTCCTCTTTGACCAACACTCAAGAATGCAGACCACTTTGAGAGGCTCCAAATCCTTCTCTACCTTCTCCCATCCCTCCCTGGCTCTTCCTTTTGACCCTTCCTGAAGAGCAACATTTCATTTTTCTATGAAAAGCCATCAGCCCAAGGCAGGAAGCAGAGTAGACAGGCCACCTTCCCAATTCTACATAAATTTCCTACCTAAATTACCAAGACAAATATTTCGGGAAACTGCACTTGGCTGCAATGGTCGGGTAATTCATTTTATTTACCATCTAAACACACTTGAGAGCTGAGATAGATTCATTCAAGTTGCCGCTTCTTAGTCGGATGCAATTCACAGTAGAAATCACTGCCATCCGAAGCTTCCGTAGCTTCCAAAATGTAATGGATTTTCTTCAGCCCATCTTTCTTCCCAGCTCATATTTGCTTGAGGATTCCAAATGGATTCTATTTACTGTAATTACTGTTCTAACTGCAGCTCACTTGCAATGGATCAGGTTAACGTTAACAAGATACCCAGCTGATGCTGGTAATGTGTATTCATTGTTCAAACTCTTTACCCGCCCCCTTTGGTGTTGTCTCAATCCTATTTTCTGAACCCGAAGGGGAGGGAGCAAAGGCTGGTGTTTCTTTCTCTGTTTCATTCTTCTCTAAAGCCATGGGCTTTTTTTCTCAATGGCTATCCACTGTTCTTGGGTTTTCCTGCTCCTGTATTTACATGGCATCATTACAAATGTTATGCTTTGCTTAAATACTGATTTACATGCTTACCCTCTCAATTTTTTTCATGTTATTAGTGTCATTAAATTTCCTATTATTTATTGATGATAACAATTAGCATCAACAAAGATCCCAACAATTTGAAAGACATATTTTGCCTCGATATCTCTATAATAAAGCAGAGAAATAATGGCCCAGTGTATCGAGAGTCTTCATCTCTCAATTATTGAGTAGGGTTATATTTATGTGTGAAAAAAGCACATTTCAGAGTAGGGAAGACTAGGCTTCAAATTCTAGTTTCACCACTTATTAACTATATATATAGAGTTTAGGTGAACTGATCTCTCTGTACTTGAATTTCCTCATCTGTAAAAGAACAAAACTAACACAACACCGATCGCATATTGTTGGGAAGTTCCTTGCACATAGCTAAGATGCTTAAATTACATCTGTTATTATTATACCTTATCAATAATTTCAATCATGTAGCCAGATCTTAGGGCCACAGCACACACAGGTATGGCTGTATTTTAACGGGGGTGTATTTAGGATTTCCAAACGGACTTATTGAACTGGAAGGATTTTAGAGATAAACCTCTCTTACTACTCAAAAGTGTGGTTCAGAAATCAGCAGCACTGGCATCATCTGGGAACTCCTGAAATGCAGACTCTTAGTTCCTTCCCCAAGAAAAAAAAAATTATAACTCCATGTAGGTGACAGAAAAAAGAGATTGCCCCTAGAAAGTGTCCTGACTTCCTGGACAATATGTTTCAAGCTGAAGGTCTTAGGAGATGCCAAGAGGAGACATTCCCAAAGAAAACCCTCAAGTCCATTCTGGCTTATTCCATTATACAAGCAGCTATAACCGCCCCGCCCCCACAGAGAACATTTTGCTCTCCTCCCAAGAGCAATGATCATTCAGCATGATGGAAACGAATGCCATTTGTCGATTCAGGTAGAGTCCGAGACACATCGCTTTGATGTAAGTCGAGCAGTTGCCCTCAGACTCTGGGTAAGTCTCTTTTCCTTTTCGCCTAGGTCACCTCATCTGTAAAGTGAGGATAGCAATACCTACCTCCAGGGTTGCTTGAGGATTAATGCAAACAGATGCCAAGCCTGATGTCTGGCACATTTAATTATGGCTGCAGCGGCAACAGCCTTAGTATTAGTAATAATGTGTGAGGCTGCAGTGGGAGGCAGGGATCGGATCTGCTGCTGCCATTATTACCATGTCTGCAAAAGCAGCGACCACGTCCCCGTCTGCAAAGCCAGATTCTTAGAGTCAGTCACCTCCTGTCATCAGAGAAGGCAAAGAAGAACTAGAGTTGGAATAAAAAAAAATTCAGCTTCCCTTCCTGTCTCCTAGTAACTTTCTCGGGAAAGCCACTTAACCACTGACAATATCACTTTCCTCATCTATAAAATGGACATAATACCATTTCCTCTGAGTGCCTCAGGGCTGGAGTGAAGAGCTCATAAAATAAAGCATCTGAAAGTGATTTGTAACCGTACAACCAGGCGATGCCAGTTGAACAAATGTAAGCGATCCCTGTGATCTCTGCTTCCTCCTAGGCCCCAAGCGCTAGTCTTGCAATGCTTCTCATCTGTTTTCTCTCATTCTTCTCTCTTTCCCCCTTTCCCATCAAACCCCCTGCCTTTGCAGAGGCCTCCTCTACCACACAGGTTCCCTGGAAGCTCCATCCTGGGTCCTACTCTCTTCCCTCTTCAGATCGATTTACTCATCACTGGGGATGAATCTTTCTTAGGGACACTGCCCTTTCTCTTCTAAATCAGAGGTGGCACGATCAGGGATGGGAGTGGGGTGATTCAGCCTCCATAAACCCCATTAGTCTCCACTATGCATTGCCTGCTATGCCAGTGAACTTCGAGGCAGTTCCTCCAGCCCTCTGCCCCACGCCCCACCCCAGGCCCCCAAAACATGCTTCTCCTCTGGTCCTACAGAGATTCTAAGCCGCCTCTCCATTTTCTGAACCCCTGCCGTGCCTAGGTCTGAGGGTAAGGCTATAAAGGCTGACGTTGACGCATCTCTTCCCCATGGTGAATTCAGAGACAATGGAAGAGACCCAGGTGACTGGCTGACTTTAGGGCCAAGGTGCTTGCAGCCACTAAAGGAGGCGTGGTGGGTGGGAGCTGGCCTCAGTGCCCCCCACCCAGGAGGGCCTCACTCGCATGGGACTTTGGCATCACTCTGCCTGCAGGTGGGGCCTGCCGGCAGCCACACCTTCCAGTACCTATGTGAACTTCGGCACGTGGCTTCTCTGTTCCTCAGCTCCTGGGCCTCTGAGCTTGTCTCAGCCTCTGTTTCCTTGTCTATTAAAAGAGGAACTTATCTCAGGGTTGGTGTGACGTTTGAATGAGGTAAAATGTGTGAAAAGAAGCTGGGAGGTTGTGGCACATATCGGACGTTTATTGCTCTTCTCCTCGCTTCCGTTGATGAGACCTCAAGGGGCCCCATCTTCGCAGGGTACATGAACAAATCCATTTTTTTCTTTGGCCGCGCGGCTTGCAGAATATTAGTTTCCCGAATATTCCCAGAATTAATTAATTCCCAGAATTAATAATTATTAATTATTAATATTCCCAGAATATTAGAACCCAGGCCCCCTGCAGTGGAAGCACCGAGTCCTAACCACTGGACTGCCAAGGATGTCCCCCAAACCTTTTTTTGAGCTTTCTATATTCAACCATAGTTATCAGTCTTTAACAGAGCTATTCACTTATATAGTGACTATTTAGTGAGTTTCTCCCACGTCTGGCACAAGGCTGCGTGCTAAGGACGTAGTGGTGAACAACATTCCCGTGGTCTCTGAGCTCATGGAGGTTGTCCTCTGACTGCAAGCTCTAGCCCTCTCCCAAGGACCCGTCCAGTCTCCAACCCAGGAGAATCTCCTAATTGGTATCTGGTATCAAAGCAGAGGGATCATGCAAGATGCCTTAGAGTCACAGTGAGGGAGCAGCGAATGATTGCAGTTAAGTTCTATCACTTGCTAGCCTTGTGACTGTTATGGACTGAATGTTTATGTTCCCTCACCCCAAATTCCTATGTTGAAGTCCTAACCCCCAATGTGATGATATCTGAAGATGGTATCTGGGAGGTAATTAGGGTTAGATTAGGTCATGAGGGTGAGGTCCTCAAGATGGAATTAGAGAGTTTCTAAGAAGAGAGAGAGAAAGATAGCTCTCTCCATCCGCATGCACAGAGGAAACACCATGTGAGGACATGGCAAGAAGGTGGCTATTCGCAAACCAGGAAGAGAACCCTCAACAAAAACCAAATTAGCTGGCACCTTGATCTTGGACCAGTCTCCAGGACTGTAAGAAATAAATTTCTGCTGTTTAAGCCACCCATAAAGTATTTTGTTATGGCAGCCTCTAATGCAGTGACCTGAGTTACTTAGCTTCTATATGCCTCAGTTTCCTCACCTGGAAAATGGGGATAATTACAATCGTATCCACGAGTTGAAGTGAGGATTAGATGAAATAATGTAAAATGCTTAGCCTAAGGACTTGCTCAACAAATGGTAGTTATTACCATACGATCCAGCAATTCCATTCCTGGGCATATATCCAGAAAAAAAGAAACCACTGATTTGAAAAGATGTATGCACCTCAACGTTCATAGCAGCACTATCTACAATAGCCAAGACATGGAAGCAACCTAAATGCCCATCAACAGATGAATGGATTGAGAAGATGTGGGGTGTGTGTGTGTGTGTGTGTGTGTGTGTGTGTGTGTGTGTATACATACACACACATATATATAAAATGGAATATTACTCAGTCATAAAAAAGAATGAAATTCTGCTATTTGGAGCAACAGGGATGGACCTAGAGAATATTAGGCTTAGTGAAATAAGTCAGACAGAGAAAGGCAAATACCATATGATATCACTTATATGTGGAATCTAAAAGACAATACAGAGAGAAGAGATATGGGAACATATGTATATGTATAACTGATTCACTTTGTTATAAAGCAGAAACTAACACACCATTGTAAAGCAATTATACCCCAATAAAGATGTTAAAAAAAAAAAGACAATACAAATGAATGTATACACAAAAAAGGCACAGACTCAGATACAGAAAACAAACTTGGGGTTACCAAAGAGGAGAGGGAAGGGATGAGGGACAAATTAGGGGTATGGGATTAACGGATACAAACTACTATGTATAAAATTGATAAGCAACAAAGATATATTGTGTAGCGCAAGGAATTAAATCCATTATCTTGTAATAACCTATAATGGAGTATAATCTGCAAAAATACTAGATTACTACGTTGTACACCTGAAACTAACACAGTATTGTAAATCAACTCTACTTGATTAAAATTTTTTTAATTAAAAAAATAAATAAATGATAGTTATCCTCTCTGTGCCCAATTGGAAATGTAAATCATAGGATGATAGAGCTGGAAAGGGTCTTGTCAGTCCCCTCATTGTATGGAGGAAACAAGGCTCAGAGAGAACGGCTTGCCCAGGACCACACAGCGAGAGAGAGTCTACCCTGGGGTCTCTCCCTCCTGATCCAGGCCTGTTGCCATCCACCATCCGGTAAAGTCTCGTCCTCCCTCCTCACCACCCATCCCAGCCTTCTGCTCATCCCTGCCACGTGGTACATCCAGTGGAAACTGCCACCTCTCACGTGGTGAGTGGCTCCTGTGTGAGGTTGCTAGGAGATGAGGATCCATCACTGAATTCCGCACCTGGAAATTCTCTTAAATTAGGTTGTTGGAATTCTTCTCTTTGAAGAAAACCCAAATAGAAAAAAAAAAAAAAATCTCATCCATGTTTGCCTTGAAAAATGCTGTGGGCGGCATCAGGGCTACGCTAGAGTGTGAAGCACATTTATAATAATAGCCCAACACCTTCCATTGGTTTTGCCCTTTATGGTTTGCAAAGCATGTTTCCCCAGATTGTTGGGCTAAGCCTCTGGAATCATTCATCCATTCATCCATCTATTCATCCATTTATTCATAAATATAAATTTAGCCCCTTCCATGTACCAGGCACTGTTTTGGTGCCAGGGGTTTAGCAGTGAACAAGCAGACAAAACCCTCTGCCTTCATGGGGTTTCTGCTCTACCAGGAGAGACAGACAATATATAAGTAAATAAATAAATATGTAATACAGAAGTACTGGCAAATGTTATGAAAAACATAAAGCTGGAGGAGGGAAGAGAGAGGGAATTGTTTCGAGTAGCCAGGAAAGCTTTCTCTGAGATACGTTCTGGGCAGGGATTATTCACATTGCTGGATAAATGACTGACCCTCAGTTTATAGATATAGAAACATGGCCCAGACTCACAGTGCAGGTAGACGGTAGACTGGGACGAGAATTCATATTCTGTCCATCCAGTCCTGTGACAATGCAAAGACTCAGGTCTGGATCCAGGAAGCCAGATGCAGGGACAAGGTAAACTCAGTCTGCAAGGAGATCAAGCACTTGTGTCCCATCCGGTCTCACCACCCACTAGCACTGTGCACTGGACCCTAGGCTGGGCGCTGGGGCTAAAGAGATGAAGCACGTGGTCCCTGCACTCAGGGAGCTTCCAGGCTAGAGAGGAATATAAGACAAGTTCACATGTAACTGTGAGTTGCGTTACAAAGGACATGTCTACTCCAGGCCCTTCAGAATGGGGCTGCCTCTCCAGCACACACTAAGAAAAAGCTCTCCAGTCTCCCGGATTTTCCCCTCTTTAATCAACAAATGTGAATTACGTGCTGACTCCAGGTTGCTCACTGCGAGGGATCACCTGCACAGTCTCTACCACCCGGGCACCTCTACAGCTGGCCCCCTTCTCCACACCATGGCCCCTTGCCTGGAATACCATTCCAGCCTCCTAACTTCTGCTTCTCCCCTTGCCTGTGACCAGCACACACTTTCAGCATGTCGTCCACTCAGCAGCAATCCTGTTAAAACTTGTATCAGTCATGCCACTCCTCTGTTCAGAACCCTCCAGCAGTGCCCAAATCATTCAGAGGAAAAGCTAAATCCTATGTTAGCCTCCAAGACTCTACGGGATCTGCCCCCATCTCACATCTAGGACTTTACTTCCCTCTTACTACTCTCCCCTTCCCTTCCTTCCCTCAGTCACACCCACCCCCTCGTTCTGCTTCCCATGCACCGGGCGTGGGCCCACCTCAGGGCTGTTATACACTTGACCCTTGAACAACGCTGAGGCTGAGTCACATGGAACTTACAGTTGGCCCCCTGTGTCCCAGGTTCCTCTGTATCTGCAGATTCAACCAACCACGGGCCACATCATACTGTAGTATTAATACTTACTGCTGAAAAAGATCTATGTGTAAGTGGACCCACACAGTTCAAACCCACGTTGTTCAAGGGTCAACTGTACTTGCTATTCTGCCTGGAATGTTCTTCCTACAGGTATTCACAGGACTTGCTCTCTTACCTCCTCTGAGTCTTTGTCCAAATCTCTTTTTTTTTTTTTTTTTTTTTTGCGGTACGCGGGCCTCTCACTGTTGTGGCCTCTCCCGCTGCGGAGCACAGGCTCCAGACGCGCAGGCTCAGCGGCCATGGCTCAGGGGCGCAGCCGCTCCGCGGCATGTGGGATCTTCCCGGACCCGGGCACGAACCCGTGTCCCCTGCATCGGCAGGCGGACTCTCGACCACTGCGCCACCGGGGAAGCCCCAAATCTCTATTTTGATTTGCGGCCTCCAGTCCATCCCCATCTCAACGTTCCTATTCCCAGCTTCTTCTCCCTGTCATTTATCACCTTCTCCTATATGGTATCATTTACTCATCTATTTTGCTTACTGTCTGTCTCCCCTTACTAGAACGCAAGCGCCATGAGGACAGGGATTTCTGTCTGATTTGCTTAGTCCATATCCAAATAGCCCAATGGGACAGTGCCAGTCATATAGAAGGCGGCTGATAAATATCTGTTGAATAAATAAATATCTAGACCAATCACCTTCCCCACACCAAGCCTATTTCTCCTCCGATATCCCTTTTTTTCTGTTGATGGCAGGATCCTCCCCAGCTCAGCAAGCCTTGCTTGGAGCCAGTGATGAAAATATTTTATCTACGCTGTGGTGATGGTTCCAGGACTCTGTGCATTTGTCAGAACTAATCCAATGGTACTTTATTATATGTAAATTATACTTCAATAAAGCTTGACATTAAGGGGAAAAAAAGGTCCAACAAGCCTTGCTTGGAGCTGAGATGATGACCCTGCACTAGTGCCATGGGAATGAAGTGAAACCTTGTAGTTCCTCTTCTTTCCCCACTCCTCAAATCCAAATGAAACCTCAGTCTTTACATCTGTAAACTCAAGGTAATACTACCTATTTCATAAAATGAAATGAGACCATGTGAATAAAGATTCCAGGAAAAATATGTGCCACAAAGCAGATGCCTAATAAAAAGTAATCCAGCTGGTACTGAATCCTGGGGAGACCTGCTCCAGAATGTCTCCAAACGATGTCAATTTCTCACCCTCTTTCCCATCCCTGCTGCTGCCGGGATGAGTTAGGAGGCTGGAAGGAGCCGTGCTTGGAGGAACAGAAAGCACTGAGGGGCAGAAAGGAGAGGCGTATGGCGGGGGGTGGGCGGGGGGTGACCCCGAATGCCAACAGGCAGTTGGTTTTAGTTGAATTCCCAAACCAGACACGATCAGCGGCAGTCATGTGTACCAGGGGTGAGACCACAACTCTCCAGGGCCACAGAACCCCCCGGGCTCCCAGAGCACCGAGGGAGCCCTCCTCCCTCCTGTCTCCTCTGCCTCAGTCACACCCAACCTCCATCCAATAGGTCTCCTCTCTCTAGAGGGGCGCTTTACACCACTGCCCGGGCGACGGCTGTGGGAACAGAAGAAGCCACAGAGTGTGACTGCCTGCAGCTAATTGATTTGTGTGAGCGGCTGACAGAAGGATGTGCACAGTCCCCACGGAAGATCAGGGGTGGGGGCATTCCAGGCAGAGAGGGTGGGGGGAATCCGCCTTGGTTCTCTCCGCCAGCCTGCTGTGTAGTCCCACAGCAGACTCCCTGTCTGGCCTCTGTGAGTTTATTCCAAGGGAAAGAAAAGGAGAGAGACAAGCAGGAAGGGAAGAAAGGATAAAGAGAGGGAGGGAGAGAGAGAGAGGGAGAGAGGCAAACCGTAGGAGACAGACATAAAAATAGACGCACAACAAATTAAGGTTTTTGAGCATTTACTATGCACCAGGCCCAAGTTCTCACTAAAGAAGTAGACAACAAAAAGGCAAGGGAAGAGAGGTGGACCAGAGAATGAGGTGGGGACAGAAAAAATGATGGAGGGACCCAGGCCACTTGGTACCCCCTCTGACCAGGCTGGTGACGGATGGACAAGATCAGTCCTGAATACTGGGGTAAACCTGTCTCTGAGTTAGAGGTCTGTGAGGGGGAAAGGACATGGAGCTCTTTGGACCCTAAATACTTTTACCTAATGGGAGAGGAAAACAAGGATTAGCCAGCACAGAGGCACAGAGGAGCAATGCCCACCGCAGGCAGAAGAGGGGGAGGAAACATTATGAACACCACGCATCTCCCTCCCTGGACCAGATCATCTCTGACATCTCATGACCTTGTGCTTCAATCGAGTGTAGTTTACAGATCTTCCTCGACTTACGATGGGGTTATGTCCCAATAAACCCATTGTAAGTTGAAAATATATAAGTCGAACATGTATTTAACACACCTAGCCTACCAAACACCACAGCTTAGCCTCACCTACCTTAAACGTGCTCAGAACACTTACATTAGCCTACAGTTGGGCAAAATGATCTAACACAGAGCCTATTTTATAATAAAAGGTTGACTGTCTCATGTAATTTGTCCACTACTGTACTGAAAGTGAAAAACAGGAAGGCTGTAAGTGTATCGGTTGTTTACCCTCGTGATCGCGTGGCTGTCTGGGGGCTGTGGCTGCCGTTGCCCAGCATCACCAGAGAGCAACGTACGGCTCATCACCCACCCGGGAAAAGATCAAAATTCAAGATGCAAAGTACACTGAATTATGTATCACTTTCGCACCATCATGAAGTCTAACCATCCTAAGTTGAACCACCATAAGTGGACCATCTGTAGTTTAAACTTGTTTTCTCTGGGGATTTTCCTTCTCTTCAAACCCATCTGATAAAACCGAGTGTACAGGGAAAACTCCTGGTGATGATTCGTAGAGAGGGAGCATCTTCACTCAGACGACCAAGCCCAGGAAGGTTTTCTGACCTAAGCAATCTCATTTCTGGACTGGCTCTCAATGTGGCTGTCAGGGAAAGACTAATCTTCGCCTTAAACCTGACACATCAGACACTGCTTAGACATCCTAAGCCTCATCTGTCACTCCATAAACAACGCCATCCTGGAGCTGTGACGATCTCTAATGCATCATGGTTTATAAATGAGTCTGACATATCACCTGGTACATGAAAAACACTTGTAATCAATCAGGTAAATCTGAAACACTGTAAAAATAGCTTATAGGTTATGTACCTAGTGCCAAGAAAAGCTACAAAGTAAATACACATGACCCACCAGCCAGAGATGTGCAATTAAAATAAAAGAAGGAAAAAGGGGGAAATGAGAGGACAGTGTAGTGCAGTGGCTTACACCAGGGGTTGCCAAACTCCGGCCCATGGGCTTTTGCGAATAAAGTTTTATTGGCACACAGCCACACCCATTTGTTTACACATCCTCTACGGCTGCTTTCCTCTACAAGGCAGAGTCCAGCAGTTGTGACAGAAACTGTGTGACCTGCAAAACCTAAAACATTTGCCATCAAGGTCTTTACAGAAGAAGCTTGCTGACCCCCAGGATACAACATGGGTTCATGCTTTGCGTTCACAGAGGCTAAACCCAGGGCGTGTTGTTTTCTGTGACCTCGGCTTTTCCACTGATAAAATGGGTTTATAATAACGATCTCCCAGGCTGAGAATTAAGTTTTTTTAAAACGTTACGTAACAGCACTTTACCCTGCTTGTCACACAGGAAGCGTTCATCAAATAGCGCCTTTGTGTTACCAGCATCATTTTAGCAGATGCTGCTTCCAGGAGACACAGAAGTGCAGGGGAGGCAGGGCTGGTTGACAAACTGCACCGTGATAAATGCATCCCAGGGACTCTCGAAGGAAGCTGAGGGAAGCCCCCGCTTAGTGAGTGGCGCTCTGTGGCAAGTTCATATTATTTCGTCTCTGATTCTTGGAAGAACTCTGTGCCATGTAACAGGGAGGATGCGGAGGCTCAGTGAAGTCAAAGCCACACAAAGCCAAGGAAAGCAAGCCCAGCTCTGTGTGCTTCAAAGCTTATACCATTAATCTGAGTGTTTGAAGGTGCCGGCGGTATTTTACTTAGAAGAAGAAGAATTAGTGGTGACACAGTGGCCTGCCTCCAAATACTTGTGTCTCTGTGTCTGCAAGGGCCCTGATTTACAGGAGCTTCAGAGGAGAAAACCAGGACAAAATCTGTCCCTTTTCTGATCTCATTCTGTCTCGAGGATACATGATAATCTCAATGTGAAATGCACAGAAACACAAAAAGCAAAGCAAAAAGAATCAAGTCCAAAAGGTTTAAGTCTGTTCTAAACATAATCTGACAAGAAGAAAATAATATTCTATGCGTGTAGAGTATTGGTGAGTTACAAAGAATTTCCATGTATATGATTTTATTTGATCCTCACAAAAATCATGAGGTGATGATATTTAATAATACTGTGTTGTATACTTGTAATTTGTTAAGAGGATAGATCTTAACTCTTCTCACCACACACACACACACACACACACACACACACACAATGGTAACCATAGAGAGGTGGTGGATCTGTTAATTAGCTTGATGTAGTGATCATTTCACAATGTATGTGTATACCAAAGCATCAAGTTGTATACCTTAAATGTATACAATTTTTATGCCAATGGTATCTCCATAAAGCTGTTAAAAATAATTTATAGGGCTTCCCTGGTGGCACAGTGGTTGAGAGTCTGCCTGCCAATGCAGGGGACACGGGTTCGTGCCCCAGTCCGGGAGGATCCCACATGCCGCGGAGCAGCTGGGCCCGTGAGCCATGGCCGCTGAGCCTGCGCGTCCGGAGCCTGTGCTCCACAACGGGAGAGGCCACAACAGTGAGAGGCCCGCGTACCGCAAAATAATAATAATAATAATTTATAGCATAAATGTAAAATAATATGAGATTTAAAAATAAAAAGTAAAGCACACAGAAAATAAAAAATTTCCTAAAAGTGTAAAATCCAATCATGTAAGGAAGGTGAGATACATGTCATATCCTCCCATTTTACAGAGAAGAAAAACCAAGTCCTAGAACCGTAAGTGCCTTAGCCAAAGTCACAGGGCTCGCTGGCTATAAATCAGAGCTTTGGCTCAAACCTGAGTTCTCTGAGACAAGAGTGGTCGATCACGGGGCCGCAGCAGAAGAAATGTACACAACTGAGTGTTTGTCAAGATGAGAAATGAAAATTACTCTGGTCCTTTTAGCAGCCAGAGTCAAAAACTTGCAGGGAAAAAATAAAAAAGCATTTTCTACCCTCAGAGGTCTGAGGGGCCCAAGCGTGACAGAACCTCTCCTATTCCTTAGATCTACAGCTAGCTTTGGAGGCCCCCATGGGCACCCACATGGGGTGTTCCCTGGTCGTGGGTCTCATCAGTGGTCACGGGCATCTGGGCAAGATAAGTGCAAGGCGTGGTGCCTGTCAGCCTTACATCTAGACACGGATCCAAGGAGAGGAAAGAGAACTCTCCCTCCTGTATTTAAACTTCTCCTGCAAGAGCGTGGGTAGCAATAATAAGGGAGCTCTGGAGGCTGGGATTCAAGTCCCCCTAACTAGTTGGGTCACCTTAGGCAAGTGACATGACCACCTTCTCCAACCTCAAGCTGTACGGACCAAACAAGCAAATGCATGTGAAATAAGTGTCCAAGTGTCTGGTGCAGAGTCCGCAATAAAAGCACGGTGGTTATCCCTGTTGCCACTGTCACCACCACTACCACACTGGACTGCATGACAGCACACTGGAAGAGAAGCACCACTTCTGGGACTGCTCAGGCTCCCAGTCTGACTCTTCTCACTATTTGACCCGAGCTAAGCCACCTAAGCCCTCTGAGCTTTAGTTTTCTCCTCTATCAGATGGAAATAATAAGCCCGTAATATCTGTGTAATGGGGTCATTAGGGGGATCAAGGAAGACAATAGATATGAAAGGGCTTTGCAAACAGTGAAGTGGTGATCACAAATGAATCAAGGTCACTGCCAGCATCACCACTGTTAGTCCGCAATGACGGAAGTGTTATTGTATTGGGTAAGGAACTAACCTGCAGAACCATTCCTATTCTTTTTTTTAAAAAAAACCTTTATTGGAGTGTAATTGCTTTACGCTGCTGTGTTAGTTGCTGCTGTATAACTCATTTTTGTATCTAATAGAACAATACCTTTTTTTCCCCTTTGGTCTTTTGTTTCATGATTTGGTGCTTGCTCTCGGCAATCATGTGCATACTATATACTCATAATGGATATGATGAGACAATGACAGCTCTCTCTTTTTTCGATCCTACTACTGTATCCCAGGAAGAGAGACTTCTTCTGTGACATCGCAAAGCCACTAGGAGTCAGGCATTATCCTCATTTTACAGACAAAGCTGCCCTGGGTCCCAGGCAGGGACCGGACTCTCCTCTCCTCTCCTCTCCTCTCTCTCCCCTCCCCACCACACCCCAGCAGGCCAGAAGACAGAGCAGATGAGGTGCTGGTTACACATGGTGGGAGAAGCTTCAGCAAGTGACCACAGGCAGCCCTCTTCAAAAGGTCCCACTAAACAAGGCAGTAACTGACATATGCCTTGGCTAAGGGCTATAGTCTCTTAACCTAGAAGTTTCCAAAGAAATGGCACGCCCTCGAATGCTACACGCTCTCTTAAGAGTCTCCAAAGAGGCATGTATTGCAGACTTAGCTCAGGATATCTCTCCCTCTGTTTTGAGGCCACTTTCATGGCCAGCTCTGACATCAGCCTGACTTCAGAGACGGCCCTGTTGGTAGAGATGTACAGGCGAGGCACACAGCCTGCCAGGGGGTGGGGGAGGCAATCCCCCACCAGTCCCCAGGGCACAGGTTGAGGCCATCTTAAATATCACCTGGAGATGTCCTCCACTCCACTTAGTGTCCCAGCTCAACCCAGCTATGAGTGTGACGGGGCAGCAGTCAGCGCGAGACCGTTAGCGCAAGACCCGCTCCACCAATGGTCCATCTCCCAGTGGTCCTCGCTGCAGACAGTGCTGTGAGAGGGCGGATCGTGGCCTTCTCCCTGGTGTCCCCCAGGCCCTCCAGGCTCAGGCTGGCGAGTGAACTGGGGGCCGCGGGGGACAGGCTAGGGGCTGTGTCCTGCAGAGCTCCAGAGCCCTCGCCGTGGCCTCCACTGGCCAGGCCCAGGCCTTGAAGCAGCAGCAAACCTCTTCCCCGATCCCCATCTCTACGACCTAGTGGTAGCAGCGGCTCCTTGGGTCACCGTCTGCGGGACCAGCCTGGTGGCCTGAGGAGCCTGTGGGCCGGCCGGGTCCTGGGCGCCTGGCTCCCTCAGTGATGGTGGCTGGGTGGGGTCTGGGGACCGGACCCTGAGGGCACTGCCACCTGAGATCTGCCTCCTCAGCTGGGCCTGGGCAGTGGCGAGAGGACCCAGACTGGGTGCTGGACTAACGCTCCCGGGCAGGGTAACAGGCGGTGCAGGGACCCCCTCCTCTTAGCCAGGGCCTGGACCTCGGAGGGCGAAAGGTGAGCCTTGGGACCTGGCCCTTTCTTCTCAGAGCAGAGAATAACATTTGTTTTGGTGGAGGTTTACAGGAACATCATGACCTGACTTCAAGAATAAAGGATCTGACACCAAGAAGCTGGCAAACGAACCTCATGCCCCCCTCACCCTTCCCATAAAAGGGCTTTGCTGAAAGCTTTCGGGGAGTTCAGGGTTTTTAAGGCATGAGCCACCCGTCTCCTTGCACGGCCCTGCAATAAACCTTTCTCTGCTCCAAACTCCGATGTATTGGTCTCGTGTGTCGGGCACAAGGACTTGCGTTCTGTACTATGAGGACCCAGGATCTTGCAGACGTATTGACTCGATCATTCTCGTTCTTGACCACCCTGACGGTAACCCACTGTCTTGGCAGTTCCTGTAGCGTGTATAAGGGGGACATTTTGAACAGCCAAGTGACTACCGATACAGCATAATCACAAAATGCTGTCCACGGTACAGAAGGTATGAAATCATTCTAGAAACAATCACTTTACACCAAGTTCTCCCACCCTCCCAAAAGAAAAAAAGGGAGGAAATGAGTGTAACTGATGACATTTTTGGGGTCAAATTTACGCCTGGGGTTGATAACCCCGAAATTATCTCACTCACTCCTACCAACAACTACCGGAGTTTAATGTGTCCAAGAGTGGTGTGTGTTTATAGGTAAATAAGCACTGTAAGACATACCACAAGAACAAACATTCGATTCCTGGAACATCAAAATAGCTCCTGTACCACTGTGCATTAGGTTAACTGAGAGATGGAAACAGACTAAATGGAATGGAAATGTTTCCCCATTGATGTTAACACAGTAATTACCAGGCCCAGAGCCTGATCTGCCATGATCTGAGGCTACCAGATCACTCCTTTACAGCGCTCCCATCCTAAAGGCTTCTGGGCTCTGGTAGAATCAGGGCTATAATCACAGCAGTCCTGCTAGATGAAGAATCCTCCAAAATGCCTTAGAATTATTAGCTCTTCATTCACTTAGCAAACTGCCCCCCTGCAACACGGCGTTGACAATTTCAGGAATTAAATGATATTTTTAAAATGAACTTCAGCACAGTGCCACCTGTGTGAATGCCAACATTCAATCACATTGCTCAGAGGCCTGGGCAGCCTGTGAGGTGAAGGTCTCTCCCCAGGGAGCTCTCGCCCGATGCAGAAGAGGTTACTGTCAGGCCTAGGGACTCCCAGGATGGGATATATGTCAATCACTCATGGGCCCAGTGAAAAACGTTTAGGTCACCACATGTAAAAAGTAGGATACCTACACGCAGTATGATCACAAGAGTTCCAAATTATGCATTTGTAAGACGTTGCATTCAAAAATTGATGTGGGCAGTGAGGCTAGGAAGTGCCTTCCTTCCTCCTTTCCTTTCCTTCCCTCCCCTTCCCTTTATTTCCTTCCTTCCTTCGTTCCTCCCTACTTTCTGTCCTAACTTACCAACTTCCTATATCCCTCCTTCCCTCCTTTCATTCAATAAATACTATGGGTCAGGCACTGTACCAGATACTGATGGTAATATAGTAAAAATGAAAAAAACCTTTATCTTTCATTGTATATTTATGCATTTTCACAAGCCACTTTTTTAAATAATAAAAAGACATTTCTTCTTTCTTGACATAAAAATAAATGTATTATTAAAAATAACTGGTTGTGAAACTTTAAAAAAACAATCATGGAACCTGGTATATTGACTGGATAGCTGTGGCTATTAAGGATCTATTGGCAATAAGCTACCCATGATCAATGTTTTAGGGCTTTCTTTAAGGTGAGGAAATCTTAATTTTCTAGAGGTATGCAACTGAAGTATTTACAGATGAAATAATATGATGTCTGGGATTTTGACTCAAAGCAATCCAATGGCCAGGTACTGATAATTGTTGATGCTGGGTGGCGAGTACATGGGGGTTATTACAGGAGCTTTCAGTTTTGCATAAGTTTGAAATTTTCTATAATAAAAGCAAAACGAAACAAAAACAAAAATTATCATATAAAAGTAAATGGGACAAGTCTGCTGGGAAGTGCTGAGGTCCTGCGGGTGGGGGAGGGTGGAGAAAAGGAAAGTAGTTAAAAATTATTTTTAACCTTCCTCTACCTCCTCATTTAGATAGACACTATCATTGTGAAGTTTATCCAAACACAAAAACATTCTTCCTGTTTTCAAGTTCTTCGTTACAGACCCACAGCCTCTACCTCAGTGGGTCCCCACAGTACTCTGCACGGTTTGATGATGGTATTTATTCTGCCATATTATCGTTCATTTATGTGTCTGACATCTCTGTTGACTCCAGGAAGGCAGAAGTTACCTCTTGCCATTCCTGAGTCCCAGTTCTTCATACTGGGCTGGGCCTACAGTGAATGCCTGGTTGAAGTGATCTCACAAAATCCTGGTACAATTTGTAAGTTTTAAAATGTTTCCCCTAAGGGAGATCAGCTCGGTGCTTCGTGACCCCCTAGAGGGGTGGGATAGGGAGGATGAGAGGGAGGGAGATGCAAGAGGGAAGAGATATGGGAACATAGGTATATGTATAACTGATTCACTTTGTTATAAAGCAGAAACTAACACACCATTGTAAAGCAATTATACTCCAATAAAGATGTTAAAAAAAATTTTTTTCCCCTAAAATTGCAATAACTGATGTCATAGGTCAGAAAGAAAGGCTCTACATATGAAGTGTAAAAGCAGATTGGCATTTTTCCCCACGTCAGAGCAGCATGTCGATTCTGCCCACACAAAGAACCTCTCCCTTTGCAGCTGGAGTAGGAATCTGTCTTTGGCCAGGTTTGCAACCAATGGAACTACCAAAGAGCACGCAGGACTGTGCAAAACCAACTACAGAAGCAAATTCCAATTCCAATGATCAAGTTAAATACCTCTGTTCGGGATTTGAGTGGCTAGACGAACTGTCAGATATTTAGCCATCTCAAGACCCAATTCTCTTAAGACTTTAAGGGTAATTTTTATGAATGAATGGGCTAGCAATGAGACCTTTTCATTATTTATGAGATATCTTAAAGTGAGAAGGGGAATTTCTTAAATCTAAACCTCACACCTACATTGCACAATGTATTATAGGAATCTCAACTCCACTGTGTCCCGAAATGAACTAAGACCTGTCCCCAAGTGACCTCTTCCTCCTGTAAGCCTCACCTTGCTGAAAGGTGGAAACCACCCCTGTTGAGTGGTAGCATTCGCCAGGCCTGCCCTGCCCAGTACCCGCAGCAGACCAAACTACTGGGCACACCACAGGCTGGTCACATTACATACAGAGCTGCATGAGATGGTACATGCATGATGCCTAGCAATTATCAGGCAACTGTGACAATGTGGCAAGATGGCACTGGGGGCACAGATGGCAGAACCTAGATGTCAGGTCCAGATGACGTTGAAGGCAACAACGTTAGACTTTTGGAGTCAAGTGGGTGCAGACCTAAGATCTGAGAGGCATAATATTAGTGCCACCACTGTGAGGAATTTGGGGAAGCCTGAGAAGCTGAACTCAACGATCATCTCCCAGACTCACCTGGTGTCTTCAGCTGTAGAAGGATCCTTTGCGTTTATTGCAGTAAAATGTCACTTGTATCAGATTTAGGAGTTTAGAGTGCTCATTTTCACCACGCCTCAAGCCTCTGCTGGGCTAGTTCCCACCCCCACAACAATGTCAGAGTGAAATCTTTTAAGTCTGAAGCCAAACAATGCTATCACCTCTTCAAACCCTTCCATACATCCCCATCCACGGAGCTATTTTCTCTGGGTTCCAGTCCTTGTACCCTCCCCTCCCCCTCTAGGCCCAGGGTGATAACAGCTCCCCACTGTTGCCATCTGCTGGGAACTTCACCATCACCTACGGGGGGCCCTGTCCTTGCCCACACCTCTATAAATAGACCATTCATTAAACCCTCCTCAGTCACCCTATTTGAATGTGCCATCTATTTCCTGCAGAGAAATACATGGACTACTTTGTAAAATAAGAATAAAGATGGGGCAGTTGCTCCTCCAGATATCAAGCTATGCTCCTTCAAAAGTGTGGTATAGATGAGGAGATAAATAGGTCAATAGGAGAGGATCAGAGGCCTTGCATATGTGGGATATGATATATGCTGGAAGGGGCAATTCAATGAATGAGGGGGAAAGAACACACTCTTCAATAAACAGTGTCAGGACCACTAGCCAGCCACATACAAAAGTAAAACCTGTACCACACACACTGTGCAGATGCTTACTTACTTATAAGCCAAGTCTAAAAACTAGGCCCTGAGTTCCTCAATACTTAGCCCACATTCAGAGACTTAAAGAATCATCGGAGTTGGGACAAAAACAGATGTATCTCAAGAGATTTTCTGGACCAGATCCCTGCATCCTGTTAGGAAGAAGGATCATTCCCATTTAACAGATAAAGAAACTGAAACCCAGACTGATTATATGGCTTAACCGGGTTCCCCTAAGCAGTAGCAAAGGAGACACAATCAGTAGGGCCTCGTCTCACACAGCTTTGAACTTGAAGACAAGACTCGTAACTGCTGAGTTTTGCACTGTTTTCCCCGGCAGCCCAGTTTTTAGTGCAGAGGCTTGGACACGAGTACAGACAGCTGCTGCATGTCAGCAGAGGGGGAAATAATACCTGTTCATCAGGGAGCTAATTCTGCAAAGCACACCATCTAATTGGTACCATATACACATAAATAGGATGCTCTAATCAGCAGGAGGACATGAACTGCAATCTATCCCTCGTGGACCCAAAGTATAATGGAGCAAAACTGAATACGACGTACAAAGCACTTTACTTGGAAGACTGATGCTTTTCTAGGCAAGGTGTTCATTTCCAGAACAAGTTCCCACACTGTCGGACATCCAATCCCAGAAAACAATGGACACCGAACAAAGAAGTGTCTGGGGCAGCTTTTCTGTATTTCTGGAGTCTGTGGGACTCTTTGCACAGTGCAAAGAGTAAAAAGCACAAATTTAGAAGCAAGGCAGATCGGGGTTCAAGCCCTGCTCTGCTATTTCATAACTCTGTGACCCTAGGTAAGTCTCAGCATCTCCAATCCTGCTCTCTCGCCGGAAAGAGAAGGATAATAATAGCCCACTGGAGTGCTGGGATATTCAATAAAATAACAGAGGTAAAGTGCCGGCACATCCTCAACAGTCAACAAGCTTTAGCCGTTACTATTAGACTGATTTCTTTGTGTGGCCCGTTGTCTTGTTAAACAACATTCCCAGGGCAGCGTTCTAAAATGTGAGCAAGGCCAATACTGCTGGATTCAGCACATTGCCTCTTGGAATGCAGCCCTGCCAGTATTATTGGTCTGCAAAGTTGTTGCTTTTTTTCTTTCTTTAAATTTAGTTAATCGACAATAAATTAAAATCCTAACATTTCACATAAAAATCTGGATTTCCAGGTTCTCTTGGAACAATAAAAGGTGTGGTGACAGAATATCAGCATTCCCTCTTTGCCGCAATGAGCTGGAGCTGAATGGCAGCTGCCCCCTTTAGAAGGGCCACCGTGGATTCTCCACTGCCATAGTCCCTACCCAGCCCAACCGCCCCACCTGCCTGATCCTTTGCAATATCTGAGTTTGGCACTCATCCTGATGTGAAGCTTTCTGTCCCCAACCTGAAGGTAAAAATAATGTGAATTTGGCAAATGTAACACTTTGTCAGAAGGCAACTTCTGATGTAGTAACTGTGGATTTTGGAACTTGGATTTTGGAATTTGACGGACTTGAGTTTGACTGGGGCTCTGACACTTCCTAGCTGCGTGGCTTTGGGAGAGTTTGTCTCTGAAACTCAGCTGTCTCTGAATTATCCCTGAAATTCACATTTCTTCATCTGAAAAAGGGGGCTCAAACCCTTATCTCCCAAAGCAGGTATGAGGATGAGATCAGTGAGATGCCTGTGACTTTGTTGGCTTAGTTGAAAGTAGTACATTAGTCAGAGGAATTTTTTCCAGATCTGGTCCTTCATCTTAACGAATGTGAAGTTTTCACCTGGAGCCACTGGCTCCCATTGTCCGAATTCCATTGCGTTCCCAGAGATGAAAGGTCACTTCACTGATTGAGATGGAAAAATCCTCTGGGGGACCCTTATTTTACCTACTTGACTTGGCTTGAGGGGGTGTTTTTCAAACACCGTCCACAAAACAGAAGGCTACTGTGTAATCTTAACTTTGGTTCTGGAAACTAGTCACTAAACGCACACATGATGCACATCTACACGGGCCAGATGTTACACTTGCTGGACAGTGGGGATAAAGCAGTGAATGGGACAGACGCGGTCCTTGAACCCATGGATCATACGTACTTGACTGGGCACGTCAGAACCTGGTCACCTTCCTTACATTCAGCTCCTCTATCGGTCCCACATAGATGATAAGACATTGGAGGTATGGGGCAGAGCTCCTCCCTCCAACTTTCTCCTCTTGCTGCCTCATCGATCTTATTTATTCCCTGCCCATGTCTGAAACTTTTTTTTCCTAGTTATCTCCATCAAGAGTGATGTCAAGAGTCATATGTATCTAACTAAAATCCTCACAGGTGTGGAAAAGATATGTTAAAAAAATGAATGAGGGAAATTTACTGGTGGGCAATGAATGATCATATTAACATGATCATTAACATGATCATTAACATGGTCATATTAACAGTGACAACAAAAATAATGAGCACTTATTAAACATCTGTCACTTGCCAGGCACTGCACTATCTCATTTAATCCAGCAACCACTTCCTCAAGGTATTAGAATCCCAGTTTTACAGATAAGGAAGCTGAGGCTCAGATCACACGGAGGCCCATAGTCACACAGCTGTAAATCCCAGAGTGAAGGCTTTACCCCAGGCCAGTCTGACTCTCAGGCCAGTGGGCCTCTCTTCTATATATTATCCAATATCTGCGTCAAAAATCAGTCTGTATAATTTACCACCTTATAAATTCTCTCTTCTCAAGTGGATATAATAGGAATAGTTAAAACCACTCAGCTGGAGACATGTACAATACAACAGATACATTGCTTTTTCTTTAAAATTTAGTTATCTTTAAAAGGAAAACAAAAACCTTTGGGAGACATGTTTCCAAATCTTCCTAATGAGGTATTCAGCTGATAATCCACAATGGCTTTGACTGTGGGATAAACATGGGATTGCCATCCAGACTTTCCGGAAGACATATGTAATTACAAAGACGTAGCAAAGTATGAATAACAAATTGTTTTTCCACTCCTGGCACTGAAAATTGCAGCATCAAGAGGCTTTAGGCTGGGAGGATAAGCATCACATCTGCCCCAAATACCCATTAGACTGTAGGTAAGCACCTTTCTCTTGTGCCAACTCTCTTCCCAAAGATTGGGATAAGGTGTCTGCAGGGTCTTTGATGAAGTAAAAACCCAGCCCATTGGCCCTCCTTCCTTCTCGGGCTCACCACTGCCCCCTAATGAGTTAGCCAGCTTCAGAGCTCCCAGCAGAAATTACATTATGACTGATTCCAGGTTCTTTGTATCAGGAAGGTTTTGAAGTCATGAGATTTTAAAGCAAACAGGACCCTGGGTATTTAAATCCTGCCAGATGGGAGGAAACTTCCAGGGCTGATGGATCAGTTGATGGCACTGATAATGATGATGGTTTCATCAGTCTATACTTATCTCCAAACACATCAAGTTGTATATATTAATTACCTACAGCTTTTTGAATGTTAATCATATCTCAATAAAGTGGTTAAAAAATGTTATATTGGTTAGATACTGGATGTGTAATAGGCCAAGTGTGCTTCAAGACAGGTTCTTTGTCCTAAAGAAGATTTTGTTCAGAAGGTGTGGTTGAAAGTTGTGACTGTCTTACTTCTTCCCCCCATGGACAGTCTGAAAACCAACCCCAGGCGGTCTCCTAATAAAATATATCCTGAGCAGTTAAAAAAAAAAAATCCTGTCAGAGACAGAAGTCAAATACCCATATGAGGCTGACCTCTGCCACCTTCCAACCATGCTCCCTAAATTCCATCGTCTGCTCCAGAACCTCATTTGGCCAAGCTCTGGGCCACAGGCCCAGGACACAAAGATGAACAGCACGGCTACTACCCTTTGGAGTTTATATTCCAGTGGAGAGACAAGTATTAACAACCAATTACTGGGTCCGTGACAAGGGCAGAGAGACATAGGAGAAGTCAAGAAAGCAGATGGGGGACTTCCCTGGTGGCGCAGTGGTTAAGAATCCGCCTGCCAATGCCGGGGACACGGGTTCAAGCCCTGGTCCGGGAAGATCCCACATGCCGCGGAGCAACTAAGCCCGTGCGCCACAACTACCGAGACTGCACTCTAGAGCCTGCGAGCCACAACTACTGAGCCTGTGTGCTACAACTACTGAAGCCCACACACCTAGAGGCCATGCTCCTCAACAAGAGAAGCCACCACAGTGAGAAGTCTGCACAGTGCAACGAAGAGCAGCCCCCACTCACTCCAACTAGAGAAAGCTCGCGTGCAGCAAGGAAGACCCAACCAGCCAAAAATAGAAAAGAAAAGAAAGAAAGGAAGGAAGGAAGGAAGAAAGAAAGAAAAGAGAGAGAGAGAGAGAGAGAGAGAAAGAGAGAAAGAAAGCAAGCAGATGAACATGGGCAGTTCAGCCAGATCTTGGGAGGGTTTGGGACGGTCCATGGAGGAAGTGACACTGGAGAAGCAGAGTACATTGGAAGAACCTGAGGATGCCCAGTCGGGCTGCAGCGGGGGAGCCTATGGTGGGGATAAGGCTGGTGAGGCTGCAGGGATTGGGTAAAAACGTGCTGAGGGCTCTGAACTCTATTTTGAGCTCAGCGGGAAGCCACTGATGGGCTCTAGGCAGGGCGTCCACTGTGAAAGGTGACCGCAGCACAGTGGGGTAGATGGTGAGGTGGAGGCAGTGGTGAGCTGGAGTGAGCTCGCCCAGCTCGAGAGAGCCACACGTGCATCTCTTCCCAACTCCATGTCCAGTCCCCTCGTGTTGGCGGCAGGAAATCAGCCATGGTGGGAATATTTGCATGTCAGAAATCAGAAAACACTTCAAATCAGGGATCCCCCTGCCTCAAGAGCGCCAGTTGCTAAATATTTACCGCAGCGCACCACTGGTTTAAGAGGACAAGGATGGTGGGGGGAAGAGCGCTTAGGAACAGGAACCCGGCAGGAGAGGGGTTTTCAGGGTGGCGGCAGTGGGGATGAAGGAAAGGAGGTGAGTGTATGTTTGTCTACCAGCTGTGTAGGATGAAACGGAGAGACTCATAGGCGTCACAAATATTCCTAAGCCCCTCCCACGTCCAGGCTGTGGATACAGAAGGGAGAGGACGGACTGCAGGCCCTCAAAGAGAACACAGCCATGTGAGAACTACTTTAGTTCATGGTCAGATATGCCCAGTTTCAGAATGCATTAAATCCTCTAAGATACATTCCGGCAATAATAATAACAGCAGCAGTGGCAGGTATAATACTTACTGAGTGCTCACTGAGAGACCAGCACTAAACACTATTTAATTCCTATTACTACTCAGTGGAGTACGTTTTACAGATGAGAAAACTGCGGCTCAAATGACTGAGTAATAGCCTCACAGACATAGAAAACAAATTTATGGTTACTAAAGGGGAAAGGGGGGTGCTTAAATGAGGAGTTTGGAATTAACACATACACACTACCATATATAAAATAGATAAACAACAAGGGGACTATAGCACAGGGAACTATATTCAATATCTTATAATATAATGGAAAGAATCTGAAAAAGAATATATATATACACACACACATATATGTATGTATATATATTATATATACACATATATATATAAAACTGAATCACTTTGTTGTACACCTGAAACTAACACAACATTGTAAATCAACTATACTTCAATTAAAAAATCAACATCTGGGCTTCCCTGGTGGTGCAGTGGTTAAGAATCCACCTGCCAATGCAGGGGACACTGGTTCGAGCCCTGGTCCGGGAAGATCCCACATGCCGCGGAGCAACTAAGCCCGTGCACCACAACTACCGAGCCTGCGCTCTAGAGCCCGTGAGCCACAACTACTGAGCCCACGTGCCACAACTACTGAAGCCTGCGCGCCTAGAGCCCGTGCTCCACAACAAGGGAAGCCACCTCAATGAGAAGCCCTCGCACCGCAACGGAGAGTAGCCCTCACTCGCCACAACTAGAGAAAGCCTGCGCGCAGCAACGAAGACCCAACGCAGCCAAAAATAAATAAATAAATTTATTAAAAAAAAAAAATCAACACCTAAGGAAAAAAAAATCAACACCTAACATAACAAAAAGGTTGAGAACTTTCCCTCACCACCTACTGGTGTTGGAAGCACCAATGGAGGAAGAAGATCCCTTTCCAGGGAAGGCGGCACTGAGCTCTGCTCTGAAGGACGGGAGCACGTGAGGAACTGCAGGCAGAGGGAACAGAGTGAGCGAAGGTGAGGAGGTGGGGAGACAGGACTCCCAGGCCCCTGAGTGCACCACGGTCTCTGTCACCAGTACTCACTTCTAGCCCTGCAGCACTAAAATAGCCACAGACAATACAGAAACAAATGAGCATAGCTGTGCCCCAACAGAACTTTGAGGACGCTAAAATTTGAATTTCATATAATTTACACATGTCACAAATACCATTCTCCTTTTGATTTTTCCCCCCAGTCATTTACAGTGTAAAAACTTTCCTTACACAGACCATGAACAAACAGGTGGTGCGCCAGATGTGGCCCTTGAGCTGTAGTTTGCAGATCCTAGTCTACACCTGAGCTGTCCAAGAGAAATAAAATGTGAGCCACAGCAGTAATTTAACATTTTCCAGTAGCCGCCCTTTAGAAAGTAAAAGGAAACAAGTGAAATTAATTTAATAAGAGATCTTATTTAACCCAGTATATATAAAATTTTACCATCTTGATGGGTAGCCAACATAAAAATTATTACTGGGAAGTACATCTTTTTAAAAAATTGGTACCAAGGCCCTGAAATCTGGTGTGTATTTTATACTTACAGAATATCTTAATTTGGACTGCCACACTCAATGGCCAAGGGCCACCGGAAGCAGGACTAGACTCTCTACATTTTTCTTGTTTAATCCTTAAAACAACCTGCACAACAGACAACTGTGTGCCCATGTTACAGACCGTGCTTTTTCCACTGGGACTCCCCACCACTGCTCCACCCCCAGCTCTGACAGTGTGGCAGGACCGCCCCTGATGACTCAGGGCAGCGTTCGTGGAGGTACAGAGTTTTCCAGTCATTCTCCAAGACCCTTCTCAGGGATTGCCCCCTGCATGTCACCTTCTTGATGAGGGCCCAGGCTGGTCGGGTCCTGGGAGTAAGTTTACCATGGCATTTGCTACCCTGCACGGGGGAGGGGCCTCATAGGAGCATATTTCTTTTGCAACTTCAACTATACAGTTGTAGGGGCTGTTCGAGACAGAAAGACTTGAATACTGTAAGAAACCTACCAGCCCCTGGCGCTCACCATACACATGCCCCGGACTGACGGGGTGCCTTGGAGTGACATGACTGGAATGTAAATTCAGTGTTCCCTCAAGCCTCACTTGGTGTGATCATCTCTCTGCTTCCAGGGCAATTTAAGGGGTTTTCGAGGGTAATGTAACCTACAGGCAATTTTATAAATTGAAGTATAGTTAATTTACAATGTTATTTTAGTTTCAAGTATACAGCAAAGTGATTCAGTTATAATACATATATACATATATATTGTTTTTCAGATTCTTTTCCATTATAAGTTATTACAAGATATTGAGTATAGTCCCTGTGCTATACAGTAGGTCCTTGCTGTTTACCAGTTTTATATATACTAGTGTGTATGTGTTAATCCCAAACTCCTAATTTATCTCCCCCCATCATATCCCCTTTGATAACCATAAGTTTGTTTTCTATGTCTGTGAGTCTATTTCTGTTTTATAAATAAATTCATTTGGATCATTTTTTTAGATTCTACATATAAGTGATAGCATATGATATTTGTCTTTGTCTGACTTATTTCACTTAATATGATAATCTCTAGGTCCATCCATGTTGCTGCAGATAGCATTATTTCATTCTTTTTTATGGCTGAGTAATATTCTACTGTGTGTGTGTGTATGTGTGTGTGTGTATATATGTGCGTATATATACACACACACACCACATCTTTAGCCATTCATTTATCGACGGACACTTAGATTGCTTCCATGTCTTGGCTATTGTAAATAGTGCCACTATGAACACTGGGGTGCATGTACCTTTTCCAATTAGAGTTTTCTCTACATGCATGTCCAGGAGTGGTATTACAGGATCATATGGTAACTCTATTTTTAGTTTTTTAAGGAGACTTTATACTGTTCTCCATAGTGGCTGTACCAATTTACATGCCCACCAACAGTGTAGGAGGGTCCCTTTTCTCCACACCCTCTCCAGCATTTATTGTTTGTAGACTTTTTGATGATGGCCATTCTGACCGGTGTGAGGTGGTACCTCACTGTAGTTTTGATTTGCATTTCTCTAATAATTAGGAATATTGAGCATCTTTTCATGTGCCCGTTGGCCAACGTACAGGCAATTTTTACTTCTGGTCCTGACGTTAGATGTTAACTCCACCCCCACTACTCCACAGTATTGTGCCCCAGCTGTCAGCCTCCCTGTCTCCCCACATTCACTGCAAGCTCCGTGTGGACAGGGGACGTGTTCTATTCCCCCTGGGATCTCTAGGCCCTGGAAGAGTAGCCAGCAGCTGAAATACATCAAACCACAGAGATATCACATTATGGTAGATGGTTGATGAATGAATGATACAAGTCTCTTCAGAAAAGCCCTATCATTCATTCCACAGCTCTGCCAGAAGACACAGGCCCATAGATCAGTCAACGACTAGTCACCCGCTCACAAATCTCATCTGAGATTTATCCATATGTGCTTCTCGCTTGGATCAGAGAATAATAATAAGGTAGGTATCATTGACATAGCTCAGGCAAAAAAAAAAAGGACTACAAAAGGCAGAAACAACACTTTGGGATTTTCAGACCTGGGTTCACACCCTTATCCCGATGCAGATCAGTTGAAGCACCTTAGACAAGCCTTGCCTTGGGCCTTGGGCCTTCATTTCCTATCTGTACAACGACGAGATGGAGCTCTAGCTAGTTTGGCAAAACTGGGAAGATAAAATGAGCAAATCTATGTGTGCACATCTGCAAAGGAATCCCTGCTCAATAAATGTGGTGTTTTCTTTCTTTCCTTCTGACCTTAATATGCGTGTGTACGCTAGAAGCCCTGATGCTCCCATTGGAGGGTTCCTTTACAAGCAGCTACTTCCCATGAGTCAGCCAGAAAGAGGGCATTTGATGGTGCAAGATTATTTTTGTTTTCTCTCTCTCCCTGCTTCCTTCCCTCTTCCTCTTTCCAAGAGAGTCTAAGAAAATGGTTCCTTTAAACATCTATTCCTCCTGCCAGGAGTTAATAGACATCACACCTTCCCTGATGCACATCTGTAATTCATTAGATATATGAATTGGGGCTTTGGAAATAACTTATTTATGCTAATCCAATGTGTCAACAGCCTGCTGAAATCACCTAAAATGGAGTAATTTTACGATCATTTTGATCCAAATTATTGGAAGAAAAGAAAAAGTGTGACATTCAAATGGCCTGCTTTGACCAAAAAAAAACAAACAAAAAACACAACTTCTTCCTTGAAGGCTTCAAATAGCCACAATTTGGCCGGTTACTGATCTTCCTTTTTGGGAGGTCTTTTATTCCTCAGGATCAAGAGTTTCATACCTTCTCTGTGTCAGATTAATAGCAATAATAATATAGTCTCTTGCTGTAACTAGATCTGACTAAAGCGGGTGGAGGTTGCTGTTTCTTTATTCGAAAGAGAGCCAGCCTGGTGTTGAGAGAGTCAAAGTCCTGCCCTTTCCATCCCTCAGTGTCTGTGGGGGGAGGGAGGATTTGGTCCCAAGGCCAGGGGCTCCTCCAGGGCAGGACTACTGGGCAGGTCCCATCTCCGGTCCCTCAGCACACGGCCTCACCCAGAGCACCCAAGAGCAGACACTCACTGTTTGAGTTCGTTCCACAGATCAAGCTTCCAGGAATGATCCCATGACTGTAATGCAATGAACCAGTAAGTGAACCCCTCCTATTAGAAAGTGGCCCAGAGCCACTATTAGTGGTGTGACCTTGGGCAGAACATGTGGCGTCTCTGAGCCTCAGTCTCCATCTACCTCAATGGGAGATGGTAAGAATTAACTACACAGCCATGGGAAGCAACAAGCACAGCGCCCACTCACGCTCAGCACTCAATAAATGGCCACCTGTGATATTATTTATAATAGTAATATCCTTATCAAGGAGCGGGGTGAGAGGCTGTGGTTGAAAGGGCAAGGACTTTTCAAGTATATCAGACCTGCTTTCCAACCTCCATCCTAGTGGTTAAAGCACAGGATTGGAATTGGCCTAAAAACAGTCTCCCTGTTTTTACGCCAATTCTGCCATTTATTGGCTCAGGGCAAGACTCTCAACCTTTTCATGCCTTACTTTCCTCATCTGAAAAATGCAGATCATACCAGCACCTACCCTACAGGGTTACCGTGAGGATTAAATCAGTTACACATGGCAAGACCTTAGAATAGCGTCTGGCACATGAATATCAATTGCTCTCATCATCGTCATCATCACTGTATTGGGCACGTTAATTAACCTAGTTTCCCCACCTGCAAAATGGGAATAACAACGCCTGCCCACAGAGATGTGAGGAGTCAATAACAGGAACCTAGTACACAGTAAATGCCAAATAAATGTTAGTTTTCCCCCTCCTTCCTTTTCTCATTCCAGTAACTAGCGAGCTTTGTCAGAGGGGCTGTGGCATTTGTAATGCATACTAGGTCATTCTTGCCTGCTTTTATTTCTTTGCAGAGTCCCTTTCTAACTATCTTTTCTTTTAATAGTCTCAGGTCCCCAGACAACAAAGAATAGGCCACATCCTAGGCAGGAATGAAATCTTTTTTTGACTGGGCAGGGCCAGGAGCCAATGGAAAGGACGCCACCAAATTACCAACTGGTCTCGGAGGTTTCTGAGAGAGGATTAAGAACCTGGGCAAGGTTTGCAGCACTTAACTTGCCCAAGCCTCGTCAATTGCAGCTTGTCATCCCCTGAGTGAAGTAGTGGATGAAATCAGCATGTATAATTTCTCATCTTCCAAAGGTTCAGAGAGGAGCGTTACATTTCAGCATGATTAACACTGCATTTACTTTTTTTTTTGCTTTTGCATATTCCTTTCCCAAGGATCAGTGATAGCTTTCAAAGAAGCGAATAGGGACAGAGATGAGTACTTCCATAGAACAGCTGCCCAGCTTTAAGTGAAACACTCAAAGGATTGATAGTTAGGGAGAGTAATCTTCCTTTCCTCGCGCTTTGCCAGATTTAGCAAATTACCAGCGACAGAGAGAGAGAGAGAGAGAGGGAGGGAGGGAGGGAGGGAGAGAGAGAGGGAGAGGAGAGAGAGAGAGAGAGAGAGAGAGAGAGAGAGAGAGAGAGAGAGAGAGAGAGACAGACAGACAGACAGACAGACAGACAGACAGACCAGGGTGCGTGCGGAAACAACCAGCCTCTTAAACCCAGGCTCACAGTCATTCATTCATCCATCCATCCACCCATTTGTTCAACAACCTCTCACCTCTACTAGGTTAAGCTGGACTCATCTGCAGACTTCAGGCCATTTCCTTCTAGAACCTTCTCTGATCTGAGACAAGGTCAAATTCCTCCAAGATCTCACAGCTCTGAGCATATCTCATCTAAAGCACTGGCCACAGTGGCAAATACAACATTTATTTATGTAATTATGAAATGAACAGCTGTTAGAGTGAGGTTCAAACCCAGGACCCTCTGTCTCCAAAGCCTGGGATCCTTCCAAGTGGAGCAGTCAGAGCTCTGGCCTGACGCTAGGAAGCCTGGGTTCTAGCCCTGGGTCTCCAATTCACAAGCTGTGTGATATTTCATAAGCTACTTCCTCACTCTGGGTCTGTTTCCTCGTCCTGCTTTGATCTTCTAGAATTCGTCGTCACGTAGAATCGATGTGTACAAGGAAGGGGTCCTGGGAGTGAAGCCCAGCAAATGTCAGAGGCCCCTTGACTCTCGGAGCCAGGCTCCTGCTCACATCCCACGGCAGCCTTTCTGTCCAGAGATGGGCTCACTAACGTGGAGGCCTGGGCCCTCACGCCATTACCACGACAGCACAAGCCCGTCTCCTCCCTCTTTTCCTCTGACTTTGAATCTCACAGGTGCCTCTGTGCCAGACACCAGGAGCGATCAGACTTCACTGGGGATGGGCGCCATGGGCCTCCTCATCTCAAGATGTTATAGCAGCAGAGGTCCATAGCGACACATCTGCTCATTAACTATTGCCTCTGTGATATGAGGTATGGGCACCCCTGAAGTTCAGAAAAATTAGAAAGTGGAAAATTTAAGTAAAGCCCTGTCCATCTAATTGCCTTCCTGTTGGCTTATACGGTCCTTCGAAGGAAAGAAAACAAAACCCTCTACCCTCCATGTAGGCCTGGGATTCATAAAACTTGAGCATTCTGCTAGCAGGAACACAAGGCTGATGTCCCCTCTGCCTCTGTAGGCTATTAGAAGGAAATACTGAAGAATGTCTTTGTGACCAGCTGATGGGAACAGACTTCTCAAACCACCCCACAATGCCCAAATTCTAAGGTAAAAAATATGAAAAAAAAGATGAATTTGGGGCTTCCCTGGTGGCGCAGTGGTTGAGAGTCCGCCTGCCGGTGCAGGGGATGCGGGTTCGTGCCCCGGTCTGGGAGGATCCCACATGCCGCGGAGCGCCTTGGCCCGTGCGCCATGGCCGCTGAGCCTGTGCGTCCGGAGCCTGTGCTCCGCGACGGGAGAGGCCGCGGCGGTGAGAGGCCCACGTACCGCAAAAAAAAAAAAAAAAAAAAAAAAAAAAAAAGATGAATTTGATAATCCCGGAATTAAAGTGATTGCTTAACAAAATCAATAGAGTTTGAGAGAAGATACTTGTCTACAAGAGACAAGGGTTTAGTATTTAGAACACACCAAGAACTCCTTGCAGTGAACAAGAAAATGTCAGCAACCCTAACTGACAAATATACAAAGGATTTGGAGAAGTAGTTCAGTGAAGAGAAATGCAAAAGGCCAACTTGCTATGTAGATACTCAGACTTATTTATAGTCAAATAAATAAAAAGAAAGTTGTTGTTTTTTTTAAAGCTATGCCTACACCCATCAGATTGGCACAAAATTCCACCCCAAGTGTCAGAGGCTACGAGGAGGTATAGGAAAGAGGAAGCTTCATGTTAGGGTGAGCGCAGACAGGAGCACAGCCTTGGAGGAGAGCCATCTGGAACTACTTAGCCAAGTTAAATACGCATGTGCTCTCTACCCCTGGTAGACAGCCTGGAACAATTAAACAATTCTCACACAGGTCTGTTGGGGGTGTGCAGGAGGATGCCCACTGCAGTGCTGTTTATAATGGCAGGGAGTTGGAAACCCTCCTGGTGTCCCTCTCTGGAGAAATGTGTATGTAGAACATCATGTATGCAGAGAGGGACAATTCTGTATACACAGCAACACGGATGGATCTTAAAAATGAAGCACAACAAGAAAAAAGTAGGAAACAGGATGAGGTCTACAGGGCAATGTCATCTATGTCAATTAAAAATATTTGAACACAAAACAATACCTGTTTTAAAAGAACACACATAAACAAACCTATGGGGGAGGGCAATAAGAGTGGGGAATGGAGATAAAAGAGAATGATTAGCTCAAAAAAGTGGGCCTAGCAAGGCTCAAGGATGATCTTTCATAACAGGAAGAGAACAATGAACTCAACATTCAGCGCCTGAAGTTTAAAAACAGCAATAGCATTGACCTGCCTCGCTGACGGCGGCTGCTGCTTTGTCCTTCTCACCCAGCAGAGGCAGAGACTTATACTGAGAGAGCACCATGGCCTACCAACAGTCCCCATGAGACGTTCCAGGGAAGTTCTTGGGACTCAGGGGAATGTGATGGGCCTGGAAATCTGACTGACCTGGTGTCAACCTCCCCTCTTTCACAGAGCAGATGCGGGACTCAGCTAAGCCTCGGTTTCCTCCTTGTGAGATGGGGTACTGACCCCACCCTGCTTTGAGTAATTATGAGATTTTAATTGGACACATATGAAACACCTGATCCCTGGGCCATGCTTGGTCTATAGCAGGTACTCAATAAATGATAGTGTCACTTCTATGCCCTCTAAGGTGTCCAATGTCCCCATGGTTTCCTCCCCATTTCCATTCCTAGCAAACCCTCCTCAAGAAGGATCTAGAACTCACACTAACAACAATGATGAATGCCCTCTTCTAGGCCAGTCATTGATCTAAGTGACAGAAAGACATCATAAAGTTGGTAGTCTAATCCCTACTCTGTGGATGAAGAAACAGAACATTAGTGAACTCACAGACTTATTCAGACTTTGTGACCAACTCTTCCCTTTAGTGAAGTTCATCCAGGAATGAGGCTGAGAGTAAGAAGCAGCTTTCCCAGGACCATGTAGTCCAGCCAGCATGGTACGTGTTCGTAGTTCGTAAGATCAGTACATTATCCAGATTAAGCCTCTCTATGCTAGGGTCTGCCTTATTTCCTAGTGGATCATTTTTCTTCTCAAAGCAGGGCTTCTTAGTGAAGACAGAACAACAATGTAGACATTCTTTCATATCACAAATGCTTACTGAGCACCTACTGCATACTAGTAGAAGCAGTTCCAGGCACTGGGGGTGTAGCAATGAACAAATGGGACATCACCCTTGCCTTCATGGAGCTTACATTCTAATAGGAGAGGAAAGACCACAGAGAACAATGAATAGATAACAATATAATGTCAGGGAGTGACGACTGCTGAGAAGAAAAATAAAATAGAAAGAAAGAAGGATTGGGGATGGGTACTATTATAAAAGTTAGGACTGAACTCTGACCAATTATAAACAACAAGGGCAGGGCAGGTGGACATGAAGAGGGGTGTGTGCCTAGATTCCCCAACCACTAATTGATTTAATAGTAAGTCTTACAGGGAATAGTAAACATGCATCTCACAAGATTCTTCTCCCTCATCTCAAGAATGTGCAGAAAACACAACCATAAGAATCTAATGGGGAGCAGCAAAAGCAGTCCTAAGAAGGAAGTTCATAGCAATACAGGTCTTCCTCAAAAAACAGGGAAAATCCCAAATAAACAACCTAGCCTACTACCTAAAAGAATTAGAAAAAGAAGAACAAGCAAAACCTAAAGTCAGCAGAAGGAAGGAAATAATAAAGATCAGAGAGGAAATGAATAAAATAGAGGTTAAAAATAGAAAAAAAGTCAATAAAACCAATAGCTGGTTCTTTGAAAAGATAAACAAAATCCACAAACCTCTGGACAGGCTCAGCAAGAAGAAAAGATAGGGGACCCAAATAAACAAAATAGGAAATGAAAGAGAAGAAATAAGAACCAATAGTGCAGAAACACAAAAAATCATAAGAAAATAATATGGACAGTTACATGCCAACAAAATGGACAACCTACAAGAAATGGACAAGTTCCTAGAAACATACAGCCTGCCAAAACTGAATCAAGAAGAAACAGATAATTTGAACAGACCAATTACTAGAAGTAAAATAGAATCTATAAAAAACAAACTAATACACAAACAAACAAACAAACATGAAAAATCCAGGACCAGATGGCTTCACTGGGTAGGGAATTCTACCAAACATACAAAGTAGAACTTATACTGATTCTTAAAACCCTAAGGTCTCCACAAAAAAAACAATTAGACTCATAAATGAATTCAGCAAGGTAGCAGGATACAAGATTAATATACAGAAATCTGTTGTGTTTCTTTACACTAACAATGAAATATCAGAAAAAGAAAGTAAAAAAAAAAAATCCCACTTAAAATTTCATCCAAAAAAACCCCAAACATACCTAGGAATAAACCTAACCAAGGAGATGAAAGACTTATATGCTGAGAACTATAAAACATTGATAAAGAAAATCTTAGGTTATTCAAGGAAATGGAAAGATATCCCATGCTCTTAGATTGGAAGAATAAATATAATTAAAATGGCCATAGTACCCAAAGCAATCTACAGATTTAATACGATACCCATCAAATTACCTATGACGTTTTTCACAGAACCAGTTTAAATAATACTAAAATTTACATGGAACCACAAAAGAACAAAGCTGAAGGCATAACCCTTCCAGACTTTAGACAATACTACAAAGCTACGGTAATCAAAACAGTGTGGTATTGGCACAAAAACAGACATATAGATCAGTGGAACAGAATAGAGAACCCAGAAATAAACCCACACACCTATAGTCAATTAATCTTCAACAAAGGAGACAAGAATATACAATGAAGAAAAGAAAGTCTTTCCAGCAAGTGGTGTTGGGAAAGCTGAGCAGCTGCACATAACTCAATGAAGTTAGAACACTCCCCCTCACACCATACACAAAAATAAACTCAAAATGGCTTAAAGACTTAAATATAAGAATGACATCATAAAACTCCCAGAAGAGAACATAGGCAAAACATTCTCTGACATAAATCATAGCAATATTTTCTTAGGTCAGTCTCCCAAGGCAAAATAAATAAAAGCAAAAATAAACAAATGGGACTTAATCAAACTTATAAGCTTTTGCAAAGGAAACCACAGACAAAACGAAAAGACAACCTATGGACTGGGAGAAAATATTTGCAAGCAATGCAACAAACAAGGGCTTAATTTCCAATATGTACAAACATCTCATACAACTCAATATCAGAAAAACAAAAAACCCAATCTAATAATGGGCAGAAGACTTAAATAGACATTTCTTCAAAGAAGACATACTGATGGCCAACAGGCACATGAAAAGATACTCAACATCACTAATTACTAGAGAAATGCAAATCAAAACTACAATGATGTACCACTTCACACTGGTCAGAGTGGTCATCATTAAAAAGTCTATAAATAATAAATGCTGGAGAGGGTGTGGAGAAAAGGGAACCTTCCTACACTGTTGGTGGGAATGTAAATTGGTGCAGTCACTATGGAGGTTCCTTAAAAAACTAAGACTTATATGATCCAGCAATCCCATTCCTGGGCATACATCTGGAAGGACGAAAACTCTAATTGGAAAAGACACATGCACCCCAATGTTCATAGCAGCATTATTTACAATAACCAAGACATGGAAGCAACCTAAATGTCCAACAACAGATGAATGTATAAAAAAGATGTGGTATATATACAACGGACTATTACTCAGCCATAAAAAAGAATGAAATAATGCCATTTGCAGCAACAAGGATGGACCTAGAGATTATTATACTAAGTGAAGTAAGTCAGACAAAGAAAAATATTATCTGATATCACTTATATATGAAATCTAAAAAAAGTAATACAAATGAACTTACTTACAAAGCAGAAACAGACTCACACACATAGACAACAAACATGGTTAGCAAAGGGAAGTGGCAGGTGAGGGATAAATTCAAAGCATAGGATTAAAACGATCAAAAAAAAAAAAGAGTGTGCAGATAAAGTTCTACAATATGCACTCCCATCTTCTAACTCTGATCCAGGTAGAAGTGGGCTCCATTTTACAGATACAGGAATTGAGCTCAGAAAAGAGAAATGACTTGCACCAGATCATCCAGCAATTAAGCACCAGAGGCAGGAATTAAAGCTCAGTCCCACAACCCCTGCTCCAATGCCATCTCTACTAGGTAACACTGCCTGACTTGCTGATCAATAAAACAAGGCTGGTTTGTTGGCGTGTTGGCACCAAGAACAAGAATGTTAATCGCATTGCATGATCACTTTATAGTTGCAAAGTGCTTTCATGGCAAAATTTCATTGGATACTTTCAAGAAATGGGTCAGAGAAGAGCCAGGCTTGATCTTGGTCACATGGTAGAAAGCAACATGGGTTCAGTTCCAGGGCTCTGACATACTGAAACTATCACCTTTACCATCATAGGACGGGCCTCACTACCAAGACAAGAGCATAACAAACGCTTAAACACAGGGCTCACAGTTGGTTTTGAGTTCTCCTAAGACTCACTCGTGCCCCCCCCCCTGCTCCCCGCGGGCTTTCTTACCTCCCCTTCTGGAAGAAGAAAATCTGCATGAAGGGTCTGCCCTTCCCAACAGCCCAGACCTCTTCACCCCTGCTGTCCTAACAGCCCCTCTCGCTGAGATGGGCTTTGAGACAAGCTAGGGAATTGTGGTCCCCTACAAGGCACAAAGGAAATATGAGCTGTTGTCAGGATGATGCTGGTTATTACTAGTGAAGGCAAGAAACCTCCAGGGAATGTACACAGCAAATGTGATCACCCACAGCCCCAAACCCTGTAATTCTGAAGAAAAGAGACTTCATTTTACCTCCCAAGCTCAGAGTGACACTTTTGCCCTGATGAGTGGGGCAAATGGTCCCTAAAGAGCATTTAGAAATATGTGGGGATGAGAGGTGGGTGTGAATGCATGACAGCTGCCATTAACTGGTTACAAGCCCAAGATGTCGGGGCTAGAACTTGGATTTGGAAATGGCAAGGGATCCTTTAAGAGCCGCATGAGCAGAGCTCCTGCTCTGCCCTACCCCCCTCGTGGAGACGAACTTCTGGACTTTTACAAGGGTCAACAAAAGTGGCCTAGACAAAATGACTTTTGCATCATTATGTCAGCTTATGAAATATGTTTTGAGTGGCGGTTTTATTTTTATTTTTTCCAATCTCGACCTCGAAAGGTCAATCCAATACTTAATAGATGGACATCCCAGGGCTTGTAATAAAGTCAGGACCCGTATGATGGGATTTGGATGGCAGGACCATTTTCTTTTGCAGAAAAAATGTAATGAGAGAATCTGTAAGAAGGGGAGGTTAAAATTATATTTTGAGGGTAGTGTATAGTGCTGTTCTGTCAGAAGCGCAAAAGCCCCTGCCCCTCTGGTAGAACCAGGCCTCTCCCTTCCCGGGGTTCCTACAGAAAAGCAGCCCAGGAAGCGGGGGGGTGGGGGGCAGTTAGGGAGATGGGGCCAGTCCCCCGGCTGCTAATTACGACACGTGAAACCAGAAACTGATCTTTTTCTCCAAGCCAATGATGGAAGCAGAGAGGACTGTAACAGAATCAGGCAGAACTGGTGTGAATCCTGGTCTGCAGCCACCAGCTTTGAGAATATGGACAAGTCATTGCCTTTCCTAAATCTAAGTTTCCTGTGCTATAAAATGGGAACAAAATGCTTGTTTGGCAGGATACACAAGCTCATGAAGCTATGAGGCTTAGCATGCAGTAGGTTCTCAATAAATGTCAGGTTCCACATGACTCCCCTTTCTTTTGACAAATTCACTTATAATATTATACATAAGGGAGATGGATATGAGCCTGGGCGGGGTGAATACCAGCTGACTTGGGCAGGGGTCCTCTTCCACAGGCTGGTGGGAAATCAGCCATGAAGCCAATAAAGTATATTAACGAAGCCATTTTCAAAGCCCAGAGGAGAGATGACTAAATGCTTTAGGACAGGAAGTTTATGCCTGTTTTGTCAATAGTGCAGATTTTTTTAACTGAAAAAAATATATGTATAACAAAAGACATTATACGTGTGTGTGTGTGTGTGTGTGTGTGTGTGTGTGTGTGTGTGTGTGTATAAAGAGATTTTTATCTTTATTATTCACTGCTGTATCTGCAGTGGCTAGAATAGTATCTGATATATAGTACATCCTCACTAAACATCCGTTGGATGGATGGATGGGCGGATGGACGAATGGAGGTGTGAACAGATGGATGAACGGGTGGGTGGGTGGATGGATGGTCACGGAGCACTTCAGAGAGGGGATAAGAAAGAAACCAGCAGGGAGACGCAATGCAGGAAAGAAGAGGGAGGTAGAGGGAGCATATGTAAGATTACCAAATCCCTGCACTTTCTCCAACAATACAAATTATCATCTAAAAGAACAAAAAACATTTTGTTAATCTAAAATGTAAAATATGGTGAGATGGCTGATTCCTAAAATAGTTGTTTTATATAAAAGGCCCAACACACCACGGGGTTCAAAGTAATCTCCGTGCAGCCATTAAGTTAAAGGCCACGATACTTATTTCCAAGCTCAAGGGTCTAGTGATTGCTTTCAATTCCGTGCATTCCCAGCAGAGGAAGGCAAGTATTCCAGGATATTCAGGGTGGAGGGCTATCCAAGGGGTTAATTAATATGTAATTAATGGTGATATCAGCAGAAAAGCTCCCCGTGCACTTTTGCAGGTTTGGGGTGGGTGTGGGGAGAACATGTGTCCTTATGTGACCAAGTCACTAGTCATATAAATCTTTATACATATATTTACATCTACCCATACACTAACGTAGAAACTGAATCTACAGTAAGAAATATTTCACATACTGTCTCCTATTATTTAAAACCATCATTTCAAATGGTAACATTTAGCCCACTGAGTGAACACAATTACTGGAAAACCCATTCCCTTACTGCCAGAGATTTAGTTCACCTTGTTTCCAACTTTTCTCTACTATAGTGGATAGGGTAATACTTCCTTTAGGTATAAAAAATTCTTTTCACCTTAGATCATATCCTTAAGGTAAGAATTCAAAAATGGCATAATTGAGTCCGGGATATAAGCTTTGTCAAAAAGTTTTCCAAAGGGGTTGAGATTACATGAGGATGCTAGTTTTACACAGACTCACTAATAGAAATAACTACTAAAATTTTCACTTAGTAGTTTCATAGGAAAAATGATGACAGGTTAATTTCTAAAATAGCTGTAATATATAGAAAGGCATAATAGCACAATAAAGTTTTAACAGACTCTAAGAACGCATGACAAAGAAGGTAAATGAAGATGAAAGTCTGGCATAATTAGTAAAATACACACACACACTTGATGAGAATTCTGCTCTGGCTGTGACTATGGGCACGCCTAGAACTCAATCTCCTTTCAAAGCCACTAATGCCACTTTCCCCCTTTCTGGGCGTTAGTCCCTGTGGGAATTCCATGAGAAAGGCTGGAAAGGAATGAGAGAGAGGGATTTCAAATATTCCCTTTGTACAGCCCATAATAAGGATTATTCTAAATCTTTTGTCCAGCATATATCAGATACCATGGCAGTTAATGAATAAGTTAATTGGTTAAATCATTCTAGTGCGGACCTCCAATTCATTCCGAGTAAGCCTGTAATGTGTGTGTAAAAGATTAGGACTGTGTACAAGAAAAGACCAAGACACCAGATGGCTCAAAGGAGCCTCACCGATATTTTAATTTTTTTACAGAAGTGGTATGTTCTCATTAAAGAAAACCTGGAAAAAAGTAAAACAAAAACAATTATCCTAAAGTTTCACAATCCATGGCCAATATGTTTATAGATTTTCCAGTAAATATACATGAATTTTATAAAATTGAGATTAGACTGTATATAGATTTTTATCTTGCTTCTTCCATTAAACAATATAAGCATTTCTAATAAAAAGAATTCTTCCAAGATGTCTTTAAGGCTAAAGATTATTATCTAGTATGGATGTATCACGAATGTTAAGCCATTTTCTTTGTTTAATACTTCTGAAGTTTTCTTTGATTTTTATTATTCTTTCATCCACTCAACGTATATTTAGTATATGTTTGCTATGGGGTATGGACTGGGTCAGTAAGACAGTCTTAGGCCCCCGCACTCAAGAAAAAAATTAAGCACTTAACACACAGATTTAATCGAAGCTGTGTAAGTGCAGTAAGAGGTGTGCCCCTTAAGCTGAGAGGGGACAGTTGACAGTGGATAGCGGGGTCAAATGGGAGGAAGCATGTCCCAGCCCAGGGTAACACACGTGCAAAGACTAGGCAGGGAGGAGCTGGTGTCGCTGGTGGAAGGACTGTGGCAGTGTGATGGGAGGGGCAGAAAGCCACATAGCTGGTCACTCCATACTAAGTGCATCGAAAAGCCATTCACACTGTGAGAAACACAGGACGTGCTTTTACATTTAAAAAAAAAAAAAGATGCGTTAACACTGAGATCACCATGGGACTGGATTCCTTAGACCTGACAAGCCTCTAATTAGCAGCTGGTTTGCGTTCAGATTTCATGGCTGGCCAGCCTGCCCATCTGCCGACTGCAGGCCACCTGGACAGGAGAGCAGGGCAGGCATCCAATGGGAGACGAGCCCAGTCACCCTGCAGAGACTCCAAGAATCTGTTCTTTCCCGTTTCGGGGGTTTCACCCAGAACGAGGGCTAGGAGGGGGAAGTATACCAGGCACACTGCAAACAACAACAAGATGAAGTATCTGGCTCCAGGCATCCTTGTCCACAATTGAACTCAGTCCTACGATGACTGAAGTGGAGCAGGCATAAGACATTTGCTCAATAACTTTTTGATGAATGAATGAATGAACTGTGGTCCCAACATCTCAAATTTAATTCTTGTTAAGAGCTGGCCAAAGTGCACCTCCCTCTGCACCCAAAGTGCATCGCCCTGCTGACTGCTTATCCTGCCTCTGCCAGGGTGGCATGTCCCCTCTGAGGGGCTCACTTTCAGCCCCGCCTCCTGCCCCACCCATATCTGTGTTCAGCAGAGGATCTGAGCTTTTTTTGTGCAGCCTCTAGAGCTGATGTGGTAGGCTGAACAATCAAAGACATCAAGTCCTAATCCCTGGAACCTGTAAATGTTACCCTATTTGGAAGAAGGGTCTCTGCAGGTGTGATTAAGAACCTTTAAAAGGGGGGATTATTCTGGATTATCTGGGTGGGCACTAAATGCCATCACTAATGTCCTTAGAAGAGAGAGGCAGAGGAAGATTGAACATACACATAAGGAGAAGGTGATACGAAGATGAGGCAAAGATTGGAGTGATGTGGCCGGAAGCCAAGGACTGCTGGCAGCCACCAGAGGCTCGATGAGGCAAGGAATGAATTCTCCCCTAGAGGGAGCACAGTACTGGTGAAACCTTGATTTCAGCCCAGTGGTACTGATTTTAGACTTCTGGCTTCCAGAAAAGCAAGAGAATAAATTCCTGCTGTTTTTAAGCCACCAGGTTTGTGGTAATTTGTTATAGCTGCCACAGGAAACTAATACCTCTGCGTATTGGATGGTTGTGAGGTCAGCACACCTGGCATGTCATCCTAGCTCTGAAACTCACTCAGCAAGTCTCTTTTGGAACTGGGATTCTTGCCCAGGCTTCAACTTGACTCACAGCTAACGCTGGGCAAGACTTTAGTTTCCTGGCCAGCAAGGTGGGAGAGTAGCAGTGACCAGCTGGCAGAGTTGCTGGGGATTGAGTGGGACATGTACAGTACAAGGCCAGGCACACAGCACTCACTCCGTGTGATGACCTCTGCTCTCCCTTTAATATTACCAAAAAAAAGCCAGCACTGGCTGAGTGCTCACTGTGTACCAGGCAGGAGCTCAGCCTTCACTTGCGAAGGAGTTTCTGGCCAGCATTTCCAAAAGGGGAATTGGAAGGGTTAAGTGCGCCCCTAAAAGAGAGGCACTTTGAGCTCCCTAGAAAGAAGGATGACAGAATGGGATTTACTGAAAAGGTACAATGTCCCAGAAAGAAACACAAGGCCAAAAAAATGTACAGCCCTGTCACCAAATATAGAATTCTTTTTTTTTTTTTTTTTTTGCGGTACGTGGGCCTCTCACTGCTGTGGCCTCTCCCGTTGCGGAGCACAGGCTCCGGACGCGCAGGCTCAGCAGCCATGGCTCACGGGCCCAGCCGCTCCGCGGCACATGGGATCTTCCCGGACCGGGGCACAAACCCGTGTCCCCTGCATCGGCAGGCGGACTCTCAACCACTGCGCCACCAGGGAAGCCCCCAGAATATAGAATTCTTTACTCTGCCAGGCTACCCTTCCCATCCTCTGGGGAAACCATGACAGTATATTTTCCTAGGAAGTGTGTCTTTCCCGTAACACAGAGGTCAGATGCAAACACTAAACACAACTGGGCATCTTTTCATTTTGTCAGTTCCACCCTCTGTGCCTTCCTTGAGAATTGACTTTTCTGGACTCACTGGTCTAAAATGAAGGAAAAAAAGGTAAACCAAAACAGAAAGTTGCGGGTATCAACTACAAATCTGGGAGCTAAAAGGATGGCTATTTTCCCCTAAGTACTAACTCTTTGCTCTCTTGTGTGAACTCTCTCTCACCCATGCCATGGATCCTAAAGACGTGGAGAAAACCTGCCAAAGCCCCCAGGCCATCCTGTGCCCTTGGGGCCAGCTGCAGGCTGGAAGCAAAGCGCTGGGCCGCGAGGGCCCCGTCTCGTTCCTCCTCCTGGTCTCTGGGTGAGGCCTCACAGCGTGGATGTGGGATCAAGCCCTCCCACAGGTTTGAATACCAGTCCCACCACTGATGAACTAGGAGACCTCGGGAAAGCATCTCAACCTTCTCATCCTTTAAGTGGCGACAATACAAGGAAGACGGGGAAAGCACTGCTCAGCCAGGCTGTTACTCATTCCTTCTTTGTCCCTCCTACTGCATTCATCCTGGAAACACAGTGGTCAAGCCGAGTCCCTGTTCTCAAGGAGGGCAAAGGGCCAGTAGGGGTGCCTGACAATAAATGAGAAAATAAACACTATGATTACCACCGGGGGGAAGTATTTTGATGAGAAAGACAGTCAAAGGGGAAGGCCTTCCTAAGAGAGAATGCTGAACAGGTGCACTGGTAAGAATAAGTCAGTATTCAAGAATGAGCCAGCAGCATAGGCAAATTCCACTATCTGGCGAAGGGCTGGAGGGATTCAAGAAACACAGCAGAGGTGTTAGAGTGCCTGGAACAGCACAGCAGGGTGAGAACGGCACAAGGAAGGCCAGAGAGCTACCTCACAGCCCAGGTCACGTCGGAGTGGTTTACATTTCATTTTAATTGTGATGCAAAAGCTACTTCGAAGGCTTGAGGCAGTGGAGTAAGGCTGTCACATCTGGGTTGTAAGAAGATCACTCTGGCTGCTGTATGGAGACCATCCGAGAACAGATTGGAAATGGGAACCCGTTTGGAGGCTACTGCAATGGTTCAGGGAGAGATGACAGTGTGGACTGCACTAGGGTGGTACCAGTGGAGATGGAGAGAGACGGACAGGTCCAAGAGGAGTACTGATAACGGCTGCCATGAACTTGAGTGCTGTGCAGCACGGTAGAAAGCACTATGCACTCCTATCTCGTGTGATCCTCCTGGCAGCCCTGTGAGGTCAGTACTTTGATTTTCTCCAGGGGAGGAAACTGAGGACCAGAGAGGTTAGGTAACTTCCTTAAGACCACACAGTTAGGAAGCGGTAGAGGCAGCCTCTGAACTGAGGCTATCGGGTTCCAGAGCCCACACACCAAACTGCTCTTCCTCCAACAGGCTGGCCAGTGGGTGGGCTGAGGGTAGTGCAGGGAAGGAAAATGGGGAAGACTTCTAGGCTTTAGGCTTGAACGCCTGGGCCGATGGTGGTGCTGTTTACAGATAGGGATGAGTTGAGGAAGGGACTGGCTGGAGGAAGGTGGGTGGGCTGACTGGGAGTGGAGGATCACTGGTTTCGAGAGCTCTGTTTTGCACATGTTGAGGCCCTGTCCCCTTCACTTACTCCTCACTCCTTTTCTGTTCCCTGCAAAGCAGTGAGTGGTGGGGCGAGTACAGGGGGTGGGCTGGTGGGACAGAAAAAGCGGGGCCAATTGTCTTCTGTCTACGTGACCCTCCCTCCCCCAGCAGACACAGGTGTGAGCCTCCCAATGTCCTTTTATAAGAGGAGGTAGGATGGCAGACCTGTTCAGAAATGCAGGAAACGTTTAGTGAAAAGAGCAAAGCAAAACTACCCAAATGCATTTTTTTTTGTTTTCTCATAAGTTATCAGGGCATTTTCCACATCAAGACCGTGTGAAGAAGAAATGGGAATGAGTGACAGTACAGGACTGTGCTGCGTTTCTGAATCCCAGAGGCAGGAGTCCAAAGCTATTTCAGGGGTTGGCACAGTATCATAAGAGGATCCTGTCCTCGGAGGCCCACTTGCTGAGCCTCCGAGCCCTGGGAACGAGGCTGATTCACCTATTTCAGCGTTTACTTGGCTCTGTAGGGCTTTAATAGCATTAACAAAACAAAGGTGCTTGTTCACATAGGCTCGGGAAAAGCTGGCTTAACAAGGCTTGTTTACTGCAGGTCTTCTCAGAATCTTGAACCTGGGAGTGTGCGTTGTGACTCTCCAAGAAGGAGACCCATTTCCCAAACGTATCTGATCACAGGAGGTTTTTGCAGGCAAGCATCACGTGGTACAAGTGCTCCAGGGAAAAGATTTTGGGAAACGTTCAGCTAATCCGTTCCATTCTTAAGGGAAAGGCAATGCTGAAGGTTCCAGAGTATGTGATGGGAAGCCTTGGAGGGAGTATAGAGTGTTAGAGGCCGTGTGGTAAGGCTTGGGGCCAAGTGCATGCTGTGTGACCGTGAATGAGCTAATGAACCATCCTGAATCTTGGTTTCTCAACTGTCTGTTGAAGGTGAGAATAACACAGATTTCTGTGAGAATTACAGGAGTTAACTTATAATGAGGCCCAACTGCAGGAGACCAGCACACAGTCGGCCCCTCTGGAGCTCAGAGATACGGAGGTCTCCAGCAGGCTCCTTGCCGGCATGACTCTTCAGCACCTGATTTGTGCAGGTCAGATACCCCTGCTGACTCCCCTGCTACCCCAGCTCCACCTTCCCTTGGCAACAGTGCCCCTCGGGTGGCCCAATTCCAGGCTATTATCAAGCTTCTCAAGTGGTCACTCAGGAGGCAGCTAAATCCAACCTGGAACTTCAAAACAAGCCCCCCTCTGGCAGGCGGTAATTGTAGCCAACGATGCAATCATGTGCCACAGCTTAAATGGCCTGAAAAAACTCCAGGAGGAAAGAGTCAGTGTGCCCAGCTTTCTACATGCATCGGCGTTCTGGAACGCTCCAAGGCCTCTCTACTTACGGCAGCCGTGGCTTCTGCAGTGGCTCAAACATGACAGACCTAGACTCGTACTTCAAGAATCCCCATCATTTGCTCACCACTCAATCATTCATTCAACACAACTTGACGGATCCTCTCTCTGGACTGGACTGAACATGGGTACAAAGGACCTGTTAGTCCAAGTGGAGAAGGTAGACAAGTGAGTCTGTAAGCATTGGGACAGAGCTGTGAACAAAGGTGTATGAGAACAGGAAGCACCAGGCTTCGGTTCATTCCAAAAGGTGGCTTTAAAATCAGCTCCCGTTTAGGGAGCATTCGGCGTGGGCCAGAGAGCGGGGAAGAAGATTTTTGCGTCAAGAGCTCAGCTCAGATACAATTATGAGGCCTTTTTGCTAAGGAGAAAACTGAGAAGCAGAGAGGTATGGGAGGTTGCCCAAGGCCTCACAGATAATTAGGGGAGAGGCGAGATTCAAATTTACGTCCTCGGTCTGGGCGCCCTTCTGCAGGTGACCCCTGAGCTGACTCAGCTGAGCAGACAGTTCCCATGCCAGGGGTTCCCTGAAGATTAGATGAGATGGTGTCTGGGAACATCCTTCATTAACCCAGGAGCTTCAAACACATGCCCTTGTTTCTTTGGCTTTGTATTTTTTTCCTCTGTCATGTGCAAGCTTTGCTTTTGATGGAATAAAAGCCTGCCACTTAGGCAAATGCCACTCTCGGTCTAACATTTAGAGAAAATGAGCAAACATAGATTCCCAAAGAAGCTTTTACCAGTGCTCACATGTCCCCAAGCCCTGAGAGATGAAATTCAGTAACTCCACTGCCAGCCTCTGGGAAGACTTCCTGGAGGAGGCTCCCCAGGAGGCAGAATCAAAGGGATTCGAAGTCCAGAGCCCCTGCAGCCCACGCTCCTGAGCCCTCAGTGGAGCCGGGGTGGGACGAGGTGGATGGGGAGGGATGCTACCATGAGATTTCCCCCCCCCAGAAGAGGCTGGGAGGCTCACCCCTAAAGGCTTGGGGCTGGCTCCGGGCCTGGGAAACCAAACCCCCCCCTCTCTTGTGGGGAGAACCCTTAGAGAAATATTTAGGAGACATTAAAACTACTGTCCTCAACTCTTTAAAAAATTCCTGTACATGTAATTATGGGTCCAGGATGAGATTCCTGGATATAGTATAATTACTTCCCCGAAGCTCACATTCCCAGGGACGGAGGGCAGGAACACTCTGCCTGCAGATATGCTTCCTCGTCTCCCGGGTTCTCCCTCTGCGCCCACAAACTCCTCCTCTCGTGAGTGTGCTGCTGCTCTCCCACCTGTCACCCCCGCCCCCTCTGTCCATTCCCCACCCCTCGCCGCCCTGTGCTGAGCTGGGGAGGATGACGCAGCGGATGGACGGCCCTGTCCTCCTGCAGACCAGCCCCCGGCACCTGTGGGCTCTGGCTGCTGGGAGGATGGGAAGGTGGGGAGGCGAGAGGAGAAGAGGCGGAGGCATTTCCCACCTGCTCCCCCTCTGCTTTGGTGCCGCCTCCCACGCCCCCTCAACAACCACGGCCTCTTCAACCAGGACCCCGCTCTCCTCCGGCTCCAGAAACACGACTTTCTCTCCTGCCTCTCAGACCTGGGGCGGTTTTGGGCCCACCCACCTAAGGTGGCCCAGCATCCCTTGCTGGTTTCCTCAACCCTTTCCATCCCATTAAAGTCACTTAATTTGAACCCTCTGGGATGAATTCTCTTTTCTGATGGGAATCTGACAATCAGCAAATCAGGAAGAGGAGTACAATATTTCAGGATCAGGCCACAAACTAGGTGAGGAATAAACTCGCTCAGTCATCACCTCACTGGTGTGTACCGGCACCTGTGCCACGTGCGAGCGCTGGAGATGCAGGGGTGCTGGGCAGGGGAGGGTGTCCCACAGCCAGGGAGGCGCGCCGGTTCCTGTTTCTCTCTCCTCTCCTCCCCTCCCTGCCCACCCTGTGTGTATGGGCGGTGGGGGGGGGGTGTATATGATTTTATATATATATTTATACACACATATATGTGCAGATATGATTTTTTTTACCCTAGTCTGAAAGAGAACACCACACTACCCACATCCTTGGTCAATAAAATATTAGAAAGAATTACAGATTTTTCAATTTTTCATTCATTCACCAAACCTGCCTGAGAACCTTCTCTGTGTCAAGCCCAGTACCAGAAGCTGCGGAACCAAAGTGAATAGCTACGTAAGGTGTGATCCCTGCCAGGCTCCTGAACCTCCCATTTCTACTGAGCGACCGAGGAAACCTTCTCCACTAGGATAAAGAAAACCTGTGCCTTGTCCTTCCCTCCCCACTGGTTCACCTGGTGGGACACACACACACACACACACACACACACGCACACACGCACACACGCACACACGCACACACGCATGCTTCAGCCCCATGACCAGGAATTCTCACCCAGTGCCACAGCAGTACCGACCTGCAGCATATTAGACGCAGGCGGGCCCCAGGGCACACAATTCCTTCACTTTCCTCCACTGACACCTAATCAGTGTTTCTCTGGTGAGAAGAGTATTCACATGAGGCTTTGCAGGCGAGCAGGGTTCATTCACCAACACTCACGGAGCCCTGGTCTGTGCCCAGCCTGGCACTTGCCCCTCGGTCTGCACAGCTTCCCTGTTCGATGTCCTTCCGTCTAGTCAGGGCACACCCCCGCCCCTGCTACCGTCCTGCTCTGCAACCCTGCCCCTCTGCTGACTCTGCCAGGTTGTCAGCTCCTGCTCTGTGACTCAGGAGGCCTGGATTTCTGTCCCGGCCCATTACTGACTCACCTGCTGTATGAACGCGCACAAACCACTGCCTCTTTGTGATCCTCGGATTCCCCACCTGCGCAATGAGGCATCTGAATGGATGGTCAGGAAGACCCCTTAGTGAAAAATCACTGCACATCCCAAAGCCCGTTGTCACTGAGCGATGAGAGGGATAGTAAGACAAAGCTGCCTAAAGACACAAGGTGAGGTTGCAGCCCAAGGAGGTGCGGGAGGAGCTGTAAGGTGAGTCCCAGGAACGTGAATTCATTCTCTCTGGGCCAGTGGGTTTCTCCTTGCCTGCACATTACCATCATCAGAGGAGATTTCAGGAATCTTGATGCCCACGCTGCTCCCGAGAGCAATCAAATCAGAACCTTTAGGGCTGCAACCCAGGCATCAGTAATCTTTTCAAAGTTCCCTGTGTGATTCAAACGTGCAGTGAAGACTGAGAACTGCTGATGTACACTCACTGTCCACATTTGGGGCAACTTCCACCAGATAGTCAGTCATGTCCATTTAAAACATATATTTTAGATTCAGAGGGTAAGGTGGCTTTTAATCGTAGAAAATTAAAAGCAGCTAGGTTATTAAACACTCTCCACTTACTTGTGCCTCATCTACCAAAATATAATCCCCTATTAAGAAGAGAGCATATACGGATTAACATCTATCATCAAAAAATGTAATTAATAACCCAGTTAGAACAAGATTTTGAAGAGCTAATAATTGCTAAGTACAAATTATGTATTCTCATTAAAATCTAGCTGTTACAAACTCCACTTAACCAATAAACCCTTGTCTAACAATTTGCTTTACTCTAGAGCTATTAGAAAAAGCATAATTTTTCCCCTGTCCTTTGGGATTACCTCCCAGAGCTTTGCAAAGGTTCATGGGCTTCAGCGTGTTGCCAGCACTTTTCCCCAATACGTCCCTCTCAGTGTGTAAACACAGGCTCTAATTGTCCCTCTTCCCTCCAAGTTATACCAAATCCCCACACAGCCAACCCCCATTTGCCATTTGGGACTTTGAGTACCTGACACATCTCTGTTAGATAGCACAGAACAATCCCACTCAAACATAGCATATTATGTCCTTTCATACTTAGCTTGCTCCAAAATCACTTACTCAAATTTGTTCCATTATAAAACAATGAAAAGAAGATACAACACTTTGAAATCAGATAGCTTTGGCCTAAAAATTTGACTCGAGGATTCCAGAAGCAGACTCCCAAATGTGTAGTCACCTGACGGCTGACGAAGTTGCTACTAAAATACAGTGGGGAAAAGGGAGTCTTTTCAAGAGATGTTACTAAGCCAATTGATTATTCATATAAAAAAAAATGAACCTTGACCTCTATTTCACACCATATAGAAAAATCAATTCCAGATGGACTGTGGATCTAAACATAAAAGGCAAAACAATAAAACTTTTACAAGGAAACGCAGGAGAACATCTTCATGACCTTGGAGTAGGCAAACTTTTCTTACACAAGACATAAAATGTTCTAACCATAAAGGAAAAAAAATTGATAAACTGAACTTCATCAAAACTAGGAACTTCTCTTTATCAAATGATACCATTAAGAGAGTAAACATAAACCACAGAATAGGAGAAGCTATTGACAGTATCTGACAAATGACTTGTGCCAGAATATATAAAGAATTCCTAAAGATAAATAAGAAGAGGGACTTCCCTGGTGGCACAGTGGATAAGACTCTGCGCTCCCAATGCAGGGGGCCTGGGTTCGATCCCTGGTCAGGGAACTAGATTCCACATTCATGCCGCAACTAAGAGTTTGCATGCCACAACTAACGAGTCTGCGTGCCACAACTAAGGAGGCTGCCTGATGCAGCTAAGGAGCCTACGTGCCGCAACTAAGGAGTCCATGTGCTGCAACTAAGGAGCCGGCGAGCCGCAACTAATAGCTGGTACAACCAAATAAATAAATAAATATTTTTTAAAAAGAAGAAGGAAATCAGACAATCTAATTTTTTAAAAGTCTTGAATAGGCACTTCACAAAAGAGGCTATCCAAATGTTCCAATAAACACATAAAAAAGGTGCCTTACTTCATCAGATACTGGGAAAATGAAAAGTAAACCACAATGATATATAATTATACAACTACCAGAACAGCTAAAATGGAAAAGGAGGTTGTTAGGGAATACATAGAGGAATCAGAACCCTCATACACTCCTGGTGGGAGTATAAGTTAGTGCAGTCACTCTGGAAAACGCTCTGGAAGTATCTACTAAATTAGAACTTACATGTATCCTATAACCCTGAAACTCCAACCCTAGGACCAAATTAACGCCCAGAGACATGTAAAGAATATTCATTGAAGCACCACTGGTAACAGCCCCAAACTGGAAAATAACTGAATGTCCACCAACAGCAGAGTGGATAAATAAACTATGTGTACTCACACCAGGCAGTACGTACAGAGCCACAAAAATGAATGAACTCCAGTTCCACGGAACAACATGGCTGAATCTCACAGACATAATGCCGAGTGAAAGCAGCAGACACAAAAGAGTGCGTGCTCTATGATTTCACTTAGATGAAATTAGAAAACAGGCAAAACTAATCTATAGGATTACATGTCAGGATAGCAGTTATCCTCACAGGAACTGAGGGGAAAAAGAGCCTGAAGGGGGACACGAAGGGACCCCAGGAGGTGGCAATATTCTGTTTCACGATGAACTTTCTGGTTACGTGGTATGTTCCCTGTGCAAAAAATTCACTAAGCTATGCACTTACGAGTGGTATACATCGATAAAAAGTTTACACACACACACACAATTTGGCTGTTCAACCTTTTCACTGTGTGTAACCTTGGGCAAGGCACTTACTCTACCTGATAGTAAGTTTCCTTTTCTGTAAAAATTGGAATTATGATACCACCTACTTTGAAGGGTTGTTGCAGGGATAAAATGGAAAAAAAAAAAGAAAAGTAGATTCACGTATGTAGCACCTGGCACACAGAGCATGCACTCCATAAATGAATTTCCCCACCCTTCCCTAATGTAACTCTATAATAGTCTCATGTAACAGGGGACTTGAGGACTTTCCTTTTTGTATATTTAAAAATAACCAAACCAATACCAAAACAAAGCAAAAGATATTTTGAGTGTTAAAGGTGGCACAGGGCCCTTCATAGATAGTCTTGAAATGTTTGGAGAGTCTGTCTATGGGTGGAAACAATCCCCACCTCCAGCGAGGTTAGAACCAGGCGTTGGTCACAGCAACAGGGCTGTGAGTTAAACACAAGGACTGCCCCCAAACCCGGTTAATCCATAAATGGCGACAGCAAGCACTGCACTAAGAAAGAGGACAGAAAGAATGCAGGCTCTTGCCTGCCAACGTGGCAGCCACTATCTTTTAACCACACATGGGCTGAATTTTCCAGCAGCAACGTTCTTCACAGACAGAAAAAATGAAGAAAAAAACACTGTTTCCTTAAAACAAGTGCCAAGTCACAATGTGAGAAATAGCAAGTCACAGAAAACATGAGATACCCAGAAAGTAAACTTGTGATTACGAGGAATTGGAAACCAACCATGGTCACACCTTCATCCCCACCCCTCCAGACCTGGCTCCTTTGAGTGTGCGGGGAGTCCTCTGACCTGCATGAGGCCAGGGCCCTACGCAGGCCACTGAGTTTGTTCCTTAATTCTTACATTCGCCCAGAAAACATTTATTGATGGGGGTGCGGGGGCAGCCTTGTGTTTGCTGGACACACGGCATCCAGAGAAGAATGCGCCTGGACCCTGCCCTCACGGAGCTTACGGCCTGTGGAGTATTCAAGAGGTAAACAGGCAAATACAATGCAGGGTGTTGTATGCTAAAATGCAGAGAAATACAAGGGACTTAGGGCCCAGAGAGGAGAAGACAACTTCCTAGAGAAGGGGACACCTGAGCTAAAGCTTAAAGGATAAAGAGTCAGATGTCCCCAAACAGAGGGGACAGTGTGAGCAAAACCCAAAGGAAGAAATTGCTATTGGTATTGCTGGAACAGAGAGCAGAGACAAGGAGTGCCAGGAAAGGAGGCTGGGAGGTTGGCAGCACCAGATCAAGGTGGGCCTTCCGTGGACTCTGTCCTGTGGGCCAGCAGTTCTCAGTCCTGGCTGCATATCACACTCCCTGAGCATCTTTCAAACCACACGGATGTCGGTGTGGTCCAGGCTCATGCTCAGAGGTGCTTGCTTAATGGGCCCAGGCTTGGGCCCCATCATGAGTGATTGGATGCATCTGGTGTTGAGAAGCATTGCTGTCATCCAGGGGTCTGCAAACCACAGTCCCGGGGCCAAATCCATTTCTTTATGACGTGAGAACTAAGAATGGTTTTTACAGATAAACACTTGTGATCAATTTCATGGTAGGGAATACTAACTCCACTTAGCAAAATGTTATCCCCCACCAAAAAAATGAAATTCCATTCTTCTCCTCAGTCAACTTGTATTGCAAAAAAGTATTCAGTTATTATTATAATCTGAATTTCATCACTTAAAAAACTCATGAAGTTTGCCTTCGCCCTTATTATATAAGGACTCACATAACACCCTCAGTTTTGCCTCTTGGCCTGCAAAACCTAAAATATTTATTATCCGGCCATTTACAGATGAATGTTTGCTGACCCCTGCCACAGTTGATGGGGAGAGATGGACTGGTTTTGAGCAGAATAACATGGTGGGTTTGTGTGAAAAAAGAGGCCCCTGGCAGCTGTGTGGGGACAGACTTGGGGAGAAAAGACTGGAGAGAGGGAGGCCGGGAAGTGGCCATTGTTTAGTCTTGGCCCAGAAAAGAGCAGCAAAGCCTGGAGCTGTGCAGTGGAGGTGGGGCAGCAGGCCTGGATCTCGCAGGTTAGAGGAGAGGGTGACACACACAGGCTTGGTGGCTGATGTATGTGTGAGGTGAGGACAAGAGGGAGGTCCAGGAGATGTCCTTGGACCACCAAGGACCATACAGGTGGCCAGCACCACCACTTCCCCACCCTGGTCGGGAAGGGGAGCCCTGAGGCTGTCCCAGCACAACTAGAGGGAGGCGACTAGAGCCTCTTTGTCTTCTATTCTCTGAAGATGCCATTTGCTTTTTGTAGCCCTTGGAGATAGTTCCCTTCCTGATACATGTGTACAAGACAAAAAAGCACAAAAAACAACATACTGTGCTATGGTATCCTTTGGCACCTTAAATCCCAAGGACCATCCAGCATGGCAGTCTGACCCCATTTTACAGACAGGAAGCGGGGGCCGAGAGGGCCGCTGCACCTTGCCCTAGTGAAGTCTTCCTATTCCCCCTTCATGTGCTGATATGCAACCCAGACTGCATGTCCGGCCCCGAACCGTTCTCAGACTGTCCTCCTTATCTCTGTGTCACACGTGTCCCTGAATCTCCGCATAAGCTCCTGTAGGCCAGCACCTGTGATCTCACGCCCTCAGATCCTTGGCTCCCATGCCAGTCGGCCTTGGGTTCAAATCCTTGTCCCGCCATGTCCTCACGGCTCTGAGTCTCGGTCTCTCCACCTGGTAAGTGGGGTTGAGACTCTTCCATATATGGTTGTTGACAGGCTTAAGCAGTATCCTACAAAGTGCTTAGTCCAGTGTCTAGCGCATGGTAAGTGCTCAGCAATGCACAGTATTTCATTAGGGCCTTTCCCTCTTGGCAATCCGAATTCCTATTCGTGTGAGTCTGGCTGGAGTGGACGTATGCAGAGACGCAGTATAGTTAGAAGTGTCAACTCAGGAGCCAAAAGGCTTGGGTCCCAAGCTCAGCTCTGCCACTTAATAGCTGTGTGACCTTGGGTGAGTCACTTACAAAAATAGTTGGTATCTCATAGTGTAGTCATGAGAATTCAGTGAGTTAAAATACGTAGGGCATTTGGAACAGTGCCTGTCGATAGCAAGTGTTCTATAAGTGTCAGCTATTGTTAATGTTTCATGGTTATTTTTATTTTCCATGGTAATGTGAACATCAGGCCAGGTACAGGGGTCCAACAGAACATATACCAACAGTGAGCCTGGTGCGTTAGTTAACCCAGAATTTTCCAGGTGCTGCCTCAGTGCCTGGCCTGCGCTAGCCTTTGGGATGTCAAGTTGAATCAGGCTCCCCCAGCATATCTGAGGTCCTCACTTCTCTGTGAACTGCTAAAAAATGACTTATACAGCCTCACCCAGGTGGTCCTCATCTCTGTATGGATTTATACCGTGAAGTAGTAAATACTTATAGAGTCACAGGTTCTTATCAGTCCTGACCCTCAAAAAGTCCTAAAGCCAAAAGATATTTCTTTCTTTTAATAACTCATTTGCTGGCAAAACCTGGCCTGAAGTGATGGGAAGCTATTTATTGTCTTTATTTTTCCCACTTAGTGTGAACAGTTCACTGCAGGGAAATGAATGGGTTTGATTATGGAGCACTGCCCCAGACTCCAGCGGGGGTATTACGTCGTATACAGTATATATGCCCTCGCTCCTCTCTAAAATCTAAAAATGCACCAAGTTCCAAAACACGTCTGACCCCCAAGGGCTTCGGATGACAGATTGTGGACATTCATTTATTATTTCCGTGGGACAGCTGTAACCACTCTTATCGTTCCCTTCAACCAAAAGATACAGAAAACTGGTGTTTGCCCATAACCAAACGACTTTTTATTTCTCTCTGAAACAGAAATCTGGGGTGTTTTCCAGAGTGATCTGAGAAGTGAAATCGGCTTTCCTCTTTTTAATGCAGCTGATATTTCAGAAAACATGTACCTTATAACCAGCACAGACTCCAAGACAGGAAAACCCAGGTCTGAGGTCAAGGACAGCCCCTGTCTCAGATGGCTGAGCCCAGGAACACTACAGGATGGGTGCAGAGTCTCCCTGAGCAGAAGCCTTAATCCTCTGTCTCATAACCCAAGATAACACTCTCCTATGATGTCTGCTCACTGTGAAATTCTGGGCGGGCGCAGAAGGCTTGTGCTGAAGCTGGGCAGGAGAGAGGCATACTGTGAACTTGGAGGCAGAAAGAGCAAGGCCAATGGAACCGATTACTTCATAGGCTAATTGGGAGAGACCCACTTTGTAAATTGCTAATAGCCTTGGGGCACTGGAGTGACAGGCTAAATTAGCAAGCAGGATGGCTGGTCTGCTTGCTAGTGAATACCCTACTCAATAAAGGAAAGTCTCAGAAAGGAAATGCACCATATGATACTTCTATATATGTGCTCCCAGACTGCAAAGTTTGGGGTAAGGAAAGTAGGAAGTAGCAATCAGCCTACAGGGTTCCATTTCCCCTGAACGTCTGGCCACCAGCCCCCTGGCCCCAATCCTGTGGCATGCAGGGGCAGAGGGGACTGAGCCGGTGATGGGAAACGTGAGTACTGATCTCCACCTACTTGCTGAGCGACTCAACTCGGGGCAAAGTCCAGAGCCCTCCGCGTGTCACCTTACAGACTTGTGAGGCAGGAGGCATGGACCTTTAAGCTTCCTAATCAAACAGGCTTTGATGCCTGGGCTGCTTCAATCACTAGCCTGCCTTTTCTTTCTCCCTTTTCTCTCTTCTCACCCACAATGAAATATGGAATTCCCAGCATTTGAACGTCCAGGAGGGACAGAGTGATGCATACACATCAGAGAGTGAAGAGACAACTAAGAATTCAGGGAGAGATTCATGTTGGCCCCATGGTTCTCCACTGAATGTTATTCAGCTGGGACCTGGCTTCACCTCTAATCCTCCCACCCCCCACCCAGTGCCCAGACAGCACCTGATCTCTTCCACACCCTCCAGCATCCTGACCTCCTTTCCCTGTAGCCATTATTTTTTCCCATAATTCCCTGCTCCTTCCACTCTGAAATCCAGCTACGACCGACTAAGTGCCTACCGTGTACCAGCTTAGTACCCACACAGAGATTACTGGGCTTGCTCCCCCAATCGGCCTGTGGCATAGACAGCCTTCCTTTTAGAGAAGGGGAGGTCGTGGCTTAGAGATGAAGAAGCTCACCCAGAGTGACATGCCCGGCAGGTGGTGGAGGAGATATCTAAACTCAGGTCCTTGGGAAGGCCAAGGCATCCCTGGGCCTCCACTTCCTCATCTGACCAAATAAATACTACCTTCTTCACAGGATGCTTCGAAAAACTAAATGGGACAGCAAAGCCGCCCATCAGTCCTCAGTGGCTACCAGAGTGTCATTATATCCCAAGAAGGGGTGAAAGCACGGCTTCTGTTTCCCATCTGTGGTCTCTGCATGACAGGACCACACCAGCCCTCCTGGCAGCTCAGCTCCTGCATCTCAACAATAGCAAATGAAAGGAAAGAAAGGCAGGCTGAGGAGATGGGAGTGGTGGGGCTGCTGGGGAAGAGCCTGCCCAAAGGAGCAGAGGTGGGAACTCCAAGACGTACATGGGAACAAGAGAGGAGCTGAGTCTCACTGCTAGGCAGAAGGGGGAAGGAACGTTCTAGAAGGTGGGGGAGCCAGGGGAGTCTGGACTAAGCCCTGGGGCAGTGGGGAGCTCAGTTGGGGAGCGAGAAGCAGATGTCCAGCTCTGGCAGTCACCAGGTGGGGGAAGGAATGAGGTGAGGGTGGGCCTGAGGGAGGGGGTGAGACTGAAGGAGGGAGGGGGCCAGACAAGAGCAGAGGAGGCTGCTGAAGCCTGACCTCTGGCAGAGGCCTCGGGCTCGTTCTGTGAAAGGGAGAAAATGAGAGTTGCAACCCTGGCTCCCCACAACCTGGAGTGAAATCAGCACAGAATCGCCCAAAGACCCTCTCAACCCTAGTTCTTCCCAAATTTGGCGTGCCCTCTCTGGCATGTTAGATAATGGTCATGTTTGCTACCCTTGAAGGTTCTCTCCAGGGCAAGGGTGAGCTCCCAAGTGCACTTACAGACTGCCTGGCTCTCACCGAGCACCCATGAGCCCTACCTGCCCCTGCATCCCAGCAGCTGCCACAGGGCAGATGCACAGCGGGAAACGGGCAGCTTCCAGTCAATGTCCCAGCTTCAGGTCCTTCTCTGTCACTTCCTAGCTGCATGGTTTTGAGCAGGTTGGGTTTTTTTTGTTTGTTTGTTATGTTTTTTTGTTTTTTGCAGTACGCGGGCCTCTCACTGCCGTGGCCTCTCCCGTTGCGGAGCACAGGCGCCGGACGCGCAGGCTCAGCGGCCATGGCTCACGGGCCCAGCCGCTCCGCGGCATGTGGGATCTTCCCGGACCGGGGCACGAACCCGCGTCCCCTGCATCGGCAGGCGGACTCTCAACCACTGCGCCACCAGGGAAGCCCCTGAGCAGGTTGCTTTTTGAACCTCAGTTTCTGCATCTCTAATCAGGCCAGTGAGGCCACCTACTCTTACGATTTTTGTGAGACTTTAATGCGATAATCAGTGCTTCACGAGCTATAAATCACCCTGTAAATATACTATTCTGTTTACCACTACTATGTGATGACTACTGAGGGTTGGATTCGTGTCCCCTAAAAAAAAGATGTTGAAGTCCTTATCCCTGGTTCCAGTGAATGTGACCTCATTTGGAAACAGGGCCTTTGCAGGTGTAATTAAGATGTAACTTAGGGGCTTCCCTGGTTGGGAGTCCGCCTGCCGATGCAGGGGACGCGGGTTCGTGCCCCGGTCAGGGAGGATCCCACATGCCGCGGTGCGGCTGGGCCCGTGAGCCATGGCTGCTGAGCCTGTGCATCCAGAGCCTGTGCTCCGCAACGGGAGAGGCCACAACAGTGAGAGGCCCGCGTACCGCAAAAAAAAAAAAAAAAAAGATGTAACTTAGGTTGAGGTCACACTGCATTAGAGCGAACTCTTATTCCAGTATGAGTGTGAGACAGACACGCAGAGAGGTGAGAATGCTGTGAAGACACAGAGGTGCACAGAGGGAAGACGGCCACGTGAGGACAGAGGCAGAGACTGGAGTTATCAGCCGCAAGCCAAGGAACACCAAGGACTGTTGGCGACCACCGGAAGCCAGGAGAGAGACGTGGGACAGATGCTCCCCGCTGGAGCCCCCAAGAAGGAACCAACCCTGCCAACACATCGATTTTGGACTTCTAGCCCCTAGAACTGTAAGAGGATAAATTTCTATTGTTTTAAGCCGCTTAGTTTGTGGTACTCTGTGAGGGCAGCTCTAAAAAACAAACACACCAACAATGCTACCATGTAGAAAGTACCCTAACAGAAGAACAAGGTGTGAAGCACAGAGAAAGAAGCACTCAGTTCCTCCCCAGCTGCTTGCATCTGTTGCCGACTCCTTCACGCCAGGCCCTTGCCTTCCCACCCTGTGCTCAGTCAGACTTGTCAGGAAGGTCTCTCTGGAAACGAGCCTAACTGGTACTGACCAGCATTTTCTAAAATGGATACATCCAATAATAGCTAAGCACCCACTACATCCTGGGGCCAGGCATTGAGGGTACAGAGATACACCATACAGATCCCATTCCCACCTGCACCGAGTTCACAGTCTAGAGGGAGGATACTTTGAACAAGACATTGCAAGTGGGAAACAGGCATCCAGACACCGCAGAGGAAGTAGCATGTGAGGTTCTCGGGGGTAATGCAGCAAGAGGATAAAACATCACCCACTGCGTCTGTCAGCAGCTCCGTGTTGACAAATTCACACAAGTCCCAAAAGGCCACAGGCATCAGATCACTCCACAGTTCAAGAATTTTCTATGACTCCCAGTGGCTATAGCCTCAGGTCCCATCTTTGTAGGTTTTATTCTTAATTCTCCCCATCCCTCTCTAGACTCTTGTCACTCAACTCTCTTTTACAAACACTTTATACCCACTCCGGCAAACAGGTAACGCAGGCTTTGGAGAATCCCGAGTTAGAATCCATACCCTTGAGTATGCTGTATGCCTTTTAATATCATTGAATATTTGTCAGAGGCCTATTCTGGGGCTCTGTACTCAGGATACAGAGATTAATAAGACATGTTTCTCCTTGATTGCCAGCAGCTAAAGAGCTAGTTAGAGCTCCTGGGCCTCAGTTTGCTCATCTGTAAAATGGAGGCATAATATCAGTCCTACCCTACCTGTATAAGAAGTGTTGAATGCTCTGCAGGTATGTGATAAACACCAGATCCTCAGGCATTTATTTCCCTGGCTGTATCTTTTCTCAAACCTTCCCCATGCCTATGTCCTTTCCTTTCGTCTCTACTTCCCCGTGGCAAATACATTTTTAAGACTCAGATGAAATCCTGGTCCTTCTGCAAGCTTTTCTTGACCAGTTTAACCACTCCTCAGCAACCTAACCTCTATAACACATGAATCTCAGTACTCTCCCCAGTTGTATGGTCCAGTTAGGCATCTTTTCCTTGGCTTGGGTCTTAACCCTGTCCTAGGCTCCTTGCCTCTCTTAGCTCTTTGTATCATGCTTTCTATCTGGTTCTTATTCAAGGAACTCTGGAGATTAGCTGCTGATTGCGTCATTATTGCAAGTCCCCCCAAAAGAGGGAGAAAGTCAAGTAAACCCCCCCCACAAATACTGAGCCACTCAGGAGCCCACCCTGCCTCAAGGTTAAGACAAGGGGACTGTCTGCACTAGAAGCCTTGTGATCCCCAGACCTGAATGGCCTCTTCCCTTCTGCCTTCCTGGCTCTCAAAGTAGCCCAGCTGCTCACACTCTTGCAGTGGCCCCTCCTGCCCGGGGGCAAGGAAATGGTTACCAAAGTGCAGCTCTGATTGGGAGGCAGCAGGGGAATGGCTGGGGACACAACCGCCCATGGTGGCCAAACTGAAACATCTGTCCCCCTCCTTATGTGTCATTCCCAGCGCATTAAATCGCACAGACGCCTCTGACTTTCAGGCATGGCGGCTACTGGGTCTCCCAACCCCTCTCCTCTCTGGTTCACACTCCATGGGGTCATCTCACCTCTCAGGGGTAGAGAAGGGAGAGTGGCTTGAATAACTCTCTGAGTCACCGAAGCCCAGAAGGACACACCCAAGGGAAAGCCGCTCTCTGGGTCAGCAGGGGCAACAGCGGCAGGGAACTGGGCCATCGTCATGGACAGAGGGACTCTGCCCCTCATTCTCTCTGTACATGAGTTTCTCCTGAACGCTGCATCAAGGGGCTTCAGGGTCAACTCAAGGACACAGGAGTTTCAGCAGGGACTTTATATTCAGATGGAAGATCTACAGGGCACAGAGAAGGAAGCCACTGGCTTTGGCTTTGAGGAGTTAGGGAAGGATTCAATGGGCTGGCATCCAGGGAAAAGCAGGGGCTAAGAAAGCAAAGTCCATCAGGTTAGCCAGGGCTGGGGACATAACATTCATGGTCGCCTACTCTGTACTAGGCAGAGCGCTCATTGATTTTTACACGATTTTACTTTATCATCAGGTTAGCCCTCTGTCATAGGAATTACTGTTATTAACATCTCCATTTTGCAAATGAAGGAACCCAAGCACAGGGGACCTGAACAAGCTGAAAGCCGGTAAGGGGAAGAGGCAGGATTCTAATCCAGGTCTGAGGAACCCCAAAGCCTGCCCTCTCTACCATGTGCTACACAGCTACTGGGTGACAGCACACACGTTCCTATCATGCTTCGTCTCTGGATGCTGTTTCCTGAGTTAACCTGCTATTCCCAAGTATTCAGCATCTGGATAATCCCTTTCCGGGCCAGAGGTAGCTGCCACTCATGGTTCATAAGACAGGACATGCCCGTAAGCAGGCACAGTGTAAGATTAAGTGGGGGAGTGCAAACAGCCAGGCTGCTCTGAGAGCCACAAGGCAGAAGCGACAAGGCCATTCAGGTCTGGAGATCACAGGACTTCTGTGGAGAATGTTCCTCTTGTCCCAGAATTTTTAGGGAGGGCTAGCTTCTGGGTGGTCCAACACTTGGGGAGGGGGGAGGTTATATGACTTTTTTTCTCCCTTCTTCTGAGGCTTGCAAGCAATCAGCAAACCATCCCATAGATACTGCCAAAGGGAGGCTGCAGGGTGGAGAGTTAGAAAGAAAACAGCGTTTCAAAATGCCAGCTTTACGGCGCATGCAAGACCTCTTTGTATGTGGTTTCTCATTAAATCTGCATGACAACCTTGCACAGAAGCTATTATTGTTCTCATTCCTACGGAAGAAAGATTAAAGTTCAGACAGACTGTTTCTTAAATTAATGAACTTCCATATGCGTGTTTATTTACTTCTACCCCAACTTGTGCAAGAAAAATTATACAGAGTCCTGTGCAGACAGAAGGTATGACATCTCAAATGTGGCCCCAGGTTGCTGCGAGTTCTGTGCTTTCCTGTCTCTCCTGTGCTCTGCAGCACCGGCGGCACGTGTCCTTTAATCTAGGACACCCCCAGCCCTCCCCTCCCAACCCCACGGGTCTAAGATAGGATTCAGTATGGAAAGGTTCCATCTGCCTGTGAATTTTCAGAAGCAGCAGACAAGCACGAGTGGGGATGTCTCATCTGGGTTGAGAATTTAGGTGAGCAATGTTCACCCAGCCCCACCTCTCAGAGCCCTGAGAGAGACATGAACTTGAGGCCGCTGCTGCACTCGCAAACTGCGTGATCCTGCCTGGAACACTTAATCTCTCTGTGATTTTGTTTTCTCATCCGTATCATGAGACTATTAATAGCCCTGACTACTGCTCACTGACAGAGCTGTTCAGGGGTGTGAGTGGGGAGACGGGTGTAAACACACTTTGTCAGCCATAAACTGCTAAACAAACGTGAGGGCTTACTTTCATCCCTACCCAGGTAACCACACTCAGCAGTATGGACCCAGCGAGACCGAACCTTAAGTGCAACACGCTCAGGGCTGACAGCAGAATTCAGCTATGTTCAACAGTCATATTGGAGTAGCTGGCCCTGGGATGGGAGATCAAAGACAGACACTGAACAAAATAAGGGCCACAGTGCGTTAGGTTCTAGAACTGACATGGAGGCCCACAGAGGAGGCTGGTAAAGTGGACCAAGGATAGACAGGGCAGGAGCTGCTGCTGAAAGGATCTTGGAACTATGTCTTAAAGAATAAGTAGATTTGGCACAAGGGACACAGAAAAGGCATTCCGAGCAGAGGGAACAGCACGGCCAAGGCACAGAGATCTGACCAGGACAGTGTGTAGACAGAAGTGTGCTAATTCAGTGGCGGGGGGGCAGGGGGTGAGCCTCCCAGGTGCCCAGTGGGCAGCAAGCCTGGCCCCCATCCTTCATCTGAAGGGAACAGCATTTACTCGTCAGTGGAACATCATTGCAACTGCCCTGCATGACTTCTCACAGCCAGACCCAGGGAGACAGCCCCATATCTCACCAACCCACAGGATTGCCAGCATTTCTCTAGCCATTTGTTACCCTGATTTGCTAGCAGTTTTCTGAAGTCAAACCAATCTACTGGGCACATAAGTTCCCACTGCTTTAGCGAGCAGAAATCTACCGGTTCCATTTTCTTCCCTGGGGAAGGAGGAAAGGCTGAAATGAGTAGTCATTTCGCATATTTACATAGTTCCTTTCTTCTTGCTTGCAGTGACTTATGGACAAGCATTAATCTGTTAGGAAGGCAGAGAAAAATTACGACCTCTGCCACACTGGCTAAGGAAGAGGGACTGGGGGCAGGAGGGTCATATTTCTGCTTTGTCAGAACAATTAAAGACTTCGATTCTTTGAAATCTGAGATGAGGGCTTAAAGCGAGAACAGATCTTGGATGTGATCTTGTCCAACATACAAGTGCAAGACTCCCTTATAAAACCGCCTGTCCAACCAACAGGCACCAAGACCTTGCTTGACTGACTTTTGTTTATTAATTTGACGATCTGATGTATCTTACTTCTGACGGGAACACAAACACTGCACATCAAGGAAAAGGGGGAAACGGGAAAATGGGGATTTTTGGAAAGAGGCCTGGAGTCAAATTTGGCTTTTCTGCTTCCATATATTAAGCTACTATAACCTTAGGCAAGACATCGAAACTCTCTGAGTTTCCTCCTCTGCAGAGAGTGGGTTATAAAACCTTCCTTGCTGGGGTTGATGTAAGGATTAAATGGACCAGTTTATATAGAGTGCCCAGTAGAGTTGCCTGGCGCGCAGCCGACACTCAATAAATGGTAATTATCATTCTCTCATTAGCCCAAATGCCCACCCAAGGCAGAAATCCTTCTTTACACAACCCTGACACACTAAAGAGCTATCAGATCGCTACTTGAATAAATATTTGTTGATTGATTTGGTAATCCGTGGGTTCTAAGTACCCAAGGACACACATAGCCTACCTTTATTCCTCCAAATTCTTAGAGATGCTTTAGTAACAAGACCACATACCTCTCCACTGGGTGGCACTTAATGGCGAAATCCTCCGCACGGAGCCAGACTCTAGTCACTACAACTCTTCTCCAGTCCGTGGTTTGCTTCCTTAACCACTTTTGTTTTAAACATGCAGTCTCCTTTGAAGAACTTCCCAGAAAGCTGCACATACGTGGAACCAGTTGCCTACAACTTCAGGGGTGTCTCAGACCTCGTGAAGGGCTCTATGTGTTCCAGGCTGAGCACTAGTGTTATGGAACCTAACCAAACAAGGTGCAGACGCTACTGCTCTGGTTCACCAAACATCCTCTCATCCTCTCTGCCCAGCACTCTCCCTGTACCTTCAGAAGAGGACGCAATCTCTGTCATCAGTAGACCACAGTTCAGATTCCAGTTTCCCCATGTAGTTTGTCCTTAAGCCTCAGTTTCCTCATCTACAAAATGGGGATAATCACAGTACCTACCCTGCAGGGCTGTTCTGAGGGTTGAGGGGGATCATGCACATGGATGCTTAGCACAGTGCCCGGCACAGTGTAAACACACAATAGAAGTCAGCTATTGTTATTTGTCCTAGTATATCTGTTCCCTTGCCCCCATTCCCTCCATAGACACTACAGCTTGGCATTGCTCCACTTAAAGGGATGCTCCGGAACATACATTCAACTCTAGGACTCAGGATAGGCCTGGGTGTCATGCCCGGGGTGTCAGGCAGGGGGCGCTCTGCCCAAGTCAGACTTGGGACAGCAGCTAACAGGTGTCAGACTCAGCCCCAGAGGACCTCTGATTGGCATGTGTATGGTCTTTGATTAATAAAGATGAGAAAAATTGAAGCACTGATTTAAAAATGCAGTTGTTTCCGCAGATTAAAATTTAATAAACAAATGGTCCTGGAGAAGGGAAAGATGAAATGGGATCTACGGAGATTAAAAAAAGAGAGAGAATCCCAATGTCCTTTCCTCTTTATTCTCCAACCTCCTTTCCTCCCTCTCGTCCTTCCTTACAAAAAACAAACATGTATTGAGTGGTTACCTGTGTCAGCCTTGTGCTAGGCACCGGGAATACAAGATGAATAAGCCCTGGTTTCTGCCCTCAAGGAGCTCACAGTCTTGGGGTGGGAGTGAGGAGGGGTGGCGGGCACAGACTTAGAAAGAGAACACAGTGGGGCAAGTCCAACAACAGTATAAGTACAGGTGCTCAGGCTGCTGAGGACAGAGCCTCAGACTCCAGGTGAGACACAGAGGAATAGGGGTATTTCCCCAAGAAGGGGACATTCAAATTGAGACCTTTTAACCATTTCTTACTAGACATGTTTGCTGGTTATAAAGGTAATATATACTTACTACGAGAGACTTAGAAAGCACAACAGTGCCAGACAAAAAAAATCAACCATTTCTCACCAGAGAAAGCAACCACTGATACATTCGTGAGCATTTCTCCATCTTTCAACCTATATATTTAACATAAATGAGCTCATGATGTCTAAACAATTTGATAGGCTCCCCTTTTCACTTAACATCGAAACATAAGCATTTTTCCTTCAAGTTCAGTCCATAAGAGTGACCTCTGGATCTCTGATTTGGGGGACAGCGCCCCCGGGGCAGCCAGGGTTGGTTGGCCCAGAAGAGACTGGACCAGCTGGGTTTCGGCAAGCAGGTCGAGTCAGCAGAGCATCCCACGTCCCACAACTGTGGAACGGTTGGAGAGCAGGGCGTGGCACGCAGGAGAACGTCCAGGCCGAGAGGGTCCTCGGCACACAGGCGGTGGTCGACGCCATGGGATGGATGAGACCCCTCAGGGAGGGTGTGCAGGGTGAGAAGAGAGATGACTTAGGGTAAGGTCCCTGCCCTCTAGAAGCTCACAGTCTAGATGCGTTCATGTGCAAGTCGTTTACCCCCAGCTAGATTGTAAGCTCCTTGAGGGCAGTTACCACTTCACACACAGCGGTCCCTCGCCAACCATGGGGGTTGGGTTTCTGAAAACCCCTGGGGAGGAAAAGTCAGGCTTGAGGAATTTAGGACCTTACTGGGGAAAAAACAGGGTTAGGGGAATGAAGTCACGAGTGAACTTATGAAAGCTTCACATTTTTACATTGATGGAAAGAAAAACAACAAGCACAGCATATTCAAAACATCGAGTAGCAATGACTCTTCAATTATCAACGTGCCCTTCAATTAACAACACAGACTTTGCAATTTATTTTCATTTACCATCCATCCCTTGCATTGAGCCCTCCCCTTCGCAGGTATAACAATATGCTTGTATATCCATTTGTTTTCATTGCTAGAAAAAATACACTAGCTAAGAGTCATCTTCTTTGGTATGTTTCCCCATGCAAAGGTTCAATGCCTTTCGGGGTTTTTACGACTCTGAGCTACTAATTCCTATCTCTTGGTCCCCCCCTGCAAGCACACTCCCACATCTTAACAGGTAGGAGTGGGCTTTTGGTGTCTGATGGACCCCCCTCCCACTCTTTTCTCTTCCCTGCTTTGGCAAACATCTCTCTCCTCGTCTGCCATCCACTTCACCTACTTCCCTCTTCCCAACCTCTGGGCAGATTTCATCATCCCCACGGGAATGACCTCAGATTCTCCATGGCTTCTGAAAGAATATGCAAACATGAAGTTGTCAGTATTAGAATCTGGTGTCTTTCTTCCATAGCGCCTAGTACATCGTGCACTCGCTAACTCACAGTAGGTGCTCAGAGGACTCCTGCTGAACTGAGCCATCTCCTAGCCCAAAGGAAAGGATGTGCATTTTATTTCTCTTTGCACTCACTGCTCCAGATGAATGTTAAACCTTGCACACAGCGTAAATATTGAAATATCTGTAGGCACATTTAATTTTCCCTTCTGACAGGTCATGATGGCAAGAAGGAACTAATAGATGCAATCTACCTGCATTCACGAAGGCAATTTTGAGGTCCACATGACATGCTGTCAATAGACTCAAAAGATATGGCCCTTTAGTGAAGGAATTCTCCATCTTTTCCAGCTCAGAGACCACTTGGATAAAGCAAAAGACCTACTAACCCACAATTCCCCCATGCACATTCAGGACACAAAAAGTGATCACCACCTGACTACATGGCAGAACTAGCTCTGTTTTTGATGAGTACCAGCAAAACAATACCTTTTAAATGAAATGATAATCAGTTACATTTACATAGCACTTTATAGTTTACAAAACGCTTTCATGTACATTTTTTTAAATCTCACTTGTTTTTCACAGCTACTCTGTGAGGTGGTCAGAGAAAGCACTGATATCTCCATTTTGCAGATGAAGAAACTGAGGCTTATTCTAAAGAAAGGGGTCAAAAGGGGAACAACTCACTAATTCAATTTGAGTTCTCACCATGTTGTTACAGGCTGGATTACACAGAAAGAAACAACTCAATTACAATGCTGTTTCACGTCCTATAACTGCCGCTGCCCAAGACAAAGCCTCCCCCTACTTACTCCCCTCCCCGCCACCTGTCTTCTGCTCTCCTGGCCACGAACTAACCAGCCTGGCGCATGAAGACATTTGAGTCCATGACCTACGAGGAAAGGTAATGAAGACATGTCAAGTACCACACGTCCACATGTACCAGAAATTGCATTCTGCACTTCTTATGCATGATCTCATTTTAGCCCCAAAACAGCCCTGCAGAGGAGGTCCATCTGACTGAAGCCTGTGATTGGAGGAGGGACACAGAGTATATTCAATGTTTCCAATTGTGGAAAAAGTCTTAAAATATAAAAAAAGCATTTTGAAAAGACACATAGTCACATTAGCCAGAAATAACCACTATTAACACTCTAATGCGTTCACTTATGATTGCTTCTGCATTTTATATAGTTAAAATAAAGCTATAGGTGCAATTACATATTCTGGGTTTTTTCCCCTTACAGTGGACTCAACATTTGCCCACATCTCCACAAGTCCCATGCATCTTATTTTGAATAGTTATATCTATTCTGTCCCAGGGATGCCATAACTAACTTTTATCTTAATGTTGACCAGGTGAGTGCTTTCCAGTCCTTTGTGTATATAAATAATATATAAATAAAATATATAAATAATATTATATTATTTATGAATAAGAAATATTTGAACATTTTTGTCCATCCATTTCCTCTGCATTTCTGCTTTTTTCCTAAGGATTTTTGTATTCTCAAAGTGCAATGAACCCCATTTCCTCATCTGGAACCCTGCCCGGCAAAAGCATCATCTGTGGAGGTTTCTCCAAATACACACCCCTGGCTCCACCCCAGAGCTAGGACCCTAATCTCCTGAGTGGGGTGGGCTCACTCTGGTGGCTCTGGTCCCCCCACTGTGCCAGGACCGATGCTCCCCAGCCTCCTACCTGGCCTGACTGCACTGCACGGACATACAGTCTTGACACAAAGGAAGTTCCCCCTCCTCACGGCACCGACTCCTGACAGGTAGAGCCCAAGGCCTGTTGGCCATCATCTAGGTTCCAACCTTCTTGCTCCATTTTTGTGATTTCTACACTTTCAGGCTACCTGCACTATTATTAACCTAATTTTTTTTTACTCAACTTACTTTTTGTTTCTTGAATTCATTTATTCAAAAAAAAGGAAAATGTATCTCGTTATGCTAAGTTTAAAAAAAAATTTCTTCATGTATAGCAGAGAAAACTTAAAAATAAACACAATGAGTACAAAACCAAGTAAAGACCGTTGCCTCCTTATCCAGACCCGGACCTTTGTTAAAATGGGAGATTAGCAAGCGTCATCCAAGGTATTTAATACCTACCAGCACCACAATCAGGCTCTCTCCTCAACTCAGTCACAAAGATTGAACAGGAATTGAAATAGGACTCTCTCACCATGTGAGTCAATGTTACTTAATACTCTGCTTCGGTAACACACCTACAACCATTTGGTACTGGTCCCCCAGTGGAAAACACTGATCTAGTCCAACTTTCTCCACTTACAGAGGACAAAAGATGCTGAGAGTTCAGGGACAAGCCCAGCCGGCAGGAAAGCAGAACCAAGAATCCAGGTTTCCTGGCTCCTAAGTCTTATTTGATCACTCTGAAAATTTCATTTAAAAAAAAAAAATGTTAGGCAGGAGAGTATATAGGGAGAAAACTGTATTTTTCCTTTGATCTTTGCTTACAGGATAACAAAGCATGTTATGATAGAAGAGAGTAAAGATACAAGCATTTCCTTAAAAAAATTCAATCAACAGGAATTACTGACCATTTACTTCCAAGCCAGATTCTACCCTGTGTGCTGGGCTTATAATAGAGAACAGGAAACAACTTCCAGCCTCTGTCCCCCAAACTGACTGTGTGTGGGCAATGTTCAGATTTAGAGTAGCGTCTGTGGATTGATCATTCATTCATTACTCCACGAACATGGATGAGCACCTACTGTGTGTCAGATTTCCATAAATGATTTTTAATGGGAGCACTGATGCTTTTAGACAATTACTCTGATAACCATACTAATTGCTAAGATTCAAACATAAGAATGGCAGGCTTTAAAAATATCATTCAAGTTAGCTACAGAAAACTGTTTTATAAAATCTATGCTGAAGACATAGAGAATGGACTTGAGGACATGGGGAGGGAGAAGGGTAAGCTGGGATGAAGTGAGAGAGTGGCATGGACATATATACACTACCAAACGTAAAATAGATAGCTAGTAGGAAGCAGCCGCAGAGCACAGGGAGATCAGCTCGGTGCTTTGTGACCACCTAGAGGGGTGGGATAGGGAGGGTGGGAGGGAGACACAAGAGGGAGGAGATATGGGGATATATGTAAATGTATAGCTGATTCACTTAGTTATACAGCAGAAACTAACACACCATTGTAAAGCAATTATACTCCAATAAAGATGCTAAAAAAAATAAATACATTTATAGTGTTTAAAAAAAAACCTATGCTGAACTTCTAAATGGAGGATACAATTTTAAAAGCATTACACAGTTTAGATATTATTACTACTAATAATTAACACAAGCAAGCCAACCATACAATTATTAACAATTAGCTACTATTTATTGGACCCTATGATACACTTGGCATTTGGCTCAACACTTCTGCAGACACTGACATTTAATCCTCACAAGAATCCTGTAAAGGATTATTATCTGTAATGTACAGACTTGGAAGCCAAGGATTATAGAGGTTAAATAAGTTTCCCCAAATCGCATAGTTAATAAATGGTGAGACCTAGATACAAATCCAGATAGCTGGCTGAAAGTTTAAATCTTTCCAAATTTGAAAGGCACGCTTACTAAAGGAAAAATAAATGTTAGGATTTTCTTCACTTTAATGATACCCAAAGAGGAGGGGGAATTTCAAAGCTCCTTCAAAGTTCAACCTCTAGTTTAAGCATCCATTAGCGGTTAAAAAATGGTCAGTGACAGTGTTTTTCCAAACTTTAGAGTGCACCAGAACCACCTGGCGGGCTTGTTAAAACAGAGTGCTGGACCCCACCCCACAGTCTCCCATTCGGTAGGTCTCGGGGAGGCTGAGGATGTGCATTTCGGGTGATGTTCACGCTGCTGCTCTGGAGACCGCACTTCGAGAATCACCTGGTGTGGGGATCATGGGCTTTATAATTAGACTTGGGTCCCAATCTTGACTCTTGTTTTAGGTGTAACCTTGGGCAAGTCACAGAGGCTAAGTTCTTCATCTCTAAAAGAGAAGATCACTATTGGATAAGGTCATTGTGAGGATTATATTAAATGAAATCAGGCATATAATCTGCCAAGTACCCGGCATGAAAAGAGAAAGGAACAGAACTGCGCTTCGGGGGATAGTAATATTTCATCCCACATAATCACATTTGTCTCTTCTATGCATAATGATGTTAGCGGATGTTGGCCGATACAAAAAGGAAGATATATGTGGTGGGAAAACCATCAAAGCCAAACGCCAGCAGGTTAAGAAGGGCCACTCTTGCCCAGCAGCCACAAGAGGTAGTGGTAGCATCGCACAGAAGAATTCATGGATGGCTTGCAGGCAAAACCAGAGGGACCTGAAGCCATCTGGGCTTTTCCTGGGGCTCAATGCAGATTTCATAATTATAAAATAACCATATAACTGTTTGGGCTTTATAAAGCACCTTGCTGTCGAATGGAATACATGGGAAGTGTTAAGTAGTCCTTTTATCTTCTTCTGCCCGATTTGTAAAGTGTTATCTGTGGGGAATATTGTGTGTATGTGTACGTGTGTGTTGTTTGTTGCTGGTTTTATAGTAAGTCACAGAGACAAACCTGGTTGTGAGCTTCTCGTCCAGAAAGAGTGGAATATATTAAGGCTGGAAATTGGCTTTGGGGCTAAATACAGCCCAGTGGTAGGATGGAGTGGAGGGTGTGCTGGGGCACCTTTTCAAGCTGTTGGTGAGTATTTGAAACATTTAAAGGTAGATCCTGGTGCTATGGAGTGGTACTTAAATCATCTGACAAGGGCTGTCTTCGTAAGGCCGTTTGTAAGCTCTTTGGCTAAATAAGAGTGAGGCATATTGTGTGACCCAGCCAAGAGGGACCAAAGAGGGATGGAGATGGCAGAGACCTGCCTGGCCTGCGATTAGCACCTGCGGGGCCATGGCTGATGAGCTTTCACTCCTGCAACTCCAGGCTCCCACAAAGGAGAGTGGAAGGATGGTTTCCCAGGAGCCATGTGGCTTTCACTGCCCCTGGCTCCCTGCTAGCCAGCCCCTCTTATTCATGCCTCAGCTCCCACGCTGGTCTCTCTGACCAGCTCATCTACAGCAGACACTGTGGATCCCCTGGGCGCCCTGCTGTGCCCATGGACAGTCTCCAGACCACACAGGCTTCCCACCTCGTTTCTCTGCCGGGGACTCTCTGGCAGTGGAAACCCACACACAGGGCTGGGTGGAAACACCTGGAGGTTAACATCCCTGGAAGCAGTCCACAACCAATGAGAAGCATACCTCGGTAGATGGACACCCCTGCTTCTTTGCTCCCTGATGGCACAACTGTCCGGCCAGTGCATCAGTGTCTCTCAGAAGGCCCTCGAAGGACTAAGCCCCCTGCCCACGGTGGTGACCCAATCAGTGATGTACCTGCGCTTAGCGTTCCTCCCTTCCCTGCCCCCTCACCATGCCTCCTGGAATCACGGCATAAATAAACCCCTTTCCTCTGGGTCTGCTTTGGGGAGAACCCAAGCACTAAGAACTAAGACATTATCTCAGGTCCTCCTTCCCACCCCCCCGTCTCTCTCTATCACACCGTCCCGTCCCGTTTCCTTCCTGACCACTCTCTGAACAGATCTGCTTTCTCTTCTTACTTCTTCACAAGGGCCGGGCCTGGGCCTGCTCCATCTCCACCACCCGGAACTATGCCTGGCCGGTGCTCAGCAAACATAAATTGACTAAAAGAATAGTATTGGCCACTTGGAAATGGCTTCCTCCTAGAACTGTTTATATAAACAGGAATTATACTCTCACCTCTTAACATCAACTCTCTTTCTTTCCCCAAATATAGCCCTGTCCTAAGACACATCTATGAATAAGCAGAGAGGTTTCATGGAAGGGTTTTGAAATCCAGAGAGCTGTGTGACTTTGGGCAAATTATTTGCCTTCTCTGATCTTCCTTGAGACCATCTCAAGAACTAGGAATAGTATTGCTTATCTAATGGATTTACAGCAAAGGCTAAGAGCTTAGAGATGTAGTAAAATGCCTGGTACTCGGCAGGCATTTAATAAGTGTGAGTTCCCTTCATCCCGTTTCTTCCTCTTATCTTCTCTCTCAACCTTCATAATAAGTCCTACACTCTACAGAGAGAGGGGATTCTTTGAGCACGTCTCTCCATGTCTGAGCTGCCTCCAACCCCTACCCCCTTGCTAATCATCCCTGTCCCTGTATAAACACACACACACACACACACACACACACACACACACACACACACACACACACACACACACACACACACACACACACACACACACACACACACTTGTAGATGGTGTCATTGAGTTACATAGCCAGCACCATATTCTGAATTGTCTTCAACTTCCTGCCTCCATTTAGTAAGCCCTTCTAGGCAGGTCCAGACCCTTCCATGTAGGCTACTTGGCCATTTCACAGATAGGGAGAGTGAGGCCCAGAGAGGGTGGGTGAGTGCTCAAAGCCTCCGTGCTAGGGCAATGCAAGCCTGTCTACTCCTCTCTAGACAACACTACCTTCACCAGGCTCCTAGCAAACTCCAGAGACTACATGGCTGTGACTGAGTAACGCCCTAAGGACCTGTGGAGGTTTGCAGCAATAGATACCCCTGTGCTAAATGGTCCTCCTCTTGCTTTTGTTTAATGAAAATTGATTCAGTGCCCTTGGCAGTGTCCTGGACAAACCCACTGCGGTAGGTATTATGAGCCCATTTAACATTCGAGGAAACTAAGACTCAGAGAAGTTAAGCAGTTTGCTCTCCATCACAGAGTGAATAAGTAGTGGAACCAAGAATCAAATCGAGGTGTGTCTAACCCAGAGCCTAAGTTGTCCTTAGAAGACACGGTCCTTCCTCTCTCTGCTCCCTTGTTCTTCGCTGCTGCTCTCCCAGTGTTTTTCTGTCACAGCCCCGCTCCCTCTCAGCTTTCCTTTTCACAAAAGGCAGGAAACTGAAGTGCATCCACTACATTGCAAGCTCCCTGAGGTTTCCTTCACTCATCTCCAGGCACTGTTAAAAGCTCAGGAAAGATCTGGACAACTGAAGTGAACAAAGCCTCAAGAGGAGTTGACTGGAAGACGTTTTAGCTTCTTTCCAACTCTGGAAGGCTACACCCTGACGGTTCTATTTCAGCTCTGTCAACACATAAGGACAAGCATTTGTAGCCATTCAAAACACTGAACAGCATTATTAAACACCAACAAACGTTCATCCTCAAGAGGGGATTCCACGACCATGGGAGCCAGCGCCTGGGGACTCCACCTTTGCAGGGGAGCCCAGAGGAGCAGCATCTCCATTCGGATCCATCATGTCACAACACAGCTCCAAATGCTCAGCCTTCCTGCCAGGGGCTGAGGCTCTGTGATCAGAAGGTGTTAGGAAAGGAAACAGGCACAGCCACCACGACCGCTCTGGAGCCTTCCTGAGCACCCCAAGAGAACACAGCCTTCCTAACCCTATTAACCACTTAGCTGACCAGTGAAGTCCAAGGGCATCCTCAAGAAATAGCCACACTCACTGAAATCCTGCCCCGTGAGGGTATCCAACAGGGGGTGAGGCATCAGGCCCCAGGACTGTCAGAGAGTCTGGCTCCTTCAAGATGGCCAAGCTGGGTGACAGGTCCTCTGCTGTCTGGTCACCCAGGACAGCCTTAATGCCATCCCTGCTACGCACCTTTCAGCTATCAGAGTGACTTCCTGATCGTGGAACACCCACCCCCACTCAAACACATAGTGCAGTGACTGAGGGTGGACTCTGGAGCTGGGTTGTCTGGGGCCAAGTCCTGGCTCCACTGCTTACTACGTACATGACCTGGGACAAGTCACCCAACCTTTCCATGCTTCAGTTTCCTCAAACATAAGGTAGGAAAAACAACACTCCTTACCTCATAAGGGTTGTAAGAAAATTCATTTATTTATAAAGCACTTCTAAAGTGCCACTGCAGAAGCATTTTATAAGTATTTATCAAATAAATAAGTACTCATCCCATCTCCCAATAACTTCCTAGGACTAGCCTCTTGGAAAACATACCTATTTATTATGCTCTCACACATGCACGCCTCCACTCAATTCATTCTTCTTCCATGCGCTCCCACGGTGTTCTGCCTAGTCACAGCCCGTATCACTCTGGACCACCGTGGTCTATTCCAAGAGCATCTTCACTGTACCTCAGCCACACACTGTATCAGCACTGAGAATGCAATGGTCAGTTCAGAAAGGAGGGGGATACGGGTCACGGTCGCTACGTAACGAAGGCAAGGGTGCAGTGCTAGAGGCACCAGCAGCGGGCACCTTATGGAGGTTATCAGTTATACTATGTCTTAATGATGTTGTCATGATTAAAAGGCATCTGATCCATCTACAGCAAATAGGAATCTCTAGATGTCCACAGGACATGTTCATTCTCAAAAGGGATAAAATGAGAAGCAGAGGGCTTCCCTGGTGGCGCAGTGGTTGAGAATCTGCCTGCCAATGCAGGGGACGCGGGTTTGAGCCCTGGTCCAGGAAGATCCCACATGCCGCGGAGCAACTAGGCCCGTGAGCCACAACTACTGAGCCTGCGCGTCTGGAGCTTGTGCTCCGCAACAAGAGAGGCCGGGACAGTGAGAGGCCCGCGTACCGCGATGAAGAGTGGCCCCCGCTTGCCGCAACTAGAGAAAGCCCTCGCACATAAACACGAAGACCCAACACAGCCAAAAATTAATTAATTAATTATTTTTAAAAAGTAATAAATGTTCAAGTACAATTGGTGTCTTTTAAAAAAAAGTGAGAAGCAGAAAAAAAAGTCAGAGTAAAAACACATATTCCAGGCCCCTTATATTCCAAATCTGCTCCTATTCCTCATAGGACTCCCAAACCTCCTGGCAACTGTCCCCCGTCCCCAAGGCCAGCGGCCACGGGTTCACTCCAGGCTGTTTACAAAGTCTTGTGAAAACTTCCCGCCTCCTGAGCAACTGGCCATGGATTCAGGTCACTCTGGTTCCAGCTGCCTTGGAATCCACAGCCTTTCTGGCAGGCAGATAGATCACTCTGCCTTTCCCTGCCTCACCGAGACTCTCCATCGACTCCAGCTCCACCCACTGATTGGTCAACGGACATCAGAGGGAAGGCACAAATGTTCCCGTGAGAAATTCAAGGCCAGGCCCTAACAGCTGTCTCAGCTGGGGAGGTCTTTTTCACTCTAATTTGGAGGTGATTCTAGCTCATGAAGACTGCTTATTAAGAATGTTGGTTCAACATACCAGCCAAATATAATGCATACATTTTATCTGGATCCTAGCTGAGGAGAAAAAAAAAGCCAGGAACACCTTTTTTGGACAATTGGGGCAATCTGAATATGGACTAGACATTAGATGACAATTATAAATTATTGTTACCTTTCTTAGGTATTATATAAATATCATATCATGGTTATGTAGAAGAGTATCCTTATTTTTAAAAGAAGCATGCTAAAATATGTAAGAAAAAAGCAGCATGTCTGCTAAAGTGGAGAAAAACATGTATCTACATATATGTACACACACATGGATCAAGCATATATGGCAAATGCTTTAGGAAAAAGAATGATCAACTCCTTGTGGCTCTATATAGACCTTATTCATGCACCCTATACAGAGAACTGAAAAAAAAAAAAAGATGCAGAAAGATACATACAATTTATCTCCAAATTTCAAAATTCACCTTGACTTTGCCCTGGGAGGGGAAGAAAATCCCTTGGTCATCCCCACTGCAGCCCTGCCAACACACACTGGAAGGTACCTCCTTTGAGTTCAAAGCCTTAAGAGAAATTCCAGAAAAGCTGGCCTGGAACAGTGTAGAGCTGGCATTCCCCACTAGGAGACTTGGGTTGAAACCCTGCTGCACAGGGTTAGAAGCCACTGAACTTCTGTGGGTCTCACTTTCCTCAAAGTCACGCAGGAGGTGAACAACCCTGCCTCCCAACCCCACAGGCTGAGTCCAAGGACCAGGAGAAAGAAAGCCTGTAAAGGCACCATCTGAACGCCCCTTATTACTGCCTATGTTCACAGGAAGAGAGGCCGAGAATCGCACACGTGGAGAGGTATCGGTGCTCTGTCAAAAGCTTCTCGTGTCAATCTTCTGGAATTGGGCCTCCAAGAATTTACTTTTCAAGCTGTTCGCTACTGGAAAAACACATAATTCTTATAACCCTACATGTTATGGCCCAAGCAATAAAAACACAACTGGCTTTCGATTTTTTTTTTCAACAGGCATTCCCAAAGCAATCTTATATAAATGGTTCTGAAACACGAGGCAGAGATAGAGGGGCTGAGTAGAGAGACAGAACTCAAACAAAGAGTCCTGCCTGGGTCACGGACAAAGAATGCCAAAACCTTGGCCCGTGGCCCCCTGAGCTCCTCGAATCTGACTTGGGCAGAAAACCTCATTCATTTACAATTCATTAAATCTGATCACTGGGACATGGCCTCAGCTGACCTTGCCCCTGTTCCATCTGTGAAATGCAGTCTGGCTAGAGGTAGGGGCCCCACAGAGCACAGGCAAGCTGGCTAACTGGGTGGCCAGGAGACCAGGTTCACTCCTTACCCCACCACTGTGTAACCTTGGACAAGACACCTTCCTTCCCCAGCCTCAATGGTCGTCCCTATCAAACAACAGTGTTGGATTAGAGGCTGTTCCTGTCTCATCCAATTCTAAGATTCTATGATTAGTCCCTTCTTTGGGGAAGTCGTCCTGATCCCTCAAAGAATGTTTGCTGAAAGGAACTGGTATCTGTGAAATTAAAGCATGCTTAATCAACCAAAAGGAACAAACTGTTTTAGAGCACATTTAAAGCACTCATTTCTGTGTCCCAAGGGAGAACAAAACATTAACTCATTTTGATCCATAGGAATTTTCACCTGTTTGCTGTTGGTCTGAGGTAGCTAAGTACTTTACAAACCTGAAAGTAATAAATACTACTATCATTACAGAGAGCAACTTGGGGCATTCACTGCATAGAGTCAGACTCTAGGCTAAGACCTCTATATACCACAGCAATGGCATGATACAGTCTCATTAACTCCACTTTTGTATGAAAAAACTGCAGCTCAGAGAGGTTAAGTAACTTGTCCAACGTCACACAGCAAGCGGTAGAAGTAGGAGTCCAACCGTATTCACTGTGGTAGCATCTGAAGCTAACCTGTCATTTTATAAACACACTCTGGTTTATGAGTGTTACTTGTCTTTCCTTATAGTGGACATCAACTTCGAAAAAGCTTTTTGAGCTATAACTGATGTGCAGTACTATACATTTTTAAATTGTATAACTTGATTTTTGGTATCAGTATACAAACTGTGAAGGGTCACTACAATCAAGACGGTGAACATATCCATCACCCCCAAAAGCTTCCCCTTAACCTCCTCCCCTCACCCATCTCCAGGCAACCACCGATCTGTTTACTATCACAAGATATTACTTTGCATTTTGTAGACTTTTGTATAAACGGAATCAGCACATATTTTTCTGTTTGGCTTTTTCCACTCAGCATAATTATTCTGAGATTCATCCTTGTTGTTGGGCTTATCAAGAATTCCTTTTATTTTTATTGCTGAGTAATATTTCATTGTATGGGATATACCACAATTTGTTTACCTATTCACCTGCTGATGGACACTTGGGACATTTACAGGTTTTGGCTCTTACAAGTAAAGCTTCTGTGAACATTCCTGTACAGGACTCTGTATGTAAATATGCTTTTATTTCTCTTGGGTACCTATCTAGGAGTGGAATGGCTGGGTCATAAGCCAGGGGTACATTTCAATTTTTATGAAGCTGTCAAACTGTTCTCCGAAGTAGTAGTACCATTTTACATTTCTGTTGCTTCATGTTCTCGCCAAAGTTCAGTATAACCAGTCTTTTCAATTTTAGGCGCTTGAATGGGGTTGAACTCATACCTCATTATGGTTTTAATTTTCATTTTCCTAATGATTAATGATGTTGAGCATCCTTTCACGTGCTTACTGAAAAAATCTTTAGTTATGATATAAAAATTTGACAAAAATAACAGTGCTAGTTACCATGTATTACACCGTTACCCTGTAATCCTACTACAGGTATACCTGGAGGTATTAGGGGTTCGGTTCCAGACCATGGCAATAAAGTGAATACCGCACTAAAGTGAGTCACATGAATTTTTTGGTTTGCCAGTGCATACAAACATTACATTTACACTATACTGCAGTCTGTTAAGTGTGCAACAGCACATGTCTAAAAAAAATGTATATACCTTAATTAAAAAATACTTTATTGCTAAACAATGCTAACCATCATCTGAGCTTTCAGCTTTTCAGTCGTAATCTTTCTGCTGGTGGAGGGTTTGAAATATTGTGAGAATTACCAAAATGTGACACAGAGACATGAAGTGAGCAAATGTTGGAATAATGGCGCTGGTAGACTTGCTCAATGCAGGGTTGCCACAAACCTCCAATTCGTAAAAAAAAAAATGCAATAGCTGGGAAGCACAATAAAGTGAGGTATGCCTATATGTGACAGATATGATGCTAAGAGTTTTACATATATTATAGCATCTCACCCTCATAACACATTAATGAGGGCAGTATTAACATCCAGTTTATAGATGGGGAAACAGACTCAGTGAGGTCAGCTAGTTTGGCCTACTTCCCACGATGAGCTGGAGGCAGGGCCAGGTTCCCTTCCAGCTGCTTTACACCCCAGAGGGAGGGCCTGCCATTTACACTGCTCTTGTGCAGGGCTGGCATCCCATCTCTCAGGCACAGTCAGGACTTGGGAGCATAACCAGACAGCGGCCAAAAACAACAAAAAAGAAAAATTTTGTCTCCACTGCAGATAAATGTAACACTGACACTGTTACCTTTCACGCAGTCATTCCCTATTTGCTAGAAACACAGGACAGTTTAGCCAAGGCACACTGTGGCTGAGACCCTGATCAATATACTGATACTGTGTAACATTAAAGGCAAAACAGATATCTGGAAAGTCGTTAACTGAGAGCCTCAAATCTAAGAACGGGCATCAGAACACCAATGCTGAGCACATTTACGGTGCGCTGACAGAATCACTGAAAAGAACTTTATTTTTGTTCCTTAAAGGCAGGTGTCCTTCAAGCTGTTGACTCTTATGTAAGCACTGGAAATGCGTCTGGAGTTTTCCTTAGCCCAGAGACTAAGTTCTAGCACCCAGGGCAAGGCTTCGTGCTGTAAGGGAAAGATGAGCAGCTAGGAGCAGGCCGGCGAGCCTCTCTGGACGTCAGTTTCTTTCTCTGGGCTGCCGATGGCTCATGTGGGATTTCTCCCTAATACCCTTCTAGTGCCGGCATACTGCTGTTTGCACTTAATTGGCAGGAAACACCAAACATGAGAGTGGTAGTAAATGAGACAGTATAACAAGAAGAGCCCTACCTAAGTAGAAGAAATTTTACCTTTGCATTTTACTTTAAATTCTTGCCTTTAGGGGTGGGATAGGGAGGGTGGGAGGGAGGGAGACGCAAGAGGGAAGAGATATGGGAACATATGTATATGTATAACTGATTCACTTTGTTATGAAGCAGAAACTAACACACCATTGTAAAGCAATTATACTCCAATAAAGATGTAAAAAAAAAAAAAATCCTTGCCTTTGAATTGTGGTGTTTTCATTCCATGTCTACAGAATTACATAGCCCTTGGAAGAGCAGTATTCGCATCTCCCGCCATCCTGGACGAGGCCCACGACTCTCCTGCTGATACTCACGATGTGATATCACCTATATATAGCTCCCTTGCACCATCAGAAAACAGGCCAAGCTCCTGAGTTGGCTTCCTTCTTCCTGAGGTCACCACATCCCCCCCGGCTTCCCCTGTGGATGCACTTTTCCAGAGCTTACAGCCTTCTTCTCAGGCTCTGTCCTCTGCCTGGGGAGTCCTTCCACATTTTCCCACTTGGAGAGCTCCTAAACTCACAGGGTCCATGAAGAAGAAGGCCTCTCCTCTCCAAAGACTTACCCCGGTGGCCCCCAGGCAGATTAAGTCACCCTTTACCTGCATTCCCCCTGGCTGGAGTGCTCACCTCCAAGGAGGCCCCTTTCCCACTGTATATCTCACATGGTGAGATATATAGCATCAGCAATGATATACAGCATTGCATATATATCATATATATATGGCGTATATGATACCTAGCACTGCGTCATCAGTAAGCTTGTCTGTTTCCTCCCACTTGACCAGCCCAGCCCAACAGAAAGAGAAAATACATACAACAAATAATTCTGCATGACTACTACAAATATAATAAAGTATAAATAAAATTTTATTCTACCCACATTTCAAGGATCCAATAGCAACATGTGACAAATGGCTACCATTATTAGAGAGCACAGATACAGAACGGTTCCATCCCGGCGGAGCTTCTACTGAAAAGCACTGGTCTAGAATATCTCTTTGGGGAAGACTTCTCAATGGTGGTAAATTTGCTTCTTTAAAGTGCAGTTGATTTCCCTAAATAAGCAAAAGACACTGGGACTGCAGTATGCGGAACACGGACACCACCAGGAATACTGATACTATTGGTTACAAGATGTCACTTCTACCTGATGAGTCACAGCCAACCATGCCACTTATAAGCTGGCTTTGAAGGTCAATGCTGGCTATTAGGAACCCCTCCAATCTATTCTCCCCCTTACCACTTCATCACCCAGTACGACACCTTTTGCTTGAGTCCTTCTGAAATAACTTGATCTACCATTTTCCTGTTTGTATTTGTATATGCTGTTCCTGCCGTGTAGAACATCCTCTCCTGTCACCCTGGCTGACTCATGACCCTTCAACATAGTTCAAGCTTCACCTCCTGTGTGACACCTTCCCTGATGGCCTCTGTGCAGAAGTGGCTGTCCTCCTGTATGCCCCCTGTATATGTACACCCTTCTTCAATCACTCCTTCACTGGCATGTGTCTTGAAGGTAGCAGCTGTCTTTTTCCCTGACTTGGCCAACCACGGTGCCTGGCAAATTGCACATGCTTGACAAATACTAATTGATAGACTTGTGAATGAATGCCTGAACTCCCAAAGTCCCAAGGAGGAGTTCCAACCCTGTGTCCAGCAGTGACAGCATCACCTGAATGTGTGGCCCCTCCAGGTACCACCTCTGAAGGCAGCCCTCCTCGTTGGAATGTGTACATTCCAGGCCATATTTATAACAGGCTTGGCTTATAAACTTTTGAAGCATAGAATGGAAAGAAGTCCATGGACGGCAGCTGAGCCATCCCCCTGCCTTCACAACAAACTCACATCCAAAGCAGGCAAGAAGATAAAAACCTACCTGGCTTTTTACAGAATTCAAAACCACCCCCAACGAGCCATGGCAACCCTGAATCAAGAACTGAGGGTACCTCCCTCTCTGTGCTGCGTCAGTGGCCTCTGTCTGCTGTGTGACTCACCCTGCTGCTTATAAACCACCTGAGCAGCTGGGAACAAGGAAGCTGCGGGGCCCACACCCACGGGGATGAGTACTGCTGCCTCCACGCTCAGAATGGCGCCCACTGTGACCACAGCCCGGGGACGGATGTGATCTCTCCTGCCTCACTCACTCAAAGGCAACGGGGTCCATCAATCCCCAGCTCTTTCCTGTGAGTCAGGGGTGGGTACTGGGTAAGATGGTAAAATCAGATTGGCAGTCAAGAAGCTCGAAATTTGGACTCGATGCTGTGATATGGACTTTACGGTGGGTTCAAGTGCCACTACACAGCCAGTCACCATACATGGTGTGTTGCAGATAACGTCCCAGCCTTATTTCCTCCACTTGAAGTGAAGCTAACGCCCTCCTACAGGGTTGTCTGTAAGGAGGTAGAGAGATTAGGGGCTGCCACACAGCAGTTGAGAAGATATTGGACACCATCCCTGTCTCCTCCCCTTGGCCAGATGTCCCATGAACTAGCTGGCTTTGTGGTTGAGGCAAGGTCCATCCTCCTCTGAGTCCTCAGGTTCTCTAACTACACAGGTGAGCCAAATTATCCCTCAGTTCCCTTCCAGATCCAGGGTGGGAAGGTGTTGGGTATGACAGTTTGGGGTGTGACAATTCCAGTGTGATGCTGTGTGTGTGTGTGTATGTGTGTGCGTGTATGGGGGGGAGAGGGGGAGAGAGGGCGAGGCCTTTTTTTTTTTTTTAGTTCCCTTAATGGAGTAAGGCAGATTGAAATATTTTGATTCCAACCCATTGTGTTCTCTTTGTTCTGTATATATTTTTAAAGCTTATCTTTGTCTTTTAGCTCTTTCAACAATGCAAATCCTCACAATACAAGGTAAAGTTTTTCTCCCTCCCGATGACTTAACATATAAAAAAGAGTTAAACCCTTATTCTCTGTATTTAAATCTTTGATGCTTCCGATAAAACAGGTTGGAAGGGGTTGGAACAGAAAAGCACTCGGTTTATCTGAGTGACTAATAGAAAGAGAAGGCAGGCTTGCTGCCCGCCAAGAAGAACGGCAACCAGAGCGCTTGCAGGGCAGCCTTCTGCCTTGATCACTTCTCAGAACCCTGTCCCTTCTTGAATCCATGGAGTCAGCACTTCCCAAAGAGTTTCTGAAGGAATGCTGCTCTTAGGAGAGGTTCTGCAAACACTTTTTTAAACTCTTATGTTGGGAGTTCGAGAACACTTATGCGCTATTTCCCTCTCATGGAGATTCACATCTGTAGAGTCAAGGCTCTGAGAATTCCTGCAGTGCGAGAACACATTTAACCTGTCTAATTTGGCATTTCTCAAACGTATTTGGACACAAACCAGTGTTTTAATGGGGTTCTTCTCCTTCACGGAAAAAAAGAAAAAAAGCTATTACACCCTTCCACATATCCACACACACACGTAATATGGAAAAAATGCTTGAAACCCTGTTCCAGGAGGCCAGCATGGGGCAGAGGTAACAGCACACATTTCAGAGTCGGATAAAGTCAGGTTCAATTCTAAATCCACCAGCAGGGTAGCCTTAGGGATGTTACTTAACTTTCCATAGCCTCAGCTTTGCCATCAGTGAAAACCCAGCTGATAATATCTAGAGTGGCGCTTGTGTGTGCCTTAGGTGAGACGAGCCCTGCCCTGCACAGAAGTTATCTGCCACACAGAGGAATTTTTTAAATGTGACTCTGTCTCATCTCTCCCCTTTGCAAAATCATATGCGGAGACATTTGAAAACACACTGGTCATTTTTTTAAACGCTCATAAAATTTTAAATCAAATCAAACTATTTTACATAAGAAGCCTTCTTGGAATGTCATTCTATTACCGAGTCTGCAAGTTTTCTTAGAGTCATCCAGAAAAAAAAAAAAAGGCACGGCCGCTTCCATACGCATATATGTGAAGGAGACCGAGTATTTCACACAGCCCTCTGGAATTTAATATCAAGGAATTTGCCTGTGTCAAATAGTACTTTATTTAACGGAATGTGATACCACTTGATACAGTCATAAAGTGCCTTCCTATCAAAATACAGCTGTTATTAACATTACTAACAACTGCTTTATCCCAGTGCATTTTACTGAAGTCATAACGATGGGCACTTTTGGAATAAGTGTCCCTGGCTAATTTTCAGAGGCCTATCTCCCACAGAGAGTTCATATGGTAATTCCAGCGGGGTAAACCCCAGCAGGGTTTTCACCAAGGCAGAATGAAGAGTTTAAAATGCTTGAAAGAGAGTCATCTCCAGGTCACCAATAATTAAATAGGAGCTAAAGGAACAGAATATGGAAAATGCGTAATCTTCCCTGGCTCTAAAATAAAAAAAAAAGGTATCAGGGGACAGTAGGTTTGCAGGGAGACTTGATCTCCATCTACAGTAGGATTCCTTTCAAGTCTGGATGTCTATTTCAAAATACCCATTAAAAGTCTATGATGGACTTTAATTATGAGAGGCAGGTGATAAGAGTGCACTCTCTCCCGTTGTCTGGGGTGGTTTAGAGCTGCTAATCACCCCCTTCTAAGAGGTGCAATGTACAGATACCACTTTAAAGAGGATGGCTGGACTGCCAGGGAGGGCTTCTTACCCCACAGGTGGTGCTGACAGAAAGCGAGTTAAAATACCTTGGGACCCTGCAAAGTGCACTGAAGGGACCTCTTCTTAAAATCAGTGACAGGGCTTCCCTGGTGGAGCAGTGGTTGAAGAGTCCGCCTACCGATGCAGGGGACACGGGTTCGTGACCCGGTCTGGGAAGATCCCACATGCCGTGGAGTGGTTAGGCCCGTGAGCCATGGCCACTGAGCCTGCGCGTCTGGAGCCTGTGCTCCACAATGGGAGAGGCCACAACAGTGAGTGGCCCGCGTACCGCAGGAAAAAAAAAAAAAAAAAAAAGCAGTGACAGTTTTCCCATTAATACACAGTTGTTGGACCAAGGGACTCCCTCATCGCCTCTCACTTCTGAGCCTCCAAGGTCATGTACACACACACACACTCACTCACACACACACACACACACACACACACACACACACACACACACGGTAAAGGACAGCAGAGAAAGGAGCCCATCTTTTTTTTTTTTTTTTTTTTTTGGGGTACGCGGGCCTCACTGTTGTGGCCTCTCCCGTTGCGGAGCACAGGCTCCGGACGCGCAGGCTCAGCAGCCACGGCTCACGGACCCAGCCACTCCGCGGCATGTGGGATCTTCCCGGAGCGGGGCACGAACCCGTGTCCCCTGCATCGGCAGGCAGACTCTCAACCACTGTGCCACCAGGGAAGCCCGAGCCCATCTTAACAGAAGCAGCCAACTCTAGAATCAGAAAGACCTGAATTTGAATCTTGACTCCCTCACTTCCTGCTGTGCGGTCTTAGGTAAGTTACTTAACCTCTCTGAGCCTCCACTGTCTGTCTGTAAAATGGAGACAAGAATACCTGCCACCTAAATTTAATGAGGCCCCTGATAATAGGCTACCTCATAATGTCATCCAGCCCTAGGAAAGCAGAAGCCTTGGAGTCTGTGTTTGTCTGACTCCATTGTTTCCTGTATAGCAACTCCCTCCGCCCTGAGAGAGAAACTTGCTGGAGAGGCCGGCTGAGAAAGAAAAACGATAAATTATTCAGAGGCATTAACATCAAGTCTGATGTAGGTATAAAAATAGTTACAAAACACCACAATCCTCTTGTTTTCATTACAGCAACCTTGCCTCCCTGGGAGGAACAGGAGGGGCTAGGGTCTGGCCTGAGGCTGGGGCTTGGGCCTGGGGCAGGAAAGCCTCATCAGGCTTCAGTTTTGCTCTTCTAACTACTCATCTTCCAACAAAGACCAGGAAGGCACTTGCTTGTCACCTCTTTATTTTAAACCAGGCTTCGGATAGGCTGGCTTAGCTTGGAATTGACAGTATGCTCAGCTATCGGAGCAGCGAGAATTCTCTACATCTTGCCTTCTGTGAGCTCTCCAGGGATGCTGGGCCTGATCCCAAAGCTCGGATGCCAAGGAGCTGGCTGGTAGGCTGCCCTCAGCCTAATCCCTCTAGGAGTCCCACGCCACGGGCCTGTGTCGCCCAGAAGGACTATGCTGTTCCCAAAGGCACATATTCTGGGAAGAGAACAGGAAGAATCCAGCTGGAGTTAATGTTTACTAAGCACCTACTCTGTGCCAGGCACCCTGCCAGACACTTCACCTATTATTGCCTCTGACAGCCCTCACAACAAATCCCTAATTAGTTGAAAGCCTGTACATTTCACAGGTGAGGAAACTGAGATTCAGGGAAGTTAAGGGACTTCCACCAAAGAGTCAGGGCTCAGACTGAGATAACCTGACTCCCAAGCTTGCTCTCTCCCCCACCCCCTCCATAAGAGCAGAGCATGTGGTATGAAAAGGTCTTCATGAAATATTCAGCTGCCTTTGTAGCTCCTGTTGCCTCCAGGCCAGATCTGAACGCTTACTCAGGGCTTTTTTTTTTTTTGGCAGGGGAGCTACATGGAAACAATTTCCAATTCATACTTAACAAGACAGGGAAAAGGGCCTGTTCTTGGCCTGCTCCAGGTTTGGGGGAAATCTATGCTCACACCAGAAACAGTAGGCACGGAGCGGGACTTGAGGGAGGGTTAAATGGGAGGCCAGAATCAAACCTACTGCTTCCATGAGCCAAGGGTCTCAGAGAGTCTCTTTGGCCAACTTTGCAGGAGAGAAAAGGGGAGTGATTGGCAAGTGAGAGGAAGCCCCGGAGGACAGAGGAGGAATATGATCGTAATATTTCTTGTCCTTTTGAAAAACATATTCTCACCCTTCAAGTCTGACCCCAAACACTTCTTTCTGTTGGAATCTTGTTTTGCCTCCCCCAGACAACCTGGGTATGAGAGTTCTTTCTCAGATGTGTCTCCCTGGTGCCCGGCTGTGCTGGAGGCCCGATTAACGTTACTCCGTTTCCTCCTTAAAGCAGGTCCTGTTACTCCATATTAAAGATGAAGGAACTAAGACTGAGAGGTTACTGAATCTGCCAAAGGTCATACAAACTAGCGCAGCGGATCTCAACCAGGGACCACTCCGCCACTACAAAGAATCGTCCAGTTAATGGTGCCAAAACGAAGAACGCGTGGGCAAGGGATGGCTCAGCCAGGATTTAAACAAGGTCGGCCTGACTCTCCAACTCACCACGTCTGATAATACTCTTATGCTATCGTAAGAACCTTTAGGTCTGAGTGGATTCCCCTGCCCTTCTGTCCTGAAGGACACCTACTGCAGGTTACAGCTCACTCAGCAAGCTTTAATGGACTGATTCATCAGGATACTCCCTAACGGTGCCAAGGATCTAGATGAGCAGCCTCAGCAAAGGGAGCCAGCCGTTCTGTAACTGAATCTTTAGAGTCCAGCTTCCCACCGCCTACAGGAAGCTTCTCCTCCATACTCTGACAGCCCCTGCTTGCACTCCTCCCACAATGGGGAGCTCACTCCCTTTACAGGCAGTGCAATACTTGGTAGGATGTTCTCCCTGATACCGAACTGAAGCCAGCTCTCCACCCAGCTCTGGCCTACCTTGGCCTCTGGAGCCCTTGGGGAAAGATTGCTGGTTAGCTCCTAAGAAACCAGCCCCAGAGTCCTGGTCAGGTTTTCCTGACTGCTGGAACGGTGAAGTAGAAGAACACAGATGTGGAGCCAGAAAGATCCAGACTCAAATTCTGGCTCCATTGCTCACAGAGCTGGTAACGGAGCATTGCAAGTCAGCCTGGCAGAGCTGCAATGTTCAGCACACAGTAGGGATCAAACGGCCTATCTTAGCTGACCTGGCACCCCCTCTGCTGTGAGCTCTGTGACATCTGCTGGCCTTCCCCATGTCACATCCTCTCTCTGGCCTCTGCCTGCCTGCCTGCCTCTGGGGTCCACTTCTGAACAAGTAACTTGAATTTCACGATTATTAAGGGATGGGAAACTGAGATGAGTGACAACACCAAATCAAGAAATGACAACCATGAGAGTTACCATGGCAACACTTTAACTTGAAAAGTTCCAAGAATGTGCTGTAAATGATAGGCATTCCACCCACCCATCCCCGGCCCCGCCCCCCCCAAACATACACATACACACACACACACACACACACACACACACACACGCGCGCACACACACACACCGGCCCAAAGGTGGGGGCCTTAGAAACTTGTTTGGTGCCTGAGACAATCACCCAAACTCTGGTGTAGAATGAATTTCCAGCCTATTTCCACCTTCAGGGGTAGGTTATGAAGGGAACTTCTCTTTCTAGGAACCTTAATTAATTTTAGCTACAAGGCACCAGTCATCAGTGCAGGTAGGTGTCGGGAGAGGCTGCACATCTTCTATTAAAAGTTTTAGCTGAAAATTCAGAGACAGCTGAAGATGGTGTGTATCTTTTTCTTTCTTTTTTTTTTTTTTTTGCGGTATGTGGGCATCTCACTGTTGTGGCCTCTCCCGTTGCGGAGCACAGGCTCCGGACGCACAGGCTCAGCGGCCATGGCTCACGGGCCCAGCCGCTCCGCGGCATGTGGGATCTTCCCGGACCGGGGCACGAACCCGCGTCCCCTGCATCGGCATGTGGACTCTCAACCACTGCACCACCAGGGAAGCCCGATGGTGCGTATCTTGCTCCTGCCACAAAGGAGAGTGGACAAGCTCCCCACCCCTCCACTTCCCGTGGACTAACTACAGAACAGCTCCTGCAGACGGACATCTCCTTTACGGTCAGGTAGATCTGGGCAGGAACCCTGGCTCCCTGACTCACTGGTGGCGGTGCGGGGGTGACCTTGGGTAAGAGGTCGAACCTCTGTGAACCCCATTTCCTCCTCTGGAAAATGCGAAAAACAAGACCTCAGCTTGAGGGCTGTGAAGACTCAAGAGGTCATGTAGGCCAAACGCAGCACAGAATTCAGCAAAGATTGAGAGACTCTTCTTGAGAGTGGCAGACACTCTCTAGGCACTGGGGTTACCTCAGTGAACAAAACACCAAGATGGCTGCCTCGTGGAGACGCACCATGGTCCCGAGAGGCTAAACAGACAAATGGAAAACAGCCAGACATATATGAAAACAGAAATCTGATCCCCCAAGCTCTGCAGGAACCAGCCCCCCATGGTCAGGACTTGGTCAGTAACCTGCCAGCTTTCCTAATTTTTCCTCCCGTCCACATCAGGACCAATGAGAAAAGACAAATACGCTTCCCAAACCAAACACATAAGACGGCCCGCTCCCAGCTTCCTCAGGCCAACAGCCTCCAATCAAAGCAGCGCTCAAGCCTTCCCCTGTTTTCACTGTCAACCTTCCCCACTTCCCTGCCTGCCTTTGAGTCTCACCCAAGGCTCATGATGGTGGCCGGTTCCCTTGTTACAGCCGGCTCTGAATAAAGAGCCTCTGCCTGCTCTCAGCTGGGCGGCCTTTATTGATGTCCACAGCCCATACGCATAACAAAGAAGTAAATTATAGAGCATGTTCTGCCCTTGAACTGGACCCCCAGTCCTGCCCTCAGATTATTCTTAACGCAGCAGCCAGAGTGATCTTGTTAAAATCGTAACACACGGCTTCCCTGGTGGCGCAGTGGTTGAGAGTCCGCCTGCCACTGCAGGGGTCACGGGTTCGTGCCCGGTCTGGGAAGATCCCACATGCCGCGGAGCGGCTGGGCCCGTGAGCCATGGCCGCTGAGCCTGCGCGTCCGGAGCCTGTGCTCTGCAACGGGAGAGGCCACAACAGTGAGAGGCCTGCGTATCGCAAAAAAAAAAAAAAAAAAAAAGTCGTAACGCATAGTATTTAACACCATGGAAAGAAGAAAATACACAGGGTAGGAGGGGTCTGGAAAACTAGGGGCAGGGAAGGGGGTTCACCAATGCAACAGGATTGTCAGGGTGGGCCTTGAGGAGAAGGTGATGGAGGAGCAAAGACTTGGAGGTGGGCAGCTAGCCATGCAGATGTCCAGGGGAAGAACACTCCAGGCAGAAGTCGTAGCCTTGAGGCAGGAGTGGGCCTGAAGTGTTCCAACAGAGCAGGAGGTGGGGTCAGAGATGCCGGGGAGACTTGGCATGGACTCCTCCACGTTGGAGGAGTCCACCTCCTTTGTAGGTCGTGTAAGGACTATGACCTTTACTCCAAGGCCAACGGGGAGCCATTAGAGAGTTTTGAGTAGAGGGGTGACTCGTTCTGATTCACGTCTTAATGGGATCACTCTAGCTGCTGTGTTGAGAATGAAGTGCAAGGGGGTGAGTACAGAAGCAGCAGCCCAGTGAGGGAAGCTATGCAGTCCTCCAGGTACAAGAAGATGGGGCTCCGACCAGGGTGGCTGAAGTGCAGGTGGTGGGAATGGTCAGGCTCTGGATATATTTTGATTATGAGCCTAAAGTTTGGGAGACACCGTGTTAGTGGCTTTCTTCTCCCTTTCCCTCTTCCCTCAAAAATACAGACATCTTCACAGATCCAGGAAGCACACTGCGGTCCTGGTCACCCTGACAGCCCGATGACCATCGCGCTGAGCACGGATGCCATTCCACACACACTGGCCAGGAGCTGGGGTGCCAGTGGGGCACGTCTGCTCTGGGTGCCTCCAGTGATACCCTGGCCCTGCTGGTGAGTGACAGCGCCCCACATGAAGTGTGAGCACTGATCACTTCCTTGATCTAACTCTTAGCAAACAAGAGGGAATTTAAACTGGGCTCAATCCTTCCCCGGGACCATTTAGCATCACATATCAAAAGCCTTAAAAAAAAAAAAAAAAAAAAAAAAAAGCTGCATACTCTTTGACCCAGCAATTTCAAGTAAAGAAATTGGGCTGAAGGAAATAAACAGACAAGCACATTAAAATGTTGATCTCAGCATTACTGACAGTGGTAAGAAACTGAAAACAGCAACAGGAACTTGGTTAAACAAATAATGACATATCCTTGTGACGGACTACTACGTCGCTATTTAAAGTCATTTTGGAGAGAAGGTTTAATGGCGTGGGGAAATGTGATATACTAAGGTTGCAAAACCTTGGTATAATCTATACAATCTGCTCCAAATGGTGGGGGAGGGGGTTGGGGGAGGGGGAGTAGGATTATATGTGGCCTCAATATTGGAGAGAAAACCAAAAGGCTGGGAGGAGCAACCTCTACATGGCAGGGTCATGGGTCATTTTCATTTGTTCTCTGGATTATCTTAGGTTTCTAAAATTTTCTGTTGTGTACAGGTACTACTGGTGTAATCAGAAAAAAAAAATCACATGAAATAAAAACATGATAAACGTGATAAAATTTTCAAAGTAATATTTATCTTAGCAATAAAAATAACTACCTATTCCACAATGTGTCATGAGGTTTAATTAGTTTGAGGACATGAAAGAAGCCTGAAGAGGACAATGTAGTACGTGGAACTGGAATCTCTCTGTGACACTATGAAAATGGCCAGTGTTTACTAGGTCTAGCGCCCCCTGCATATTCCACCACTGAGGCCACCACAATACGACAAAGAGATGCGCAGATCTGATGGACTGCACTCACTCTGATACTCCACGCGTGGTAGTCCTGAACTTGGGGAGATGAGAAGGAGGAGGGAGCAGGAAGGAAGATCAAGGTTTTAGAACCAGTGGGCCTTCAACAAACAGCATCAGCATCTCCTGGGAGCTTATTAGAAATGCAGAGTCTCAGGCCCACGCTCCCGCTGACTGAATCAGAACCCATGCTTGGAAGAGTCCCCAGGCAGTGCCCATGCATGTTAAGTTTCAAAGGCCCTCTCCAGAACACAGCATGTTTTCCCAGCTTGGGGCACGGAGGTGGGGTGTGGTTTGAGATGATCTCAAGTAGGAGGATTTCTCAAGCAAATATTAATTACCCAAAAGATGTAAAAATCACCCAAACCATCCACAGGTGCAGAGTCTCCGAGCCTTTGGGCCATATCAGGACTCTGGCACCAACCCTGAAGAGCTGCTTCCATCTCATTAGCCTTTTACAGGAAGTGGAACCGGATCAGGCATTCCCTTTTCTACCCAGGGAATCCTGAGGCCCCGCTGGCTGGGTGGAGAGCTGTGCATGAATAGTTAATAGCGCTCTGCCCAGAAACAAACATAAAAGGAGCAAAACCAGGTCAAAGCAGTATCACAACATCTCCAGGCGAGGGCTAGGCCTTTTCTAGCACTCAGAACATAACTGTGTTGGAACAAGAGGATAGGCTGGGAGACAAGGCTACTTTTCTAACCCTTGAAGATGCCCCAGTTTGCCAGAAGGCCCCGGGGGAAGGGTGGGAAAGAAGCCTTGACTGCTATATCCGTAGTCCCACGGCTCAAATAAATTAGGTCACCTGCCTCATACATAAATTCCTCAACAAAAGATCACTTTACACTCTTTGAAGAAGGGAGGAAACAAACATGTCACGAGGTTCTACACTCTGCACCATTTCTCAGTCTCGGCTACACCTTGGCATCACCTGGGGAGCTTTGCAGAGCTCTGATGCCTGGGTCCCAGCCAGAGCCGTTATAGGGCACTCGGAGGTGGGGCTGGGGTGCTGGTCATTGATAAGAGTCCCCAGGTGATGCTAAGGTACAGCCAAGGCTGGAACTCGAAATCTAGCACCTGCCGACCGCTCAGAGAAGCAGGTGGGGAATGATTCTGACCACGCTGGTGCAGAGTGGCAAAGGGACAGAGCTGGAATCAGAACCAGGATGGTTTTTCCGCTTCTACAGGCACCTCCATTTTCAGAAGGCAGGGATGCCAGAGGTCCTCTCGGAGTCTGACCTGCAAAAACCTGAATAGGCTTCCTTGAACCCTCCCAAGCACCCAGACTGCCCCCCCACACACATGCACACCTATGTCCACCGCTGAACTATGATGACAGTTCAGTCAAGGCTCTGGAAGGAAGAATCACAGGACCAGGAGGTGAGTGGGTGAGGAGATAACAGGAAGGAAAAATAGCGATGCCAAGAGCTGCCATTCACACAGAAGACGCTGCCTGTGAGGCACTCTACAGGCTTCACCAACCCCACACCAACCCTTTGAGGTAGAGACTTCTAGTTTCCATTTTATAAATGAAAAAAAGAATGTTGAAAGCTCAGAGAAGTAACTTACTGGAACTCATACAGCTACCAGGAGACGAACAGCGAATTCAACCCAAAATCCATTGGCACTGACTACTGTCTTACATGGCTTTAAAAAGTACTTAACTGAAGTACCTGGGAGAACCATCCGTAGTGGAGGAAAAAGAACTCATGACTCTGGTGACCCTCAAGAAGTTACTTTGAAGGCTCTGGAAATAACGATGCTCATTCAACAATGACAAGGACTCACAAAACTGCCACATTCTTTCATGATAATCCTCTCAACATCCTTACCCAGTAATCATTATTATTCCCAATTTATGTATAAGGAAACTAAGGCGTGGAGACATTAAGTAACTTGCCGAGGTCCCACAGCAATAAAGTATCAGGATTGGCAGCGGGGCCATCCACAAATCCAGGGTCTCTTTCAAGCTACCAAGAGGGGAAGTGTGGGAGGAGACCTTTCAAGAGGGCAAAAAGTGAGCTGGACCACAGCGTCCTGGATACGTCCTGGAAAGTGTTTCTAGGCCGAGCATCCCTGCCTCTGTCACTCTATCAGGACTACTTTTTAGTTAGGCATCTTTTTGCTATAATCATTCAACCTGCATAAAAGGAATGTCCACTTTATTTATTCCTGGAGAGGGACGAGTGCATGGCTGGGAAATGTTGAGGGGTTTACACCGGATTAGGATGAAGTGCATCCCAGGGAAAGCAATACACAAAGGAAAACGGCCCAGGCAGCAACAGAGCTTGCCAGCCTGTACCAGAGACGGCGCATGACTCAGCATCAGCCAGGAATCGGCTGAGTCCCAGCTCTGCAAACCCGAACCCACGTGACAGGGACAAGTCTTGCAACCACCAGATGCCACACTCCTTCGTCAGGAAAGTAGGGATCCTGCCAACCTCCAGAGAGCATCCTGGGGGACAAAGTGGCTGACGTTCTCAATGGCCCCAAAGTCACCTGCATCATTACTTACCTGTGTGTGCCAGGTGTTCTGCTGAATGAACACTTAATCCTCACAGCCGTGTGATATGAGATGGGCTCCGCTGCTTTCCCGATTTCACAGATGAGGACTCTGAGGCCCAGAAGGGTTGCCCGAGGTCACACAGCCAGGAGGTGAGGGTCAGGGTCTGACCCAGTTCTTTCGGGCTCCAAAGCTGATGTTCTCCCCCAATACTCCAGGCTGCTTAGTCGTAATCACCTCGGAGCGCTCACCGTAGAAACTGACTTCAGGGTCTGTAAAGAGCAATTCAGGTTGGATGCTAGGAAGCACGTCCAGGCCTTGACGGCAGACAAACACTAGACAGGATAAGCCAGAAATTCCAAACTGCTAGAAAGGGCAGATTAGGAACAGCTGGGAGTCCCTGACCGCACAGCACAGGGGAGAGCACAGGGCCCCGGGGGGGCACACAGTTGTCAAACTTTATAGGTTAGTTAAGTTAAAAAAAAAAAAAAAAGTAAAATAAAATAAAACACAAAATTTAGGGGAAAAAGCTAAACTGATTCTCTCAAAATCATCAAAAATTCTATTAATTCACAGGTTACAACCTTTAATACTTTGTCTACTTCTTTTCAGCCCTGTTTCAACAGATGTCTGCTTTGAAAAATATATTTGGGATTTAACAGTAGAGTGTTCAGTATTTTTCTAAACATAAATTGTATTGTGGCATTTTCCCATGACACAAAAAACATGTCAGAAACAACATTTAATCTTTGTATAATATCCCACTGCTTGGCTCTGACATATTTTACTTGTCCAGTCCAATTGTTTTTCTTCTTTTTTCACCATTATAAGTAACACTACAATGAACATTTTTATTCTTACATCTTTTCTGCCCATCTCTGATTATTTTCTTTGGCGAGATTCCTAGAATTGGAATACTGGGATAAGGGGAGTAAGTGTTTCTAGGACTACTGACAGTTATAGCCAAATTGCTTTCCTAAAAGCGTATGTTAATTTGCTTTCCACCAGCAGCAAAGGAGAATATCTGTCTCCCAGCACCTTCTGCAGAATCTAACATTGTCTTTCAAACAATCTTGGCTAGTAAGCGAAAAATAGTAGCATGAACCTGCAAAGAGGCACAGAGACTTTAAATAACCTACCTCTAGTCATAGAACCCGTACGTGGATGAACAGGGATTTGAACTGAAGTCTGAGCTCCAACGGGTTGGGTCCCTACCCACCACCCAGAAGGACCCAGCCACAGCTTGGGTTATACAATGGCTGTCCAATATCAGGTATCCTTTTAGGCTATTTTACATGAGAGTTCCAGAAGGGCAAGGACCTTTGCCTTAGCCTTTGATTATCCCAAGCTTCTAGACCAACAATGTCCAAAAGAACTCTCTGCGATGATGGAAATGATCTGTATCTGGGCTGTCTGATAGGGGAGCCACTATCCTCTCTTGAGTGCTTGAAATGTGGCTAGTGCAACTGAGGAAATGTATTATTAATGTGACTTAATTTTAATTAAATTTAACTTAACTTGTGACTAGTGACCACCACCTTGTACAGCACAGCTCTGGAGTTACCTAGTGTACCACCGAGTATTTATTAAGTGACAAACTCATGGAGTCCCCTAATGTCACCTACCTCTATCACCCTTCCTGAAAGGCAAGAGTTTGCTTCTTCTACCCTTATCGCTGTGTGTCCGTTTGTTCTCTCAGATGCAGGGTTAATGCTATTTATCTGCCGTGTGGGGGTGATGTGAAGATCAGCTAATTAATGTATGCAAAGAGCTGCACTGCTGACTGGTTCTCAGAATAACTGCACGTTAATAAAACGTTTCAATGACCAATACTCATCCAGAGGCCAAAGCAGGGCTGGGTTTATTTAGTAAAAGGCTGGTTTCTCTCACTCATCCTGAACCAGATCCTTCCACTGTGGCTCTCATCAGTGCAAAGTCCTTTTATTTGAAAGATTTCACCAATCGGAAGATACTGAAATTTACCTTCACCATGGTTTTGATGTCACAGTTTGACGAATACATTAATAATACAAACAAGACTGGGGAGGGCGGATATTTAACCAACTTGAACAAATTGCTTTTAAGCTCTTAAGCGCTTTAATTGCTTGCATGACAATGATGCGAATTTTTAAATGTCTTGATCCACTCTTAGGTAGGCCCAGTAAAAGCACCTCTAAAGGGAAACACTTTGCTAAGCACTCAGTTTTAATCATGTGGCATTCTAGAAAGTTACAAAGTTGCCACGCTAAGAAAAATAAGGTTTGCGGGCCAAGAAGTGTATGATCAAATGCTGGGCCTTGGTGTGTGCCCCTGGGCGGATGGCTTGACTTTCTGAGCTTGTCTCCCCATCCAGAACATGGCCCGGAACAGCAGCTACCTGACACACAGAAGGCACTCGGTTTTGCTCCTGCCCCATCCTTCCACTTCCTGGACAACCACGGGATGAGAGGATTGACAATGTCCCTGCCCACCCTGCCTGGGGAAATGAAGATGCCAATTCTCAAAGCCCCAAAGGCAAGAACGGACACATCCTTTACAACACCAAACTATAAATATAAGACCGTTCCCCCTGACATCTGGAGGTCACTATTATCACTTTCTGTAATAATGTCAGAGCAGGAAGCAGCTTGAAACCTTGCTACTCCAAGCTGGACTATGGACCAGCAGCAAAGCATCCCCTGGGAGCTTGTCAGAAATGCAGATTCTTGGGCCCCAAGAATCTTCAGACCTACTACAGACCTACTGAATTAGAACCTGCATTGTAACAAGATTCTTGGGTAAGGTGTGTTCATATTAAAGTTTGAGAAGCACTACCTAATAAAACATCAAATCTACTCTCCTCTCCCAACCTAATCTTCTAGAGAGGGAAACTGATTCCAGGAATGGGCAAGTGTTTTACCGGAGCCATAAGTATTAGCTCCAACTCTTTGGTTTGACTTTCAAAGAGTTCAAAGACCAGACTTTTAGAAATCAACAATCATTCCACAGCGAGAAAATGGGGTCTTTATGAGACAAACATCCTTAAAACCTAGGGTTCTTGACAATTATAATGAATAGTCAGTTGCATCTGATATGCTTTCCCTACCGTGGGCCCAGGCCACAGGGCTACCACTCATTGGCAAAGCAAATGCAGGACTCAGGGGACAGGGACGAGGGGACACGGGACACCTGCTCTTGAGATCCTGCTACATTGATGTCCCGTTTCCTTTTTGTTTTCCAAATGAAAGAAAAGCCCCGATTTGAGGTTTGGAATGTGACAAAGAACAAAAATATTCTCTCACCTTCCCTAGTGAAACTGGAGTGGAATCAGTATCAAGGCAGCATCTAAACACTTGTCAGAATTCAGAGTCTGTGATCAGCAAAGTGGGTTTCCTTTATGGTGACCACACCATCAGACAATGCTGAGGTGTCCTCTCCATCCCATCTAAAGGAACTCCTGATGTCTCCTGCTGAGCCTGGGGACACCTTGGTAATGGGAGGACAGGACTTCCCCCACTGGCTGCACGGAACCCTTTGTCAGATGACGAGTCATCTAACCACAGGGAACAAATCTTTTCTGGGTCACAGAAATCTGACACGTGAAAGAGGAAGGCTGACAAACACACCCTCAGATTGAACTGGCCCAGGCAAGGATGGGACAAGAGTAGAGCCCAATTACTACCACTTTGGAAACAGCAATATCGGCATTTTTTTTTTTTTTTTGTGCCCAGGGATCATGAAGTGAGACATTTAGGCTGACTTTCCCAATAAATGCTGTGCAGGGTAGGGTGGGGTTAGGAGGGTGGATAAGCTTACTGTGGGGTGATTTCCTTACTAAGCTTTTCTAAGGCTTCTGAACCAAAAAAAAAAAAAAAAAAGAAAGAAAAGAAAGGCAGGGGGGAATCCAAATGCAAAGACACACTCACTTCTCTGAGAACTGTTTGTCGTTCACCAGGGAGCCAGCCCCACCTACAATACAGAGACACATATTTACATATTTCAACTCCATTGCTGGCTGAAGGGCTACAGAGAGTGAAGACTCATTCGAAGAAAAATGTTCTTGGAAAAAAGATTTGCCTAACAGTTTAGCAGAACAGCTCAAAGTTATGCAAATCCCCTGCTTGAGGTTTGTTTATCACCCCTACCTTCCTCTACTACCTAAGCTCCCAAGAGGGATTGCAAAGTAAGCTGTCATAGTCTGGTTAAAAAAATGAAGTAGAAATCACAGTAGACCCTACTGCTTCTCATGTGTGACAGAAGTCTCACCATGGCATATGCCTCTGACCCTACAATCCCACTTTCTAGGGATTTATCTTAAGGAAATACTAAAATTACACAGTGTGTACAAGAATAATTACTGCAGCTTTGTGATAATAACCAAAAAAAACTAAAAATAAACGAAAAGTCAAAATTTGGGTACTGTTCAACTAAATTATGCCAATTAAAGCACTGGGGTTCTGTGTAGCCATTAAAAATGTTGCCATTGGGGGAAAAGTTATAACATGGAAAGCTTTATCATTAAAGGAAAATAAACATTCAAAATATTGTAACTATGATCTCACTTTTTTCTACAGTCAGAAAGAGAAGTCACAAGGTACAACCCAAAATGTGGTGAAACATTTTCTTTTTGCTTTTCTCTATATTGTCTTACTTTGCTACAGTGAACATGTATTGCTTTGGTAATTAGAATAAAGACAATAAAAGTCAGGAAAATAACTGTGACAAAGTAAAAATATATAACCTACAGAGGACTAAGCCTCTACATTTACAGTTTCATGAGAAGCCTTCCTTATGGAAAACTATAAATTCAGGGATCCACGCATGCTTGGTTCCCTGGGAACTGGGGCATGTGTCACTTTCAAAGTGGCCCCCATAGCGGTCTGTCAGCGCAAAGTAAAGATGGAGCGATTTAGTTTTCAGTTACAATAAGCCAGGCTGATAGACCATGTAAGAACTCAGGTAAAAAAAAAAAAAAAATTGGCCCTGAAATTGACGTTGATTTACCCTGCTAGGCTCTTGGAATCAAACCTGCAAGGAGGTGATTTAAATCCCATTGTTCTTATGTTTTATGTTTTACATTTCTGGACGTGGGAGAATGTATTGGGACAGGAACAGCAGGAGGGTTGGGGTCCAGGTAGAGCAGCCGTTCATTAGAACTACACCGGCAGCTAAGTACCCAGGTGAGGATTGTACTGTGCGCTTAGTAGGTTTCATTTTCCTTCAAACTATGACATTTAAAGAGTCAGCAGGCATCTCAAACTGAGTCCCTTGCTTGTGTTGCCCAACAGTATCTTGAATTCTTAATCACTTTCTTTCCCATATTTGTAATTTTTGATCTGGAAATATCAGGTTACGCAACATGCCAACCTGCACAACAATGTAATTCTGTCAGAAAAAAAAGGACCCAATGAGGGAGAAATTCTAACAAAACTGGAAATGACTTTTCTAAGAAAAGAGAAGATATTTTGGTTTCAAGCATTTGAGCTGTTTTTAAATAGACTGTGGATGCAATATTGCTGGTTCTTCTGGGGCTGTTGAGTTCCCTGCCCATTCCCCACCCTCAAATGCACAATGTTCCAAAGGGATGAAGGAGGTGGGAGGGAATGACCATCTGTGAATGGCCTGCAGCGTGTCAGAGGTTTTATGGACCTTAATCCTTACAGTGTTGTAAACCAGACAATATCTTCCTATTTTACAAGCAAGAGAACTGAAGTTCCAAAGGTAATTTGCCTAAGGCCACAGAGTCATGACTCCCCTCCAGAAAATTAAGGGGTTAAAGCCACATCCTATCAGTTTACTGCCACAAAACCAGAGAGGGTTGAGGAGATTCTACGACCTAGAGTCAGATCTATTGGAAGAGAGCCTTTGGAGATCTAAATCACCCTCTCTTACAATACCCAGCCTTCTACTGCAACACTCGTTTCTACGGAGTTCACTACCTCGTATTCCAGATCGTTCCATTCGCTTCTAGAACTGTCTTCTGATGGTTCTTTTTAAGGCTGAGCCTTGATTCTGCCCCCTGGGCCCCCGCACTGAGCAAGGCTGATCCCGTTTCCCCCACAGTCCATCAGGATGATTCACTGGCCTACTGCCCCCATTCCACCCCCCTTCCGCCCCAAAAGAGAGGCCTTGATACTAGCAGGCTGACAGATGAATCCAAGAGACCTCTCTAGAAAACTGAACCTCTCCGTCCCTGACAACTTCCCCACCACAGAAGATGGCGAACTCACACACCAACCTGCACACTGCCCCCACTCAAAGACACGTGGTAGGAACAAAACCTTCCCTGAATTAGTCCCCTAAAACTATATGAACGTCTCCATCCTAAGTCCTGAAGAACGTGGGGACGTCCAAATATCCAAACATTCGCAAAGCAGGGCCGAGAGGAGACACACATTCACCTCAGGAAAGTCAGCTCCGACTGGTCCAATTCCACCAGGTGAAAGGACTTCCCATCCTCACCGTCACCAGAGAAAACAGATTGCTTCTCAACGCGCCCTTCTAACGCCTACAAAGAGAGGAATCTCCTTTGCCAGATGACTGGCCTCGCCGCGCACCTCCCCTCCCAGGCGCGCGCGCGAACACACACTCGAGCGCGCGCGCGCTTCCACTGCCACCACCTGTGAAAACATCTCCTGTAACTTTGGCGAAGAGAGCTCCCGGCAAAGCTGAGCGGCAGGGCGCCGGGAGCGCGCCGGGGGTGGTGAGGGTGGAGGGCCGGGCGAGGAAAGGGGAGGGACGCGCCGCCTGCACTCCGCGCCGCGGGCTGGAACTTGGCCTGGAACGCGGCGGTCTCGGCTCGGGTTTCCCGCCCCGGCCCCGCCCACCCAGCGGCCCAGCTCGCGCGGACTGCGGCTCGGCTCGCTGAGGAGCCTCAAGCCGGGGAGCACGGGCAGGCGTCTGGGGGAGCGCGACTGGGCCTCGACCCGCGCAGCCCACCGTGGACCCCCGGAGGCTGCCTGAGGGCGGCGGGGAGGAGGGTAGCGCGGGGCCAGCCCCAAGGCGAGGGGCGGGAGTGCGCCGCCCCTGAGCGCAGGGAAACAGGTTGCTGCGGAGCCCCATACCCTCCCCGCGGCCGCCCCGCCGCGACCCGATTCCCGTCCTGCCCCGGGAGCGAACCCAGCCCCTCCAGGGCGCCCTCCACCTTCCCGGACCCCCGCGGCCCGGCCCCAGCCCGGCAGGCAGCCGGGTTAAAGGCGCCTTCAGCAAGGTCAAGGCGAGGCCGGCCGGCACCTGGGGATTTTTCCCAGCCGAGCAAGAGCTTTGCAATCGCATTGTTAAGGATCCTGGCAGTGGCAGGAAATCCGAACGGCCCCACAGGTCTGCGGGAGGGAGGATTTATTTTACAGCGCGGAACACACTCAGACAGACCCGAGATTTCGGCGGGGGCCGGAGGGCAGGGGATCCGAGGTTTCCGGAAGATGGAATGTGGCAAAAACAAAAATTCCCCACCCGTGCACGCCCCCACCCCCCGCCTGCGGGAGGAGGGAGCTCAGGGCCACTGTGCCCCTGGCTTCAGCGATCTGCAGGGCACTGGCAGGTCTGGGGCTGCTTATCCCGCTATGGGCGAAAAATAAGATTTAAAAACACTCTACTATGGTTTCTCTATCAAAGACCATCAATGTGCTGCAGGCGGCAAAGGGCAGCAGCGAGATGTGGAGAATAAACAAAACAGAAGCAAATTGCTGTCCGCGTAGCAGAGAAGCGAGGGGGACGGAAGCCATACTCGGCACCCGTCCCCATTCCATCAAAGCCGGCCTAGCCCAGGAAACCAGGAATAGGTACCTGGTGGTGGCGGGCTCTGGCAGAGGCCAGCACTCTCCCTCCGAACCCCGCGCCAGAGTGGGCCTGCATTGCTGGGATGCTTGGCATCTCGGGGGGCGCGGGGGACCAGGCATAGCGGGCAGGTTTCTAAACATGAAGGGAACTGCGTGTGGCAGATGGGGAGGAGGCGCTCGGAGAAGCAGAGAAAAGGGCCTTTGGGGTTCCCCAGGACACAAAGCCAGTTTCCTCATACAGCATTCCCTGGAAGGCCTCCCAACACCCCCAAGGGGAGGCTTGGGCCCTGTAAACTCAATGGATCCTGAGTTCTGACCGGCTTTTTCTCTCTGATCAATCCCAGATCCTTTTCCCAGTCCCTGCCTCGATCTCCGGTCCTTTAGGGACAGCAGCATCGGCACCCAACGCCCGTGGCAGGAGTGGCGAGGCGGCTCCCTTGTCTGGTCCCGGGATAGGAGCGCCCCGGTACTTACATTCCTCAAGCAGGCAAACTTTCGGGCTTGTCTTTCGCGAACAGGGGGCTCGCATCACGGTTCCCGGTAATCACTGAGGCAGTTTATGTAATTGCCCGCGATGCCATTTGGCAGATCTCCCGGCGTGCGCGGCCGCACAGCTCAGCACATGAGCACCCTTTCAGCCCGGCGCTCGAATCCCGAGTGTGCCCCGCAGCCGCCTTCCAAAAGTAGCGCAGCGATCTCGTGGTCTAGTCAAATACCAAGACTGCAAGCAGGACCCGGCAAAACCCAGGCTGTCTCTCCGCGCCGCTTTCGCCGCATTGGTGGCTTACAGATAGCTGCATCTCTACAAACCTCGCCAGGGCTGGTGGTAGGAGGGGGTGAGGGACCGGGCGAGGGATTGCCGCGATTCTGAAGAGGGATCCGTAAGCCACCTGAGTAATAATACCCTCGTCCACATGGACCAGGGTGCACAAATCACTTTAACGTCTCGCCCTGAAAGGGGAGCCAGTTTCCAAAGTTAGAGACCACGCAGTTGAATTTCCAGTACTTTCAAACCTCGCCTAGGCGTAGGCAGGGCAGAGAAGGGAGGGCAGCGGCCAGCAAAGCCCACCCTACTGCCCAGCTAACGAGGACTCACCAGTTGAACCTCCCCTCGCCCCAGTAGTTGACTGTGATTCCCTGGTTGCGTGTACACACACACACACACACACACACACACACTCTCCTCGAGACCACCTTCCCGTCTGCTCCTCCAGTATAAAAACTGCATATTTAAATCGCGAAGAAAATGACTAAGGAGCTCGGTGATCACATTTCATTCCAGAGCACATTTCCCCGAAGCTGGGGGTACAAGCGATCTCTCTCTCTCCCTCTCCCCCCCCCCCCTCTCTCTCTCTCTCTCTCTCTCTCTCTCTCTCTCTCACACACACACACACACACACACACACACACACACACACACACACACACACACACACACGAGCGTTCCGCGTGTCCACCCAGCGGCTGCAGCCTCAACTCGCTCCGAGGGGAAGGTGGACACCGCGGCAGGCTAGGAGAGAGGAGCGCCGCGCCGGCTGCAGAGGGCGCGAGGCTGGGGTCGCTTCTCCCAGTTCTTCCCTCCAACCGCAGCGCGTGCGGGGCCGCCGCAGCCGGCGCTTGCCCCTCAAGGCAGGCTGCAGCCCCGGAGCCCGGCGCCGCCTCGCGGGCTCCTCCAGCGCCCGCCGAGGCCCTGGGGCGGGCGGTTCTGCAGAGTGGCTGCGGGCGCTGGGGCCAGGGTGGGGAAGGGGATCCGGGCGAGGCCGACGAACCTCGGCCCGCGCCCACCTCCCTGCTCTCCCCTAGCCCTGGCTCCCAGGCTCCAGTCCGCGGCAAGCTCCGGGGGCTGCGCGGTAGAGGCTCGGGGCTCCAGACCGACTCGCCTCACCGGCAACCCGCGCCCCTGCCTCCCCCGGTGCGGGCCGGGGGAGCGGGCGAGCCTCTCCCGGAACCCTGGGCATCCTCGCGAGCTGCTCCGACCCTGCCCCAGCTAACGAGCGCAGAGAGTATTGAGAGCGGGCGAGGCGCCGCCGCGGTCCCCAAAGGCGCTTTTCCGTAGAACGGATCGCGCCGCCTTACCGTGGCTGTAGGCTGCCACCGCCGGAGAAGCGGGGAGGAGGGCGGCAGAGAGGCAAGGCGCCGCGCCGGTGGCTCCTCTCGCTCTCGGCGGCGAGGCTCCTCGGCTCCGCGTGCCCGAGCAGGACGCCCAGGAAGGAGCAGGTCCCGGCTCTGCGCTCAGCTCCAGCGAGACCAACAATAGCTCCCGCAGGGAGCGAAGCCCCAGCAAGTCTCCAGCCCCGCGCGCACTCCTGGCTCCGGCTCCCGGCCGCTCCCGGCCGGCGTCCCTACCAGCACTGCTGCCCCACATGAAACAGCTGCAATCCCGAGGCTTCTGGGGGGTTGGGGCGGGTGTGTGCGCGCGCGCGTGTGTGTGAGTGTGTGTGTGTTTAATAGCTTCCCTCCTCTTCTTCCCCTCCCTGCCTGCTCGCCTGCCTGCCTCCGTCCCCAACCCTCGCTCTCTACACACAGACGGAGAGGGCGAGCGAGACACACACCACACACACTCACACACACACGTACACGCACACGCAGGTTACATGAATGGGAGGCTGGAGCCAATCCTAGGAGGCTGGGCGAGCCGCGGCTCACAGACGAAGGGAGCAGGACCGCGCCACTGCACCGGGGGGCGCCACGCAGGTGATGCGCGTCCTCCCGGGGCCACTCACCCGCCTCTCGGCCAGCCCAGTCTGTCTGTTCTTTCTGACGTCTTCCCCTCTCCCCTTCCCTCTTTTCTCTCCGCTTCGTTCTCCGTCTTCTCTCCTTCCTATTTCCTTTTCGTTCTCGAATTCTCCGAGTTCTCTCAGCTCACTTTCTCGGTCTCCTCTTTACTTTCACCGTCCTCGCTTGCTCTCTCGCCCCCTTTCTCAAACTTTCTCCTCCCTTGTCCCAACTTTTCTCGACTTCTTCTCCTCTTGCCCTTTGTTCTATTTCCTCCCGCTTTGGCCTTCTCCCCCGTCTCTCTGCAGTGTTTTCTGGTCTCCTTTCCTTCCCCCCATCGCCTGTCCCTGGGTCTCTCTTGGGCGCGTGGCCCCGCTCCCAGCCGACTCCCTGTTGTTATTTCACGCCCGCAACACTTTTGCAGGGACGTCTCTCTCGCCCTTGCTGCTTCAGCACAGCCAGAGGTAATAAAAAGCTGAGAACTAGAGTTCCTTCCTCAGGCACGCAAGACGCCCAAAGAAAGGCCTTCCTTCTTCGGACAACTTCCCCAGAGCCATGGTAACAGCTACTGACTCGCGATAACAATCATTTAAAGAATAACTGCAGTGAATGTGGTCCAAGAGGTTTCTGTCCTTCGCCTGTCTAGATCGTGATCGCCAGCACAATGCAAGAGAAGGGCATTTTTATATGATGGGAGAGGCAGCTTGGTGCAGTGGCAACTTGCTGGGGCTTAGGGAAGAAATTCCCACCCCAGCCCTGCTGCATGCTAACTGTATGACTTCGTGCAGGCCATTACTCTTTATCCAGCCTCAGTCTTCTCATCTGTAAAATGGATGGTTATGGTGAGGATTAAAAGAGAGAACAAAGGAAAGAAAGCTCTGGACATACAGGAGATACTCCATTAATGTTAGTTTCCTTCCCTCCCATCCCTTTTTAAAACTCCCTTCATGATCTTCCGCTACATTATATCTCCATGATCTCCAGCGCTTAATGAAGGAGGAAGTGTGACAATGCTAATGTCATAAAAATGTGAAACAAGGTCGAGGATATTTTAAAATCTGGATTGTGTGGTCAGGATACTGTCTAGCCAGTAGCCATCCACTGATTACAGAGGCATCAGAGATTACAGTATAAACTTGGGGAGCTGGAACGCCCTTTCAACATCTAACTGAGGCTTTCCAGAAAGTCAGGGATGAGGGGAGGAATGGGTGAGAGATTTCCACACACTTTGTTCAATCTGTTTTTAAAATGTTCATGATCACTGAACACTGACCAGTGACAAAGCCTCTGAGACTAACTGAAATGTCGAGTCTCTGCCTTTGGATAATATTTATCAACTTGGTGTCCTCACTGCAGACATCAAATGCTGGGGATAAGCTGGGATTGGCAGTCAGATTCAGTCCTTTGACAAAAATCTGTTGACCACTTACTCTGTGGTTGGCACTCTGACTGGCTCTTGGCATCCAGTAGGGAGGCAAATGGGCCCTGCCTTGGTGAGTATACAGTGCAGTAGACATGTGTGACAAAGGTGTAATAGGAAAATGAGTCACATAGACCTTGAGAAATGCCACTTGTTTGGTGGACAAAAATCTTTCAAAATATGAGGTCCATGGAGCAGTAGGGGGTGGAATAAAGGGATCCTTGAGAGTGAAAATTTTGGAATTCACTTTTCATTCTGTGCACCTCATTTGACCAATGAGAAAGCAGAGGCCCAAATGATAAAAGTAGTAGATGAAAGTATCATGAGAAACAAGATATTCTGCATAGTCTCAAAGTATCTTTGATTAACTTCAAAGGGGAGAACATTAACTTTATAGTTGAAAAATCTGGCCAATCCACCTTAATCAAGTAATTACTAGGTCAGCATCATTAGGAATATGGCAGACAGACATCATATGCCTCCTGATGTGTGATGCACTGAGAGGGACATCACATCTCTTCTGTGGTATTCCTGCCAAAAATGAATAACCTGAATCAAATCATGAAGATACATCAGACAAATGCAAACTGAGGACCATTCAGGGAAATAACTGTCATGTACTCTTCAAAAATAGCAAAGTCTTGAAAGACAAAGACTCTAGACAGTTCCAGATTAAAGGACCAGTTTACTTGTCATAGCGATAAATGCAACATGTGGTCCTAGATTGGGACATTAATGGGACAGCTGGTTAAATTAAAATAAGGTCTGTAGATTAGATAACAGTTTGTATCAATGTTAAGTTCCTGGTTTTGATAATTACTGTGGTTATGTAGGAGACTATCCTTTTTTTTTAGGAAATACCTGACTGAAGTATTTAGTGGTTAAAAAGATGAACAAAGCCCAATCCCCACCCTTCGAGGAGAGGCACAGTGTGGTGGGTTTCTGCCTAAGAAATGGGCAGAGTGTGAGCACAGAAGGATGCCCAAGCAAATTTTTGTGGGTAAAGGAAGACTTCCTGTAGGAGGTGGCATTCAAGCTGAGTTTTGAAGGCAAGAAAGTTTGCTAGATCATGAAGGGAGGGGAGGTGCTTTTTAAGTAAAGGTAACAGTACAAGGACGTGGACAAAAGCATGAGACACTCACTAAGGCCATGGAGTTGGCCTGTGAAGGGAATGCCTGGGGTAGAGTCTAGAGCAGTAGGTAGGGTTGGTTCTTGAAGGGGCCTCAAGGAAGCTGAGGATCTCATGCATCCTGAAAGCTCAGGTGCTGGGTGTGTGGGGAGCAAGAAATTAGTTATTAAAGGCTTTTAGTAAGAAGAGGCAAGTGATTTTAAGTGTATTTGAAAAAGGTGATCTTAACAGCACAGTGGAGAAATGAGTTAAAGGGAGTAGCTTGGGAAGACCGGAGATGCTCATTTAGGTCATTTAAGTACACTAAGGCAATTGCAGTGAGGTTGGAGAGGGGAGGAGACATTTGAGAGAAATGGAGGTTGTAAAACGAACAGATTTTGGTGCCTGGTTGGATGGGCTGGGCAAGGAGAAATCCAAAGTGACTCCTAATTCTCAAGCTTGGGTACCTGGATGGAGGGTGGCTCTAGTCACTTCGACGTCCAGAGAAATTCAGGAGGAAGTGGAGGTTTTAGAAAGAAAAGTAAGGTCAGTTGTTACCATCTTGTAATCTAACTACAGCTAGCTTGAGATTCTCCTGTACAGCTCCTCTGTTCCACAGAGCATTTTACACTGCTGTAAAATTCAACCTAACACTCTCCAAATGGCCAGTCCCATGTATTAACCAGAAAACAAAAAAAACAGTAGATTAGATATCATAGTAGCACATTATTTGTAATAAAGGGAAAAAATGGAAACAGCCTAAATGATCAACTAGGATAAGTAAATTGGGGGACAGCCTTGTTGAAATATTATGCAGCCACTCTAAAGTTTTTCTCCTTTGCAGAGTTTTTTATGCCATGGGAAAATGCCAAGGTTAGCATGTAAATTTTTTAAGAGGCAGAGTTCAAAACTGTTAACTACATAAAAATCATCGGGGAGAAAAATCTGAAAAAAAATCATGGCAATTATTGACAATGGTTGCCTCTGGGTGATAGGGTTATGAGTAATATATATTCTTCTTCATGCTTTTTTGAAACTTTCTAACTTTCCCACAATGAACATTCATTATTTTCATAACAAACAATAAAAATCCATCATTAACAAAATGGAAAACGGCTGTGACCCCCCTTCCACTTTATCCCTTTTCAATCCACCCTTCCCACTCCTCCTGTAGACTAACTGCCTTTAAGCTTTATCTTTGAGTGAAGTAAGAGAGCATTTAACAAATCAGGGGAAATTATCAGCTGGGCTGAAGAGGGGGAGAAGGTGTTTCAGGCAGGCAGACATGTTATTAGAGCTGTTGAAACTGTATATATTAAAGATGTTTGCATTGCCCTTACTGATTCTGTGATATGTTACAAGGAGAAGAAAACCTATAACGGGGCCAAGAAAATGTGCTTCTTTAAAGGGCAAGTTTTAATTAGGAAATGCATTTATTTGCAAAAACACTTCTTTTCATAGTCCCGCAGTTACTGTAAAATTGTTTCTAAAGCAGGTGTTTCAAGTAAGGAGGCAGGTGGGGCAAGGGGCAATGCTTCGTGCCTGTTGTGCGATACTACATCAACTACGCAAGCTGGTTGCATAGGATTTGGATACCCACTGATAAGCACCATCAAGTGTTCACAATTAGAGAGAGAAGTGCAGACCAGGGGATGCCCTTATTCTTTGGAAAGGTTGCTGTAAATGGTACCCTGGTTAGGTTCCCTCAGCACCTGTGATTTTTCATCTCATGGAAATATCTACTACGTGGCTAGGTTCCCCAACCCAATAATAATAACACCTTCCACAGCACAGCCCTTTCCCCTTTTGAAAGGCCCTCCACATCTGTTGATTCACTCAAGCCTTGCATCCATCCTGGCTGGGATCCTGTTATTTGAAGTTTACAAGGGAAGAATGGGGACCCAGAGAGGAAGAGCAGTGGCTAAAACTAAAGGAAGAACAGGGACGTTCTTGGAAAGCCTTCTGTGTGGCTCTGGGGCGTCCAAGGTTTGTTACCTCATCACATCCTCAAGATAACTTGGGAGGGAGGGTGAATAAACTGAGGCTTATGTGGTTCCGGCTCAACAGAATCAGAATGGGAGCCCAGTTCTCAGAATTCCCAGGCCAGTGCCTTTCCCAGCACGACCCCATTTTTAAAAACCAAGAGGTGAGGCTAGGTGTTATTCTCTGACAGTTTGCGCAGAGAGCTGTCTTTCTGTATGATGGAAATTAAAAGCTGGTATGTAGGGGTAAACGATGACTTTTGAATGTGTCTGCTAGAAAAGAAGGGGAAAGCCTCTGCTTGGACTCACAGAAATTTTCTCTTTTAGAGAAATGGTTGGTTCTTGTCTCTCTCTCCCCACCTCCACTGCAACAGAGTATTTGGCACTTAGAGGTTCTTAGTAAATATTCCTTCCCTGAGTGAAAAAACAAATGCTAATAACAAAATAGCTAGCATGTATTAAGCACTGTGCCCAGGACAGAGCAAAGGTATTTCCTCATTTAAATTTTAGAGCAACACCATGTGGTAGATACGATTATTATCCCTATTCTGTAGGTGAGAAAACCGAGACATGGAGAAGGCAATTTGTCCAAGGTCACATGGCTGATACATGGCAAAGCCAGATTCCAACTTGGATTGTTCTGAGTCCAGGCTCATAGCCACCATATGGTATTGGATGGATGGATGGATGGAATTAATGATACCAGCAAGGAAGTGAGCTCTCCATGAACTGCAGTACATCTTATGGTATGGTTAATCTTGTCTAGAAGAGGCCATCCCATTGCTCTCCATGATTGTGCCCCATTTATATCCTACATCACATGTTTCACAAGCTGCAATTATTTGTGTATGCATTTGTTTTACTTAGTTTTTTGAACATCTGCCCAACTTGCAATGTAATTTCCATGAGTGTCTTGGTCACTGTTACGATGACCAAGCACAATGCTTGGTGCAAAAGTAGGTGTTCAATAAGTATTTGTGAAATGAATGAATGAACGTAGGCTCCCATCCCTTTAAAGTGGTAGAGGGCCTGTGAGTATGTATACACATGCCCTTGTAAAAGATGGGTATTTTACATGCATTTACTCCAACCCACACCAACTCTGCCTTGAGCCATGTGGTTCTGGTAGTGGGGCTGAGGTGCAGATGAGCATGTAATGGTTCTGATTGTGTTCCTTCACTGACATTTGCTCCCAGATAGCAGGGAAAACACTCATCAGAAAAAAAGCAGCATCTGTTATGGTCAAAGGTGACGAGCTGGCAAAATTCCACAGTGGAAGCATGCTCTCTGATTAGGTCAGCCCCTACTTTCACAGCAGAGAGGCGCCGTATCAGCTGACATCCCTTTCTGAGAGCTGGCGGCAATGGTTTCCTCAGAAGGAGCTCTCCTAAAGCTTTCCTCCTGCATGCTGAATGCCATGTGGTACTTTCCAAAGAGGATGCATCCTCCTTTCTTGACAATTTTTGTCCTCTTTTCTCATCATTTGCCTAACAGACTTCTTTGCCGCTCTTGTGGACTTGCCTTTTTTTTGCACACCAGGTAGATCAGGTGGCAGCTGCTGGTCTTCTGCGAAGCTAAATCAGATCCATTTCCTAGTCTTGGATGTCTGCAGCCTTAGAACTGCACATGGGTCCAGAGGGCCGTGGCCACTGGTCCAGGAGTAATCAGGAATGTAACAGACAAAGCAAACAAAAAAAGCAACCACAAAGTCTTCCACTAAATAACCAAAGCCTCTGTAGGGTGATTCTAATGACTGTGATGCCAGGCCCTGACCCAGTTCTTTACGCAGATCCATACACTTAAGCCTATGACAGTCCTACAAACTAAATTCTATTACTACTCCCAAATCAGATTGTAATGTGGTATTTCTAGGGCTGATTAGGCTGTGGGATGAAAGGAGTGGCATTAATGTTAATTCCCAAATAAGCACACACTGTTCTGTTCTGTTCTGCATACTGCTTTTTCCATTTAACAATATGTCTTGGAAATAGCTGCCTCCTCATTCTTTTTTATGGTTGCAAACTACTTCATTATAGGGATGGACCCTTTGAACTTAACCACAAGGATCACAGTGATTATGATACATTCATTTAAATAAATCTCAAGAAATTAACGTAAGATCAGGTACCATCCCCAAAACGTTAAATAAGTGAATTAAATTATATTCTCACTATCAAGTCTGTTCACTCTTAAAAAGAAGCAATCCAAAGGATGTTGAAGTTTCAGATCAGTTGGAAAAGGATGAACATTTCAATTCCAATTAACAGTGCTGTGGTAACTGACAAACCATTTGGGGGTTGAGGGGAGTTAGATACCCATCCCTTTCGGTATCACTTTAAAACTTTTCACACTGAATATTAAAAAGAGAAAATATGAAAGTTCTAGAAGGAAACATAGATGAGAATTTACATGATTTGGAGATGGATAAAGATCTTTTTAAGTGAGTCATGAAAAGGAAAATGTCATAAAGGAAAATGTTAAAAATTTGACTATATAAAAAATTTGGAAAATTTTATACTTATAAAACCAAGGGAAAAATCAAAAGAACAACAAAACGTTGTGGAAATATGTGAAACATATATGAAAAAGTGCTACTGTCCTTAATATATAATGAGGTTTTACAAACATATAAGAAAAAGACATCTCAGTAGAAAAGTTGGAAAAGGACATAAAAAGCTACTTTACTAAAAAAGTACAAAGTTAAACAAATGATGTATATTTAACTCACTTATAACTCCAAGAAATGCAAGATACAAGAACACTGAGAGTTTTTTCTTTTTACGTATCAAATGAGAAACGTATAAGACAAAAATGACATACTCAGAAAATAGTTACTCTTCCTATACTGCCAATGGTTATATACTGACACAACCTTTCTGAAAGATAATTTAGCAATATTTAACAAAAGCCTTCCACTGTGTGGGGCTTTCAACCCAGGAATCTATGTCTACATTTAATAGAGTTAATTAAAATAATCATGGATGGACACAAAGAATTATGTAAGAGTTTTATCAGTAGTAATAGTGACAGATTGGAAACCATCTTAATTGTCAAACAATTAGTAAATGATCAAATGTATTATGGTACATCGTAGTATGATGAGCTATTACACAGCTATTATAGATCATGGTGTAGAAGAATATGTAATGAACTTGGAAAGGATTCACAATTAATATTTTTGTGACTTATTAAGGAAACTTATTAAGGAAAATTCCAAACAAATATAAAGTTTGGTGAACAGGCTCTACCCACCACCTAGTTTCAATTATTATTACTAAACAGCCAAACTTGTTTTCTTTTTTGTTTGTTTTGATAGATCTTTATTGGAATATAATTGCTTCACAATACTGTGTTAGTTTCTGCTATACAACGAAGTGAATCAGCCATATGCATACATATATCCCCATATCCCCTCCCTCTGGAGCCTCCCTCCCACCCTCCCTATCCCATCCCTCTAGGTCGTTGCAAAGCACCGAGCTGACCTGTGCTATGCAGCTGCTTCCCGCTAGCTATCTATTTTACATTTGGTAGTGTGTATATGTCCATGCCACTCTCAGTTCGCCCCAGCTTCCCCCTCCTCCCCACCCTGTGTACTCAAGTCCATTCTCTACGTCTACGTCTTTATTCCTGCCCTGCCACTAGGTTCATCAGTACCACTTTTTTTTTTTTTTAGGTTGAATATATATGCATTAGCATACGGTATTTGTTTTTCTCTTTCTGACTTACCTCACTCTGTATGACAGACTCTAGGTCCATCCACCTCACTACAAATAACTCAGTTTCGTTTCTTTTTATGGCTAATATTCCATTGTACATATGTGCCACATCTTCTTTATCCATTCATCTGTCGATGGACATTTAGGTTGCTTCCATGTCCTGGCTATTGTAAATAGAGCTGCAATGAACGTTTTGGTACATGACTCTTTTTGAATTATGGTTTTCTCAGGGTATATGCCCAGTAGTGGGATTGCTGGGTCATATAGTAGTTCTATTTTTAGTTTTTTAAGGAACCTCCATACTGTTCTCCATGGTGGTTGTATTAATTTACATTCCCACCAACAGTGCAGGAGGGTTCCCTTTCACCACACCCTTTCCAGCATTTATTGTTTCTAGATTTTTTTGATAATGGCCATTCTGACCCGTGTGAGGTGATACCTCATTGTAGTTTTGATTTGCATTTCTAATAATTAGTGATGTTGAGCATCTTTTCATGTGCCTCTTGGCCATCTGTATGTCTTATTTGGTGAAATGTCTGTTTAGGTCTTCTGCCCATTTTTTAATTGGGTTGTTTGTTTTTTTGATATTGAGCTGCATGAGCTGTTTGTATATTGTGGAGATTAATCCTTAATCTTGTTTTACTTATACCTCTTCCCATTTACTCCCTCCCCCATTATTTTGAAGGAACTCCCAGGCACCATTTCATTTTGTCCATAATTATTTCAGTAGATAGCTCTAAAATATATGAACTTTTTTTTTTAAAAAAACCACAATATATTATTACATTAAAAAAAATAATTTCTTAATGTCATCAACTGTCTAGTCACTGTTCAAACTGCCCTGATTGTTTCATAAGTCTTTTTTTTTCCAGTTTTTTTTTTTGCATTAGGATCCAAATAAACTCCATGCACTGCAATTGGTTGAGGTATCTCTTAAGTCTCTTTTGAGGCACAGGTTTTCCTCCATCTATTTTCCCCAATTGCACATTACTTGTGAAAGAGAACAGGTTGTTTATCATGTAGTTTCCCGTAATCTGAGTTTACTGATTGCACCCTTCTGGTTTAACATGTTCTTCTACATTTTATATTTCCTATAAACTGGTAGTAAATTCTAGAAGCCTGAGTTCATTCTTTTGGGCAAGACTGCTTCCTAGATGCTGCTGTGTACTTCCACCTGTCTTTGTGATGTTAGCAGTCTTTGGTGTTCCTCGACTAGATTCATCATTTCATTAGAGGTTGTAAACTGGTCATATTCTAATTCGAGCATTCCTTTTTCACTTTTAACTGGAATACTTTGATAAAGAGAAACTTCCTCTCATGAACTCTTTTCTTACCTGAAAAGGCAAGATGTACGTTTGTTTCTTTCCTTTTATTTACCAGGTTTCCAAAGAATGAGTTAGTTCTCTAGCATCCTTCAGAGATAAGCAATGAAGTTTTTTTTTTTTTTCTTTTTAAGAGTCATTATGAGCTCATGTATTTAAATATATTTGATGTATTTTTATTCATTTCAGTTATTATTCATATTGATGTTCAGTTGCCCCATCTCTGGTTGGTGGGAACATCTTCTTATTGACTCCCAAGTCCTTGATAGCCTCCTTTTTTTCTGGAATAATAAGGTGCTCCAGGCTCATCTTGTGTCTATCCTAAGCCAGACCTGAATTCATCCATTTTTTTTTTTTTTTAAGGACCCCTGGTTCTTTTTAGTGGGAAATGGTATTTAGAAACCATACTATTGCTACTAGGTGTTGCTCATTGCTACTGGGTTAGTATTGTTTCTAGCTTTTTTTTCAATTGGCAGGTTTAGTAAATATGTAATTTTTTGTTTGTTTTTGTTTTGCAGTACGCGGGCCTCTCACTGTTGTGGCCTCTCCCGTTGCGGAGCACAGGCTCCGGATGCGCAGGCTCAGCGGCCATGGCTCACGGGCCCAGCCGCTCCGCGGCATGTGGGATCTTCCCGGACCGGGGCACGAACCCGTGTCCCCTGCATCGGCAGGCGGACTCTCAACCACTGCGCCACCAGGGAAGCTCGGAAATATGTAATTTTTTAAAAATGAAAATTCACTATGAGTTTATACAAATACTTCTAATTGAGTTTTTACTTCACTTCTTCAATCTTCAATCTGTAACTCTCTTCCATTACAAATAATAAATGATGTTATAGAAAAATATTTAATGATTTGGGAAAACAGCCATAATATCTATTTTAGATAATCATCTATATATAAATATGTAATATATAAATCGCATGTATATCTCAAACATATGGAAGTTAGTAGTGATTATTTCTTGATGATAAAATTAAAGGTAATTTTAGTTTCCCTTTTTTTGCTTTTTAGTATTTACAAAATTTCCAGAATAAACCCATTTTATTTTTGCTATAAGAAAAAATTTGCTAAAAAACATAAATAAACCAGATGGTATAAATTATAATATAGTAAACTGTCTGCCAATCATATGTGGGTAGAATAACGATATTCTATTACATCTGTGGAGTGCTTTACAGTTTACAAATCATTTTACATCCATTACCTTTCACTGATCATCACAGCAGCACTGTTAAGCAGACAGAATAAGCATATTGTCTTATAGTATTTTAAAAAAATGAGGTTTAAAAGGATCACATATGATGGAATCAAGGCTGGAACTCAGGGCTTCTGACTGCCTGGTCAATGCTTCTCCCCTGCGAAACATCTGTCTCTAGATGGTTGTTACCGTGCTGTCGTTTCACAGTAAGGCAAGAAGACCCTGCAGTGTCCTGCCTGCTGCTTGGAATGTTATCCTCAGAACTTGCTTTCTTTAGAGCGAGGCTTGGAGGCCCATAGAAATGCCAATACTTATTTTTCAATTTTATTTTTATTTTTATCAAAGTGATTCATTAACCTAATTTTAGAAGTCAAATATTCTACAAAGATTTTAATGCAAAATAGAAAGTCCCTGCCCTGAAATTCACCACCCCACTCTACCTAATATTCCTTCTCCCCAGAGGCAACCACTTTCAACCACTATTTCTTTTTTGAGCTGCTTCTTATTTTTATTTCTATATTACCAGGTAATCTGTTCTACTGCAATTCCTAGGTTTTTAAAAATGGCTTGAATTAACTTTATTTTTTCTTCCAGTTTTGTTAAGATATAATGGACATACAGCACTATAAAAGTTTAAGGTATACAGCATAGTGATTTGATCTGCGTACACAATACAATGATTATCACAGTAAGTTTAGTGAACATCCACCATCTCACACGGATACAAAACTAAAGAAATAGAAAAATATTTTTTGTTTCTTGTGACAAGCCCTCTTAGGGTTTACTCTCTTAATACTTTCATATATAACATAGAGCAGTGTTAACTATTTTTATGATGATGCTGTACATTACTTCCTTAGTACTTATTTATCTTATAACTGGAATCTGGATTTTTAATTATTAGGTATTATCAATATACTTTCTATTCTTGAAGATGATAATTTAACTGCCTTTTTTCTCTTTACACAGAAAATTCCCTTTTCCCCATCCTCTCAGTGTACTTACATCATAAGTTTTGGTTAAACATTAGTATTTCCATTATAATGACTCTGTAAGTATTATTCTCAGCTGAGCCATGTGGTGTACTATGATGTGAATTCTTGTATTAGTTTTTGTTCCCTCTTGAATTAATAACTGACTTTTTTTTTCATATGTGCTTAGAGTTTTAGGTATCTATCACTGTTTCATCCTCAAACTCTACCAAATTATAAATCTTCTCTCATTTCTCTCCGATCCATCAAACCATCTGTCAATTTCTTTTCTTATATTTGCTTTCTTTTACTTTCTCCTTTCCTTTCCTTTCCATAGAAATGCAATTCCCCTTTGTCTGAATGATTCCAATATGGACTGGTTGCTTTCTAGGCTTGCTGTTATAGCTCTTGTTCTAGGATCTCCCTCCACCATATTCCTGGAAATTTTATTGGATCTCCTGTAATTGTATCTTTTATTTACAGGATCCCATGTCTTCCTCCTTCTTTGTTTCCTCTTCACACTGAGAGCAAATGTATGGGAGGTAGAGTTTTCGAGACCCGATTTTGTTGGATATAGAATTTTACGTTGGAAATAAATTCCTTGTAATTTTAAGGACATTAATGGTTCCATTGTCATCTTGCTTCCCGTGTTGCTCCCATTTTGCCTCTGATACCATTTTGCCTCTTTACTCTGTTTATGTGACCTTTTTTAATCAATCCCCTCTGAAAACTTAGGATCTTCTCTTTTCCCCAGTGTTCAGAAATTGTATGACACTTGGTGTGGGTCTTCTTTCTTCCAATGTGCTGAGCTGTTTCTGGATTCTCTTACTTTGGAAACTGAGAGATTTGTTTGAAATATTTCATGCTGATTTTCTTGTTCTCTATTTCCAAATCTCCTTTTATTCAGATATTGGACCTCCTAGACTATTTCTAATTTTTTAATCTTCTCTTTTTATATATATATGTGTATCTTTTTGTTCTACTTTCTGGGATACTTTCTCAGCTTTGTCTACCCACCCATCTGTTGACATTTTTTATTTCTGCTATCATATTTTTTAATTTTCAGGAGACTGTTTTGTTTTGTTTTGTTTTTTTTTTTGCAGTACGCGGGCCTCTCACTGTTGTGGCCTCTCCCGTTGCGGAGCACAGGCTCCGGACGCACAGACTCAGCGGCCACGGCTCACGGGGCCAGCAGCTCCGCGGCATGTGGGATCTTCCCGGACCAGGGCACGAACCCGCGTCCCCTGCATTGGCAGGCGGACTCTCAACCACTGTGCCACCAGGGAAGCCCCAGGAGCCTGTTTCAGTTGAGTGTTTCTCTTTAAACACCCTCCAGTTCTTGTTTCGTGTACATATCTTTCTTTATCTCTCCAAGGATATTAATGACGCATTTTATGAAATTTTATACAGTTCCCTGCATTGTCTCTGTGCTCTTTAAGGTTTTTAAAAAAGGTTATTTTGTTTTTGTGTTTGTTTTTCATTGTAAGGGCTTTGCTCATCAGATACTGGTGATCTACGGTTAACTATGCCCAATCAACTAAAAACGAATTGGAGATTTTAGGGCATACGAGCCATGCATGTTGCCTGGTAGGCTTCCCTAGAGGATGATCTGTCTAGGTCATTTCATTGGTGATTCCCTAACAGTATCTGTAAGTCTTTTCTCAGGGGCCAGTTTCACAAGAAGGGAATTCTCCAGTCTCTTCCTGGGGGTGGAGGTGGGGATAGGGACAAAACTGGCTGCTAAGATTTTCTAGAAGGTTAATGGGGGAAGGATTGGGAGGCAGTCTCACCATTTCTATATCGATTTCATTCACTCCTCCTGTTCCTGTTTCCAGCGCAGAATATCTACCCTCACCTGTGCTGCTTTCCAAACGTCCAGACTTTCTCAGCCTCACTCATTCAACAGATACCCAGTCCTCTCCTTGTTGGAGGAGGGGCAGGCACCCAGGAGAGCAGGACAGCGGAGGGAATCTTAAGACATTCAACCAATCTTCCTGTTTTCAACCCTACCCAGACCCCTCACTTGCAGAAGTGCCTGAGCTTCTAATTTCTGAGTCTTCCTGGGGCTCAGCAGTGAAAATATATAGATTCTGGGCTTTCGCCACTGGTCACTTAGGTTTTACTTTCTCAGTTCTGCCTAAGTCAATTATTTCCTGTCCATCTGCTTGACAGATCCAAAGTGTTATTGTCTCCTTTCCAATTCCTTTCTCATTTGTGGTTTTGTTCCTTTTATTCATTTCCCTCTCATTTTTTTAACATCTTTATTGGAGTATAATTGCTTTACAATGGTGTGCTAATTTCTGCTTTGTAACATAGGGAATCAGTTATACATATACATATGTTCCCATATGTCTTCCCTCTTGCGTCTCCCTCCCTCCCACCCTCCCTATCCCACCCCTCTAGGTGGTCACAAAGCACCAAGCTGATCTCCCTGTGCTATGTGGCTGCTTCCCACTAGCTATCTGTTTTACATTTGGTAGTGTATATATGTCCATGCCACTCTCAATCTGTCCCAGCTGACCCTTCTCCCTCCCCGTATCCTCAAGTTCATTTTCTAGTAGGTCTGCATCTTTACTCCCGTCTTGCCCCTAGGTTCTTCATGACCATTTTTTTTTTTTTTTTTTAGATTCCATATATGTGTGTTAGCATACGGTCTTTGTTTTTCTCTTTCTGACTCACTTCCCTCTGCATGACAGGCTCTCTCTCAGTTTAGTAGGTGCTGGGGAGGGAGCGGGGATGAAAGTGTGCATGGTAAACCCTCCACGTGCAGCAGAAGTCCACACCTCAAAGGCCAGCACTTTAAGGGATATTCAACCACCTCCTGGTCTTGTGCTACTTCTGGGAGAAGCACTGTGGCTCTGCTCTTCACTGTATCTGGGGCCTGAACTTGGGACCCCGAATTTCCTCATCTTTCAAGAGCAGATAATATAATAGTGCCTGCCTTGTTGGTTGTAGTGAGGATAACTAGGATGCTATCTGGGTTGTATTTTTAGTTCCTAGCCCTTTGAAAGATATCAATAAACACCAGCCACCTTTTTAAAGATTAAAATTGCTGGTAGGCTGTGCTGGGGGTAGGAGGAAAGCTCACTGGGTTACTGAGGGAGAAGGTAATGCATAGGGAGCTAGAGAATCCTCTTTTACAAATGCTTTGGTGACAAGCTCTGGACTTTGAAAGGTAATAATAGTGGGGCTTCCCTGGTGGTGCAGTGGTTGAGAGTCCGCCTGCCGATGCAGGGGACACGGGTTCGTGCCCCGGTCTGGGAAGATCCCACATGCCGCAGAGCGGCTGGGCCCGTGAGCCATGGCCGCTGAGCCTGCGCGTCCGGAGCCTGTGCTCCGCAACGGGAGAGGCCACAACAGTGAGAGGCCCGCGTACCGCAAAAAAAAAAAAAAGGTAATAATAGTAATGATGATAATTACTATTTACTGAGAATGTGTGTGCATCAGTCACCATGCTTTACATGTTATCTCAGTGAAACATCACAACGACCCTAAAAACAGGTACCATTAGTATCTTCATTTTAGAAATGAGCAAGTAGAGGAGTGGAGACGTTAAAACACTTGGTCAATATCACACAACAAAGATGTGACAGATCTCAGATCAGAACCTGCAATTTGTCTAGAGCTGTTAATACCAAGGCCAGAGCTTCTCAAACTTTAATGTGCTCACAAATCACCTGGGGATCTGGTTACAGTGCAGATTCAAGTTCAGTCGATTTGGCACAGGGCTGAGATTCGGCTTTTCTACCAAGCTCCCAGGTGACCCTGAAGCTACTGGTCCAGGGACTGCATTTTTACTAGGCTCCGGACTGAGATGTCTCTACGGCAGCTGTGTCATATGGAACCTAATTTATTTCTCAGGGTACAAAGGAGCCGATATGAACAGTAATGGTGCCCCTTTCACTATCTTCCTCTCCTGTGTGCAGAACCGGCAGGTACTCATGTCCCCACCATACACATTCCCCAAGAGTCCCAGTATGTCTCCTATGTGCTCACAGCCCTCTCTACTGCTGTGGCTGCAAGACACTCACTTCTTCCCACCACCTTTGAAGTCCAAGGGTAGCCTTTCACTACTACTACCGCTTCTAGTGCCTTCTCTGAGCATTCCACCTGGAGTTCTAGTTCTAGGTGTTCTGAAACACAGGACCCTCAAGGTGTAGAAAGGCACTGAGTGCCTTCCTACAAGCCCTCAGCAGCGTTGTGCCATGTTTCTTGCAGAAATAGGGAGAAGCCCGTCTCCCACACAAGGTCACGTGGACCCCGGGCAGTAGCACTGAACCTCACAGGTTCCTTATGAAAACAACTCTGTCAGCTGCCACCTGTAGGCTTACTGACCTGGGGAAATAGAACTTCTGTCCTCCTGTACCCCCTTCCCCCTCATTAGCCTCTACTCCCAGCTCTCCTAGAATTCACCACCCTGCAGGCAAGTCAACTCAGGCCAGCTTCCAACCTGGGTGGAAGGAATGATGATCCATTTAATTTGCTAGACATACCTAGCTATGCATGAATCTCAGGCTCAGCTAGAACCACGCTCGTGCGTCACACAAGGCATAATAAAGGAGATTCTGGAGATGCATCTCAAAAATTCAAGTGTATCAGAGGCTCAAGGAAAAGCACTGGAATAATTCTGGGATCTGAGGTCAGAGATGCACCTCTGTACTTAGCTGTGTGACCCTGGGCTTTTCAGGAACCCTCTCTGGTTTTCCAAAACTATAAAATTATGAGGCAGAGGCTCCAGATGATCTTTAAGCTGTACCTTTCAGTTCCGTCTGAACTTCTGTTATCTCCTTATAGCACTTAGTGGTCTAGATTAGTCTATAAGAAATTATTCCTACTCATGAACTATCTGTTCAACCAATTAGAAATCAGAGCAGTGCTCAGGAGAGAGAGCTCAGAATATAAAATCAAATGACTTGCTTTTGCCACTTCTTAGCTCTGTGATGTTAGTCAATTCACCCTCCTTTCTAATTCTCCGTTTTCTCATAATAAGTGAAGGGGTTGGACCAAATGAACTCATAATATCAATAATATACAGTGGTTTCAAACTGTAGTCTCTTGGGCGGCATTCAGCCCACAAGCATGTTTTGCGTGACCCATGTAACATTAAATAAACTTTGAGTTGGGTTGCCAGCCTTTGAAAATTAGGAGATTTACATAAAAATCTGGTTTCCTGGCTTTCCTTGAAAGATCAGAAAATCAGCAACACGGGTCACTGTTCTTGGAGAGTCACCAGTGGCCTGAACTGCGTTGCAGCTGTCCTTTGAAAGGGCCATGCCGCCTCTGTATTGTCACAGCCCCTCCTGGGCCCATAGTACTCACTCATATTATCTGCCCCAGCCCTGTAGATGGCTGAATTTGTGGTCCCTGGGCAGTAGTTACACTGAATAGCTGGGTAATATCAGGTGAGTACTTATCCTTTTTAAGACGCAGTGTCCAAATTACAGGATGGGGACAATAAATGCTCACATTCTTTCATTGACTATATTAATGAGAGATCAGCACACTTTTCTGTAAAGGACCAGAGAGTAAATATTTTAAGCTTTGTAGACCACATAAGGTATCCGTTGCATATTGTCTTGTACTTCTTCTTCTTTTTTTAACAATCTTTTAAGAATGTGAACATTCTTAGCTCTCAGGCTGTACAAAAACAGGCCCTGGGTGGATTGGGTCTGTGGCCCATGTTGCCATCCCCTGAAATAAAGTATGTGAAGTGCTTACAATAACGCCTGGCCAACTGAGTATCGAGAAATGCAGTTCTCGATATTGCAATTTCGGGCCTCTCGTTCCCTGACTCTGGGACCTGGGTGGATTCTGCAGTGCCCATCAGAAGTCCCTGTAGCTGCTCTGATTCTCTTCTGACAATACAGAGGGGGACAGCGTTCTGCCTGCTGAGACACGTCTTGCTAAATAGAAAGCCCTGCATGGTGTATAAAGAGCTCCGGAGCAGCACGACAAATACAGTGCAACTGTGTCATCACCATGAAATCAAAGCCATTGTTTAAGCCATTTGCTAAACCACGTCCCCATTCCAGTTATTCTGCCTGAAACAATCACCTCTGGAGGAAGAGTTGCAGGCCCTTTAAAATCTGACTAGAGGCCCCCTGTTCTCATAGCCTTCCTCCTTTGCTTTGGTCCTTTAACTCCCCTCCTCCCTACCACCCCAAACACCTTGTGCTGTATTAGTTATTATTTAACTTGAATGCCAGGGATGCAGCTTGTGATGAAAGGCACTTGACAAAATAAAATTGCACTGTGTTGTATGACTCTCACACATGTGGCTTGGCATAATTAAAAACAGACATGATATTGTTTTCTCATGTAAAGAATGTGAGAGCTGAATCTGAAGAAATGCCAGTTATTTTCCACGGTGTCCAAGGAACCGGAGGAGAGCATGCATTGAAATAAAAGGGCCAAGGAGTGCATCAAGAGATTGTCCAAAAGATCCACTTACTTTTGTTTCCTTACTGGTCTTTCACCAAGAAATGGAACAAAATCGTATAGGGTGGCATAAGCCAAGCTCCTAGCATGACCTTGACCTCAATTCCTTTGACCCGGGCCATGCGCATCCTGTTTGTGGGGACTCATCACTCTTCCATTCATTTAGCAGGCACTGCTTATGTCCCTACTGGGTGTCAAACCCTGTGCTAAGTGCAAGCAATGGAGAGATGAATAAATCAAGTGCCCTGATATCAAAGAATTTATGGTCTAGGGAGGAAGACCGATAGGTTAAACACATATAAAGTATTCATTAGTGCTGTGGTAGCATGAGCCAACACTTAATAAGCACTTACTATGGGCCAGGCATTGTTTTAAGTGCTTTCTACAGGAGCAATTCATTTAATCCTCTCAACGATCTGAAGGGTTATATACAATTTTAAGTGTCCATTTTACAGATGGAGAAAGTGAGGCCAGAGGCTACATAATTCTTAATTCTTTAAGGTCATGTAGCTAATAAGTGGTAGAGCTGTGATTCAAACCCAAGGACCCTGACTTCAGTGCCAGAGCCCTTGAAAGACTAGTACTAAACAGCCTCTTGATAAAAGCACTTGGACCATGTTCTGGGAACACAGTACCAAAAAGCCCCGAATTCTGCCTTTAGAGGCCAGGGAACACATGAGATAACATGACAATTGCCTGGAAGATTCCCTTCTCAGGGAAGGTGGGCAGGACATTCTAGGCAAAGAAGAAACACATGCCTAGAGAATGATATTTGTAACAGATCCCAAAAAGAGAACATTCAAACCTGTTTTGCTTGACTCTTTTTTTTCAAAGCAACACTCAGCATTACTAGCGGTGCCTTGTTCAGTATTAGTCTTTTCTGCAATTCTGGAAACTTCAAGAGGGCAGGTCCCTGTCTTGTTGATTACCGCAATGCCTAGTGCCCAGTACAGGCTTAATAAATATATCTTGAGACTAATGAATAAATCTACTCAAGGTTGAACAGCAGGATGAGGATTAAGCTAATATTACATCTACTATGGACAAGGGTTAATGCTCAGCTTTATTTTATACTCATAAAATATAATTTAAAAATTCTCATTTCACACTGCTTTTTTTTAGACATGCCCATGGTATTCTTAAAAAGGCTTTAAAATCACAGTTATCATCAAAGCTCCCATTACTATCTGTATCAGTAACAGTCTGTACATATACCTGGAGCAATTTTTCTGTGTGCAGAATTCTAAGTACAATGCTGTACTTTACCCATGATAGCCATTAATTAGGTGAAATGAAATGATGTTACAGCTGCATGCAGCACATTTTAAAATGCAAATCCACGTGTGGTGAAAAATGAAATTTCTTTTTTTCTCCTGCAGAAGGAAACCATGCCGATGGCCAATGTAGAAGCCTCCCAAGCTGTCAGGCTTTCTTAGGGAAACTGACACAACTGTCTAAAGAAAAGAACTGTTTTGATTTGCTAGTCAAATCAGCAAAGATGTCTAAGGCTGAGGGTAAGGGGGAAAAGATGGGATCCATTTGCCAAGGACTTGGGAATAGGGCTCCAGAAGGTTTAGTGATTTCATGATTTCCTTCTCAGACATATTTGCAAGCATCACACTGAGAGCAGATATGTCTGATAGGTTACGCCTACTCTTACAGATCTCAAAAGAACAGGGACATGCGGTTGTGTGAGTTGAAGGGGAAATCTTTCCATCCATTCTGTTTTTCTAACGTCTCCATGAATCTGTGACTCTTTCCTGATAATTTTTTCCTACCGATAAAAAGTTTTGATGAGGGAATTATTGTAGAAGAATGATTCAGATGTTGAAGACAATATTTGACTTTCCCCTGAAATAATTTCCCAAGAGTGGGTCACAGAGAGCTTTTTACCTACGACCAGGCAGAACAACATGTTATTATAATTCCTATGCATCTAGTGTAAGCAGTGGAGTGTTGAAATCCCAAAACAGTGTCCATTCCCCCATCCAGGGGGACAACCGTCATAAATGCAGGTGGAAGTTTCCAGCACCTACCTACAAGTGGGCTTCCTCTGGATAATAGTTGATCTTCAGGTTGTTAAATATACTCCTGTAGAAAGAAAAGTGGAGATCTTTGGGTTAGCCTGACCTGACTTCCACTTCTGGCTCTGCTACATAGTAGCCCTATGTCTCTGGGCAGATCCTGAGACTGGCATGGAATGGTGTTCCCTCCCCTTTCTGATGACATGTCCAAATCTGACAGCGGAACAGAAATGGCAGCAAAAGCTACATGTTCCTTTAGAGATAAAACAAAACAAGTTGTGACTTGCCTAACCCTGGAATTGAAAAGACATTTACGGTTGGAAAAAACATATTACCTGGCCCTGCCCTGTGCTCTGAGACAACATGAAGCATGAGAACCATATTTTCGTTTCATTCCACAAATACTTATTTGTGTTTACATTGTTCCAACCAGTGTGCTAAGCTCTAAGGATGCCATGGAGAGCAAATGCAGACATGGTCCCTTTGAAGTAGTTTGTATAGACATCACCTTCCATACATATTAACTCAATGATGTGAAATTTGCATTGTTGATAACTCCATAGTACAGATGAAAACATTGAAGCAGGAGGCAGGAAACCTTGAGTTTAAGCAAAGGGTGGAATCAAGAGCTACAGTCAGAGAGTCTGGCTCTAAAGCCAGAGCTCTTTGCACTGTACCTGTGGCCTCCTCATTTCTGTACCAGCAATAGCAACACAGATGTCTGTTTCATGTGGGCAATGGACAAAGCACTTTTGCTTACTTGATTACAACTGTCATACAACAATGCTGTAATATTGGTATTTTTATTATTAGTATCTTCATATTTCATTGATGAAATTGACCCACAGCGGTATGGCAGCCTGTCTAGTTGGTTAGTGGCAGAGCCGAGACTAGACCCCAAGGCTTCTGATGCCAAGGTCTGTCCACCATAGGTCAACTCCCAGTTCAAATATTTCTAAATTCAGAATTCTGAAGCCATATTTTCACTGTTTTAGATTATTTCCATAACCCATGTCAATTAAATTGCTGCTAACAGGCCATTTTGTGGCAAATTCTCGGTAATCGGGGAACCAAGGCCCTCAGGCTTGCAAAGTTATTTATGGCTAACTCTGAGGGCTGCCATTACTCAATCTGTGTGTGCTACAGCAAACTGTTTACTCGTGTATGCAAGCTGGCTAGTCCACTATATTTCTCCTCATTCCCCCTCAGCAAAAATGGAGACACCAGCTTCTAGCATATGGAAGCATTTCTACACCGCTAGATTTTCTGAGGAGGGTGGGGTAGAATGGCAGAGGTGTGATTTGCAGCTATGTGTCAGAAGAAATGCGTATTTTTGAGTGTGGCTGATGGGACCACGTTCCAGGTGGCAAAAGTTGTCTCCAGAAAAGAGTTTTTCTCTCCACTTTACCCACAATTCACCATTTGTGAAAATAAGCGCTTTCTGAATCTGCTTACAACGTGTAAGGGCACAAAATCCAGGAAATCCTGGCTTTTTGTTTCTTGTGCTAATGCTGATGTTCTCTGAGAGGCTCAGGTTTCTGCCGGCTGCTTCTAAACAGGGTGCAAACAGGGAGCTCAGAGCTCCCTGCAAGTTCAGCAGCTGCATGCGTGACCACACTACAGTATTTTGCTTAAGCAAATTAAATTACTACATGTGTAAGTATTGTCTGAAGAGATGGTACCTTTAAACTGAGAATGCCCAACATGATGATTTTATGAATAAACCTCTACATAATACATTATTCTATTCTTAAACTAACAAAAGGCTTACAAAGCTGCAAAGGGCATGACAAGATGACACATATTTTTAATGTTTTAAGAAATATCCATTTTTCTCCTTCAAGCAATGCTTTTTTCCCCCCTTTATTTGGGTTGAAAATTTTTATGGCACTGGTCTAATGCATCAGCTAAAGACCTCTCCACCGTATAGGTCCTTCCCTACCTAATTTGCTATTTAGAAACATATATAAAAAGAAACCAGAGGAGTCATCTGCATGACTTAGAAGAACTTGTGGGATATTCTCTTTTTCTCCTGCTTTGTCATTTTCACAGTCCCCTAAGACTAACTAAATTTGTGGCCCTCCACCTAGTTCTCAAAGAGCCCCAACAGACAGACATCCTCTCATGTGGTCCCCATAGCATCCCTGGGAGAGCATCATCTGTAAACATCCCTGTTTTACAGGTGAGAAAACCAAGGATCAGAGAGACTAGGTAACTTCTCTTAGGTTACACAGCCAGGGAGTGATTTGAATTCAGTTCTGTCAGGCTCTTCAGCAGATTTTTCACCTCCTCTCTGGATGCATGTGGGTACATAGGGAGCTCTTCCCAGGGTCTGGAGGAAAGAGCACTGGACCAGGAGTCAAGGGACAGAGAGGTTTGATCCGAATTGGCTGTGGGCCCCGAGGAGGTCATAGACCCCTGGGAAGCCCGGTCCCACATTTACAGAGCAAGGGGGCTGCCCTGCGTGTCATCCATAATGTTTCCGCTTCTCTGATGCCCTGTGGGTCCTGTACCTTCAAGACTCTATACCTCTAGGTAGTCACGCTAAAGGTCTTTCATTTTGATTTTTGCATTTTATTTACTGCCTTTCAAGTATGTCATATAGGTCAAATTCATAAATACTTAAGGATAATAACACTATTTCTTAAATGACTCAGAAGGAGGCGGGGATTGAATGTTTTCTTAAATCTGACATCACCCTTGAAATGTTCACATGTGTATCTTATTCCCTAATATGACTTAACTCCTTAATGGCAAAGTTGATGGAACTGACATGACTGTCCTTCCTCCCTGCAAGTATCCCAAAGCCCTTTTTCCACCTTGGGCACTAGTACAGTGCCTCCCTAGTAGTTACTCAATAAAGAGCAGCAGTTTTGCTTTTGTTATTTTTATATTCTTATTTAATTACTAATTCCTAATGGCCACAGGATTTGTAAACATTAAAGAAATATTAATAATTAATGCCTGTCATGTAAAATAACTTTTTATGATAACATATTGTATCACTATTTTCACCTGTGCAAGCTATACTCAGATAAGAATGCAGATCAATTAAAAACAGGGCCACCTTCTAGAAAGATCTGAAGAGTTTCCGATGTAAAGGGCACTGAATACTGTGAATAAGGGTATGCCTGATCTTCTAGGATACTTCTCACTTCCTGCAATTTTACTTTTCTCAATAAAGGCGAATCATTAAATGTATGACAGGATGTGATTCCACCTTTATACCACTGTCAGATTTTTCATACATATAAATTCATACAAATTCTTTTTCAGGCCACGTCTCCTGATTTTAGTTTGTAGAAATTAGGTCCCTACAGGGACCCTTGAGAAGCCTGTTGGGTAGACGGGCACATGCACACTCCTCTGCTTTATAATGTGGGAGGCAAAAGACAAATACTGCAAATCAATTCATTTCCAAAGCGCCCAAGTGATGGGTGTTCAGCGTGTACAAAGTTTTGTATTATTCACAATAACCATGCCTGCTGACTATATTAATAATTAATATTATTATTAAACTCTCATTATCCCCAGTTTATAGAAAGTAAAGTTCAAAGCCACACTGCTGGGAACTGGCAGAGCAGAGTCAGATGGTGATCTTTGGAGCCCAAAGCCCACGTTCTTTCCACCACCACCTAACTGGACTCAGGGGCCCCCGACTTCCTCCTCTATGCAGAGTCCACCGGCTTCAGAGCTCCCAGCTAGCAACCATTGCCTTCAAATGACACGGGAAAATCGAGCTGGTCAGATGTGACCCAGAGCAAAGATCTCATTCAGAATCATTTAGTTTCATACCTGCCACCTGAGACCACAGCCACATTCCTCCAGTGGCGGTACCTTGACCGAACAGCATACTTCTCTTGTAGACACACAGCAAGATTCTCTCAGACTCACGTTTTAGGACCAGCATTTACGGAGGCCCTGCTGCCAAAAGGCTTCCCAGCAACTAACATTTAAAAATCACACTTGGTACACGACTGTAGGAACACCCATGCCTACTTACTCAAAATTCCCGTTCTCTGGTTTTTCCTCGGATCCCCACTTGCTGTTCCGCCCTGTGCCTGCATCCCCAGAACCACTGGGCAAGTCTCAAAAGCAAATGCTCAATTTGTTCTAATGATGCAAGAGGTAGAAAGAGACTCTTGAAGTCCTAGCTAACTGATAAAATTCATGGGACTCATCCTTTGCCACAGCTCACGCTTGATTTTTATATTAAAAACAAACTCAAAAATGCTAAAGTGAGTATCTCATCTCTGAAAGAGAAAGCACTTCTAAGGATAATAAAGGGAAGACGTCACAATGAGAGATATCAGTAGATTGACTACATAAGACTTAAATGGCTGCATGTCAGAAACATTCATTAAAAAATAAAAGGCAAATAACACTGAGGAAATATTTTTAATAGAGTGACAAAGGTTTAATATCCTTAATAGAGATGGATCTTTTATGAGTTGATGAGGAAAAAAATCAGTAGAAAAATGGACAAGGGTCATGAAAGGATAATTCATAGAAAAGTAAAAACAAAAGGCTAATAAACATGAAAAAGAATTTTGTCTCAATAATAATCAAAGAAATGTAAATTAAAACAATATTAAAGGACTAGTTTTTGTGTATCAATATGTCAAAGGTGAAGAAGAAAAATAATTCCCAATGTTTGTAAGCATGTGGGAAATGCTTCTACTTTTTTTCAGTTTGATACACACACACTTGCCCCTCATTATTGTTTTACTTCACATTTCTTTGACTACAAAACGTTTTTAAAATGTCAGTGTTCTTTGACCCGTTAATTTCAATTCTAGCAATCTATCTGAAGGAAATAATGCCAAAGATGAGAATAGGAATTATGACCGTTTATCACAGCACTGCTTACATTAACCAAAATTGGGGAAGAAGGGGATCTAAATGCCCATGAAAGAGGGCTGGTTAAATAAATTATGGTACCTGTATTACTATGCAGGCATAAAAACTGTTATAAACAAACAGCTGTAATGACATTAGAAAAGGCTCTTGACATGCATATCATACAGATGCACATACACACACATATACACAATGTAATCTCATGGCTTAAAATGTCCCCTACACACAAATGCACCCAAGGAGGAAGGAAAGTCTTAAGTGTGCAACAGTCATCATTTCTGCGTGGAGGAAATATAGTATTGTGGGTATCTTATTCTCTTCTTTACGTTTAACTAACGTTTTCTATAAGGAACATGCATTGCTTTTATAATCAGGAAAAAAAAAAATCCTCCAAAAGATGTTATTAACAAATCAGAAAAGAAAACTCGTAGGCAGCCTGTACTGGAGGCCCCACCAGGAAAGTCTAAACACAGACCCTGGTCCCCAAGAGCTCCACCCACAGAGCCCATCACAGAGCAGCTGCTGAGTCAGATTCTGGGGCAGTAGGCAGGGGTATGAGCCTCCTACAACTAAGCTTTAACCCAGAGCTAAAGTCAGGACAAGCCAGCCAGAGCACGCCTGTTTATTGTCATCACACCATGGAAGTGGTAATGTGCAAAATACATTCTGATACCTTCTTAAAAGTAGGGTACAGAGCTTCCCTGGTGGCGCAGTGGTTGGGAGTCCGCCTGCCGATTCAGGGGACAGGGGTTCGTGCCCCGGTCCGGGAAGATCCCACATGCCCCGGAGCAGCTCGGCCCGTGAGCCATGGACGCTGAGCCTGCGCGTCCGGAGCCTGTGCTCCGCAACGGGAGAGGCCACAACAGTGAGAGGCCCGCGTACCGAAAAAAAAAAAAAGTAGGGTACAATGCCAGTGAGATAATTGCTACCACAAAGGTGAAATATTATTAGTTACTAAAATTTAATGTGATGGGTAGAAACATGTTATACTGAAAAAGCACCATTACTTAATGTAAAATTCCTTTTAAAATATTTTAAAAAATTTACTTAAAAGTAATATACATACATCACAGAAAATTAGAAAATACAGAAAAGTGGAGCAAAGAAAGAAAATTATATTTCTACCATGCAAAGATGACCACCATTCAAATTTTGTTGTATTTCTGCCCTTAAGAATGGTATTTTTATTCTTATTGATTTGTTTCTACTCTTGCTTTTCCCACCTCATAGTTGAGATCACAGTATATTTTGTTTTTAAGAAAATAACTTGTAACCAGTTGCCCCTTTCTCTTTTGCATGGGAGGAAAGCTCATCAGAAGTTTAAAGGAAATTGTAATTCACTGAGTGTGTGCATGGGAGAGAGCGCGAGCGCGAGCGCGAGCGCGAGCGAGAGGGGGAGAGAGAGAGAGAGAGAGAGAGAGAGAGAGAGGGAGAGATACTGTATCCATGCCTATGATGGAAGAAGAAGCTCATACTAGAGGTTTGCAGGACAAAATTGACAAGCAAAGACTATTGCAAGTAAATTTGAAAACACGCAATAGTGGTATTTTCATTTCCTAACTTGGATCGGTATATTTTACAAGACTTTGGAATTTTTTCAGTCTCCTTTTGGAAATGAGGGTTTCAGTTTCAGAATGGTCATGAATTCATATCCTCAGGCCTGAAATGAGGCCTGGAGTCTAAATAGTAGTTTGAGGTTCTGAAGGCATTATATTGTATCCATTTCTATGCCAATAAAAATAAGAACGGGCCAATCATGGTCTTTATTTTCAAGGGATTTGTGGTTCTTGTTTGAATCATCAAATACTTTGTCAGACGTGCTTGGGTCTGTAACTGCCATACATACAGTCATAACCTGTAGAGTCATGTCAGCCAAAGACGGTTCACCCTTAAATTTCACTGCTCTCTGGCAAGGAGAGTCCATTCCTGAAATAAGCATTTGGGGGTGATGTTTGCAGCACAGTTAAAGCCTTGAGAAATGCCTAATACTTGAATAAAATCCAGGTGATATTTTCTGTTATCTCCACTCATCACTTTAGAAAACAACAAGTGAAGAAGTCGATGAAAGAAGAGAGGAACTGAGAAGCTTTCACGTGAAGAAAACAGGACCCAAGTAACAGGAAAACTATGTTTAAAAAGATATAGAGTATTTTTGTTCTTTGATCTTTATTTTTAAATTATGGATTTGAATAATAAATACTAACATAATAACTGGTACCATTTATCAAGTGCCTCAAGCACTGTGTAAGAGCTCTTTCATAGATATTATAACATTTAATTCTCCAACAGCCCTTGGTTGTTACCCCCATTTCACAGATGGTAAAACCGATGCACAGCGGAAAAGATGGAATTTGGATACAATGTTTTTTGGTTTTTGGTTTTTCGTTTTTGGCAGTGGATGTCATAATGCAGTCATTCAGTTGTATAGATCATGAAGTTACAAAGGGATCATTTTGGTCTCTGATAATAATTAGCTGAGATTATTATTTATTTTTACAACCATCCCCAAAAGTGTTTCAGCAATAGGACACTTTGTTAAAATGTGTTGTTTTCTTTATCCATTTCTGTAACATCAAGAGCTGACATGTATCCAATGTGACAGGCACTGCTTCGATGTTTGGCAGGCATTACTACCTTTCATCCTCACTGCAATTCCAGTCTGGGGGGTTGGGGGAAACTAACTAGCAAAACCATTTTTCAAAGGAGGAAACTGAAGCATAGGAAAGTTCACTGACCTGCCTAAAGACACACAGCTAATAAGTGACAGACCAAAATCCGTACCCCTAGCAGTCCAGGCCCCATCTACATTCACTGCATTACCATTTCTACTAATCAATAAGACCTTCTCATCATAGAATCCCAGGATTTAGAGCAGGAAGACATCTTAAGACATCTTAAGGGGCTCCTTATAACAAAGAATACAGACAAAGGAACAGGAACCCAGAGAGATCAGTCATTTGCCCTGGGTCACCCAGCAGAGGAGTGAGTGGCAGGGCAGGCTGTCTGGCTCCCAATTCAGCCTCTTAAAAATAATTTCATTATCATCTGATACAGGTTTATAGTCACACGTAGGAGTTTTGCTGGTAGCTTCTTGGCTATCAATCTTTGATCGTTTGAAAGTTCTATCTAATTGCTTTGATTTCTGACTCTTATTCAGTCCTTCATGTCAAAGACCTTGGGCAATAGTGCGATGAGAAATGCGTGGCAAAGGGGCAGGTGCCCTGGCTGTTCCCATGCCCTGCTTCATCCCCTTGTCCAAGGCCCAGAGGTATACAGACCCCCAGATGCCACTTAGGATCACCAAGCACCTGCTTCTACTGATGGTTCACAACTCTTGAGCCACGAAGACAAGGTGAAGTTCCTATTCGCTCACATTTTAGACAGCTCTTGTCTCCTCACCTGAAACATGCTTTATGGCCTCCCAACTCCCCCGGGGGGCCCACCCCATCTGTGACGGGGACTCAGTGCTCAGATCCCCTAGGTTGGAGCCCACGAACAGGACAACTAGAGATAGGTCTAGACTTCAGAGCTCTCTGTGTAGTGCGGTCCTGAGCATCGCTGCTAATAACTGAAGTCCAACCACCGCATCTGGGACTCTGCACGGCCTGCATCATTTCATGGCCCCTCGGGTGCTTCTCCAGGTGAAGAAGAGTAGCAATAAACAGCAGCTTGACCTTTCTGCCTGTGCTTACAGACATCTCTGCCTCTCTCAGAGCTTGCGAGAATTGGCTGGAGAACAGTCCTTGACTCTAAATAACTGAAAAATATACTTAACACTGCATTGATTTTCCATATAATTTTATAAGCACAAACATTCTTTCATTTCCTGACAAACAACTCTATTCCCCAAAGTGTCCAATAAAAATCAGTAACTTGCACATCACTATCATCAGTGGCTGTTGTCTGGAGTTTGTCACCAAGGCCAAGGTCTTTCTCCAGCCGCCTCCACCTTCTGCCAGCCCTCCTCCCAAGCCAAAGTGGGGGGTAGTGGTGGGAAGAGCTATATAGATCTCTCTGACTCCGTTCAAAGCCCTTTACGGGAAAATACATAATTTTCAAGCAATCCTTCACAGATAAAGGAAACCCGGGGTGGAGATGAAGGGTGTCACAGGAAACAGTACAGCGGTGACCCCACAACTCTTGAGATGCATAGATATGCAGGGCACCTCCCCACACCATCTCAGGTCTGGCTGTGAGGCTGTGATCAAGGACATTTCTTCCACATTCTGTGCACAATTGCGATGACTAATTCAATAACTAACAAACGTCTGAGGCTAAACGGGCACCCTGACCTCCAATTGCAGGTATTACTCTAAGGTTGCATCATAAGACAAGCAATGACAGAGTGAGAATTGCAGTGGGAAGTCGTGTTCCTAGGAATCTTTGTGGTAGCCTCTTCCCCGAGCACCAGAACTTGGTGCTCCTCTTTCTGTGCCATTCCTAACTTCCAGGACAGCCTTTCCTCCCAACCAACCTCACCTCTCTTTGAAACAGCAACCCAGGCTGAATGTGGCAGCCAAGGAACAAAGAGGAAGGTGTTGATTCTCACCCAGAAGTCTTGTTTCCACGAGGTCCTTCAGAAGCACAATCCTCAGGAGACCGGGGGCTGCCAAGGGGACCTGAAATACCGGTTTGCCACAATCCTGAATGAATCGACTCCCAGGGCCAAGAGATGAGAAGATGTCAGTCACTCAGAACCCACTGTAGCTCTGATTCTGAAGTGGAAAAAAAAAAAGAAGCAAAAGCATCGCTCAGCGATGGGCAGGCAAGGGAGTTAAGACACTGGGCTCTTTGGAGAGAGATGAGGCAGCTCTTTCAGATCCTGATGGAGTCAGGACCTCAGGGCTGCCTGCGTCAGGAAGTACTCAGTGTTCAGGTGTGCTTTTTCCCCCTCCCTCTTCCCCTGAGCCCTGGCACTGGGGAGTGTGGAATGGCTCAACCTGTTGTAATCGAACATGTGAGTTGCTGCTTGTTGCAAAGCTATTGCAGCAGCCTCTTCGTTAAAGGAGGCTGTTCTTCCATGCTGAGAATTAATTTCCTTTTCTGTGGTTGCTGGCTTGTACTCTGGGCTGGGGGTGGAGTGGGGTGCTGGGATGGAGTGTGGGGAGTAGCGCAAAGGGAACCCTGGGCCAAAGGGGACTGGCTGTGCTGTGATGCCCTGTGGAGCAGTTACCTACTGTTCCCACTGGCTGGAGCCAGTGGGCTCCTGATGACCACCTTGGTGTCCAGTTCTTAGGAGATGTAGCAGCTGCTACAAGTGACTCCCAGCAAAGGGATAGTCTATGCACAGTTGGGCCCTAACCCTTAATCCCACCCTCAGACCTTTAGCCCTGAACGCTGCCTCCTGGAATCTCAACTGACCCTCTGAATCGTAGGTTTTCTGATCACCAGCACACTCAAGGGGGTGGGGTGGTCCTGGGGGAAAGAGGGAAGGCGTTCATTCACCCATTTGTTGGCTTATTCTCTCATTCATTCATTTCTGCATGCATGCATTCAACAGTTCATTCATGTATTCATTCATTCACTCCTCCTTGCATAAATTCATTTATGTGTTCCTGTCTTCCTTCACTCTTATATGTTCAGTCGTCTATTTAATATTCATTCATTCGTGAATGCATTATTGAATCATTAATTCACACATTCATTGACATATTTATTCATTCGCCTATTAATCCATTCATTAATGGATTAATTAATGCACTCCGTCAAGGTGCACGCATGCATTTTTGGGTATGTACAGCGTTCACTTTTTCTTACGTGTGCTTAATCCTACACCCATCCATTCATGTATTCATTCAATCATTTCCAAATTCATTTATTCAGAAATATGCTGTCCATTATTTAATTTATATGTTCATTTATTTATGAATTCATTTATTTAACTCTCCATCCATTGAACACGCATCCTAAGTGCCTACTACATGCTTGGCAGTGTGGGGGGGAAGTGAGAGGAAAAAGACAGAATCAGGCACCCCTCTTGGCTTCAAAGAGTCAAGGAGAGTAGACAAAGCTACGAGGAGCCATAACACAAAGAAGAAGTGATGCATGCCACAAGAGTGGGGTGGAGGAAGGTCAGGGGAAGACAGGAGGTCTCAGGGGCCCCCAGGCTGGGGGGCAGCTTGCAACATGGGAAAGAGCACTGAGCTGGGATTCAGTCGCATTGACTTGGCCTTGAATTTTGCGATGCCATCCAGTGTAGCTTTACCCCAGTTAATGAACCTCTCTGAATCTCAGTTTTCTTACTTGTAAAGTAGGGAGGAGGCAGGTGTACCTCACCACGTGGCTGGCAAGACTAAATGAGGTAGTTGATATCAGGTGCCTCACACAGTTTTACAAATGTGCTCAGTAAATAATTATTTTCTTCCTCCTCTTAAATTTTTTTCAAACTTTTGACAGCAAGCTTATATTTCCCTTCTCTGGGAGGTGGGGAGAGGCGGAAGAAGAGCTTTAGCTCACACAGGGAGCTGGTCTGAGGGCTGAAAGCCAGTGTTAATCCTGAGAGGTTTCTAGATCTTCCCTAGGGCCCCTGAGAAAGGCTGAGTGAAACTCTCAAATACTCTTTCAAATGTAAAACCTGTCCCGTGAATCGGCCAAAGGAATCTATTAACAGGATTTGCACAAACCCTCTTCATTGGGTGAACGGGGATGAAGGATTTTATTGAGAACCCGTGAGATGTGGGGCTGGGTGCCAGGTGGGGAGGGGTCTGCGAGGTGGGGTGCTGGGTGTACCCCTGTAGGCCTGTGGTCCAGGGGGAAGGGAGGGAGCTACATTTCCGGAGCAACCCACTGTCTTGTTGAGACCTTGTGTAGATGTTGTCTGTACCTTATCTGGCTTGTTTCTGAAAGTGACCTCATAAGCCACATGTTATTACAAATGAGGAAACAAAAAGGCTCAGCAGTTTGCTCAAGGTCACACAATTAATAGGTGGTAGAAGCAGAATTTAAATGCAGGTCTATCTGATTCCAAAACCTCAGCTTGTATGCGCTGTAACGTGTTCCACCCTGAAGATTTCTGCCCTCTGTGAACATTTTTTTGAACATCCGTCTAATTGGGGTATGTATGGCTATTGTCCAAAGATTCTTTACTATCATTTCTAACTGACACTTGAAATGTGACCAGAAATAGGCCACACCTTCCAAGGGAGTAAATGAGAATTTTTATTTTAGAGCCATACACAATATGCGTACATAGTATATCTTGTTTTCATTTAAAAAAATATTTTTAGCTGGGAGGAAATAAAAATATCATGCCGAACACAAAAGGTTTCATGGTTTCCCATTCTGCTCCAAGGTAGGGGGTCCGGATCTGTGGCTGTCTTGGCAGTACTGGTTGCATAGCCCAGGCTTGCAGGGGAAAATGAAGAATGTGGAGGGTTCAGAGCTGCTATTCCAGACATGGGAGCACAGGTACGGCATGGGCACAGAGCAGTCAGAATCCTGGGTCACAATTGAGGAGGGCCAGTGTTCTGGGCTGAATTGTGTCCGCCACCGTTCACATGGTGCAGCCCTCATGCCCAGGACCTCAGAACGTGACTGTATTTGGAGACAGGGCCTTTATAGAGGTAATTAAGTGAAAATGGGCCCTGACCCAATCTGACTGGCGTCCTTTTAAGAAGAGGAGATCAGGGCTTCCCTGGTGGCGCAGTGGTTGAGAGTCCACCTGCCGATGCAGGGACACGGGTTGGTGCCCCGGTCCGGGAAGATCCCACATACCGTGGAGCGGCTGGGCTCGTGAGCCATGGCCGCTGAGCCTGCGCGTCCGGAGCCTGTGCTCCGCGACGGGAGAGGCCACAACAGTGAGAGGCCCGCGTACCGCAAAAAAAAAAAAAAAAAAAAAAAAGAGGAGATCAGGACATACAGGGAGATGCCAGGGGCACGCCCAGAAGGATGAGCATGTGAAAAGGCAGCAAGAGGACGGCTGCCTGCAAGCCGAGCAGGGGGGCCTCAGAAGAATCCAACCCTGTTGACACCTTGATCTTGGACTTCTGGCCTCCAGTACTGTGAGAAAATAATCTTCTGATGTTTCAGCCTGTGCTTTTTGTTATTTGTTACAGCAGCCCTTGCAAACTAGTATATCCAAGGAGCATCTGTGTTTGGGGGGATTAGGAACAGCTGTTATTGGTAATGAGTAGGGAAGTTCTTCAGTATTTTCACAATTACTGCCACCATTCTGGGGCACACCTCTGAGTCCTCAGGAACCATAGTGATATAGATAAGGAAGAGGGCCTTAGACCCTGATTACTGGTCAGAAGAGACATTCCAAGTTGCTAGAGACCCAGTGTCACTGGGAGAGAGAGGGGTGTGAGGTGTGAGCACTGGCTCCCCCCACAGAGGGTTCCGGAAGGCTCAGATTTCACGAGTGAAGGAATTATGAAGGCACGATTTCCTGACCAAGGCGTAGGATTGAGAACACGTGTCTAGTTTTATTCCCTTGGACAATGCACTACAGTTTTTGTAAAAGGCGTAATCTGATGAAGACAGAAGGAAGAGAAGGTAACAGCAGCATGTGAGCAGATGGAACGCAGGGGAAAAAGAGGCTGGAGGGAGCCTGACCCCAAGTCAGTGGTGGGGAGACCTGCCAGTTGGCGTGACCCCCGGCAGAACCCGTAAACAGCCCAGGGATGGGCAGCTCAGGGACTTCTGGACTCGGGGGGGAGGGGAGCAGTGAGACCCCCAGACCCCCTCCCTTGCTTCACATTTCCTGGAGGTTGTCCCTCGGCCACCTGGCAGACACGTGGATTTATTTTCTGGATAGAAAGCATGTTCAACAGGGTTTGTCTGAATTGAAGGACAACAGGTAGGTCGAGGCAGAGCCCTATACCGAACATAAAAAGATGTGGAGGGCATCTCTGCACAAGGAGGTCAAGGCCATCCCCGCTGCCAGCTCTCAGCGCTAGGCTGCTGTAACTACCAAACAACACAGGTTTATTATTTTACAGTCCTGGAGGTCAGAAGTGCAACTGGTTTCAGACTAAACTATGGTCAAGGTGGCAGTAGGGCTGTGTTCCTTCCGGATGCCCAAGGGGAGATTCTGTTTCCCTGCCTTTCCAGCTTCTAGAAGCTGCCCACATTCCTTGGCCCATAGCCCCTTATCACTCTGGCCTCTTCTTCCATAGTCATATCTCCTCTTTTGATTCTGAGTCTTTTGCCTCCTTATTATAAGGATCATTAGGATAAGAGTGGGCCCACTGGATAATACAGGTTAATTTCCCCATCTCAAGATCCTTAATTTGATGACAACTGCAAAGTTCCCTTTGACATGTAAGGTAACATACTCGCAGGTTCTGAGGATTAGCACTGGGACATCTTTGGGGGACCATTAGTGTGCCAACCACACATGGCACTGGAAGGATCTTCTCTGGAGAATCTCACTAGTTCCAAGAAGAAAGAAGTAGAAGGACTGATGATAGGGGTTCCCAACACATGGCTCTCCCCATGGTGGCTTTCACACTGGCAAACCCCACCTGTACGTCCAGCCAGCCTTTTATCTCCAGTTCTTAGATACTGCCAGACAGCTGAGGAGAGCCAAGCATAAAAGGTGGAGACCAAAACAAACAGAGAAAAAGGGATTGGAGGAGATGGAGTCCATGGAGGGAGTAGAAAACATGAGAAAAAAAACTTTCAGGGAAATTGCCCTCGTTAGGAGAAAGATAAAGTTGAGGAGATCTCCTGGGAAGTAGAGCAAAAACAAAAACAAAAAAAATCTCAAGGAAATGGAAAGTATGAGAGAAAAGACAAGTAAATTAGAGAAGACAGGAGGTTCCATATCTAAATAATAGGAATTCACGAAGAGAAATCACAGGAAATGAGTAAGGACATCATCAGTAAAATAATTCAAGAATATTTCCCAGGATTGAAGGACATGAGTTTTCAGATTTAAAGGCCCACTGAGTGCCTAGAAGAGTGGATGAAAGCACATATGCTTGAGGCAAATCACTGTGGGATTTCACAACATTGGGGACAAAGAGATCTCACAACTTTCCAGAGACAAGTGAGAGCCAGACAAGGGATGAGGGATGTAAAAGTCTTTGCATTGCTCAATGGCAGCTCTGGGAACTGAAGACAGAGGAGCAACGCCTTCCAAATTCTGAAGGAGTTACTTCCAACACAGAACTCTACGTGAGAGTGTGGGATAAAGACATTGTTAAATACTCAAGACTTCAAAGCATTTTCCCCTTCCACGTACCTTGTCTCAGAAAGCTACCGGAGGATGTCTTCTCCCCAAACAAGGGAGTAACCAAGAAAAAGGAAAAGATGCGAAACTGGAAATAGGGGATCCAATAGAGGAGACGGGAGAAGGGTGAGGCCAGGAAGGCAGCAGTGTGCCAGGCGTAGAGGAGGACAGTCCAGACTAGAGAAGGTTACAAGGTCCAGGAGAGAATCTGCATCCTGCTCTCAGCCCCGCCTGGCCAGGGGCATGTAAGGAGCTATCTCCCTACCAGTAGATGAGTCTAGAGTTAGTTTTACTGCCAAAGACCCTGGCAATGGTTTTCCAGGGTGAGCCCACACCTATGTGGCCTCATTCTCTCAGCCTTTCTCCATTTTCCAGCTCCCTCTTTACTGCCCTGCCTCAGTTTACCCTCCAGCATTCTAGGTCCCCGATGCCCCACACCCTACACAGTTGACTGGGATCCTGCCTCCCTGACATCTTTCTCAGTTTTTGCCAGTCTCTTCCTTGGGGAAGGTCTGGAGGCTGCTTCCTGGGCTCCCAGCCATGTCTGGGCAGCTTACTGGGGGACTGGGATATTGCTACTGGGGCTGGCGCTCCACAGGCTCATCCACCTACTTGCCAATGAACAACCCATCTATCCTGACACCCTCTGGCTGATTAATGCATGCTGGACTGGACTCTCCCCCTCCCTCAGGATTAGCCTCTAAAAACAAGTCTCCCCAGCTCATACTCTGCACTGTCAAGGTCTCTTCCTTCATCCCATGATCCAGCGTGCTGACAGGTGTGTGAGCAGGGAATAACACAGCCCAGGATGTTTTGTGCCAGAGCCTTTCAACGTAGAACACCACTGCCTTTTAGGATTGGTTTCCTCCTCCTGCTGGCTCCAAAACCAGGACCCGAAGATGAGGCTAAGCGAGCAAATGAAGAGACTCAGTCCACTGTTGCTTGGCTACGCCTTCACCCTTTGCCCCCTACCAAAAAGTACATTTGAACACAGACAGTGATAGTGATTTTTGTTATAGGGGTAAACTTGAATCTACTCTAATTTTAAAAAGCAAATCATTAGCAAATATCAATCGGATGGTGTTATGAGCTATCATTAGTAAAAATTCCTTATACATACTTCACTGCAGATCATGACACACTAGTGTAAATAGTGGTCCATCACTGGTTTCTCAGAAAAAGGCCAAACTCTCTTCCTCTTCTATTCCATGGTTTTCCCAGAAAGACACCTATCACTTGGAGAAAGGGTGGGGGTCATAGAATGGTATTCAAAAGTGCTAGTGGAAATCAGTTTCAAGGAACATTCATTGCACACTTGCCATGCACCAGACATTAAGCTACAGGCTTTAAAATACTCCATCTGATTAAATCAGGGAGATGGTAGCACCCAGAATTCTTATTATGAATTATAGCCACCCATAAACTGGGCATCATGCAAAAGTCCCTTGGTCACCCCTCCTTTTCTGCACCTGTCAAATGGGAATGACGTTTTCCAGCCCAGCCTACTCTATGAGGCAAAGGACCTTATCACCCTGCAGGAACCCTAAAGTGCCTCACAAGTATTGCTGCTGCAATGATTCTTCCTCATGAAACAGCACTTCACAGGTCTGAAAGCATTTCATGTCGATTATGTATTTTATCCTCCCAACACTCCAGGGAGGTAGGCTGGGATTAGAACTTTTCTAGTATTTTGGGCAGTGCCATCAGAAAGGGGAAAGTATGGTGTTGACCCAGTGTCATCAGCATTTGGAATCTACCAGGTATAACTTGAGTTTTTTCAGTGTAAATTTTATTATTTAAGAAGTGTTCTACATAAGGATACTAACACATGAGTAGGGTTGGTCTGTTCTCTTTGGCAGACCACGGGCTCCCTACCAAGGACTGTATCTCACTCAGCTCAGTGTCCCCAGAGATGAATCTAGCACCTGGAGAAGAAGACGGTTCAGGTGTGCTCCTGAATTAATGAATGAATGGATTCCCATTCACGTCCATACAGGAGATTGCCCTGGTGGCCAGAAAGCGCTATCACATCCATCTGAGACTGGGCTGCCTCCCAATGTAATGAATACAAGATAAGAAGTTCCCAGAATAAAAACTGGAATTGTAAACTGGGAAGGGAATAGATTAAAATATATATGTAATTTAAACATATGAACATATGTTGTATTTAATTAAGATCAACAATAAGCAAATGAGAAGCTGTGTCTGTTGACATCTCAGTTCTTACCATAATTTTTGATGAACTTATATTTCCTCATTATGAATCTTGAGATATTAAAGGGGCTTTTTAAAGGGAGCGAAATCCTGAGAATTTGCAAGTAAAACAATAAACACAGCACAATTTTCCACTTAACAAAATTTAAATGATATCAGTTTTACTTAACCAACTAAAGAGGAATCGGCTGCATTAATTAAGTGCTCAAACATGGAATGACCAATAGCAGCGTCAACAAAGACCCTTCCCCTACACTGCTGGTCATAATGGGCCTTTCATCTGACTGACAATAGTGAGCATATAGCAAACAACAGCAAATTTCACTAAGGCCTGGAGGCTAAAGTAATTGTGCTCTAGACTTTTGGTCAGAGGATGCAAATAAAGAGTCATATTATTTTCACAAAAGTAAATTCTTTCCTGGACCAAATATTTTTCTCATCTATTAAACGGCAATGAATATAATTCAACACTACTGACAGTGAGAAGTTGCTCATTTAACAAAAGTTTTTGTGGAATCGGCTTGATGACCTTGAACAAGTTATTTATGGTCTCTCAATTTCTGTTTCCTCACCTGTAAAATGAGAAGAGTAGTAATAATAATAATATCTGCTTACAAGGGGAGCTCTGAGGATTAGGAATTTACAGAAAATGATCGGCAGACTTCTATCATGGATTGTGTTGTGCAAATGTGGACATTATTTTTGTTATTCCCCTCCAAGTTTAAAACAAATTCTAAAGCTTTTCCTATTGTTCAAAACTTTGGGGGGCTTCCCTGGTGGCGCAGTGGCTGAGAGTCCGCCTGCCGATGCAGGGGACACGGGTTCGTGCCCCGGTCCGGGAAGATCCCACATGCTGCGGAGAGGCTGGGACCGTGAGCCATGGCCGCTGAGCCTGCGCGTCCGGAGCCTGCGCTCCTCAACGGGAGAGGCCACAACAGTGAGAGGCCCGCGTACCGCAAAAAAAAAAAAAAAAAACAACTTTGGGGTTTCCTCTTTGGGAATAGCATGCAGGGGTCTCATTTCTAAGCCTCTCACAGAAACCTTCAGGTCTGCTACTCTTCTTCCAGCACCAGCTCAAGGAGAATTTACTGTCTCCACTTAGCCTTTCAGCACATTCACTTGATTTGGCCTCAAATGACTCAAGATTAGTTTTAAATTTCAACTGGAAAGGCCAAAGACTTGCCCTCATTGAGAAGCCTAGAACCAATGTTTTATTGACAACTTGGGGGTAGGGGGGACAGAGGAAGTACTTTCTAGAAGAAAGCTCTCCTTATCACTGGCTTTTATTTGACCCCTTGACAACTCTAGAAAAGCTAATATTTTTGTGTGTTTATTTTGTCTGTTTGTAAATTTCTGTAAATTTACAAATTAAATTTGTAAATTTCTGCAGGGAGAAAAAGAATGGTAGTGAAAGATGTTAGAAGGTTGGAGACATGGAAAAGACACACTCTTTTTGATATCTGACATCTGATATTTGCATTTCAGGCGTCAGATTTGGGAGAGTGGAGATACACAGATCTCTGGGGGACAGGGCAAGGAATACTCATGTTTCCCCTAGTCTGGAACAGGGTCTCCAGAGATCTTAGCAGTCTGTTTTTGTAGTTTTGAAGCAGCCTTCTAATTAGACATGGGCTGTATCTTGGTGCTGGAAAGGAAGCTGGAAGGGGGCCGGAAGCCAGAAAGTTCTAGCCCTGTGTCTGCCCTCCTGTGGTGTGGTCTTTGAGCACATGAGTCCCCCTTTTTCAATGTCAGTGGAATTATATTTTTAAAATAGTGAGGTCCTTCATGCCCATCCTTTTCACCACCAAGGATCCTCTTTTCCTTATTTTCCCCACGGGACTCTATGCTTTGCTAGACTTTGCCTACTAAACAAACAAGATTGAGAAGGGGATTGATACGGCGCTTGTGCAAGAGCAACTGGAGGCAGACAGATGACCTGGGAGGCAAATTAGCCTTTGGAGGGCAGTTCTGTCCCAACGGCCGAGATAATCCCGATAATAATTCTAGCTGCACTGACTGCAATCATTTATTAGGTGCTTACCATGGACCAGACACTCTCTACACATTATCTTATTTAACTCATACCACAAAGAAGGAGAAAGCTGACATTATTTCTCCATTTTACAGGTGAGGAAATTGAGGCTTAGGAGTTCAGTAGCTTGCCTGAAGTTACACAGCTAGTGAGGGTCAGAGGAGTGGCTCAGCTCAGGTCTAACTCCACAGTCTAAGCCCTTAACCACTAGACTCAACTGCCTCTCAGTTTCAATAGAATAATGTTGCTTGTGTAGGGCTTAGGTTCCCAAGTCAAGAAATATGCAGAACAGGGAGATCAGCTCAGTGCTTTGTGTCCACCTAGAGGGGTGGGACAGGGAGGGAGAGAGGGAGACGCAAGAGGGAGGAGATACGGGGATGTATGTATACGTATAGCTGATTCACTTTGTTATACGGCAGAAACTAACACACCATTGTAAAGCAATTACACTCCGCTAAAGATGTTAAAAACAATATGCGGAAAACTGCACACAGTTATCATTGTCCCTAAAGTCCCCTAAAAGCGTAAGTGTGGCAAGATGCTCACACTACAACTGAGGCCAAATATGGAAGAACTGTACCCACTTCAGGTCTGCTCTGGGCACACCTTGTTAGCAGAAGGGTGGGCAAAACTGCTGCCTTATTTAAAATCTTTATAGACATTTCTCCAAAGAAGACATGCAGATGGCCAATAGGCATATGAAAAGATGCACAACATTGCAAATTATTAGAGAAATGCAAATCAAAATTACAATGAGGTTTCAGAATGGCCATGATTAAAAAGTCTACAGATAATAAATGCTGGAGAGGGTGTGGAGAAAAGGGAACCCTCCCACACTGTTGGTGGGAATATAAATTGGTGCAGCCACTATGGAAAACAGTATGGAGGTTCCTTAAAAAATTAAAAATAGAGTTACCATATGATTCAGCAATCCCACTCTTGGGCATATATCTGGAGAAAACTCTAATTCAAAAAGACATATGCACCCCAATTTTCATAGTAATACTATTTACAAGTGCCAAGACATGGAAGCAACCTGAATGTCCATTGACAGATGAATGGATAAAGATGTGGTATACACACACACACACACACACACACACACACACACACACACACACACACACAATGGAATATTACTCAGCCATAAAAAAGAATGAAATAAATCCCATTTGCAGCAACATGAATGGACCTGGAGATTATCATACTAAGTGAAGTAAGTCAGACAGAGAGAGGCAAATATATGATATCACTTATATGTGGAATATAAAATATGTTACAAATGAACTTATTTACAAAACAGAAATAGACACACAGAGGTAGGAAACGACCTTATGGTTACCAAAAGGGAAGGCGGGGGTGGGGGAGGGATAAATTAGGAATTGGGGATTAGCAGATACAAACTACTATATATAAAATAGATAAACAACAAGGTTCTACTGCATAGCACAGGGAACTATATTTAATATACTGTAATAACCTATAATAGAAAAGAATCCGAAAAAGAATATATGTATATATATATATAAATAAAATATACACATATATATATAGCTGAATCACTTTGCTGTACACCAGAATAACACATTGTAAATAACACATTGTAAATCAACTTCAATTAAAAAAACCTTTATATTATATATTATTTTTCCTTTCAACTTTGTTTTTTTTCCTCCTCCTTTTCTTTATTGAAACAGAATGTTAACAATAGTCCATGTAGGGTGGTAGGATTTTTTTGGCCTACCACACTGTTTAAGTTAAATGACTGCACGCTGGGATGACACAGTATTAGAAGTATGTGGCATGTAAAGCTCCTACGAGTTCCATGTGCCCCTTGAGGGTAGGTCCCGGGATATTTCATCAATGGACCCTCAGAATCCAACACAGTGTTTATAGTAGGTGCTCAATAAATGTTGGTTGCATAAATAAATGAATGAATTGACAGAATGGAAACTTCTAGTGATGATCTCCCTAATGCTCCTTTTTTTCCTTTTCTCCCCCCCTCTTTTGAAGACCAGCCACTGACATCAGCCAACATTAACTACTGTTAACATTATGTTTTACATACACATGCTTTCTTTTTTTTTTTTTTTTTGCGGTATGCGGGCCTCTCACTGTTGCGGCCTCTCCCGTTTGCGGAGCACAGGCTCCAGACGCGCAGTCCCAACGGCCATGGCTCACGGGCCCAGCCACTCTGCGACATGTGGGATCCTCCCAGACCGGGGCACGAACACGTGTCCTCTGCATCGGCAGGTGGACTCCCAACCACTGCGCCACCAGGGAAGCCCTACACATTCTTTCTTGAGAAGTGCTGTGCTAGGTCACTGAGATAGCCACCAGGGAGACAAAGACTTGTACTTTGGCCTCCAAGAAATAATCCAGTCCAGTCTAGTCCAATTCAGCCTGGCCCTTAGGCTTGCTCCGGTGCCCAAGAACAGGACTATATCCATTCAGGAAGCATACGTTCTGCTTGTTTAGCAATCAGCCTTAACTGTGTATCGCCACGCTTTAATGCCACCTTGGAAAACTCTACTTCTAGGAGTTTCCTCAGTCAACAAGGAACATCTCTCCTGAGAAGGGACAGAGAGATGTCCTGGCTTCCAGTTCTGACTCCACACTTCTCTGGGACCTTTGGCACGTTACTTGACCACCCTGAGTCTTATTTGTGCAAAGGAGACAATAATAATAATACCTATTTCATAGGGTTGCTGTAAGAATTTGATAAAACGAGATGTAAAAAATGCCAGCTATGCCACTGATTACTCCAGTCTTCATGGTGGAAGGGAACTTAGGGTCCGTCTGTCTCTCCACCAGATGGAGATACCCTCTTTCTAGTCTTCCTGGTACATGTTGGTTTGGCCTGTGCCTTTTCACTTAGACTGATGGGGGCACCCTGCCTGGTGCACAGGTTGATTGTGGGCAACCACTGGTCCAGCAGTGCTCAATCCTTTTCAATGACACGCATGAAAAATCCGCAGTGAGGGTAGGAGTAATTACAGCAGTGGTGGCAGCAGTAGTAACGATGATGAAAGTTAACGTTCATTGAGTCTCTGCTGTGCTCTGTACATACTAAGTGCATCATCTCCCTTAATCCTCATGACGATGCATAGGGTACAGACTAAATTTATGTTTATGTTTAAGATGAGGAAGCTGAAGCTCAAAGAGGTTAAGAAATTGCTCAAAGCCCCAAGGTCAGTACATGGTAGAGACAGGATTAAAACCCAGATCCACTGAATTTCAGAGCCTGGAACCTCAGTTCCCGGGGTTTCACCTACCCTCACACAGAGGCCAGGCAGGGCATTTAGATGGTGGTCCAGACCAGCAGGTATGACTGGGGTGAATTGCAAGCCACTTGCCCTATTTAAATGGGGTGGCTGCTTGCCTGCTTCACCTCACGATGCTGGGGTGGTAGGTGGAGCAAATACAGATACAGAATTGTCAAATCTTTTCCTTTTTGCAATAAATCCCAAGAATTTGGATATTTTAATGTGATACATCATGATTTCAGATGTTACCTCAAATTTTTGGAAATTGCTTATGACCTACCTAGCTTCTAACTATTGTCATTGCCCTTTAAATGCACATTGAAGCTAACGTCCTGAGGACTGTTACTCTGTCCCCTTCTCTCCCACGCAAGTTCTGCCATCGTAATGGAAGTGAGAGAGGGGACCTACTTGCCCAGAAAGCCCTGCATCTACTCTGATTATCTGTTATGCAGACATTAGTCCTGAATGTTGGAGCTTTAACCATGACTTGTGACTGGTTGAGAGGCTAAGTGCTGGGGTTGAGGATGGGCTGGGGGTTAGGGTCAGAGAGGGATGGAAGGAGAAGGTAGGGGATGGATTGGGGGGATGAAGGGTAGTGGCCCCTACACGGTAGCAGCTCTTCAATTGCATACAAAGGAGGGAGGGGATGAAGGGAATCCTGGTGGTTTACGGGACCCCAGTAGCCACCAGGGATCCGCTATGGGAGAGCGATCTAACCCTTTCTCCAAAATCTCAAGGCAAAATAACTTTCACAACCTCTTGGAGGAGGACCATCTCTTGGTCCGAGCCCAGCCTCCAGGCGCTTTCCCAATCCTGCTTGCTGAGCAGTTTAACCTCGTGTCCGCTCCTGGAATAATTAAAATGACTGTAAATGTATTATTTATAGATTGACTTAAACCATCCCTTTTTCCACAAAAAGAAGCTGAGGGGTCTAATTTGCACAGCAAGGACCACATACTGAAGAGCTTTCACAGGATTTGATCATTTAACCCTGACGACACCCTCGTTTTACACAGGCAGAGACTGAGGGTCAGAGAGGTTATGTGACTTGCCCAGGTCACTTAGTGAGTAAATGTCAGAGCTGGCAATTCTAAACTGGCCCCCTGACTTTGTCATTGATGCGCTGTTTCTTGTACTCCGCTCTGATGGAGTGAGGATTGAGCCCTGCCCCCCAGCATAATCAGTAGCATCAGCCCCATACCAGAAAAAGAAGAACTGCAACCTTAACAGCCCTGCTCTCACATCCGCCTGTTCTTATACAGCTCTCTGAAGGCAGGAATTTCTAGCAACACAATGTCACTGAAGAGATATTCATACCCCACACAAACTTTCAGTCCTCTGCCCCATGTTTCATAAACACTATGTCAGCGGCCTTCCTGGGCAACCAAGTTTGATTGTTGCATTCACTGATTTTAGAGTTTCTTGATTTATGTTTTATATAACTTTTCCCTCTAATAATTTGAAGATAAGATGGATTTTTGATATGCTTTTAATATATCAGTGTAAAGGATATATATATATTTTTTACTGCTTATGTTTTATTTTGCCTCAACTTTTTTGAGTTATCTACAGAACAAAGTTTCTTCTTTTCAAATTAAAAAAATGTATATAGAGCTCTCTGGAATATATATATATATATATATATTTTTTTTTTTTTTTTGCGGTATGCAGGCCTCTCACTGTTGTGGCCTCTCCCGTTGCAGAGCACAAGCTCTGGACGCACAGGCTCAGCAGCCATGGCTCACGGGCCCAGCCACTCCGCGGCATGTGGGATCTTCCCGGACCGGGGCACGAACCCGTGTCCCCTGCATCCGCAGGCGGACTCTCAATCACTGCGCCACCAGGGAAGCCCTGGAATTTATATTTTTATACTTTCAAAATTCTTAGAGCTTCTTACAAATCCATGTTATAGAACTATCTTAAGAAAAGAGGATGAAGATGGATCTAGGTACACGGCTGCTTATAGAGTTGACCCTTGAACAACATGGGTTTGAACTGTGTGGATCCACTTATATGCAGGGTTTTTTTTTTCAGTAGTGAAGACCACAGTACTACATCATCTGTGGTTGGCTGAATCCACAGAAGCAGAGCTGCGGATATGGAAGGAGCAACTGCGTTAGTGAAGGAACCTCAGAAAGGGCAGAACCGTGTATATGGAGAGCCGACTATAAGTTATATGTGGATTTTCAACTGTGTGGAGGGTTGGCGCCTCTGACCCCTGTGTTGTTCAATGGTTAAGTGTATATGGTCTTTAACAACTTTTTAAAAAGTATGCATAAATCACATGTGATGCCTTTGATGGAGTTTTCCAGTAATGCCTGGTTCGTAGAAAGACTGGGATCCTGGAGGTATCACAAAACTTCATATTTAATTCTAAACGGTTCCTATTTTACAGCTGTGCAAATTGAGGTCCATCAAAATTAAATGACTTGTTTCAGGTGACATAGCAAGGTTTTTAGTCAAAAGCTGAGTAAACTGTGAAACCGGGCTAGATGAGAGTTCAGGGCCACCGCTAGGTATGGAGAACAATGGCTTTCCTTTTAAACCACCTACTGCTCTCCCAATGTGGGTTGTGTTTCTGGCAATTTCCATCGTTAAAGAGGAAGGGTCCTACAGCATGTAATCTTACTTTTGGGGGTAAGAATGGGATGGGGTCTAAATTTCAGCATTTTTGAACTTGGTTAGAGGTCACAAGGTCTCCTTCAACATTTTCCCCAGGAGGGCATATGTCCCTTATGCAAATAAGACTCTGTCTCCTCTGAGTTTCTTGGTAAAAGTGTCTCATAAGGCAATCAGTCATTCACACACTAGTGTGTTTTAATCCTCTCTAAAGAGGTAACTCTTTGAGGCTAAGACTCTGAAGGGATAGAGGTGGGAGGTAGGGGAAAGTAATGCTTTGCTCTCTCATCTTCGTGCTGTGAAATCCTATTGATCTTTCAAGATCCCATGATTTGATTTGATTCAGTGAGTCAAATGTCATTTCTTCCAGAAAACCTTCCTTGATCTCTCTTGTTAGAGAGATTGCTCCCTTTTTGCTCCTTCAATTCATAACACCCTTTCTCATGTTCTGGCCTGGTACTTCTCATAATCTCTCCCATACATTTACTTATTTGTGGGTTCATCTTACATTCCTTATATTTCTCCCAGGACTGTGAGCCCCTTGAGGGCAGGGATACTTTTACTTCCTTGCCCCCATCTGTTGCCTAGTTTGGAAAAGGTAAGGTTATCTTCCTGTATCTTAAAGCCGTGAAACTACTTAGAAGTCAGATGCAAGGTGTTTATGTTCAGTTTTGCACAGGCTTCCTTAGCTCCTGGGTCATCTCTCTACAGCAAAGTTTGCACACTTGAAAAGGAGCCTTCAATCTCCTCTCCACTCTCGTAGCCTCGAGTCTCGTGGTCTCGTAGTCTGTACAATTGGTGCAGAACCAATGGTCCCCACTCAGTGTGTGCTGCCTGTCCGGCTGGTTTTAGATAATGCAGGGCAGATTCCTAGCTTCACGACTTAAACAAGTTACATCATCTCTCTCTTCAGTTTCTCCTTTTATAAAATAGGCATAATACTTGCCTCTTAAGGCCTTTGTTCTGAGGATTGAGGATATTACATCTGCAGTACTTAACATGATGCTTTGCACACAGTAATCTCAACAAATAGTAGCAATTATTATTTTTTCAATGAGGTAAAGAACAAGAAAATTCTTAGGACAGTGTCTGGCATATAGTAAGGGCTGTGTGTAAGCTGTTATTTTTATTCTTGTCTTAGGAAAGCAGTAAAATGTAGCTATAAAGAGCAAGAGCTTTGGAATCCGTTTTGGGTCAAATCCCTGTTTGCTAATTGCTAGCTGTGGTATCTTGGAAAAATTACTTAACATTTCCAAGATCCGGTTCCTCCTGCCTAAAATGGGGATTTTGCTATCTTATAGAATTGCTGCAATGATTCATAGGGGGACAAAAAGGATTTCAAAAGTCGTGGCAGATTGCATTTACCAAAGCCGTGAATAGATAGCCGTGAACTTTGGATTCATTGGTTATGCGGCAACAGTTACCATAATAGAGTTCCAATAAAGCGTTAGTACATAGTAGAGACCAGATAAAAGAACAGTATGTGTTATTAGAGCAGTTATTACAATTATGACTATCTCATGAGGGTAGTCCACCCAAGAACCCCTACTGTGCCCCCCAGCTGCCAGGAGAACTCGGCCCCTCAGGCTTCTGCTCCGCCCACCAGCCTCTCAGCCAATGAGAACCCAGCCTGTAAGCCGCCCTCTCCCCGCCCCCTCCTCCTGGTTGTTGGGGGGCCGCAGAGATGCGGCAGGTGCTCGAAGCGCTTTTATTGGCGTCCTGGGTCAAAACTGCGGGAGTGTTGGGAGCGCTTCTTCCTTGTTTGGGCACAGCTGCGTGCCCTGCCCGGCGAGGGGGCAGCGAGTGCTCCAACTGCTTTTGTGTAGGGCTGGCCGGCCTCGCCTGGGTGAGGACAGTCTCGTTAATCTCCCGTCCTCTGCCGCTGTGACACGGTGACTGGACAGGGGTCAGCTTCATTGGACACATTCTTTGTTGCAGTTAAGCCAAGCCCTTCAGCTCTTAGAATTGGTTTAAGCTTGATTAACTCGTGAGGAAAAGGAAAATTTACATTTGGGGGACTGGAGAATAAGGTATTTAAAAGCTGCTCTCTTAAAAATAAATGCTTTCCATCTTGCTACTTTCAAAGCCTGCTGCTCTCTGGCTCACTTTCTCTCTCTCTCTCCCCTCCCTCCCTCCCCTCATACCCTTCTACCCCTTTACTCCCTTCCTCTCCTTTTGCTCTCAGACTGGCTTTCTCTCTCCTTTCCTCCTCTCTATTGTTTGCTCTCTTTTTCCCCCGACCCCTCCCAGCTCTCTGTTCTCTCCCATCTCTTCCTGGTCTGTCGCTCCCTGCGTGTCTCTGGTTTTTCTGTCTCTGCCCGGCTCCTTCCAAACTTGAGGTGTCACTTTTCAGCACCTTTGTTCCTGAGTGGCAAATACGTGCAGCTGTCTTTGAAGCTGACACCAGTGTAGTCCCTAGAAGGTTACAGAGGGAAGCTGGAATTCTGGAACTTCCGCATTTAGCTCTGCTTAGAGTCTGAGCTTTCTTGGTGGAGAACGTGCCCAGCAATGTGTTGCACATCTCGTGAGCCAAATATTCCTTTGTCAGCAGAGGGTTACTGCGAGCCGCCCTGGGGTTGGTGGCCCATCCATCAGGGCTCACTGGGATGTTTCCCAGGCTGTCCTTAGGGGACAGTCACAAGGCTTTGAACAAGGCGGAGATCTGAAGATGATTAGGCCTCTCTCTGAAGGCTGAGGGAACAGCACTGGACTCGGGGAAGAGATCTCTGGCCCCCATCAGCTGTGGGACCTCCGGCCAGTCACTTTACCTCTCTGAGCCTGTTCCTCATAAAATGGGTTAATGGCAGTCATTCTGCCTTCCTCAAGGAGCTATTAGGGGGCTCCCACGAGCTAATGAATGAGAACACATTTTGTAAAGTATAAAGTGCTGTACAAATTTAAATGCTTTTTATTATTGTTGTTATCATGATCATAATTTTTATCTCCCACTAACGCTTACCTTACAACTCATCAGTGTTAAGAAGAATATGCTCTAAGTGGAATGAAATCTTGCTTCTCCCTCGTGCATGAATTTAAGGTGTACTTGTGGGAAATCAATATTACTGTTTCAAGAGGCCTTTATCAAGCCCCCTGCTTCTGCCCCACCCGGCTCCTTTGAGCCTGGCGGGCCCTCCCCTACAAATGAGGCTGGAAAAGCCAGAGTTGGTCCTGCAGGGGACCCACCCCTTTGTCCTGCCCTTGCTCCCCACAGCCTGCTTCATTCCTGCATCTGCCTAGTGTCTCGTAAGCCTGGCACCCATCTTTGTTCCTGAGACAGAACAGCTCCTCCGAGGGTAACTCAGTGCACCCCAGTGTACCTCCATCTAGGTATTCCCTTGGCCCTTCCTCTCCCCTAACCTGGCTTTCCCCCATCCTCAGCCTCAGTCTCTTGGGCTCCCCCTTGTGGCAGGTCCTGACCAGGCCCACTTTACTGACCCTCCAGGAGGTCCTATAGCCCAAGAAGCCGTAAATCACCCATTTGGGGAACTGTGGCTCCTCCCACCTGCAGATTTATTTCTACATCGGTGCAGGCTGCCGAGACCACTGGCCGCAGGTGCCTTTGGGAGGAGCAAGGGTGGCTCCAGGGAGAGGCCTGCATCTCATCACCTGTGCTCAATTTGGCAAGCTGCTCTGTTAGTAAAACCAGTCACCATAACCTTGTTCTCACCTGAATCAGTGTTCTCGTCAATTCTCAAACCTGCATCAGACTCGTAACTCTTGAAAGATGAGAAGGGGCTTACAAGGTGGCACAGGAAAAAGAGAGGGGTGCATTCAGCAGAGTTTGTCTCCATTCACTGTGGGGCCTCACCCTGGGGGTGGGGACAGCTCATCCAGCCCTGAAGCTGTTTCTCCTGTGGCACTTTGCCCCTTCTTGCTCCTCTCTGGGCCTCTGTCCCCTCTCTGAATCCTGGGGTAGGCTTCCACTTGGTTTCTCAATCCCAACCCCACTTTGGTTCCCACACCTACTCTCCAAGGAGCTTTGTTGCATTTTACAGATGAGAAAACAGAGGTCCAGGATATTAAATGACTTCTCTGAGGTCTGAGGGCTCTTGGAGTGGTGGAGCCAGAGGGTGACCTAAAGTCATGCTCATTCCATTACAACAGACTGCCTCCTCTTTGGTTTTACAAAAAAAGTGACAAAGGCAGGCTTCCCTGGTGGCGCAGTGGTTGAGAGTCCGCCTGCTGATGCAGGGGACACGGGTTGGTGCCCCAGTCTGGGAAGATCCCACATGCCGCGGAGCGGCTGGGCCCGTGAGCCATGGCCACTGAGCCTGTGCGTCTGGAGCCTGTGCTCCGCAGCGGGAGAGGCCACAACAGTGAGAGGCCCGCGTACCACAAAAAAAAAGACAAACAAAAAAAACAATGATAAAGGCTTGGTCTCTGCCCTCAAGGAGCTTAGGGCCTAATGGAACAGCTAGGGACGTAAACAAATACCTACTACAAACCAGGGTAATAGGGAGATAATGGAGATATTTACCCATATCTCTGAAAATACAAAAGAGCTAGTTACTAATTTTGGTTGAAGAGCTGTTGGTGGTGATAGTGGTGTGGTAGTGGTGGTAGTGGTGGTAGTGGTAGTGGTGGTGGTGGTGGTGGTGGTGGTGTGTGTGTGTGTGTCTGTGTGTGTGTGTGTGTGTGTGTGTGTGTAGTACAACTTTTAGAAAGGAGGCTGCTGTGAAGCAATTTTGTCAGTGTTTTCCAGAGGTCAGAAACTCCAGAGAGCAAATATATGCAAAGCTTGGGTGCTGCCACTTCCACAACCCTGCCTGGGGCAGACATCACTAATCAGTCTTTCCTCAGGAACCCAGGCATGTCTTCAGAATCCTTTGCAGCAAAGTATCCAGGTGGCTTTACCTTTTAATTGAAGCTGGCAGGCAAGAGAGCATTTTTGGCTATTCTGGAGTATTAGACAAAATGAGTGTTTTCTAGAAGAAGAAACAGGGTCAGAGAAGAATGACTTTTCTAGTTCACTATTGTGCAAGAACACCTGAAATCCCAGCAGGATCTGCTTCTCTGAGTGATTTTTCTTATCTCGTGTACATCAAGGAACATTTAATGACTTCTTGCTAGGTGGCACCTTCTGTGACATGAACAGGGAGTAACCTGTGTTACCTCTCATTCTCACAGCTATCTGTGAGGTAGTCGGGATTATTGCCATTTCACAGAAGACAAAACTGAGGCTGAGAACTATAAATGACTTGCTCAAGGTCACACAGCCAGGAGGTTGTAGAACCGACCCCTGTGTTCAGGTCTGTCTCACTCCAAAACCTATTTATTGTTTTCTTCTAAATTTATTACAAAATGTTTAAAATTTTAAAAAGGTTTCAATAGTGACAATACATGCCCTTGTCACTATTCCCCACTTAGGACATGAAACAAAGCCTGTTTTATTTTTGTAGAATACCATATGACCCTTCACAACACATAAAGAAGGGGATTTAATAAAGTAATTGAGCAATGTTGAACATTTCTCAATGAAGCCCGCTTTTAGTGGAGTTTTAAAACAAATTTTCCTTATAAATTGAAATCATGTCTTTGGATAGTTCAGAGACTGCAGCCAGGGAAGTCTGCAATTTGTAGACCTGCTCGTCTGAAGGGTAATTTGATGCCACTGACATGGATCTCTATTTCTCTTTTTTACCTTTAACCAATTTTAACAAGCCAGATGGTCATTGCAAATGGGTCCTCTAGCATCTCCCTTTTCTAACTCTGCTGCTTTCGGAGATTTATTTAAATTTGGTTCCTGGCAACAATCTAATACCTTCCTATTCTCTGCTATTCCTGGCTGCTGTGTGGGTCACTCCTTAACTATGTCTTCCCCAGCCTCCCACTTGGAATTAACCTTTCCTGGTATACTCTACAATCTCCCCCAGCACACAGTAACTCCAGTAAAACAGACCTATACCTTGTGTTACTTATTTATATGTGTGATTTCCCCATTAGACCCTACCTTGCTCATCTATAGTCAACGCAACAGTAATTATCATAACTACGAATGCTTTGCAGTTTCCAAGTACTTTTCATAGTCATAATATTATTTAATACCTACAATATCTCTGAGTTTTTTTTTTTTTTTTGCGGTACGCGGGCCTCTCACTGTTGTGGCCTGTCCCGTCGCGGAGCACAGGCTCCGGATGCGCAGGCTCAGCGGCCATGGCTCACGGGCCCAGCCGCTCTGCGGCATGTGGGATACTCCCGGACCGGGGCATGAACCCGTGTCCCCTGCATCGGCAGGAGGACTCTCAACCACTGCGCCGCCAGGGAAGCCCTCTGAGGTATTTTTAAAATATTTTCAATTTTACAGATATGACCATGGAGCCTCAGAGAGGTGAGGCAACTTGCCCCAAATCACAGAGCTAGCTAGCTGTAAGGTTTAGGAGCAAATTTAGTGTTCCTTCCCTGTAACTAGAATATTGAGTATTCTACATATAACTTAAAAAAACTGAGATTTATCAAACTCTCACTCATCAATTCTCTTATTCTATAAATATTTATTGAGCCCTTACATACCAGGAATTATGCTGGGTTCTAGGGAAACAGTAGTCAAAAAGACAAAGAAAGTCTTTGTTCCATGGGGCTTACAGTGTAGTAGAGAGATAGTAAACAAGTAATCAAATAAATAAACAAAATGTGGTAGGCTGAATTATGCCTCCCCCATTAAAGATGTCCACAACCTAGTCCCCCAAACCTGTGGATGTTAGCTTACATGACAAAAAGGACTTTGCAGATGGGATTAAGTTAAGAATTTTGAGTTGGGGGATTAACCTGGTTTACCTGGGTGGATGGACCCAATGTAATAATAAGAGTCCTTAGGAAAGGGAGGTTGTAGGCTCAGAGTCAGAGAAGATGTGATGACTAAAACAGAGGTCGGACTAATGTGATTAAAGGTGGAAGAGCTCCATGACCCAAAAAATGAGGCAGCTTCTAGAAGCTGGAAAAGATACAGAAACAGATTTTCCCTCAGAGCCTCCAGAAGGAACGCAGTCCCACTGACCCATTTTCGACTTCCAGAACTATAAGAAAATAAATCTCTGCTGCTTTAAGCCATTAAAATTGTGGTACTGTGTTACAGCAGCAATAGGAAACTAACACTCACCTAATTACAGATTGCGGTCAAAGCTATGAAAGAAAGAAACATCTTGATGATATAACTACTGGGGAACGACTCTCTGAGGAGAGGATGAAAGTGGACCAGCCCAAGGAAGAGCATTCCAGGCAGAGGGAAAGGCAGGTGCAAAGGCCCAGAGGAGGCAATATGATGAAGATCAAACACAGGCCAGTGAGGCTAGACATCAGTGAAGGATGGAGAGTTAGGCTGGAGTCAGATCATACCAGGCCTATCAGGCCATGGCAAAGGGTTTGGATTTTGGACTACAAGAAACGGGAAGCCCTTGAAAGATTTCAACCAGGAGAGAGGTAAACTGCCATTGCATTGTCTAAAGTTCCCAGAAGGACAAAGACCCTTCCTTGGGGTGGAGGAAAACTTAAACTCAGTCAAGACCAAGCCATCCTCCAAATTAGTCCTCCTGTGCTCTACCAGGTGCTGAGAACGGGTCCAGTCTTCATTAGGAAGCACGGGGTTTTCTTTGTGCCAACTTGGCACTCCAGTTCTGTCGGGGTGTGAACCATGGGCATCAGACATCGCTGTAAGCTTGGGTGTGATTTATTACAGTGAGGGAGGGCTTACGTGCAACGTGGAGGGGAACTTAGCATTACCGAGCTTAGAAATGCCCGTCAAGGGGCAGAGCTTATCATTTGAAGTACGTATATAATTATTTTGCTTCTGTCTTTAGACTGTAAGCTCTGTGAAGTCAGGGACCATCTGGACATTTATCCCTGTGTTTTCAGTGCATATTCGCAGTAGGTACTTGACAGGCACTTGTGAAAACATGGATGATCGGACGAAAAGGGCACCAATAATTTAGCTCAGCTTTTGTAGGAAACAGGAACTTGAAGAGGACTACTAAGCAGTAAAAGACAAACATCAAAACAGCCTACATTCCGTTCTGCTGAAATGCTTGTTTTGAAAGCAGGAAATTTGTTCTAATGCAACTTATACGAGGGAACAGTGTAAGCATACCTACTTTCCCCAGTGAAAAACACTAAATGAATGCCCAAATCCCAGCTGAACGGAGCCATATAAGACACAAAATACACACACACATCAAACACCCACCAGTTACCTTAATTCACTGCCTGTGGTATGAGCCACAAGCATCCACATCTGGGTTCCAAATCTCTGTCCAGTTTCAGACAATTCTTCACAATAACTCAAGGTTCTGATGTCCGCCTCCACAAGCAAACCCCAGGTCTTTTTCAAGGTAAAGGGCTATATTTATTGTAATATTTATGCATTTAACCATTCAATATATTTAAAACTGTGCTGACATTTTTTGTCAGGTCCCATTTTTTCTTTTTTTAAAACTGGGTCATTGGTGAAGCTTTTGAATGTTGTGGCTTTAACTCCATTTCTACCACAAACCGGGGTTTTTTAATGCATGATTTTGGATAGTACAGTGATTTTCAGAACACATATGTGGTGTTATAGCAGAACTGACTGTACTTTCTTCTTGCAACACCAAGCAAACAAGAAAACACACACAGTGATTAGCAAGATGTTAAAATCAAACCACTGAGCACTAGGAATGATTCATAATGTCCGTCTGGTGTATAGAACACTCCTCATTATTTATTTATTCATTTTTCATCTATCCTTCCATCCATTTATTTAGTCTAAAGATGTTTATCAATGACTATTATGTGTCAAGTCCTGAAATAAACCCTGGTGATATAGCAGAGAACAAAATTAGTCTTAGGAAGTCTTAGCATTGGTAGAAAATAATAATGTATAAATTAAAAAATGATGATAGCTGCAATGGTCCAAACGTTTACGCACCACCTGCGCCCCCCCACCATTTCCAAATTCATATGTTGCAATCCTAACCCCAAGTGTGATGTTATTTGGAAGTAGGGCTTTTGGGAGGTGATTAGGTCATGAGGGTGGAGCCTTAATGAATGGGATTAGTGCCCTTATAAAGGAGACCCTGAAGAACCCCCTTCTCCCTTCAGTCATGTGAGGACACAGTGAGAAGATGACCATTTATGAACCAGGAAGCAGTACCTTACTAGACACCGAATCTATCAGCACCTTAGTCTTGGACTTCCCAGCCTCCAGAAACATGAGAAATAAATTTCTGTTGCTATAAGCCACCCAGTCTGTGGTACTTTGTTGTGGCAGCCCGAGCTGACTTAAACAATAGTAAATTCTATTGTAGGCTTACTATGTTCCAGGCACCATAATCAGCAGTTTAAATACATTTTATTTAATCTTTTCAGTACTTGGTAGTCATTGGTAGGTGTTACCAATAAGTGGAGTAGGCATTATTATTCTCCCCATTTTCCAGATGAGGTTACTGAGGCTTAGCAGTAAGTGGTGGAGCCAGCATTTACACCCAGGCAGTCTGACTCCAGAGCCTGTGCTCTTGAATGATACCATTGACGTCTGTCTACCCCATCTCTGCTTGATTATCTCCAGTGGTGGGGAACACTCTGCCTCTCAAAGCAGCCTGTTCCATCTTTGGCAGGATATCAGAGGGGTGAATACTTTAACAGCTGACACTAAAGTTCACTGTAGGGGAGAATTGAATCTGTTTAAGAAAATACACCAGGAAACCACCACCCTTGGGGGTGCAGAGGAAGATGAGGGATAGTCTGAAACGACGCTAAGTTATACTGTTTTACTTAAGACTTTAATAGGAAATTGTGGGTTGGGGCAGAGCAGAGGAGGATGAAGAAGAGAAAAGGTTCCGTGTAACCTGGCAGAGCACCGGTGCCCATGGGGAACAGTGGCTAGTGAGGGGTTCTTGTGGGTGGGTGGCTACAGGTTTTCAAAGGCTAGGGAGGCAAATGTTTTCATTTACATAGTTTGACTTGCTGCGGATGTAAATACCCTTCCCCTCTCCCAGACCTCCATACAGTCTGGGGCACACCTGGGGGAAGATCAAAGCTGATGGATCAGGTGCCAGACTGGGCTGGAACAGAGCACCCCTGGGTAGGAAGGGCCCCCTGTACGTGCCCAATAAGTGATGGCCAGTCACTCCAGCTCTTCCTCTATTAGCTGAGGGACTCGAAAGCCACTGTCAGGACTGGAGGAAATCAGAACCAGCTGTGCAGTGAAGACCCAAGTTCCCGGGAATTTGCAGACATCCGGGCAGAGCTCAGCTAGAGGTTGGGGGGATACAGGTCTGTTTTTACGCAATTCTCAAAGGACTAGGGAACCTTAGATGGCCTCTGGGTTACAGCTGTTAGAAGCAAGGCTCTCAAATGGGGACTCTTGGGTTTGAATCCCAGTTTAGCTAGTTAATGTGTGACCTTGGACAACTTAACCTGCCCGCCTCTAAGGTCTTTTCATCTACAGCTTGAAGATGGCCTTTCTTACCTCGCAGGATTATTTTGAGAACTGAACGTATGTAGAACGTTTAGCACATGCTTGGCATAATGATCAACCAGTGGTTGTACTTCTAACTCACTCTAAGGGCGTGGCGTAAACAGCACAGGCTTTTCTACTTGGTGGCACCAGGGTTGGGGATCCACTTCCATTACTCACTAGGTCTGTGTCCCTGAGCATGTGACTGAACTTCTCTGGCTCTCAGTAAAATGGGCAAACAAGACCTCCCTGGTGGGGCTGTGAGGATTAAATGAAAGAACAGAATCTGCTAACCGCTCTGGTGGGCCTACCAAAGGTACCCAATGATCAGCACCAAGGCTAATCCATAAAGCCTTTTGAGAATTAGGCTTTAGAGAAAGATGCCTCCTCTGGGAGACCCAGCCCATACAGATTTCAGCTCCGATTCACCCTGGCCTGGGGGCTTTTGTGCAGTGCGCAACTGGCAGATCTGTATAGTGCAGCCTGCCAATGCTGGGCGGCTGTTATGACTGTGCTAATTATGATCCTTTTGCCCCCGACTTGCCCCCTATATTCTGGCTCAAGACTGTTCTAGGTTTGGAAGAAAGTACCTAGGCCCCTTCCTAATTGTCTCTCTCCGGGTTTCAGCTGCCCTCCTTTTTTTTTTTTTTTTGGCGGTACGTGGGGCTCTCACTGTTGTGGCCTCTCCCGTTGCGGAGCACAGGCTCCGGACGCGCAGGCTCCGCGGCCATGGCTCACGGGCCGAGCCGCTCTGGGGCATGTACGATCTTCCCGGACCCGGGCACGAACCCGCGTCCCCTACATCGGCAGGCGGACTCTCAACCACTGCGCCACAGGGAATCCCTGCCCTCCTTCTTGGGACCTGGTTTCTCCACCCTACTCTCCCACTTCCCATCCTCCTCTCCTAGTCCTTCCTTCCCCCCATCCCAGGATCCTGACTCCCCCTCCCTGTGCAGCTGGCTTGAAGACCACTCAGTGGGGAGGCTGGATCGATGACCTCCCGCCGGCCTCGCAGGCCCAGCCTGGGTTCTGGAACAGCCTCTGCCGAGATAATCTAGTGCTTTCACTGCCAACAGCAGTCAGAAGGAAGCAGATGATCACGGCCCCTAAAGAGCGAGAATCCTCCGTGGGGAGCTGGCTTGGCTGCAGAGCCATGGAAGGCTATTTTTAGCGCCTGGCCACAGAGGTGCCAGGAGAAACTGTCAAGGCAGCCAGCCTGAGGGCTGGGCTCCAAGGGGCCTGACTGCACTGTTCAACCCCAGCTCTTGTGCTTTCTCTTCGTCCACGGCGAGGGCTCCAGGCATAGCTAATGGCGGCAGCCATTCCTCCGCTGGAAGCCAACGTGGGCCGGGAGGGACGATAGCCGCCGGTGCCCGGGTGGGGTGTTGGGGCCAGGTGTTAACTCACCGTGCTGGGGGCTCAGCTCTCTTGGGGCTCGCACTTTGCAGGCGAGGTAACTGGGCCTCAGAAGTAAGGAATGACTTCCTTCAGCCGTTCTACCGTGAGTTCTCACTGTGGCTGTCTTTGTCTGTCCTTCCTCAGAGCATTTAGTGGGTGGAGTGGTGAAGGGGTGCGGCCAGAATCCCTGGGTTTGCCTCCCAGCCTCGGACTGGTGTGTGACCCTGGGCAAGTTCCCTACTCTCCCTGAGTCCTAGGTTCTCATCTGTCAAGTGCAGGGAGGAGGGTGCCCCTGCATTGGGTTGTTGGGAACTAAAGAAGGGACAGCAGGGAGGGCTCGGACAGGTGTGCCTGGCCCGTCTCTATAAACATTAGCCGTTGGTGTGGTACCTCTGTTGCCAGCCCATCTGCCAGCACTGGACGTGCATCCCAGCTAATCCTCACATGGACTCAGCAAGGCATTTCAGCTCCATTTTTCAGATATGGAAACTGAGTCCCAGGGATGAACTGAATTTCTTAAGTGGGAAGGGTAGGAAATGGGCCTTGAGCTCAGGGCTCTGCCCTCCCAGTTCCAAGATCCTTCTTCCATGTAGGCTGGAACTTCCTGTGTGCTGTGTCTCCTGGGAATTTGAGCAGAGGGGCCAGGTGTCAGGAGCTGTGGAAGTGTGTGCGTGGGTATGTATGCACGCGTGTGCACATGTGACGTGTTAGAAAGGCTGGTGGAGAGAAAGAGGAAAGAACTGTAACTCAGAGCTCTGGTTCACAAGAATCTAACTCCCCTTTCCTCCTTCCTGGCTTCCAGGGTGTCCCTGAGACAAATGATGGGAGAAGGCGTTCCAAAGTCATCCAGAGTGACCCCCATGGGGTTACTCTCCCATGCTGCCCCTGCTAAGAGCACACCAAGGGGCTGTGAAAACCAGGGGCTCTCTCTTCCTGGCTGGGTCTACCAGAGTCCAGGTGGTGCCCCTATGGTCTGGTATCGTGTATGGCTCTCTCAGCCCCAGCCCCGCTTTGCTCTGCCCCTGACCATTCTGCCTCTAAATATTTCTTATATGCACCCTTCCCTCCCTAGCCTGCTGCCACTGCCCCCAATTTAAACCTGCTTCTTTCGGCTGGACCACTGCCACAGCCTCTTAACTGGCCTCCCTGACACAGGTCTGGTCTACCCTCAATCCCCAGGGGCTGCCCCAGAGGGACCTCCCCAAATGTGAATCTCATGGGGTCACCTCCCTCTTTATGTCTTTTCCCAAGCTTCCCAGGGCCACACCAATATCTTGATCTTCTAGCTCTCACGCCAGCCCCATCTGAGTCTCTCCCCAAGCCCCAAATACCCAAGTAGTGAGGCTCATAGTTCTGAAAGGCGTGTCCCCAGAAAATAGGTCTTTGGATTATTAAGGGGGAGGGTTAGCAGGGTAGAGCATTCCATGGGGAATTTAGTCTGGGAAAAATACTGAAGGAGGGTTCAGCAGGTTTATTTGTTGTGGGACTTTTCAGAGCCTCTGTTATGCAAATTTATGACACAAAAGCTCTCCAGTGGATCCCTGGCAAGGTTGCCCTGAAAACAGTAGGACTCTTAGTTTTAACAATAGCTGACACTAACATAGCACTTACTACATGCCAGGCACTGGTCCCTGTGCTTTATTAACTCATTTAATCCCCACAACTCTGGGAGGCGGTGCTACCATTATCCGTATCTTACAGATCAGGAAACTGGGATACAGAGAAGTTAAGTGACCTGCCTACATTCACCCAGCTAGTCAGCAGGGGAGCTGGGACTCCAGCCCAGACATCCTCTGAAATCAGCAGTTGTGGCCACTATGCTAGACCCAAACTTTCAGGTCTTCTTAAGTACCTGGCATTGTGATGAGTGCCCTTGCTGTGTTCTTTCACTGAATCCTCACAACAACCCCACGGTTATTATCAAGGAAACAGAAACGAAGAAAGCACACATGGAGTCAAGAGGTGCCTGAGGTAGGACTTGAACCCAGGTCTTCCTGTGAATTATGAATCTCTAGCCTGTCTTGTTCTGAAGACAGCAAGACATCCTTCCATCAAGGGGCATCTTGCAAGGTCGGTGCTCCGTAAAATACCCACTGGGAAATGCTTCCCTGGCATTTACTTGGAAATACTCACTGTCACCGAATTATCTTATTTCCTGACACCAAGACTTTGTGCCCTTCCCTCTGCCTGGTGTGCTGGCTCTCTACTCAGTCCTCCTGACACCAGGGAAGAGCTGAAACAAGGTCATAGCTCTCTCTCTACTCAGTCCTCCTGACACCAGGGAAGAGCTAAAATAAGGTCATAGCTCTGGTTTTTCCAGACTTTTCCTTTCCAAGCAGCTGTTCCCTAATCTGTACTTCCTATTAAAAAAATGTGCACTGATGGTCTGTTTCAGTATAGATTCCTTCCTTCACTCACTCTCTCCCTCCTTCACTCATTCTTTCATCCATTCACTCATTAAGTATTTATCGAGCAACTACTAAGTGCAGGGCATTGTTTTAGGGCCTGTGGGTACAGAAGTGAACAAAATAGACATGGATGTAGACCCTCAGGAAACTTACATTGTAGTGGGAGAAAAGAGATACCTAACACAATAAATAAACTGCATTTAGTATTTTTGAAGGGATAGGGTAGGGGGCACAGGGAGTGGGAAGGGACTGCAATTTTAAATAGGGTGTTAGAGAAGGTCAGCCTGAGGCTGTGAGCTTTGAACGAAGACCTGGAGTAGGTAAGGGAGCCAGCCACAAGGTATCCTGGAGAAGGGTCACAGGCAGATGGAGAGAGGGGATGCAGAGGCCGCAGTGGGAGGCATGTTCCCTGACCAGGACCCAGGCCTTTGCGGCTGTTGTGGGGTGAGGGAGGGCAGAGTAGCAGAGGTGCTCAAGAAAGGTTTATTTGGATTGCTTCAGGAAAGTTGAAGATTTTCCCAGCACGGTTAGCGCCAGACTTCTCATTAGCATTTTCAGAAGAAGATATTTGACTAGGAACTAAAATGTGTGTAATCATTGAGTATCTAACCAGCACATCACAGTCTGAGGGGGCAGTGAGAACCCAGGGAGTTAGGGGCCTGCTTTGCCTTTGACCTTGGGCAATCCCCTCCCATCTTGGCCACTGTTCTGTCATCTATATAAGGTACCAGAGGATGTATCAGGGTGCCTTCTGATTCTGGCTCCAAGCTGTTTCAGGAGCCTCAGTTCTCTTTTCTGTGAAATGGGGGTTATAATACCTACCTCCATCCCTCCTTTGGTTGTTGTATCAAATCAGGGAAGGCTGTGACTGTTTTTCTTTAAGTAAAATTGGAGTCCAAACTAGATAAAGGCTAGTTTTAATAGAAATGCTATCATTACGTGGTAGTAACCAAATCTCTCATTTCCGATCTTTAGATTACATCCTCCCATTGATTGTAGCAGTGATGCTATGACTTGGGCACAGCGACCGCATTTTATGGTTGAGGAAACTGTGCTCAGGCAGTCTAATTCACTTGCCCAAAGGCACAGAGCTAGTGAAAGGAGGACCCAGATTCAAATTCCAGAATGTGTAAACGTCTCTGCGGATTTCTCAGCTGCACAGAAGCAAGGCTGAGGCTGGAGCTAAGCTACCAGAGAAGGACAAAACAGGGCCAAAGACGATATGAAACCAAAGGAAAATTCCCAGCCCTTCCTTACAGCTGCTGCTAGCCGGGAACAGGGGTACCCACAAGGTAAAAAAAGAGATGGAGGGTGAAATGAATCGTGGGCCACTCCTAGGGAACAGAGCTTTGGACCAAGACTCTAGGCCAAGTCAGGATGAACTGTGACACGAGAAGCTACTGGCCAGTCCTGGCTGTGGCCACAAGTCTTGGTGGGCACAGAGGGCCATGCCCAGGTCCCTGCCAGTGCATCTGTGGGTAGCAAAGGGCCAAGGGTGTCAGTCTTACCCAATGGGATATTAAGTTCATTGAAATAAATACCAAAGACCCTACAAAACAAGGGGCAAGACTAAACAGGGGAAAAAAGAGCAGAACATTCTTTTATATATTAAAATAAACATCCTAAACCAAACTATCTTTATTAATATTTCCACAATGTGATAAGACAGATGGGTTGGAATTAGATCTGGAAAGATGTAATATTCTACAAAGGAAACTCTAGGGAGACCCAGGGAGTTACAAAGGTCATTTCTCATCAAGGGTGAACTTTTCTGTTCTTTCCTCCTCTGCCTTTCTTCCAACTAAGCCTCCGCCGGAGCCAGCAAATCCCCGCTCCTTTTGTGTGCTGGAAACGGGCTGCGGCACCAAATGCCCCTTCAGCTCGTCCGCGCAAGACTATTTTTAGTTCTGCCAAACAACAAATGGGATTGTTGTCCATTCTTGGGTAGTGGAGGTTTTTTTTAATTGTCTGTTCAGCTGCTCTGGAGTACCGGCAGCATATTAACTGCATCTTTTGGACACCTAGGACAGGGGAAGGTGATGAGTTTCCCTTGACCTGGACCACAGGAGAAGCAAAGTTGCCTGAATTTCGGAGGGAGCAGGCACCTTAGGAGAACGGTGGGCTTTGAGGTAGACCCGTCCCAAGACATAGGCACCTTGGCTGTAAATGTGCATGGTAATAAGGAGGTCGTGTTGCTGTCTGTGAAGTGCCTGTAACGGCATCTGGAAAATTCGAGGAAGAAACACTTGCTCGAGGAGTGGATGGGCGTCAATAGGGGTGTGGTCCCCAGCAGGGCAAGTGGCTGTTGAATGCGTGAGAATGCGCGTGAAGTCTTAGCAAAGAAAATTATTGTTGGGGAGCGCTATGGGTTGAACTGTGTTCCCCCTCCCAAAAGAAGCATTGCAGTCCTAACCCTAGCACCTCAGAATGACCTTATTTGGAGACAGGGTCTTTACAGAGGTAATCAAGGTAAGATGACTTCATTAGGATGGACCCTAATCCCAAAAGATTGATGTCCTTAGAAAAAGAAGAAATTGGGACACAGACACACACACAGGGAGAAGGCATGTGGAAATGAAGGCAGAGATCGGGGTGATACATCCCCACGCCAAGGAAGGCCAAAGATTGCCAGCAAACCACCAGAAGCTAGGGGAGAGGCCTGGAACCGATCTTCCCTTACAGCCCTCAGAAGGAATCAAGCCCATGGACACCCTGATCTTGTATTTCTAGCCTCCAGAACCGTGAAGCAGTAACTTTCTGTTGTTTAAGCTGCCCAGTCTGTGGTGCCACGTTAGGGCAGGATTAGGAAGCCAATGCAGGAGCATTAGTGAAATTATGTGCTGTGCTGTGTAAGTACCTGGCTCTGGCCTGGCATAGAGCACAGACTCAATACATGTTTCTGAAATGGATCCATGAGAAAATGCAGAGGAAATACCCCACACCGTATCTGGCATATAATAGATACTTCCTAATATTCGTTAGTTAAAGGAATAAAGGAATGAATGAGGTCATTCATAAAGACATGTACCCCAGCGCTGAACATATGAGCAGATGCTCAGTGAGTATTTGCTAGTTGGTTGGTCATCAGAGCTAATATTTATATATCATTTACTAAGAGTCAGGCGGTGCTCAAAGTGATTGACATGTATGTTACCCTCATTGGATCCTCACAACCACTCTATTACTGATCCCATTGAAAGGAAGAGGGAACTGAGGCACAGAGAGGTTCAATCACTTTCCTGAATTTACCCAGCTGAGTGGTAGAGGGAGTTTTTGGATCTGGCTGGTTTAGGATGAGGGTCTCTACTCTTAACCACTGTTTGAAATACTGCATGTGAAGAGCCTGGCACACAGTAGGTGCTCAATTCCAAACAAGTAAGTAGATGAGGAGACGTGAGCTAAGCAGGGAGTGCGGGGTCCTGCCCCGGTGGCCTGAGAGCTGACCCTATTGTTCCTTCCTCTCCTAAATTCCCCCCGGGTGGGGGGGGGTCGGGGCTCACATGTCAGCCCCACCTCCAGTCCTGTCCCTCTACTGGGAACAGAGGAAGAAGCCTGCTTGATGATAAAGAAGGGAGTGGAGCAGAGAGGACATCAAAGATGTGCTCCGTCTGTCAGCAAGGCGGCTTGGCTGTCAGAGGAACAGGGCACGAGCACCTGCCTCATCTCCATAACTCATCCCAAACCAAGTGCCCAGCATTGACTCTGCACTTCCACTGCAGGGCTCCACCGGCTGTTCACATGCTTTCCCAGACTCTCCTGTCCTGAGCCAAGGACCAGGCACGGCAGTGATTTACGACGTCACAGGCCAGCCTCTACCGTGACCACTGTTGTTGGCCACAGGTTTAATTATTTAAACAGATTTTACATTTTATGAGCATGCCCTCTGTCCTGGCAGAGGAAAGCCTTAGGAGAAAAAAAAAATTTTTGCTTGAAAGATTAAATTGAAATATGCAAGGACAGAGGACGGGAAACATTCCAAATTCCCAAGTGTGTGTGTGGTGTTCAGGCCCTTCTAAATTTTCCCCATGTTACCGGCCCCCTCCTCAGCAAATGCACATTTCTGCCTCACTGCAGAACAAGGCAATTCTTCATCATCCTCGCAAGTCCACAATTTTGCTTCTGCTGGCCAACGTGTTTGTAATGCACGTGCACCATACACACACACACACACACACACACACACACACACACACACGTTTGCTCATAGGATCTTGCTATGTACCTGTGCTTTGGTAGGGGGTGCATTAGTAAGCAAAACACACACAAATCCCTGCCCTCATGGAATGTCCATTCTATGGCAGAAGATTTCCTTACCTCATCTTTTGAAGACCCTGTTCTCCCATGAGGGTCCTGCTAAAATGCTACTTCCTCTGGCCTCCCTGACCTTCTGGGTGAAATTAATGGCTCATGTGACACTTTGTAGTTGGCTACCAAAGCTCAAATTCACTGCGCTGCAACTGCCAGTGAACTTGATACTCTCCCATTTTTTTAGACTGTGAACCCCCTGAGGGTAAGAACCTGTCACAGTGTCTGGCACATAGTAGGTGCTCACAATATGGACGGCCATTGGAAGACTCTTCTGCTTCTTTTTGGCCAAGAGAATCTCCTGCGTGTTCTCTCTACTCTCACATTTTTCTTTTATTGTTCATTCATTCATTCACTCCCTCTAATCATTCATTCATTCAGCATTTAATTACTGAGTACCACTGGGTATGAGAGCCTATTGTAGGTGCTGGGGATGTGCCGATAAAGACAGAAAAGGCCCCTGTCCTTGGTGTGTTCACATTCTGGTCATGGAGACAGAGGCTGCTGTTCTCTGGTTCTTTGGCTGTTGGCTTCTCAGATGGCTGTAGGCAGCCTTCAGCCCTCAGGGCCACGGCACACCCAGGCTGGATGTGGGATGAGCTACACTAAAACTCAGATCAGGAGGTGTCCGTGTTCCTCCTGCCTGGCTCAGAGGACAAGGCTGGAGAAAATGAATTTCACCAATCTCCCTCATCTAAGCTCTCCACCTCTGTGTAAATTGGGGACACTGAAGTCCTAAACTATTAAAATAATAGTGCAAATAATCCATACTTTTCATCTTAAAAGCACTTCTGGAGCGTCCGATTAATCTTTCCAGTCCCTTGCGTGTAGCTAAGTATAAGTTTTTGCTTCTAGATGAAGAAAGTGAAACACAAGGTGATTAAACTACTGGCCTGAGGCTACAGAGAAAGCAAGGTTTTTGAGCAGGGATTCGATTCATCAGTCCTTAGTTACTTCGCACAATTGCAGACTCAAAGGCCCATGTCCCTCAGGCAGCTGCTGGGGAGTGAAGCCAATTTGCCTTGGTGGGCAGGGCCGCTTGGTGGTGAAGCGTCAGAGCTTTGCAGGTGCCCAGACCTAGGTTTGGTTCCTGTCCCGGACCCCCACTTACAGTTGGGTGACCTTTGGCAAGTGGTTCAAGCTCTCTGTGCTCCAGCTTCCTCATCTATAAAATGGAGGTAACACCTGTGTTGCAGGATTAGGAGGGTGAAAATAAATAAGATTATGTTTGTGGAGTGCTTAGTGTGGTGCAGGATATCTTAAAGATGTATTGAGACAGAAGGCTTTGAAATGGGCAAGGCGTTTAGAGCTAATCATCATCTTCATCATTTTCATCATCTTCATCATTGTCATCACTATTATCCAACATTGTTTGGGCACTTGGTATATTCCAGATGTAAAGTTGTCTTAGCATAATTTCATTACATGCTTGGTGTCTTTTTATTAATACCAGTTGGTCGTCACACCTACGTTACGTCATCCATCTGATTTCTTTCTCCATGAATGAATGCCAAGGCCCTGTGCTACATGCGGTAGGAGATACAGAATTGCCTTGAATGTGAACCCTGCCCCCCGCCATTGGTCTGGGCCTTTTCAGCCCCCTTAGAGTCATGAATGCCCTGGGTTTACACTGCTAGTTTTACTCAGGTTGTTCTGAAGCCTTAGTGTCACCTGCAAGGGGTGTTGCACTTATGCTTCCTATAAATAGCTAACATTCTAGACATGCTTGGACGGTGCCAGGCACGTAACATGCATCGTTTTTAATCCTCAGGTGTTTAATCTTCACGCCAATCCTATGAGACATGAACAATTCTCACTCTACTTTTGTAGATGAGGAAACCAAGGTGCAGAGAAGGAAGTAATTTTTGCAAGGTCCCATAGCCAAGTCCATAGCTGGCCAGTTTTGAGTTTGGTATGCCCCAAAGGAGACCTGTGTCTGAACAGAGAGAAGAGAGGTGTAAACGAAAGCCAGATTCATAATCCAGTTCATATTAACTTGCTGTGCAGATTTCAGGCTGTCACCAAATTCTCTGTGCAACTTTACTTACCACCAAGTATTTATAGGACCTCTGTTATTGGCCCAGACTGTTTTAGTCTCTGATGATGTTACAAGAGTGATAGAGGAGTCCTTTTTTCTTGAAGAGATATTGAGACAGAAGCATTGGAACTGGACATGGTGCTCGGAGCTGCTAATCATCATCATCATCATCATCATCATCATCACCATCACCATCACCATCACCTTCCAGCATCTTTAGGGCACGTGCTATATTCCAGATATAAACATGTTTGCTATAGACTATCCCATTTAAGCCTCCCAAATCTCTGTGAAAAGGCATTATTCCTCCCATTTTAGAGATGAGAAAACTGAGGCATGCCAGAAAGTTCACAGAGGTTAAGTAACTTGGTTAAGGCCCCAGAAGCCAGCAAGTATGAGAGCTGGGTTTTAACTCATGCATGGCTGGGTACATGGGAGGGATTGTTGCCACTCCAGTAGGGTCCCGCGGGGAAAACCTCCTGTCTTATTTCCTCCCTCAGTGTTCTAGTCAGGTTTCTCCTCCAGCAAGAATGAGAATTCATAGCTCTAAAGTTGGAAAAGTCACTCCTTGGTTTACCCACGTTTGCAGGGCTGCCTTGGGAGGACACTTCACCTCTGTCTGTACTTCCACTTCCTCATCTCTAACATGCGCCTGCCTCCCGGGGCTGTGTTTGTATTATTAATGATGGTAAAGTGAGCTGAGCACACTGCACTGAGATTCACAAGACATGTAGAGTGCCATTCATCTTGAGAACCACTTGACAGGGCCACGCGGAGCTGAAGGACATGGGGACCCTGCTTTGTGCAGGGCCTTGGCATAAATGCTTTCACATCACGGTCACATCTGATCTTCTCCAAAACCCTGCATGGTCGGCTGCATGGGAGATGGGTGACTGGATATCAGGGCTTCAGAGACTGATAGAACTGTGGGCAGGAAAAGAGATTTGGGGCCAAGGAGAAACGTACGGCACAGAACCACTAGTGCTCACTACTACCAGCTATACAGATTTCCCAGCGTTTCTTGTAGTTACGTGTGTCATGTGACTCAATCCTGCCAATGGACTGTGGGGGGATGGGGTGTGTGCCACTGCCAGGCATGGCTCCTACACACCTCCCACTTGTGAACTTGCTCTCTTACTGCTAGAAGGCTTAAAGGAGGTGGAGCCACAAGACGGAAGCAGCCTGGGTCCCTGAATGATCGCTGAGTCCCTGAAGACTAAGAACAACCTATGATGTGGGAAATCAACTTTTACCACATCAAGTCCCTGAGACTTGGGGTTCACCTATTGTATTCACTAACATTAATTGCCTAATAAATAATAAAAATAATGTGACTTTTATAGTGTTTATAGTTTTCCCATCACTTTCATATATATATATATATATTTTAAATAAATGTATGTATTTATTTATTTTTGGCTGTGTTGGGTCTTCGTTGTTGCAGGCGGGCTCCCTCTGGTTGCGGCGAGCGGGGGCTACTCTTCATTGCGGTGCGCGGGCTTCTCAATGTGGTGGCTTCTCTTGTTGTGGAGCACGGGCTCCAGGCGCACAGGCTTCAGTAGTTGTGGCTCGCAGGCTCCGCAGTTGTGGCTCACGGGATCTAGAGCGCAGGCTCAGCAGTTGTGGTGCACGGGCTTAGTTGCTCCATGGCATATGGTATCTTCCCGGACCAGGGCTCGAACCCGTGTTCACTGCATTGGCAGGCGGATTCTCAACCACTGCGCCACCAGGGAAGCCCACTTTCATATATATTATAACTGGAGGATCCTTGGGAGACCTTTGCGGTTTCAGTGTCATAAATAGTTGCACGTTTCTGGAGAAAATTATTTGTCTTCAACCTTAAGGATATCTTGTGGATGGAACATCTTTTCCTCTGATACCCTGACTGCTAGCAAGCTCACAGACATTGTGGCCTTGTGATCAGAATTGCATGAGGTTCAAGTACCAACCTCACTACTGGCATCATTTTGCTTCCTAAGGGGTTCGTTTTCTCCAAACCTCTGTCGGTCCCATCTGTAAAATGAGGATTGACAGAGGGCCAACTTGATTGGGTTGTGGGGAGGATTCCATCTGCCTGTGTAGCTCACACCCAACTCTGCTGCAGAATCATTTTCCAAAGCCTGAGTTCCAGAACACAGGACGTGGCAGGAGGCTTAGAGATGACCACTCAAACCTTTCTTTCACTGCTTTTCAAACTGCTAGGGATTGTCAGTGGGGCACTGGGAGGTGAAATAAGCCACAGGACAAATATGGCACAATTCTGCTACATTTTAAATGTACAGAAATAAAACTTTCAAATTTTGATGTGACGTATGCATACACAACCTCAGGAAATGTTTTCTGTGTTACCCAGGCTTAACGTTCTCCCCACCCCCACCTGAAAAAACCCTGAAAGTGGAACATTTTTCATACGTGCTAGTGAAAGAACAGCTTGCCACTTGGCTATGATTAAAGTGCTACCAGGTGACCCCTGGCCCTGGCAGCCCTGGCACCCTGAACTGCTGCCAGGTTGCTCTGTAGGACTAAGGCTTTGGCCTTGACCACACTCCCTGAGAGCAGCAGCAGTATCTTTTTTATCCTTGCACATCACTCCCTAATTTGCATGAAGTGCCCTATGTCAGGAATTTCTCCCTGACTTTTGCGTGGGAAAAGCACATCCTATCCCAAGGAAGAGTCCTGTGCTCGCTGCGATAAGGAGCCTGTGTAAACTATCAAATTCCGCCTTTTACCTCGGCAGCCTGAAAGCCCTGATGCCCATTAGTTTTCTCCTGTTTCATTTAAACTCAAACAAATTGTTCTTTTTCTCTCTCTTCCCCCGTCCCTTTTCTTATTTTTCTGAAGTTTATTATGAATGCCTTTTTTGGGCAACTTTCCTCAAATCTTTTCTAGAGTAAGGCAGCATATAAATCAATTCAAGATATTACATAATGCCCACGAGGCCGGCCTTGGTAAAGTTCTAAGTGGGCCAGATGCTTTCTTCTTCATGCCACTCCCTCCTCCTTCCTCCACGCTCTGTAATCGCTGGTCACTGCACAGACCTCAGGCCTCAGCCCTCTGTTACCCTTCCGCCTTCCTCCCTGCTTCCTCATTCTTTATTACCCCGAGAAATAATCCTGGCAAAGCCACCAAATAAAAGGAACTAGTGGCTTTGATGAAGTCAAAAGACATCCAAAAGCTCCCCTTTAATGTCAGCCTCAACTGTTGGATGCCCCAGAGGTGGTGCAGAGCAATTAGGCTGAGGAACTGTCAACGGGAGCTTCCTGCGCCGAGGGGATCTGCAGGGGAGGGGGGTGTCTGGTGGGAGGGGGGAGGGCTGATGATGGAAGCTGAGGGGTTAATGCGGGGAAGAGGGTGGTCAGGTGCACTGGCAGTGCTGAGGCTGCTGAGGAGCTGGTGTTACTTTTTTTTTTTTTTTTTTGCTGTACGCGGGCCTCTCACTGTTGTGGCCTCTCCCGTTGCAGAGCACAGGCTCCGGATGCGCAGGCTCAGCGGCCATGGCTCACGGGCCCAGCCGCTCCGCGGCATGTGGGATCTTCCCAGACCGGGGCACGAACCCGTGTCCCCTGCATCGGCAGGCGGACTCTCAACCACTGCGCCACCAGGGAAGCCCTGGTGTTACTATTTTTAAGTGGGTTGAGAAAAATAAGCTTTTCCCCCCGTGTGTTGGATTTTTTTTAAAAAATTGTAATAGTGGAAAGTTGTGCTTAAAACAAGGTTACCGGAAACAGAGCCCAGGGAATTAAGCCTCCACCATCAAATATTCAAAATCACTTTGGACCTAAAAAAATCCACTTGTGAGCTTTAAATGCTTTTAATATATATGTTTCAAAGCTCTTGTCTTCTTTTGCTTTTTAGTTTTTGGATTCAATGTCTTCTCCCTGCCTCCCACCTATGACATCTGAAGTTGTTTTTACTTTTTTTTTTTTTTTGATAACTGGATCATAATTCATTTCAACCAGGTTCATTGTCAGGTAATCTTTTCCTCGGTGGTTAGAGAACAAGGGTGGAAAATCAGGAGCCTGATATCATTGCTACAGGGGCAATTCTGCCAAGTCCTGTTGACCCCATCAGTTTGCAAGACATGATTCTTGCCTGTTTGGGTTCCCAGACAATGAAATAGGACACAGATCCCTCTCCACTCAGTGCATGTGGATTGATGCCCTTATTATATGCTGGGCCGAGTTCAGCATCATCCTTGAATTCAGAGAGGGGAAAACTGGAGTCCAGAGAGGTAATGTGATAACCCCTAAGGTGAGAGAGCCTGTAAGAGGCACACCTAGTACCAGAATTCAGGTCTCCAGATTCCTTGGTTACAGAAAGCCTGGGCATTTGAGTCTAGGTGGAGGCACATGAGAAATAATATTTATTGAGCATGTACTATGTGTCAGGCGCTATGTTGAGTGTTTTACTACTACAATTACCACCACTGCCAATGTCAGTTACTTCTTGTTGAATATCTGCTACTTGCTAGACTCTATGCTAAGTACCCACTTGCACTGGGTCTAACCCTTATGGTACCCACGGGGCAAGAACTCTTCTCATCTTTACAGATGGGAAATCAGCCTAGAATAGCTAACTAAAATTACCCAAGGACACAGAACTAGGAAAAGTGGGAGCTGGGGTGTGAATGAACCCAGGGCTGTCTGACTCTAAGCCCGTGTTCTTTCTTGAATCTCTATCCTTTTCCCTCAGTCAAAAGTTCTCATTCGACTAATCCAGCCTTGGCAAAGTCCCATGGTAGGTGTTTGCGATCCAGCACGTGGGTAAAAGATGTCCTTTTCTGAGATGTTTTCTTTCTCCTCTCTCTGCTGTGCTTCCTGCCCTCTGATCAAGAATCACACACTTTGGGGGAACACGCATGGCAGAATGGGAAGAGCATATAAATGTCAGTTCAACCCCTGCTACAATTCGACCTGCCATGATATCAGGCAAGTTCCCTAGCTTCTCTGAGCCTCACTTTCCAATATCTTTTAAAGTGGAAGTAATAACGTCTATGCTTGCAGGTCATGAATTTGTCTGACCCACAGGAGCTCAGAAGGTGATAATTCTGTTATAGTATCCCTCGCTAGTTCTGGATGGCCTTGCTGTTAGAGAGACTGCCGAGAGAGCTCTCAAAGGTCCCCTGAAACCTGAGCTCCTGTCCCTTCCCCTCCCGTGTGTGACTTTGAGTCTGGAAGTTCTGGGAGGGCAGGGCTGAGGGACCATCTATGTGGGGCTGTTCTGGGTCATGAATCATTGCCAAGGGTGGGAATTGTTGGGTTCATGAGACTCATTTCCCAGTACATGATTCCCACCCTCATTACGGGGTGATGACAAAATTCTCACTTGTTCTACATGTAATATGGAGGAGGAGAAGAAAAACATCCCCAAAACATGGCTTGGGAGGAGGGGGCGTTCCCAGAGGTGGATGCCAACCACTTCCTGCAGACGTTGAGGCAGGGCAGTGAATAAGAACCATGCGACTCAGTGGTAGAAGATTTCCTGGGTGCATGTGTGTGCGTGTGTGTGTGCGCACATGTGTGTGTGTGTGTGTGTGTGTGTGTGTGTGTGTGTGCGCACATGCTCCCTTGACCTTGCTTTGAGCTCTTTTCTGAGGAAGTTCTCTAGGTCTCTCAGAAGCTACAGGCTTGGTCTGTTTTAACCTGCTCTGTTGGGGACATACACAGGTGTGGTTGATCTCGTTACTAGAAGTACTGAGATCTATTCTAGAGATTCTTAAACCCGGATGTCATCAGAACCCAGGAGCTTTCAAAACACCCTGCAGTGTCGCAGGCCCCCACCTCTAGAGAGCTTGATCAGAAGGCTCTGGGTGGGAACCAGGTATCTATTTGTGTTTTAAAAGGCTTTCCCTGTACTCCTGCTGGGTAGAGGCTAGGAGCCCTGGTACAGCTTGTGTCATTGGTACAATGGACAGGTCATGGTGTAGGAACCAGACCCAAGTCTGAGCTCCCATTACTAAGCACTACCCAGAGACCAGCCACTCACACTGTATCATCTTATCTGCTTCTCAGAGCCTCTCTTTGTGGTATGTCTCAGCATCCCCCTCTCATAGAGAAGGAAAAAGCCTTACCCTGAGTCAGTGCATTTTCTCATCACCACTACGCCCATGGACTCATGGACATAAGCTATCCTGGCACTGACGGTCCTGGAGAGCCAGGGTCAGGCACACGCCCTCTGGCCAAAAGTGGTCATTTACTTTAAAAAGTAAATTACAATTGGAGCATTTTCAGTCTGCAACAATAAAGAATAATTTCTCTTCCTTGTGCACAAGAGCTCCAATTATGATTTAATTCAATTCCGATTAACTATGCTTCGATGGCATTTCCATTACCTAAAAACTGAATGTATTAGCCAAGCATAATGTGTTTTGACTATAGTTCTGATGCTATAAGGAGGCTGTTTGGTGGCTATGATCCCACACTTCATTCCACAGTTGTAAAGAACCAGAGAAGGGAGAAAAAAAAAGGATGAGGCAAACTCTGAGAAATCCCACACAGAGAGGTTTTGTGGTTTGGGGGTGGCAGGGTGCTGTCAGCATATGCTTGGTATTCACAGGTTCGCTCTCTCAGCCGCGGCTCAAGATGCTTCGGGATGTGAATGTGGGCAGGTACCAAGGGCTATTCCGCCCGCGAGGGTGGCCTCCTGGGCAGGGGTGGGGTGGAGGAGAGGTGTGAAGATGGAGCTGACTAAACACACTGCATGTGGGCGTCGGCAGGCCTGTCCCCACTACGTCCATGACAACGGTGCCCCTCCCATCTCTGGGGCTTTCTCACAGTCTGAGTGGCTTGCAGCCTATGCCTTAGCTCCTGGCCCCCAGTCACCTGGTCTCCAGCTGGACAGTGCTCTCCAGGTGTCTAATCACCCTCCCTCCTGCCCCTGACGCGTCTGTGCCATTACTAACACCTTCCTTGGGTCCGTGGCTCCCAAGCACCCCTCCATCCCTGAAGAAAGGGACTCACCTGGGTGAGCCTCGGTCCTGACACTTGCTTTAGAGCCATTATTCTCTCAACAACTGCCTGAGGCAGGTTTCTGTTCCTGTTTTATGGAAGAGGAGACTGTGCTGCATCTGGGCCTGTTTGCCCTCAGATTCACCTCTTGAAACTTTCTCTCTTCTCTCTTATATGGCAGGGGGTGCTGACCCCTGCTGGCTGGTTTCCCCTGGGTTTGGCCAGTGGCAATGCACTGGCCTGAGGTGTGGGGGGGCTGGAGGTTGTATTACTTCCGGGCACTGGCTTCCATCAGACATGTCTGACCCGGTTCCAGCTTCTACAGGGAGACCCCAGCCCCAGACTGTGGAAACACCAGGGACTCCCTTTGACCTTGGGGTGCGCTCATCAGCTTCTGGCTGTGGCTAATCTTTGAGTCGCCTCGTTCTTCCCTGTTTGGCTTTCCAGCCCTCCATCTCCTGTGTATCCAGTTCCACACAATAAATTCCCTCTGTTTCAAATACTCAGAGAAGTTTCTGTTTTTCTGGATGAAACAGAAGCTGCAAGAGGTTAAGTAACCACCCAGAATAATAGCCTTCAACACTTCAGTGTATTTCCTTCCAGGTTTGAAAAATGTGTATACTGATTAAATCTTCTCTTTGGAGTCTATCTATCTATCATCTATTTGAATAACCAAAACATAAATGGGTCCTACTCTATGTATGTTTTAATCTGCGGTTTATTACATTGTGAGAATTTAATTTTCTCATATAAGTTCAAAAATACATTTAATGACTACTTAATACTGTTTTAAGGATTACTTATTTAAATAATCTGAGCATTTAGGTTCTCCATGTCTTTTCACTTACATAAATAATTACAAGGAAGTTCTACCTAAGGTGGCAAAATGAAGATAGTTGAGCAATTGCTTTCCTCTGGTTCTGACTAAATGAACAATAGAAAATAAAAATCTGCTCGCTTTCTCTCTCTCACCAAATCATAAGTAGCATCAAAAAAAAAAAGAAAAAAAAGTTCCCACGTCACGCCATAAACTTCAAGGAAAGCTTCTGACACTGCTGGTGTGTCTCCTAGTCCAACCCCCTCAAGTCAGAGGCCAGACTGGGGAGATGAGATGACTGTGCAAAGGTTTGAGGCTTCTCACTGATCACCCCATATCTGGAGAAAAGCAGAGAAGGATGTGGGCATGCCGTTCAGAGAAAAGCCTCATACTCCCTACTCACTATCGCCGGAACTTTAGGATCAAAGCCAGCATGGGCAGTCTGCCCCAGCTCATCATTTTTCTAGGATATTATGTTCATGCTGTGAAACATGTCAGGAAGCACTGTCTGGGACCACCGAAAATGCCTAGTATTGCAATACCAGGGCTATTAATGTAGAGCTGGAAAAGGAAGAATGGATATCAGATGTAATGGGAAGGGATTTGAGAAAAATTTAATCGTATTTCATAGAAATAGAAAGAAATGGATAGTCTGAACTGCCCAACTTAAGCATGAGAAAGATGAAAAGAAACCATGTAGAAAGTAAACAACCACTTATAGTCCCCACCCAACCTAGAAATAAATGAAAAAAGACAAATAGATAAAAGAAAGTGCATTTCTTGCCAAAAACAAAAACAAACCCCAAACCGCCCCCAAAAAACCCAAAACAAATGAAAAACCCAACCTGAAAGAAAACATATCCCAAGAAACAAAGAAAACTTCCAACATATATTTTGCACTACAGAGGAATTTACCAAGAATCGGAATCCAATAAAACAAGGATTCAACAATGAGAAATTAAATACAATAAGAAAAACCCTTGCAACTCAATGCAAGAGTTTTCTTATTGTATATTTATCCTTTTTCAATATTGATAAAACTCAATACAATAAGATTGAAAGAAGTTCACAATGCTAGGAAAATTAAGGACTCACTACAATATTACAGAAATTATAAATAAAAAACTGAATCAGACAGCTGAAAATTGTATTTCTGACCTAGAGAGAAGACAGAATAAAGCTAATGCATGTGAAGGACAAAGTTGATTCCAAAAAAAGGATAATCTCTGCTGAGGAGAACCCACAAGTGAAATAGAAAATACATTTTATTCTTGATAAACAGGAGAGAATATCTTGATACTACCAAACTTGAATCATGAAGAAATAATTCTTCTGGCATCTACACAGAAAAAAAGAACAGTCACCTTCAAGGAGCGAAATCAAGCTGACCTCAAACATCTCCACAAAGACGTTCAATGCCAGAAGGCAGTAGAGCGATGACTAAAGGGTTCTGAGGTAACGACAAAGGAACTAAACATGACCATATGTAACCAAATTATTGTGGAAGTATAAAGCCAAAAGGTAGACATTCAGAAAATGAAATAGAGGGACTGACCATCCATGAACCCCTCCAGAGAAACCACTCAGTTGAAATTCAGCCATCGATGGCATGAATGGACGGCAGAAAAGCCAGTGCCACACTCAAAGGCAGAAGGTGGTGGAGCAATGCCTACAAGATCCAGGAGGAAATGTGTGACCCATGATTGTTATAGTCCGCCAAATTATCTGTTATAGGTAAGTGCAACAGAGGAGTGCTGTATTTTCAACTTTTAGGAATCAGAGATTATAAATATGAGCCCTCTGTTACAAAAAATCAAAAACGCTGGTTGATGACATTCAGTTACCATAAGATGAACCAATACCCAGAACTCTAGAATGGGGATGCTAGAGTTAGTATTAAATCGATTTAAATAAAGAAGAAATAAAATAAAGACTAAACAACTACAGGGAGTATAGTTGTATCAGAGAATTTAAATATTACAAATGCCGATAAAGTAAAATTACTAATAGACTTCCTCAAACTGGAAAATACGGCAGGGGAGGAGGGAGTGTTATAAAAGTCCTAACTTTCTCATCTTTCATAGCAAGGGGTCTAGCAATACTACCTAAAATCAGGCCATGGAGATAAAGACATAATGAATCAAACTTCATATGATATTTTCAGAATAAGTTTTCTTAAAGGAAATTTTTATTTCATTCATATATTTGTTATGGGTTGAATTGTGTCTCCCTAAATAGATACATTGCAATTCTAACCCCTAGTATCTCAGAATGGGATCTTATTTGCAGATAGGATCATTAGAGAGGTAATCAAATTAAAATGAGGTCACTAGGGTGCGTGGGTCCTAATCCAGTATGATTGATATTCTTATAAAAAGTGGAAAATGTGGACACAGGGATATGCACATACAGAGAAGACGGCCAGGTACAAGCCAAGGAACATGAGGCTACCAGAAATTAGGAGAGAGGTCTGACACAGACTCTTCCCTTGTGCCTTCAGAGGGGGTGTGGCCCTGCTGACACCGTGATTTCAGACTTCTGGTCTCCAGAACTGCGAGACAATAAATTTCTGTTGTACAACCTAGTTCGTGGTACTTTGTTAAAGCAGCCCTAGAAAACTGATACCATGGTTTAAAATGCATTGTTTTATAAATGAAACACTCTTATAGTAAAAAAAAAAAAAAAATTGTCTAACATCTAATAATGCCCCAGTTTTACTTCAATTTCTTTTTCTTCTGTGAACTAAGTAAAATAAGTGGACTGGTTTGTTTTCCTAAAAATAGTATTATATGAGACTATTTTATGAAATTATGTCCACCCATCCAAACACTTACCAAACCATGTGCCCTATCCATCTTTCTCTGTACAGGTTCAGAAATGTACCTGGAATGTGGTCACCTTATTTTAATGATGGTTATTACTAGGTAATATGATTTTGGTTGACTATTTTGCTTTTTTGTGCTTGTTATTGTTTGAAATATTTTTCAATGAGCATGTGTACTGTATTTTAAAATCCTAATACTGCAAAGAAAAGTCCTTGTATTTCAGTCCACGTCTACATAACTCATTTTTAAAAAGCTATGGACTCTCAGATGGAGTCTGAATATTTTTAAGGCTCATGGATACCTGTGGTTAAATTCCTTTCTGGATTATAACAGTTTAGAGTCATACAAGCAATGCATTACAATTCCTACCTTATTACACAATTGCAGCATTGAGTACTCTTATTATTTATAGTAATTTGATGGGTTAAAAATGGCATCTCATGTACACTAGATCCTTTAATTACTAGAGAGGTTGAACATTTTTTGCAAATCTAGAGCTACTTGTATTTCTTGTTCTGTTCATGTTTTTGTATCTTTTCTGTGGTTGTTTCTTATTTATGAGTACATTACTCACATACACATTCTCACAACCATCTGTCCTGTTCACTGGTAATATTCTCTTAATCTGTGCTTAGCTTTTTAATTGTGTTCTTCATGTTTTGAAATGTTCATAGATTTTTAATATTTTAGTCTGATATTTTATTTTCCTCTCACTTCCCTCATTGGTTTTGATTGATTAATTTTTTGACAGGTTTTATCCTTTTTTATGAACACATCACATCCTCCTAACTCTGGTTATTCCTTGAGGATAGCATCTCTCATCACTTCCCTATGCATTTTTCTCACCATTTTAACCACTTTGGTGCAAGTCAGTGGCTTTTAGTACATTCACAATATTTCCAACGATCACCGGTATCTAATTCCAGAACATTTACATCACCACAAAAAGAAACCCATGTTAATGAAGCAGTCATTTCCCATTCTCCTGTGCCCCCAAGTCCCTGACAACCACAGTTCTGCTTTCTGTCTCTAGGGATATGCCTATTCTGGACATCTCACAGAAGTGGTCATACAATATACTGTCTTTTGTGTCTGGCTCTTTTCACTTAGCATAATGTTTTCAAAGGCTTATCCATATTACAGCATGTCTCAGTGCTTCCTTCCTTTTTTATGGCTGAATACTATTTCATTTTATGGATATACCACATTTGGTTATCCATTCATCAGTTGATGATTCTTTGGGTTGTTTCCACTTTTTGGCTATTATGAATAATGCTGCTATGAACATGTATAGGCATGTTTTTGCTTGAACACCTGTTTTCAATTCTCTTGGGTAAATACCTAGGAAGTGAATTGCTGATTCACAGGCTAATTCTATGTTAAACTTTTTAAGGAACCACCAAACTATTTTCCACAGTATCTGTACCATTTTTACATTTCCAGCAGCAATGTAGGAAGCTCCAAATTTAATCACATCCTCCCCAATACTTGTTCTTTTCCATTAAAAAAAAAATATAACCACCCAGTGGGTGTGTCATCTCATTGTGGTTTTGACTTGCGTTTCCCTAGTAACTAATGAGGCTGAACATTTTTCTTTTATTTTTTTCCTCCAGTTTTATTGAGATATAATTGGCATATAACTTTGTATACGTTTAAGGCCATAGTGGTGATTTGATACATGTATATATTGAAAAATGTTTACCACAGTAAGGTTAGTTAACATATCCTTCATCTTGCAAAATAACCTTTTCATTGTTGTTGCTGTTGTTATGGTGAGAACGTTTAAGATTTATTCTCATACCAACTTCCAAGTATACAATACAGTATTATTAATTATAGTCACCATGCTGTACACTAGATTCCTGGAACTTATCTATCTTATAACTGGAAGCTAGTACCTTTTGACCAACATCTCTCCATATTCCCCAGCCCCCAGTCCTGGGTAACCATCAATCTACTCTCTTTCTGAGTTTGAGGTTCTAGGATTCCACATATAAGTGAGATCATACAGTATTTGTCCTTCTATGTCTGACTTATTTCACCAATCATAATGCCCTCAAGCTCTACCCATATTGTTGCAGGATTTCCTTCTTTTTTATGTCTGAATACTATTCCATTTTATGCATATACACAGCATTTTCTTTATCCATTCATCCACTGATGGACATTTAGGTTGTTTCCTTGTTTTGGCTATTGTGAATAATGCTGTAATGAACATGGGAGCACAGATAGCTCTTCAAGACAGTGATTTCATTTCTTTTGGATATCCAGAAGTAGGATTGCTGGATCATATGGTAGCTCCATTTTTAATTTTTGAGGACCCCCCCGTACTGTTCTCCATAGTGGCTGCACCAATTTAGATTCCCACCATCAGTGCACAAGGGTTCCCTTTTCTCCATATCCTTGTTGGCATTTGTTATCTCTTATCTTTTTTTAGTTGTTGTTTGTTTGGTGACTGGGAGCCAATTTTCTAAAATCTGTCTTGTGTGGCCACTGACTTCTGTTCTGATAACTTAGTGGTCAGCTAGTGATTCTACAGAGACTGCCTTAAATGTCAAGGTTTAGCTGTTTGTTCTTCCTTTCTTCCTTTCTTTCTTTCTCTCTCTCTCTCTTTCTCTCTTTCTCTTTTTCTCCCCTTCTCCCTTCCTCCCTTCCTCCCTTCCTCCGTTTCTTCCTTTCATTCGTTCTTTCGTTCTTTCTTGAGTGAAAACAGATTTATTCAGGGAGATACACATTCCACAGAGAGAATTTGGACTGACTCAGAAAGTGAGAGTGGCGTAACTATTATTTCTTCATTCAGCATTTGCATAGCTCCTGTAAACTTTTGATTCGTTTCCTGAGTTCTGATAAAGTTGATTCTTACAGATTTTGCCAAGGTATTCACTGCCTTTGTAGAGGGATGGGCTCTTGGAATTCCCCATTCTACCATTTTTGCTGCTGTCACTACTTAGGTAGTATCTTTTTCATGATTTTATTTGCTAAATTAATGAATAATTACAACTCTTTATTGAGTACCTACTACATGTAAGAAACAGTAGTAAGGGTATTCATATATAAACCTAAGGATGCCCTTATAAACTAGGCAATACTATCATCATTTAGGTCTCTTAGGTTAAAAACATATGACTCTGTCCTTGACAGCAGGGAGGAGAGGGCTTGAGGATGTCACCATGGGATACCTTGATATCAGTTGCATATGTGCTTGAGATTCTGGTCGGGGAGGATTAGATTCAGCCTTAGATGCCAGATTCTCACTTTTGCCAGTGAAAGTGACTGTCAGGCCCCAGAGAGTTGACTACAGGCAGACCTCGGAGATACCGCAAGTTTGGTTCTAGACCACCGCAATAAAATGAATATCACGATAAAGCGAGTCACACAATTTTTTGGGGGGTTTCCAGTGTGTATAAAAGTTGGGTGTAAACTATAGTCTTTTGAATGTGCAATAGCATTCTGTCTAAATAAACAAAGTACATAAATTAATTAAAAATACTTTATTGCTAAAAAATGCTAACCATCATCTGAGCCTTCAGAGAGTCACGGTAGTAACTCAGTCACTGATCATGGATCACCATTACAAATATAGTAATAATGAAAAGCTTGAAATATTGAGAGAATTACCGAAATGGGACACAGAGACACAAAGTGAGCAAATGCTATTGGGAAAATGGCGCTGATAGACTTGTTTGACGTAAGGTTGCCACAAACCTTCAATTTGTAAAAAATGCAACATCTGTGAAGCACAAAAAAACCCCACAAGATTCACTTGTACTTGCAGGGAACCTTTGAGGTGATCTCGTGCAATTCAAGGGCCATAGATTCTAAATCTGATTAACCTGAGTGCTCATGACAGCTTCACTACTTTCCTAGTTCTTTTATCTTCACCCCTTTGAATCCCCATTTCCACACCTTCAACATGGCCTTTCAGTGAAAAAGCTCCTCACAATGGGCATGTCTCAACAAGTGGGGGATTTCCGTTTGCTCTGGCTGAAGGAGGATGAAGTTTATGTCCTATGGAGACTGTAGTGGTCTAGGCACTGTGCTAGCACTCAAGGTCACAGGCCGTTATCTACTACACTCCTAATTCTGTTATAAATTCGTCTGGTTTTGCAGGTCTAGCTGTTGGGCCTTCTGTGGTCTGTTTTCCTCCATATTGTGCTTGTTGCCAGAGCTGACACCAGATCCTTGCTCAAAACCTGCCAACTCCCCTTGAACAGAAATTAACATACATCTTTAAGTCACAGGGTCTGGAGGTGAAGAAAGGAAGCTATACGAAGAGAAAAACAAAAACTAAGTAAAACCATCTAGAACCCAAATGGCGACAAATCTGACCTCCAACAGACACTGAGTCTCATCTTAGGTTGGTTCTACTACATTAGCGTACTAAATGACACACCAAGACTGGAAGATGTGGACCAAAAAAGGTTAAAAAGAGGGTGGTACCCCATTCCCTCAGAAAGCCGTGCCGCCTCCCTGTAGACTAGTACATATGCGTCCCCATCATTAGCCTCACTCCTTTCCCCATTGCCCTAACTCTTTAAAATCAAATCCCTCCTGCCACGTGGGCGAGAAGCTGATCTGTGAACTAAGTTCTAAGTTCCCACTTCTCCATTCTTTGGCCATTGAATAAAACTTACACTGCATTGATCTCAGCTTTGGTTTTGTTTTTTGGCTGCATGAACCTGAACGGAAAAAGAGCCTATGAGCAGGGGCTCCTACGACTTAATTTGCTAACACCTCTAGTCAAGCTGTACTTCCACCTCAATCCTGTTCTTCTTTTCACAGCTTCATGTGTCAAAATTCCATCAAGGCTCATGTTCAGGGTCACCATTACTGGGAAGCCTGTCCTAGCTCTTCAACTGGAAGCCAATCCAGCAGGCTCTGAGCTCTCGCAGCACTTGGTCAGGAGCTTCATGTTCTCCCATCCTCTCTCCCTCTATTGCATCCACAGCCTTCCTCAAGTATGAGAGTTTCAGGCAGTGAACAGCCGGTGAGCCAGCCACTGAATATAACCAACTTATAAATGCCCTCGTCAACAAAGAGTCATGCTCACTGATGCTCTGATAACACTGAAACATTATTGTGTGATTATGAAGTATGATTTTCATAGTTAATTTTTATAATTTCCTTTGTCATCAATTTTTGGTGTGTATATAAAACTTTGGTTATTTTGGGGAGGACCAGGGGCTCACCCATATGAACATCATCCCTTGAAGTGGAAGAGTCAGGAGAAACACTTCCCAGGAACATGAGTTCTGCTGTCTGGATCCGGACTTAATCCAGACTGTGTTTCCAGCCCTTTGGCATCTCAGGCACAAAGTCTATGCTCTGGGAACATTGCAGAGTTGAATTTATCATATTCCCAAGAACAGTTCTTTTCTCTCTCTTATCTTTGTCTGACTTGTAGCATTTTTTAAAAAAATGAGTCAGGTCTGTATATTTCAGTACGTTTAGAAAATGACTTTCCTACTCTTCCTCTCTTTCTTTTCCTTCTTTCTTCCCACGGGCGTAGAAATATCTCATTTCCGTAGTAAGTGTTGAGATAGAAATTTAAATGTGAGGGGATTGCTTGTCAGGTTCAAAAAACAGTCACTTATATTAGGATCTTACACAAACCCCCTCTCTTCTACCTACTCCCAAGGCTAACTTCTCTTGAAGGAAGCCTGAGGGGGGTCCAGTCAGGGATCTGCCTCCAGGAAAATACCAGTGGTCCCTTGGGTCACCTACTGTCTGAGCAGTGCCAAGGTGGAAAAACCACAGGCTTGAGAGTTGGGATAGCCTCAGAGTCCAATTCCAATTTTTTACCTAGGATTTGTATTTCTTTGGGCAAGTTTCTTCACTTCTCTGAGCCTCAGGAGTCTCACTGTAAAATTAGAACCATAATATCTCCCTCACAGGATAATGATCAAGGTTAAGTGGGTTGCATACATGCTCGCTGAATTCACGAGTGAATAAATGAGTCAATGGTGTCGCCATCACATACATACATGCTGGATACATGTAGTTGGCCTAAAAATTCATTGACTTAGGCAATGGTTTACCAAAGAATATGATGGGAGCAGAGAGCCCCTGGGAGGGATATTTCATCATTGACATTGTTTGGAATTGCCAGAATTGGGGGATAATAAAAAGAAGTTTGAATTCTGCTTCCATCACTGTTTTTAAATTCTCTACAGACCGGGTACCCTCTTATGTTTATACCCCAGTTGGACTGTTCCCTGACCCTTCTTCCCCAATCAGGGCTGCAAATACAGCCACTTCACTTGAGATAGGACTCCAGGATTATGGAGATAGAAGACCTGGCCCTGGCTATCCCTCTGAGCCCATGATTGTAGATTCTGAGCTATTTCTGAAACTCCTTGCTGGTTCAATCTGAAAAGTAGTTTGCAATGGAAATTTTCCCCCCTTGAAATCCTTGTTAATCTACTTGCAATTGAAATGCATAAATGAAATGACAAAAGCTGCATTTTATCAGCAATTATAGCAATTTTCTTTTATTTACTGGAGTCTGACCTCTGCTGTATTGATGAATTGCCCTTGTTCAAGGTCTATTTTCCCATCAGCGAAGTCAGGTTGTTTATAAAATGATTGGCACAAAATGTCGTTCTCCCATCACCTGTTATTCACCTCACATTTTAAAAAATGTGTCCCAAGTCTGAAGAAATTGACAAGGAATTTATGGAGCCTGGACATTTCTATCTGAGTGTGTATTTTTACAGGGAGCTCTAATGCATCCAACGACAGTCTTTTCAATGCCGAAATCTGAAAAATATGCAGCATACAGCATCTTGCACCTCTGTCTCCTTCTGAGTCCTTAGAGGTTTGGTGTGTGCAATCTGCACCCATTATCTTTTCAATCAGCCTTCTAACTGCTCCCTTGCAAGGTCACATTATCAGGAAGTCACAGAAGTTTGAGACGAATGAGGGGCCCTGCCCCTCTCCCCATGTCCAGGCAGTCCTCAAGGCCTACTGACCACACCTCCTTGAATTTCTCCCTTTCTCTCCATCCCTGCTACCACTGCCCACTCTCAGGCTTTTATCCCCTCTCCCCTGGACCCCTGCAACAAACAGCCTCCGTACAGATTTCACAGCCTCAGCCTTAAAGGCCTTACTTTGCTCCTTTTCCAGCCTCCCCACAGCTGTCAAAATGACCTTTTAAAACCAATCAACCCGCTATTGCTCTGCTTAAACTCCCCAGAAGTGCCCCATCACCTGCTGGAAAACATCTCACCTCTTGAAGATGACCTGCAGGGCCTCAAGTGACCTGAATCTGAATCCCTCCATCTTTCCCCAGCATGGACCACCTCCCCCTGCCCTGCCCCTTGCCCTACACTCCAGGGACCCAGAACTGGCTCTTGTCATCTTCTCTGTGTGGTACCCGCCCTCCTCCCCTTTCTTTATGCTGTTGCCTTTGCCTGGAAAACCTCCTTCCCCCTTTTTCTTCACCTGGCTAACTCTTACTCAAGTTTTGTCATAATTTATCTCTCACCTTTCCTGTGAAGCCTTGATTTCTTTTTTTTTTTTAACATCTTTATTGGAGTATAATTGCTTTACAATCGTGTGTTGGTTTCTGCTTTATAACAAAGTGAATCAGTTATACATATACATATGTTCCCATATCTCCTCCCTCTTGCGTCTCCCTCCCACCTTCCCTATCCCACCCCTCTAGATGGTCACAAAGCACCGAGCTGATCTCCCTGTGCTATGCGGCTGCTCCTCACTAGCTATCTACCTTACGTTTGGTAGTGTATATATGTCCATGCCTCTCTCTCGCTTTGTCACAGCTTAGCTTTCCCCCTCCCCATGTTCTCAAGTCCATTCTCTACATCTGCGTCTTTATTCCTGTCCTGCCCCTAGGTTCTTCAGAACTATTTTTTTTTAGATTCCATATATATGTTGTTAGCATACGGTACTTGTTTTTCTCTTTCTGACTTACTTCACTCTCTATGACAGACTCTAGGTCTATCCACCTCACTGCAAATAACTCAATTTCGTTTCTTTTTATGGAAGCCTTGATTTCTTTGATTTGATTTGTGTTACGCATCCCTTTATCAAAGTACTTACTACTTTATATTGAGATGATCTTCAGTCAGGTGCTCCCCTATCGGACTGTGAATATGTTCCTTGAGGGTAGGAAAAGTAGCTGAGTTAGCTCTGTAACACTAGGGCCTAGTGCAGGCGCCCACTTACACACGATCTGTTAAATTATGCTACGTAGTAGTTGTTCAACAATTGCCAATTACCTTTCCCACTTTCCTCACTCCTCGGAGTACTGGTCCCCCATCTGTAAACTGTGTATGAAATTACTTATCTCACCTAGCTCCATGCATTGCTTTGTGGTTCTAATGACCTACTGGCTATAAATGTGTGATGTAAACTTGTAAGTATATCCTGGTGTTAATTTTTTCTATTACTGCTCCTCTTTGGCACCTCCATGCCCCTGCCACCATCAGCAACTCTGACTGAGTAAAATATTTCAGATGAGCCGTGACAAGCCAAACACCATAAGTCAAACAAAGTATAACACCAAGTGAAGTGGGTCCTGACTAATCTAGGCTATCGACTTGTATTGGGGGCTTGTTCAATGTTTGCCCCTTTCCCCTCCAAACCACATATATGTCCAGGCTTGTGACAGCTGCCCCTTCTTTTGTCTCCCAGTTCACACTGTAGCTCTCAATTCCTTTCTCATGGACTGTCTTGTATTCTCCGCAAATGACAGTTAACATTGTTAACGATAGCTGACATTAGCATTCACTATGTGTCAAGTGCTAAACTGAATGGACCGACTCATTTAATTCTCCCCCAAATCCTTGGAGGTGGATACTCTTATCATCTTTTACAGATGAGGAGAGTTTGGACTGGCTGAATCCCTTGTTCAGTAGCTCCCCAGTTGGTAAGAGTTAGAAGGGAGTCCAGAAGATGCACACTTGACCTTCACCCTCTACCACCTCTCAAGGCTATATGTCAAGTTCTCCCTCTGGACTGCAGTTTCTTGGATCATAGGGGCTTAGTCAGGTACACCCTTGCCCCTCCAGACTTCCAGAAAACACTCCTCTGACATGGAAAGACTCCTATTGGAAGTACTGTACTGTCAGGGGATAATTTCCATGGAGACAGAAAATCCAGATTAAAACTCCTGACTTCATAGCTTTAAAAGTGAGCTTCAGTTCCCACTTCTGGAAGATGGGAAGAAAAAGAAATTGACATCATAGATCTGTTGGGACATTGAATGAGGTGTTGCAAGTATGAACACGTGGGCAGTGACTGAGTTACAGGGGATGCTTGGTAAATACTAGTTTGAGCCTCTTGGGGCTTCATTTTTACCAGTCATGGAAGTGTCTTTTCTATATATTATCGTGTTAAAGCTTACATCAACCCTTTTGGTGTGTGTGTGCACGCACGTATGTGTGTGTGTGTGCATGTGTGTGTGTGATTGCCATTCCCATTGTATGAAGGAGGAAACTGAAGCACAGAGGAAGGTTGATTGGATGTCCCCTGGGCACGTGCCCCTGATGTGAGAAGCACCGTTACCCTGGCTGTCCTGGAATGCCTTGGGCCATTTAGGAGCTTATACCATTGCCAGGCCTGTTGCAAGTCAACCTGGATGACTCTCACTCTCTTTGCTTTGTGCAGTCTGGTGAAATAACTGTAAATGATTCTGCTGTATCACGTTTCTCTGAAGTCCCTCAACCAAGAATGTAAGATGTTGTGACTAACCAGGTAGAGTTAGATCTTTGACCTGAAATCAACCTAAGGGAAATATCTTTGATTTCATTCTGTTGTCCTTTAATTTTTTTTTTTTTTTCATCCTGATAGCTGTACCTGAAGTGCCTTTGACCATGAGAGTACCAACGGTGCCGTCTAGGACTGAGTGGCTGTGACAAAGCTCTCCAGCACAGATGGGGAAGAACCAGTTGGATCTTACTCTCAAGGAGGTCCTGGACAGCAGGAGAGAACACATGTAAGCCAGGATTCCGGAAGAGTCATGTAGAATTCCCCAGGAGGGACATTTGGTATGTTTTTCTGGGTGGAGATATCAAGAAGTGGATTTGAAGCTGGTCCTGGAAGGACCCGTGGTAGTTTACTAGGAGGAAAAAGTGGGAAAATACAGTTCTGGTGGAAAGATGTGTGGGCAAAGGCACCCACCATAAAGGTCTAAGGCAAGAAATCAGCTCTCTTTCAGGGAAGTGGTAGAGTCAAGTCTGCCTTCTATTTTGAATCTGCAAAGCAACAGGTGGGTAAATATTTCAAGAGGGACCTCCTAGCCAGGAGAAAACAGGATGCATTGGTCCTGGCCCTTCCCTTTCCTGGGAGTTTATTTCCGCACTTGTCATCTTAGCTCTACCAAATATTTAAAGTATGAATAATGGGGACCCATGGTTAGGAAATCAAAGTCTGATTGTTCTCTTCATTGAGATTAATGATTGTAATTTTCCCTGTGGTGAGGCGGGGGCAGTGGGGAGAGCTATGTAAGAAGAAAGGTTTACTCCTTGAGGAGCGTAGGCCTCACACAAGGCTTAGCTTGACAATTACAACTTTGCACAGAGTTACACGGAGGAACTTGAGGCAGCAGAAATAATCCCGGGAAACGGCTGGCCTCATGCGCTGTCCAAGCCAACCAGGTTTCTTTCCAGGATCCCAGCTGACCTGTGCCCAGCCTGGTATGGCTTCTTCAAGCTTTATTCTGCTTCTGTGCCCTGCACAGTGCCTTATACACTCAACACACAATTGACAAACTCAGCATAAAAACAAGATCTGAGAGACAATACAGCATAGCGGTTCACAGCAAGGACTGAGGCTCCAGGAAGACCCAGGGACAAATGGTGGCCAGCTACTTGCTAGCTCTGTGAGGCAGGTTATTTCTCTGAGGAAACTTCACGGTCCTCATCTGCTGGTTGAGGGTGTCATGAGGAGAGTCTGGAACATACTAGAAGCTTAGTGGGATCATTTCCTCCTTTTCCTAGATATCTTTACCCTACCCCATGTTCTCCTCTGAGGCTCCCAAGGGCAACTGGAGAAGTTGCCAACTGCAAGTGAGCTGTTCAGAAAAAGCACTGGGTATACAGGGTCCAAGCCTTAGGTAATCCGAAGACAAGACATTCAGGGGCATTTAGCATCTCCCCAACTCTGAGTGTGTTCCTTCTCCTAAAGACATCACCAGCTTTCAGGGATGGGATGGACTAAACTATGACCTGCCAACCAGAGATGATAGTACGATCTGTGGCTAAGAATATCACCTCTGGTACAAAGCTGTGTGTTCAAACCCCAACCTTGTGACTCCCTAGCTTAGTTTCCTTGGGCAAGGGATTTTACCTCTCTGAGCCTCAGTTTTCTCATCTGCAAGATGGAGATAATAATGAGACTTGCCTTAGAGGCTGTTAGTTCAGTAACATATGTAAAGTTCTCAGGTTCTTGGAACAGTGCCTGGTGCATAGGAAGTACTATGTAATTGTTTGTTATCACTCTTTCCTTTTATTGATTCTTGCCCCAAGGTTTTTTTTTTCTAATTAAAAAAATTTTTTTTTAACATCTTTATTGGAGTATAATTGCTTTACAATGGTATGTTAGTTTCAGCTTCACAACAAAATGAATCAGTTATATATACACATATATTCCCATATCTCTTCCCGCTTGCGTCTCCCTCCCTCCCACCCTCCCTATCCCACCCCTCCAGGCGGTCACAAAGCACCGAGCTGATCTCCCTGTGCTACGCGGCTGCTTCCCACTAGCTAACTACCTTACGTTTGGTAGTGTATATTTGATTGTATCAATACTTTAACATTCCCCCTCCTTGGGATAAAAGCCCGTCTCTGTCTTTCTGTCTTCCTGCTCTCATCTTTGTGTGGGTGCCCTGAGATGCCAAGGCAATGAAGAGGAGGTCATTTGGTGTGTGTGAATATTGATCATTGGTACTCAAGACTGTTGCTTTAGGAGACATGACACCCTAAAACTCCTAGAAGTGAACATACCTAAAGTATTCTCTGACATAAATCATACCAATGTTTTCTTAGGTCAGTCTCCCAAGGCAATAGAAATAAAAGCAAAAATAAACAAATGGGACCTAATCAAATTTATAAGCTTTTGCACCACAAAGAAAACCATAAATAAAACGAAAAGACAACCTACAGACTGGGAGAAAATAGTTGCAAATCATGCGACCAACAAGGGCTTAATTTCCAAAATATACAAACAGCTCATAGAATTCAATAGCAAAAAAACCAAACAACACAATTGAAAAATGGGAAAAGACTCAAATAGACTTTTCTCCAAAGACGACATGCAGATGGCCAATAGGCACATGAAAAGATGCTCATCATTGTTAATTATTAGAGAAATGCAAATCAAAACTACAATGAGGTATCACCTCACACCAGTCAGAATGGCCATCATTAAAAAGTCTACAAATAGCAAATGCTGGAGGGAGTGTGGAGAAAAGGGAACCCTCCTACACTGTTAGTGGGAATGTAAATTGGTGCAGCCACTGTGGAGAACAGTATGGAGGTTCCTCAAAAAACTAAAATAGAGTTGCCATATGATCCAGCAATCCCACTCGTAGGCATATATCCAGACAAAACTATAATTTGAAAAGATACACGCACCCCTTTGTTCATAGCAGCACTATTTACAATAGCCAAGACATGGAAACAACCTAAATGTCCATTGACAGATGAATGGATAAAGAAGATGTGGTATATATATAAAATACAATATTACTCAGCCATAAAAAAGAATGAAATAATGCCATTTGCAGCAACATGGATGGACCTAGAGATTATCATACTAAGTGAAGTAAGTCAGAAAGAGAAAGACAAATACCATATGATATCACTTATATGTGGAATCTAAAATATGACACAAATGAACATATCTATGAAATAAAAACAGACTCACAGACATAGAGATCAGACTTGTGGTTGCCAAGGGGGAGGTGGATGGGAGAGGGAAGGATTGGGAGTTTGGGGTTGGCAGAGGCAATCTGGTATATATAGAATGGATAACAACAAGGTCCTACTGTATAGCACGTGGAACTATATTCAATATCCTATGACAAACCATAGTGGAAAAGAACATGGAGAAGAATGTGTGTGTGTGTGTGTGTGTGTGTGTGTGTGTGTGTGTGTGTATAACTAAATCACTTTGCTGTATAGCAGAAATTAACACATTTTAAATCAACTGTACTTCAAGAAAACTTTTTTAAGAAGATTGTTGCTTTAGGGATCCAAGCCCTTCCCTCCTTTCCTTTGATGTTAGAGGAGCCCTGCCTCATAGTGAGAAGTGGAAAAGGGGGAGGAGAGGGGAGTCTACCTTTGACAAAAGAGAAAACTAAGGCAACCCTTAACCCATCTGAACCTCTGCTTTCACATCTGAAAACTAAGCAGTTTTAACTAGATGGTCTCCAAGGGCTCTGTCAGCTCAAAATTTCTGACACTAAGACAGCAGGAATTTAATTCATCTGAGAGCAAAAAAGAGATTGAGGGCACGGTGCACGATCTATTCCACATAAGAAAAATGCCTTTCTAAAAGCAATGGTATATTCATGTGGTTATTTTTTAAAAATCTGTATTATCCTGTTTTAGTAAAAAAAATATGCAGTCTAAGTCTGAGCATGATGGGAGATCATCTTCCTGAAAATTAAAGTCCTAAAATGCATTGTTCCATATCCGAGCATAAATGCTATTACTAAATAATCTTTGGATATTCAGAAGAGGGGCAATGTCTCCCATAGAAATAACAACAGTCCCATTAATTACAGGGCATTTCATTATTTTAATTAATTTCTTCTCACTGTCTTTTGGCCCAGGGTGCCATTGGAAGTGCACATCATTAATTCCAAGGAGGAGTGTTCTTTCATTTCTGGTAGGGGGAGTGGGGGGACCTCTCCATCCTATGATTAATAGCACTTTTGAATAATTTTAAGTTCCATTTTGCTAATAGAAAGTAAATTGTCCTTGGCAATGACTCCCGTATTGGTTTAAAAAAAGTCAGTCCTTGTAAAGTGACACACAGGTGTCTACCTTCTGGTCATATCGTTGTTAGAGATGGCTGTTCCCTAACACCCAGCAATCACAGGTCAAGTTAGTTTAAATCTCCTTCCCTAGTAAAACATCCCAGTAAGCCATTTGGAAACAGTAGATCAAACATTGTAGGGGAGCTCATGTTGCTTTCTGATGCAATAACCCAGTTATTTCTGGCATGATGGAAGCTTGATGCTGGGGGAAGGACCCTGGGACACCAATTCAGGTTTTATGAATGACTTGCTGTGAGACTTTTCACCAAGCACTTAACCTCTCTGAACTTTAGTGATCCCAACTGAAAAATGAGAAGAACAAGATTCACCCTTTTCCCCTCCCAGGGCTGTTTTGAATACCACATGATAACTATGTGGAAGTACTTTTAAAATTCTGAACTTTTATAGTCAAGTAATTAAGAGATGGTGATGAGCAGTCAACATAATATTGCTTAAAGGGGGTACCAGTAGTAATTCTCTGAAATAATACAAATTTGATCCGGCTCTGTCAAATTTTCTAAAGATCGAAGCTGTTTGGCAGAGTGAAAACTAGTGATTATATGTTGATCAATCAACCCTTAGTTATAAAGTCCCTACTATGTGTGCCTTGTCTAATTCTGCTAAGTTCTGGAGGGAACGCACAGTAGGAACAGAATTTGCCCAGCCTTCTTCGTTTTTGAGGGTTAAATGGCCTCATCTACAACATATTTTTTACCTTCCTTCCTCCCTTCCTCTAACAGACGTTTATTGAGCACTCACTATGTGACAAGTATTATTCAGGTGCTGGAGATAGAACTGTGCGCAGACAGAAAAGCTGCCTGCCCTCGGTGAGGTTACATTCCAGTGGGGTTGATGAACAGACAGATATGTAATATCTGGTAGAGATAAATGCCCAGGAAAAGAAATCAAGTGGGAGAAGAGGAGGGAGTGTCCGGGGGATTATTTTAGATAGGGTGTCAGGGAAGGCCTCTTTGAGGAGATGCCAAGAGCAGAGACCCGAAAGAATGGATGGAGTGAGCCATCTGAATATCTGAAGATTGTGCAGAGGGAAGAGCAGTGCAGAACCTTTGGAAGATGGAGAGCGGGGAGTGTCTCTCTGATTACGTTTCAGAAGGCCCCCTCTGGCTGCCGGACGGAGAGCAGACCGTGGGATGAGGGACAAGCGGGACCAGCAGACAAGCGAGGGGGCTCTAGGCCTGGGGCGGGAGCAGCTGATGGCGGCTCCAAGTAGGCCAGCAGCGACGTAGGACGGGAGAGACGGTCTGACTCAGGGTATACGCTGAAGGGAGAAGGGGAGTGAGAGAAAGAGAGGGATCCAGGAGAGCTCCAGTGTGTTTGGCTGAGCCCTTGGACCGAAAGAGTTTCCATTTGGGTACACATGGGAGACCATGGGTACAGCAGGTTTGCGGTCAAGGAGAAGGAATCACAAGTGCACTTTTTTCTTTGCGGTACGCGGGCCTCTCACTGTTGTGGCCTCTCCCGTTGCGGAGCACAGGCTGCGGACGCGCAGGCTCAGCGGCCATGGCTCACGGACCCAGCCGCTCCGCGGCATGTGGGATCTTCCCGGAGCGGGGCACGAACCCGTGTCCCCTGCATCGGCAGGCGGACTCTCAACCACTGCGCCACCAGGGAAGCCCCTCACAAGTGCACTTTTGAGAGATGCTTTTTGTATATTTTAATGGAGATATCCTATACACCACTGGATATGTGAGTCAGGAGATAGATTGGGACTAAAGGTACTGGATTCATCCAAGCATTCCCTAAACACTTGGAATATGCCCTTTGGGTAGGGTTTTGTCTAATCACAGCTTTATCCCTTACTGTTTGCTTAGTATAGAACAATCCCTTGCATTGGCAGTTAGGTGCCAATATGTATTTCCCTTGCCCTGCCAACCTTGGTGTTGAGGAAGCACAGACTGGGGCAGGGAGGTCCCCGTGAATTCTCCCTTGGTGTCCACTGCTCCTTTGCGGCTGTTCAGAGCCCTCTGAAGTCCTGAGAGGGCCGGATCTCTCTGACAGTCTTGACTCTACATGCATCAGAAGGAAATACTAATTATCCTGTTTATTCTGGTTTCTAATCATAACCTCCAGATTCAACTCGAGGACAGAGTCACAGATTGCACACCAGGAGCCCCCATCAGTCTCCCCCTGGTTTCCGGGCATCTCGCTGGGACTGCAATGTGTTTTGCCTGAAGCTGTGGCTATGTGTGGAGAACTCACATTGGGGGGAAATTAAGAAGTCATGGCAGACAACTGCTACTGGTTCATTAGCTGACTGGAAGCTGTCGCCCTGTCCTTCTTCCAGACTGAGAGAAATAAGCCTGCTTCAGAGCAGGGAAAAATGTCAGCACCCTAAGCACCTAACTAAAGGGGAGAGAACTCCATGCTGGCAGTGTCTAGACAAAGACTGCAGCCAGGGTGGTGGAGGGAGCCCTGGGCTGAAGTCAGGTGACTTCTATTCTAGTCCTGCCAGGAGTACTGTTGTGCTGTGTTACCTTGGGTAAGTCACGTTTCCTATCTCTTCCCCTATGTGCTCATGAAGAGGTTGAGTTACAGGATGTCTACGGGTCCTTTCAGCTCTAAAATACAGTGGCTCTGAGTAGGAGAGTCAACAGTTGACTTTGCCACTGTACTTTCCTCTGCTGGCTTTCCTCTGTCTTATCTCCTCCGTGTCAGGTTCCCCAGGTTGAATCTTCCACCTGCTTCTCCTCTCTCTGCACACTCATGATGGCTGTGCTCTTGCCTGGGCCAAGGCAAGAGCTACCACTCATGTGATGAGGACACTGGTGGCTCCGGCTCTAAAGCCAGCATCACACTGAGAATCTTTATGCAGCTGTCCACAGATCCTTTAATATCAAGATGCTCAGAACTGAACTCATCACTTTCCCTTCCAGAACTTTCTCTTCCTCTTGAGTTTTGGGCCCTCATTAATGACACTTAGTCTCCAAATTCAGAAATTTGAGCCCACCCTAGGTCTGTACTTCTTATCCAATCAGGCATTGAGTCCTGTCAGTTCTATTCTGCTGCTACCCATTCTATCCATCCCAGCTACTCCATACTCCTTGCCAGTGTCCTGGTATAGCCTGACACCATCTGCCTCTCCTCTCAGCCTCTGGCTGCCTTTAGCGCTGTTCTTCTATCTCCGGGCCTGCCTTGTTAATTTCTTGCTTGAACCCTCCAATGACTTCTTACTTCAAAGAATCAATGTTTGCTCAAAAAGTGAAAGTTCATTTTTAAAAACAGCAGTAGTCATTGTTTATTGCATTGGGCTTAAAGTTTTATTTTCATTATCTTACTTAAGCCTCACGTGTGGAAGACATTTTTACCCCCACTTTATAGATGGGAATGGAGATTTAAAGAGGTGAATTCACCTGCCTGAAGAACCCTTCTAGCAAGTGGTGGGGCTGGCAGTGAAATCAAGGTGGAGTCAGACATTGAAGGTCTGTCTGTCATCTCTGTTCTGCTCCTGCAGGGTCTCCACAGTGGTCTCAGCTTAGTCTTTCTATCTCCCACTGCTCTCTTCATCTCCTTCCAACACATACCACTTGTCTGTTTTTATTAGAGTATCTACTACAACTCAAATCCACCATGGACTTTCACATCAGAATGCCTATGCTTTTGCTGTTTTCTCTGCCTGGGATGCTATTTCCATCCAGCAAATTCCTACTTCTCTTGGGGATTCCATTCTAAGAGCATTTCTATAAAAACTCTTCTCTGTTCCCCAGGAAGAATCTATCATATTGTCTACTCTGTCAAAGCACCATACTTTGCGCTCTTCCGTAGCATCAACCATGCTGTGATTGAATGGCAGCTCACTATGAATACACCTGAAGATTCCGAGTTCTTTGATGGCAAGGACTGCATCTTTTTCTATTTGTAGCACTTTGTATCATTTGTCAATGCCTAGGTAAGTGCCTGATGCATAGGAACAGCTCGATAAATGGCTAGTGAATTGAATAGAGCCCAACCTCAAATATCATGATAGCAGTGGATGACATCACTGGTAATGGCAGTGTTAAAGAGAAGAGTAATGTAATTCAAGTTATCATACTCCACAGTTTTATTGATCATTGACTGTGTATCCTGCTGTGTGTTTCAGTTTGGAGGAAACCAAAGATAGAAAAGGCACAGTTATCATACTGGTTACCATTAATCCAACACTTACTATGTTGCCAGCTGTGTTTTATGTGTAGTTTCTCATTTAATTTTCAGACCAGGCCTATGAGCTACACATTGTTTTACTCCTATAAAAAGAAAGAGTCTATAAGAAACAGTGTCTAACTTGATTCAGAAGACAGAATTCACATACTGAAACATAAATTATAATGTGTATCCTAATATTATGAGATGCAGCAGAAGTACAGGAGAATGCATTGAACTAGAGATCAAGAACTTGGGCCCTAGACCCAGTTATGCTGTTCATTCACAGTGCGACTTTGAGACCTCAGTTTCTTCATCTGTGTAACTAACAAAGGGTCAGACAGACCCTTTTATGTCATGGGTCATAAAATCTCAAAAAGACTTGTAGCTTTCCATCACTTCTATCTCCAATGTTTGCTACAAATTTGGAACTTGCAAAATAGTCATTATCTTGTGTTTTGGGTTGAATATTATCTCTCCACCAAAGTTCATGTCTACCTAGAACCTGTGAATTGACCTTATTTGGAAATTGGGTCTTTGCAGGTGTAATCTCATTAAGATGAGTTCACACTGAGTTAGGATGGGCCCTACTCCAGTGATTGGTGTCCTATAAGAAGAGGGAAATTAAGACACAGAGACACAGAGAGAAGGTACCATGTGAGGACAGAGGCAGAGATTGGATTGATACACCCACAGGCTAAGGAACACCGAAGATTGCTGGCAACCACCAGAATCTAGGAGAGACTCCTGGGACAGATTCTTCTCCTGGAGCCTCCAGAAAAGAACCAACCCTGCCACCACCTTGATTTGAGACTGCTAGCTTTCAGAACTCTGTGAGAATAAATTTCCGTTGTTTTAAGTCACCCAGTTTTAGTACTTTGTTGGGCAGCCTCAGGAAACTGATGTATATTGGATGGTGATTTTGGTGACAACAATAGTGATAATACTAGTAATAATCTATAAAAATACAATTGAATTTCCTTCTGTGGAAGCGCTACTGCAGAAGTTTAAAATACCTGCGTGCATCCTGACCAGTTTGTTTGGGGTGGTCTGGCTGAACATGTAAGGCAATGTGTTTGACATGCACTTAACTCGGCTGCCTTTGAAGGCTCCTGAAGGAGATAGACAGCCACCCTTCAGGAAAACCCCATGTAACTACTGCTTGGGAGAGGTACGTCATATATCTCGAAACACCTTGGACAGAAAAAGCAAATAGTGGTTTACAGCAACAGGGCCAAATAGAAGTGCCCAAGGACAGACACTGGACCTGCAGGCTCTGATTTGTGAAGGAGCTACTTCTCACAAGGACAACTCTGTGTACCTGCCTTCCAGGTGAGCGGCAGGCAGTGACTGATTTCAGTGTGGTTAATGATTCTTCAGCCTAAACCTAGGGAGGCCAGCTGGCGCCTTAAAAGAACCAACCCTTAGGGAGTCCTTACTCTGTGAGATACACTGCGTGAAACACATGACAGCATCTCATTTAATGCTGAGAGCCACAATCACCCGTATCTTATAGAGGAGGAGACCAAGATTGATTAATAGAAAAGCCAAGCAGTTTTCCCCAGGGCACAGGGTTTGAAACTGGGACTTTGATTTTGGGGCCCGAGTTCTTAACCACGACACTTCACTTGATGAATCCCTCTCATTTTTCAGATGGAAGAGAACTGCCAAAAGCTAGTCGATAGCGTTCGAGGTTAAAGGTTCCATTAACTACCGCATCTATACATCCCACTGTCCAGGATGAATGAACAGCTTCTTCCACGAAGTTCAAAACGTTTTGTCCCAACAAGTTCAAAGTATGTTATCTGCCTTTTCTTTAGCGCACCTTTCATCCTGGGCTGCATTTTAGTTGGTTTTATACATAACCAAGATGCCAGTTGAGGCTGGACATTCAAGTTAAGTTGGCTCGAACCCCATTCATGGGCAGTGGGAGCCCCAAATCCTCTCTCTCTGATGACTTTGAGTGAGTGTGTGTGTGTGTGTGTGTGTGTGTGTGAGAGAGAGAGAGAGAGAGAGACAGACAGACAGACACAGAGAAAGAGACAGAGATAAAGAGAGAGAGAAAAAAGAGAGAGAGAATGTGGTTTTCTTCGTCCCTTCTGCTTCCAAGGTTCTGTTTCCGTTTAACACTTTCAGCTCCTGGAGCATCTCACCATTCCTTCAGTCTGTCTCGGTTCTATATTACTACAGATGGGGAAGAGAACCTTTGAAGCCATTTATTGGCCCAGGTTGCTCTGCCACATTCCCCTCAGGCTTTTCACCTTGTCCAGGCTCCTCTCTACTCAGTCCCCTTACTGCTCCCCACTCCCATCCCCAGGCTCTGAAAGGCCCACCTTGCCATGTCCAGAGACTCAAAAATACGCTTTGCTAAACAATGAGCTATCTACGTGAACCCTATCATTAGCAGAAGTAAAAAATAGGCAGGGACTTTGGAATTTGGGTTCATGCCTCCCCTGCCTATCTCAGTGAGGGCAAGGGAGCAGTTTAGGAATGAGATAATCCCAGTACAAATTAGCAGAAGTGGCTATTGTTAATTTATGCTGTAAATTGCAGTGATATCTTTCCCTCCTCTTGATCACTTGTCTGACTTTGCCAGACCACATGCTTCCTGGAGGAAGGGACGGGGTGACATTATCCCTGACTCCTTCTGGGGACCCACCATAGCGCCTGTTACAGCGGAAGGGCCCAGAGGGAGCTGGTGAAAGTGGATTGCTTCTCTAGGTAGTCATTTTCTGGGGACGTCACCGTCAGAGAATGTAATTTCTTGCCTTGGACTTTTATTTTTTTTATTTATTTTTAACATCTTTATTGGAGTATAATTGCTTTACAATGGTGTGTTAGTTTCTGCTTTACAACAAAGTGAATCAGTTATACATATACATATATCCCCATATCTCCTCCCTCTTGGTCTCCCTCCCTCCCACCCTCCCTACCCTACCCCTCTAGGTGTTCACAAAACACCTAGCTGATCCCCCTGTGCCATGCGGCTGCTTCCCACTAGCTATCCACCCTACGTTTGTTAGTGTATATATGTCCATGCCACTCTCTCACTTTGTCACAGCTTACCCTTCCCCCTCCCCATATCCTCAAGTCCATGCTCTAGTAGGTATGTGTCTTTATTCCCGTCCTACCCCTAGGCTCTTCATGACATTTTTTCTCTTAGATTCCATATATATGTGTTAGCATACGGTATTTGCTTTTCTCCTTCTGACTTACTTCACTCTGTATGACAGACTCCAGGTCCATCCACCTAACTACAAATAACTAAATTTAGTTTCTTTTCATGACTGAGTAATATTCCATTGTATATATGTGCCACATCTTCTTTATCCATTCATCTGTTGATGGACACTTAGGTTGCTTCCATGTCCTGGCTATTGTAAACAGAGCTTCAAAGAACATTTTGGAACATGACTCTTTTTGAATTATGGTTTCCTCAGGGTATATGCCTAGTAGTGGGATTGCTGGGTTGTATGGTAGATCTATTTGTAGTTTTTTAAGGAACCTCCATACTGTTCTCCATAGTGGCTATATCAATTTACATTCCCACCAAGAGTGCAAGACTGTTCCATTTTCTCCACACCCTCTCCAGCATTTATTGTTTCTAGACTGTTTGATGATGGCCACTCTGACCAGGGTGAGATGATATCTCATTGTAGTTTTGATTTGCATTTCTCTAATGATTAATGATGTTGAGCATTCTTTCATGTGTTTGTTGGCAATCTGTGTATCTTCTTTGAAGAAATGTGTATTTAGATTTTCTGCCCATTTTTGGATTGGGTTGTTCGTTCTTTTGTTATTGACCTGCATGAGCTGCTTGTAAATTTTGGAGATTAATCCTTTGTCAGTTGCTTCATTTTCAAATATTTTCTCCCATTCTGAGGGTTGTCTTTTGGTCTTGTTTATGGTCTCCTTTGCTGTGCAAAAGCTTTGAAGTTTCATTAGGTCCCATTTGTTTATTTTTGTTTTTATCTCCATTTCTCTAGGAGGTGGGTCAAAAAGGATCTTGCTGTGATTTATGTCATAGAGTGTTCTGCCTATGTTTTCCTCGAAGAGTTTGATAGTTTCTGGCCTTACATTTAGGTCTTTAATCCATTTTGAGTTTATTTTTGTGTATGGTGTTAGGGACTGTTCTAATTTCATACTTTTACATGTACCTGTCCAGTTTTCCCAGCACTACTTATTGAAGAGGCTGTCTTTTCTCCACTGTACATTCTTGCCTCCTTTATCAAAGATAAGGTGATCATATGTGCGTTGGTTTATCTCTGGGCTTTCTATCCTGTTCCATTGATCTATATTTCTGTTTTTGTGCCAGTACCATACTGTCTTGATGACTGTAGCTTTGTAGTATAGTCTGAAGTCAGGGAGCCTGATTCCTCCAGCTCCATTTTTTGTTCTCAAGATTGCTTTGGCTATTCGGGGTCTTTTGTGTTTCCATACAAATGGTGAAATTCTTTGTTCTAGTTCTGTGAAAAATGCCAGTGGTAGTTTGATAGGGATTGCATTGAATCTGTAGATTGCTTTGGGTAGTAGAGTCATTTTCACAATGTTGATTCTTCCAATCCAAAAACATGGTATATCTCTCCATCTATTTGTATCATCTTTAATTTCTTTCATCAGTGTCTTATAATTTTCTGCATACAGGTCTCTTGTCTCCTTAGGTAGGTTTATTCCTAGATATTTTATTCTTTGTGTTGCAGTGGTAAATGGGAGTGTTTTCTTGAATTCACTTTCAGATTTTTCATCATCAGTGTACAAGAATGCCAGAGGTTTCTGTGCATTAATTTTGTATCCTGCTACTTTACAAAATTCATTGATTAGCTCTAGTAGTTTTCTGGTAGCATCTTTAGGATTCTCTTTGTATAGTATCATGTCATCTGCAAACAGTGACAGCATTACTTCTTTTCCGATTTGGATTCCTTTTATTTCTTTTTCTTCTCTGATTGCTGTGGCTAGAACTTCTAAAACTATGTTGAATAAGAGTGGTGAGAGTGGGCAACCTTGTCTTGTTCCTGATCTTAGTGGAAATGCTTTCAGTTTTTCACCATTGAGGACAATGTTGGCTGTGGTTTGTCATATATGGCCTTTATTATGTTGAGGAAAGTTCCCTCTATGCTTACTTTCTCCAGGGTTTTTGTCATAAATCTGTGTTGAATTTTGTCAAAAGCTTTCTCTGCATCTATTGAGATGATCATATGTTTTTTCTCTCCTTCAATTTGTTAATATGGTGTATCACGTGGATTGATTTGCATATATTGAAGAATCCTTGCATTCGTGGAATAAACCCCACTTGATCATGGTGTATGATCCTTTTTTTTTTTTTTGTAGTATGCGGGCCTCTCACTGTCGTGGCCTCTCCTGTTGTGGAGCACAGGCTCCGGACGCGCAGGCCCAGCGGCCATGGCTCACGGGCCCAGCCGCTCCGTGGCATGTGGGATCTCCCTGGACCGGGGCATGAACCCGTGTCCCCTGCATCGGCAGGCGGACTCTCAACCACTGCGCTACCAGGGAAGCCCGTATGATCCTTTTAATGTGCTGTTAGATTCTGTTTGCTAGTATTTTGTTGAGGATTTTTGCATCTATATTCATCAGTGATATTGGCCTGTAGTTTTTTTCTTTGTGACATCCTTGTCTGGTTTTGGTATCAGTGTGATGGTGGCCTCGTAGAATGAGTTTGGGAGTGTTCCTCCCTCTGCTATATTTTGGAAGAGTTTGAGAAGGCTAGGTGTTAGCTTTTCTCTAAATGTTTGATAGAATTCTCCTGTGAAGCCATCTGGTTCTGGGCTTTTGTTTGTTGGAAGATTTTTAATCACAGTTTCAATTTCACTGCTTGTGATTGGTCTGTTCATATTTTCTATTTCTTCCTGGTTCAGTCTCGGCAGGTTGTGCATTTCTAAGAATTTGTCCATTTCTTCCAGGTTGTCCATTTTATTGGCATAGAGTTGCTTGTAGTAATCTCTCATGATCTTTTGTATTTCTGCAGTGTCAGTTGTTACTTCTCCTTTTTCATTTCTAATTCTATTGATTTGAGTCTTCTCCCTTTTTTTCTTGATGAGTCTGGCTAATGGTTTATCAATTTTGTTTATCTTCTCAAAGAACCAGCTTTTAGTTTTATTGATCTTTGCTATCGTTTCCTTCATTTCTTTTTCATTTATTTCTGATCTGATCTTTATGATTTCTTTCCTTCTGCTAAATTTGGGGTTCTTTTGTTCTTCTTTCTCTAATTGCTTGAGGTGCAAGGTTAGGTTGTTTATTTGAAATGTTTCCTGTTTCTTAAGGTAGGATTGTATTGCTCTAAACTTCCCTCTTAGAACTGCTTTTGCTGCATCCCATAGGTTTTGGGTCATCGTGTCTCCATTATCATTTGTTTCTAGGTATTTTTTGATTTCCTCTTTGATTTCTTCAGTGATCACTTCGTTATTAAGTAGTGTATTGTTTAGCCTCCATGTATTTGCAATTTTTATAGATCTTTTCCTGAAATTGATATCTAGTCTCATAGCATTGGTCAGAAAAGATACTTGATATGATTTCAATTTTCTTAAATTTACCAAGGCTAGATTTGTGACCCAAGATATGATCTATCCTGGAGAATGTTCCATGAGCACTTGAAAAATGTGTATTCTCTTGTTTTTGGATGGAATGCCCTATGCCTTGGACTTTTAAAGAATGGGAAGCAGAATGTACACACCTCGGTGTGTGTTAAATGGAGAGTATTGTGGGGAACGCTCCCAGGATTACGACTGCTGGCTTCTCTTATCTCTGCCTTCACAGGGTCCAGCATCCTGGCTCCTTTGTTGGAAGCACTGCTCGATCAGGGTGCCTTATTTGGATCAGTGGGGATCCTTCTCCATACAAGAGAACTCATTCCTTGCAACTGCAGGCGGGCCTGAGTCAGGCACAGTGGGGACAGGGCGGGCAGTTCCCGTGCTGGGAGGTCTCTGTGTTAAGTGTCCAACTAATTAACACTGCTCAGTGGAGGGACATCCCTTTGATTCATCACAATTTGCAGAGAAGTCAGAGCCTGGAAAAGCAGCACCTTCACTGATGTAGTACCTGCTACGTACTAGGCGTCTATGTTGAAACTTTATCTCTACCTCTAAGTCAAAAATAGTTTCTTTAGGCAGTTACACATAAACTCTTTGCTTTTTAAAAATCTACTTAGAAAGTTTTACATAATATGGTTAGGGAAACAAAACTAACCAAACTTAGAAGTTTGTCTTAGAAGAACTTTTTCTTAGAAGTGTGAAGTCTAGGGCTTTAAGAATAAGAACTTCTGAGTTCAATCTCTAGCTCTCTGATGTCTGTGACACCCTCTTGAGACTACAGGTAGAATCAGACTGTGCACACAGTAGGTATTAACTGAAGGATTAAATGGAAGAATCAATGGGACGAGATCTTGAGATACTGGTAGGCGGGGCCTCTCTCCTTCCCTGAAGCACTGATACAGAGGGAGCATGCACACGCAAACGCACATGCATGCACGCGCACACACACACACACACACACACACACACACACACACACAGAGGGTATCCAGGGATGTCTCAGAAACACAGTGCTCTTCGTTCCCAGAGCATATCTGTGTCATCTGGAGTTGGATGGAATTTTCCATTGCTGACACTCTTTCACCAATCACAATATGCCTTACTTCTAAGATACACAGATATTAAAGAAGCATTGTGCCACAGCTTAATTAGTGGATTTTTTTCCTTTGTTCATGTATATAGGATAGTTGTGAGTCCTTGGTGGCATTTTAGATTTGATGAAATATAGTATGCAGAATCACTGTTAAATTGGATTTTTATTGATTATTTTGTTATTATTTGAGCAATGATTGGCCCTATTTTAATTGTTATTTCTGCCCTCTTAATTCTTTGTTGTCTCTGAGTCCTTTTACATCTAGGAAGAAGACAGAGGTGACAGCTGGGCTGCAGTATTTTTTGACATACATCAGGGGGCTCCAGTCAAAAGAAATTGGAGTAAGGACTTCTGCCCCAGTCCAGGGTACATATTCAGAGAGCCTGTGGCGTCTCACCTTATTCCTGCATCTGTGTCAGACATCACTAATGGATCACCACACTCTTTCCTGTGGAGCTCAGACAGGGCTCACAATCCTTACTCTACTGCGTGTGGCAGTCACTCTCAATCATCTGGGCTTGGCATTCAAGATAAAACCTATCTGACATCACAAGCACTCTAGATCCTGTTCCTGGATCAAGCCACACCATCAGAAGGCTTTGCCTTTTATCTTATTTTCTTTGCATTTGGCAGCTATACCCTAGGCTTTTATTGAGAAACGATAGAAGATTTGCCTTATGAAACTGTTTTCTGCATTTCTGTGGGGAAGTTGTTAAGGTCACCATTTACTACATCGCTTGGTGCACCTCATATGGAATTTTTTAAAAAACGATTAACTGCTAGGAAATACTTAAATATTTTCTATCTCTTGAGAAACAGTTCTATTTCTTTCTCTGATGATTAAGACTATAACCAACCGGGTCTCCCTTTGGTTTCGGCTGCCAAGAAGCTCAGAGCCAGATCTGAGAGATCTTTATAGATTTGTTTAGCATTTATATTTTTGTTCTTTCTCCAGCCCCAATTTTTGACTTTTAGCCTTATGTATTTATGAATTCCTCTTTTATGCTTCATCACATGCTATGTATTTCATTGTATAATATGTATTTTTATTGTAAGGCCTTTTTTTTTTTTTTTTTTTCCGGTACGCGGGCCTCTCACTGTTGTGGTCTCTCCCGTTGCGGAGCACAGGCTCCGTTCGCGCAGGCTCAGAGGCCATGGCTCACGGGCCCAGCCGCTCGGCGGCATGTGGGATCCTCCCGGACCGGGGCACGAACCCGTGTCCCCCGCATCGGCAGGCGGACTCCCAACCACTGTGCCACCAGGGAAGCCCTATTGTAAGGCTTCTTGTGGGCTAAGGTGAGCTAAAGAGTTCAGTTGGGTGTTTTAGGCTATCGGGGCAACAGGAGTTGAGACGAGAGAGTGGCATGGATATATATACACTACCAATGTAAAACAGATAGCTAGTGGGAAGCAGCCGCATAGCACAGGGAGATCAGCTCGGTGCTTTGTGACCACCTAGAGGGGTGGGATAGGGAGGGTGGGAGGGAGGGAGACGCAAGAGGGAGGAGATATGGGAACATATGTATATGTATAGCTAATTCACTTTGTTATACAGCAGCAACTAACACACCATTGTAAAGCAATTATACTTCAATAAAGATGTTAAAAAAAAAAGAAAAAAAGAAAGAAAGAAATGGCCAAAGTTTTCGTGGAGGAGAACAGGCATGCTCATAATGAGGTGGGAATGCTGACCTCTCAGATCTGGGTGGCTGGGTAGGAAGCTTCTGAAATGGTTCTCAGTGATTACCGCCTCCTGTTCTTCACCCGCTGTGGAATCCCCTCACCTTTATTGCAGCCTGTCAGAGACCCCGAGCCAAACGACCCGGCTAAGCCACAGAAACTGTGAAATAATAAACTTTGTTGTTTGAAGCCAATAAGTTTGGGGGTCCTATTTTTGGGGCTGTAATAGACAAAACAGTGATCCTTCACGGCTTATGCAGGCCTGTTATTGGATTCACATGTCAACGCTCACAGGTAGTGTTATCCTCACTCAGAGATGAGCCAGGTCGTAATTAAGTTCCCCCAGATAATGGTGGAGAACTTGAGATTGGGTTGTCTGATTCCAAGTCCCCAATAGTGAGTTCTTAACTCAGGGTAGATATGAGCTCTGCTGTACGGCAGCTGACTGCAATTAAGTTAAATTAAGTGAAATATAAGTTGAATTGGTGGAACTTGACAACTTCCACCTGTATTCTCATGCTGTTGATATAAGAGCACGTTTTATTGACTGTCTGGAGAGTGCTTCATTTGCTGAAGTTTTAGTCTTCACATACAGAGTAGATTGGACAGTGAAGATCTTTAGTAATCACAATTTTGTAACAAGCATATATTGAGTATCAGTGTGTCAGTTACTTTTACACCTGCTATCTCATTGAATTTATGCCACTGGAGCCTCACAGCTGCCCATTAGGTAGATTACAGATAGGGAAATCTGAGGCTCAGAGAGGTTGAAGGACTTGCCCAAGGTTACTGAGCTAAGAAGTCACAGAGACGGTGAACCCAGCTGTGTCCAATGCTAAATCCCAAGGTTTCTTTGCCATGAATCAGCAGCCTTGCTTGGATTCCTTTTCTGTAGCTAGATTAATTCCAGAAAGCTGGCAAGAGTTAAAGTAGGGGGAAATTTCCATCTAAAGTTTTCTTTTTGTTAGTGGAAACAACGTCTCTTTGATGAATCCTAAAACTCTAAAGAACAAATTCAAATTCCTACTGCTACCACTGTTGGAACTTAGGACTCAGAAGCCACAAAATCCCCACTGTATTAAAAGACATCTTCTCGTCCTCAAAGTAAAAAGAATAAAGACATTTTGAAATTGGTTATCAGCTTCATCTTTAACAGAGCCTTCTCAAGGACTTTTACATGTAAAGAACATCATTGAACACTTAATTTGACATTTATTACCTTTAAATATTCATAAACCACTGAGTATGGGAAACACCTACTGCACCGTTCAAGCCTGGCTGAGTCTCTCGAAATATGATGAGTACGTGAATTACCTTCAGGAACTGTGGGGAAACTTCACGGTACAGCTTTCTTCCCTGAAACTTTCATGGCGCTAATTTTATGAATTGTCTTGTTTGCAAACAAGGTAGTAAACCTAACAGAGCAACCCGTATCTATTTCATTACCCATGTGAGGTAATGGAGGTAGCAGAAAGACATACACATTTTGTCTCAGCCTGTCCTCCCAGGCTTTTTCCCTTCCCCTTGGTGAAACCACCAAACTCTGGAAGGATTGAAGTCTGCCTCCTTTTCATCCCTGATCATTATGACCAACATTTGGAATCAGTTCTAAAATGTGAGATGGGAAACCAACTTAGCCTGACAGCAGTGAGAAAGAAAAGGCATTTCTATTACACTGCAAACACTGTCCTGTGTAGATGGGGAAATAAACCAATACACCGATGCACTGGTTAAATTCTGGCTGTGACTTGTTTTCCCCTCTTGGATATTGGAGTAAAAAATATTACTTGGGCATGAAGTCAGAGCAGTAAGAATCTGCCTAAGGATGTAGAGGTGGTAGGGATGAGGCAGGTGAGAGAAAGAGATCTATTCTCACCCTTTACAATTCCTCCAGGGCAAAGTCACACCATATTGTTGATGCTGTAGTTGTCAGTATCAAATCTCTTTCATGTTGATCATAATCATAATAATGACCATCATACTCATTTTATAGGTAAGGAAACTGAGGCTCAGGGAATTTGAAAGATTAATTCAAGGTCACATGGCTGAGATTTAAACTCAGCTATTGTGACCCTAAATTTAGTACTCTTTCCACCACAAACACCTGATTTTAAAAGTTCTGCCCCCATCTTCTGGGATTTCCCAGCACCCTTTGAAGGAGCTAGAGATTAAGAGCATGAATCAGAGAAGTCCAAGGGGAGATATTCTCTCTGTCTTCAAGTAGAAGGGCAGATGGGAAAGGAATTAGGCCTGTTCTGTGAGGTTGTGGATAACAGGGTTAGATCAATTGGTGGAAATTCAAGGAAGCAGATAAAAGGAAGAATTCTCTAGCTGTCAACACTATCCAACAATAAAATAGGCAACTGTGTTAGGCGTTGGGCATCTTGTTCTGAAAATGCTCCAACAGAGCCTGGCTGGCCCTCTGACTGGGATGCTGTGGCTGGGATTCCTGAGCTGGGCGAGAAGTGGGAGTAGAAGGGGTTCGGAATTTGTGGTATACCTGATTGCTGAGAACAGAGGTCCCTGTTACAGCTGCCTATGACATCAGCTCAATTAAGTGCACTAATGTAAAACTAATGTAGAAACCTCAGAATCAGGCAGAGGTGCTGCAGGGTCCTCCAAGTGCTCAATTTGAATTTGAATTTTTTTTTTAATTTAATTTAATTAATTTATTTTTGGCTGCATTGGGTCTTCGTTGCTGCACGCGGGCTTTCTCTAGTTGCGGCGAGAGGGGACTACTCTTCATTGCGGTGTGTGGGCTTCTCATTGCAGTGGCTTCTCTTGTTGCGGAGCACTGGCTCTAGGTGCGCGGGCTTCAGTAGGTGTGGCACGTGGGCTCAGTAGTTGTGGCTCATAGGCTCTAGAGTGCAGGCGCAGTAGTTGTGGTGCACGGGCTTAGTTGCTCCGTGGCATGTGGGATCTTCCCGGACCAGGGATTGAACCCGTGTCCCGTGCATTGCCAGGTGGATTCTTAACCACTGTGCCACCAGGGAAGTCCCCTTGAATTTGAATTTTAAAAGTTTTATTTTTTTCTAAAGAAACAGAAAAAGGAGACTTTGAAATAGAACCTAAACAGATGAAAATTTATTAAGTAATTAAAGGTGGCATTATAAAAAAAAAGGATAAATTCTTCAATAAATATTTTGGGACCAATGTCTAGCCATTAGGACAGAAACATAAAGCTAGACCCCCTTCCTCATTCCTTACATAAAAATATATTCCAGGTTAATAAAAAATTAAACCTCAAAGATAAATATTTAGGACTTCCCTGGTGGCAAAGTTGTTAAGAATCCTCCTGCCAATGCAGGGGACACGGGTTCGATCCCTGGTCCAGGAAGATCCCACATGCCGCGGAACAATGAAGCCCATGAACCACAACTACTGAGCCTGCGCTCTAGAGCCCATGAGCCACAACTACTGAGCCTGGGTGCCGCAACTACTGAAGCCCACATGCAACAACTACTGAAACCCGCATGCCTAGAGCCCATGCTCCGCAACAAGAGAAGCCACCACAATGAGAAGCCTGCACACCACAACAAAGAGTAGCCCCCGCTCGCCACTACGAAGACCCAATGCAGCCAAAAATAAATAAATAAAAAAAATATTTAGAAAATATGTGTGAATATACAGGCATATACACACAGACATGCACACGTACAGCACACATGATAGATGAAGGACTGATTTCCTTCATCTATACAGAGCTTTTAGTGCATACTTGGAAGTTCTTGCATATGTGTCATTGATCAGGCCAGTTGCAGCTCTGCATCTTTTGGTTGTTAAAAGTCAGGCTTGGGACTTCCCTGGCAGTCCAGTGGTTAAGACTTCACCTTCCAATGCAGGGTGTGCAGGTTCGATCCCTGGTCAGGAAGCTAAGATTCCCCCATGCCTCATGACCGCCCCCCCCAAAAAAAAAAATCAGGCTTGTGCATGTTGTTCATGGGAATTTATTAACTCTCCAACCCGGGTCTGCTGAAGAGAATGCTGTGACCTATTCCCAGCATGGCTCCTGTGTCTCTATTCTTGGCTCCATAAGAACAAAGTGCACAGTTGAATAAAAGTAGCAATCACATTTTAAATATTGTATTTTGGGGTAATATTGAGTTAGGAATAGTTTTGTTGTTTACTGTAACTTTGGGGGATTCCCTTTCTATATTTCAGATGTATGTAAAAAAAGACAAGGTGTTGCTGGAGGTCATTAGTGATTCAAGTTTGAAAACAGTTTGCTGCTGCTGCTCTTTGGAGCTGTTGGATCAGATGATTTGAGGAACATCCTGAGATTGCAAGACAAGCCATTAAAAACGTGCCATTTGTAGCTATGTATGTGTGCGAAGAAGGGTATTCTGGGGACTGGCAGAACTACACAATGTAGAGAAGTAAAATGAACGCGGAGGTTGATGTAAGTCTGTAACTTCACAACCTCATTATTCTCGTTGACTTTATAACTCAATGTTACATTTTGCACATAAGAATAAATTGAAGCTAAATAAACTTTTGATTTTCTTATTGGGGCTCTTGATAAGATTTCATTGGGCGAAAATGTTTTTCACTCTTAACATGTTTGAAAATCAGTGACTTACGATGCGCTTTTTTTTTCTTAAAAAAGCTTTCTTCTTTGATTATCATTGACTTTACTTCTCTCTTTTTTGCCTTGGCCACAAAGATGCTCAGAACTATGATGTTTTCAACTGCAGTAGTGCCCACAGCTTACATTTTCTAGGATAATTATTTCCCCTCCCCCATCATTATTCAAATTCTTTCTGCTAAGGATATTTGTTTTTCTACTCTCTGTAGATTTATTGCCTACTCTTTTTAAACAAAATTATTTCTTTTTTTCCCCTGGAGGCAGGGGGTTATATTCATTCAATAAATATTTAATTTAACAAATATTTATTGCATGTCTACTATATTTCAAGTACATTTCTAGGTGCAGAGACATTAATAACAAAGCAAAATCTCTGACCTCATGGAGTTTACATTCTAAAAGGTTGAGGTAGACCATAAGAAAATAAACGTGTAACATATCGGGAAATGATGAGCACCATGGAGAAAAAGGAAGCAAGGTAAGGGGGCAGAGGTTGAAGGTTAGAGGAAGGGTCTCATTTCACGCCACAGATGGCCTCTTTGGCAAAAGGAGATTGGAACAGGGACTTTAACAGTGAAGGAGCAAGGTATGGTGACATCTGAAGAAACAGCCATTCAATCTAAGGAAACTGCAAAGGCCATGAGACAGGAGCAAATCTGATGAATTCAAGGAAGAGCCAGAGGACAGGGGTGGCGGGACTAGACTCAGCGAGAGGCAGAGCAGTAGGAGATAAGGGTAGAGAGGTAATAGGGAGCCTTGGACACACTGTGTACACATCTAAAAGTGAGAATGATAGGGGTGATTGCATTTTCTCCTTATGTCAACGGACAGTGACTTGGTTTGGTGGACTGCCAACTGTATTCCCTCACACACTTGTTTGCTTTTGCTGTCCACTCACTTCTGTGGACACTCTTAACCAGGGCAACAACAGAGTCCTTCTACAGAGCTCAGACACTACAGAATTCTTACCCATTGGGTTCTGCCATTTTTCAGTTCCACTTCTTTATAGACAAGGATGTCTTCAGCCTTCTGGCTGAGTCCTTTCAGCTCCCAAGCTGGTCCTAGTCAAGGGCTGACCCAGAAGTGAAGAACTAACCTCGATACTTTGGAGCTGGCATCTTGACTACCAAAATGATGATGGTGATGATGAAGATGATGATGATGACGATAATGGTAATGATGATGGTAGTGACAACAGTAGCACCTACCATTTATCAAGCGCTTACTCAGCAGTAGTCCTGACAATATTGCAACACTCCCGTTCTGTAAATGTGGAAACTGAGGCTAAAAGATGACAAATACATCACCCTAGACCTCACATCTTGGGAGTGGTGACCAGGTGTTTGAACCCAGGCCTACCTGACTGCAGAGAACTAGTTCTTTCTATAACGGGTACCTCTGAGGGAGAAATCTGGGCTTCTGTGTGGTCACTAAGAAGCAGCCCACTCCAAATGCATGTCTCTTTGGCTTCGGTTCAAGTTTAGGGCCTCTTTCACAGTTCCTGATTAATGCTCTAGCCATCTGTTGGAAGAACACTTTGACTGCTATCTTCCAGAATCTTGCCTGGGATGATGGACCCTAACCATCATTACCCAAGAAACCCCCAAAATAAATCCTGAGTGTTATGGACAACTGTCGTTTTCTGAACCTTGGACATCACTGCTGATAGGCATTTTGGCTGTTACATTTCAACCACCATGAACCAGGCCCAGCTTTGCCATATATTTTTTTTTAGTCCATATAATTTGAACTTCAGGTTACTTGCTTCAGGGGCCAGTCCTCTAGCTAGTGATTTTCTTTAGCGTGAGTTCCAGACAGACCCTGCATGGCTTACTCTTCTTTCTCAGTCCCCTGGGTTATGATCCTTTTCGTTGATGTGAGAGCATATTCTACAATGCAGAACTATTTTGAGCATTTTTACCAAGATTTTATCCCCTATGTGCTCACTTTTCTTGGGATACGGTCCAAAATAATTTTTTTTGCAGTATAATTTCTGATGAAGGAGATTACTGTGTTTAAAACCTGATATTTTAAGGGCAGATGAAGGTTTTTTCAAGAATTAAGAAAACACTCCGTCACTTATTTCTCTGGCAGAGTATCTGCATTTGTTTGTCTTGAAATCTTCAAAAATTAAGACCATGCTGCATTCATTTTCAAATTACAGAAAATAAGCTAGAGGAGTGAATAGAAGAAAAGAAAGACAAACTTTGCTGAAAGCAGAGTTTTCTTAAACTGCTTTGTCACATGGATTCATTTATTTGTTTAAAGCAGGAACTGGCAAACTTTATTTGTAAAGGGCCACATAGTAAATATTTTAAGCTTTGTGGCCATACAATCTCTCGTAATAACTTAATGCTGCTGTTGTAACATGAAAGCAGCCATAGACAATGTACAAGTGAACTTGTATGACTGTGTTCCAGTAAAACTTTATTCCTAAAAACAAGTGGTGAGCCAGATTTGGCCTGTAAACTATAAATTGCTGACTCTTATCATCTTATGCCAGCAACAAGATAGAAACAAAGACGATCAGAACTGGAAGGACTCTTATAATCCAGTTCCAAGTCCCTGATTGCATCTATGAGAATCTGTTGATTACTCGAGGCTACACAACATCTTAAGAGCAGCATCAAGAAAGGAAAGAAATTAACATTTATTGACTCTGCACCATGACAAAGATTGTTAGTTGTCACCTTTCTCCATCTTCCTTAGTAACGGAACCCAGATTTTTATGTGGAGTAATGGCCACTAGAATTGACTATATTTCCCAGTCTCCCTTGCCTTTGAGTGGGTCATGTAACTAAGTTCCACTCAGTGGCTGTATGCTACTTAAAGCAACTGTTCTTAAAGAAAGGGAGTGTGCCATTCTTCTTCCCTTTTTCTTTCCTGCTGGATGTAGGTCTGACGGTTGAAGCTTGAGCAGCCATCTTTCATTATGATGAAAGCATTGCACTGAGAATGGTGAACCAATAAGAGATAAAGACGTCAGGTGCCTGATGCTGTGGAGCACCACATCTGGAATGAACGGTCTCCAGGCTTACTTTAGCACACTGTGAAGATGTTATCCGATTGCCTTCTGGTTTGGATTGCATCTGATGAGACGTCTGCAGTCATTCTTATGTTTGTCCCTTTCTATGCAACGTGTCACTTTCTTTCACTGCTCTTAAGATTTCCTTTTTACTGCATACGTTTAGCAATTTGATTTTGATGTGCATTGGTGTGGTTTTCTTTGTGTTTATCCTTCTGGAGGAGTGTAAAACTCTTGGATTTGTAAAATTTTAAGCCATTATGACCTTAAAAATTCTTTTCATCCCTTCATCCAACTCCCACTTTCTGAGACTTCAGTTACATGCATGTTGGATGACTTTTATTGTCCTACAGGTCATTAAGGCTCTGTATTATTTTTATAGCTTTCTTTCTCTATGTGACCCAGTTGGATAACTTCTATAGTCTTGTCTTCAAGGTTACTGATTGGTTTTTTTCTGCTGAATCTAATTTTCTGGCAAGCCTATCTGGAAAATTTTATCTCAGATATTATAGTTTTCAGCTCTGGAAGTTTTGTTTGTTCTTCTTTTTAATTGTTTCCATTTTTCTCTTCCTTATGTTCATATTTCACCTGAAATTCTCAAAAATATTTGTTATACCTTTTAAAAAACCTTCCTCTGCTAATTCAAAAATATTGATAAATTCTGTATCTCTTTCTATTGATTAATTCTTCCCCTCATTATAGATTACAATTTCCTGCTTATTCACATGTCTAGCAATTTTTATTGGATGCTAGGTATTATGCATGCTATGTTTTTGAATGTCTAGATTTTGTTGTCTCTTTGAGTGTTGATTTTGGCAAGCAGTTAATTTACTTACAGATATGCTGTTTTTCTGAGACTTTAAAAGAAGTTTTATTAGGGCAGATCAAGAGGTTTTACTCTAAGGATAGTTTAGTTCTCTTCCTAAGATGTGATCTTTCTGGAGTCTCTACTGAAAATTAACTGAGTGTTCAATGTGTTTCAAATTCTGGGAGTTGTTCGACTTACAGCTTTCCCAGTTATTCTCTTTCTGTTATTTATTCTTTGCCTGGCATCATGGAGTCTTATCTTACATATGTGAAGCTTAGTGTTGAGTCTAAAACTCAAGGAGATCCCTATGCTGAGTTTTTGGAATTCTTTTCCTGCATAGTTCCTTCTTCTTTGGTATAATACTCTGCATTTCAGCTGCTTCAGACTCCCTGAACACTCTATTTTTGCAAGATTGTTGTGCTTTGCTTCTTTCCCTCCCTGTTCCAGGGGGAAAGCCTCCAGGTAGAAATCTGGGGCACTCATTAGTCTCACCTTTTTTATTTCCCTTATTTCAGGACATGCACTGCCTTTTATCCAATGTCTAAAAATAGTTGTTTGATATAGTTTGTTCAGCTTTCTAGCTGTTTATGGTAAAAAGGCTAGTCTAGTACCAGTAATCACATCATAAGTGGAAATGAGATTATACTCATGTGTAAAAGAAAGAGAACAAGAAATGTCTACTTGTATCTTGTTTAAACCAGTGTAATTTTCAGTCTTTCTGCTACTTGCGGCCAGATCCAATCTTCAGTACTCCAATATGCCAAGCACAAGCTCAGTGTTTCATACACATTATTTCATAGATCTCACTTTAGTGCCATGAAAATCTCATAAAATAGTAGTTACTGCTATTCCCATTTTACCAATGAACAGAACTGAATTAGAAAGTAAGAGAAAATGGAATTAAGGAGTCTCCTTAAAATTCAATTAAGCAGGGGGGCGGAGTCAAGATGGTGGACTAGGAGGAAAAGGAATTTGCGTCTCTGCACAGCTAGGGCACCTACCAGGCAGTGGTGGGGGACTACGAACACCTAAGGGGATAACAACCAAAGTCAAAAGGCAAAAAAAAAAAAAAAAAAAAATTCAACGAAGCAGTTAATAAGGGTCTGTATTTGAGTATCACAGAGAAAATGAAAAGTTACCTGAAAGACATTGGAAAGATAGAATTAGTTGATATTAATAAGTGATTAATATGGAAAGAGGAAGAAACTGTGAGTCTTGGTGTTTAGACTAATAGCAGTATCCTGATATGCACCAGAAAGATTCAGTGATGGCCACTGTGCTCACTGAGGCCAGATGAAGATTGGTGTTGTTGCAAAAAGAAGTTCACAACTCAAGGCAACACGTACTTATGTTATAGTGCTTATGACATCATCAATTAGAAACCCACAATCCTCAATTCTTTTGAGATATATAACTAGAGTTTCACTCTTCGGGACTTCTGGCCATCAGAGGGGACTTCTGTAAATTTGGGACCAGTGTGATCAGCACAGGGTAGCATGGCTTCTTCCTTGACTAACCTTACGTACTGGATGCCTCTTGGGGTTCACCTCAACATTCTCTAGGCCTAACTCCTTATTTTAGTCACTGCTCTGATGACCCATTTTTTTGCAGGTTTTGGCTGCTTTGTGTAGGTATGATTGGACTGTACCTTGCCTTGGGCCTCATGCCATGTATCTTACGCTCCTTCCTTGGGACTTCTCAGACACCACAGGGTGGGATACCTCTAGAATCTGCTCTACTCGCATACAGCAATTAGGAAGTTGAAGGGAGTTAACACCTATGGGGCCAACCTGACTAATGAGGATGCCCAAAGGATAAGTTCTCCCTCTCATTCCTCAGGCAGTTAACTCTGAGTTGCTTTCATGAGATTTCTGGGAAGGTCCTGGCAGAATTGAGAACCAGTTGCTTTTGTGGTGACTAACTCAATGTCACATCCTTATTTTTGCTTCTCTCTTTCTCCCTTCCCTGGGATCACATTCCCAGATGTGACCCACACACATGGTCTTAGACTCTGCTTTGAGAGGAGTGTAGGCCAAGCCTCCCTACAAAGGGGAGCAACTCATAGGGAGCAATTTTGAGAGCACAGCAGGTCAGCATTTTGGGGTCAGTCTCCTAGAGAAAAAGGCACTTTGGGGACTAGAAGAATGGATAGAAAGAGATGTGAAAAATGAGAGAAAATTCCAGGAAGAAAAGGAAGGTAATGTCCTCTATCATATGAAATACTGGATCATGGAGTTTAGAGATAAGTGAGCTCCTTAAAGTGTCTCCTGTGACCAGTTGTCTAGAAATCAACTTAGATTTATGAAGAGAAATTGGAAAAAGCAATTTAATTTCTTCTTAAGATGGCCAGGTAACAAAGAGGGAAATTAGTATATATAATCCTGTTCACAGAGACTTGATTTCTCTGGATCTGAGGGTCAGGAGGCAATGAGGGTCAGGTGAACTGAACTCTTGATTATAAAGTTGACTCAACACTTCTCTAATAATAGCCCCTTTACTGGGATTCCCCACCTCTTGCCTCTTCCTGATGCCCACAACCAGTTCTACTCAACAGTAGCCAGAGAACCATACGTAAAGCTCAGCAGTGGTAAGATCAGTCCTCCCCCTCACAGACCCTCAGTGGTTCCCCACTGCTTACTTTAGCTTTCAAGGCCTACAGAATGTTCCCAATTTACCCCAAATTTCAGTTAAATTGGACTACTAGCATGCCTTGAATCCCCTCCATACCTTCCTGTCTTCAGGCTATTTCCTTTGCCTGGAGCGTCCCGACTTAACTACATCTGTTGCAATTACACCCATCATTTGAGAATCTCTCCCAAGTGCTACTTTCTGGAGGAAGCCTGAACACCCAATCAGAGTGACCACTCCTTCTCAGAACTCTGTGGTATTTTGTGTTTCCTCTCTAGGGCTTATTATAAGCTGCCTTGTATTAGAGCTATTTGTGAAAATGCCTGTACCACATTTAGGGTACGGAATGTTCTTCTCCATTCATAGGTGTTGAGTTGAATTATGAAATGGATATATAACCAAAAGAGGTCCTTAGGAGACTATAAAATAAGAATCCACACTCTTCTGACTTATATAGGGTTAGGTGAAAATGGAAGGAAGAGAGTAAGGAAAAGGTAATTCGTCTTTATGGCATATTTACTAGGGTGCTTTCCAAAGTTAGCTCATTTTCTGAGTCTTCACAACACCTTAGACACATGCAGTACTGTCCTCATTTTACAGAAGGAGAATGTGAAGCTCAGAGAGGTTGGATGAATTACCACAGAGCATAGCTAGTAAGTGGTGGAGTCAGGATTGGAACCCAGGTCTCCATGACTTGAAAACCTCTGCATATTCTATTATAAATAAGGGACATGTAATTTATCATCCTAATAGGGATACTTTTGAAAGTGAAAGGGAGTGCTATCACCAATTCCACTGGGGTAACTGGAGTAAGCTGAGACTGTCCTAAGCAAACTGGGTCCTATGGTCACCCCAATTAGAAACCATCATTGCCTCTTTGCCTTGAGTATTAAACTGGTCTGAAGCAGAAAACGAAACTAAATCTCTTGAGATCTTAATTCTCTCGGACAGGATAACTTTTGAAGAAATAATTTGGTGTGGGAACAAGTTTCCTTAACTGATAATTGGAAAGAAATCTATATTATCCAAAAGAATAGATGAGGAATCATGTCTTCTCATGCTGTTTTAAGAGTTGGGAACACTCTTGTCCTTTTTACTGCCTTCTCTAAAAGGCTTGGGAGTTGAACAAACCATCTACTGAGGCAGAGTTGGATGAGTTCACAGGAATCAGGCAGACTGGGCCTAAACCTGGCTTGACAACTTATAAATAGATGATAATAATAATAGCTATCTTTATTGAGCTTTTAGTATGTACAAAGCGTTTTATAAATGCATTATTGTAACCCAACAGGGCCCTCTGGGGCCTTCCCAGGACAGACCCCTCCCCCATATCCTCTGCTTTAGCTCCTCTCTGACGTACCTAGATAACAGTATCTGATGCACATCTCCTGAGTTGTTTTATAGATGCTAAAACCACCACCAAACGGAAGAAATTAACTACTTGATGATCGTGAGAACGTAGCCCCCAGACTTCTGGCACCTAAGGATTGATAATGTTACCACTATGACATCGTCCTGTTACCTCACCATCAACCAGTCAGAACCGTATGTGAGCTGATCACATACCATGGGAGACCCCTCCCTCACCTGGCCTTTAAAAATACGTGGCTGCAACTCATCAAGGAGTTTGGGCTTTTTGAGCACTAGCTGCCCTGGACTCCTTGTTTGGCCCCTGCAATAAAGGCTGCACTTTCTTTCACCACAACCTGGTGTCAGTAGATCAGCTTTACTGCATGTGGGAGAGTGGACCCAACTTTGGTTTGGTAACATTATCTTATTTGTTTTATATACATTTTATATATTTTCTCCTTATCTCATTTATTCTTCATGATAAGCCTGTAAATTGGGTTCTAGTTTTACCATTTTACAGATGACAAAATTAAAGTAGAGGGTGACCAACTGAGTTACCCAAAGCCACTCAGCTATTGAAGCTGAACCCAAATTGTTTGACTCCAAGACCCAGTCTCCTAAATACTGAGCAACGTGGACCCCCATAAGGGGATCATGGTACCAAACCCACAGGGTTAGTGGGAGGATTAAACAGTAGCACATTTATAAGGCACTAAGTACTGTGCCTGGTAGTAGGTATGTAGTCAATGAATGGCATATGCAATTAGTATTTTCAAACCCAGCTACAGCTTTCAAGGAAAACATGCTAAATACCTGTTAGTACCCCATGTCTCTCTCTGACACCCCCTCTTTGATTTTGCCATAGAATCACAAGAGGTTATAAATGCAAAGAAAATTCACCATTTAACAAGCCAGTGCTAGGTCCTGGAGACAGAAAACCCCAGTGTCCTATCTTGTTGAAGTCACATTCCAGCAGAGAGGACCGACATCTAGGGTAGGCAAAATAGTGCTTGATATAACAAAGATATGCTCATGATGCCCTGGGGTCATTCATTCCAGAAACATTTGGTCCATCCCACACTAGACCTTGGAGATATACAGACTATGGAAGCACAGAGTCAAGAGCAGCTAGTTCTACTGAGGGCAAGTCAGAGGCATCGTGGGGTCAGACAGTCCCTGCCAAGATGCCGCTGATACCTGGACTTGTCATCTCTGCATGAGCATCCCTTTGCTGGGGGTTAGTGCCCTCGCCCATTTGCCTAGGTCAGGCTTTGGAAATGTGTGTTGTGTGGCTCTGCTCTGTCAGGGAGGGGAGTGACAATCATCTTTCCTTGGGGGGTTTGGCACCTCACAATTAAGACATGTACAGATCACATCACACCCTTTTTGTTGGTGTTTGGGCATGGCTCCCTTGTGGTAGCATTTCCATTATGGCTTCATGCCTTTTTTTTCAGCTTCCATGTTGCTGTTGTCAGTACTCAAAATACAAGAAGAGGTTTTTTGACTGGGGGATGTACAACACAGAAACTCCCCAACATATAAAAGATCACAATTGAGGGTATGGAAGCCAGTGAATGAATGTTGGAAAGTTGCTAAAATAAACAGATTTTAAATTTCCATTTTGGTATTTGAATTGCCCTCATGAACCTTTGTGACTTTCACGAAGTTATCTGGACTGCTGTGGAGTAGTGGGGGATGAAACCCATTTATTGAGCACAAACTATGTGCCCAACCCTGTGGGTAAAAAGACTCAGCTCATGTAACAGGTATTGAGTGTCTATACCACGGTGTTAGGAGCTGAACTGTGTCTCTCCCAAATTCATATGTTGAAAGTTCTAACCTCTAGTACCTCAGAACGTGTCTATATTTGAAGACAGGGTCTTTAAAGAGGTAAAGTTACACTGAGGCCCATTAGGGTGGGCCCTAATTTGATATGTCTGATGCCCTTTTAAGAGGTTAGGTCATGGTCATAGACAGAGAGTAGATCATGGGAAGACACAAAGAGAAGACAGCCAGGAGACAGTAAGGAGAGAGGCCTTAAGGGAAACCAACCCTGTCAACACTTGGATCTCAGACTTCTAGCTTCCACAACTGTGGGCAAATACATTTCTGAAAATCACCCAGGCTCTAGCAAACAAATACATCAGGGGCTGGCAAACTTTTCCTCAAAGGGTTAGAGAGTAAATGTTTTGACTTTTGCAGGTAAAAGGTCACTGTTGCACATCCTAAACTCTGCTGTGGCAGAGCACACACAACCACAGACACAGTGTAAGCCCAGGGCCAGAGCTCTGGGCAGCCCTGTCTCTCTGGGACACTTGTTGGGGGAGGGGAGTTGCCTGAGGAAGCCTCAGCTCCCATAAGAGATTCTTCTTCCTGACAGTTTTTATCACTATATTTTTTGGGGCGAGGCATTCTATTTTCTCTGGTTTTAAATTTGTACTACACACACACACACACACACATAATCGCAGAATATCTGAAAGATATTAAAAATTGTTAGCAAATAGGAACATTTACTATGACCTCATCTCTCTGAAATAATCACTATATATGTGTTGGCATATTTCCTGTATGTTATTTTGCTAATTAAAAAAAACTAATCGAGTTGTTTTTTTAATACAACTTTGGAATTTACTTTTTACCCTTTAATATTATAAGCATGTTCCCATACCATTAAAAATGTCCAACTCCCACCTTTCTTTCCCTTCCCTGAGTCTCAGGTTGCCTGAATAAAGCTTTCTCTGGGCAAAAAGCAATCCATGAACCTTGGCCGGGCAGTAGGAGCCCTTGGAATGGGCACCGGCAGACCCTGCCCTTGACTTGCTGGTGAAGCGGATCTGGTCTCGCCCATTCATGGGCCCTCAGTTTCTTCATTTTTATGGAGAGGTCTGGTCTGTATGCCCTCCGAGGTATTCTCTAGCTCCAGGATGCTGCCCTATGCCCTGCTCTTTCTAGTAAAGCGCCTGGATAGGTTTGCTGATAGGGAGTTAAGAAAATTTCCAAACCAGCTTTCCTCAAACACAACATTACTTTGAACACACTGACTGAATTAGGTGTGCTTTGCGCAGTTAAAGAGGATAGATTGCCCTATAGGGGCAAACGGACGAATGCATACATTAGATACCGTAATTCAAGTCACACCACTATCTAAAAATATTTTGAAGGTGCGGAAGGGAGGGTGAATGGTGAGAAATAAGCCTTAATTAGGAGGGTCTGCAGCTGACGATTCTCTTTCGAAGGCCTGGCTGGCCCTTTCCCTCTTCTGTGGTCCTCAGGGTTCACCCTGGGCCTCTTCCTCTTCCTTTGGTAGAACTGAGAGTCAGTAAACCGTATTTTTTAATACTATACTTCCCTGAAGCAATGGGGTGGGAGAGTCTGGTTTTTACTCCGAAGCTAGAAGGGAGCTACAGACGGGTTCTGATTTACCTGAGTGTCCCCTGGACTTCAGAGGGGCCCTCACCTGGATTTGAATCTTGGCTCTCACACTTTTACTTGTGGGACTTTGGGCAATTGCTCTGAGTCTCAGTTTCCTGATCTGGGAAATGGACATGGTAATACCAAGCATGACAGAATTGTTGAGTGGAAGGCATGAAACAACACACATGCTATATCTAGTACCAAGCTTAGGAACTTTATAGGGAGTCTTATAATTATAATGGGAGTGGGCTTGGGAAGCCTGTGTATGTCATTTATGTCTTAGAGAATGTGATGCCTAAAATCCCCAGATATAATTCTCAAGACATAAACTACCTGTAGCCTCTAGCACGAATGTATGCATTCTCTGTGTACAGAATGAACAGTGAGTGAAATTCCTGTATAATAATCCGATAATTTTTCCTTGAGCAATGACAGCATTTTAAAACCTTTCCCTGGGAGAGATTCTGATAAGAGTTTTAGGTTGATTACTTTTTATATCCCATGTCCTGTTTGGCTGATAAGCTCCAATCTTTGCATTTCACATTGTTTTTATCTTCCTGGGCTGTACTCATCTTGTCACTGTCATCTTTTCAGTTGTCAAAATGAAATTGAGGGAAGACAGAGGGGAGGGGGAGTGAGGCATTGGGAAGGGGGTGGCTAAGCCCCCAGGTGAGGGTGACAGGTCAGTGTGTCCTCAGAAATGGCTGCTCGGGATGCAGGAATTAAGGAGGTAATCTCCAGGAGACAGGCCCTGACTAATCTGGTGTGCAGAGTCTGGCTTTCACATGCTGCTGAAGCCCCAGGGCCCCTCTTCCTCTGTCTCGGGCTAATGCAACCCTGGATGTTTGCCACACTTACCTCCTATCCACATACTTTCTTATCCCGTTGTCATTTCTGGGGAGCTAAAGTGTTTTGAGAATCATAGACTTTTAGGGGACTCAGAAAATGTCCAGTTTAGGGAGACAAAAGCCTAAAGGAAGAGGAGGTGCTTCCCCAAGTAACTCAACAGGTTCCAGATGGCATCACAGGATATGAGCCCAGCTCCCCTCCGTGGGTGGGCTGGCCCTTGAGTGATTTGCAATTGCACCGACTTATTTGTGCTTAAGCCATCCGTTAATGAGCTCTGGGTGGTTCCTTCCAGAGTATGGGTTGGGTTCTCAAGAAATAATTCCCTGAGCTTATAAAACCTTGATCTTATAGCACCTTTTGGGTGCTGTTAGGGAGAGAGACTCAGACAATTTTGGAATCATTAGGCCAGGACCTCATTTGGGAAGCCTAGAACACGAGTGGATCGTATGGAATGGGATGAAGCCCAGACTGTATCTCCTGACTGAGGACTCTGCTGGATACTGGTTTGCTCTACATCCATTTCAATTCTCCTTCTGTCATGTCTGCCTACAATGTAGAACCTGGAAAGCTAAAAATGGTATTTCCCAGAGTGCTGTATGTCTGGGGTCTACATGTGATTTAGTTTTCCCTATTAAGATACACCCATGCACAGTGGAACTTTTTGCCCTGGGCTTCTACTGTTTTTGCTGGCAAGGGTAGTCATGGAGGCTTTGATTTTCTGTGTCCCTAGTGGGACAGCATTTCTATCAGCAAAGGAGGCACTGCTCTGGAGCCAGCACACGCAGTGGTAGCTTCCCACTCTGTTAGGCAAGTTCCTGTTTCTACTGCTTCCCGATGACAGCAGGGGCAGCAGCCCTCTTGGAAGCTCAATTCTGCTGTGTGGCTTTGAGGGTTATTCCTGGAAGCTCAGCCTAGAGTCAATTTCTTCAGCTTTCTCAGTGGTCCTATAAGCCAGGGGTCAGTAAAATTTCTGTAAGGGACCAGGCAGTAAATATTTTAGGCTTTGTGAGCTACATGGTCTCTGTTGTTAACTATTCCACTCCGCCTTGTAGGATGATGGTAACAGCCATGGGTGTGGCTGTTTTCCAAAAAAAAAAAAATAAAAACTTTATTCACGAAAGCAGGCAGTGGGTCAGATTTGGCCCATGGGTTGCAGTTTTCTGACCCCTACATGATATATCCCTTTTTACTGAAACTTGGAAATAACCTCTTCTTTTTGTGCTGTGCTCTTCAGTTTGCCAAGTGCTTTCACATGCGCTATCTCATTTGACTCTTGACACTCTATGAAGGATGTGAAGGGGGTAGAGTTGGGAAGTCTTAGAAGCATTCAGGTTGTAATTTTCTCAAGTCACATGGCTTGTGAGGAGGGGAAGCAGAACTTGAAGCTAGGCCTCCTGATTCCCCCAGTCCAGGGCTCCTTCCAGGGTTCCGTTACAGTCTCAGGAGCTCTGAACCGACGCTGGGGTAACCTTCAAAGAAGAGTCTGACAACATTTGGGATTCCACTTGTGGAAGTTTGGAGAGCATTAAGGGACTTTGTGCAGAAAGGCCTGGTAAGAACTATCTACAGCTTTGCTACTCAATGTGTGGGCCATGGACCAGCAACCCCTGGGAGCTTGTTATAAATGAAGACTCTCAGGCTCTACCCTGGACCTAACTGAATAAGAACCTGCTTTTTAACAAGATCTCCAGGTGATTCTCATGCACAATAAATCTTCAAAGTAAGGTAGAAAGGGGCACATTCAAAAGTTTAATGCTTGTAACTGAATTGTCAAGGTTTAGGAGATACAGCATATGCAGTAGAGTCAAAAGTCATGGGGAGTTTGAATAACATTAAAGGGTGATACTAAGATGCTCTTGTTATGCTATTTGGCTAGGAGATCCAGGGATACCCAAATCTTCCTTGATCAGCCACTTCTCCTCACTGTAAATTTACAGTGAGCTGTATACCCAAAGGAGGAAAAACAAAACAAGATAAACCCTAAGGTAGAACTGGAGTAAATATGTTTCATATAAAATATTCTTTAATTTTGCATTTTCTCATTTAATATTACCCCACTGACCCTGTAAAATAGGTGCTATTATTTTGTTTTCCATTTCACCATCACCACCACTACCACCACCACTTCTACATAGCTTGTATCAATGTTCTAAGTCATCTGCATAGATGACTTAATCCTTGCAATAACTTTATGAAGTAGCTCCACATTCCTGATAGGAAGATAGGAAGACTGAAGCATAGAGAGTTTTAAGCCACTTGCCCAAGGTCACACAACTAGTAATGTAGTAGATCTGGGATTGAAGGTCAGGCAATCAGGCTTTAGACTGCATGCTTGGAATCTCTACACCATACCCTTTTGCTGAGCAGAACAGTCAACCAGCCCAAGATCATACAGCTAACAAATGGCAGATGCAAGGTTTAAACCAGAGTCTCCTTCTAGACCTGTGCTCTTAACAATACATGGTGCTCCAAAGCAGGGTGAGATTCCTAGTATCCATGCTGGACTTCCTCAGCCTCTGGTGATATCTGTCTGTCTATCTATCTATCTACCTACCTACCTACCTACTATTCTATTGCTCAGCTCTGGTCAGGCAGCACAGTGCTACACTCTGTCTCTGCTGAGTTAGCCACATTTGTAGTCTCTATGGGATGTTAGTTTTTTAAAGACATGTTCTGTGTCTTATTCATCTCTATGACCCCAGTCCCCAGTACCTAGCTCAGGACTTGCCTCATAGTAGTTTCTCTATAAATGTTTGTGGTGTACTCCCCAGGGGTCATCACTCTAGGGCAATGATTTCCAAACATTAGTATGCACCAGCATCACCTGGAAGGTTTGTTAAATGACATTACTGGGTCCCACCTCGAGACTTTCTGATTTGGTAAGGCTCAAGAATTTGCATTTTTATCAAGTTTCCAGGAGACGCTGATGTTGCTGGTCCAGGGACCATGTTTGAGAACCACTGATCTAGAGTCTTCAGAAAGGAGGAAGGATTGAGACGGGCTTTGAAGGATTTGCAGGGAACACAGACAAATGAGGAATGTTATCATTATACTGTTTAAAGTTCACATTTCAAGAGATGAGTCACCATACCCTCTTATAAGTAAATGACCCTGTAAATTAAGTATGGGAAAAATATGACATCTGATAATAAATGCTTTGAGACAATGTGCCTTTAACTAGATCATATTTGTTAATGTGAAGAAGCACAGACATAGACTTCAGCTATCATCAGCTGATTGGGAATGCACGGTTAATCTTTTCATTTTGTAACAATGCATTATTGTTAGAAATTCATCACTACAGGGTAGAGTGATATTACTTGGTTATTGATTTGAAGGTAACACATTTTATTAAGTCATATTTGGGTTAGAAAACAAAAAAGGAAACCTTATCTAAAATAGAAACAGACAAAATGAATGGGTAAAAACAAGCTACATGATATTATTGGCTCTTACTGTTTCCTAGCAATGCAGAGTGCAGACAGCTGGTTATGGAGGCCAATAGTAGTGCTTGTGTAGACCAAACCAGCATACTATCTAGGAAGGGGGTTAGAATTTCTAGTCCTCATGGTCTTCTCTAGTTAACAATTTTATTCCAGTGATGGAGACATGGGATGGGGCAGAAAATGTTTCTCTAAACTATCCTTTCTCCTCCCCAATCAGATTCTTCCAGGAATTACCTTCAGAGAAAGATAACAGGAGCCACCCAGAGGATGGTGGCCAGATTGGTGAGGGGCCTGGAAAAGAGGGACAGGAAATTCTTCCCAGAGAAGGGAATGTTGGGTGTGGGTGTACATGATTATGCTCCCTTCACAGGGTCAACCCTCATATCTTCTCTCAAAACTCTAAACATTCTTGGTGTGTTGCTGTTTAACAGATCAGACTGTAACCTACAAATCTGCTTACCTACCTGTCTCTCCTGTCTCACCATGAGTTTTTTGAGGGACTCAGTCTTAGTCATGCCTAAATCCCTAACATTAACTATTAACTATTCCTTGAATAGTATGGAAACTCAATAAATGTTTTTTGACTTTAATTTAAATATTGTATTGTTGGGAAAAGGGGGAACATCTGGTTTGTGTGACTCCAGATAACAGAACTGGACCAGGGTGGCTATGGAGAGGGAAATTTATTATGGTCTATTTTATCAGTTTTTGCATCTATATTAATACATGGATAATAATGCTACTTGTGAAGAGTAAATGAGATAATTTTATAAAATGCTTAGCATACTGCCTGGGGCATAGTAAGTATTCAAAGTTTTCTGATACTATTAATATTATCAAGTAGCCCTTTTAAATTCTACATTGTAAGCTTCCATGGATGCCCTAACTTTGGTCTGAATCTCTTTTCCTGTCTCCTTGCCTTTCTTCTTTCAACTACCACTCAACCTATCTTTTTATTGACTTATCCATTTATCTATCCAACCACTAGATGTTCATTCACTCATCCTCTTGTCTACTCTTGATCTATTCATACCTATATTACTTACTTACTTAACCCATCCATTCATCTTGAATTGGGTGGCTGTGGTGTAGTGGGAAGTGCCTGGATGTAGTCACATCCATACCCTATGAGTTGAATCCTTGGATGGCACTGGCTGTAACAGAGAGTAGGGGGCACTGATACTGGGGTCTTGAGTGGCTGAGAAGTGGACTGTGGCCCCTGTCCAAATGACTTTTCGTGGTTACTTCTGAGATCCACTGAGGTCTGTAGTCCCCATCAGGGCACTGAAGCCATTCAAAGTAGTGGGATCTGAGCGGTGATGTGTACATTTACAATTAGCTGGTATTATTCATCACAAGAATATTTTATTTAAAGAAACCAATAAAGCAGATGGAGATTGTGAAGATGTGCCTATTTTAGCTGGCACGTTTGTTCAGCAACTGGAACAACGAGAGAGGTGCAGAAGAGCAGATGAGATGAAGAACACCAATTATTTTAATTTTCTTGAAGAGGGGAACTGAGATCACAGTTTTGACCTTCACAAATCAGAAAATTATCTGGAATCTAGGTAATTCAAGATGATCATGGGACACCTGGCAGAGCAGGAAAAAATTGGCTGTAGCTTTAATGTTTGACTCTCCTGTGCAGCTGAATTAATTGAAGTGAAATATCTAGAGGAATAGGAGTGATTCTGGTAATATAGTAGAAAGAGCATGGGTTTGGTGTTGTTCAGAGGAAGGTTTGGATTCCTGCTCTTCTATCTACTAGTTGTGCGTGCTTGGCAAATGGTTTAATGTTTCTGAGATTCAATTTCCTTATTGGTAAATGGTATTAGTGACACCATTAGTCAATGAAGATTAAAATGAGATAAAGTTGATAAAGCAGCTGGCCGAACGCTAGATCCAGCTCAATACATATCGTTCCCTGTTGGTTCCAACACTGTGTGCTGGTTAAGAGACACCTGGATATTCTGTTCCTTTCTGCTCAAATGCTATAATAGTTTAGCATGTGCTCTGAAGAGTGAACAGGATGATGAGGGACTTGAATCCATGTTCTGTGTTCCGAAAGGAGATGAAATGTCTAATATGAAGAGCAGATACTCAGGAGAGACAATATTGGGGTCTTCAAATACTGAACAGTATTGAGGAAAGACAGTGAAGACTTATTGTATATGTTCTCTAAGAGATTGAGGAGTGGAAGCTACAGGAAGATACATTTTAGCTCAAATATGAAAAAAGAAATAAACAGAAGACTTTCTACCAATGAGTCTAACTGAAGGAAAGTGGCAAGGCTACTGAGAAGAGGAGTTGAATGAGCTGGGTCTTCAAAGTGCAGGGGGTCTAGAGAGCCTGGGGACATTGGTGGTGTTGGTGGGGTCATCCCAGACAGAGGAACATCAGATTCGGAACATCATCACGCGGGGGTGAAATGGTGTGATGTATGGACATTTAGCCGATCCTGGAACATGGATTCGGTGGACGTTGCAGTGAGTGGCAGAGATCATGGAAGATTTCAAGGTTTTCCTGAGATAATCGAAGGCTTTTGACTGGACAACAATGTGATCAGATGTGCTTATTAAAAGAGAATCAGTGATGACAAACAGGACAGCCACGACAACCATGCCTAACTCTGCCATTGAGTATGTGATCTTGGTCAAGCTCTTTCAAGCCTCCAAGACACACTAGGAAAATGGAGCTAATAGTCTTGTCTTGCTTCCTTCTTGGGTTTACCTGAAGGCCAAATGCATCATGGATGTGAAAACACGTGAGAAAAATGCAAAATGCAACAAAGGCATTTTATTGAAATCTTCCCCATTCCTGATGAAGGTGAGTGGTGTGACAATGGGTTGAGAATATGTGTTCCTTTGAGATCTTGGCTTTTTTTTCCTGCATTTTTTCCCCCTTGACTGTGCTCCAACAAACCATAGCAATGCCCTGTGTCCCCACCTCATTTTGTAGACCAAAAATGTTCTGGCCCTTCCCTTCCTCATGGTCTCTGTCTATCTGCTGTGCAGCTGGGACTTGGGTGCCTGGGCTGTGTAATTCTGAAGTGCTGTCATCTATGAGGCTGCTGATCCACATCTTTGTTAGAACATCAAACTCATGGTATCCAAAGTGGGGCCTGAGAAAGATCACAAATAGGCCAAGGTTCTAGTTCTTTCATCTTTAAGTTGGGAATCAAACTTCTGACTTACAGGACTATTGGAAGGATCTAATGAAATACAGTAAAGAGCCTGTACAGTATAGTCAATAAAAGACAAAACAAATAAAAAAAAAAACAAATAAAAAAATAAAAACTATAGAAAGCAGTAGTCATTTAGTGAGCCATGGATATGAATATATTTGTACATATTTTAATTATGTGTGTATGTACTATATAGCCAGGGACTTCTGTTGTTTGAATAAGAACTAAAATTAAGAAAAAAGAAGCACTGGATGTACCTCATTTCATCCTGGTGAGAAGACCTAAGGTCTTCCTCGACACTGAGGCAGGACTCAGTGTTGCATTAGACAATTCTCCAGTCCAGACTGTTATCTTGTTTAGGTCAAACTATAGCAGTAATTTGGATGCACAACCTCTACAAAGGCGTAGGGGTGGGCCTGGCAGCCTGAAGAACAACAATACAGCTTCCAACCGTAGGTCATGGGCTCTAGGTCAGGATGTCAGCTTCTAAAGGCTCGTCATAGTTGGGTTATTTTGTTAAGCTCTTGATTGCTTTATTTTCTTGCAAAAATGTTGTTATTGTACCATCTCCATTTGCTCCCCCTGCGGACTGGTGTGAAATTCAAGACCAGAACCTCCCTTCCCCCACCTCCAGGTGCTTGTATTTGGAGATGGACTTTGAGATTCCACTTTTCCATAAAAATGGCTGCTTATCTCTCTGGAGTGGTCCTGCCAAAGGCAGAGGCCTGGCCCTTGTAACTATGACTGGGCTCTTTGAGCTCTGATTATGAGTGGCTGTGTGGTGGGACTAGGGGACACCCCTCGGAGGGGTACTGACTGCTTGCTTCTTCACAGTGACTTTCAGGGTATCCCCAACTTCAGCTTATAGACATGGATTTGAGGGGATCTCCATCATAAGCCTGTAAAAATTCTTACCATTTTTGGAAGTATTTTACCCCTGAGCAATTCTGATTTTGATAGAATTTATGAGTCCAGTGGTTGCTTCATTATTAATAACAGTATCATAATAGAAAGAGTATTATATAGAGTGATTTTGGTAATTAAAGTTAGACCAGCACTGAAGTCTGGAATCTACTTCTTATTAAATTATGATTCTGGGAAATTCTCTTAACCTCTTTCTGTCTCAGTTTCCACGTCTTAAAAACAGGAATGATCACACCAACTCTTCAGAGTTATGGTTTGTGAAGGGTAATATGACTTGCCTGAAAACCAACCCCATCTTAGTGTCATATTTCCAAAGGGCATTAAAAGTAACTGATAAGTGAGCAAGAAAATATATATGATATCACTTATATGTGGAATCTAAAAAAATACAAATGAACTTATTTATAGAACAGAAACAGACTCACAGACATAGAGAACAAACTTATGGGGAAAGGGGAAAAGGGGAGGGGAGGGTTGTTAGGAATTTGGGATTAACATATACATACTACTATATGTAAAACAGATAAACAACAAGGACCTACCGAACTGATAGTGAACTATGTAGTTCACTAGTATGAACTATCATACTGATAGTGAACTATAGCAATATTTTGTAATAACTTATATGGGAAAAGAATCTGAAAAAGAATATATATATGTGTATATAGATATGTATATCTATACACACGTATCTATATACACATATCTATATATCTATATCTATATCTGAATCACTTTGCTGTGCACCTAAAACTAACACAACATTGTAAATCAATTATACTCCAATTTAAAAAAATTGATAAACCATTTAACTTTTTACGACAGACCTCTCAAATACAGTAAGTACAGAGTATGTTCATAGCACACAACATTCATTAAAACATTGCTTTCTCCATCAGTTTATTTCTCAACATCTTTCACACTGCAGTTTCCACTTTCTCCTTCTGGACGCCTGTAGTGTCCAGGCTCTCTCATAAAAACCAGCCTGTGTGAGCTCTTTGGTTGCCCTTTCCTCCGTTCCTGCCTTCCCTGGCTTTCCCCAGAAAAGGAAGGCCCTGGGGCTGATCCTGAAAACTGGAATCCTTCCACCTTAGGAGAAGGGGAGGGAGGAGGGGGAAAGGCTACAGACACAACTTGGGTAACCGGCTGGAGAGTGGAGGGTTGGCTACTGGCATGGAAAGCTGGGAACAGTGGGGTGAGGGGACCAGATTCTAAGAAAAATGATCAGTGGCCACACATTCTGGCCTGACCTCTGCCCCCGCAGCTTGAGAACTGTTTAAGCAGAAGACTAGGGAGATGGGGAAATCCTTCCACCGCGAGTCTTTAGTCTAGCCCATGAACAGGCTGAAAGAACCCTCCATTGAGGACCCTGGCTGTGAGACGCTGTGGGGTGGGCTACACTGGAGGGGAGTTGTGTGTAGGGGGGCAGGTTTGCAAGACTTTGGCCAGGATGTGAACTTCTTTCCTGGTCAGAGAAACAAACACTGAAAAGATCTCCTGCCCTAGCCCAGCCCCCTGAAGAACTCTCACATGTGCCCACAAGAGAGCCAGGGTTTGGACCTCCGCCATCAGGCAGCTGTTGTACTTAGCCTGAGAAGCTCAAGGCGGAGGTGATGACACAGAATCCAGGTAAGTAAGAGAAAGTTGCTTCATCCCACCTTCTGTTCCCTACTTAAGGTACAGGTGTGTGAACCTGCCCCTTACCTCCATAAGTCACTTAGGCTGGAGACTGGCTAGCCCTGGTGGAGAGAAGATGGGATATGAGATGTCAATAGGGTATAAGATTGAAGTTTCAAACTAGGTGGGACACTTTTATACTCAAAAGCAACCAGAAAAATACAGAATCTGTCAAAGGTGTCATTAAGGGCTGGGAAAGGGACATTTGACAACATGGTTGAAGGGAAGGATTAGAGAGAAAAAAAGACAAAAAAAAACCTGTTTGTATTTGTGCCCTGCTGAGTTCAGACTGTTCAATAAGCCAGTTATGTCTGATGAATTTTCCTTTATCCCTGATACAACAATATGGATGAAAATGTCCTATAAGCCGGAATGTACTATACAAATATTAGTTATGATTAATAATCATTACAAATAGAAGTAGAGAAATAACATGAGGGTTTCCTTGAATTATCTCAATGTTATTTTAGAAATATAAAGCATCACAGCACAATTCCTGGTCTGGAGTGAGACGGAAATCAGCAGTGTTTCAAAATACCTAGCACATGGCCACAGGGGAATAGGGCTAGATTTCTGGAGTTGGCTCAGGGCTCTGGCAGAGCAAGGAGTGCCTCATTTCGCATCCTCCCTAATGACACCACCATTCTGCAGAGACCCAGGACCCTCTGACTATTTTTTTTCTCCTATCGCTGACCCGAGAGCAGTAGTTATACTTTGTAATTGTACTTGTGAAATGCTTTCACTCTGAATCCTCTCTCTCTCCACCTCTATGTACGTAATGAAAACAGCTCAGTGAGTGTCAGATACTGTTTATGCGTTATCCCACTCACCCTTCACAGCGGCCCCATGAAGTAGGTACTACATTATCCCCAATATACTGTACAAACGAGAAGACTGAAAGTCAGAGAGGGACAGTCACTCATCCAAGCTCACACAGCTAGTGGGTGGCAGCGGGCAAACTTGACTTGGAAGACTCACCTTAACCCAGGTACTCTATGTGCACTTTCTCCATTTTCATTCATCCTCCACTCTGCTGCCAGGGTGCTCTTTCCAAATCTTATGCTGTCCCTGTCCTGATGAAAATCCTTCCAGGGCCCTTTAATGCCCACGGACAAATTCCACATCCTCAGCCTGGTGGTCCAAGCTGTCCAGGAACTGCCACCAATCTCCTTCAGGCTCCATACTCCTTGGAGCCCTCGGACCCCGTGATAGTCTCTGATGGGCCATCTCTCTCCTTCTCCAAGTGCTGGAGCAATACTGTCTGAGCAATGCCTGACCCACATAGGCCTCTCTGGTTCTCTAGCAAGAAGCAGTTATGTGGGATGGTTAAAGCAGAGCTTCAGGAGCAGATGCATTTGGGTTCTTACATCAGACTCAGCCTGTTCCTAGCTGTATGAACCAGGACAATTTATTTAACCTCCATGAGTTTTGGTTTCCTCAACTGGAAATAACGGTAATTATGATAGAGGTACATGAGTATTTACTCAGCTGATACAGGCAAAGTGCTTAGCATGGTACCCAGATCATTCTAAGCCCTTCACTCATTCCGTCCATATATGTGGAGCATATTGCGTGCCAAGGGTATGCCAGGTTCTAGGGATACCACGATGAACAAAACAAGTCTAGTTCCTGCCCCCATGCACTTTAAACTGGTGAGACAGACATTAACATACCAAACATAATTATTTGAGGTGCTTTTTGAGAATGTTCTCTGAGATGTGGCTAGGTGGTATGGGGGCTACCCTGACTTACATAATGTGTGACCCTGGGAGGTGAGCATTGCTAGCCCCATTTTACAATTGAGGAAACTGAAGCCTGGACCCATTAAGAGATTATCTCAGGACCAGCCAGACAATAAGGAGTAGATACAGCCTGGAACTAGATTCATCTAACTTAAAACACTAAGCTCTTTCTTCTATACCCACTAGCTTTGCGCTATTGGTGGGAACCTCGACTGCTCTTTTTTTTTTTACATCTTTATTGGAGTATAATTGGCTTACAATGGTGTGTTAGTTTCTGCTCTATAACAAAGTGAACCAGTTATACATATACATATGTTCCCATATCTCTTCCCTCTTGCATCTCCCTCCCTCCCACCCTCCCTATCCCACCCCTCTAGGTGGTCACAAAGCACCAAGCTGATCTCCCTGTGCTATGCGGCTGCTTCCCACTAGCTATCTATTTTACGTCTACCTATTTTATCTCCATCCATTTGTATCATGCCACTCTCTCGCTTTGTCACAGCTTACCCTTCCCCCTCCCCATATCCGCAAGTCCATTCTCTAGTAGGTCTGTGTCTTTATTCCTGTTTTACCCCTAGGTTCTTCATGACGTTTTTTTCCCCTTAAATTCCATATATATGTGTTAGCATACGTTATTTGTCTTTCTCTTTCTGACTTACTTCACTCTGTATGACAGACTCTAGGTCCATCCACCTCATTACAAATAGCTCAATTTCGTTTCTTTTTATGGCTGAGTAATATTCCATTGTATATATGTGCCACATCTTCTTTATCCATTCATCCATTCACAGTTGCTTTATATCCTGTTCCATTGATCTATCTTTCTGTTTTTGTGCCAGTACCATACTGTCTTGATTACTGTAGCTTTGTAGTATAGTCTGAAGTCAGGGAGCCTGATTCCTCCAGCTCCGTTTTGATGATGGATACTTAGGTTGTTTCCATCTCTGGACTATTGTAAATAGAGCTGCAATGAACACTTTGGTACATGACTCTTTTTGAAATTATGCTTTTCTCAGGGTATATGCCCAGTAGTGGGATTGCTAGGTCATATGGTAGTTCTATTTGTAGTTTTTTAAGGAATCTCCATAATGGCTGTACCAATTCACATTTCCACCAGCAGTGTAAGAGTGTTCCCTTTCCTCCACACCCTCTCTAGCATTTATTGTTTCTAGATTTTTTGATGATGGCCATTCTGACTGGTGTGAGATGACATCTCATTGTAGTTTTGATTTGCATTTCTCTAATGATTAATGATGTTGAGCATTCTTTCATGTGTTTGTTGGCAGTCTGTATATCTTCTTTGGAGAAATGTCTATTTAGGTCTTCTGCCCATTTTTGGATTGGGTTGTTTGTTTTTTTGTTATTGACCTGCATGAGCTGCTTATAAATTTTGGAGATTAATCCTTTGTCAGCTGCTTCATTTGCAAATATTTTCTCCCATTCTGAGGGTTGTCTTTTGGTCTTGTTTATGGTTTCCTTTGCTGTGCAAAAGCTTTGAAGTTTCATTAGGTCTCATTTGTTTATTTTTGTTTTTATTTCCATTTCTCTAGGAGGTGGGTCAAAAAGGGTCTTGCTGTGATTTATGTCATAGAGTGTTCTGCCTATGTTTTCCTCTAAGAGTTTGATAGTGTCTGGCCTTACATTTAGGTCTTTAATCCATTTTGAGCTTATTTTTGTGTATCGTGTTAGGGAGTGACCTAATCTCATACTTTTACATGTACCTGTCCAGTTTTCCCAGCACCACTTATTGAAGAGGCTGTGCTTTCTCCACTGTAGCTTCCTGCCTCCTTTATCAAAGATAAGGTGACCATATGTGCGTGGGTTTCTATCCTGTCTGGGCTTTCTATCCTGTTCCATTGATCTATATTTCTGTTTTTGTGCCAGTACCGTACTGTCTTGATTACTGTAGCTTTGTAGTATAGTCTGAAGTCAGGGAGTCGGATTCCTCCATTTTTCGTTCTCAAGATTGCTTTGATATTCGGGGTCCAAATTGTGAATTTTTTTGTGCTAGTTCTGTGAAAAATGCCAATGGTAGTTTGATAGGGATTGCATTGAATCTGTAGATTGCTTTGGGTAGTAGAGTCATTTTCACAAAGTTCATTCTTCCAATCCAAGAACATGGTATATCTCTCCATCTATTTGTATCATCTTTAATTTCTTTCATCAGTGTCTTATAATTTTCTGCATACAGGTCTTTTGTTTCCTTAGGTAGGTTTATTCCTAGATATTTTATTCTTTTTGTTGCAATGGTAAATGGGAATGTTTTCTTGATTTCCCTTTCAGATTTTTCATCATTAGTGTATAGGAATGCCAGAGATTTCTGTGCATTAATTTTGTATCCTGCTACTTTACCAAATTAATTGATTAGCTCTAGTAGTTTTCTGGTAGCATCTTTAGGATTCTCTATGTATAGTATAATGTCATCTGCAAACAGTGACATCTTTACTTCTTCTTTTCTGATTTGGATTCCTTTTATTTCCTTTTCTTCTCTCACTGCTGTGTCTAAGACTTCCAAAACTATGTTGAATAAGAGTGGTGAGAGTGGGCAACCTTGTCTTGTTCCTGATCTTAGTGGAAATGCTTTCAGTTTTTCACCATTGAGGATGATGTTGGCTGTGGGTTTGTCATATATGGCCTTTATTATGTTGAGGAAAGTTCCCTCTATGCCTACTTTCTGCAGGGTTTTTATCATAAATGGGTGTTGAATGTTGTCGAAAGCTTTCTCTCCATCTATTGAGATGACCATATGGTTTTTCTCCTTCAATTTGTTAATATGGTGTATCACATTGATTGATTGCGCATACTGAAGAATCCTTGCATTCCTGGAATAAACCCCACTTGATCATGGTGTATGAACCTTTTAATGTGCTGTTGGATTCTGTTTGCTAGTATTTTGTTGAGGATTTTTGCATCTATATTCATCAGTGATATTGGCCTTTAGTTTTCTTTCTTTGTGAAATCCTTGTCTGGTTTTAGTATCAGGGTGATGATGGCCTCGTAGAATGAGTTTGGGAGTGTTCCTCCCTCTGCTATATTTAGGAAGAGTTTGAGAAGGATAGGTGTTAGCTCTTCTCTAAATATTTGATAGAATTCTCCTGTGAAGCCATCTGGTCCTGGGCTTTTGTTTGTTGGAAGAATTTTAATCACAGTTTCAATTTCACTGCTTGTGATTGGTCTGTTCATATTTTCTATTTCTTCCTGATTCAGTCTTGGCAGGTTGTGCATTTCTAAGAATTTGTCCATTTCTTCCAGGTTGTCCATTTTATTGGCATAGAGTTGCTTGTAGTAATCTCTCATGATCTTTTGTATTTCTGCAGTGTCAGTTGTTACTTTTCCTTTTTCATTTCTAATTCTATTGATTTGAGTTTTCTCCCTTTTTTTCTTGATGAGTCTGGCTAATGGTTTATCAATTTTGTTTGTCTTCTCAAAGAACCAGGTTTTAGTTTTATTGATCTTTGCTATTGTTTCCTTCATTTCTTTTTCATTTATTTCTGATCTGATTTTTATGATTTCTTTCCTTCTGCTAAATTTGGGGTTTTTTTGTTCTTCTTTCTCTAATTGCTTTAGGTGCAAGGTTAGGTTGTTTATTCGAGATGTTTCCTGTTTCTTAAGGTAGGATTGTATTGCTATAAACTTCCCTCTTAGACCTGCTTTTGCTGCATCCATAGGTTTTGGGTCTTCATGTCTCCATTGTCATTTGTTTCTAGGTATTTTTTGATTTTCTCTTTTTGACTGCTCTTAAAGAGTATTCCTAACCTCTTGCTCTCGAATGATTAGATGACTAAATGAATGAATGGCTGAATGAATGAATGACAAAACATTAATTCGTTGAAAGTATAACAGAAGACCTCACAGGCTAGTGAAGGAGAGTCTTACTTTAAAGTGGAGGTACCCAGTCAGCAGTGGTCCTTCCTAATCCCCTGGGGGTAGGAGGCAGACTTAGGCCAGCTGGCATGTAAATATTTAGGTGTGTTAGTAAACGTCTTCTGAGTAATGGATAAATATATCAGTTTTTGTGAGTTGGCAGCTAAGGAGTTAAAAATAAAGACACTGCTTTGTCCCCTCTCCCCTACTATCTAGCTTCAATCTAACCAAAGCAATACTACCATCATCAATTTCATACTTGGGGTGGGGTGGGGGAGTCCCATGAAATATTTCTTTATAAATAAGAATTGTATGCTTTAACAAAAGATATTTGGAAACCACTGCTCTAAGGGATCAGCTGCCGCAAGATGGCTCAGGAGGATCCCCGGATTTCCAGACCTGTGGAGGGAGGGGGTGGCTGGTAGCTGTGTTTACCTTGAATGCTACTATCCCTCCTCCATCTCAGTACCTTCTCACTCAGAAAACACATCCAGCTTACGTCTGGGGAGTGCGTTAGAGTTTACAGAAAGCTTTCACATGCCTTATCTCAGCTGATCCCAACAATGACTCCTGAAGAACTGGGGTCCTCTCCAATTTAAAGAGGAGAACACTCAGGCTGGCAACCATGAGTAGCTACAAAGTTGCAGAGCCTGGGCTCTGAGAGTTGTGTCAGGCCCCTGTGGGGCTTCCAGTCTTTGTGGTCACTTTACATGAAGCAGATTCCACTTTGCTATTTTCGAGAAGAAACACAAGCCAGCCATCTTGCCTGGTCTAGGCTGGATGTGGTCTCCTTTCAGAAGCATGTGTGTGAATTGGGGGTGGGAGCCCTGGAGAAGAGGGTCACCAGCCTGTGGAGCTCGGGTGGGGGGTGGTCATTTCATTGCAGAAAAATAACCCATATGTGCAAAAGTCCTTGTGCCGCTGCCAGACGCAGTAGCTTTGAAGGGGAGGGAAAGGTCTAGTCCTCTGGGTAACATGTCTTTCTTGGGAACTGTTTCTGTCTGGACAGCTTGGCATTTGTATAGCTACATTTCCATGGGAACCCAATCAACCAACTCTCTGAACAAAATATAGGCAGAATGTTGTAGCAGAGGGAGCACTGGATGGGAGTTAGGGAGCCTGGTTCTCACATCGCCTCTCCCGCTGAACACTTGGTAGCATTCCTCTCACAGCCCTTTCTTCCTCTGTAAACCATTCTAAGACTTCTCTTCCATTCCAGCAGCCTCCTGCCTTCCTTCTAAGCTCTGCTTCTCTTGGTTGCAATCCCAGACTTGAGTCCATCTGATCAGGATGTTTGTCTGAGCTGGATGGAAGCTCACTCTCCTGGTCCTCGGCCATTCAGGCTTGTGCCTGGGTCTGAACTGCCATATGTCATGGAGGATATTTGCTCCTGATGCAGGCTCTTGGAAGGCCAGTTGAATATGTTTCTATATGTCTAATGGGCTCTTTCATCTCCTGCTCATGAGCTAAAGGAAGTCATGTGACTTCCTTGTCCAGCAGGTTAAGGCCACACCTCATCACCCCAGACCATTTCCTAGACACAGGATCAAATGCAGCTGCTGTAAATCACCTGTACAGGCTCTCTCTCTTTTTCTCCTAGGCGGTCACTGAGCTCAGAGCAATGACTAACTTCAGGGATCAGATTCCTGCTGCTAGGAGGTTGATTCAAATTTCAGAGCCTGAGGTGGCTCTGCTTTCCCCGCTGGGCAGGAAGAAAAGGGGCTAAATGCAATGAATCTAGCCCTGCTTCCATTCCTTCCCCAGGTCTCTCTGACCCGGAAGACAGGTTCAGATGAAGGCAAAGGAATAACTGTTGGTAAACGGGTGAAGTTAAGAGAGGGAAAGAGAAAATAAGACAGAGTGACCTATGCTCAATTCCTTAGTCTCTGTTGGTGAAGTCCGCACTGGAGCAATGTCACTTGGAAAATAACCTGGCCTTGAATAGCAAGAGCTTGAAAACTGTTCATGTCGTTTGATCAGTAATTCCGCTTTCTCAAATCTGGCCTAAGGACCTGATCAGAATTGCAAATAGAGCTTTATGTACATGAATGTTTATCACAGGGCTGCTTATTATTATAATGAATGTTATTAATAATCTCAGTGTCTGATCTGGGATTAGTTATGTAAATTATGACTCATCTATATAGGATGAACCATCCTATAGTAATTTAAAATGATGCTTACATAGGTATGTTCAACATGCTTATGATGTAATGTTAAGCAAAATCAAGCAGAACAAATTTTGGAAAAAATATCAATAATAATATGTAAAGATAAAATATGCTTAAGAAATATTCTGGGAAGAATGTGCCCACATGTTATCAGTGGTTGACTCTTGAAGGGGATAACGTTTGCTTGAATTTTCTAATTGTTCATAATGATTATGTACTTCTTTTATAATTAAAAAAGAGGGGTACAGTGAAGGAGAACTAAAGAACTATTTTCTCCCTTAAAATCATGAATGCTCTGGACGTCTGTTGGGCCCTTGGTTCTGTAACTTTGGCCTAAAGGCGGCAGGCTCTTGGCACTAACAGCAACCAAATCAGAAGAGTCCTTTACTTAAGTCCTATATTTAAGGGCCAGATAAAGATGGTATCAGCAGTGATATTCTGAAAGCTACAGAATCATCTTCTCTAAGAAGCCTTTCCTGGCTCAAGTCAGGCACTTCTTCCCGTGCTCTGTTCCCTCCCATGGCCCAACTGCGCTTTAGCATCTAAAGGATTTTGTGGCATTTTAGGGATGAGCAGGATCTTAAAGATCATTTAGCCCATTCATTCATTCATTCACATAGTCACTCATTCATTCTATACTTAGTGCCTATAGCCGATAAATATTTTCTGAAAGACTTCTAATTGATCCTGCTTAGTTCCAATACAGTCAATATTATAACTATTTTGGGATTTGTTTTCAAGCATAGCTTTCCAGGCAAATCGCTCCTTTTGGGGTTGACTCGTGCCCTGCTGGCTTTCTTGGACTTTCCAGGCAGGCTCATCCTTGCTTACTCCCATGTTGCACCCTGAAAGCCAACTGTTGCCCTGGTTACCAGAAGTCATACTTAGCCTGCCAAACTCAACTTCCTCCCCACGTTCCTGCCACATTGGTTCCTTCCTGGGCTAGTCCTTAAATCCACCTTGTCCAATCTGCCCGTCTTCTGTGGCAGATGCCTTACTTACCATTCAGAGGAATGACCAAATGAGCTGTGCACGTGACTTATCCTGAAATCCAGGCCCGCTATCTGGAGAAGCCAACACTGCTAGGTTGCGGGGGGCCGGGGTGGGGTGACAATGCTGAGCGATGGGGGCCTCACACCACTCTGATTACTTCGTTCCTTACGAGAGTAAACAGGTCAGGTGGAGCCTTCAGGAATGTATCTACCCAAGTTTACCTACCTCTGCCTGGTCATACTTTCCCATGTCTCAGGAAGTGAAAAATGACAGAGCTGACCAAGCTTGGATGACCTGGAGGGTGCTTCTTTCACGCCATCCTCCTTCTCTACCCCAGCACGTGGGCTGCCCCTTCTCCTGTCTTTCATGGCTCTTAGGATCGCTCCTGCTCTGACGCTTACAGGAACCTCAGTCCTGAGCCTGGGCCCAGCACAAAGTCTGCCTGGGAAAAGGGGCCGAGGAGAGGATGGAGAGTACTGGGAAGACCTGGGGCTTGGAGTCAGGCAAATAATGTGAGTCCCTCTCAGCTGTGAGACCTTAGGAAAGTGACTGGCATGCAACTGAGTTTTTTCCCAAGCAGTTTTGAAACAGGAGGGAAGGGGGCAGGGCACAACCTTTAAAAGAATGACATAGCCATAGGACATGACAAAAACTGGTTAGAACCAAACTAGGTCCAAGATGGTGGAAGATCTGACTAACAGTGGACCTTGAGCCTCATCACATGCTCACTGTAATACATTAACATAAGCTAAGTGACACACCCACCAGCAACATGATATGGGGGGGGGGGACCAACAAAGATCGAAAAGTGGGCGGTGGGGCTTCCCTAGTGGCGCAGTGGTTAAGAATCCGCCTGCCAATGCAGGGGACACAGGTTCAAGCCCTGGTCTGGGAAGATCCCACATGCCGCGGAGTAACTAAGCCCGTGCGCCACAGCTACTGAGCCCGCAAACCGCAACTACTGAAGCCCGCGCACCTGGAGGCCATGCTCCACAACAAGAGAAGCCACCACAAGGAGAAGCCCGTGCACCGCAATGAAGAGTAGCCCCTGCTCGCCGCAACTAGAGAAAGCTCGGCGCAACAAAGGAGACCCAAGGCAGCCAAAAACAAAAGCAAACAAAAAAAAGTGGGCGGTGGCCCAATTCCTGGAAATCTCTGCCCCTTCCTCCAAATAGCTGGAATAATCCTCCCACTCATTAGCCTATGAAATTACCCAGCCCATAAAAACTAACCACCCCGCATTTCAGGGCCTTCTGCCTTCTGAGGTGGCCCACACTCCGCGGAGTCTGTTTCTCTCCAAATAAATCCACTTCTTACCTATCACTTTGTCTCTCACTGAATTCTTTCTGCAACGAGACATCAAGAACCTGAGCTTCGTTAAGTCCTGAGATCAGTTGTGTGATCCGTCAACCATGGGTTCAAGTCCCAATCTGGGTTTTAGCTGGGTTCGAGTTCCGGCGTGTGGGTTCAAGTCTCAATCTGAGTTACACTGTTTCGGTTTCCATTTACCCTCCTTTGGGTAACTAATATTCTGCACTCAACTATCATGTGTAGGTTTATTTCCCCCATACCACTAAGCAATTTTCCAACACCAGCTAGGTGTCCTACAATTCAACTCAATTCTGACAGTATCTACCTAGAAATAGCATCTGCTTCCACAGATAGAGGGCTGAGTCCCAGGCGATACTGCCCTTCCCCAACTTCAAATGCCAATCACAAGTCCAGTTTGTCACCTGTGCTTCTGACTGACTGGCTGTAGATTGGAGGTTTCAATGATCCCCTCTTTGGGTTCTATTTGTTTGCTAGAGCTGTTCACAGTAACTCAGAGAAACACTTTACTTACTAGATTACTGGTTTACTTTAAAAGGATGTAACTTGAGAATAGCCAGCTGGAAGAGAGGAGGCACAGGGCAAGGTATGGGAAAGGGCACAGAGCTTTCCCACTCTCCCTGAGTGCCACTCTCCCCAGATCTCCATGAGGTCACCAACCTGGAAGCTCTCTGAGCCCAGTCCTTTATAGGGTCTTCACAGAGGCTTTGTTACATAGGCATGATAGATGAAATCGTTGACCACTGACTATTAATTCAACCTCCAGCCCCCTCTCTCTGCTCCCAGAAAGTCAGGGAGTTAGGACTGTTAGTTCCAACCCTCTAATCACAAGGTTGATTCTACTGGCAGCCAGACCCCATCCTAGATTCAGTCCAAAAGTCACCTCATTAACATAACAAAACACACCTTAATCACTCCTGTTTACTGAGGAAATTCCAAGGGTTTTAGGAGCCGTGCACCAGAAACATGGATGAAGACCAGATACATATTTCTTATAAATCATCATACCACAGTAAAGGCCCCCTGACTCTCCCCTGCAGAACTGCTCTCTCCCACACCGTTCACCAAGGATGGAGCCTAGGACTCAAGCCAGTCAGCCCACAGACTTCCTTTGATCACTGTCCTGGACTCAGGGAGGGGCACATTGCACACTCTGAGCCTCTGAGAGGAAGTGGGAATTTTGGTAAACCTTTCTGGAATGAGAATGTGTTTTTCCCAAGGTCCTGAAACTAAGAGAAGGCAGGAGCTACAGCTGTTACTGTGAACCTGAAACTTAAGACTGATGTCAGTTCAGCAAAAACGGATCAAGAGACGGAGAGTCAGGTCCCAACAAGGAAGACAGGTTAGAGATCTCTTTCCAGTCAGGGTCTAACAGGAAATAGATGGTTCACCTGAACTAGATGACATGAGCAAGGTTTATTAAAGGGACAGTTCACTGCAGGCAGAGATGCAGGGTGCCGGACCACCTAGTGCAAACATACTGCAGGGACTCAGGGCCAGTTGCAGTGAACTGTTACCATTTCTAGGTCCAAAGGGATGTGGGAGGGGGTAGTTTCCAGAACCTACAAGGAAAAGGGTCATGTAGAGAGTGCTACCTTGAGAGAAACCATGACCTGGAATTGAGGGACAGAGCCAGCCTGGGGTGATCCTGCAGGCAGGAGCCCGAGGAATAAATACCTTGGCCTCCCTTCGCTCCCTCCCTTCAAACCTCTGCTGGCCTTTCCCATTGGCTATCCTGGCAGCCAGAGGTTGCGGAAGCCCCGTGGACATGGCTCAGGTAGCACAGGCTCCGGGGACAGAGGGCAGGGAGAGGAAGGGTAGCAAGTGGATCTGCAGGGGGAAAGGGAAACAATCCTGCACAGCCCTGAACCCAGTCCTACCCCTAGACTGCTCCGTGTATGTGAGCCAGTAAATTCCCCCTTTACCTAAGCCAGCTGTACAGAGCTTTCTGTCCTTTACATCCAGTAGAATCCTAATTGACACGGTGGCCTAAATGAGCTTCATTTTCTCCCGCTGTATCTTTTTTTTTAATATTTATTTTTTTATTGTGGTAAAATCTATACAGCATAACCATTGTTGTTATGGGCCCCTTCCTGCCCTCTGCAGTTATCAGTCCAGACGCCCTGAGCCTCAGGCTCTGGGGGGTCTGGAGACACCTTCCCTCCCCAAGCGGCCGCTGCTCCATCAGCCTGCATTTAACCGAACATCTCAGCAACGGCACACAGAACTATAAAACACAGCTTCTGTGCAGCAGACATTTACAGTCTAAGACCCAACCAAGCCTTCCCTCCCTCCTTCAAAACTTAACCAACATAACCATGGTAACCATTTTAACCATTTAAAATTTTAACCATTTTTAAGTGTACAATTCAGTGGCCTTAAATCCATTTACATGGTGCAACTGTCACCAGTTTCTAGTTCCAAAATTTTTCATCACCCCAAAAAGAAACTCTGTACCCGTTAAGCCATAACTCCCTATTTCCCCTTCCCTTTAGCCCCTGGCAACCTCTAATCTACCTTCTGTCTCTATGAATTTACCTACCTATTCTAGCTACTTCATGTAAATGGAATCTTACAATGTCTTTCCTTTTGTGTCTGGTTTCTTTCACTTAACATCCTGTTTTCAGTTCATCCATGTTGTAGCATGGGTCAGAACCCTATCCCTTTTTATGACTGAGTAATATTCCACTGTATGGATATACCACAGCTGGCTTCTCCATTCACCTTAGGATGCTTTCACCTTTTGGCTATTGTGAATAATGCTTCAAAGAACTCTTCCTGTGTATTTTAAATGCCTCCCATCAGAAGAAGAACGAAGGAGTAAAGGAGATAATGGTAATAAAATGCATGGAGCCTTGTGGTGGGAGCTCACAAAATCTGCTCAGAGCTACTGCCATTGTGTGTCAGGGCACACCTCCCACTCAGGAGCCAGTCTCCTCTAAGACTGGCACCGAAGCACCCTGTGCAGAAGTGAAGGGGGTGAAAGAGAGAAGCCGTTGACTTCTGGAGTGCGGAGGCCTTAGGGTGTTATTTTTAAAAATACCAGAAGCCCACAGTAACCTAGTAATTAGAGCGATGCTGTGGCCGGCATTTGTTTAATGGCTGAGTGATCAGAAGTTTTCTTTCTTTCTTTTTTTCATTCTCCTGTCACCTCTGGCTGATTAGAAAGGCATGTGAGTCTCTCCTTACACATAATCTTCCAAGTCTGAAGTGAGAAATTGAACTGAACACAATTACAGCAGCTGATCTAATATACTTAATTGCACACAGGAGCTAGGAATTTGAAGGGTTCCTTGGAGGATGGGGTAAAGTGGACTTGGAGTTACAGACGTCACATCTACCTGTGGGCGTGCATGTGGTCTCTGGGGCACCTAGGCCTCACCCGAGCACAGGTTTGTGTGTATACACAGATGAGAGGCAGATGCTCTAGGAGCGTGTCCTCCAAGATGGCAGCACTTCCTGTGATGGTTTGGCTTATGAATTTACAATGGTTTTCAAGTGCTAATTCAGAAGCTTGGAGGATTTTTAAAATGTCTCCTCTCCTCACCCCACCAGCACCGAGAAACTCTAAGAAAACTAATGAAAAGAGGTGAAACACAGGAGGAAATCTGATTGGAGGGCAGAGCCTGTTGACCAAAGAGGAAACAATGAGTAGGACAGGTTGAAACCACCCTGTCCCTTAGCAGCAGTCAGTAGCAGCAACACGGCGTCCCTGAGAACTACAGGGCACTGTAATCAATACAGCAGCCCCACGCTGAGGAGCTAAAACTCCTCATAATAATGACCGTTTACTGAGTACTTCCTGTGTGCTGGATACCGTGCCCCTGCTTTTCACACGTTACTTTCCACCTTCAGAACTATCCTGCACAGCCGGTGGTATTATTCTGTTTTTACAGACGAGGACTGCAATGTTCAGAGTGCCCTGCCCCTCTGTACAAAGACTTGCTGAAACAGAATTAGATCTCAGGTCTGAGCTAAAGCCAAGGATTGTTGCCTTATGTCCCGGTGTCACATCGCAACTCCAGAGTCTGTGGCACAGAGACTGCGGGGCAAGACAAACACACTCATCGATCTGCTCCCCGTTCCTCCTCTTCCTCTGCCTGCCTTCTGCTTCTGTTTCCACAATCTAGTCTCCTCACCCTTCATGTTCCCTTCTCTCTCATCTCCATCCTTCTGCCAAACAATCTCCCATTTCCCTTCTTCCCTCCCCATTCTCATCCAGTTTTGATCAAGAACTGGTCACAGGGTGGTCACTCTGAAAACAAAAGAGGGAGCCCCAGGAGAGAAAACTTTCCTTTGACATCATTGTGAGCTGGGAAGCTGGCAGGAGCTGCCGAGGGTGAGCCATGAAACTCTGAAGGGCAGCAACGAATGGACAGAAGGAGCCCCTGGCCCATACCTGGCATCTGCAACCCTGCTCCCATCCTCTGACTTGAGCTGTAACTCATCAAAGGGGTGGGAGAAATGTCTTTAACTTGGAGAGGTAGGTGCTGCGCCAATCCAGGGCCTGTGTGGAGTTGAGCATCACATGGTAGGAGATGGGGTCGCATTGGCCTGGTACACAAGGAGAGAGCAGCCACGGGGAAGCAGGGCATGGAGCCGGGGAATGGAAGAGCCAGGGAGATGTGAGTGGTGAAGTCACATCAAAGCCAGTCAGCAGGAGGGCGGCTCCAGGTGAGCCCGGGCTTGCCGCCAGGGACTAGCTCTGATGTGCCCGACTCTCCTTGGCATGAGGTAGGGCGGGCCTGAACCATGTCAAGGCCCGGGAAGAAGGCTGCTGCTATCTGCTCTATGACCATTAACACTGTTTCTTACTGTTCACTTTTGTACACTTCAGACCCACTTTGGTGAGTCTGACCAATGAAGTCATCGAGGCAAGGACCACTTACATGATTATCCTATTTCTACAGAGGATAAAACTGAGAGTCACGGGTACCAAGAACCTTGTTCAAGGTTCCAGAATTAAGAAGTGAAAAGGCTGGGGTCACACGTATAAATTCTTCCCACTTGCCCAGGCTGCCCAGTGCCCTGTTTGAAAGCCAGGTGGAGTGGTATTTGGATACAAGCACAGGACTTGGGATGCCCCAGATCCGGTCTTGAATCTTGACTTCAAAACTTATCTGGCTCTGTATGGATTTCCACTCTCCATGTTTTCCTGCTATACCAGGCTCTCTCTGTGCTATGGTCTGCTTTATACAAGCAAATACAACAGAATTCAGAGGGAGAACTGCTCCTTGGGGAACAAACGCTTGGTCCCCGTTAGCCACTCTGAGCACACAGAAAGCAGCCTGACAGCATGGACCTTGTGGGAGGGAAGCCTTAATCCTGCCTGGAAAAGCCTAATTATCCTCAGAGAATAACTTTCACCTGGTGGGATCTAGGCCTTCAAGGATGCATACGTGTGGCAAAAAGTATTTTCCAAGTGAGAACTTGGATGCTGTAAAAACAAAATGGAATGATTAGGGAGGTGCTGGACCATGGGAATGTCCTCCTTGAGCAAGTCTTTTAACCTTGTGGGAAAGCTGACCCTCTCTCAGGCACTGACAGCCTTTTTGGAACACAGGGAACAAGCTAAGTCCTTTTTAATATATATTAAACTGAGCCTGTTAACCTTGACGAAGTCCCTTTAAGTAGATGGTCACTAAGAGGACAGCCTGCCCAGAAGACACGCTCCAAGGCTGTGTAGACGGCACTCCCTCCCGCGATTTAGGCTGAACAAAATCTTGCTCTCTCCCTCTCTCCCTTCTTTCCTTTCTTCCTTCTTAAATAAAAGCGATCGCCAGTTAGTGATCACTTGGTCCAAAACCTGTGCCAAGGACTTAATATGTATTCTCTGATGTATCCCTTATAACATTCCTATGAAACAGGTTCTATTTCATTCTCATTTTACAGAAGAGGGAAGCAAGACTCAAAGAGATGCTGTGTCACAAGTTAGTAGCTTCTAGTAAGTTAGTCTGACTTCTTCGCTTAGGCTCTCCCTATCTTTGGATATTATTAGCCTAACAAATGAAACTCTTTCCACTTGCTATGTGTTCTTCCAGGCTCCCAAGCCCATGTGTATACATAATCTTTACACAATTGAAACGTTAATTATGGTAGAGCTATGCTCTGGTATTCTTTTAAGATTAAGTTTCATTTTTATCCAAGTACATCTTTTAAAAAGCCACATAGTGTAAAATACATGCCTTAGAAAAACCCCAATCCCGGGTCATACTTGCTCTCTTCTGACATTGATCTCCAATTACTAAATCATATGTTTGTGGGGCAATTTTTCTTTTTTTGGCCACACCACACATCTTGTGGGATCTTAGTTCCCGACCAGGGACGACGGAACCTGGCCTCCCTGCAGTGGAAGTGTGGAGTCCTAACCACTGCACCTCCAGGGAATTCCACTATACGGCTATTTCTTGATTGATCAGTTTTAGCTGTTGACTTCCTTGAGTGGTAGATGAAGATCTGCTCTCTCCCTTTTCTTCCCTTCCCTACCGCCAGCATGGTTATATCACTCATTGATCCCTAAGTCGTGAGGATTTCTATTACGCATTTGTGGATATCGTGCAGAGTCAAGTTAAATGGATCACACTTTGGTTTTTGAAAGGTAATAATTACTTTGGTTTTTGAAAGGTAATAATTACTTCGCTTTTTTATTTCCATACTTTCTTCTACTCTTTCTCTAACTTTCTCTATAGGTTCCCATATCTGGGTCACTCACCTATCAGGAATTTTTCTATAAACTCAAACATATCAATTCTAGTTGTTGTTTTTTTCTTTCCCCTAGAGATTATCCCTCTGGAGCCATCTGTCCTTCTGTTCCAGTGTTAACTGGTCGCTTTCCTGGATGGCTGCACAGCTAGTGCATGGGATCTTCTTCTGATTATCATCCTGGGAAGTCCTTCTGTGGCTCTCTTGTGTTGATTTCTCATTTCCTGCAGCCCATAGCTTCCTATGTTGTGATTCACTTTTCAATTTACTTTCCTAAGAAAGAGTATATGAGTTATAAAATTTTTTGAGTCTTTGATTGTCTTATTACTCAGTTAAACTTATGTGATTGTTTGGCTCGGTATAAATTTCTCATTTTAAATTAATAATTTTCTTTCAGGATATTGAAAGCAATTTTCCATTGTCATCCAGCTTCTGGTCTTAGTATTGAGAAGTCTGTGACCACTTTGATTCCAACTTCTTTGTATGTGACCGTTTATTCACTCTGGAAGCACTGGGATATTCTTTTTATCCTTAGAGTTCAGAAAGTTCATGATAATGTGATTTGCTGTAGGTCTTTTTGCATGCATTGCACTCAGAACTTGGTGGATCCTCTCAATTGGAGACACATGTTGTTTAGTTCTGGGAAATTTTCTTGTTTTACACTGAATTCTGGTGGAAAGATTCCCTAAAATTTGGCCTAAACTGTTTTACTCTACACAAAAGAATGGAAGTCAATTAATGTTTGAACAGCTACTATGTGTCAGTCATTGAAATAGAGAATTTTCATGTGCTATTAACTGTATCCTTATAGAAAATCTTCAAAACACTTGTTGGCATTGCTATCTTATAGGTGAGGACTCTGTGACTTAGAGCAGTGGAAGGGTTTGTGGACAGATACCCAGCTGTTAAACATCACAGTCAGAATTCAATCCAAGTCTGGACAACTCAGTCCACTAAATGAGCAATTCCCCAATGGTGCTCCTTGGAACACCAGTGTCTCATATGTTCCTGTAGGCTAATATGTTTAGGAAATTCTGGGACTCAGTTACAGGATTTCTCAGAGTCCTCGATATCCTAATTTGCATTGTGAGCTTCTGAGGAGGAAACTGTAAGGTACCATTTCCCAAAGTAGATGGAAGTGGTACTGAAGCTGTGCCTTGAAGGGTAGGTAGAAACTGAGTATGAGACATTAGACCTGGTTGCTGGCTAGCTGGCCATAGCGGCAATGGACTCTGTGGGCCTGCCTATAACACCCTGTTCTCCTTGATCCTATTCTCTCTTGTCTCATTCCCCCAGCCCATCTTGCCCACTTAGCACCAATCACAGGGCCCTTTTTTTTTCAGTTTCTTGATTACGCAATAGCCACACTGGCTGTCTTTCAAATGCATGGAAGCCTCTTTCTGCCTCGGGACTTTCTGGTACACTGCTCTCTGTCTGGAGTACCCTCCCTTCCTCACCTCACTCACACCTCCTCTTTCAGAGCTCAGCTTAAAGGCAGCCTCCTCAAGGAAAACTTTCCTAAACATTCTGATTAGGTTATATCCCCCTACATTATGTTCTCAAAGTATATTGTACTTCTATATCATATCAATTATAACATCATTTGCATATGACATACATGTCAATTGCAATCATATAATTATATGGTTTTACTGTTTGTTCATTTGTTTACTGCCTCCTTTCTATAGATGGTAAGATCCTTCTGGAGCAGGGACCATGTCTGTCTTGCTTATTACCATATGCCTAGAATGAGTGTAGTACCTAATGTATGCTAGGTGTTCAGTAAACATTTGTCAAGTGATTGCATGAATGATCAAATTCATGAATGAAAAAGCTACTTCATTTGTCATCATCATTAATGATGATGTTAATTATTAAATTTTCCTTTTATAATGGTTGTTCTTGTTAGAGTTCCAATAGCCCAATTCTGTTTCACAATTGATCTGCAATGAGACAAGGAAATAATGCAAAATATAACCTTGAATGTGATGAATATTCTGTGAAACAAAATCCTAATTAAAAAGAAAAATGTTTCTGTGCATGAATTATTCTTGCCAACAGGTATCTCAGCATGAGACTACCTCTACCCCAAAACACCCAGTCTCAAAAGCATATTCGAGTAGTTCTTCATGAGACCTGCAAATCAAGTTCTCATCACAGTCAAGACAGCAGATGAATATTCTCTTTTAAAGTGTGAAAAAGCAAATGCTTAGAATAAAAAGAAAGAGCTGGGTTGGATATTTTTAAGGGCTCACTTTTCCAGCCTTGGATGGTTAAGCAGGTAAGCCTGACCCAGAGTCCTGGACCGAAGCCTCCATCTCCCATGAAATGTGTGATTCCATTAAGATGGGATATTCTGGTAGCTGTGCCTTCCATTTTACCATAGAGGGCTTCTGGGAAGACTAAAGAGCATAATACCCCCCAGTATCTAGCACAATGCTCGTTCCTTACCCTTCCTCTGCCTCATCTGGCTGCCCTCTGCCCTAACTTCACTGATTGATGAATTAGCTCTTCCTGTAGGTACCTCCAGCCTAGACAGTAGACACTTAAAGGCAGTCATAATGTCTTCTTATGCATCTTTGCACCTGCAGCCTTCCTGCAATGTCTGGCACACATGGGACACTCAATGCGTATTTATTGACGAGGAGTAAATGATCCCATCAGCAGCGCTGCAAAGTGAAAGTGCGACCTTGTATCATCCCCCATCACACAGTGGAGGAAACTGAGTCCTGGACAGTCCATGCAACTTACTCGCGTGAGGATCCCACTGATGATCCCCAACCTGTACACACTCTTAATGAAGGATGACATTCACAGTCTTGCATGAGCTGGCCCCTGCCTACTGTTCCAGACTTTTCTCCTGCTGTTCGTCACATTATTCTTTTCTCTCTAGTAAAGCATGTGACTCTACACCTGTACGCTGATCGAATACATGTTGGACAAATGTTTTTTGTGCGTGGCTGTCCCTTTGTTCATTTTGTCCTCTCCGTCTGGCAGGTCCTCCTTTTATTTACCTTGCAATCCTCTCTCGAGGCATCGCCCAGGGAGCCTTCCATGCATAGCACTTCCCTACTCTGGAGTAGCTCTCCCGGCTCTGTGCACTTATCATCACACCTGCAATGTGTGATGGTGATTGTTTACTGGTCCTTCCCCGACTGGAATGTGAGCTCCTCTGGGGTAGGGGACGGAGCCCACTGGGGTTAATGGAAGACATGCCGCAGCGTGGAGCTCAAATCTTTGTGAAGAACAACCAGGAACACACTGGGGGACCCAGCCTGCCCTCCTGGCCCAGCGCTCTCTCCCAGACACCACACAGCTCCACACATTGCATAATGTGAACATCAGGAGAAAAAAAATAGATCAAGTGGCAGCACAAACCCAAATTGGCAGCCCTCCTCAAGATGCTGAGAGGTCGCCCATCTGTTCTCCTCGCGTTCTAAACCCACAGTTGTGCCCTACAAGCTGGGAGTGCTGGCAGCAGCTGGCCCCCTGCTGTGAGTGAAGAAAGGAACAATTTATGACAAAGGGCCCTCTCTAAATCAATCTTCGAATCTGCTCCACGGGCTGAGAGCAGAGGAAGCTTGCAGGCAACATCCTGTTCCCGCTACCCATGCCTCTGCATTCCAGCCACATTTGGCCAGAGCCTCACCAGGGCTTGAGGGAGATGCTGCTATTCATTTCTGGGAGCAAGTTTAGGAAATCAGAGATGAGAACATTTGATCCTGGCACGTCCCAGGGCTGTAGCCTCCATGGCTGGTATCTGGGGGATATTCATGGTGCTGCCCAATGGCTACTTCTCAATGAGGCCTTTTGTGGAAACTGGCTTTCATTCCTGATGACTCCGACTATCCAGTGATGTCTCTGGCAGTCCTATCTGGGGATTTCTCTTCTTTGGGAATCACTTACAATATTCATATCCTCAGTTGGGACTTGCAGGCTGGATCATGACCCAGTACTCTGCAGGAAGTTAGCCTGAAGTCAGAGGTGAAAGTCAGCCCTGATGGGTCAACATGGATCTTTTCTAGAGTCAAGCTTGCTCTGTTTGGGGCCCAAGCTGAAGGTCATGGCCCTCTATATCCCTGAGTTATATATACAACCCTACACTCTGGACAGCGCTGATTGAAATAATTAAGAGTAGTCAATCTACAGGCTGGTGTGTGACCCACAATGTGGTCTGGTGCTAAAAGGTCAGCTGGGCCAATGCACTTACTGTCTTAGGAATGAGAACTAAGGTATCCCCAGGGAACGAGGCTGTTCATTTCTGGGAGCAATTTTAGGAAATCAGAGATTAGAACATTTGATCCCTTTAAAACATTTGATCCCTCTACCACCGTAGAGCTGAAGCTGAAATGTCAGATGGAGAGAGACCAGAGGGGAGTGGTATTGATGGGCTACATGCAAGTTGAAGGCAGATGCGAGCAAAATGATGAGTGAGTGGCAGCCGTGGTACAGAGACACATGGGCAGAGGGAGAGTGAAGGAAAGGATGGGTCAGACGTGTGCAGGAGGGAGGCATCCTGATGACAGACTGCAGACTGTGAGGATGCCTGTTCCACGAACTACAAAAGCCTTATTTATGCGTTTGTGCATTGAACAGGTCTACAGTAAACCCTAGACTAACTGCGGGGATACAGGTGTGATCAGGGTAAGATCCCTGATCCTAGGGTTTCACTGTCCTGTGGGGGAGAGAAATGTGTAAAGGGGCAATGACTCAGCTCAGCAGTGAGTAGCAAAATGCATAAATGTAAAAGGTGACATAGGAACAGACGGAGGAGCATCTCCGTCCCAGCCAGGTGGGGGGAGGGTGGGTGACAATTCCAGGCATTTGAAATGGATTGTGTAAAAGCCTGAGAGCACAGTGTGTCTCTGGAGATCTATAAGAAGCAGGGAACTGCTGGAACATAGCTTGAATATTCATTCAAAGAAGAAAATCTAAGAGTAGGTAGTTAGTTATGATGAGAAGGAAAACAATAGGAGTCAGCAAATTCGTCTTCAGAAGAACAGTCTGGAGGTTCCTCAAGAAACTAAAAATATAGCTACTGTATGATCCAGCAATCCTACCCCTGAGCATATACCCAGAGCAAACTCTAATTCAAAAAGATATTTAGCTGGCCAAAAAGTTCGTTTGGGTTTTCCTTAAGATGTTACAGAAAAACTTGAATGAACTTTTTGGTCAACCCAGTACACGCACCCCAGTGTTCACAGCAGCACTATTTACAATAGCCAAGACATGGGAGCAGCCCAAATGTTCATCGACAGAGGAATGGATAAAAAGGATGTGGTGTATATATACAGTGGAATATTACTCAGCCATAAAAAAGAATGAAATAATGCCATTGGCAGCAACATGGATGGACCTAGAGACTTATCATACTAAGTGAAGTAAGCCAGACAGAGAAAGACAAATATATGATGTCACTTATATGTGGAAACCTAAAAAAAAAACAAAATACAAATGAACTTACTTATAAAACAGAAGTAGACCCATAGACATAGAAAACAAATTTATGGTTACCAAAGAGGAATGGCAGGCAGGGATAAATTAGGAGTTTGGGATTAACATACACACACTACTCTATATAAAATAGATAACAACAAAAAAACACACAAAAAAATTAGTCTTACAAAGCAAAAATCACAAACTTAGAGAGATGGAAGGAAACTTCGAGATCATCTAGCCCAAGTGCGTTATTTTATCCGTGAGGAAACTGAGGCCCAGAGAAGGGAAGGCATCTGGATGCTCCGTGGAGCTTTCTGGAATTGACCAAGGAGTTTGGGGGTGGGGTGAGGGCTGGAACAAGATGGGCCACCTGAGTGTTGGTTCCAGCCTCTGTGTAAACCAGGTGGCTGGAGTGTTGCAGTGGCTCTTCCACTTCAGCCTGATGCTTTGTGGGGGAAAGGAAAATCCAACTGACTGCTCCTGGACAGAAGCACTGAGAGCCCAGTGTAGCCAACGCGGACACAATACACTTTGACTCCGTGAATAAAGGCGTGAGTGTATGTTTGGTTCCAACGCTCACTGACAACCTGGAATGCCCTCTTGGTCTTCTCCAAATCCTGTCCTCCCCTCAGGATCTGGTTCAACTCCCTCATTCTCCAAGAAGCCTTCCATGACCACAGAGAGCCCATAGTTCAGAGGCTTCTCTCCTATGGTCCCTTGGGCTCTGACATTCACAGGAAACTCACCTTCCCTTCCTGTTGCTATGTGAGTTTCCTGCTCATCTGGGTGATCATTTCTCCAACTGGAAGCTCCTGCCTGGTGGAGGGGCTACCTCTCATACTTTCTTGTACTCTATAACACTTAGTTCAGTGTCCAGTGCAAAGAAACTAATGGACTCTTTTAGACTTTACAAAATGATCTTTTCTGCCTTCCCTCAAACCGTTCCAAAGCTAATTGGACTTGTTATGTTGTCTAGTTTATACTATTGTCTGCCAGGGACTCCCCATGTTTTCTTAGCATTGAATGATGAGTTTAACATCATTTATATTCATCTGGAGCTTCAGAGTTGAAAAATACCCTGCCACACCCGTGGAGATCGAAGGTTAGGAAAGTAAAGCCACCCTCTAGATACTGGGCGTGTTGCTGATCAAAGTGATGGATGAGTTCCAAGTCACACTTAGGCTGACTGAGGGCTAACAGGAGCTTAAGGAGAACCACTGATTTAAACACCTTCAAGTAAGTGGGAGTTTTTGAAGAGGCACAGGATGTAGGGATCACCCCCTTCTGCATCTCAGAGTTTTCATACATGAAATGATCCAAGCGGACAAGCTGAGGAATCTCTCACCTCTGACAGTCTGTGATAACACAATAGTTGCTGTGTGGGCTTCATACTCATGGCCCAAATACTAGACCCATTTATTTACCTGCTCTTGGATGTTTATTTTGTTTTGACAGATGAGATGCTTATTCCCATTGTCTGATAAATTCTAAAATACAGCTTTTGCTTCTTCCTTCTTTCCACATCATCTTCCTCTTAATTTACTGCATATTCAGCTGCTGGCTCAGTCACATTAATCACATGCCCAGTGTACGTCAAAGGAGGTCACCATGCTGATATATTTCGTTCAACCCCAAGATCCAGTTTCCACTCTCCTCTACCCTGCCTGTACTCATAGAGCTGTCCCCCCCTCCCAAGGACTACATCCGTGGGCTCTCTTGACTCTGGTGTTTTACTGGGTTTAGCCAATGGGAGGCACTGTCAGGAGGTCAAAGGGTGGGAGGAGAGTAGAGGTCAGGGTATCAACTCCCCTGGCTCCCCTCCTGTTGGGTCACTGCAGAGCCCTCCATTAAAGACCACAGCTCCTGTCAGGGGCCACGCAGCCACCTTTTCTGGTTCTGGTAACTGTCCCTTTGGGTCTGGGGGTGATAACAACTCCCTGATATTACTAGTCACGTAGTTTATATCCTCCCTTGTAGTTGCCTTAAATTCTGTCCAAATCTTTGCAAATACTCCCTTTCTTAGGTTCATCAATTATCCAATTTGAGTGTGTCATCTGTTTCTTGCTGGGACCTTGACTGATAGTTACCATAAAAAAAAAAAAAGGAATGCTTCCACTTATATGAGGTACCTAGAATAAATAGTAAAATTCATAGAGACAGGAAGTAGAATGGTGGTTACCAAGGGAATGGGAGTTATTGTTTAATGGTTACAGAGTTTCAGTTTGCGATGATGAAAATGTTCTGGAGATGGATAGTGGTGATGGTTGCATAACAATGTGAGTGCACTTAATGCTGCTGAACTGTACACTTAAAAATGGTTAAAATGGTAAATTTCATCTTATGTATATATTACCACAATAAAAAAAATAGGGGGAAATAAAAGCTGATTGATCATTAATACTTGGTAGGCTAGAGCCAAAAATATATCTTTTTTTTTTTTTTTTACATTTTCGATATTCTAGAGGAGAGACCAGGCCGGGTCAGCCCTTGCATTGACTGGGGACTTTTTATTCTTGCCAAGCAGTTTGCAAAAATCCTCAACAAAATACTAGTAAACAGAATCCAACAGCACATTAAAAGGTTCATACACCATGAATATTGGAAGAATCAATATTGTGAAAATGACTCTACTATGCAAAGCAATCTACAGATTCCATGCAATCCCTATCAAACTACCACTGGCATTTTTCACAGAATTAGAACAAAGAATTTCACAATTTGTATGGAAACACAAAAGACCCCGAATAGCCAAAGCAATCTTGAGAACGAAAAATGGAGCTGGAGGAATCAGGCTCCCTGACTTCAGACTATACTACAAAGCTACAGTAATCAAGACAGTATGGTACTGGCACAAAAACAGAAAGATAGATCAATGGAACAGGATAGAAAGCCCAGACAGGATAGAAACCCACACACATATGGTCACCTTATCTTTGATAAAGGAGGCAGGAATCTACAGTGGAGAAAGCACAGTCTCTTCAATAAGTGGTGCTGGGAAAACTGGACAGGTACATGTAAAAGTATGAGATTAGATCACTCCCTAACACCATACACAAAAATAAGCTCAAAATGGATTAAAGACCTAAATGTAAGGCCAGACACTATCAAACTCTTAGAGGAAAACATAGGCAGAACACTCTATGACATAAATCACAGCAAGATCCTTTTTGACCCACCTCCTAGAGAAATGGAAATAAAAACAAAAATAAACAAATGGGACCTAATGAAACTTCAAAGCTTTTGCACAGCAAAGGAAACCATAAACAAGACCAAAAGACAACCCTCAGAATGGGAGAAAATATTTGCAAATGAAGCAACTGACAAAGGATTAATCTCCAAAATTTACAAGCAGCTCATGCAGGTCAATAACAAAAAAACAAACAACCCAATCCAAAATGGGCAGAAGACCTAAATAGACATTTCTCCAAAGAAGATATACAGACTGCCAACAAACACATGAAAGAATGCTCAACATCATTAATCATTAGAGAAATGCAAATCAAAACTACAATGAGATATCATCTCACACCAGTCAGAATGGCCATCATCAAAAAATTTAGAAACAATAAATGCTAGAGAGGGTGTGGAGAAAACGGAACACTCTTGCACTGTTGGTGGGAATGTGAATTGGTACAGCCACTATGGAGAACAGTATGGCGGTTCCTTAAAATACTACATATATAGAACTACCGTATGACCCAGCAATCCCACTACTGGGCATATACCCTAAGAAAACCATAATTCAAAAAGAGTCATGTACCACAATGTTCATTGCAGCTCTATTTACAATAGCCCCGAGATGGAAACAACGTAAGTGTCCATCATCAGATGAATGGATAAAGAAGATGTGGCACATATATACAATGGAATATTACTCAGCCATAAAAATAAACGAAATTGAGCTATTTGTAATGAGGTGGATGGACCTAGAGTCTGTCATACAGAGTGAAGTAAGTCAGAAAGAGAAAGACAAATACCATATGCTAACACATATATATGGAATTTAAGAAAAAAAAATGTCATGAAGAACCTAGGGGTAAAACAGGAATAAAGACACAGACCTACTAGAGAATGGACTTGAGGATATGGGGAGGGGGAAGGATAAGCTGTGACAAAGCGAGAGAGTGGCATGGACATATATACACTACCAAATGTAAGGTAGATAGCTAGCGGGAAGCGGCCGCATAGCACAGGGAGATCATCTCAGTGCTTTGTGACCGCCTGGAGGGGTGGGATAGCGAGGGTGGGAGGGAGGGAGACGAAAGAGGGAAGAGATATGGGAACATATGTATATGTATAGCTGATTCGCTTTGTTGTAAAGCAGAAACTAACACACCATTGTGAAGCAACTATACTCCAATAAAGATGTAAAAAAACAACAACAGTGTATTTTGTTCAGGACGCTGTTTAGTTTATTTGGGGAAATAAGATATGTGCTGCTCTTGGTCTGGAAATAAAGATGGTGCTGGTACGTAATACTGACAGGTAGTAGCCTCCTTTGGCCTTATCCTTAGTTCAAAGCCCAGCTCATCTCCACTTATTTCATGGAACTTTCTGGGATTGCTCCAACATGCTGTGTTGCTCTTCTCTTCCCTGACTCTGAACTCCAACAGCTCTGTGCCTGCTTGGTAGAAGTTAGCCTCTTAATTTACTTCTGGTTCTATTTCCAGACAATTGTCATGGAAAGATGCAGAGCTCCTTGAGAACAAAGATCGTGGCCTTACTGTCTTATTCCCCACACAGCTAGATTGATGCTGAAGGATACTCCACACATGCCTGGTGAATGGGTACAGGCTTACATACATAGTAGTATGCAATTTACATAATGAAAATACCACAAACCAGAATGTGTTTCTCTCTGGGTCTGGTATCTGCTTGCCGGATACACAACCTATACACAGACCAGACTCTTGACAGCAGTTTGGCATCCAGGAAAAATGATTGTCTTGGGTGCTTCCCCCCATCCTCCGCGTTCCTTCAGTTTTCCACAGCCTCTGAGCCAGAACTTTGTGGAAACAGCTAAAATCTTCAAGGAACCGTGAACTCCACTCCAGGAACCTCAGAGGTGGGCAGCATCAACAGAGCTTCCGTTTCACCAAAGAAAGGCCATCTGTTCTGCTGGAATTGTTCTCAGACTGTTGTCGCATCCTCTGAATTTCTCTTTTTCTCTCTTTTTTGAGCGGTAAACTACATGGCCTATTTATATCACGATCCTTGTGTTGTTTTTAGTGTGGCTTTTTCAGTAGAACGGGGAATTTGGTTCTATTCACACTATAACAAATGCTAGTAAACTCCAGTCCCATTCATGCGCTCTCCTCACATAACCAGACATTTTAGAGACTTGCCAGGAAGCCCTGTCACCCCAAGGCTAAATCTGCTTCTGTTCTGACTTGAAAACTGTAAAGTCCTCAAACTCGGATGTGAAGATGCATTAGAACCGTAGTATGTGCAGGTTCTTAGCTCTTTTATTTGTTATAACCTCTTATTTTTTTATTTGTTTGCATAAACTCTTTCTACATTAAAGATAATAACCCACCATATGTCAAAGTTACCACATTTTTAGATTAGTTTGTTGTTGATCTCAATTTTATTTGTGGCACTAATGGAAACTTCATTTTTATGTAGTCCTTATATATTAGTATTTGTTCTGGCTGGGTGTTTTGCTCCATTGAATCGTCATTTTCTGTGTTAATACCATGTTTAATGCTAGTGAATTAAGTGGGCATTTTTCACACCCTTTTTTTTGTGGGATATAATTGATCTAACTTTTCAGGAAAAGCAATTTGCCAATAGATTTCAAGAACTTAAGACCTGCTTTTTTTTTTTTGGCCATGCCACACGGTTTATGGGATCTTAGTTTCCTGACCAGGGATTGAACCCATGCCCTCGGCAGTGAAAGCACAGAGTCCTAACCACTGGACTGCCAGGGAATTCCCCCTGAAACCTGTTTCTACCCTTTGACACAATATTTCCCTATCTAGGGACCTATGCTAAGGAAAGAGCAAGAAATATAAAATAGTTATGCCCTAAGATGTTTGTATTAGTGTATTAATATTAGTTATAGTAGTGAAAAATTGGATCTAATGTCTAGAAATAAGATTACCATGTTTATCATTAATAGATTATCATGTATCCATTAACATTTTCAATTTTAAGACCCAAGAAATGCTCATGATATAATCAGTGATGTGCTTGCTAGTAAATGTTTAACCACAGGCTGTCTGAAAAAAGAAAAACAAAACAGCCCTGCTTTGTAGTGTCTGCCAATTTCTGTGGTGTAAATATTCCCTCTGTGGCTGATTTCAAACTACCAATGTAATGTCACTGAATTCAGAGTTGGAAAGAGATGAGCTTTGGCTCTCGTGAACAAGTGTGAGCCAGATACCATGTTACTTGACAAAAATAGAATGCAAAGGGTGTATACAGTATGATCTCAACAACGTAAGTAATCTACTTAAAAAAAGGCTGGAAGAAGAGAGGTTACCTTTGGGTAGTGGAATTACGAGGAATTCTTTCTGCCCTGCATCTCAGTATTTCTCAGAACTTCACAGAACGTTGATAGAGAGCCTAGAGGATTATTATGATCAGAAAAAACAACTGATGCTTGCTCTGCTTCCCTCTGCCCCCATCTACTCCCCATCATGGAGCTTGGCTTCTTTTGCCATTCCACGGACTCCAGTAACAGTACTACATTGGGGCCTTTGTGGGAGTCCATCTTGAAGACTTGCTTGATCGTTCTCGAGGCTTTTCTTTGCTTCAGAACATCCTGTCCCTACACTTGTCTCCTTTTTCATCCTCCACCAAGAAGGTGCTCCATTATCCTGGTACAGCAGGCAGAGGGATGAGAAACACATACGTGGGTAGCCCCCAGTACAGCTTATGTCTCTGCTACGTGTGACAAAAGTGTGCCTCCTGTCACACGAAGTGGATGGGAAACCCTCACTCTGGAAGGAGTGAGTCATCCCACCTCATTGTCAGATGGGGGAGCATAAGGCCAACAGATTGGTTTACGGGCCCACAATGAGCTAGTGGCTGGGAACCCAGGTCTCCTGACTTCCAGTCAGCTGCAGTGTTCAATGGAGCGGTGCCAAAGGCAATGATCCACCTAGAACTTCCCATGTATAACAGAAACTGCTAAGAGATGGCAGTCTCTTCATATGCCCTCATTCTGTATTTAGACTCGTGTGGACATCCGACACTGTCACTGGGCACTCTGCCTCAGCTGGCAGGGTGGTGAGGCCATGCTGGGGAGACTGCAAACCTTACAGTTCTCTGGCAAGCAGCCCCCTCCTTTGCTTTCACAAGTGCACTTTTGGATGTGGTCAGTTATACACTGAGAAGAGGACATGGCAGGAGCTTGGGGGCAGTTCAAGAACCTGCACTTCCAAAGCTCCATTCCAATAAGCAGCAACTTTCCAGGAAGTCTGTTAGTGTAAAAGTAGGCACAAGGATGGGTACATAAATAAAGGGGAACTTGTTTTTCTATGTCTAGGGCACACCTGAAGTGCAGGCTCAGCAGCGTTTCTCCAGGAACAATATTGGCCCCTTGAAGTGGGGCCTCAGTGAAGTCTTCTCCACTTTGGAATTCTGAAATACAGTGTCCTTGCTTGACTCCCCCGCCCATTTTCTAGGATGCAGCACTCCTGCCCTGTTCCCCATCTCAGAGAAGCGGGCGCTAGTTAGAAACCTCGTCCTCGCTTGTGCACTTGTCCTGACGTGCCCTGATATTTCTTCCTGCTCGGTCGCATTATCCTCCAATCCATCACCAAACAGGCCACTTCACTCCCAGGCAGCTCCGGATTCGCTCTCTTTGCATCTGTGTCCCTTGCCCTGAGCCATGCTTCCATTGCAGGTTGCCTGGATACCGCAGGAGCCTCCGTCCTCGGCCTTTCTGCATCCACTCTGCCTCCCTTCCAGGCCATTCTACACATGGTAAGGCAGCCAGAGTTGTCTTTTCACAATGCCCTTGGGTTCGTGTCACTCTGACTATAACCCACTTCTCTTAGGACAAGAACCAAACCTTCCCCGTTGCGAAGTTCCTGGAAGCACCTGTCCTCCACCACATTCCTGTCTTACCCTGGTTTTCTGGGCTCTGGCCCACTTTCAGTTCCTTGACTGTGCTGTGCTCTTTCCTATAGGGCTTTTTTGGTCTGTACTACAGCTCTTAATACTGCCACCCATATACCCTATAAAGCGCATCTCCCCCCTTCCCCAGCTCAAGCACCCCTTCTTCAGGGGATCTTTGCTGCTCCCATACCCACTCCCCATACCCCCTTCGGTGACCAGGTCCTTTGTCATATGCTCTCAGAAAATCATGCCTCTTTCCTTCAGAACACTTAGTTGAACTTACAGTTACACATTTACTGATTAAATCCATGCCCTGTCTTGACTGTGGGGACCATGATAGCAGTGGCCATGTCTTTCACTGTTCATGAATGTATCCCCAGCATCTACCACCATGCTTGCTCGCAGCTCGTTAAATGCCCTTTAAATGAATGGCTGAGTGAACGACATATGACTTCCTCTGTGAACACTTCCAGACTGCCCCTTGTGGAGCTGGTAACTCCTGCCTCTGTGCTCACCTGACACTTCTTCGTATCCATCTATCAGTTTCCTCATCTGTAAAATGGGGCTTATGATACATCCCAGTGTTGAAAGGAAGGTGAGTTATGCTGATGGGTCTGGACACACTCCAATGGCTGCCATAGAGTGGGTACTCAAAAAAATACTTGCTTTCTTGACAGTCATACTTGTTTCTTTTGATCATTAGCACTTTAAAGGTACAGGCCTCACGTCATGCATCTCAACGGCCCTCACAGGGACAGCCTCGCACACAGCAAGTGGGCCCCCATGAATGCCTGGATGTGTTTGGACAATGGGACTGAAACATTAGCTTACATGCTCCCTGGCTGCCATTCACATGACTAAACCCTTAATGACCTCCTCTTCCCCTGAAGCATCTTTTCTGATCCCATGACTCATGGCACTCTCTGGCTAATTCATTTTTGATCAACTGGATTGCTCTACACTTACATTCCTCTGTAATGTCGCCTCTGGAGTTCCCCTCAGCACTGGAAGGCAGTCTGGCTCATTTGAACAAATTGCTTAACATGTTAAATTAGATTCAACCGTCCTTAGGAAGAAAAATTAAAAAGGAAAAAAACGAGATGAACATCAATTGTCCTCATACCCACGATCTTCCAAAATTGCCTTATTTTACTGCTGACAGCTCCCAAGGCATGTTTGCTTTGTAATTGTGCAGGAGGTTTAAGTAATTTTCGCCGTCACCAGCCAGCACTCCCTGAGAATGTACTGACGGCTTGGCACCGAGCTCACAGCACTGTAGAAACATTGCTGACCTGACGATACGCCTGCTGCAACTGGGGTAATTCATTCCCTGATTGTTAACATCATTACTTTGTCTAGTCATGCTTTTCTCTTTCACTCAGCCCTATCCACTGTGTACCTGTTGAACTCCTATTTATTCTCTAAAGCCCGGCTCAGGTATCCCCACCTCCCAGAAGCTTCTCCATTCTTTCATAAAAAAATTAATCCTTCCTTTAAATTGGGCTAACTCTGTATGTTGAACACACTTCTCACACCAACACTGTGTTTTCTTTGTTTAATGTTTCTCTCCCTTATTGAAGTGTGAGATACTTAAAAGTAGGTTATTAGTGTCCTCAGCACCTGTTATATGGTGATTTGTATATAGTACATGCTCAATAAACGCTTCTGGACTGGACAGATAAATTCACTCAGCCAACAAATATTTATTAGATCTACTATGTGCTAGGTGCAAAGAGTAGCTTCTAGATCCTGCCCTCTAAATGCTTGGAGTTATTTTGGGAAATGACATACATATATAAAACATAAACCAGAGTGTCATTAATGGAATCACAGAGGTGGGTGTAAAGTACTATGAAAGCCCCGGGGGTGGGGATGGCTACCACATACATAATGAATAGACACGTAACCACGAGGCAGTAAGTCAGTACTTAGAAGTGAACCACCACTAATTTAGAGGAGGGAAAAATTAGTATGACTGGGACGACGAAGGTAAGATTTGGCCTAGTCCCTTGATATTTGGGTTATGATTTGATTATACAAGCAGTAGTTTCTTTCACCATGATCAAGTTAAAATATACAGTATTTATCCACAATAAAGAGGATAGATCCAGACTGAAGCGTGTGTGAGGCTTGGGGCAGCTGACAGCCAGCTGGTCTCCATCAAGCACCATGACAAGTGTCCTATCAGGGCTTGCCTTCTGAAACCCAGTTGGCTGAGTTTTAGGGCTTGGACACTAAAGCATAGATAACTAAGTACAAATCAAAGAATTCATCCTAGATGTAAGCTTTGAGTTGGAACCTGGTTTGTCAAGTTCCCACAGTGTGCGAAGGCACACACTTCACTGGCCTCCAGGCAAGGCCACCTGCCCTCAGAAGCAGCCGCAGCGCTAAAGCAACAGGGGGAGCAGCTCAGGCCCTGGGCTCAATCTGGCTGCATTGGCCTTGGGCAGCAGTGGCAGCTTGCATGCTGTCTCTGACTAGGGAAAGGACTCTTGGTGGGAATCCAGCACTGGGATGGTGGTGAGCTTGGGGCGTGGGGTCAGGTGGCCTCTGGGAGGTTCTGAGCACCCTCCATGTACAGACCACCGTGCAGAGAGGACGAGAGCCCCTCAGGAACCCCCCCCACCCCAGGCGAACATACACATTCACAGAAGCTCCTCCTTAAAATGACAGTGTTGGAACTACCCAAAGCGGCGTCACATAAAAATCAAAGATGGGAAATCAGGAGGCATGGCTCCAAAGTCTGCCAACCTGGTAATACGGCAGAACCACCTGTGAGTTTCGGAAGCTCCTCAGTCATCTTTAGCTGCGGGTCTAGACAAGAGGAAGGCATGGAAGCCTGTTGCTTGACCCTTTCCTCCAATCCGGGCCACATTTGGGTTCCTCCTGACCTTAATAATGCATCACTGTTTTGTAGGAAAAAAGTGAGCGTGAGTGGGATTCAATCCTGTACCTTCAAGACCTAGTTCAGAGGCACTTAATCCACCCTGTCTGTATTTCTTTTCTCCTCTGCTCTGTTCTGGCCCTTGTAAGGGCAACCCTGTGCCCATCTCCCCTGCGAGCTGCCAAGGAGGGAGCTCAGACAATCAGGAAGACGAGCCATGCAGGGAAGACAATCTAGCTTCAGTCCAGTTGTATCTATGGCCCCTTTCCGCCTCTCCTTTAACGCCCCACCTTGTTACAAGAGGCTTCACTGTGTGCGCCTGCGCAGGGCACTTCCGGGCTCCTCCTCTGGACGGGGAAGAGGCCTTGGCTTCCCCAGCGCCTGGAATGTGCCACCAATGGGCTGGATGCCTGGGCACGGAGCAGCGTTGAAGGAGCACTGCAGGGCACACCTCTTCCATAAAGCGCCTCTTCCGTGAAGCATTTGCTGCTTGTTACTTTTCAGTCCTCATAACAGCCTCAGGAAGATAGTATCAGTTAGCATCGTCTTACTGATATAGGAGTGCAAAGCTCAAGAAATAAAGTGAGTTGCTGCGGTTACCTCTGTACTGGGATGAGCTTGCTTGCTGCAAGGAAGATACCAAAACTAAGTCTTTGTGAATAAACCCATGTGTGGACCTGAAATGGAGCCACAGGCTGGTGGAAAGAAAGGTGGAGTCAGAGAGAAAGCATTCAGGCTTTGCATCTGTTTCTTTTTCATGTAGACTTCCGTGCTCTCTGGCCACCTACCCCAGTCTCCCCTCATGCTGACTGGCCAGCTCTTTCCACTCTCCCCATCCGTACCCAGAGGGGCCAGTGGAAGTAGCTTAGCCATTGCCCCTTCGCCAGTTGGGCAGAACTCAGGTGCTCAGATAACTCGTTGGGCTTTGAAAACAGTGACTTTCACATTTGGGGAAAAAAAAAAATCATTATTGTAAAAATTATATTTTACATCATGAGTAAGTACACACATATACATATACACACACGTCATGAGGTAAAGATATAAATTTATATGTACTACTTACAAAAACACACAGATATATAAATATACACACATACATATATAAGCATATATGTTTGTTTTAGAAACATACATAACTGAGAAATATTTCATCAAACCACACTATATACAAAGTACTCTGATATTTTCCATTCTTTTTTTTATCGTATTAGAAAACGTACGGTTCATTATCCTCCAAATTGATTTCATGATCCACTAATGAGTAGAAACCCTCACTTTGAAAAACACGGATCCAAAAGTTGGAAGGCCTCGGGGCTCATTCCTGGCCCCTCTCCTGTTCTCTTTCTCACACTCTCCTCTGGTGAGCTCCTCTAGCTTCATGATACTGATGATACCCAAATTCACACCAAAGCCTGGACCTCCTCCTGCATCCCCAGGCTCCTACAGCCAATGGCCTATTTGACACCTGTACTTGGATGCCCCATGGCGTCTCAAACCAAACTCCTGTTCCCATCCCAAGCCCACTCTTCTTGCAGCCTATCCCACATCAGGAAATTGCAGCTTCATTCTCCCAGATACCCAGGCTCAAGCACTTGGAGTCATCCCTTCTACCACTCCCTTTCCAAACCACCTGTAGGTACTCTTGGCTTCAAACTATGTCTAGAAATGAACAACTCCTACCACCTCCACCACCACTCTCGCTTAACCACCATCACCTCTCTCCTGGCTCACTGTAATATCCGCTTAACAGATCTCTTGTTTTCATTTCAGCCAGAGTCATCCTTCAAAACTATGTCAGACCATGTCACCCCTCTGCTCAAAAGCCTCCAGCGAATCCCCATCTTATGCAGTGTGAAACCCAAAGCCTTTCCACGGCCTCAGGGCCCTACAGGTTGGACCCAGTGCCTCTCTGACCTCAGGCCCTGCCGCTCTCCACCCCACTTCCCCTGCTCTCGTGGCTTCTCTGCCACACCAGCCACACTCCTCCCTCGAGGCCTTTGCTTGCCGTTCCCACTGCCTGCACCTCTCCTTCTCCTGTTATCCACGTGGCTCACTGTTGGAGTCGGGATTCTGAAAACAGAATCAATAGGACGTTTAGATGTATAGAAAGAGATGTATTACAAGGAATTGGCTCCCGTGGGTACGGAGGCTGATGAGTCCCAAGGTCTGCAGTTGGCAAGCTGGAGACCCAGGAGAGCCAATGGTATAGGGGGCTTACATGCTCATGACCCCGGAAAAGCTGAGGTTTCAGTTCAAGTCTGAAGGCAGGGAGAAAAATGATGTTCTAGCTTGAAGGCGGCCAGACAGGAGGAGTTCTCCTTACTGGAGGAAGGATCAGCCTTCTGTTCTATTCAGGCCTTCAACTGATCGGATGAGGCCCACCCACATGAGGGAGAGCAATCTGCTTTACTCAATCTAATAATTTAAATGTTAAACTCATCCAAAGACACCCTCACAGAAATAACCAGAATAAAATTTGACCAACGATCTGGGTACCCCATGACCCAGTCAGGTTGACACACAAAATTAATCATCTACTCCTTCCTTCACCTTTAGGTTTCTGCTCCAATATTGCTTAATAAGACTTCCTTCAGCCAGTGATATATAAAGATACTCCTTCCCTCTCTCATGGTCCTTCAAATCCCCTTACCCTGCTTTCTCTTTCTCCAAAGCACTTATTACTAACCTGACTTATTATATATTTATTTATTATTATTTTAAAATTTACTGTTATCTACCCCAAATTGTAAATTCCATGGGGATAGGGACCTCGTTTTCTTTTCACCCATCTTTCCAGTGTCTAGAACAATGCCTGGCATATAATCACCACCTAAGTAACATTTTTTGAATGAATGAATGATTCTCCAGATAGCCAATGAAGAACTCATTCTTGGACTAGGTACTTGCCCTGGGCCAGTCAGTGGTCACTTCTTGTAAAGAACAGCTGCCTTTGTTTCCTGAGCTGGGGGCAGTGGAAGGACTGAGTCAGTTAGAAGGGGTCTCTGGGCATGGTAAGCCCACATATGTTGAATTGGTGTGGACTGTCAATCAGTGTTTTTGTCCTTATGAAGTCTCATGGAAAATAAACTTATAAGGGTCACAAGAAACTTGAAGACGCTATGCATGTTCGGAGAAGGGGGTGTTGATTCTAGCTTGTGGAATAGAGAATCTTGTTGGAGGAAGGGCAACTGAACTGAGCCCTGATAGTAAAAGCCAGGACTGGAGATGGGGCTGAGCAGGAAGGGCAGGAAGGGCAGATCAGGTTGAGGGACAAGCATACACACAGATAAAGGGGTGGGAAAGTATGTCTGCATGCAAAAAAATGAGTGAGAAGTTTTGCCTAGCATCGTGTAAGGACCAGCTGAAGACAAATCATTGTCCTGGGTGGAAGAACACTGTCACCTTCAGGTGAGATACAATTCAAGCCCCCCCAGGTTCCATTTTCCTCTGCAGTGGTTAAATGACCTGCATTACCCAGAGCACTGCTTCTCCTCTCCCCTCTGGTGGGCTCTGCATCAGTGCAGCAAAAGCTTAGAAATCCCCTGGCTTTCCTGTTTAGGACACTTTTGATATTCAACAAGTACAGGTGAGGGCTTCCCTGGTGGCGCAGTAGTTGAGAGTCCGCCTGCCGATGCAGGGGACGCGGGTTCGTGCCCCGGTCTGGGAGGATCCCACATGCCGCGAAGCGGCTGGGCCCGTGCATCCGGACCCTGTGCTCCACAACGGGAGAGGCCACAACAGTGAGAGGCCCGCGTACCGCAAAAACAAAAACAAAACAACAACAAAAAAACAAGTACAGGTGAGATCGTGGTAACTCCAAGAAGTGATGGGAATTTGTACTTGCAAAATGCTTGTCTCCACTTTTGGAGTGCTTAATTAGTTGATTCTCACATCTCCCACTGTGCAGGGGCACCTGGATAGTCCTCATGGCAGCATGAGCTTTTCCTACAGATCAGGAACGGGTAGCGGGGCGGAAAGCGTGAGTATTTGACTGAACAATTTGAAGCTTGTCAGAGCCAGGATTTTCCTCTCAGTTTTCAACAGTTGCAGAGATGCTCCCGATTTATTCAGACTTGCCAACGATCTGTATTCTTTTTCACCCGCCTCTTTTCAAAAGTCACCAACTTTTCATCATTTTAAGGACCTCTTGGAAGAAAGAAGAAAGATGAAAAGATGTTCTTAGCTTCTAGGGCTGACTTTCTCTTTCTCTTTATTTTTTCTTCCTGCCTGTCTCTGTTTCTGTGTCTGCCCCTTTGTCTGTCTCCTCTTCTCTGTGGTCTTCTGTCCACTCAATCTCTCTGAGAGGCAGTAGTGTCTACTGCACAGGAAAGAATACTTGAGAAAGAACGAGAACGACTGGAATGTGTGCATCACCAGCAAGTTGCTGAACCTTTCTTTTTTTTTTTGCGGTACGCGGGCCTCTCAGTGTTGTGGCCTCTCCCATTGCGGAGCACAGGCTCCGGACGTGCAGGCTCAGCGGCCATGGCTCACGGGCCCAGCCGCTCCGCGGCACGTGGGATCCTCCCGGACCGGGGCACGAACCCGTGTCCCCTGTATCAGCAGGCGGACTCTCAACCACCGCGCCACCAGGGAAGCCCTGCTGAACCTTTCTGAAACTTGGTTTTTCTGGACATATAATGTGGATTTGCCTCAGGACTGGGAAGGCGGGTTGGTGTCACCAAAAGCAAGCAATTCTAGGTTCTTTGTGGGCCCTGTCAAATACCAACTCAGTGGCCCTGAGCAGGTTCTTAATTGCTCCCGACACACACGCACACTGCATATCAAGTTTCTCACTTGACAGAATGAGGACCATGTGAGGCTGTGGGCAGAAAAAGAAGAGGCAATGACCTAGCAGGGAAAGTGTGGCTTCAAGCTCAGGAAGCCTGGGGTTTGATTCCCACTAATTACTAGCTGTGTGGTCTTGGATAAATTACTTACTAATAATACTTAATAGTCATTGTGCATGTACCACGTGCCAGGCATTAGTCTAAGCTTTTGTTTGGATTATCTCAATGGGTCTTCGTAATCTGATAAGAAGGGGATGATATTATCATCTCCATTTTGCACACAAGAGAATGGAGGCTCCGAGAGGCTCACGCCATTGCTCAATGTCAAGGGCTACGACCTGGCAGAGCAGGGAAGCAAGTCCAGCTCCTTTGACTCCAGAGCACACACTCTTTACCGGTGGGCTATCATGACTCCAAGGCTTCACTTAGGAATTGCAAGTCCGCAAGTAGAACTGCTTATATGATAAGTACTAAGTAGTACTTACCTCACGAGGCTATTGCCAGGAATAAATGAGATGCTACTTACAAATGACTTATCACAGTGTCTCATATAATATAATCCTGTAATAAATGTCAGCAAGTATGTATGTACTACCTCACATATTTATTTTTGGACCATGATGGGGTAAACCCTATATACTTCATGTACGTGAATAAGTGGCAATGACCTTTTAGGCACTCTGCAAGTCACGCATCACTGTCGTGAGGACAATCGCTGACATTCCTTCTCGCGCTGGATTCAGACCTTCTATGACTCATTTTCCCCAGGCTCTATCAGCTCCAGTGAAAGTTCTCAGGCCACTTTACCCAGGGATGACAAATGGTTCCAGAGCTCTTTGACTTCTGTATTAATTAAATGTGAGAAAACAGAGAGCTCCATGAAAAGACACCTCCGTGGTTTCTTTTTAAACCCTGTACTTCCACCTCAACTTGCAGCTGCACCACTCAAAACCGCCCGCGATAGAACAGTGTTCTATTCATTCTGCACAGTGAGTCACAGATCAGTTATCAAGACTGCACCTCATGTTCCCAAAAGAAATGATGCACCTTGAGAAGCAGGGGAGGAGAAAGGTGAGTCAAGGCGCTTTGAGTAGTTGGTGCAAAGGTAGCAAACACGATGCCAGGCTTTACCCACTCACTCACTCACCAATCATTTATTAAGCCCTCACTCAGTGCTGGGCACTAGTTAAAGAAACAAGTCCAGTAAGTCTGGCTTGCTGTCCTGGAGGAGGAAAAGGGAAAGGATTTCCCATCCATTGCTTGCTTGCTTTGGGCTGGGCACTGAGCTGGGAGTCTTGAAGATAAGGGGATTGACAAGGGATTCACCCAAGGATCATACAACTGGGAAGTGGTAGATTGGGACTACTGGTTCTGTCACCATTTTCACCATGCCTCTGCTTAGAGAAGCTCATGTCTAGCGGAGGACAGAGACTCAAATCATGACTCTATGGGATGCTAAGCTTCTGGAAGTTTAGTCTCGCAGGATGCGTGAAGCCTGTAGCGAGAGTTCCTAGCAGCTATTGTGAGCTTCTCCACTCTCAGTCTTAGAGAAGGGCGTGACGGATCAGATTCCTGTGTGTTATCTCAATCGCTGTGTGTCCATCTCTTCAGTTCAACTGCCAAGGAAGATGGCTTTTTAATTCCCAAGAAACTATGATTCTAGAAGTCAAGACTTCTAGGCTTCAAACCGGTGGATTTGAAACCCTTTGTAAAAAGCAGCGTAACTTTACATTTAAACAAAACACCATGTAATCCCAATTTATAAAACAAGTAAAACTGGGCTTTCCTGGTGGCGCAGTGGTTGAGAGTCCGCCTGCCGATGCAGGGGACACGGGTTCGTGCCCCGGTCTGGGAAGATACCGCATGCCGTGGAGCGGCTGGGCCCGTGAGCCATGGTCGCTGAGCCTGCGTGTCCAGAGCCTGTGCTCCGCAACAGGAGAGGCCACAACAGTGAGAGGCCCACGTACAGAAAAAAAAAACAAAAAAACAAGTAAAACTGAAGCAACTCTGGCTAATGTGCAGGGCCCGACTCTCCTGACCTTCCCTCAGATGCTGAGAAAACAGGTTGAAAACCACAGCTCTAGAGAATCCAGGTCCTCGGCTTTCTTCTGGCTGAGCAGATCTGAGCTGTAAGGCCCTGCTGGTCTAGTGCCTCCTTCTTCCTCTCTCCAGGCCCTGTACCCTGCACATCCAGGCCCTTTCCCCTCTCCTAAGACCCTCTTAGACCTTGGCCATGAGAGGTTAAGGATCCTACTTAAAGGATCCACCATGGTAAAATGGTGGCACAACCAACAGTCCCAAGCTACCACTTCCCAGCTGCATGATCCTTGGGCCAATCCCTCGTCAATCCCCTTATCTTCAAAGTGGGAATTACGACTTGCAGCCTTGCAGCGTATGGCCCTGGCTCCAGGCCTGGCTCTGACTTGGCAAACTCTCATGTTGGGGCTTCTGCAGCAACTGACTTTAATCTCCACTTTCCTGGCTCCTAGTCTCCACCTAGAGTCCCCATCAAGGCACTAGAACACTCCCCCCCGCCTCCTCATCCTCTCCCTCTCCATTTGCCCCTTCATCCCTGGTCCTGAGAACCCCCATTTTTGGGCAGTAACTCACATTTCCTGAGCATGCCCTCTGAGCTGGGCACAATGCCCATGTTTGATACTCACATCAAAGCTGTGAGTCAGGCTTTACTAACTGTACCCACGTCACAAATGGGGACACTAAACCTCTTAAACAGCAAGTGATTTGCTCATGGTCACTCAGCTGAGAAGCTGCTGAGCTGAGCTCACCACCCGGTTCTTCCCGGCCCTAGAGCCCACGTCCAGTCCACGCTCCAGGGGAGCCCATGCCTCCTGGGTCCGGACCCTGTCTTCCTCTTCCTGGTTATCCTCTCAGGCGACAGGACCACTCACTGCTTGAAGACAAACAAACTTCCTGCCTGCTTTTCTGAGTCTCAGCTGCCTCTGAATTTTGCTTTGTCTTAATTTGTTCAAGTACTCTCACATTTATTAAGCCCTTGGTATATACTGGGCATGGATTTCAACACCTTACACGTATTAACTTATTTAATCCTTTCAACAGATATATGAGGTAGCCATACTTGTTATATCCATTTTACAGATGAGAAAACTGAGGCCCAGTGAGGCTGAATAACAGTCACACAACTATTAAATGGCAGAGCCAATACAAACCTGGGCCTCTGGCTCCAGAGCCTGAATTCCTGTATGTAGCCTTCCGGCTGGGCAACTATGTCCTCCTTACCAGCAGCAGAGATGGTAAGACTCAAGGATATGGGGACTCAGTGAGGCTCAGTGACTGCCCCTCCCTAGAGGTTTCAGAATGGTAAATACTCCACACAGCTACTTTGTCATGGGACCATTTTTTATTCAAGCTAATAAATCAGTGATGAGAGCTTTGTGTGTGTGTGTGTGTGTGTGTGTGTGTGTGTGTGTGTGTGTGTGTTGGGATGGGGAACAAAGATATCTCTGCATATATTACTTGGTAAGTTAGCTTTTCCATTTCCATCTAGCTGCATCAAAATATCTTGCTTTGCTTCAGTGAATGGTTGAAGTTCTGGGTTGACAAATAGATTTCATCTCTTGTTCCAAATTTGGTCGATTTATTGCGGTGCTTGGAACCACGAATTGGGAAGGATTCTGCAGTCACATTTGGTCTCAGCAGGAAAGAGAGTCATGATCTATTAATAATGTCTGCCATGTGCAAGGGAGGTGAAGGTGATGCCTATGAGTCATTTACCTGATATCCATGGACTGATTTCCTATCCTGGCTCATTCTTATCTGTTTTATCCTCAATCAGTGAAATGGAGGCAGGACTATCCTTATCCTTAAGATGTGAGCTGAGTTTTGCCAGGCACTCTATCCACTTCATGTCTGGATGACCTCAATATAAACACGATGCTGGATGGGGAGATGGGAAGACGGACAGAGGGGTTTACAAAAAAAGTGTTGCTTGAGTGTGCTTTGTCTTGGCATTCCTTCATAATTCAAACAGAGCATAGAAGTGTCCATTAATAGCTTGGAGAATCAGAAAAGAAGATCTCTCTCTATTCAGTTATTGGGCTCATGGCTCTGAGATCTTTCCCAAAGGCACTATTCTGCATCTTATTTTGCTGAAAGCCACAGCAATAAAAACAGCAGCTCCACTGTTCTGGGCTCAGTTTCCTCCCTCAGTGCTCTTGGACCAGGTCGTGGCAGATTGTGAGATCTGCAGTATTTTTCCTCAGGTCTTTCCAGAGCTGATTTTCCCTCATCTTTCAGACTTTAATTCATATGACCCTACCTTAAAAAGGGTCTCCTTCAGCACCTTATCAAAAGTCTTCCTTCGCCATTCTCTGTTGTTATTATTTTATTTTCTTCGTGTCTTGCTTCACTGGCTTGACTTGTTTTTCTTACTGATTTGTTTACTTGTTAAGTGTCTGCCATGTAAGCCCCATTGCTTTTCTCTCATGTTTGCCACGTAAGACCCATTGCTTTTCTCTTGTTCACCACTGTATCACCTATACCTCTGAAAAGTAAAACAAAAACCAAGATTGATGCTAGAAATTCCATGCGTGGTCTTCTCTGAGGTGAATGACAGCTGGCATTTCAGTGTTTGCCGGTGGTTTGGACCATCCAGCACAGGTGAGACAATCTCCCTTGTAGCAGCCTGGATCTCTGAAGTTTCTTATAATCCAAATGCCTCTCTACCCTTGATGATGTTTTCCCACGGTACACACCCAACATACCCTTCCAGCTGGCCTCCTGCCTGGGGTTTCCATCAGATCTGCCAGAGGCTAGGGATATCAGATATCTGGTAGGTTCCATTCTGAGAGTGAACTGTAGCTCTTCACTCACCCAGCCTTCTTGGACCAAACCCAAGAGTTTCATGCAGGCTGGAAGAGCCCGGGTGCCCAATTTCTTCCAAAGTGGCCTTATTAATACATTTCTTTGGTCATATCCCTCCCACATCCTCTCCAAAATCTCTAGTGGCCCTCCAATGCCCATAGACCAAAGTATTTAGATTAAGGAATTCAAGACTTTTCAAGTCTCTGTCTCTTCTCTTGATTTAAGTCAAGAATGGATGTTGGTTTGTTCCCTGCACAGGCCTCGGGCACACCCTTTCCGCCTTGTGGTCCTTGCCCAGCATCACTCCTTGGGCAATCTTCCTGGTCTCCCTCATCTTTGCAATGGATGACGCCTCTATGGGCCTGCTAGCACTCTGCACTTTTCTGCATTGCTGCATGCTGACACGTGATTTTGAAATATATTTTTCCATGTTATCCCAAATAATAAGCCTATATAATAACATTTTAAACTATTATCCTAAATAATAAGCCTGGGGATAAGTACTACCTCTAATTTGTTTTTGTATCTTTAGTACACCTAGCAGAGTGTCTAGCCCAGATTAGAAAAGAATGAATAGAATCACATTTTCATTTTTATGAATGAGGGGAAAAAAGATCAGAGCATAAGGGTCTTGCCCAAATCCATGCAGCTGGTTGCCAGGGGAATCAAGATTTGAACATCAATCTCTTATATTTAAATCATATGCCACACACTCAAAAGTCCAAAGGGACCAGGCAGATTACATGAGCACGAAAGCATGTGGGTGAAATATAGTCTGAAGTGGGGGGACCTGTGTATCCAGAAGGAAGGCACCAAACAGCTCAGCTGACAATCGTCAGGTGAGCATGGGAGTCCAGTCTGCAGGTTGCACAGAAAGTTGAAAATCTGATTGGTGAGTGACATCTCACAAAATTCTGAATGTTGCCAACTGGTTCTAATTAAAAATACTGCCTGATTCAAACACATCCCCTCTGTGAGCCAGATGAGGCATCAGCCTGCCAGTTGGTGACCCATGCTGTTCATCCCTGTGAGGCCGCCCTGGAGATGGTACCATGGGTCAAGTGGCTCCGACTTGCAGAGCAAGAGACAAGTTCCAATTGCCTTTGTGGTCAAATTATTTAAAGCCACTGATATTGGGCTGATTTGGGGGCCCTCAAGGTGAGTGGGATGAACATCGTTGAGTTTCACATGGGTGCTCTGAAGTTGTGTCAACTCCAGATGATGGTTTTCCTCATCACTGAAGTTGACCAAGAACTCCAGTGATGGTCTGCAAATGGGCTTTGCTGTGGATAAACACAAATCAATACAAATTATGAGAGAGGTCCCTTGTTGGATTGGCTGGCTGTCAAGAAAGATAAAATACTGCAGAACCACTGCAAAAGGGGTATCCCAATTCCTGGCTCTTTGGAACTGGAAGGCAATTAACTATGTAACAGTTACATACATGGGGTGGGGCTAATGCTCAGCCTTAGAGAAAGTGATCAGCTCTGTCTTAATACAGGCAGAGAATTGGGCAATGGGAGTTCTGGCCATTGAATTGAGCATGCATTTATTATGACAAAATGAGCCAGTACTGACCTGGAGGCCCTACTGCAGGGTATCAGCCCATTAATAACAGGCTGTTACATGCTCTGTGTAAAGGCTGGGGATGAAATCTTGCTGTCCTTTCAAATATGAAGGAAGCAGTGTCTTTTAGATTTGTAGGTTACCATGACCACGTGCGAGTTGGAAACTGGGGAATAAAGGGGGACAGCATGGAGTCAGCATGGGCTCACATCTCAATTCCAGTCCCCACTGGCCTTATAACCTTGGGTGCGTTGCCAAACCCATTTTCAGTCTCAGATTTATCGTTGCTAAAATAGGGATGATAACGCTTTCCTCTCAGGTTGGTTGGGCAGGTGATTTTGTAAATGTCCTTCGCACAGTGGCTGGCACAAACTGGATGCCACGTGCATATTTATTTCACTTCCCTTCCCAATTTCCACAGCCCTTTATCTGAGTCACTTTTGTGACTTGGTTGGCTTTCTATCTGAATTTTATAGTCTCTCTGTCCGTGTATTTTCCTCTGTTAGGCAATGGATTCTTTCTGAGCTGAGTTTTCCACTGATTCATCTGTACATCTTTCACAGGGCCTGCCCACAGTAGGTCTCCAATCCCTATTTGTGGCACTGATGGATTAATGACACAGGAATTGCAGAAGTCTGGGTCCATCGCACCAGTCAGCAACTTCCCTGTCAGCCATTGCACCATATGCCTCAGGAGGAGCAGACAAACCTGCTGGTCCTGCTGGTGCATACGTGCTTTCCTAGATCATCACTTGCTTCAAGTATGGACTGATGGCCACTGAGCATGGAAGGAGAAGCTGTAATATCCGTGACTGAGGGTGCGAGGTAGAACCTGGGAGTCTTCTTTGAATACACGACTTCTGAAATGGGCCATGGGGGATCAGGGAAATTTTTCTAGGCAGAAAATGAGGGAGGGCATTCTAGGCAAAAGAACCAACCTGTGCAAAGTTATGCAGATGTGAAAATATAGGATGTGTAGCTAGAGGAGGAAGAGAACTGGACTTCATGAGTACCTACTACATGCAGAAGCTTTATATCTGTTACTGCATTTCATGCTCTCAGTTGTCTTGCTAGCGAAGCATTGTCCTTCTTATTTTAAGGGGAGGAAAAAAATAGGGATCAAGTCTAGTAATTTGTTCAGAGCGCAAAGCATGAAAGTGGCAGGGCTGAATCTGGGGCCCGTTCTCACACCCATGGCACATGTGAGGGGCAGGGAGCAGTGGGCTAAGGGACTGAAATTCACTGGCAATTCCCAGCACACCTTCATCAACTTCAACCCTGAGAGTGAACACACTCTTCTCTGAAACTGTACTCTCTTTCAGTTTTGAACATTTCTGATGAGTTTGAAAAGTGATCCTCAAATGTCTAGCAAGAAGTGGGTTTGGGCACATACAGAGAGAGATCTGTCTTCAGTCATAGGGTTTGTTTCATTTTGCAAGTTGTAGCCAAATTGCTTGAGCTATTTTTATACTTGGATTCCAGACAGCTTGCTGAGATTCATATTATCTGATTTGGGGTGTTTTTGTGCAAAGCTTTTTAAATTTTATCAGGTGCATTTCACTCCCCCACAGCCCAGGCTAATCGCCCCTCGTGCTGCTTCGGGAAATTGGGTTGGCAGCTTGCAGAGGCGCTGGAGACAGGCATTTCCATAGGCGTTGTTAGTCCAGGTGCACAGGGGCTCCTGATAGAGCGTCTCTGGGGATGAATTTGGGAGACCTCCTTCTATCTGATGTAATCATCTTTTAGATTCCGTGGGCTTCTGGGTTTCCGACGGGCTGGCAGGCTGAGTTGTCACGCTATTTTTCCTAAGTTGAGTGCCATCCTCGGTGTGACTTTATTAACTGGATGTGGACATTTCTTTCAATAAAGGTGTGTAAATAGATGGGTACTCAGCAAACCATGCAAAGTCAACAGAGGGGCCACCCTGTTCAGGAGCTTAGACTTTGAGGGTCACACAACCTGGACTTAGAATCCTTCCCCTCCCTTTACTAGTTGTGTGACTGTAACAGGGAAGAACAAATCTGACTCCATATTGGATACGTTTCTTTTACTTTGAATCTTTGTATTCTATTGCTTTTGCTACAAGTTAAGAATGTTGCCTATAGCCTGAAATATGCAGGACAGTTCATTTTCAAGGCTCTGACCTTTAGAGGTATAACACTTTCCCCTTCATAGAGAGAGAAAAAGTTGCAGAACAGAGAATAAAATTGGTCTTTTTGGAGGTTTACAGGAACATCATGACCTGACCTATGTGGACACCTGCGAAAACAAAGGATTCCAGGAGTTTGCAACGATCAGTAACACCCCCTCTCCCCTTTTAGTATAAAAGAAGCCTGAATTCTAACTCGGGTAAGATGGTTTTCTGGGACACTAGTTCACCAACTTCTCGCTCTCCTGGCTTTCCAAATAAAGTCACTATTCCTTGCCCCAACAAACTGTCTCTCAATTTATTGGCCTGTTGTGTGGCGAGCAGTATGAGCTTGGACTTGGTAACATGACAATGGGTGAGCATTTTAACCAGTGCACACCTTAGTCTCCTCAACTAAAATACGGTAATATTAATACCTTTCTCCTAGGGTTGTTGTGGGAATTATACAAAATGGCATTGTAAAGCTCTAAGTACACTTCCTGGCATATACCACCCCACTCCCGAACCCCTGATTGGGAAAGAAGTTAAATAACTTAAGTGATAAGTAATCGAAGTGTTACTTTTATACCAAAACAAAGACATGCTTTAGGTAGTAGATATCAAAATTTACATGACATTTTAAGATTTATGAAGGAAACCTCAAAGAAATTTGAAGCTTCCGGCAGTTCCCTTGAGCTAAGCTTGCATATCTCTAGAGGGAGACAGTTTTGTCTATTGGAGAGATTTGGTGGAAAAATTCAAGTACAGATCAGGTCCAGTCTTCCAACCACTGAAAGAAGAGTCTGATCACCAGCCATAGATGCTGTTTACACATTTAGTTGCCCTTTTCCTAGGTGGAATGTCAAAATTATCTCTGTGAATAGTTATACAATCACTTCCTTAACTCGCAGAATTACAGAGAACTCAAAGAGAGCTTTTTTTATGCCACGTGCACCTCACTCTACTGGCCACTTGCCATAATTGGTCCAGGACAGTTCTGGAAATAGGTTTTCTGCTCGGCAGGAGACACAGAGAAAATTGTTTCCACAGGGGGTGACAGTTCAAGTGCAAGGTGGCTCCTGGTAGAACTTCTTTGGGGACTAAAGTAGGACTGGAGACAATGGAATTTGCAAGATTCTGGGTGAACACGTTGGATTTTCCATAGGATTTAGAACGAGATTTTGAGATGTTAAGGGGCAGGAGACCACCAGAGGACCTCTTGGTCACACAGTGTTGAACAGACTGGCCAAATGGGGAGGCTTGGGAATCTACGTCTGAGTTCGCATCTCAGATCTGGAAGCCTTGGCCAGTCACTCAATCTTTCTGAACCTCTGTAAGGTAGGCCTAATGTTAGTAGTCACCTTGTCTGGTTGTGGTGAGGATGAAATAAGAGAAGCACGTAAAGCTCATGGCAGGGAGCTTGGCCCAGGATTAAGCCCTCAACAAAAGGTAGCTTACACCTCCCATCACTACGGCTACCACAACTAAACTAAACAATCATACATGACTGACTGTGATCTTCCACATCTGTAACGCACTGTCTATGCTTCTTTCATGATCCATGTTGCTTTCTCCCTTGAATTAGCAGGATTTGTGTCCCTGTCATATCTCCTGTAAGTCACCTTGAGCCCAGTGACCTCAGACAACTTACGGCTGTGTCCTTCCAGCATTCAGCTCAGGGCCATGTCTTGGTTCAGATCCCCAGATAAACCCCTTTTGCTGCCTATCTCCCCGCCCCCACCAAAAAACACAGAACACTTTGCAGTGATGCTTTCTTTCTCTGTCACTAGCTGTTCTCTGACTTAGTTGGAGCCTATAGACGTAATATCTGATGCTGATGCAACAAGTTATATTGCAGTCATTTGAACGTAGGAAAAATACATGTTGAAATGTTAGTGAGGAATCGACTTTAGCTCTATGTTTTCATGGAGCTGGGTTTACTTGTTTCTGGGGCATTCAGTCCTGATGCCTGAACGCTTTTACAAAGATGAAAACTACCCCTAGGCCTCCCATGAATACATAGGGTGTTATGGCCACCTTTCTGAGGCTGCTTGAGCTGTAAGATGTGCACTAGATCTGGCTGTTGCCTCAGAGTCAGCCCCCAGAAGTTTCCTTCCTGCTGACAGTGTATTGGGGACGAGCACACTGCCGGGACATCTCCACAGCCCCTCCACTACTGCAAGAGTGAGCAGTATGTGTCTTGAAGTGTGAAAAGGAGGATCCTTGACTCGCTTTTCTGGCCAGAGAGTCTCCTTTTTTCCTTCTTGGGGCCTGGCGAAGAGAAGAGGGGTTTTAATCCTGTGTTCTTTGTGTAAAGCCCTTTATTTAGAGGGAAAAAAGTCTGCATCTCAACTTTTCTCTGGAACTAGAAAGTCAGTCTCTGACGGGACAGATACAGGTTGGCATTTAGTACTCAGTGATGTGTTTGATGACCTGGTATTGTGGAAAGGACATGAATTTTAGAATTAGGCAGATCAAGATTTGGATTCCTGCTCTGCCACTGACTAGTTTATGCAAATCACTTCCTAAGCTTCACTTGCAAAATAGGGAAGATACCATCCACCTCTCAGGATTGAGAGAATTTAATGAAATCACATATTAAACTCACCTAGCAGTGCTTGCTTGGCCCCCAGTGAGTGCTAAACAAGAGTTAGTCTCTTTTGTTCCTCTTTTCCTCTGGGGAAAGGAAATAATGTGGAGACTGCACTGGATGCCGGGGTAAGGGAATTCTGATGCGGGCTCCGCCACAACTCCTGGTGCACCAGGGGATGTAGTACCTTACCTTTCTAGATGCCAGTGTTCTCATTTTAAAACAGATATTAGGGAATTTGTCCGTCTAGCGTTAGCAACCTCGATTTGACATAGACCTTCTTTAAGGACAAACTAGCAGTCTGCTAAGAAGATCCCACTTCTCCGCTACTCCACGGCCACTTGCTTTTCCCTCTGCTACACCAGCCAGATCTCAGGTGTCCAAGTAGGGTTTTCCCTCGCTGTGTATCATTAACGAATCCAAGTCATTCAGAAATCTGCTGCCTAGTTATCTCCACAGTTCAAATAATTCTTTTCAAAATGATGAAACTGGGTCTTCTGTCCTATGCAGAACAGAATTTTGATTTTACCCAATTTCTATCACAGAATCTTTTATTAATCTCTAGTTAACTATGATCTCATTCCCTCAAATCAGAGACATGTAGCACCCTCTTGCTTTGCACATTCTATGTGGACAGCATCTATACCAAGAAGTAGAATGTTTTGACAAGAACACAGGGTTTGTTTTCCAAAGCTGACTCAAAATGTTCACTTTCATGATTTGTTAGCCCTGGGACAGTGGGCAAGTCACCACCTCCTGAAACCTCTGTGTCCTCACCAGGAAGATGGGGACATAGGAAGATAACACCTTTCAGATCCATCTCTTAAGGCTACTCAGAAGATTAGAGTAACACCATATATGTAAATGGGGCTTCATGAACTATTTTTATATGTGTGAAGTCTCTTTACCCTTCTGAATCTCAGTTTCCTCATCTGGAAAAGGGGTTGGTTAAGTCATCCTCAGTGAAGATGCTTAATGTAGTAGTTGGCACAGACGGGCACTCAGAGAATGGCAGCTTTTAATAATCAGTGCTGAATCTCATGATAACCCTTGACAATTGAAATAAGATTATAATTCCATTTTACATATAAGGAGAGAAAAGTGCTGTGTAAAAGTTATTATAGTACTCATCACTACAATGAGTATTTTTTAATGTTTGGGAGCCAACCAGAGCTAGTTTATACACATTTTCTGTTCCTCTTCTTTGATATCAGTACCATGGGACTCAAAGCATGAGGTATGCTTATTAGCAATTGACAGTTTACTGAAATCAAAGAGGAATCGGCAGAGAATCTACTTCTGAGAGACGCTGTCAGCACCCACCATGGAGGATCCCTTTTACTGAGTGTGTGCTGCCCTTAGGGACTCCCGGCTGCTCTGGAGCCCAATCCTTGTCAGTGTGGTTTTGCTGCTTTCTCCATAAAAAGTAATATGTGACAAGCCTTCCGGGGGCAGGAAATAGGTTTGCACTAATGAGTTTGTGCTTCACTGATGCTTTTGCATTAAAATCATGTTAACTGTGCCCCCCTGATTATCATCTCCAAATCAATTTATTAATTAACTCATTTTGGGAAATCGCAATTTAGCCAGTGCTCTCCAGCTCATTAGCATGTTACCAGAACAGAGAAAATAGATGTCATTGAAATCCCTCCTTACATGTTTAGCTCATCAGGACACAGAGTCTTCTTCAACCCAGTTGGTTTGCTCATTCACTAATTCATTGGATAAAGAATTATTGAAAGGGTCCCATGTGCCTGACTATGCTTGGTTTGGGGAGAAAAGGTGCAAGGCACAGCCTCTGCCTCAAGACCATCAGAAGGTTGGGGGAGTAAGACTTGGGATTGGACACAAGTGCCAGGGGCCTGTTTAGGGTCCTGCAAGCTTAGACGACCCTTAAACCAGGCACTGTCTCAGGAGCAGGCATCACCTTTCAAAGTCACTTCTGATTCAATGGGAAATGGCTAAATGAGTTTTCTGTAGGGAGCTCTGAGATTATACAGCCCAATCTCCATCTTTATAATAATGAAAATATTAGTAACAATAAGAGATAACAGGACTTCCCTGGTGGCACAGTGGTTGAGAATCGCCTGCCAATGCAGGGGACACGGATTCGAGCCCTGGTCCGGGAAGATCCCACATGCCACAGAGCAACTAAGCCCGTGTGCCACAGCTCCTGAGCCTGTGCTTTAGAGCCCGCAAGCTACAACTACTGAGCTCGGGTGCCACAACTACTGAAGCCCATGTGCTTACAGCCGGTGCTCTGCAACAAGGGAAGCCACCGCAATGAGAAGCCCGCGAACTGCAACGGAGAGTAGCCTCCGCTCGCCGCAACTAGAGAAAGCCCACGCGCAGCGACAAAGACCCAACACAGCCAAAAATAAATAAATAAAATAAATTTATATTAAAAAAGAGATAACATTAATGGATTGATTACTGTGTACTAGGCACCGTCCTAAGTATTTTCTATGCAATCACTCAATGATAATGACTTAATAACTCATTTAATCAATGATAATAATTGAGTTAGAAATTCATCTAGTCTTTACTAGAATCCTATAAGGTAGGCACTAATAGTCTCACCATTTACAGATAAGGAAACTGAGGCAGGTTACACAGACTTGAACCCAGGCAGTTCAGCTCCAGACTCACATAAGGAAATAAGAACCACGCCAGGAGGTAACTGGCCCCAGGTCACCTAGTGAATAGTGAGAACAGAACTTGGGCCTTCCCTGTGGCCAAACTGACATTCTTTGCCCTGTTATTTGCCCTGCTATTTGCTTCCAGAAATTCCAACCTCTGGATCAGGCCACTGTCTCCTGAAGGTTCCCTGTAAGATATAATACAGACTCTGTGTGTCTTGAGGTTAGGGTCCAGGTCTCAATTTGACTATCTCTAGCGTCTGGCATACAATACTCACACAATTTATATTTATGGATTGGTTCTATGAATGTGTACATATTTAGGATTTAGTCATTTGGTAACACAAAGATCTGATCCCAGAGAAGCTGCAACGTTCCAGCTGCGTAAGTGGGAATTCTTTCTAAGCCTCAGTTTTCTCATCTGCAAAATAAACCTGAAAATAACTTCCAAGGGGCATTGTGAGGTTAAATGAAATGAGATTGAAAGTGTCTCATGACAGGTGCATCAGAGACTTAGTCTCCATAGGCAGAGCCATGACTGATGCATATCCTGTGGTCCCAGCGAGGAGCCACTCCATAATGGTCAGGCGGTGTTGAAAGAGTGCACAGAGCTGAGCATTTCCTTTCATTTCTGGCGTCCCTGCTCTGGGTCCCAAATTTTCACACTCTGTTTCAATTCTCCTGCACCACCTCGTCTCACCATATATACAATCATCTTACACTTCCCCTTCTTCTCTGTTTCTCCCAGTCCTGCTAATAATTCATATTCCACACCCATTTCCTCCATAAAACCCCTGCCTCTACTTAGAATTTCTTCTCTCTTTTTCAGGCATTTTTTTTTTTTTTTTTGAGGGCAGGACCTCTGTCATTCATCACTTTATTCTCAATGGCTCATACATTACTCAGGACCAAATAATGATGATAACAATGATGGTAATGATAATAATACGATCATAGTAGCTGTCATTTATTGAGCACTCACTCAAGACACTGTGCAAAGCATTCGACATGATTCATTTCATGTACAGCCACGAGGTGGTGAATTACCATTCCCATTTTACAGAGGGTAAACGTTAATGAATTAGTAGGACTCAGACCTCCAAAGTCATAATAGTCACCCAACTAAATATTAACTGGACTAACTTGGAGGGGAGGGGGAAGGATGAAGCAGATCGAACTCTTCCTTCTGCTCTCTCCGTCTGTGTGTGTATGCTTTCTTTCTTTTTTTCGCCTTGAGCATCAAGAAAAAAGAATCCTAGTTCCTAGAGCTCCCAGGCAGGCATGCGCATTAAAATGAGCCGAGGTGCCATGATACCCATCAGGCCTTTGGGGGCTGATGAAATGAGGATTTTTCTGTGAGGCTCCCGTTTCCCTTCTTGGAGAAATTTGTGACTCAGCAGCATCCCCTCTTCCCTCAGATGCAGGTGGTACCTGGACTCCGATCCCGTCCCCCACAGCAATCATGGAAACCCAGCTGAGTTGTAAATTAATATGCAGTTATGATCTTGGCAAGTGCTCCAAGGAAACCCAAAAAGGGCTTAACTGTGTGGCTCTTTCCCTGGTGCTCATCCCCAGACAAATGGGACGAAACACTTCTGATGAGCTCCGGCCTCAGACAGCACAGGGGAGGGTGTTGTGACCTCTGGGGGTGAAGGGTGCTGCCATCTGAGGTGTAGTGATGGGAATTCAACCTGACAAGTGTTTGCTAAGCTTCAGGCGAAATCCACACCTTTAAGGAACTCACAACTAGAGGAAGAGACAGGAAAAAAACTACAATACGAAACAACAAACTGGACTGCAACTAGAATCAAATGTCCTAAGTCTTCCCAAGCAGGATTCTTTGGAACCCTGTCAAAGGCTGGGGGTTCAGCCTATGTGGGAGAAGGTGGAGAAAGGCGGCCCAGCGTTAGTGCCCCACAGCGTTAGCTTGAGCTGTGCGATGCACACGTCAAGGTCAAGACCCAGGATTGAGATTGTAGGGAGGCATCCTTAGACTCCACCCCAATAATCAGTATTCTCATGAATCTCCTACTTCCCACCATACACAACAATAATGTCCAGATGCATTAACGATTTAAATGAAAAAAGGAAGGAAGTGAGCAGAGTATTTGTATAACCTTGGAGTTAGGGGAACCTTCCTCAACAAGACAGGAAATTTAGAAGCCTAAAAGGAAAAAGTAAGTATATTTGAATATATAAGCAGTGAAAATGTGTGCACGTCAAGACACCATAAACAAAGGCCAAACCCTGCACCACGCTTCCCGCCCCCAAACCCCAAACAACAGTCTGCAAAAGTATTTGCAAAGCATATGAAATAAGGATATCGGGTCCTAGGTTAATGTGTCTGTAGACAAAGTGCCTTTACAAGTTGACAGAAGAAAGCCAGGCAACTTAATTTTTAAAAATGGGCACAAATTATACACAGCAATTAATGGGAGAGAACATCTAAATGGCCAATAAGCATGTGAAAGATGCTCAGTCTGGCTAGTAGCCAGAGAAATGGAAATTAAAGCCACCGTGAGATGCCACTTTTCACCATCTAGACTGGCAAACACCACAGATGGCAAAAATACCTATTTACACAGAGGATGTGGGGCAGCAGCAGGTCTCAGGCATGGCTGGTGGGAGTATGATTTAGTGATGGTTTTGGAAAGTTACCTGACAATATCTTTTAAAATTAATATCACACAAACCGTTTGACCCCAGATTTAGAAATCCATCCTACACCTAAAAATATTGGTATGTAAGGATTTACTGTTAACAAATTTTTTTTTTTGCAGCAAACAACATAAAATATTACCAAAGAGACCTGGAAACAATACGGATGCCCATTAATGTGAAAATTGTGAGTAAATAGTAGTACATGTATACTACGGAATATTACACAGTTATGCTCTACGAGTTCATTGTGTATCTTTGTATAAATTTTGACTTGGGGCGCTCTCACATGGTACTGCTGAATGAGAAAAGCAAGCGTAATGTATATGTTATAATTTTGAGGGTAAAAACAAATGACAACAACACTATTTGTACACATATGTATATTTTTATGGCTATGAAGAAAGGTGTGGAAAAGGGAGTGGAGTGGGCGATGAATATTAGATTTTCACTTTTTCATCGTTAGTTGGAATGCACATAAATTGCTTTCATAATTTAAAAAACCTGAAATAATGGGAATACAGAATGAGAACGAATGAATAAATTATAATAGTTAGCAAACAGACCCAGGGGATGGGCTGGCCACTCAGGAAGACAGCTGGAAGAGACTGGTGGACTGCAAGTCAGGATTCCCGCTCTGGTTGGGGGATTTAGTTGAAGACACCTGAATGCCCCTCTAGCTTGAAGAAAACTTGGTTAGGTTAGAGGCAAACCAGGACAGTGCATAGGCACAGCAAAGTGATGAAGGGAAGACTTCTGAAGCGGAAGTGGCTCAGGCAGAGGCCATGCCACAATGGGGGCACGAGGGTGAGGCTCCAGGCTCCCATCTTTGATGAGCAGGTGGTGACTGGGGCCTGTAAGGAAGCAGCTTTGGACAGTCTGTAAGAGCCCTTGGATGGCAGGAATTGTAGCGGGGAGGAGTATAACCCACCGAGTCCGCAAGCTCTGGGCTGAAAGGTCAGTGAGAGATGGTAGCCAGGCGGAGGGAAGGTTTAAGCTTGGACACACCTGAGCTCATTCAGAGAAAGGGTGTTGATGTGAGCCGGTAATCTACTCATTGAGGTGTGCTAAGAGGCTGGGGGTGGGGTACTGTGCACACTAAGAGAGTGTCCGAGTCTGGCTTGGGGGCAGAGCACTTGATCTCTGAAACAAGACGGCAGGAAAGGGAAGAAAGGAAGGACTTTGTGTTGGATGGTTATCACCTCTGGAGACAGGCAGATCGTGATTCACAATCCAGGGGACTAGGTCTGTGGTCCTTTCTGTCTAAGCCTTAGTTACACTTATTAAATGGAGGCACTTAATGCCCACTCCTCAGGCTTGTTGTAGATATTCGGAAAAAATGCACGTCATGACTGGCCCATAGTTGGCACTGAATACATGACAACTGCTCCTACTGCATAAGAGGCAGCATAGATAGTATGGAGGGGAGGAGGCGGAACTGGGAGTCAGACGGGCAGGGGCCAGGATCCAGGCTTGGACGCTTGCTAGCTGGTGACCCTGCAGATGCTAAGGGAGGCTGGTCTCCTCATCTGTGATGGGAGCTCTGCATGTCAGGTTGTTGTGAGGTTCAGAGAGAATGTTTGGCGAGTAACACGCATGGAACAAAGAAGGTGCTTAACACACAGAAGCTGCTATTGTTTGTTTTTCGCATCATCCGTCTCATGGCAGGTGAGGTCATGGGGTGATGGTCTTTGCAGCCCATTAGGAACACTCTGAGAAATTCACAAACAGTTTTCCCAGTGGCAGAGAGGCCCTGCTCTGTGAACATGATGCGCTCTAGCCGGTCTCGGCTTCCTGGACATGGGAGTGGGCAAGGAGACAGAAGATGGGGACCGAGAGGAGTAAGGAGAGGGTGAGGCTGGCTGCCCCCTTTGATCACCACCCCCTACTCTTTCTTGTAACTACACTTCTTTGTGAGCATTTCTCTTTTATTTATTTATTTATTTTAACATCTTTATTGGAGTATAATTGCTTTACAATGGTGTGTTAGTTTCTGCTTTAAAACAAAGTGAATCAGCTATACATATACATATATCCTCTTATCTCCTCCCTCTTGCGTCTCCCTCCCACCCTCCCTATCCCACCCCTCTAGGTGGTCACAAAGCACCAAGCTGATCTCCCTGTGCTATGCGGCTGCTTCCCACTAGCTATCTATTTTACATTTGGTAGTATATATAAGTCCATGCCACTCTCTCACTTCGTCCCAGCTTACCCTTCCCCCTCCCTGTGTCCTCAAGTCCATTCTCTACGTCTGCGTCTTTATTCCTGTCCTGCCCCTAGGTTCTTCAGAACCATTTTTCTTTTTTTTTTAGATTCCATATATATGTGTTAACATACAGTATTTATTTTTCTCTTTCTGACTTACTTCACTCTGTATGACAGTCTCTAGGTCCATCCACCTCGCTACAAATAACTCAATTTCGTTTCTTTTTATGGCTGAGTAATATTCCATTGTATATATGTGCCACATCTTCTTTATCCATTCATCTGTCAGTGGACACCTAGGTTGCTTCCATATCCTGGCTATTGTAAGTAGAGCTGCAGTGAACATTGCGGTACATGACTCTTTTTGAATTATGGTTTTCTCAGGGCATATGCCCAGGAGGGAGATTGCTGGGTCATATGGTGGTTCTATTTTTAGTTTTTTAAGGAACCTTCGTGAGCATTTTTGACGTATAAAGATTTCTTTGCATCTGTGTGGTATTATAGGGAACCAGCAGGAGACAGGGGTCCAGGTGGACCTGCAATTTGCTCAGTTGATCGCTTGCTTGCTGGATGATAATGAGCAAGGGGTTTTACGAGCTTCAGACTCCTGTCTGTAAGATGTCTAATGATTCGCACTTCGAGACTACAGAAGCGTGAGCTGATACCGAGCCGGGCGCAGGGTAGATGTTCAGTAACTATAAAGTTTGCTTCTCTTGGCTGCTAATGAGGGCCACTGTCTCATTCATCGCTGATGCTTCACAGACAAGCATGAGTCCTGACCCAAAGAAGGTACTTACACAACAATTCACAAGTCAACGAATCAATGAGTGAGCAAATGAACTACTGAAGCCTTCTGGGAACAATGTCAAAATGGATAATCCCTGCAGGTATTGGTCCACTGTAACACAGCCGTGTGCTTCTGGTCTCAGGAAGTATGGTAGCTAAGAGAACTTGCTTCCTGCTATCAGAGGCAGTGATAAATAGTAGATTACTTTACGGCCAGCAGTAATTAGACAAGAGGGTCATGGGAGTCTCTCAGCTCTCAGGGAACATTTATGGGGCTCAGAGGGCAGCCATCTCCTGCCGCCCTTGCATCTGTGCTGATGCCTGTAATTGTGGGCCTCACGGACCCTGTGCTGGGGGAGAAGGCCAGGGTAGGGCTGGCCGTCACTGCCTACCGCAGCACATCCTAGGCCCGCCAGATCATTCGAGCAGGGTCTCGACTTCCCAGACAAGTAAGTAGGATTTATTAGCTGTATGAGCTTTGCCAGGTCCATCCCCTTTCTGGTTCTCTCTTCAAAAAAATGGGAAGTTTGGGCTTCCCTGGTGGCACAGTGGTTGGGAGTCCGCCTGCCGATGCAGGGGACAAGGGTTCGTGTCCCGGTCCGGGAGGATCCCACATGCCGCAGAGTGGCTGGGCCCGTGAGCCATGGCCGCTGGGCCTGTGCGTCCGGAGCCTGTGCTCCGCGGCGGGAGAGGCCACAGCGGTGAGAAGCCCACGTACCGCAAAAAAAAAAAAAAAGGGGGGAAGTTTACCTTAAATGACATTTAAGGCTCTTCCCACTTTGAAATCCCATGTCTGTATTGATCTTTTTGAAGGAAGTATAATATTTAGCTTGATTTGGGGTCAGGAATACCCCCGAGAGACAGTGCCTGTGCAGGTTTTCTGGAAGTCCCTTCTGGAGCCCTCAGATGCTTATGGATGCTGTACTTACTGTAACAAGCTCAGCTGGTGATTAAGATTACATAGAGCAGAACTACTTCTAAAAGGAACCCCGGTGGTCTTCTAGTCTAGAGCTTATGATGTTTTACTGGCCAAGTTGGGCCATGGAAGGGTTTTGTTTGGCTGCCCTCATTCTTAAATGTTTTAAAATCCCTTATTATCTTAACACACTTCCTGATTTATTAATTCTTTTTTTTTTTTTTTTGCGGTACGCGGGCCTCTCACTGCTGTGGCCTCTCCCGTTGCGGAGCACAGGCTGCGGACGCGCAGGCTCAGCGGCCATGGCTCACGGGCCCAGCCACTCCGTGGCATGTGGGATCTTCCCGGACCGGGGCACGAACCTGTGTCCCCTGCATCGGCAGGCGGACTCTCAACCACTGTGCCACCAGGGAAGCCCCCTGATTTACTAATTCTTATCGCCAATCTGCTCCTCAAGGCCTTCGAGTCTGTGACTCTTGAAAGAAAAGTCTTTTAATTTTACACACAAGTTATCAACTAAGAAGGAGGGAAGGTAACTTCAACAAGGGGCTTCAACAAGAACTTCTGACTCGACCCCAGGCTTTTTCTTCCACAGCGATCTAGAGATACAGCTCAAGTACGTATGTGACAGGGATGGGCAGGCCTTTGACATAAGCTACCCTGGGGGGTGTCTGATAGTAGAGTTCTCCTTGAAGTAGATTTTAATGGGAAGAACAGAGACTTAGAACAAACAACATGTCTCAGATGGTACTGGCCTCAGTTTCCTCCTCTATAAAAACGGATGCTCCTAATCTGCTCTCTACTTTGAAGAGTTTTGAGGGCTTTAAGTAAAACAGTGCCTGGACAGGAGCCTCAAGGTACTCAGGATTGAGGGACATCTTCCCTGGAACTGCCTGAATATGGCCAATGGGTTGACTGGATCTTACTGTTCTAATCTCCCAAATTGAAATCATTACACGCATTCTTGCTTCCAGGATGGTGCAAAGGTGGAGAATATGGGCGATTTATAGGAAGATGCACAAGAACACTTTGAGCTCTCTACCAAGAGAGACTTGGGAATATCAAGGCAAAAGCCCTCACGGCAACCTCAATACCCACCCTCCCTCCTTGTGGCACCCGTGCCTGAGACAGTCTCCTGCTAGGATGGACCATGGGCTTGACTCAATTTCCCTGCATTTGCATACTGCAAAAAAACATTTATTTTCACAGTCCTACCCTCTCTAGGCTGAGAAGCATTTTCTTTTCCTGAAAAGAGCCATTGCAGATGCATCACCATACTGACAACACATTCTCTCACCCAACAGATTGGAGTGATCATTTAAAAGCTCTGAGTGAAAGCTCAGGCTTCTGATTGATCCAATCATATTGTCTCATTCCCATTTTAAGCAACCTGTTCTTTAAATTGCATATAAAAATACAGTCCATGCAATATTAATACACTAATGAATAATACACTAACAATTTGAAGCGTGCCAACACACCCAAGGATTTTTCATCTCCTGTATGTTTCAGCAGAGATACTTAGTATATACGGAGTAACTGTTAGGATGATGAAAATGATAATAACCATGAAATAAATATAGAGGAATTTTATCTGGTGGGGAAAAACATGAAAGGCAATTCTCAATTAGAAGTGAGAAATGGACGCCTATGATCCAGGGATGGGTCTCTGCTTTTGGTGTATCACAGGCAAGGGCAGCTGCAGCTGTGTGGGAGTATATGTATAACACAACCTCACGTGTCTAGTGCTGTCAGAGGAGGTGGTATCGCACAAAAATGGAATTTCTTGACATCATAAGTAAAATGGTGAGAGGCAGAGGACAGGGACTTTGGGGACAGCTGGCCCTGGATACAAGTGCTGGGTCAGTCACTTAATTGCCCTGTGAACTGTTTCAGGCTTCTATTTTCCATCAGGAAAACAGGATAATGATTACCCTACAGGATTACGGAGAGGATGAAAGCATCATGTATATGAAGATGTCCGGATCAGGGCTGGAGACCTGAGAGGTGTTCAGCAAACTGTTTCCTTCCCCAAAGGCCGGTGGATGGTACCTGCAGAGGCTCCACAAACCTTAGTTCCCTTTCACTTACACCTGAAGCCTGAAAAATCCAGAGACTTTTTTCTTCTTATCTGTGAGTTTGAGAGTACATCTCAGACTATGGGGGTTTGGGGATCTCTGATCTCTAAATAGAGAGGTGTTACAGCACAACTACATCCAAATATGGATACAAAAGCATGGAAGGTGTGCCAAACGCTCTACCAGGAAGCGACCCTGTCGACAAGCATTACAAACCTTTTTTGAAGCAGGAAGTAGATTTTAAAAATCCATGATTTGGAGGAAACAATTTTAAATGGGATTTATTTTTTGAGGAGTTGTGGATTTTTTTCTCAAAAAAAAAAATAAGTGCATTCATTCATTCATTCTTTACTGAGTGTTGACAGTGGGCTAGTCACCATGCAATAAACATCTAATCCAAGGAGGATGACAGACCCATAAACTAGCTGACTACTTAAACATAGTTAAAAGCTAGAATAGAGGATAGAATGACTGGTGAATTCTGACACCTGTGCTGAGGGACTCTTGGGAGGAAGTGGTATTTAAGGTAAAGAAGGTTGGGAGTGCGTTGGGGCTCCTGGCATAGAGTTAAACTGAGAAACACATAGGGTCCTCCAAAGACTTTGGAGAAGGGTAAGGGTCGTAAGGTGGTGTCAGGGTAGAGGACGTGATGTGCTGTGTGCACATATATGTATGAGGGTGCTGGTTGGGTATGATGCTAACACTAGTCTTCTATTAGTCATTGGCTGCCCAGTGTGTTCCAAAGCACTTTGCAAATCAGTCGCCCATGTTGTCTCATTTGGGCAACATAAGTACCCTGCAGGCTATGCAAGGTTGTCCCCATCTTGCCTTTGAAGAAACTGAGATTCAGAAAGGTAACGACTAGGCAGTGCTGTACTTGGAATTCCATTCCGTCTTCCTGGTTCAAAGGCTGTGTTTGAGCTCTACTGAATTCCAAGGCACTGTTTTAGAGAGGTTGCAGAAGAGGATAAAACAAGATCTTGCACCCAAGAAAACAGTTGTGAGAGGAAGACTTAGATGTGAACAGAAATTTTAAGATGCAATCCGTTTCAACCTGGAGGCAGGTGAGCTGCCAAGTTCATGGCTGGGGTGAAGTTTAACAGAGAAGGGGCTTTTTGAATGAGGTCTTGAAATAGGGTTAAGGCTTTAGCAAACTCAGAAAAGGAAAGGGCACACAGTCAAGGGGAACAACAGAGACTGGGAAGCACACATCTAATTCTGGTTCAGAAACAAATCAAGAGGAAGACAGGGCTTCCCTGGTGGCACCGTGGTTGAGGGTCCGCCTGCCGATGCAGGGGACACGGGTTCGTGCCCCCGGTCCGGGAGGATCCCACATGCCGCACAGCGGCTGGGCCCGTGAGCCATGGCCGCTGAGCCTGCGCGTCCGGAGCCTGTGCTCCACGTACCGTTAAAAAAAAAAAAAAAAAAAAAAAAAAGAGGAAGACAATGTGAGTAGGGAACAGGAGTAGAAGAGACTGGAAAGACCTTTTAAACGTGGCTCCAGGACATCAGGAATTTTTTTGCCACTTCCTTTTTTGACTAAATGTGACACCTTAGTTAGGCAAGGCGTTTGACCTTCTTTATTTAATCTTTTTTTCCTCAAATGTCAAGAATGGTCTTAAGAACTGTCATGAGGTTAAGTCTGACTCTATGAAAAAAGCAATCAGAAGTCACTGATGGGAAGGCATGCTGTCAGACTGGGGAGTTATACTGTAATGAATCATAGCAGCGTGGCCCAGGGCAGTAGGTCACCATGGCAGGGAGAGGGGAGTGAACTAGACTCTCACATACCTACCAGAGACACTTCTGCATCAGGCAGCAGACACCTAGCCCAGTCCTGAAACTCACCTCACAACGACCAAAACTGTCACTGTTTAAGCCTTTAGCAATCTAGGGAAAGTTCTGGGCCCTACGGCATTAATAGACCACTTTTTGACCAAACAATTAAAACGTGGATATGCCACTATTTGTGCTCTGTGATTCAGGTAATGCTGTTTTGCCTCCCTAGATCTCAGTTTGCCTATCTGTAAAATGAGGGAGGAGGAGATGTTCCCTAAGGTTATCTACAGATATAACGGCTTGTGACAATGGAAAACGACAATTCATCCAGGGTTACCTGTGCATGGTCAATATTTCTCAACATATTGTTCCATGGATGCCAGTATGTATCAAGCAAAAGTCAGAATGAAACAAATAAAAGCAGACAAAGGAAATATTAAGGAGGAGGGATTCTGTGGTCAAATTGGGTTAAACAAAATTAGACAGGGCTCTTTACTGTCTAACTTATTTATCTACATATTTAAAACTTATTTGGCTACATAATCATTTTCTCCCAGAGCGAGTGTACAGCAGATCATACTTGATGAGATAATACACTAGGCTTGACCTAATGAATTCAAACCCTTGGTAAGTCTTCCTGAGGTTCAGGACCAAGCATGATGCAGTAGAGAGGCCCTGGACTGGGTGTCTGGGCCCCAGGGGGACCCATGTTTTAAGTCTAGTTCTGTCCTCCTTCCTGTTGTGTAACCCTGGGAAAGTCCTTGCCTCTCCTTCTCTATAATTAAAATGAACAGGATGAAATGATCTCTGAGGCCTCTTCTAGTTCTAATATTTTATGAATACATAGTTTTCTGTGGCTTATTCATTCATTCTTTCATTCACTCAGCAAACATGTGTAGAGCACAGGATGCGTGCTCGCGACTGGAGATAAAGATCAAAAAATACATCCACTATCTGTCCCGGAGGAAGTTCCAGACCAGTGCGGGAGAGTGACCCATGCCCAGGCAGTAGGAGTCCAGAGTGATCAGTGTTTGTGTCCAAGGGTGGCTCAGAGATAGCATCTCACCAGCCTGGGGGGACGGGATGGTTAGAAAAGGCTTAGTGGAGGCAATGTCACTTGAAGGATGAATAGGAATTAACCTGGTGGTGGAAGGAGCTCTGCATGAAGGGACATTGTGGATAAAGGGATGGAGGGAAGAACGAAGGCAACATATTTTGGGAACAACAAGAGCAACGTCATCAACAATAAAAGCAACAATAACAACAACAGCAATAGCAGGTGTGATATTTCAAGCAAATATTAAGTGTCAGGCGAGAGCTAAATGCTTTGCACTCAGTAGCCTCCAATTCCCACAACCCTACAAGTAGATATTATCCCGATTTTACAGTTGAGGCAATAACACGCAATTCGTTTTGCTTTGTGGGGATTTTTTTCCCCCCAATACAGTTAACTTTCAGCGAATCGCAACCGATCCATCCACTTCATCTATTACTCACGTCACTTTCAGTTCAAGACTGATCTTTTCCTTTCATTTAAGTTACTTCTGGCTGCTTCTTACCAACTCTAGTGAGGACACAACGCATAAACCCCTTTCAATGTTAGCTTAGGCAAAACAGTAAGATGCACAGGGATCGTGATGCGTTTTCAAACCCAAAATAAATGATCTGCAGATTTTTCAAGCAACAGCTCTCCCTTCCATTGGGGTGGATCACTGTGATGAGGGCTTAGTTAATTCAGTTGTCCTTCCTGAAGGAAAGGCTTGGACATTTTTTATATTAATGCATTCATTCATCAATCACTTACTGAAAACCTATCCCATGCCAGACAGTAAATAAGATACTCTGGGGATTACCTCAAATCCCCCATAATTCAGTGCAGGTGGTACATTTTCCAGGAAGTCTTTCTGGCTCCACCTTCTCACCCCCCACCCCTGCAAAAAGCTGGGTCAAGAGACTCTGTGCTCCCGAACTGCCCTGGACCTTGCTTCACCGTAATACTGGACAACTGTCTATTTGCTTATTTGTAATTTTTGGTTTGGTGTCTAGTTTATCGTCTACGAGGGTGGGGATGGTGTGTGTTAGATTAACTGCTGTATCTCCAAAGCCTAGCACATGGCCTGGCTGCATTGTAAGTGTTCAACAAGTAGTAGTTGACCGAATGCATGGCCTTTCAGCTCTAGCAATACTGAGACTATGTCTAATGTTTTAAAAATCCCAAGTGCTTACAAAGCTGTGTGGAAATAGTAGGGGCTCCTTAGATATTTGTTGAATAAAGTGAATGAGTACAAGGTGAGAGCTATGCTCTCTATCCCAAGGAGATTATTATCTAGCAAGGGAGACAGATTACATGTTGTTGACCAGCATCCATCTTGTCTGTGAAGCAAGAGGACCCCATCCTTCCCTACTTGCGGGCCAAGTTGTTTGGATGGGGATCCACCCCTGGCTACGGAGAGAGAGAGCTCAGTCCAGAAATTGATTCATGGAGAAAATATGAGCCCTAAGTCTTGGTGGGGAGAGTGCTGGAGGGGACCCTGGCTTGCACTGCCGTTGGAAGTAAGGATATGAGACTTGGAGCTTCTGCTACTATGAGGGAGGCAGGCTGAGAGTGGAGCCAACCCAGAGGAAGGACAGCCAAGAAATTGCCCTCAGCTGAGCTCAGGGCCAGCATCGTTCCCTTTACTGCTGACAGTGGTGTGAGTTGGAGTTATCAGTCATTTGTAACAGATTTCCAACTGATAGAGGCACGGGCCCATGACGCTATAAAGAAGGAAGATTCTCGAGAGATGCGGAGAGAATTCAGGATAGTGATCACCTCAGCGAAGAGCTCAGGAAGCAGGTGGAAATGCTCACCTCGTGCCATCAATGCAAGCGATCACTTTGAGCACTCAGGTCAGACTCAGTTGGAGATGTTTGCATCAGGCCTTGAGAGATAAAGTGGATTTGTCCATCAAGTAGGTGAAGCGATTCCAGAAGAGGACACAACAGGAGCAACGTTATGAGCCCAGAGTATAAGGAATAATTGGGGGTAAATATCTGGGTGGATCCTGAGATCCATCATAGGCAGGGGCAGGGGAGAAGCGAGGACAGGTGACCAGGAGCTGGCTCACAAAGCCCTTGAATGGCAGGCACTGCAGACGAGCTCTGCAGCAAATCTGAATTTCTCTTCCTGGGGAGTATGGCGTAAAGTGGTACTGCCCTATGGAATGCCCATGGCTTGTCTGCCAGGACCCACAGAGAATCCCCTGAGTCCAGCCCAGACTTTGGGGATCAGAAACAGAGCCCAATCTGCCTCTGCTTTATGACAGATACATTTCCCTATCTCCTTCTTGATCTCAAGTGCAGATTTCTGACTGCCTATTTGTTAGGACTGGGAGGGAAGAAGAGAACAGCCAGGTACCCATGAAAAGGCCCTTTTGAAGCCACAGATCTCAAGATGAAAACTGCATCCTAAAGATATATTGACTGACAATGGGAATGAACCAAAGGAAAGGAGACGAGGAAATAATGAGAAAAATAGTGCTGTGAAGATCCTCTTCACTTGTCAGGGCTGGAAAGGAGGAATGGGGCCTTGGAAAGTAATACTTCCAAACTGGCAACTGGGCACATCTCTGGAATTCCACTCCTATCTGAGGCAGAGGATGGGTTTTCATCTCCTCCCTACTCTGCTGCCTGGACCAAAGTGGGTGTTTCAGGCTGTTTCTACTCAGCTCAGATTCAGTAAGAATTTAGGCAAAACGAGCCTTCTCTGGAAGGTCAGCTCCACAAGCGTGCAGTCTCGTGGGCCCCATGCTTAGACGGACCCCAAGCTCGGTTTAATGTTCTGATGGTACCCTCTTGAAATTCTTAGTACTTTTTGAACAGAAGGCCCTGCATTTTCATGCTGCACTGGACCTTGCACATTGTGTAGCTTACTTTGCTTCTATTTCTCTGAGAACACAGGAAAAAGTCAGAGGTCACTCATTCGGATCCTCTCCTTTGGCCATCCTGGGTGGCAGGAACCTGCTTTCCCTGGGAGGTCTTACATACGCCAGCACCTGCCCTTCCCTTTTCCTTTTCTCTATTCTCCCTCCCTTAGAAAGTGCAAGTTCCACCTCAGTGAGTCTAAATCCTCCCCACCTCTCAGGAGCAGGTAGAAACGATACTTCCTCCACCATGTTTTCTCTGATTTCTCTTTTAGATGCGTTTCCTCTTTCTTTGTCACCTTACGTTGAACTTTTGTCACTTTTCTGTTGTATTATGGTTACTTTTGCCATGTGAGATGAAGTCAGCATAAGCTTTTTTTATTTTATTTTTTTTATTATTTTTTTTGCGGTATGCGGGCCTCTCACTGTTGTGGCCTCTCCCGCTGCGGAGCACAGGCTCTGGACACGCAGGCCCAGTGGCCATGGCCCACGGGCCCAGCCGCTCTGCGGTACGTGGGATCCTCCTGGACCGGGGCACGAACCCACGTCCCCTGCATCAGCAGGCGGACTCCCAACCACTGCGCCACCAGGGAAGCCCCCAGCATAAGCTTTTAGAGGGAAAGTCCTGGTTGCAAATAAGCGACCCAGGACATCACAAACTCTCTTTGAGTCTCAGCATCTTCAGTGGTAAAATGGGAGGCAGAACGGGGCTTTGTTCAGGGTAACAATACGTGATTGACACACAAATAGAGGGCTGCATCTCTGGCTTGACCAGGACAGTCCTGGTCTACGCCAGTCACCCAGATGTAAATATTAATAGTGCCCCCTTTAGCCACAAATTGTCCTGGTTTAGATGACGAAGTTCGATGGCTCCCTTGTTGCACATTTAAAAGTGCCCAGCTAGGCATCTGACATATTACATAAAGATGCTCAATACAAGTTTGCTGAATAAGAAGCTTAAATAAATGTTCCCTTCCCTCTGCTGTGTGTGTGTTAACATTTCTGTATCTCTACCAAACTTTACAGATTTATAACTAACGATAAACTATGCAGAAACTCAAACAAAACAACTCAAAACACCACATGATGGAAAAAATGACAATAGCAGCGCTTTTATCGTGCTTCTGACTTTCCAAGTATGTGGCAAAGGGGTCCTGCTGACCTTTTATCTCCATTCCAGCGGCCCATGTGTTTGTCAGTCAGGGGCCCAGTGGCAGGGGGACTGTGACTGATTTTATTTTATATTTACGCTGAATAAATTGATGCTAATGCAGACCACACTCCTCCATCTCCCTTGGGGAAGTCTGGAGACTGGGAAGGGAGCCCCTCTTTGTGCAACTCTGAGCTATTTAGTGAGTATCTGCTGTGTGTCCAGTGCCGAGACCAGCCCTTTATACCGGCTACAGTGAGGTCCGTGTCCCCTTACAAGTGCTTCTGGGGTAACTGGCTTCATGGAATTTTGCTTCAGCAGGTACATTTCCCTCTCCTGCCATCCAGGGAACATCTGACCTGTGGAGCTGGTTGGCATGACCTGCCCAACTCTCTGGCCAGACCCCTCGAAAGACCCTGTTATAAGAGAAATGTACCAGGAAACGGAAAGCAGGGCATTCTGATCTTGTTTTCTGGGCCTGAACACTTTGCCTTTGCTGCTTTTTTGTTTTGTTTTACTTTTTTAATTTATATTTTTAAAATAAAATTTGTATATATTTAAGGTATACAACACGATGATTTGATATACGTATACATACTGAAATCAATACTACAGTCAAGCCAATTAATATATCTATTTCATCACATAGTTTTATATATATTTTTTTGCTTCTTTTGTGGGGAGAGCACTTGTTATCTACTCCCTTAGCAAGTTTCCAGTATTCAGTACAGTATTATTAACTATAGTCATTATGCTGTACATTAGATCTCTAGACATATTCATCATATGGAACTCCAACGTTGTACCCTTTGACCAACATCTCCCCATTTCCCCCAGCACCCCACCCCTGGTAACCACCATTCAGCTCTCTTCTATGTATGTGCCTTTTTTAGATTCCACACATAAGTGAGATCATGCGGTTATTTTTTTTCTGTGTTTGCCTCGTTTCACTTAGCGTAATGTCCTCCAGGTTCATCCGTGTTGTCGCAAATGGTAGGATTTCCTTCTTTTTTAAGGCTGTGTATGTATATATACCACAATTTTTTTATCCATTCAGCTGTCCATGGGCACTTAGGTTGTTTCCAAGTCTTGTCTATTGTGAATAGTGCTGCAGTGAACATGGGAGTACAGATATCTCTTTGGGGGTATTCATTTCATTTCCTTTGTGCATATATATATCCAGAAGAGGGATTGCTGGATCATACATTAGTTCTATTTTTAGTTTCTTGAGGTGTTTTCCATATTGGCTGAACCAATTTACATTCCCACCAGCAGTGTACAAGGGTTTCCTTTTCTCCACATCCTTGCTAATACTTGTTACATTTTATCTTTTTGGTAATAGCCATCCTACTAGCTGTGAGTGATATTTTATTGTGGTTTTGATTTGCATTTCCCTGATGATCAGTGACGTTGAACACCTTCTCATGTACCTGTTGGCCATTTGCATATCTTCTTTGGAAAAATGTCTATTTAGGTACTTTGTCCACTTTTAAAACTGAGTTGTTTGATTTTATGATATTGAGATGTATGAGCTCCTTGGATGTTAACCCGTTATCAGATTCATGGTTGACAGATATTTTCTCCCAACCCGTAGGCTGCTTTTTCATTTTGTTGAGTGTTTTCTTTGCTGTACAGAAGCTTTTTAGTTTGACGTATTACCACTTATTTATCTTTGCTTTTGTTGCCTAAGCTTTTGGTGCCATATCCAAAAAATCAGTGGCAAGGAGCTTCTTCTCTCTGTTTTCTTCTACAAGTTTTATGGCTTTCGGTCTTACATTTAATCCATGTTGAGTTGCTTTCTATGTGTGGTAGCAGATAACGGTCCAATCTCATTCTCTGGCATGTGGATTCCATGCACAATACATGGTGGAGCCCGAATACCATTTATTGAAGAGCCTATCCACTCCCCATTATGTATTCTTATTATATGTAGTATGAGAATGGGTTGGAATGATTGGATTAGAAATGCAATGGGGCTGACCTAGACTTTAGTATGATCCTGAAATGTCTGACAGGTATTATAGCTTACTCATGAATTAACTAAACAGTAAACAAATCTATTAGTTTCTTATCTAATTCATAATGAATATCACTGCGGAAAGGATCAACTTTAAACAAAACTGACGGCTGTCAAAATTGATTTCCCCACAGACTAGATTAGGTGCTTCTTCTTGACACTCCCTTGAAACTTTACCAGTGGTCACACTGCTTTCTAATATCTGAGCTTAAGTGTCTCTCTTGCCAACAAGACTGGAAACTTACTGAGCAAAAATTCTTGTTTTTGTGTCTATGTCCAGTTCAGGGCAGTATTAGTCCAGGAGTCTAGGACTTGCCTCACCTAGGGAAGGCGAAGCAGCTCATCCATCAGAACCTTTACCTCCATTTTAATTTTAATTTTTAAATTGAAGTATAGTTGATTTACAATGTTGTGTTAGTTTCTGGTGTACAGTAAAGTGATTCAGTTATGCATATATATTATTTTTCATATTCTTTTCCATTATGGTTTATCACAGGATACTGAATACAGTTCCCTGTGCTGTACAGTAGGACCTTGTTGTTTATCTATTTTATATATAGTAGGTTGTATCTGCTAATCCCAAACTCCTAATCACCCCCATTTTAGAATCTGCTTTGTGTGTGGAGGAAACAATACAGAGGCTTGTAAGTCACTGTAAGGACCTTCACTGGATTTTATTTTGAATGAGGTGGGAGCACTTAGAGGGCCTGGAGCAGATGAGTGACATGAACTGACTTATGCTTTAAAAAGAGGGTCACTCTGGCTACTGTGCTGAGAGTAGATTGCTGGGATGGAGATGCAGGAGACTGGTTGGGAGGCTGTGTCGGTCATTTAGATGATGTATGATGGTGACTTGAACCAGGGCAGGTGTGATGGAGTGGTGAGAAATATTCAGAAGTGTTCTGTATTTTGAACACCAGGCTGATGCGACTGGCTGTTAGAACAAATACGGGGTGTGATGGAAAGAAAGAGGCACCAAGGATGAATCCAGTGTCTTTGACCTGAAGAATAGAAGGTAGCAGTTGCTATTACTGAGCTGGGGAAGAACAGAGGTGGGAGTAGGTTTAGAATAATGTCCCCCCTAGGGTGGGAGAGAACTGTTGTCATTGGGCGTGTTCCCAGCCTTCCCCAGCTCCACTTTGCTGCCTTTGGGGAACCTCAGTCCTGCTGTGGCTGCTAAGGCACCAGCTTCTGACTCCTGTCTCCTTCAACATCCCTTTACGTGCTGCCCTTTCCCTGGAATGTCCTCGTGTCTGTCAGATGCAGCGGGAAGGAAAATCAGGTGCTACCCAATTAGCTCATCTTAAGCAGATTTCACTGTGCATTTAATTAAACCTGTTATAATCTTGAAGGGTATTTTCATCCATGGTACTTGATACAGAGTAATTAGACTACTGTGGGCATGCACATAAATATCTCGGGGCTGAGGGTTTAAGCTGGCCTCTGCTGCTATGGGTTTGTATGCGCTACCCTGCTGATGATTTCAAAGCTGATATGGTTTATACACTCCAAAGTTTGCAGGCTTCTCAGCCCTTCCGGCTGGTGGATCAGCTGCAGGGTCACTGGATATGCTTTTCTATGGCTTTGAGGAAGGATTCCTGATCCTATCACCCTCCTGTCCAAATGATTTTATGGCTCCTCACGGAGTATGGAATGAGGTCAAAACTCCTTGAGTGTGTGTTCTTGGCCACAAACAACTTAGTTATCCACTGCGTTTCCAGTACAGACTGTCTGAACAACCAGTCCATGAGATACCTATATGGCATCTGCCTCTAAGCCTTTGCTTCAGTGGTTTCTTCTACCTTGGGATTCTTTTGTCTCGTATTCTGTGTCTGTCAGAATAGGCTAGGTTATGCTGCAGTAACAAATGACCCTGATATCTCAGTAGCTTATGATATCAAAGGGTTTGCTTTTCCTCACTCATTCTCTACGGCCATTGCAGGTCAGCTGCAGCTCAACTCCATTGCCAGTTCTCAGCGCAGAAGGAAAAAGAGAACGTGGTGAATCACATACTGATCTTAAAGCTTCTACTTACAACTAGAACACTCACTTCCACTAACATTTCCTTGGACAGGTAAGTCACATGACCAAGGCTGCCATCAATGTGGTGGGGGAGTATAATCCTCCGAGGCACAGAGCGTCAAAGTTTGGGAGTGACAATACAATCTAGAGCTGTATTACGGCTCGTTCTAAGATGACCCCTCAGTGTTATTTCCAAAGCGGTAATCACCTTGTACTTTCCATTAGAGATTTTTGTTTGTTTTGTTTTGTTTTTTTAAGTTTGTTCTTTCCTCCTTTAAGAGTCAGTGTGTAGCTGGAGGGAAGGGCCATGTTCTTTGTCATCTCTCTTATCTATTGTGCCTAGAGAGTGCTTTTCCCCATTGGACACTCAACACGTGTTCTATGAATTAGATGTTGCATTTCAAAAATGTACTAGTACCACCCAGGAGGCAGCACCTTGAATTTGAGAAGCCTGAAAAAGCTAGAACTGCTTCCCTTAGAAGTACCTACGAGTCTATTCTGTGATCATTGTATCACATTCAATCCTGTGTCAGCCTTGGGATGTTGGCGCTATGTTTACCCCCATTTATACCTACCAACACCTGGAGGTCCAGAGAGATATGGCCATGCTCGCCATCACAGTGAACTAAATTATTGCCAATTTAGCACCTCTGACTTTAGAATTATGTCTACAAATGGTTATAGTTTCATGGCCAAAGGGATAAGCCCAAGCCTTCGGTCTAACAGGAGAATGCTTCTGCTAATACATATGTCCTCTGAATTCCAGGGAGTGGGGATGGGGGAGAATCACCCAGTAACCCTGCAAGATTCAGACAGATTCACTTAACTGTTGGAGTTTACTCTGTGAGTTCTTTTTTTTTTAATTACATAATCTCTTTATATTTGCCAAGATCTTTACTAGCTTTTAAAAATTTACCCTTTATATCTTTTTTCTTACATTAAAAATTGTGGTTCCCAGCAACATTAGTATTAGCATCATTCTACAATACATAAAATACATAAAATATTACTCTGTAATACATAAAATAGTTAAAAATAATCAAACTAATATTATTACTAACAATTGGACTCCCAAATGAAGTTTAAAGTTTCTTTCCAGCTTTATTTTTAATTAAAAATGTGTGTGTGTGTGTGTGTGTGTGTGTGAATTCATTAGATTATTTTGTTAGAGAGAGCCAGAGAGTGAAAATGGATCCTTTGGGGTGAGAGTGGAGAGAAGAAAGAAATAAAGAAGAGAAGAGAGGAATGGAAGGAGACAAAATATGAGTGGAGACGTGTTTAAGAAAGTAAATTTCTAAAAGAAATAGTCTTCACGTGATTCATTATTTAGTACCATCAAATGCCAATACACGGGCTACGTATTGGAGATACAGAGATGGAAAAGAACGAGCCCTTGCCCTTGAAAGGCTTCAGCCTGGAAGGGGAGATCCCTCCTGATGTAGGCCAGAGTCACAGCCATCCTGCAGGAGGCCCACACCAAACACACTGGCAACACAAGTGAAGGAGGAGGGGGGAGAAGCCCTGCAGGGAAATCTGCTGAGCCCAGCAGTGTTACTCTAGTCCAGGCGGCTTATTAACCAGGTTGTCAATAATGTCAAGGTAAATGTTTCTAATGTTTTTTTCCAAAGCCTCCAAGCATTTTATTGCATTTGACCCTTCCTCTGATAAAGCTATCTTCCTGCACCAAGTGGTGTCGGCACGCCACTTAACATGAGTGGCCCAGTCCGTTCCAAGACTCACGAGGGTGCAGGGGGGTCCTTCGTGGAAAAGGGTTCCCCCCACGATAGGTCTGGCCCAACTCACACCCCAGGGCAATCTGAGCTGTGTCCTGGGGTGTGCAGCCCAGTCCCCCCCAGGCCTGTCTGAGTTACATCCCGGGTGTGTGTGTGGGTCCTAGTTCCATGCGTGACACCAACAAGCTGTTCCTACTGGAAGAGCTCCAAAGAGCAAGAGCCCGGAGTGTGGGCTCCTGAGTCAGCCAGCATGTCTGGGCACGTCCTGGCCTCCACCATTGAGCCTCATCTCCATGGTGAGCATCCGTTTGCTCATCTTTAAAATAGGAATTGTGACCACCTGCTTGCCAGCTTCCTGTGGTTACTGTGAATCTCTCAGCATTTCTCTACTACTGGCCCTGCCACCGCCGGTAACACTCAGTACTTAATGGAAACTTGCCTGGTGCCAGGCTGGAGGCTGGACACTTTCTTCTCAGGATCCTATTGAACCTTTACAGTGCCTTTGTGTTAACTGCGTCTTTACCTCATTGCATAGATGAGGTAAGTGTGGTTAGGGTTAGAGTTAGTTATCTCAAGTAACTTGTTCAATGTCACACAGCTATTCAGTGGCTAAGGCAGGACTTGAACCTAGATTCATCATGCAAACCAAGATAAACCTTTATGATCACACTCCACTCACAAAATAAACAGAGAAGTCACGCCCAAGCCAGGCTACATACATTACTTGGGAAAATTACACCACAAAACACACACACACACTCCCACCCCAGCGGATTCTGATTCTGTGCGTCTGGGGTGAGGTCCGGCAAGATGGTCCAGGTAATTAGACAAAGACGGCACTTAACACAACGCTTGGAACCAAAATTTGACTTGAAGGATATCTTGTTCGACTCATCTCTGATACCTGAATCTGATCTATATCCTCGGACATTTTAAATCTCGCTGGAAGGTCATCCCTCCATCCACTGACTCTGTGTACCTTTGTGCTGGGCATTGGTGACAGAGGTGGGGGGAAGGCACAGCTCCCAGTTTGGAGGCACTCGTGGCTCGAGTTGTTCCTGTGTTTACCAGAACTCTACCTCCTTTCCGCTTCTCGGCAGTAGCTCCGGTACGTGTTCTGTGGAGGCCTAGTGGATGAGCCTTTTGTTGGCCTCCAGCCCTTCCTTGGTCCTTTCTTCTCTGAGTACAGTACCCCCGAAGGAGAGGATGGAGGGAAGAGTGGTTTGTAAGCGTGGATTACATCTCTCAGGGCTCACTGTCTCTCTTCAGCGCTCCCTCGTGGGCAGCTGGCTTGGTGAGGACCTGTGGTTGCTTTGTCTACCTTCCTGTTGCATCCCAGCAGGTCCCCCAAATAAGCATCAGCAGCCACAGGGGGACCTACCCAGTCCCCACCCTCAACAGCTGAGGAAGGGGTTTGGCAACTTGGAGGTGGGACGGGGAGGGAAGCAGAGGCAAACCAAAGGTTCCCCTGGGGAGTCATGGATGGGTTTTGGGGGGCCCACAAACCCTTGAAATAGTACACATATGCCTTCTATGCACTGCATACGTGTGGTGAGGGGAGGTCCACGATTGGCTCTGGGTTTGCAAAGTGTTTGTGACTCTCAAAAGCTTGAGAGCAACTGCTATCCATTCCCTCAAAGGGGGTAAAACCCTGTCTTCAGAGAAGAGCTTCCACTGGGCCTCACCCCTTCCCTCAATTTCTTACTAAAGAGTCTTATCTCATTTGATCTTTGCCACCCTCCTGTGGAGTGGTTATTAGCTCTGCTGAATGATTTGAGAGATGAAGGTTTCTCAGTTTCAGTAAAACTGAGGTTGCTGTTTCAGATGAGAACTCGGCCCATGACCCACAGCTACCAAGTGGAAAAGGCAGGGTCCACACCTAGGTCCAGCTGACTCCCAGCCCAGGGATCAGGCCATGACATCACTCAGGCTTGCTCTCTGCCACGGTCTCCTGCTGGCCAAGCACTGAGACCCTATTTACGGGGACAAAATCATTCATTCCACTACAAGAAATGAAAAGTCTCTAAACTGATCTCAGGAAAAATCTGAGAAGCAACCACTTTAAATGAGTAATGGGAGTTCAGTACCCCTTTCTGAGTACCTACTGTATGCCAGGCACTCATAGATATGATTTCACTTAAAGCACTAATGTATATTATTTCATTTACTTTTCATGAGAACTCTGAAAGTCCAGCTTTCTGCTCTACAGATGGGGAAGATGAGTCCCAAAGAGGCTGGAGAAAATGTCCCAAGCGTGCACCTCTGGAGTGCCAGGACTTGAACCCAGGTCTATGGAAGTCTTCACAGTTTACAGTTTTGTTTCTAAACCTTCCCCCCAACCCCCAACTGTGACTTATGGGATCTGTGTAGGAAGTAGCTGGCTATTGGCAGAAGCAGAGAGTTGAGGGAAGGGAACGCAAATGGCAGGCTACTAAAGCTCTCAGAACCTCAGTTTTCTTCATCTGTAAAATGGAAGTAAATCACCTATTGAATAGTGACTGCAAAGACCGAGTGCGGACATGCATTTGTGAGCCTGACACGTGGTAAGGCCTCATTGCCTTTGGCTGTTCTCTGCTGGGAAGGAGAAGCACAGGCTGCCAGCAGTTAGGCCGCTTGTCCTCAGGTCTCGGCTGCCAGCAACGACTTCCTGGCCTCCTGTGAGGCGGAACCAGCTTTATTAGAGAGTTTCTCTTTTTAATCCTGCCGGGAGATTTGAGGAGTCAAAAACCATTTTTCACAATACATTTTGACATTTAATTATACACATCCTCCTCTTTAGATGTAACTTCCCCTGTCATGTCTGCAACAAGCAGGGGGTTTTGATGTACTAAAGCATCACTCCTGCCGCTCCATGATCAGTTCCCTGCCTTGAAAAATTAGTAGTCTGAACATCGAAGTCCAACCACCCAGGTAACTTAATTATTTCCCCTTCTCCTTCCCTTAACCAAGAAGAACCAGCAAATGACACACTGGTTTATCTAGGATTTTAAAAATGTGACGTTAGACTGCACAGGGGAACCAGTGACCCTTCTCTCAGACCACATTCAATTAATATGCAAATGAGTTAGACCTTCTGGGTCAGTATTCAAGGGGCGGGGTGGGGAAGGAATTAAATAACCCTATGCCCTTTGAGGAGTTTCAGACAGAGAACAGAGTTTGAAATCAGATCAACCAGGATCTGAATCCTGGCTGTACCATTTACTTGCTTTGTTACCATGGTCATGAGATATACCCTATCTGAGCCTCAGTTTCATTAACCTTAGAAATGGGATAATAATTTTCTGTCCCCCTCTGACCTCACAGGTTGCGACGACATTTGCCGCCTGGCTAGATGTCTGCCCCTAGGAGAGCAGAAACTAAAGTTTCTGTCCTTTGCTCTCAGGGGTCATCATTTGCCTCTGGTGCAGAGGTTGTGAACTCAAAGGCCTCCAGGTGTCAGGTAGGAAGTGCAAATGAGTCAAGTGGGCCAGGGTAGCATGAGGAAATGGTAGGGAGTGATGCTGCAAACTAGAGAGTGCAGGCCTCATACAGACAAAAGGCGGCAGCAACAACCCTGCTTCAGTGCAGCAGACCTGGGTTGTCACAACTTCTGCTCTTTTGAGACGAGTCTGCAATCTGGATTTCATGTAACCTCTCCCTGTGTGCACTGCGCCTGAACACACACAGCTGCAGGCTGCCTGTAGCTGGGGAGCATCCAATGTGCACTAGTCTAGTATACTTGGGGAGCAGAGGTTTGGCTCACTTTTGCTCAGAGTCAGTGTACCTTGTAGCCAGCCTCCTTCTGCACCATCTCCAATTTTCCTTTTAGCCCTTGAGACCCCCCACTTCCTATTTTCCTTAAACACTGGAGAGAAAAGTAAAAAATCCTGTTACTTTAGTATGCACGGCAACTTGGCTCTCACTGGCTACCTAAAAGCAAGCTCTGGAACTTGCGTGTTTCCACCTCAGAAGGTCTATTAGCAAGCTTTCCCGAACAAAAGAGCGGTGTTCTGTGAGATGGGATCCCAGGCTGGAGCAGGGAGGAGGGGTGGAGACCTCTGGACACAGCCTCAGGACCGGGATTCCGCTTCTTACTCTACCACAAGGCAACTGGGTGGAAATGCTCCTGAAGACGTTTGCATCTTAGTATTTTCATGTCCGTGATAGGAATAATAACAAACACTTCCCTCCCTCCCTAATACTTTAGGAGAGTTAAAAATCCAACAGTAACTTAAGACATTTTCTGAGTGCCTGCTCTAGACCAGGCCCTGTGTAAGAACATGGAGTCGCTTAGATGGATGAATGAGACCAACCCTGTTTTCAACAAATGCAGAGTCTAGTGGAAAAGACACATGTTAGCAACCGCTTACTATAGAATAAGGTGACCGGAGCATGGGAGGAATGTACCAGGACAGTGGTAAGGAGGAGGAGAGAGCCTACAAATCTTCTTGGGGCAAAGACACCAGGATGTGTTCCATAAAGAAAAAGAATTTTTATTGGTTGGGTGAGAGAAAATAGTCAGTGTATTCTGTCAAACAGCAGTGATGTTATAGGAAGATATTGGAATTTCATTTGGTTTATTAATTTATGAATTTATTCAACACATTTACTGAGTTCCTACGAGTGTAAATCTCATTGTCTCAATTTAGTCATGTTGCTAGATCTGCTGACTCCACTCAATGAGCTGGTATCTGTATTCTCAGCCCTTAGCAGAGACCACTGAGTATTTATTGAAAGTGAGCAAACATATGAACACTTTTGATGCAGTCCAAAACTTTAGAACTGGTCTCTACATGTCCTGGCAAAGATAAATTTTTTGTGATTCTACTAATTTGGGTCTATTGCTGTCAAATGCACTGTGTTTGGGAAGAACAATCTTGCTCAGAATTCTTGAGTTCCTGGGGCTTTAAGAAGAATGCTTGTCCTATGCGACCAGTTTATCATCTAGTTCAGGGGTGCCCAACCTCCTGGCCATGACTGGTACCAGTTCGCAGCCTGTTAGGAACCGGGCCGCACAGCAGGAGGTGAGTGGCGGGTGAGCGGAGCAAAGCTTCATCTGCTGCTCCCCATGGCTCACATTTCCGCCTGAACCATTCCCTGCCCCCACCACTGTCCATGGAAAAATTGTCTTCCACGAAACTGGTCCCTGGTGCCAGAAAGGTTGGGGACTGCTGATCTAGTTAATGCACTTCTGCCTGGGAAGGACTCAGGGACACGGCGGTGTGGAGAAGCGGGAGCCGGTATTGGCAGGCTTTTCTCTCCTGCTTCCTTTGTCCAGTCTTGCTTCCATAGTGGAAGGGGTGTCACTGTTCATTTGGTCCAGGGCATCAGATTGTGCTTTGATAGACAATGGGGTGTGTCTCACTGCATTCTGCAGCCAGGTGGACCTCCCAGGAGAGTAGGACAGGACTGGTACAGGCAAGGGAAGAGTAGGTGGGGATTGAGGACCAGGGAGGCGGCTGGGGAAGGTGTGAACTCCCAGGGATTTGGTCTGAGCTTGTGGACACCTCGAACCTTCTTCGTGCAAGTGTTCAAGGCCTGCTGGGTATAGCAGCATGGCTCTCTTTTTTGACCACAAAGCAAACCCTTTATCCATCCATCTACTTACCCACCCACTGACCCATCCACTCAATCTATGCAACCAATCATTACTGGCAGGCTCACTTCTAGCCACTGTGTATACAGAGATGAATAGAGAGCTATGGGCACGTGAGCAGGTAAATTAGGTTACAATATACCTAAAGCAATAGAGAGATGTTGGGAAAACCCACAGAAGGAAACAACTAATGTGGTGAGCATGACTCACAGAAGGCTCCCCAGAGAAAGTGCTGATTGGCTGGGGCTAGAGGAATAAATCTGAGACTCCCAGGACAGGAGATGGTGGAGACTTACACCAGGAGCTGGAAGGGGCCATTTCAAGGGCATGCGGGCGAAAAAGAGTGTGAAATATTTGGGGAAGTGTGGCTGGAACCCAGGCTTGTGAAGTTCACAACACATTTCGCAGGGCTGATTGATTTTTCGTTTGCTGAGTTTTCAAGAGCTGACCTTTGGTGGTACAAGCCTCGAAGACATCAAAACGCATTTAATATCAAACACGACTAGGTTAAATGCCCAGCTCTGTGCTCTCGTATGTGTGTCCCCTCCCCTGTATGTCCCCGTTTGAAATGCCAATTGCATGTTATTTCTTCTTTTCATTTATTTTAAAAAACAAGTGTTTATTATGTAAGTACTCTGCGCCAACAAAGGTGCAGCAAGGTTAGTTTTTCCACACTTACCCAGCTATGTTCACCATAGTAAGTGTCTCCTCATGGGTCCCTTCTGACCTTGCATATCAGTGAACAAAACAAATGAAGACTCCTCTCCTTGGTTTTTGATACCGTTAAGTCCCCTGCATACGAACGAGTTCTGTTCCTGTGGGGCTAGTCTGGTGTCATTTTGGAGAGGTCTTAAGGAGGCCCAGCATTGGCTTCATTGATAATGAGGATTATCAATACTGTGGCTCAGACCCTGTGAGGAGTTGTGTTAGGCTGTCTGGGCTTTATAGAAAGAATCTAGAACCTAGAGACAGGAGGCTTGAGTTCTAATCCTGGCTCTGTCACTTGTGAGCTGTGTGATGTCATCTTAATTACTTAGCATCTCTGGGCCTTGACTCTTCATCTGTTAAAAAAAGAGGTTGGTCCAGTCATTTCTACTCTTCCCCAGCTACGTGCTCTCCTTTCAATTTCCACTGCTAATGAATTAATTTAGCCTCTTTCGGGTAAAAACTGCTGCTATTGACTAAACGTTTATGTCCCCTCCATTCAAATGTATTTGGAAGGGAGGTCCTTTTGGAAGGTGATTTGATCATGAAGGCAGAGCCCTCATAAATGGGATTAATACCCTTATAAGAGAGACCCCAGAGAGCTCCCTTCCCCCCTCCTTCCACCATCTGAAGACACAGCAAGAAGACAGCCCGTCTATGAACCAAGAAGTGGGCTCGAATCTGCTGGTGCTTCGATCTTGGTTGGACTTGCCAGCCTCCAGAACTGTGAGAAATAAATTTCTGCTGTTCAGAAGCTACCTAGTCTATGATGCTCTGTTATAGCAGCCTGAACAGACGAAGACAACTGCCAAGCCTCCACAGCTAGTTCATGTACAAATTAGAAAACGGTGATCCATCTGGGCATATGAATTAGAAAGAGCTGACTTTCCTCTGTGACTGGACCAGGGGCTTGATTTTGACCCTCAATTCCCCCGAGGTAGGCACTCTAGCACGCTGTGCAACCTGCCCCAACATCAACTGTGGCCCCATCTTCCTCACTAGTCTCCCAGCCGCCAGACACAGCTGTTCCATTCCAGCCCTTCCTCCACACCCTTCCAGGAAATCACTCTCACACTGAATCTGATAGTCACACGCCTTCCTGCTCAAACCCTGACTGGGGCCTCATGGTGTCAGGGTAAAACCGAGCTGCTTTGCCAAGCCCCACATAAGCTCTTCATCTCTCTGTGGGCCTCAACAGGTACATCACATTCACGGCTCCCTGAACATGCAGTGCTTTTCCTCACTGCCAGGCCTCTGCAGGACCCCTGCTCAGAAGGTCTTCCCCAAGGTCATCCTCTCCATCCTTCATCTCTGCTAATGCACAGATACCCATTGATACTCAAGCGTCATCTCTGGTAATCTTTCTGTGACCCCCCGAACCCTCAAGACAGGTGGGGGTCCCCTCACTGAGCCTTTGCATAGCTGACCCTTTGCTAATAAGAATGAGAACACCAGGAGCAGCATCACTTACTGAGAAGTAACCGTGTGTCTGGCGCTGACAGCCCCCTAGTGATGGAGGCATTCTCATCTCCAGCTTACACCTGCAGAAGCTAAGGTGATGAGTGACAGCTCTTAGTGTAGCCCCCAGTCCTACAGCATTGGCTGGAAACTTGGGAAAAGTGCAGAATCTCCAGCTGACCCCAGACCTAATTGAATCAGAAATTCTGATGGTGGACTCAGAAATATGAGTTTAAAGCCCTCCAAACAATTCTGATGCATGCTAAAATTTGACTTATTGAGCACCTACTCTATGCAAGGCAGTTTGTGAAACAATGGCCTAATATGCAGCTGGTAATGGGTGGTGCTAAGATTTAGAACCATATGAGTGACAGTTGAAAAAATTAATAAGCTTGTGCTTTTAACTTCTATGCTCTGAACACCCTTTGCTCAGGGAGGCCTCTCCTGGCCACCTGATTTAAAAATCACAGCTCCTCCCCTCCTACCATCTATTGCCAGCATTACAACCTCCTGCCCCTTTACTCCAGAGCATTTCCCACCAGCTGGCATGCTATACACTTTTTTTTTCTTTCTTGCGGTACGCGGGCCTCCCACTGTTGTGGCCTCTCCTGTTGCGGAGCACAGGCTCCGGAGCCGCAGGCTCAGCGGCCACGGCTCACGGGCCCAGCCGCTCTGTGGCATGTGGGATCTTCCCGGACCTGGGCACAAACCCGTGTCCCCTGCATCAGCAGGAGGACTCTCAACCACTGTGCCACCAGGGAAGCCCCTGCTATACACTTTTAAGTATTTATTTACTGTTCATCTTTCTCTTAGCTTGGGCTGCTATAACAAAATACTAATGACTGGATAGCTTAAGCAATAGGAATTAATTTTCTCGCAGTTCTTGAGGCTGAAGTCTGAGATCAGGGTGCTAGCATGATTGGGTTCTAGTGCGAGGTCTCTTCCTGCATGCATGGGAGCGAGCGAGAGAGAGAGAGAGAGCGCGCACGCGTGCAGGAGAGAGCACATGGCCTCTGGTATCTCTTCTTTTAAGGGCACTAATCCCATCATGAGGGCCCCACCTCATGACCTCATCCAACTCTACCTCTCAAAGACCCCATGTATAAACACCATCTGGTTTAGGGCTTCAACATTTGAATTTGGGAAGGACACAAACATTTAGTCTGTAACAATCTCCTACTACCTGATTGTAAGCCCCAACTGGGCAAAGGTTTATCTGTTTATTTCATCTGTTAACTACTAAATCCTCAGTGCCTAGAACACTGCCTTGCACATAGTAGGTGCTCAACAACTGACTGTGGACTAAATGGTCACACAGCTGGTTGGGGACACAGAGGCAAGGCTCACTTGGCTCTGTTTATTCACATCCCAATATATTTGCTATGTTCCCCCTTCCTTGCCTCCATTTAGCGTTCTGATTAGCACTTCCTCCTTCCTAGAAGGGTCATTTTCCAGAAACATTTCTTTAACAATCCCCACTTGCAGGAAGTGAATCTTTTCCCAACAGGGCTTGCAGACAGGTTACCCTAGGTATGATTTAGCTCATTTACTCAGTGCTTGGTCTTAATGGTTCACCAAGTGGAGATTCTTTCAGTAATGACAGTAAATGCATTTGAAATGCAGATATCGACCCAGGCAATGCTGCATATTCAGCTCATCAAATTTTGATGTTAAAATTAAAACCCTTTTTTTTTTTTTTTTTTTTTTTTTTGGTGGGAAGGGAGAAAGCTAAGTGTTGATTCCAATTGCATTACTGGCATATTTTTTTTTCCAATGATAGGAGAACGTTTTAATCCTCTAGCCCTACCTTGGCTGCCCTTATGCTGCCACATAGTAGGAGATGATAACAAAAGAGAGGCAAAGAAACCAGATGTGTTTGCACATATCACGTTCTACTCATGGTGCTAAGCTCTACACTGGAAATGTACATGGCATGCTTGGCCTCGCCACCCTCAGGCAAAAGAAATGCCATCATCATTCCATTCTTTCTCTCCAGTGAAATCTTTCCAGGCCTCCCAGATGCCTCAGTCATTATCGGAGGCCCTCCCAACCCCTGCCGCATGATGAAAACAACCCTCACTGTATTTCATCTGATTTATCTCCTCCTCAGCTAGCTTTACCTACCACCTCTTCAAATAGATAACCTTGTTCTTCTCTATTACATCCTCCTAGTGCACATCATAACCCACAACTATTTTCTTCATTCATTTTTTTTAACTAGTTTATTTTCCTTTGGTTTGTTATCTACTTTAAGGAGAGCCAAGACTTTGAAAACATAGCTAGCCTCTCTTTCCTGGAGGAACACCAACGTATTTCCTGTTCATTTACCCTCCTACCTATAGGGTCCTGACTTACTGCTTTTAACAGCAGGCTGAGGTAGGACACAGCATGGCTACTTTGTAAATGAGGCCATTGAGGCCAGAGCAGTTAAAGGGAATGACTGGTGCAACACAGGTCATGAGTGAGGGGACCTCAGTTACGACCAGGCCCACCCAACTCCAACGCAGAGACCAGTGGCAGAGCCTGCAGGCTCTGAAGCCAGTGACTAGCTTCAGATTCTGGCTCTGACACCTGCCAGCTCTGTGCAACTCTCTCAGCCTTGGGTGAGTTATGTAAGTGCTCTGTGTTTTAGTTTTCCCACCTGTGAAATGGGAATAATAATGACATTTCCTTCATGGGGAGGCGAAGGCTGAAGAAGTAAAAACATAAAGGGCTTCAAATAATATCTGGCACATGGTTGCTATTCAATACATTTTAGCTAGTGGTTCAACTTTGCCATGCTGGTAATTCATGATTTCTCACATTTGAACAGGCTTTCACAAAAGTCTGAATTAAGATAGGTACTCCCCCATTTTTCAGATGAGGAGAGTACGGACCAGAGATTTCTAGCCACTGGCACAGCCCACAGAGCTAAGAAGCTGGTAGAATCAGGACTAGATTCTGGGCCCCTGGCTCCTTCTCCAGTGGCTGCCTTTTCAGGCCAAAATTTACATGGGCTCTAGGTTTCCAGGTTGCATTTGTAGACTTAGGGTGCCAAAGCTTTCCCAATTCCTTAAAGGGACTGACAAAACGCATAAAATGCAGCGAGGCCTCTCTCTGCCAAAGCAATGTTGTGAAAGGGATATCCAAGCCACGGCTTTGTAAAGAGGGGCTGGTGGGCCTGTCAGAGTGGAGATCTGGGGCCCCTGTAAGTTTTCCCTGATGAGCAGGTGAGGGCCCTTCTGGCCCTGCTGGCATCTCCCCATCCCAGGCCTTCGATTATCCTTCATGGCAGGACCTCAGCCGCTGGCCAGCAAGACTGGTGGCTGCCTGCACGGGGTGATTGGAAAAATTCCTCTTCCGTCTAACATACCCAAAATAATCTCCCCAGACAGACGGCCAAGTCTACCATTCAAGATACTTCTCTGGGATAAAGAGCTGTTCTTCCAGCCTCTTGCCCACAGGGCAGGGGAAAGTTTTCAGGGTCACTTCTGAAATCTGGCTCTCCCTGGCTTTCCTCCAATCTACCCGTCAAACAATCCTAGCCAAAGGGAAGGAGCCTCATATTCTACCTCGGGCAGCTTCTATGTTGCAGGAACAGGTAGCCTCTTCTGCATATAATACATCATTCAACCCTATATCAACACCGCGATATATGTAATAGTGTTTCTTTTTGATGCATAAGGAAACAAACTCAGAAAACTTAAAGAACTTGCCAGAACTTACTTAGCTCATAGCGATGGGCCTAAAATTCAAACCCAGGCATGAGCAGCTCTGAAGTCTCTGCTGTTTGCATGACAGCAGCGTTTCCCAGGTCATGAGCTCAGCAGCTTGGCTTTCTGTGTGACCATGCACGTATCCATGCAGACTCTTCTGCCTTATTGGGCTATTTAAGTTGGCACCATTGGAGTCCCCCTTTCTGAAAACCTGAGTCCGTTTTCTCGGAGGCTAGGGGTCATGCTGAAGTTCTGGAAATCTGTTTTCCCAAAGTCGAGAAGGCATGAGGGCTAATGCTAGATGAAGCTGGAAATCTCAACCTAGCTTTACTCCAACATGGCAGTCTCTTGTTACCAAACCTTACGTCTCAGGGGCCTCACCATCAATGATTCAGTACCACTCAGCCCTGAGGACGGTGCCTAGGAGCACTGCTTCTTGTGGCTCCTCCGTTTTGAATATTAAATGGTCAAGCAAAAGAATGTGTGGGTGGTCCTCCCGGCATCCAAGAAGCTTCTGGGGAGTCTGCTATGGCTCAAGCCTGAACCAGTGCTGGGTTCCGTATTAGAGTTACCTGAGGGTGAGCAGGGTGTATGGTTGGCAGCTCACTCCCGAGACAATATCAATTCTGTGTCTTTCTTTTCTTTTATCCACAGCCCAAATGCTTTATCTCACATTTCCACCACACTGTGTAGATGTCCAGCTTGATAGTCCAAAGCCTTCATCTCTCCCCTCCTTAGAGTTTTTTTTTCTCTTCTTCTTTTTTTTAATAGCATATCTATTTCCACTGTTATATTACAGTCATTCAACAAAGCCCACCAAAGCCTTCAAGTGGTATGTGAGTTCCTGGTACACACTCTTAAGTTTTCTTTGTTTCCTTCCCCTACTCACAATAACAAAGCGTAGACAGCTAAAGCCATACATAAGGTACCGAACAGAAACTTGTCTCTTGTCTCCTCCATCCTTGCGCTAACGTATATCCTGTAAATCCAGTCTTTAAGGAAGGGGAATTAACATGCATGGAGCATCAGCCATACGCCAGGCACCACTTTCCCTCATATTGTCTTAAGTACACCTCAGAGCAACTAAGAGAGGCAGGAATTTTCATACCCATTATATAGATGAGAAAATTGAGGTTCAGGGAGGTTAAATAATATGGCCAAACTCAAACTCTTGAGGGACTTCTTTCGACCATTCTTTGCTTAACTTTGAAGGCTACGTCTTTCTAGTACAAAGCACTGGCTAGCTAGCACTCAAGACCTTCAGCTCTTCTGACACGTTCTGCTTTCTGGAGGAACCAGGTATTACAACATGCTGTTCTGTGTCACTTGTGGCCAGGTTGAAAATTAGAGCAAGGCACGCCAACTTTATGCCTCAGTGGTCACTCTATAAAGCAACATGAAACACACACATATCCGCAAACAAAATCTAAAGAAACCATGACTTTTTAAAAGGTGTTTTAGAACCTACAATCAAAAAGCCATTTATTAACAGTCCCATCTACATTCACCAGTTAGGTGGCCCTGTCAATTATCTGCTTGGACATCAAGCAGGTCGGCAACTATTGTCTTAATTAATCAATTCAACCCTTTATCCCCAGGGCAGGCCCTGGGAGACACCTGGCTTATTTTCACAGCGGCCCCTGATGTTCAGCTGTCAAGCCACATCACGACCGGCAGTGTGAGCTTCATGCAAGGCCAAGCACTTAATCTCTTTAAAGGAGACCTGTCATCACTTTCTTTCACTCCGGTGCAGCCCCAGTCTATGTTGAGACATAATGTCTCATGCACCTGTCTCCCCTTTCCCATCCTAACAGCCACCAACTGGGTTTAGACGCTTCTCAATTCCTCTCTGAATCACTGTTCCTACAATTTGAGTGCCTGCTCTGGGCGGGCACCATGCTATGTGTTTCATATTCCTCTTCTCCCATTCACAAGACAACCATGCAGCATAGCATTGTCCTCCCCAGATTCCCCCAGAGGAAATGGAGTCTTAGGAAAAGGAAGTGACTTGATCAAGATCTTTTTTTTTTTTTTTTTGTGGTACGCGGGCCTCTCACTGCTGTGGCCTCTCCCGCTGCGGAGCACAGGCTCCGAACGCGCAGGCTCAGCGGGCATGGCTCACGGGCCCAGCCGCTCTGTGGCATGTGGGATCTCCCCGGACCGGGGCACGAACCCGTGTCCCCTGCATCGTCAGGCGGACTCTCAACCACTGCGCCACCAGGGAAGCCCTTGACCAAGATCTTTTAATCAGGGAGTTGCAAAGCAAGGATATGAACTGAGTTCTGTATCGACTTCAGTAATTATGTTTCTTCCACACTTCCGTATTGCCTCTAGCCCTGCCTTTAATCTCTAAGATCTGGGAATGAAAAACAGGTGCTAGCTAGGCTATATCCTGCATAGAAAGGTAAAATAGGGGCCCCCGAAAAGACATGGCAGAGAGAGGACCTAGGGTACTTAAGAAAATTTCAAACAAACTTTTAAGCGGTCTGCTGTGGAAGTACCACGTAAATTCTCTCCATCGTTCTGTTTGTGGATGCTTCAGTAAATTTCACATTGTTCCTGATATTTACGCACAGTATATTTATTTGGTGGTGGGGGTGAAGCAGGTGTTCAGGGCTAAGAGGAGAAGGAACAGACGGTAGACACTTGGAGTACACTTGGTTTTGTCATACTGGATGAATTTAAAAAAAAAAGTAGATGAAACAGGGTATTGGGGTGTAGTGGTCCCCAAAACCTGAATAAAGGAGAAGGATATTTCAGGTGAGGAAACAGCTGGTGCAAAATTCCAGGGCTGTGACAGGGCCCACATTCCACAGCCACATGTGTTCCTGGGGGCACAATGGCTTTCAGAGGGATTCTTTCTGCACAGAAGACGCTAAGCTTATCTACTTATCTTCCTGACCAGCCTTCCACGCCAAGTCATCCATAGTTTCAAAAGTTCCAACTTTCACATTCCCCCCCCCCCACCCCCGGCTTGCTGCTAAGCATTTAAAAAGAAGAGGAAGGAGGAGGAGGAGAAGAAAAAGAAAAAAAAAAAAAAAAACAGCCATTTCATAACCATTGCTTCTTAGCGGCCCTAGGGGTGCCACCTCTAACCTGAAACCTCCCATAATTGTCTGGGGCACATGGGGTCTCCCAATGGCACCTTCATTTAATGCCATTACAGTGGGCTCCAGGGTCTTAAAGCCTGGTACCTGCCCTCTCTGGCTCTTACTACCAGAAGGAATTGCACTTAAAAGCTATCCTTTCTGTGACTAAATTGCCTCTTTCTATCGCATCTTGCATCCAGGTAAGATGACGGGACAATCACTCCCCTGGTCATGGAAGTAGTTTGAAGCAGGTCTGCTGAGCGCTTCCCAAAGCATTTCCAATAGAACATTCGGCCCATGACCGTGGCTTCAAAAGGTAAGTTTAGCGATCGAATGTTCTTGGGAAACACGGCACGCTCTATCTGAATCTTGGAGGCCCCTGATGCATATCGGCGGATTAAAGGCACAGGAAGTTCTGCAGTAGGAAACCTCTTGAACCAGGTATTTCCTAAACTTATTTGGTTAAGGAACCAAACTTTTTGCATTATCCCTACACCCTTTGAGAAGTGCTGCTCTAGAAAATAATAACCCCTTCCCGGTGCATGTTATCTCGTATTTTACATTCTGTTAGAGCAGGAAGTGTGGAAGGCAGTATGATTTGCATTTTACAGGCGATGACATTGAAGGGCAGACGTGTAAGCGACTTGTAGTAGAGAAAGCAGGTGGTGGGAGGCAGATGGAATCAGGGTTTCTGATCTGAAGGGTGGGGATCTTGCTGCCAAGCTGCCTCACTTTTTTGTTGAGGCCGTCTGTACCCCTTTAATAGCTGTGTCTAGAACACACATACACAGCAAAGCGAGCTTTGTAAATAGGTTATTACTGTTTGAGAAAAAACACAGAGGGGTAGTTGGGGAAAACCAAGTAAAGAAGTACTTGTTTAGTGCATAGAGGGTGCTGGGTGCTTTGCCTCCGTTACCTCCTAAATCCTCACAATAATCCCGAGAGGTAAGTATTATTATCACCATTTTACAGAGGAACATACGGAGGCTCAGAGAGATTAGGTAACTTCCCCAGGGTCGGCCAAGCTTTACGTTCACGCTTAATTGCAAAAAGCATTCCCTGTCCTCTTCTCCCACTACCAGTTTTTCATAAACGGCACCATCTCTGTGATCCTAGAGCCCAGCAGAGAGAGCTACATTTATCTGTATGCCTCTGAGGACTGGGCCCTGTTTGTGTTCCAGCAGCCTGTTTAGACAAGACTGGCTCAATCTGGAGGTTCAAGAACAAGAGGAATATTGAGAATCAGTAATTCTGCACTCAAAGGAGATCAAAGGGAGTTTACGCTTAAATGGTTTGACAGGGTTTTGTCCCACGCTGGAAAGTGTATTTGGGATTTTTATCCCCCAAGCCAAACACAATTGTTGATGTCTTCTTAGGGCACTGAGTGAAAATAACCAAGATGGATTCTGGAGATGCCTCAGGCTGAGAAGTTGCTTATAAGCAAACAGTGGGGGGCAGGAAGAAGGCCATGGTTCTATTCTGGGCTATATGCACCCACAGAATGTGTGACCTTGGCAAACCTCTTAAACCCACTTGGCCTCAGTTTGTCACATACAAAAAACGGGGGTGTGAGAAGATGCTCAGAGGTGATAATTACTGTGAAGGATAAGGTCTATCTGGAGGTCAGGGGTTACCACTTCTCTGACCTGGATGGCATCCTCTCACCTAGTTAGTCCTGCCAAGAGAGGTCATTTTAGGTCCATAGGATGGGAGAAGTTTGGGTGCCCTCATCCTTCCCAAGTTAAAATGAGACAGTGTCCCCGACCCTGTACCTTACAGGGAGGGCGCTGGGACCCAAAGGCCTCGGGTGCTTCCTTCAGTGGTTTCCTGGTTACCTGAGTTTGTGTCCCAGTTGGGGAACCTGTAGACGGCTTGTTTGTAGTCTATCTGTTTGGGGCTGGTTGGCGTGGAGGTGCAGGGACCCTACTGCTTCAAACCTTCTACCGCCAGGCTCAGGTGAGGCGGGCCCTCAGGGGTGGAGAGGGCTGTGGTAGTGCCATAAAGAGGGAAGGAAGCCGAAGGAGGTCCTGGGGCTCGTGAGAGGGACAGGAAGGAAGCCAATTGCTGACCTAGGCCTGGGCAGGACCCTGAGCTGAGCAGTAGAAATTTCCAGAGGCTCCTACGATAGGAGGTTGGTTTAGGCAATTCCTCAGCCCCCTCCCAGCTCACACTTCAGGTGTGATTTCACTTCCCTGCCTTACCCCGCTGCAAACAAATGCCTCGGATGAGCTCAGACTTGAGAGTAACTCACAAAAGAGCATCGGGGCTGCCAGGCCTCAGACAGCAGATTATGATGGGCTCCTTTGTAGGTCCCTGTGCACGTGAGTCCTGCTCCAGAGGAAGCTCTCTGTCTCCTGTCCAGGTTTCCATGGGCAAACACAGTGCACAGGTGTGGCTCAGGCCCCCACTGGGACCAGCTGGGTACTGGATTCCAGACGTTCTTGGGGCCTCCCCGGGACCACTGCCAGTTCACCCGACATAAATGAAGATCTTAAGAAACCTCACCTCTTGGGTCCCTCAACAGAGGAAAAGGAGGGGAGCTCTGTTACTCTTCGGGAGAGAGACACAAAGGCGGCCACGCCTAGATTCCAGAGTGTGGGTGGACAGATGTCATCAATACCTCAGTAGCACCAGCTGTCAGGACCCAGCCCCGGGCTTCCCCTCCACCCCTCCTCACAAGGCTCTGGGTCTTCCCACCAGAGAATGTTGGCAGATTCTCCCAGGCTGGGGGCTGGGGGCAGGAAATGATGTCAGCAATGCTGTCAAGGTGAAGCTAAAACATGGCATCTCCAGGGGACAGCCAGTCTGTGGGTCATGGCTGAGTGGGTGGCTTGGTGTGTGCAGGCTGTGTGAAGGCAGGGACAAGGCTTGCAGAGTCCCTGACTGCCGTGGTCCCTTAATAAACAGTTGCTGAATGACCGACAGAGAGGTGGTAAAGTGAGGATTATTGAGGGGTCTTAAAGAGCGTGACTGGAGAGCTTGGGTAAGCAGAGGTCTCCGGGATTTGGGTTTGGAGAGGGAAAAGGGAGAATTAGGGAGGAATCGAGGACTGACTGTGGCGCAGACATTGTGCTTGGCACTCCACATGAGTCACTTCTTTTAGATCCTACCCAGGAGTTATGACCCCTCTATATGAGTTGAGCTTTGTGAGCCTATGTGAATCGCCCAAAGATAAATCATTTGTGAAGTGGCAAAGGCGGGACTCAAACCTGGGTCTTCGGATTCATCTGCCTTCCTATTGTTAGGTCGTGATTTCCCCCATTTTACACAGAAGAAGACTGAGGCCCCGAGAAGCCAACTCACAGGTAATAGAAGGTGGAGCAAGGATGAGAACTCAGAACTCTGACCTCATTCTTTCCCAGCCCTTTGCGGCCTGCCTGATCTTCTCCAGGGACAGGTCTCCCTCACTCCAGGTGGCACGGAATACATTCCACAGCTCAGCCTGTCCCCGAGGGGGCTGGGACTCCCCTCATCCCGCAGTCTGCATCTTCTCCCTCATCTGCTCATTGCAAGCCAGGGAATCCCTGGCAGCCCCTTTGGGGAGGGCAGACATCTGGCTCACAGCTGGCCGAGGTACGGCTCATGCAAGTCTGTGGCAGAGAATGTGGGCTTTGTGTGTGTTTATTTTTCTTTTCTCTGTAGACAGTAAAACTGGATAATGAGCCTGATGAATGGAGCGCCTCCAGAGACCAGTCAGGAGTCCTGGTTCTAGCACTTGCTAGAGGTGCCAAGCTGTGCCCCTGGAATGCCCTTTCTGGGTCCCCAGGTTCCTATGTGGAACACCAGAAGGTGTGCCAAGTGACACCCCAGATATTCTCCCAGCGCTGACTTTCTAGAAATCTCTTTGAAACAGGTCAGCATGCATAGACCGGAAGAGTCAAATACTCTTCCTTATGTAGCAAACTCTAAAATTAGACACACATAAAATATTTTGATGGTTAAAGCAGACCTTGGCATTTTCTATTCTCCTTATCCTTTCATCCTTGTATGAATTTTTAAAAATAGTCTTCATTTTATGATAAAAGTATGTTTTCCCTTCATAGATGCATAGAATTTCAAACTCTTCTTGTTGTTTGCATGCATTTTTTCCTAAAATGTAATTAAGAACCACAAAAATTGGGGTGGCTACAGTGATGTAAATATAAAAACTTTCTGGGGTCCCTGTTTATCTATATCTTATTATGATGGTTAATTTTATGTGTCAACTTGGTAAGGCTAGAGTGTCCAGTTGTTGGTCAAATACTAGTTTAGATGCTGCCATGAAGATATTTTTAGGTTATGAATAGCAGTTGTAATCTGTTGACTTTAAGTAAACCAGATTACCCTCCATAATGTGGGTGGGCCTCATCCAATCAGTTGAAGGTCTTAAGAGCCAAGACTGAAGTTTCCTAGAGAAGAAGGAATTCTGCCTCAAGGTTCACATGGAAATTGGCCTATTGGTTCTGTTTCTCTGGAAAGCGCTGACTGATATGTCTGTTAGATTCAAAGATTCTTCCACCAGAAATGTCATAAAATTCATTGTTGTTAGACTTTTTCCAGGAATGCTGTCTTCACTCTCTGGCTATGTTACCTCGTGGTCATGAGTTCGGGACTCAAACAACCTGAGTGCGACTCCAGCCCTGCTGCTTACTAGTGTGGGGTCTTGTGTGGGCAGGACTCTCCCACTGGGGAGCAGGGTGTGTGATGGTAACCCCTTTGCTCAGGGGTTGCTGGGAGGGTCAGATGAATTGATGCATTAAATCATCTGAAACAGAACATGAACTTGATAAAGAATAAACACTACTAACATAATGAGTATGACTCCTCTTCCTTTTATCGGCATTATTAACTGGACTCCAACAATATTTTTGGTGCACCGGCTGGCAGCCAGGTCCTATGCTTGGGAGCTGGCGATGGGAGATGAAAGTCAACGTCCTCCCCCTTCAGGAGCTCAGAGTTGACTGAGGGGGGAAAGCTCTGTGTGCACCATGAGCCACAAGACAGGAGGGCATAAATCATAGCTCTCCCAAGCTTTCAAGGCCCAGTCCAAATCCCATCTCCTTCACGAAACCTTCCCAGATCCCCCTCTTAGAAATTAATCTCCCAGCTCCCATGTCCCCAGGACCTTTGGCTTGTACCTTTCCTGCGGTACTTACCACTATTTACCTTGTATTAGAGTGATTTATGCACAGGTCAGCCTCTCTCCCTAGAATGTGAGTTTCTGAGGACGGAAATATTTATGAAGGGCCTTTCTGTGACTTTGGCTCTCGTGTGAAGGACCAACATAACAGCATCAATAATCTGCCTCACATTTTAAAATGATTTTATGGCAACATAATTAAAATGGAATATAGTTTTAAAATTATTTTCACATTTTTATTCTCATAGTCATCCTCTCTTTTTTTGTGTCCATTTTACAGATGCTGTGCAGAAGGCAGAGAGCTTGCCGTGACCTGTACAAGGTCACAGAGCCAGTTAAGAGCCAAGCTAAGCCTAGAACCTGGACTGTTTGTGCTCAGCTGTCTAAGGCTGGCACTCAATTGAGATGACCGCGTAGCATATTCCTGGTCCTATTAGGTCACTCTTACCGACTAACTCCACATCCTGCCACACACAAGCAGTTTGGTGTCCTAGTCATGTGAGTTCCCTCCCTGTTTAGACAAAATGAAGCCAGATGAAAAAAACTGCATCTTTTAACTGCCTTTCCAGTCTGGTTGTGACTCCTGCCCTAGCAATTTTCAGGTTGGCAAAGGCTGGTCTCCAGCAATTTCTCCAACAAAACCATGTGGCTTTGGAGTGATTAGAGCTGGGCGTGCTTGCCCACTGATCTTTCCACTTTTTCTCCCTCGGACTTCTCAAGGCCTTGTGACAACACTGAGATAGAAGCTCAGTTATCTGCTACTGACAGATGAGGACCCTGAAGCTTGAAAAGATGGAGTGAGTTACGTGCCCAAGGCCACACACAGCCAGGGTTCAAATCCATGTTTGTTCTGATGCTAAAGACTTCCCATTATGCCCACACTGGATTCCTTCTCTAACTGGGGCGGACTTGGAAAGCAGAGGCTGATTCTCCTATCTCTAGCTGACCAACTTCATAAGATGAGTGAAGTTGGTCAGCCAGAGATAGGAGAATCAGCCTCTGCTTGGAAAGCAGAGGCTGAAAATCACCAGAGGAGTGATTTTCTTGGAGAATTAGTCAAAATCATTCGATGACGACAGCAACCCAAAGAAGCACTTTTGAGATTGGTACATACTAATAGAAGGCTGATTATGATTCTTTTTTCGTCTCCCAGTTTGGAATTTGAACACATTAATTGGCAAAACTTTCCACTGTGATTTTCTACTGCAACCTTCCTTCCTGTAGCCATATCTGACTAATGAGAACACTGAATAAAACCCTTCATCCTCTCACCCCCATGCCTTTACTTCTGTCATGTTTCCCACTTGGAACGTCCTTTCTCCACACTTATAACTAGGCTTCCTTCCCTCCTTCAAGATCTGACTTGACTGGGCCTATGGACTGACTGAATTGAATTAATGTCGATTTTTGCCATGGTGTGAGACCAGCTTTCATGCAATAAATAGTAGAGGAAGAGTCAAAAGTAAAGGATAACTAATAATTGGAGGCAAAGTAGGGATGTTGGCGAGGGCCACGTTTGGTTAAGAAATTTGCACTCCCTTTGTTGAGTGGTGGGGAGCTATGGAGCAGAGGGGTGGGCTACATGAAAGGACTTATGTTTTGGGAATGCAAATCTGGTAGGAGAAAGTAAAAGTGTTGTCACTTTTACTACTCCATAGTAGACTCTTAGAGTAGTCTAATTATGTGGTGATCAGAGCCTGAGCCAGGGAAGTGGCCGTGGACTGGAGAGGAGGGAGAGACAGGAGGTATTTCGGATGGGTAAACTAGAGTTATTTCCCTAGTGGAATCTTGAAAAAAGGTGGCACAACACAGAAGCAGGGATACGGGCTCTGGAATGAGGCAGGCTCGGTTTTGAATCTCAGCTCAGCCACCTGCAGACGTGCGACTTTGGCAAGTCGTATAAACTCACTGAGATTCAGTTTCTTCATCTGTCAAGTGGTAATACTATTGAGCACTCATAGGCTTTTGTGAAAATCAGCAGAAACAACAAAAACACAAAGGTAGTCACACGGTAGGTGATCAGTTAGTGATCAGCTTCAGAGGCGACAGAGGACATCCTGGCTAAGGCCTGGGCTGGAAGCATTGCTCTGCTGTCCCTTGTCAGCTGTCTGAACTTGAGCGAAACTGAAGCTAGGAGAACTAGGTGAAGTGGAGATAATAATGGCTCTCACAGGTCTGTTGTAATGAACTTTAAATCCACTGGGAGAAATGTATGTTGAGTGATGGGCCCAGAGGAAGTCCTCAGGTAGGAGGGAGCTGTTACCATCAGCATTCTTAGTGCACTATGGACAATGCTGGTTGGTGACCCAACTTCCATTCCCACCCCCTTCCCTCTTTTCCTCTCACATGATAGAAGTTACAAGTGCTAAATACTCTTTTCCCCAGCTTCCTTTGCAGCTAGGGTAGCGATGTGACTGAGTTCTGGTCAATAAGACATGAGCACATGTCTGCTGGGGGGATCCTGGGAATGCTTTTACTTCCAAGATTAACAGAAGAGACCCAGTCAGGATGGCCCAACACCCCTCTGCCCCTGATTCCTACTTTAAATTCAGGGATGATGTCCGAGGCTGGGACTGCTAACTCACAACCATGAAGAAAAGGCTAAGAGAATGACAAAGATGCCAGCCAGCCCAATGCTGGGGAGCTGCCAGTGTACACCAGTGCCAACAGCTATTCATTTATCCAGAGTTCTTGTCCTGTGAGGAAAATAAACCCTTATGTCCAAGTCACTGTATTTGGGTTTCCCGTGTACTTGTAGCTGAATGTTGGCCTAACTGATATAAGAAGTAAGGGAAAGAGAGCAGAAAAAGTCACTAGGTGGTTTCGAGCAGCAACGTTTCAGCTAAGGAAACCGTTCCATGTTTTTCATAGAGGCTCTGCGTTTCCCTCCTGTGCTTTCTCTTACAGGAATCTCCCTAAACGGAGCCTTCCTGCCCTGCCCAACCCCCATCTCTGTGTGCATAAATCTTCCCAGCCTCGGCCTAGTGCCACCTTCTCCACGCACCATCTCCATCCCTCCATGTACAATGAATCTCTCCTCTTTAAATTTCTGCTTGAAGCACTTTAGGCTTCTATTTTTTAAATTACATTTTCAAATACTACATCATAATTTGTTGTCGGTGTTCACATCTTACCTCTTCTCATAGGAACTAAGCGTCTTTACATATATTATTTCTAAATGAGATTGTGCGTGAAAAGTGGCGCAATCTTACAAAAAGTTAGATATTATTATTATTATTTTGTACTTCCAATGTTTGGTCTAGTCATTCAACAAGTATGGAGTAAGAATCTACTTAGTACAAACATGTGACGATGACCTATGTGTACCATCAGGATTAATAGCATCTGCTCTGAGGACAAACTGGGCTTCACGGGACAATTTTCTCAGTTTCTTTATCTTTCAAATAGGGATAATGGTAGTAAAAGAGGTATTATGGGGAATACTTGATTTAATATATGCAAAGCATATAGAACAGTGCGTGGCATGCATCAAACGGAATATTATTATTTTGTTATTATCATTACTAACCATGCTATTAGTCTCAAGGGAGATACCTAACATGCTTTCTACTATATAGTAGGACCTCAATAAATATTGAACAGATAACTTGTGAATAACTTGTGTATGTATAAAATTCCAAGTAAGACTGATTTAAATTCATATATAGTTAAGGATATTAACGTTCATGAATAATTCACTTAACAAATATGTGTTTTTAAATTGATTTTCTTTGGAGATTACATTAAGCATTTCACAACAGCTCTTGAAGTAACTGGAGAAGCACTGGCAAACACCACAAAGCCAGAAAGAGGAATGACTCAGGTCAACTAGGAAATTCACTCATTTTTAACCTCAACAATTGTCTACACCCTCCCTGCTTCAGCTCAGCACCTGGGGAGACTTCTACCACCTAGGTCTCCAGAGTGAAAGTCAACCCTCTCCTCTGGTTCACAGGTAACCCCCCAGGCTGAGCCCAACACTAAACATCAGCTTTGTTTTCAACCCCTCGTGGAGAGTCTGGGCTCTGCGATCAGAATGCCTGGGTTCATCCTCCTATACTTTTGGTGGGAATGTAAACCGGTGCAGCCACTATGGAGAACAGTATGGAGGTTCCTCAGAAAACTAAAATTAGAGTTGCCATTTGATCCAGCAATCCTACTACTGGGCATATATCCAAACAAAACTATAATTCGAAAAGATACGTGCACCCCAGTGTTCACTGCAGCACTATTTACAATAGCCAAGATGTGGAAGCAACTTAATGTCCATCGACAGATGAATGGATAAAGAAAATGTGGTATATATATACCATGGAATATTACTCAGCCATAAAAAGAATGAAATAATGCCATTGGCAGCAACATGGATGGACCTAGAGATTATCCTACTAAGTGAAGTAAGTCAGAAAGAGAAAGACAAATACCATACAATATCATTTATATGTGGAATCTAAAATATGACACAAATGAACGTATCTATGAAATAGAAACAGACTCACAGAGAAAACAGATTTGTGGTTGCTGGGGGGTGGGGAGGGGGAGGGATGGAGTGGGAGTTTGGGGTTAGTAGATGCAAACTATTATATATAGAATGGATAAACAACAAGATCCTACTGTATAGCACAGGGAACTGTATTCAATATCCTGTAATAAACCATAATGGAAAAGAATATGAAAAATAATGTGTGTGTGTATATATATATATATATATATGTATAACTGAATCACTTTGCTGTATGGTAGAAATTAGCACAACATTGTAAATCAAGTGTAATTCAATAAAATCAATTTAAAGAAAAGAATGGCTGGGTTAAGATTCTTGTTCTGCTACTTGCTAACAATCCCTCCGTGCCTTCGTCCACCATGTACAAAATGGAATAGTAAGAGTATCCCTCATACTGAGTGACTGGGAAGCTGAACTGAGTTAATCCGAGTTAAGTGGTGAGCGCCGTGCGGAGCAGAGGGTGTGCGATCAGTAGGTTGACTCGTCTCATCTCAGTTCCTCAGCAGTGCAGCCTCCCTGAGCTGTTCCCTGGCTTCCTTCCACACTCCGCAACTTTGCACCCGCCCATCACACATCATTCTTTTTCTTGTTCTTCACTGGATAAACGCCTATTGATTCATCCAGACTCATTACAAATGGCACCCTCGGGGGGTATATGACATGACACGAGCATGCATTCCCGGAGTTTATAATCTTTGGGGGGAAACCAACAAGTGAACAATAGCACTAACAACAACAGATAATCTTACGAGTGAATCACTTAAAGGCCCCCTTTCCCAAGCACCCATAGATCCTACTAGTCCGGGATATTTGACATGTCTTTCTATTCACCGTTTGATGTAAGAGAGTGCTAGGAAACACCCGGGAAGACAGTCCTCTTCCCTTGAATTGGGATAGAATATCTGATCTTTGCTGATCAGGGAGGGGACTGGTATTTGTGGAGTACCTATCGTGAGTTGGCCCTGCGGGAGTACTTCTTTTTTTTTTTTTTTTTACACTTTATTAGAGTATAATTGCTTTACGATGGTGTGTTAGTTTCTGCTCTATAACAAAGTGAATCAGTTATACATATACATATGTTCCCACATCTCTTCCCTCTTGCGTCTCCCTCCCTCCCACCCTCCCTATCCCACCCCTCCAGGCGGTCACAAAGCACCGAGCTGATCTCCCTGTGCTATACGGCTGCTTCCCACTAGCTATCTATTTTACGTTTGGTAGTGTATATATGTCCATGTCTCTCTCCCGCTTCTTATGTCCTCATCTTTACTATCACCCTACGAAGTAGACAGTGTTACTCATTTTAAACAGGAGGAAACTGAGGCACAGAGAGGTCATATGACTTGCTTGCATTGACACAGCAGTATGCTGGCTCTGGAATTTGCATTCAAATCTCTGTGCTGACAGAGTCATGTTTCCTTGGGTTTTGCTGGAGAGGAGTTACGGAGCAGTATGGGATTAGGGGAGCGGAGGGAGAATGAAGAGAGAAGTTCAGGCAGGCAGGAAAGCCAGATTTTCTACCCTTGCCAATCCTATTAAGGGCGGATCCTGACCAAAATCCTGCCAGGGGTACATCAATAAGAGAGGAAAACATTCCTGCGTAGGCTCATTTTATTTGCAGAGTGGGAATTATTGGGCTATGATCACCAGAAGCGCTTCGCTTGGAAACCAAGAACTTCGGCCACCGTACTCTGAATTCATACTGAATTACTCACGGTGTGTTGGAAAGCCTGCTTTAGAATCAGTCATTCCTAACTTGGGATTTGGATTCTAACACACAAGTTGTCAGACTTCAGGCCAGTGATGTGACCTCACTGAGCCTCAGTTGTCTACAAATGGGATTATTGGAGATACCAACTCAGAGGTTGATAATGAGAGACTATACATGACGTGTGACTAGGGTGCATGTAAAATGTATTGTTCAAACGGGGACACTGTGTGGGGAGAGTCCTGCTGAGAATTATGCTGGGACAACAGGGGTAAACTGGTGCTGTCTTGAGGAAACTGCACAGTGTGGTCACACCAGGTGGGAACTGTAAGAAGTGTCTAGCAGAGGGGCTGCTACCTGGGAAGCCCCTGCAAATGCTCTTCCCTGCCAGTATTTTAAGCACAATTCCAAAGTCAAGCTACACTGCACCACTTACAATTTTCTGACCATATTAGACTCACAGGCAGAGATAGCTCAGCCTGGCTCCTATATGTCGTCAGTGAGTCATATTTTTAAGTCTGATCGACCAGTGAACGCGCGGAGACTCATCAGAACAACGTAAGAGTCTTCTCAGTGTAGTTAGGACAGGACAATGGGAGAGAGTTTGTTTACAGGGAAGAGGAAGGAAGGTGTGTGCTGTAATCTATTTAGAAACAAACAGAAGACACACCAGCTTCAGAGAAGAAGATGAGAGGGGGGATGTAAAGCAACAGGGGGAAACAAGTTAGAACACTCCGTTTTGTCACCTATATCTGCTAAGGAGTGAAGATGGAGTGGCCAACATACTGCAGCAAGGTGAGGCATCTTTAGCAACTGCTGGACAATACCTGGTGGAAATCGGAGAGGAAGGCAGAAATCCTAGGATCTCGTTCTTCCTGACACACGGTGGATACTTAACACGTGTTAAGTTTCTTTCCTTTTGCTTCTTTTGTGGTAAGGATTTGTAAAATAATCTGAGAAGGTGATTTACAGTTTACGCCCATAGCCTAGAAGCTGATGATCACGAATGCCTGCGTGGTCATCAATTTCTCTTCCTTTCCTCCCTATCCCCCACTCCCTCTCTTCCCTCCTTCTCGCAATTTACTGAGCCAGGAATTGAGGATATGAGGGTGAATAAACAGGTTCATATTTGCCAGAGAAGACAGACCCTGAGCAGGTAATTAACCACAACTGTAGTCAGTGCCCTGAGATCGAGGGTGCCCCGCACCCCAAACCCTTGACTTCTACTACGGTTGACGTGCCCATGTGGCTTTAACGCTGAACTCATGGTCTGCCTCCTACATCTGGCTCTTCTTCCTGCCTTCCCTGTCAGAGTTGATGACATCAGTAACCCTCAAGCCCTCATCTTTTTACTACATCATAGTGCATGGTTCACTGGAGCACAGTCTTGGGGAGAATGTGATTTGAGTTTTCATAGAGACATACAGAAAGCTCATGGGAGAGCAAATGTCAGGGCATGCACATTCTGACCACTAACTTTGGGGTTGCATTGTGTGTGTGTGTGTGTGTGTGTGTGTGTGTGTGTGTGTGTGTGTGTGGCAGTGGGGGCCTATGTTGGGGGTAGGAGAAGGGATCTCTGAGTCGATAACAGTCCTAGCTCTGATGAATCCAAGTTCATCACGGATCGAGGAATGTATATCTCCCCTTCCCCTCTGCAGTCACCCTCTCCCCTTGATTTGTCATTTTCATCATCAACAACAAAAAACCCAAAATACAGTAGGAGAGCTGAAGTCTGTCTTCAACCTGCGTTCTCAGAATAAAAGAAGACTCATTTGCTAACTGCCTTCTGTGACAAGAAGACAGCAGCTCCTGTGGAAATCTCCACCCAGACACTCTCCAGCCCCATACCTCCTTATCTATCATCTATTTACCCATTTGAGTAATGGGAGGAAAAACCAGCTTCATAATCAATCTCATTCTCCCGGAGTGCTCTGTTAAAAGTCATTTGCATTTCGACAATGGTCCAGCCGTTTCTTATCCCATCCATCAATGTGAATGATAAATTGGCTGCCCGGTTTCCATCTGATCTTTAAATGAATAACTGCATGTTATCAACATAAATTTGCAGTTTGGCCTAGAGCTTGTTTTTCATGGGGGGGGGGGATTTGCTTCTTTACTAAAGCGTTTCCAATTTTAAATTTATGTTATGTCCACATAGTAGTGTGTGTGTTTGGAGAGGAGGCAGGTGTGTGGTGGAGAGAGAGAGCAATGTGACGGGCTGGGGAAGAGATAGAGTGAAGGGGTGAAACCACAGACATGAACACTAATTAGAATGGGAAAATAAAGTTCTTTCACTTGGGGCCACAGGCAATGAATATTCCTTAAAAAAAAAAAAAAGTGAAGCCCCTAATACTTACAGATTTGCAACCAGGTAATAACTTTGCAAAATGTGACTGACAGTTATCAGATTATCTCCTTTATCACACCTTTACTTCTATTAAGCAGGGCTTATGCTCCCAGCAGGTTTCAAACATGTGTTAATGCTGAACATCCCATGGAAGAATCAAAGGGCTGTAGTGACTGGAGCTTTGTGGAGGGACTCTACAAATAGAAACATCCAGAAAAAGGGGCAGAAAAACCAGGGCAGAGCAACTACAGCTTCAGTCTTCTCTGGCTTAAACAAATATCTCTTCCCCGCAACCAGCGCAGACTGTCACGAACTTCGGAGGAAGGTGATAGAAACGTAGAGGAAGGCATACAGATCAGCAATCCTGCAGAAATTCTTTTTTTTTCTTTTTTTTTTTTTGGTCTCAATGAAATCTTAGGATTCTAACAGTTGGTTGTTTTAAAGGACTAATTCCCATAAGACATAATTAGCATTTATACATTTTATTATGAGTATTCTTTTTCTTTCCATCCAAATGTCTAACTGCTCTGAATAGTGGACCTGCCAGTAAACCCTCAGCAAGAGAGGAAAGTGATCAGAGTCCCAGTTTGTGGTTTAAAACTGAACCCCTCATGAGGTCCAAGGTAGTAGTTACTGGATCCTCTTCCCAGGAGTTTGCACAGAAGGGGCAAAGGAAATAGATGCTAGTGAAGGATCTAAACTAGTAGGTACTGTGTATCTATTAACTCAGTCAATCTTACCATCTGCACTGTAAGCTAGGTATTGTTATCCCATATCAGAGATGAGGAAACTGAGTCCAGAGAGATCCATTAACTTGCTCATATTTAGAAAATCATAGTTAGGATTTAAACTCAGATCCTTCCTCATTAGCCAGCTAAGTGGATGGAAAAAAGTGCTCAGGATGGTCTCTAGGTCCATCCATGTCTCTACAAATGACCCAATTTCATTCCTTTTAATGGCTGAGTAATATTCCATCGTATACATGTACCACATCTTCTTTATCCACTCCTCTGTTGATGGACATTTAGGTTGCTTCCATGACCTGGCTATTGTAAATAGTGCTGCAATGAACATCGGGGTGCATGTGTCTTTTTGAATTATGGTTTTCTCTGGGTATATGCCCAGTAGTGGGATTGCTGGGTCATACTGTCATACAGAGTGAAGTAAGTCAGAAGGAGAAAAACAAATGTCATATATTAAAACATATATGTGGAATCTGAAAAAATTGGTATAGACGATCTTATTTACAAAGAAGAAATAGAGACACAGATGTAGAGAACAAGCATATGGATACCAAGGGGGAAGGGGGTAGTGGGATGAATTGGGAGATTGGGATTGACAATATATACACTATTGATACTATGTATAAAATAGATAACTAATGAGAACCTACTGTATAGCACAGGGAACTCTACTCAGTGCTCTGTGGTGACCTAAATGGGAAGCAAATCCAAAAAAGAGGGGATATATGTATAGCTGATTCACTTTGCTGTACGGTATAAATTAACACAATATTGTAAAGCAATTATACTCTAATTAAAAAAAAAGAGATCAGGAGCTGTTTGGAGGTTTTCTCTCTGGATCCCATTTTGAAGGATCCCTGCTTCCCCTCTGTTTTGTCTTTTAAATTTCCTTCCAAAATCCAAATGTGTGCATGTTTTCCATTGGCTCCTTCATATTCACTCTTTTCTACCCTGATCTGTGCCTCAGAGAACAGCCACCCTTGCACTCTGGCTTTGAATGGTGTTTGGCCAATGGGAGGACCTGGTGGCAGATTGGAGGGAGGGAGAGGATGACCTTGGGTTGCTGCCAGGTTGCAGTGGTGGTTTTCCAGGTCCTGCCAGGTGGCCATCTTCACAGTGACTCTCTCCAAATTGCAGTCACCCAACAGTTCCCAAATGTTTTGATTCAGGACCCCTTTAGACTCGTAAAAATTGTTGAGGGTCCCCCAAAGAGCTTTTGTTTCTCTCTCAGTGTTTACCACGTTAGAAATTAAAACTGAGACATTCTCAAACACAGGAATGCACAAGCATACATTCCAGTAAGCCATCAGAGTGAGGACACCATCACAAGTCATGTAGCCTCTGGAAAACTACACTGAGTGCTCATGACAGGATAAGAGCAAAGGAGGCAAAAAAATATCTTAGTATTACTGGAAAAATGGTTTTGACCTTGTGGACTTCTAACAGAGTCTCAGGGACCCCACAGGTTTCCAGCTTTGAGAACCACTGCTCATACTGCCCCTTCAGACTCACCCTGGGATAGTTCCCCAGCCCTTGCTAGATCTCTCACTCTGCCTGTACCTTCAAAATTACCCCCTTATTCAACTCCCCTCCATCATTCCATTTTGACTATGCCCTCTGCTTCCTACCGGAACCCTGACTCATCAAGGACTAGGGTATGACTGGAAATTCACCTTGGAGGTAGGGCTGGGGCCAGAAGAGGCTCAGGAATGCCAGCAGCAAAGAAAAATATTCCTTCCGCTTGCACTGACCTTTTTCCTGTGAACTTTGATTCATCTTTTAAATTGTATTTATTAATTCCTCACTGATAAAAGGGTGTATCTAGAACCAGAGAGATGACCGTTCCTCTTTCCTAGACTCAGGCCAGAACATAAGAGATCTACTTCCTGTTAGAGGTGTAGACAAACTGGACCACCTTTAGAGGAGACTCTGGAAACCAAGTTCGTAAGGAAGAAATTAAGGAAAGTTTTCTCTGAAGAAAAGGAGCCTCAGAGGAACTTGGCCATTTTCAGCTATCACTTCATCTGGTGGCCTTTGTTTCAGGGAAGAGTTCTTCATCCCTTCTACTGGGGTCCCATTGAATTTGTACCAGATCTCAATTGTCCCATATCACTTTATATTGTCATTATTTGCATATTTCTCTTTCCCTTTCTAGACTGCTAGCTCCTCAAGACAGTTTCAGTCACCAAGGCAGTTCCAACTCCAGTGTGTGATAAATGTTTGTTGAAGGAAGGAGTAGAGATGGCACTCTTTTTCATAACCGCCATTTTGTTTCCCATAGTCAACGGGAGACAGTTCATGCTTGGCTGCAAAGGCCGTCTTTTTTTTTTTTTTAACAGTTTTCTAGGGGTATAATTGATCTACAAAAAAATGCACATATTGAAGATGTATAATTTGATGAGCTTGGACATATGCAAACACTCATGATACCATTAGCACAATCAAGGACATAACCAATACCAACCCAACTTTCCTTATGCCTATGTCTCTTTTTTAATTATTGTTTTCTGTGGTAAGAACACTTAACATGAGATTTATCCTCTTATACTTAACAAATTTTTAAGTGTGAATAGAGTGTTGTTAACTGTGGGCACTATATTATACAACAGATCTCTAGAATTTGCTCATCTAGGTTAAGTGAAACGTTTTACCTGTTGAACAGTGACTCTCCATTTCCCCTTCCTCCAGCCCCCGGCAACCACCATTCTATTCTCTGCGTCTATGAGTTTGACTATTTTAGATATCTCATGTAAGAGTAGATATCTCACGTAAGAGGAATCATGCAGTATTATTTTTATAAATCACATAGGAAGTCATTCAATATGCCTGCAGAAACAGAAAGGGAAGCCCCTGAAATGTTTATGCAGGTCTTGTGATACCTTGGGGATGCATGATTGGAAATTAAAAAAAAACCTGAGTTTCCATCCCAGCCCCACCACTGACTAGTGGGGCTGCATTTTACAAGTCACTTCCTTTCTCTAAGCCTCACGTCCTCAGAATGAATGGTTTGGACTAGAAGAGTGAATGCCAACTTGTATGCATGGTTCCACATCTCAGGGCGCCATTGCAAGGGATCTGGAATCCACAGGGGTAACAAACACTGTTGGATGCCTAAAAAACTGGTATATCTGGTGCATATCTGAATTATGTCTTCACATATATGGAGCTGTGCTTATAATTGATAAAATACAAGACCCTCAAATCACTCTTGAAATTGGTATGTATATTTTGACTCTTTTCCAGTCAAAAGATAATAAAATTATTTGGTGTGTCATACTCTGACTCTAGAAAGAAGCTCTTGTTCTTGGGAAAATCGGAAATCACTGAGCCTCAAGCCTTGGTTTTGCCTCTGAAGGCTGTGGATCTGATGCAGGAAGCAAGAACAGGCAGTTTTTCTCACCTGCAGATAGGAAGGGCTTTGTTAACCACAGTTATGAACAATGATGTAGGAAATATCTGGAAAACGTCAATGAACATGTTTTCTAGTTTTCTAATTTATTTCCTTCTCCACAGACAGCATCCATGAGATAAACACAGGCTCCATACTATGAGAAGAGCCTGAAAGTGTTTAAAGTGTGTAGAGGCAATAAGATCCTTTTTTTTTTTTTAACCAGACAAAACATTATTTGCTCTCACTTTTACCCATCCTAATCTATTATTATCACTCAAAAATATTTTAGAAACTTCCTTCCTCTAATGGATGAAAGAGATTGGGGGGAGAATTAAAGCTATGGAATAACATGTCTGGGGAGCCACTAAACAGATTAAAAGAAATTTGTTAACTTTCAGGGATATTTGTCAATGCTCAATTCAAGAAATTCAGTGACAACTGAATGGGAATTGTCTCCTCTTATAACCAATGAACTAAACAATCATGCTTTAAAATTTTTCGATAATAATTCTTTTCTATATTTTCTGCTACCAAAATAATACATATCTATTGTAGAATTTCAAAAATATAGAAAGCCTCCAAAGAAGAATACATAAACTACCATTAATTTACATGCAGTATTTTATATGCTTGCATATATCCCTATCTCCATACTTAGAAATTTTAAATGGTTTCATATTATTTATTCATGCTGTTTGATAACTTGCTTTCTCTTAAAAATTTGTATTACATACTATTAGACACATAATAAAGGACTGTAAATAAAGTATGTATAAGTTATAAAGCATGATAATAAAATGAATAACCATTAAGCTACAATCCTACTTACAGATTCAAATATCACCATTATTGTTGAACCTATCTACATGATTCTCCCCAGTTCTCCTGACTTGAATGCAGATGTGATGCTGGAGCTATAGCAGCCATATGGTGGGCATGAGGAAAAGGCTAAGAAATTTATGAAAAGTCTGGCCTTGACCATTCTTGCACTGACCTATCTACAAATTTCTGCTTATGTGATTTTAAAATCTGGTTATATGATTTGCTTAAGTGCTATAAATCTGATTTTATGCAAATGAGAAATGAATATAGTCCTGATTGAGATGGCATCTTTCATCCACTTAGTCCCCAAACTAGATCCTCTCATTCAACAGCAACCAAAAAGGTAGTGAAGAAGTTCCACAAGTAATTTTTCTAAATCAGAGTACACATTTCTTAGTGAGGCTAACACGGTCTGGCCACTCCCTGTTTTCTCAGAGTGCTGTTATCACTCTGCCTCATGCATTTGGCTTCACCCACTTGACCCTTTATAATTTCCAAGAAAATACTAAATTCTTTCCAGTTTCATGTCCTTCAAACATTCTATTTCATTCACCTGGATCCCTTCCCCCTAAGTTACCTTCTCATTCTAAATGAGCCCCGCCTGTTACTACCTCTTTGTAAGCAAGTCACTAGGCTTTGAGTTCCACTAGAGGAACCCCCGTGTCAGCTTTGTTGATTGTACACCAAGCAGAGCCTAGCACACTCAAACATATTTTGTTAGATGAGAGGTGAATATGTCGTGTACTAATCAAGTGTCAAACAATGCCTATCCCCAGCTGCTCTTTAATTTCCCAATCTCGGGTTTTTCATCTTTGAGACGGGTTAATAATCCTTCCCTCTCAGCGCTGTTTGAGAAATAACTGCAATCATTGTGTGTAGGGGCTTAGATAGGGGCTTGAAATGTGGTTCACTTGCCTCGATAAGGGGACTCTTTATTCCCCAATTAACAAATTTTCCTTCCAACTTCTCACTTTAAAAGTAATACTTGGTAGAATTATTATTACTGATAATTACAATCCACTCCAACACATGCTGAGGGCTTGCTCATATACTTTACATGCCAGGATGTTCTATGCATTATTTATTTTTGTGATGTGGCCTCCGTTATCATCCCTTTGTTGCAGATGAGGAAACTGAGGCTGAGACTAAGGGCAAGCCTCTTGGGGTGCTCGGCTGCTGCCTACAGACAGACACCTGTGATTGGGCTTGGTCAGAAACTAGCTAACCAGAGAGCCTGCTGTTTACAGGAAGTGTTCCCTGCGCTTGTTTCCTTTTGTTATTTTCCTGAGAAAAAAGGCAAAGCAGAATAAAATGAGCTGATATCAAATTTTTTTTCAGAAAAGCACCTTCCGAAGGCTGCTCCGAGGTCAATACAGATTTTCATTCCAATCTTCTCTCCTCCTAGATCCACAGGCTCTGAAATGAAAACTGATGCTCAAGCTGGTGACCCCAAGGCAGGATCCTCAACCGGAAAACAATGCCTGAGTCAGGCCTGGTGTAGCATACTTTCCAGGGCCAGAAAGCAGATGAATAACACATTACAGAGATTTTGCGACAAGAATTGATAGCCGAAGCCATTTGTTTTAACCAGAGCTCCGTATTTAGAACCTTATATGTAGGAGGTGCTTAATAAATGCCGGTTGAAATGCATTCCATGGCCTCATGTTATAGTGAGATTTTATGATTTTAATATAGCTTATTCTGCATGTCACTCAATTTCATATAGCAACCCACGCTCTTCAAAACTTGCCCCAAACTTGCCTTCCAGGTTCTTCTCTGAACATTCCAGCTCTTGCACATAGTTCTAATCACACCTGAGTACTGTTTCCTAAATACTCCCTGGCGTTTAGTTGCTCTGTGCCCCTGCTTGTGCTGCTTCTGAGAATTCCTACACCCCAGCCCCGCCTCTTTTCATAAAACTGGCCAACTCATCCTGTAGGTCTCTGTTACAGTAACTTTTCCCCCATGAAGTCCATCCCAGGTGAGACATATCCATGCCCGTGAGCTTTCCAATTTTTTAGATATAATTATAGCAATATTTTCCATCTGGTGGCACAGCGTGGCTGGCAGATAAAGCATAGACTTTAGAGTTGGAAATATCTGGCCCCAGATCCCAACCCTGCCACGTCAAAGTCATGCATCCTGGTGTGATTGACCTAACTGTGAGCCTCCATTTCCTCTTTGGAAGTGAGGGTGCTATGACCTGTCTGTTAGGGCTGTTGTGGGAATAAAGGCGAAGAACATTTAAAGTTCCCAGCACGGATCTGGTTCATGGTCAGCAGCTGCCTCGTTCTGGTTATTCAGGTTCTCAGCTCAAATATTCTCTCTTGAGAATGGCCTCGATCTAATATCCCACCCCTCCACCCTACTCCCTTCTTTAAGCTTTGGGCCCAGGTTGTCCAAGTTCAAATTCCAAGTCTGCCACTTATGAGTGCAGGTAAGTTACTTAATTCTGTTCCCTCACTTTCCTCATATGTAAAATGGGGCTAATAATAATAATGGTTTCATAGGCATGTTATAGGGACCAGTGGAAGGCTCAGACGAGTACCAGGCAAAGAATAAACTCTACATGCTCCTGTATTGTTCATTTCTCTATCCCTGGGGTACACATTAGCACCTGGCCCAGGGAGGTACTCATTTCGTGTTTGTTGAATGAATAAGTGCACACGCTCTGTTTTCTTCCTCCTTCCCTTGCATCCTAGCCCTGGTTCTTAGAATAGAACGTGGGCTCTTCTGGGGCAGGAGGAAGGTGCCATTGCTATTAGGCAGTTAGCGCCCAGCACAGGGTCTGGCACCACGCAATGCTTACTCAATTTCACGGACTTGAAGGGATGTTTTCCACGGTGTATTCCTGCTGCGTTCTGTTGGAAGTGAGTTCATTAGCATCAGCTGGCAGAACAGTCAGCACTCTGCCCACCACTCAGCAACCTCTTGCCATTGCTTATTCAAGCACACTTAACAGAGGGTGACCCAGGGACGCAAAGCCGCCTCCTCTCTGGCATGACAAAGACCCGGACCATTATCTCTCTTGACTGGGTACAAGCTTCACCTTATTCTGCTGGCAGATGTATTTAGATGATGCCCTGTTTGGCTGTCAGCAAGGGGACTCTTTTCTTTTTTTGTGGGTCTAATCCCTTGAATCAATATTTGTTCCCACCTCCCCCTGTTTACAGATGGAGACTGCTGGGCTGAAATGGCATCTCCAAACTAAGAGGACAAGCGTGGGCCAGGAGTAGAGAGTCTGGGAAAGAGAAGGAAGGGTCCATCCAGAAGGCATTTCAACAGGTCAGGGGCTCTGCTTTCCAGTAAAACCAGTCACTTCCTTGGTGAATTAATTTAACCTCTTTGCCAGCTTCCCAAAAGTGGTGGCGTAGGAGGGGTGGAGGGGCAGCCAATTAAAATTCAGTCTGACCAACAAAGAGAAGTAGGCCATGGCTGACTAACAGAGAGGCATTGACGGAAAGAGGCCCTGGCACCAGGAGGTCACATGCTTGGATGTTCTTTTCTTCCAAAACAAGAGGGCCTCCCAAAGCATGGAGTCACACTGTCCACGTCTGCGTTTGTGAAGTGTGTGTTTCTCTCATGCGGAGCCCGAGGCACAACCTCTTTGGCTCGCTCGCCATTCCCTCCCTTCCTCTCTATGGGACACAGACTATTTTTGTCCATTCTCGATACCATCATCACTGAGTTTTCCTCCTATTGCCAGATGTAATATCTCTGCATAGCTGCAGGCAGAGTCTGACTCTGTTACCAGACTGATGTCATTTCATCACACATGCACACTGGATGTCAACATGAGAGCCTTTCCCAAGTCTTCTGCTGGCTGACCACTCTTTAGGTCAGATGGGAGGAGAGAGGGGGAGAGGGGTAAAGAGAGAGAAGGAGAATGACTGACCGAGGAAGCCAAGGGAGCATCTCTGACTTTTAAACCAGATGTGATGGAAGGCTGCTTGAGAGAATGGCATACCCTACTTTCATTTGTGTGTCCTTGAAAATGTGTATGAAACCTGCAGCAGGAGAACGTCAATCCAAAAACTTGTAGAATAAGGACATTCCCTTAAAAGCTGAAAGTCATTAAACATTCACTAACTCATCTTACTTTTTAGACATAACAGTTGACATATAGTCCGTTCATTTCATACATAATTGTTAATTCGGCTCTTCTCTTGCACAAATGAACACAAGCTGGAAAGTTTCAGCCTAAAATGGGTCCAACTGAGGCCAGAGTTTACTTTTTGGACAGTCAACATTTGCCGTCCTTGACTCAGTTGTACTAAGGTAACAAGACCGGTTTTACTTCCTGTAGCTGTCACTTAGCTATTATAACTGGCCTTACTGCTATTCGTGTCACAGATGAGGGAAGGGACACTGCTGTTGTCTGGGGGTCAGCATCTCCACGTTCACAGTGTTTATTCCACCAACCGAATGACAGCAGCACATGAAGGGGAAAAGTCCTGGTTGCTAAAAAGTCACATGTGACATAGTCAAGAGCCATCTGTGGTGGGTAAAAACTTGGGTTTTGTCAACACAGGAGGGCTTGAATCCCATCTGCTGGTTCTGAAACTCTTTCCACAGTGTCTGGGGTCCAGAAGACCAGGACATGCCTAAAGGTCAGCGCTATAAATATCGTCATCATCATGAGCTGAAGCCTGATCATGGGAGGAATGAGTCAGAATAAGAATAAGCCCTATTATCAGCCGGTAGTGGAATTTATTTGCGCCAGAAGGGGCTGGCCGGTTTTAACACTTGGTATCTCTTTTGTCTGTCAGCTCACCCAAAGCCACCCAAGCTGGGCTTCCGTCCTTTTCAGTAGAGCACAGTGAAGGTCATAGACTTGAGAGTCCCAGAGCCCTGGCCCAGATCTGTTCTCATCTTCTGCATGAACTTGGGTACATTCATTACAACCCCTGGAATTTCATTTCACTTATCAAATGAGAATAGTACTGCTTACTTTATATTAACTCTTAGGAGTGTTATGATGTTTAAATGGATACGCATATCAAATTATTAGCGCAATCTGACACATAATGAATACTTCCACTGGTAGTTCTCAACAGAGGGTGATTTTGCTGCCCAGCAGACATCTGGCCATGTCTGAGACATTGTCCCGACTGGAGGACTGGGGGCAGCAGATACCACTGGCATCTAGAGGGTGGATGTCAGGAATGCTGCTAGCCATCCTACAATCCACAGGACAGCCTCCCGTAATAAAGAATTATCTGTCTCAAGATGTCAACAACGCCAAGGCTGAGAAGCTCTGGCGAGGTAAACAGCAGCCACTACGTGTCAGGCTTGTTCCTGTACACGTCTGATCTCTTCCAACTCTACAGGTTCCAAAATGTGGATGCTGAGTTATAAGGCTGATACCAATGACAACATCTACTCATTTATGAAGAAATTCCACACACACACACACATATATATATATATAATTTCATTTGATTTTCTAAAGGACCTGTTTATAAGTATTATTAATGCCATCTTATTTTACAGGTGGACAAACTGAGGCTCAGAGACCTTGGATTACTCAGCTGGTAAACAGCAGCCCAAGGTTCGGGCATTCAACTCTTGTGCACCATCACATGCATGTAGCATGTTCAGATAACATGGAAGCTCAGCTTTGAATAGTTTGGGTAATCCATTCAGCTGTGAAATGGGACAAATCATACTGATCTTTGGGGAGCAATCACTGCAAGGAGGACATGAAATGACGTACACAGCAGGCACTCAAAAACCAGAGCTCTATCAGCGTCTCCGATCGCTCTTGATGACTGGGCAACATACGGTCCTTAACCCCCATAGGTAGGTCAAGAGACTCTCAAGGCCAACCCAGTCTTCGTGTGTTTTGTCGGGTCCCCCCGCATAAGCCTGTGCAGGAGGGCTTCACCAGGCCCCACCATCCACAGTTGCTTTGTTCACTGAGTGACACCGCCTGTCAGGCATCACCCTGTGCTGGTTACCGAGGCTTTGCAAGGACCTCCAGTCCTTCTGGTACCCAGTACCCTGGGGCTGACGCCTTGACAACTGTGCCACTGCTCTCTCGTTACCTATCAGGAGGGTCACCTTTCTGACAGGCAGCTCTGAAAATTCTTTATTAAAGATTTTTTTTTTAGTAGAAAAGACAGATTACTTTATAGTTCTGACATGCTCTACTTATTATGACATGAAACAACGTTCTTGTTTCTTTTGCTTGGGGACGCGTAACTGCTGACTTAGGCTCGCATGGCGTGTCACTATGATGTATTGGATATTTGGTCAGACCTTCCATAACCCTTACATATGCATTCACTCATACATTCATTCACTCAACTATGCATTTGAATTTCTGTTGTGAACCTAGCAGTCTGCTAGGCATTTACTGGATTAAAAAAATACATTTCTGTTCAATCCTTGATCTTGAGGACTTCTCAGTCTAGTAGGCAAAGCAAGGGCGTAAAGAAGATAAATTTTTAAAGTGGTAAGTGAAACAGAAGAGGTATGTGTTGTACCTGGCAGGATGGAATTCAGAATTAGTAGTGGATCTGTAGAGTACGGCGCCTGGTTCACTCTGGGTGGTGATGGTAGAGAAGCAGCAGAGGCTGAAGACTGGATTTGGGTGGAATATGCTGTAATCTGTGCACAGGGGATGGAAGAGGACTGAGCATCCACAACTGAAGTAAGCTGATGATACTCTGATCCGGAAGAAGGCCCAGAAGCCCATTTTTTGGCCCTGAGTGACTTTTAACAGCCACGATGTATACCTGATGAATGCTATCTCAGAGGCACCGCTGAGTATCTGAATGTATTAGCAGAAAGCTGTAGAAAAGGGACTTACTAACCCTGCCCCAGAAGATGTGTTATTTAAATAGGGTATAAAGTATTTAGAGAGGGTCCTCTTGTGAGGAAGAGAAGTGAGGGCTTTCTGGGCAGAGCAAGTGTGAAGCTGACACCCTCGGAGAAGGGTGATAATGTGGCTGGAGCAAAGCACGGTGTGAGGGAGTGAGGAGTGAGGTCGGGGGGTGGGGTGGAGGTGAGGTTTGAGGGCCCTTTGGACCATTTGAATGCTGGGCCGGGGAATCTGGACCCTCCGTAGTGGGACTTGCTGAGTTGTGGCTGATTTATGCAGAGAGGAGGTTTGGTAGCATCCGCACTGTTGACGCATCTCCCTGGGAGTGGTAGGGGACTGTGGGAGGCTGGCCCGGGAGCTCAGAGACAGGAGGCAAAGGGACAAGTCAGGCGGCTGCTGCAACCACCTGAGAGAGACTGTGAGTTCTTCCTCAGGTTTCATCCAATAGAACAGTCTGTACCCCAGCCCAAGCTGGTTACCCATGCGTCCCACCAGATGCCCCAGCACATATTCAGAGAAAGAAACAGGGAATAGGCCGAGAATGAATGAGTGTCTTAAACAAAAATTTAAGAGACAGAAGTAAGATGTGTTAAATACTCCAGCACCTCGTAGAATTTGAAGTGCACATACGTGATGGAATAAATGCATAAAGACATGAGAAACAAGGAAGTACAGAGTGAGGGTGAGCGTCTAGCCAAAGGGGCTCTGAAAATGTTGTTGGTGAGCTTTCTGCGGTGCTAATGTCAGTCTCATGCCCAGGCAGGTGTAAGGCAGGGGTTAGTGATTTGACTCATCCTCTCCTTAAGAACAGCCACTCCAAACTGTGGAGCTGCTCTTATGGTTCATCGTGTATGATGCTCAGGGTACCACATATACCATTTCAGTCCATCTTTATAAAAACTACAAAGCAGGTTTTATTGGCCCTGAGGTTTAGAGAGTTTAGGGATTTGCTCAAGGTGACAGCGTTAGTAAGTGTGAAATTGTGGTTTGAACTCCAGTCTGTCCAGCTCTAAAGCCTTCTCATTAGTGAGTACACTACTGAGGACAGCAGATCCATCATTGTAGGACGAGAAATGCATGCAAGTTGTTAATATCATCTCCCTTTCTGCATAGTAAAGACCCTGATTCAGAGCCTTTAGATCCCAATGTGGACAGAGAAATCAGATTTGGGGTAAGGGAGAAAATGGTGAGAAAGAGAAAAAGAAGAATAACATATCTACCTTCAATTTTTGTTTTGGGTTTGTGTAAGCTCATTATCCCTTTGGGTCTGAGATTTTTCTTCACTAAAATGAAGTAAATCAACTAAATCATATGCAAGCTATATTCTGCCTTAGCAGTCCTGGGATTCTATGCCCTGAGCTGAACTCCTTATCATGGAGTGGAAAGCAACATCATGAAATATGATGGCGTTGAGTTTTTTTAAACCAATCTGAAGATAAATTAGGAAATCAGTGTGTTCAATTTCAGATGAGAATGGAAATGTAGAGTTTCCAGATTTAGCGAATAAAAATTTAGGGTGTTCAGTTAAAGTAGAATTTCAGACAAGCAACACATATTTCCTTAGTATGACTATGTCCCATGCAATATTTGGGATGTAGTTATACTAAAAGTTTTTCATTATGTACCCAAAATTCACATTTAACTGGCTCTCCTGAATTTTACCTGGCAAGCCTAAAACCTTGACAAAATAAAAATAATGTATGATTAAAGCCAGAAGGAAAGGTTGAGGAAAGTATAGAGGAGCTGGTTTTCTTATCTCACAGAGTAGCAAACCGGTTGATACCACCTATAGTGAGGGTTCAAGAAACAGAGGTTTAAATTTAATATCTGCGGTTATAAAGATAACCAGTAGAAAAACTGATCAGGAAACTATAGTAATAATAATAAAACCCCCAGGAGGCTGGGAGGGCAGGAGGGAAGTCATATAAGGGTACCAAATGCTTCCTTTAAAGAAAGGAGCCGAAGATATAGTCTGCAGTGGATGAATCAAAAAGTAAAAACATAAAGGTATTATTTAGCAATATGGTGATAGTTGCCAAAGATCTGAAAATGAAACAATTAAAAATGGCTTTTTCTAGGCAGTAGGGTTTGGAAAGTGGCTAAAGAGAGAGATAGCTAATTTTCATTTTATTCTACCCTCATTAGGTTTTTTTAATTTTTTGCCATGGTTAACATTAGATTAAAAATAAAATAGCTATATTAACCATTATTACTGCCAACCATCATTCAACAGATTATAAGGGTTTTGCTCATGTTTACGCTCATGTTCTCAATCCAAAGCTTTGTTTATTTGCCTCTAGCGTCTTCATTTGGTATCAAACCATTAACAATCAGATTTATGAACCCAAAGATGCACAAATATCTGCTATTGCTTTGCATGTGTGGCAAAAATATTTCCATGTTTTCTAGTATAAAATATAAGAAACTTCAGATAAATAAACTTGGTTCATTTAATTTAAAACAAATATTTGGGGAGAGGCACTCCCCTAGCATGCCTTTAATTGTGAGTTGCCGTACATGACCCTTAATACATACTTGCAAATTAATTAACCTTTCATAAGCAGAAATCAGAGTACCAGCCAGAGCAAAGATCAGTTGACTTGCTCAGGATTTGATTGTTCTACCTTAGAAATATATGGATTTTTGTTGGACACTCCCATTCAATTGGAAGGAAGGTACACGAGCTCAGTTGGGGCTATCAGAAAAAGGCAAGTATTAAGAAGTTTGATGTTGAGGCGTGTGTGTGTGTGTGTGTGTGTGTGTGTGTGTGTGTGTGTGTGTGTGTGTGTGTGTGTGTGTGTGTGTGTGTGTGTGTGTGTGTGTGTGTGTGTGTGTGTGTGTGTGTGTGTGTGTGTGTGTGTGTGTGTTACATAGCATGCCTAAGAGGCAGATGGTTTGGACCATGAAAAACTTGCTGATTCTAAGGTGAAGTCCCACTAGGAGAATGCTTAAGTACCATAAAGATGTACAGCTGTAGCTTGTGAATAACGGTGCTTTCACCCAAAACATTACTAATGCATCCTGCAGCCCACAAACCTCTAATTGCCTTACTTCAAACCAATCTTTATCATCCTTAAACTCTCCTGCCATCACCAGCTTTTTGTAGACCCTTTATATGAACTTTATAATGTGCTCAAGTACACCATATTTCTAAGGGCATTAAAGACCCTCCCCAAGCTTGCTGATCTCCCAAGATGGAGATCAGTATACAAACTGTATTCCTAGGCAGTGCTCGTGGAGACTTGGAAGGGACCTCCACAGCAACCAACATTTTGGCCTGCTCTTCTCACTTTGCCCTGATATGGAATCAAACCTTTCTTTACAGCCTGGCCGAAAGGCCATCTCTTCCAGAAAGACCTTCTGTCTCCCTCCAAATCAAGAACTAATATCTTCTTCTCAACTCCTTTCAGAGTTATTTTGAAGAATAAATAAGATGACGGTGGAAGCTTATTAAGGAACTGAAGATTTATATTATGCAGAAGGAAAAAAAGCCAAGGCCTGTCTGGTTCCAGGGCAAACGACATAAGAACTTTAGAAGTAACAATAAAAACAGCAGCAACTACTACTGCCACAATTCCGTCATTTACTGAGTACCTATTATGGGTATGTTAGGGGTTTTATAATTTTCATCTTATTTTAATTCTCACCACGGGATGGGGCATTATTATCCCTCACTTCAAAATGAGGAAAACAAGGCACAGAGGAGTTAATATCCAAAATAAAGGAAGAACTTGTATGACTCAATGGCAAATGCTCAAACAATCCAATTAAAAAATGGGCAGAGGAATTGAATCGATATTTTTCCAAAGAAGACATACAGATGGCCAACAGACACAGGAAAAGGTGCTCGTATCATTAATCATCAGGGAAATGCAAATCAAAACCACAATGAGATGTCACCTCACACCTGTTAGAATGGCTATCATCAAAAAGATAGGAAATAACAAGTGTTGGCAAAGACATGGAGAAAAGAGAACCCTGGTGCTCTGTTGGGTAGGAATGTTAATTGATGCAGCCATTATGCAAAACAGTATGGAGGTTCTTCAAAAATTTCAAACTAGAATTACCACATAATCCAGCAATTCCACTCTAGGTATTCATCTGAAAGGAATGAAACACTAGCTCAAAAATATACCTGCACCCACACATTCACTGCAGCATTATTTATAATAGCCAAGATAGGGAAACAATCTAAGTGTTCACTGATGGATGACTGGATAAAGAAAATGTGAGAAATATATACATATATATGTGTATGTATACACACATACACATATATATGTATACACACACATACACACACAATGGAATATTACTCAGCCATAAAAACGAATGAAATCTTGCCATTTGCAACAACATGGATAGACCTTGAGGGCATTATGCTAAGTGAAATAAGTCAGAGAGAGAAAGACAAATCTCCCATGATCTTATTTATATGTGGAATTTTTAAAAAGGCACAGAGAACGACAGATTTGTGGTTGCCACAGGTAGGGGATAGGGGTTGGGCAAAATGGGTGAAGGGGTACAAACTTACAGTTCTAAAACAAGTAAGTCCTGAGGATGTAATGTACAGCACGGTGACTCCAGTTAATAATATTGCATTGTATAATTGAAAGTTGCTGAGAGAGTAGATCTTAAATGTTCTCACTGCACGAAAAAAATGTGTAACTCTGTGTGGTGATGAATGTTAACTGGACTTACTGTGGTGACCATTTAGCAATATACACATCTATTGACTCATCATGTTACACACCTGAAACTAATATAATGCTATATGTCAATTATATCTCAATAAAAAAAATTAAAGAAAAAAAGAAGGCATAGAGAGGTTAAGTAACTAGCCTAGACTCACAGAGCAGAGAAGCTACAAAGACATAATTCAAGCCCAGGCCTGTTTCAATGGGAAGCCCATGCTATAGACTAGTCCATGGAATTGCCTCTCTGGGATTCAGTAAGAAGGCTAAAGGAGAAACTCATACTAAATAGCAGAAGCAGTTTATAAATAAGCACTGACAAATTTTGTGTGTGGTCCACATTAGCTATTTAAAATCACATGCCTAGAATCCCCTTCTAGGTCATCCATCCACCCAGAAGTGCTCAAGCCTATGTGAACATGCACTGAATAAGGAGCGCCAGCAGTACATACATGATGGCGCATTACTGCCCCATGACGGTGGCACAGAACAGAGGAAAGTGTGGGCTGGGGGTCACACAGCCCCGAGCAGCTGCTGAGCAGAGATAAACCTTGAGATGCAGCCCAGCTGTTTGCCTGGACTGTACAAGCCAGGCAGCAAATGAAGCTGATCAGATACTCCTTAGGGTGTCTGTTGCTGTGGGGCCCCAGGGAGATGGCGGCCACCTGAGAGGGATTCTGATTGCAGGGAGGGGGGGTTAAGAGCATGCAACAACTTCTGAAGCACTAGACAGGCATCAGTCACTCTACAGAGAGGCATTTCCATGGGCTAGTTTACAGCATGACTTCATATTGAAACTGACCTGAGTTTGCATTATGCCTTGCAGCTTTTTTTCTGTGATTCTGGCCTTGCTACTTAACCTTTCTGCGCCTTATTTTCCTCACTTTGAAATGAGGAATAATCATGCCCCATCCTGTGGTGAGAATTAAATAAGATAAAAATTGTCAAACTCCTGATATACCCATAGTAGGTACTCAAAGATGGTGGAAATGCTGGGGGTAGTAGTTGTTGCTGTTTTACTGTTACTTTTATAATGTTTATGTCTTTTTTTTGAATTTTTAAATTATTATTTTTTTAAATAGCACAGCACCTGACTTTTTCTTAAAATTAATCAATTAATTTATTTATGGCTGTGTTGGGTCTTTGTTTCTGTGTGAGGGCTTTCTCTAGTTGTGGCAAGCGGGGGCCACTCTTTATCGCGGTGCGCGGGCCTCTCAGTATCGCGGCCTCTCTTGTTGCGGAGCACAGGCTCCAGACGCGCAGGCTCAGTAGTTGTGGTTCACGGGCCCAGTTGCTCTGCGGCATGTGGGATCATCCCAGACCAGGGCTCAAACCTGCATCCCCTGCATTGGCAGGCAGATTCCCAACCACTGCGCCACCAGGGAAGCCCCAATGCTTATGTCTTTTGCACTGGAACCAGACAGGCCTTGGCATTTTTTTTTCTGAATCCAGTTCGAACTTGCCAAGTCACATGGCTGGCCTAGTAAGAGTGGACAAGTTGCTTCTGGTTGGATCAGAGGATGGCTTGAGATTAAGGTTTGTCCACTGTGAGTGTGGCTTGCCCCTGCTTCTTCTCTCTTGCCCAATTCCTCCTTCTTTTTTTGTCTTATCTTTTCATTTCCTTTTTTGGCTCCTCTGGAATTCCGGGTCCCTGTTGCAATGGCTTTTGTTTAATTGCTTTTCCTGCCTTTACTGAATCTTATTCCTACCTCCTTTCTTCCTATCTCCCTTAACAGAATATTCTTTACTGCACCAAATACTGTAAATATATAAGATGAAGGACTATTTCCTAGGGACCTGACAACACCTCAGGGAAAAAAAAAACTGTCTGTAACTATAATACGGGATAGGCTATATTAAGTGCCATTCTTAAGGTGTCTTTTTCATTCAGGAAATAGTCTTTTTCACCCCTTCTAATTACCATGCACTATGCTTGGCACAGATAAAATGCTATGGGAATTTAAGAAGGGTGCAATTGCTTCTGGCTAGCCAGTGGCCACCAAGAGGGCAATATTGGTGAAAATAGAACATTTACCAGAGATAAATGTTAGGTTGTTACCAGAAAGCCCTATTCCTTTACGTTTAGTCCTCTATTGGACAATAAAATAGGATTTTCTGCTGATACTTCTGATCACGTAGAAAAGCGTCTTCTCTCCGTTCTCTTATCTGGTGTTACCTATGGCCACAGTAACTATCTCATCACACACACACGCACACACACGCATACGTACATCATCTCCTCCCCTCTGTCTTCTCTTTACTCCTCCTGTTTCCTGTGATTTGCTCTTTTCTTTTCCTTCCTCCTGTTTTTTTTTTTTCAGCACTGAGTTTCAGTTTTATTTGGGGACCTTACTGAGGACTAAAACCCAGGAGACAGCCTGTCCGATAACTCTGAGGAACTGTTCCCTTCCTTCTTCCTTTTCTCCTCTGTTTAACTCCATTCATTCGTTCTGGTAGCTTTAGTTGCCATGAGTGGTGCTCAGCTCAGAATGCTCGCTGACTTCAAAGCGTTCAGGAGTGACATTTTGATCGTGAGATATTTTCAGCAGCTACGTGTTTAATATCAGGTGTGTGGTTCTGTGAATTATTACTGTTCATTCATTTCCCGGAGTATTATGGAGGCTCACTTTAACCAGATCTTTGCTTAATTGCATCTCCTCAGACAGACTTCCCCTCAGACAGCACGCTAGCCTCCTACCCGGCCTCAGTCTCCCTTACTGCCCTTACAACTTAAGTGATTCTCTTGTTGTGTGTCTCCTCCACAACACGGCAAGCTCCCCGAGGCCAGGGGCTTTGTCTTCTCTATTAGCCATCTGGCAGATGTTCAATAAACATTTCTTGATTGAATGGATAAGTATAGGCATTATAATTGTATAGATGCATAATATTTCATAACATGAAATTTCCCTTTCTATTAAGTGAAATGGTAGAAAATTATGCTATACCATCATCCCAATTGCATGAGATATAGGGCAGAGAAAAACTACTGAATGGAAGGATTCGTGGTCCCTGTGCTTATCTCTGGGTGGTCATATTTTCCTTAGATTGATCTATATTAATCTGAATTCCCCTGGTATCTTCCAATGAGCACATATATTTTTGTTTTAAAAAATTAGCTTCCTTTAAATAATAGTGAACGCTGCTGGCTCAGTGCAAAGATTTTTGTGGCTGGGACAGACTGAGGGATGTGAAAGTGACAGAAGGATCAGTGCATGGCCGGGAAGATAGTCCGGATCTAGCTGACTCATTGCCCTGACCAATAGCTGAAGATTCCTTTGACTGCCAGTGATGTGTTTAAAGTGAATGTTTTGATGACACAGTGAAACTGAAGAAGTAGAATCAACAGGCTCAAGATTGTTTTCAGGGTGTTAGAGCTGAGACATAAAAGAAAGTGAGGGTTTGGCAGAGCCCGTGTTTTGATGGGTGCCAAACCCTAAATGATCAAAAACTGCTTCAAGATGTTGATGAAACCTCAAACAGAGGTTGCACACAGGCCACTCATTTGGGCTTAATGTTTTGCAGACCCAGGACAGACTGAGATGGAAGGTCACTCCTTTGGCTGAGCGGATTGAGGGAGGATCTGTGGAGAAGGGTTTTATCTGCCCTTTCAGCGTTTTACTTGCTGCCACTGGTGCTATGTCCTACCCACAGACTCAGCTTTCTTCTTCTCTGAGCACATCTTCCTTCAGAAGAGCACATTCAAACTCACCCAGTAGAAGTTCAAAGAAGTCTTGCTCTCTGAATTTTCATCCATTCCTTCAACCGTTTATGGAGAGCCCACCATGTTCCAAGCACTGGGCTGGACTCTGGGAAATACATACATTAATAAACCAGACAGAAATCTTTGCCCTGATGAAGTTTACATTATAGTAGTGGGCACACAGTCTAGTCTTGAGGGCTTGCCAAGCCCCAGTTTTCTCTTATTGCTTTTAGAAAAAAATCTGGATTAGTTTCAGTTTTACTGTGGGATGGTTGCCTCAGTTCCCCAATTAGCACTAGTTCCTGGAAGGAGCTGGAAACAGCCTTGGAAAATAACTTTGGCTATGACCCCGACGCACTGCCTTGTTCCTAATTTTCCTCAGCAAATCTCCTGAGGAATCTGGAGATTTGCTGCCCCCTGAACCTTTAGAGCCATCTAGAGTTTGGCTTTGAACCAAATGTTTAACCAGAACAACTACTCTGTTAGCTGCTCATCCTAATAAATAATAATAGCTATATCATTTATCGATCACTCACCACGTGCCAGAAATGTGCTGAGCCTTTTCTTTCATTGTCTCATTTAATAGTCACAGTGTCTGTGAGGTTTCTGCTTTCAGTATAGCCAAGTAAACTCCTACCAGATCCTACCCTTCCACGGGTCACATCTGTAAACTGTGGGCTAAATACAAAAGCAAAAACGAAAATCAAAACAATGATGTGCAGGCACTAGAAAGTGACAAAATAGCAGGTGGATTCTGGAGAGAAACAAAAAATTTGAAAGAAGGGTGTAGTGTGGGGTACGTTTTTCATTTTTACGGCATTTAACCTGAGGACAAGCCAAACTGATGCTATGCTGAGTGGGTAAACCTATGATACAAAACACCCAGTCCTTCCAGCTTGAAGAACAAAGTAGAAGAGTTCAGGGTGACCACAGCCCCTGAAAAGTGAGAGAGGAATCTCAGAAAAGAGAGCCAAAGTGTGTTTATAAACGCTGTCCAAGTCTCCGGCTTATTCCTACATGTGTGGGGCAAGCTGAAAGTAGCTTGTACTTAAGGCTTAAAGAATGCACATCTACTACAAGTGTGCAGCTTTGCAGTGTGAGTCTAACCAAGTGTGATGGTTAGTCTTAGATGTCAATTAGGCCAAGTTACAGTTTGCAGTTACTTAATCAAATACTAATCTAGGTGCTGCTGTGAAGGTATTTTGTAGACATGGTTGATATCTACAATGGATCGACTTAAACTAAAGGGGATTACACTTGATAACGCTGGTGGGCCTCATCCCATCAGCTGAAGGCCTTCAGAGCAAAAACTGAGTTTCCATGGAGAGGAAGGAATTCTGCCTCAAGACTGCACATCAAATCCCGCCTGAGTTTCCAGCCTCCAGCCTCCAGATTTCAGATTTGCCAACCCTGTAATTTTGTGACCTAATTCCTTAAAATACATCTCTTTTATCATAATCATATGTATTGGTTCTGTTTCTTGGGAGAACCCTGACTGAGACCCCAAGTTAATTGCTAAAACAAAAATATCAACACTCTTCAGAACTCTAATGAATCTAGAGGTTCCACAACATAATAATCACAATGACCAGAAAAAAATCCAAAATGACTTGATGTACCAGGAACCAGAAAATTGTAGCCCAGCTGCAAGAGGAAAGACAACCCACTGAAATCAACTCTAAGATGACCTAAGGGTTGGAATTAGCAGACAAGGGTTTTAAAGAAGCCATTTTAACTATGCTTAGTGAGGTGGGGAAAATATGGTTGTGGTGAATGAAAAGACACACAATCTCAATAAAGAAGGCAATGAATCTAATAACCAAATGGAAATTCTCCAAGTGAAAAATACAATCTGTGAAATAAAAATTCCCTGGGTGGACTTAACAGAATGGAGATGATGGAGGAAAGAGTCGATATTATCCGAACTGAGAGTAGGGAGGAAAAAAAAATATTGAAATAAATGAAAGGAGACTCAAAGGAACTAGGACAATAACAAAAGGTTTCCTTCTGAATACCCAGAAGGAGGGGAAAGAAAGAAAGGGGCAGAAAAATTACTTAAAGATATAATGGCTCATGGGATGGTTAATAACATGTGTCAACTTGACTGGGCTAAAGGATGACCAGATAACTGTAAAACATTTTTTCTGGGTATGTCTGTGAGAGAATTTTCAGAAGAGATTAGCATTTGAATGGGTTGACTAAGGAAAGAAGATCACCCTCCACAATGAGGTTGGGCATTGTCCCATCTGCTGAGAACTTGAATAAAAGTAAAAGGTGGAGGAAGGGTGAATTGGCACTTCTTCCCTCAGCTGAGACATCCATCTTTTCTTGCCCACAGACATCAGTTCCTTGATTCCTATGTACTGAATTATACCACCGTTATTTCCTGGCTCTCCAGCTTACAGATGGCATATCATGGGACTTCTCAGCTTCCGGAATCACGTGAGCCAATTCCTATGATAAATTTCCCCTTTTTTATACCTCTCTCTCTCTATCCTATTGATTCTGCTTTTCTGGAGAACCCTAAGACAGCTGAACTTTTTCAAACTTTGAGAAAGACATAAATTTACAAATTCAAGAATTTAGAGAACTGCAAGCATGATAGATATAAAGAAAATCACATCTAAGGAAATCATAGTCAAACTGCTGAAAACCAAAGATGAAGAGAAACCTTTAAAGCACCTTAAGGAAAATGACACATTACATAAAGGGCAATAACCATGCAGAATATTGCTGACTTCTCATCAGTAACCATGAAGTCCAGAAAGTGGTGCAAATATCTTTAAAGTGCTAAAAAGAAAAGCAACCCAGAATAAGAATATCAACTGATATTTTCTTTCAAGAATAAAGCTGAAATAAAGACACTTTAAAATAAAACTAAGAGAATTTATTGATTGAAGATCTGCGCTACATGAACTAATAAAAGGAGGGGCTTCAGGCTGAAGGGAAGTTACACCAGATGGAGACTTGATTCTTTGGGAGGGAAGAAAAGGTACTGGGAGTTGTAAGTATCTGGATAAATATAATAGACTAGATTTTTCTATTAAATCTCTTATTTAACATATATATATATATATATATAGGACTCATTAAAGTAAAAACTGTAACATTGTCTTGTGGGAATTATAATGTATGTAGTTGTAATAACAGGGCAATTATAACCCAAAGAAAGGTGAGAAGAGATAAATGGACCTATGGGGTTTCAAGAGTTCTACATTTTATGACAAATGTTGCAAGATTAACTCTAAGCAGAGAGGAAATTTAAGAATGTATATTGTAATCAATAGAGTAGTCACTTTTAAAAATGCAAAGAGATATATGAAAAGGCCAAGAGAGAAAATAAAAATTGAATTCTAAAAAAAATTCCAAAGAAGGTCGTAAAGAAGAAAGAAGCAAAAACAGAGGAGGCAAACTGAAAAAAAAAATAATAAACTAGTAGAGCTAAAACCAACCATATCAATAGTTACAATAAATGTGTATGAAGTAAACACTCCAATTAAAAATCAGAAACTTGACAGAAGGATTAAAAAAAGACAAGGACCAACTATAGATGCTGTCTAAAAGGAATGCATTTTAAATATAAAGATGCAGATTGGTTGAAAGTATTTGGACAGAAAAAGATAAACCCTGCAAAGAGTAAACATAAAGAGGCAGGACTTGCTTGATTTGATATCAAACAAATTACACCTTTTGCCAGTAAATAATTTATTGTTTCTCATCTCCAAATCCATCCTCCTTGGCCTGCTTTGTGATGTTGGAGGTGGACCCTGTAATTATTTCACCTTTGCCGGTTCTGCTAACTTTTGTCAGTAGAGGGCGCCGTAGGGCCACTGCAGGAGGAAAAGGCTTCTCTCCCTGATTGGTATGCTTTTCTCCTTACTCTCTCCCAGGGCATGTGGTGGTCCACAGTGTGTGTGCAGGACCTCCAGTGGTGCTCACTCCCCATGGACTGTCAGTGGCATCCTTGTGGGTGGCTTCTTAGCAAGTTGACACCAGCACCCGAGCTGGCAATCCAGTGACTCTTGCAGGTGCCTCCTAGGCACCTTCCCCGTGAGTTTCAGAAGCAGCCTAGCAGGTGTCTTCCGGGAGCATTCATTTGGTGCCTCAGAAGGTAGCTTTCAGTGAGTCTCAGTGATACCTCAGTAGATGATTTCCTAGTGAATTTCATCAGCTCACTAGTGTGTTCTTTCCTACATGAGAGCTGCGGTCTGTGGCACCTCATTGACTTTCTCTGCCACCAGTTTGTCAAATCACACACTTTCCAACAAGGTCTGAGTCTCTTGCTTAGGGTCCCCTTCCTTGGGTATGATTCCTCTGCCCCAGAGGTAGTGGCTGCTCCCTGTATCAGCTATTACTGTGTTCCTCAGAGGTCTCTTTTCCCCTTAGTAATGAATCCTCTGTTACTAATTAATAATTCTCTACATGAAACTTGCTCTTCAAATGCTGTGTGATCTCTGGACCCTGCCTGATACAGACTTCAAGACAAAGAGCTTTATCAAGGATAGAAAGACCCTTTGTAATGATAAAAGGACACTGGTGAGAAGACATTTAAAACTGAGAGAATTAAAGAAATAAATAGGTAATTCCAATTATAGCTGGAGACTTTAACACCCTTCCCTCAGAAACTAGAAAAAAAGAAAGTAAAGACATAAATGTTCTGAACAGCACTGTCAACCACCTTGACCTAACTGATATCTGTAGAACACTATACAACTACAAAATGCTATTTTTTTCAAGTGCACGTGTTCATCAAGATAGACCATAGTTGAAAAGGATCAAAATCACATAGAGCTGTTCTCTGACTTCAGTGGAATTAAATTGAGGTCGGTAACAACACAATATCTAGGAATATCTAAAATATTTGATAAGTAATATACTTCTAAATAGTATATGGACCAAAGAAGAAATTAGGGAAATTAGAAAATATTTTGATCTGAATGCTAACAAAGATACAATATATCAAAAATTTTAGGATGGAACTAAAGCTGTGTTTGGAGGGAACTGTTGATTTAAATGCTTGTATTTAAAAAAAAAAGAAAGCTTAAAAAAAATCAATGACCTCTTATTTAACCTTAAGAAGCCACAAAAAGAGGGCTTCCCTGGTGGCGCAGTGGTTGAGAGTCTGCCTGCCGATGCAGGGGACACGGGTTCGTACCCCCGGTCCGGGAAGAACCCACATGCAGTGGAGCGGCTGGGCCCGTGAGCCATGGCCGCTGAGCCTGCACGTCCGGAGCCTGTGCTCCGCGACGGGACAGGCCACAACAGTGAGAGGCCTGCGTTACCACAAAAAAAGAAAAAAAAAAAAAAGAAGCCACAAAAAGAATAGCAAAGTAAATTCAAAGTAAATAGACAAAAAAATAAAAAAAATAAAAATAAGTGTAGCAATCAAGGAAACAGAAGATTGGTAAGCAATAAAGAAAGTTAACAAAATCCAAAATCCATTCTTTGAAGAGCCTGAGAAACTTAGTAGAAGTCTAGCTACATGGATCAAGGAAAAGGGAGAGAATGGAAATGACCAATATTAGTCATAAATGAGGGATAATTACTACAGATGCTGCAGACATTTAAAAGACATTTGAAGGATTATCCATAACTTAAGAATTCAACAAATTTCTTGAAAAATACAACTTAGCAAAACTGACTTGAGAAAAAACAGATCATTTGAATAGTCCTATATCTAATAAATTTGAATTCATTATCAAATACTCCCCCAGAGAAAATTCTAGACCTACAAGTTCTGACTGGGGAATCCTATCAGATACCAAAGGAAGAAATAATATCCTATCAGAAATGAAAGAAAGAAGTTAAGCCAGTTTTAGATAAATTATTTCAGAAAACAGAGAAGAAAAAACTTCCCACTTGTTTTATGAAGTCAGAATAACTATAGTACCAAAACTTGACAAAATATTTTAAAAAATTAGACTAACCACTGTTGCACATAGATGCAAAAATACTGAATGAGAGATTAGCAAATTGAATCATGGAAGGCTGTTTTAACATTTAAAAATCAATTAATGTTATTTGCCATATTAACAGAGTATAAGAGATACACTACATAATCACTTTAATAGATGCAGAAAAAGAAATTTACAAATTTCAAAACCCACTCATGATAAGGAAAAATTCTTAGAAAACTAGGAATAGTTGAGAATTTCTGTAACCTGATGAAGCACTCCTACAGAAATCCTACAGCAAACTTCATACCTAATAGAGAGTAATAGAGATACACTGGTAAGGAACAAGCCAAAAAAATGGAAAGAAAGAAAAAAAGGAAGGAAGGAAGGAAGGGAGGGAGGGAGGAAGGAAGGAAGGAAGGAAGATGACTGCAGTAGAGTACAACTGATTGTATTTTCACATAATTTGATCATTTACATTGAAAATCCAAAGAAACTACAATACATATATCAGCCCTAATAAATGTAGTTAATAAGATAGTAGGGTATCATATTAATATGCCTAAATTACTTGTAGTTATATATCCTTATAGCTAATATGTAAAATATTTCATTTAAAACAGTGCTTATAAAACATAAAGCATTTTGGAATAAATTTAACAAAATATGTGGAAAATCTCTATGCAGAAAACTATAAAACATTGCTGAGAGAAATTAAAGTAGATCTAAGTAAGTGGAGGAATATACCATGTTCAGTTACTTAAGATGTAAACCCATCCTGAATTGATCTATAGATTCAACACAATCCCAGTCAAAATCCCAAGAGGATTATTTTTTTGGTAGACTTTCACAAGCTGATTCTAAAATTTATATAGAAATGCAAAGATATCCAAAGCAATTTTGAAAAAACAAAGTTGGAGAGCTAACACTACCTCATTTCAAGACTTGTTCTAAAGCTACAGTATTCAAGATAATACGGTTTTGACATAGAGATCAAGAAATAAATCAATAGAACAGAAATGGAGAGATGGAAATAGACTCCCATTTATACTGTCATGTTATTTTTCAACAAAGGTATCAACTCAATCCAATAGGGAAAAGACTTTTCCCCAAGTTCTAAAAATTTGTGGTAAAATACACAAAACATTTACTATCGTAAGCATTTTTAAGTGACAGTTCAGTGGCATTAAGTACATTCATACTGTTGTGCAACCGTCACTACCATCCATCTCCAGAACTCTTTTCATCTTGCAAAATTTGAACTCAGTACCCAGTACTGAGTAAATGTGAACTTCAGTACTCAGTAAATGTGAACTTCTTCTCTTTTCCCTCCAGCCCCTGGCAGCCACTATTCTACTTTCTGTCTTTATGGATTTGACTACTCTAAGTACCTCATATAAATGGAATCATAGGGTAATCTTTTTTTTTTTTTGGACTGGCTTATATCACTTAGCATAATGTCCTCAAGGTTCATCCATGTTGTAGCATGTGTCAGAATTCCCTTCCTTGGGACTTCCCTGGTGGCGCAGTGGTTAAGAATCCACCTGCCAATGCAGGGGACACAGGTTTGAGCCCTGGTCAGGGAAGATCCCACATGCTGTGGAGCAACTAAACCTGTGCACCACAACTACTGAGCCTGTACTCTAGATCCCGTGAGCCACAATTACTGAGCCCACGTGCCACCATTACTGAAGCCCATGTGCCTAGAGCCCGTGCTCCGCAACAAGAGAAGCCACCACAATGAGAAGCCCGTGCACCGCAACGAAGAGTAGCCCTCACTCGCCGCAACTAGAGAAAGCCTGTGCGCAGCAACAAAGACCCAACGCAGCCATAAATAAATAAATAAATAAATAAATAAATAAATAAATAAATAACAAATAAAGAAAAAGAATTCCCTTCCTTTTTGAGGCCGAATAATATTCCATGGTACGTATACCCCATTTTTCTTATTCATTCATCTATTAATGGACACTTGTTTCTACATTTTAGATACTGTGAATAATGCTGCTATGAACCTAGGTATACAAGTATCCCTTTAAGATCCTACTTTCAATTCTCCTGAGCATATATCAAGAAGTGCAATTGCTGAATTATATGGTAAACCTATTTTTAATTTTTTGAAGAACAGTCACACTGTTTCCCCACAGTGCACTATTTTACATTCCCACCAACAGTGCACAAGGGTTCTAACTTCTCTACATCCTCACCAGTTAGTAGTCAGAAAGAAAATTTTTATTTTTTAGTTGTACCCATGGCTAAGACTTATTATAGTGACATAGTAAAGGACACACAGCTGGATCATAAGGGAAAAGGCAGGCAGGCAGGGTCTGGAGGAATCCACGCGCAGGTTTCCTTATGTTCTCTCCCTTCCTTGAAGGGACACACGGAGCACACCTCTCCCCCAGCATTGAAAATGCAGTAACATACGTGCAATCTTTTTGCCTAGGGAAGCCCATTAGAGACTCAGCACCCAAGATTTTTACTGGGAGCTAGTCACATAGGCACCAGAAAGGAAACATTTTAACCAAATGTGCTAGAAAAACTAGATGTCTGTAAAAAACCAAAAACCCACTGTGATCCTCCATCCTTACTTCTCACGATCTACAACATTATTTCAAATGAATCATTTAACTCTCTATGAGTAGCCACGTGCTTCCCTTCTAGGGAAGTGGGGGATCAGAGCAATGAAGCCACTCTAAGATTACACAAGTAAACGGCAGAGTCAGGCTCTGAAGCCCGATTTCTCCGTCTCCCACACCTGTGCTGTTCATTGATCTTCAAGCGTCATCCTAGAGTTCTACCTAATCATCTTTTTCATCATTGAACACCCAAGGACCAGCAGCTTCTGACACCTTGTAAATATTTGTTGACGAGATGACTGAACGGTCTCTAGGACAACCTGCTGCCTATCTGAGCACCACCCCCTTCAAATATGCAGCACACACCGAGTAGCCAACATCTTGCCTGGCTACCTCCTCTGTAAGGAGCTTGGCCGTCAAGCTTCATGCTTAGAGATTGTAGCCAATTTATGAGAGAGAGAGAGAGAGAGAGAAGATCACTATAGGCCTATATACCAGAACAGAAGTAAGTTTTACGTAGAGAGTTAGCGACATATGAATTTAAAGTAAAATAAATTTTAAATATTTGAGCTCAAAATCAACATCATTTTCCCTCTGACTCCATCTAGAGAAAATTTAAGATACTCAAGTTGCTTATCTTTAAACTTAAGAGGGGGCCATCAAATTCTATGTACGATGTATTGAAATAGTGGAAAAAGAGGGCTTGTAGGAGAATGGATGAGGCTGGAAGATGAAATAGAAAAAATGTGTAAGGGAGAGTAGGGGGAGGGAAAGCACATGTACAGGGAAGGACCGTAAGGGAATATTCTGCTCATTAAACAATGCATGGAATCTGGCTCAGTTTTAAAGTATCTAAATGGCCAGGACTGGGTCCTGGTGAGTTTTTCCTCCCCTGTGGGTTGTGATCCCTGATGCCCCTGGGGTAATCCTGGGTCCCAAGAGTATAATGTTCTGCTTTTGAAATCTAGCCTCAGAGTAGAGAAAAGCCTGTGAGTAGCTGTGTAGTGGAGCACATGACATCTCTCAAATTAACACTGCCAAGCACTCACGGAAACCCCAGAGGAAAATAGGGGCACCAGAGCCACTGTTATATTCACAACACACAGATTTCTGCCTCTGCAGGAGGGAGGCCTAGGGACACCCAGGGACTCTGGCCTGGCTTCCTGCCTTCTCCGCTCCAGGTCTGCCTCTCCTGACACCATCACTTTATCTCTTGCCCCTCAGGTCTGTCTGCAAGAGTCCACGTCACCTTCCCGACTGAGGTCTCCAAATCCCCATCTTTAGTTCCCTTGAGTAACTTGTACCCAGTTTCCTTTTCTCTTTCTGTCATGAAGAAAATGACTCTTCCACAGTCCTCAGTCACCTGCATTCATGGACATACAGAGTTTACAGGCACTTGCTCAGAAGCAGCCTTTTACGATTTGATTGGGGTTCCTTATTCATTCATACAATTTATCAGTCAAACCTGGATACTTCTGCAAGCTAAACAGAGACCTGTTAATAGTTACACGGGGACAAGAGGCACACACAGTTTGTTTGGGGCTGGATGTATGGTTGCCCTAGTCACAGACTCACAGTGAATAGATACTCTAACCCCAAGCTGTCCTATTACAGTTTGTAATACAAATCATCACACAAACAGTAATAAACTTATTTTCTTCCGGAGAGAAAGATAAATAGAGGGAGAGAGTCATACACATAAAACTATATAGGAAGGTGAGAGGAAAAGGGAGGAAGAGAAAGAAGAGAGAGACACTGTAGGTAATTGTCTCTACAGGTACTGGAGTGAATGCTCACAGAATAGGTCTTTTTCTATGTTTATACAGAAGAAATTTGTCCTTTGGAATGTTAAATGCGCTATTTCCTTAATTCTAAGAGGGACACTTTTTCGTATTTTAATGATTCTGAAATCTGAATGTGTATTACAAGGGAAGCCAGAAAGAACTTTTTCACTGCTCCTAGGAAGAGGAACAATTTGTGACAGAGTTGTCATTGCCTGTATGCGTACAAACTCAGCAGTGGGTAAAAGGTAGATCTGTTCAGACTGACATCTTGGGTGAGATATTTGCAGTGATAGCACCCCATTTTGAATTTTGATATATACTAATTGTTTCAAATGTCCCCAGAATGGCTGTACTCCGATGTCATATTATAACAAAAAGTTACAACATGCAGAGAATGATCTGCACTTTCCAGGCAGTGCAATTAAAGGCAGTGGAAATCACCAAACCTCAAGTGATTCACAGAATTTTCAAATCTAGTAGAGGTAGATGTTGACAAGTCATGCTTCAAGAAGACCTACCACTTAGGTACCTGTTGTCTATCTCTCAGAGGCTAAGGCTGACTTTTAGAGAAATCTCTAGAGATAATTAGTTCAATTAGAAAAAAAAAAAAAAAAGCTATGAATTTAACCATACAGCTGATGTAAATCAAACAGTAGTCTCTTTCCATTTGCTGTGAAGTCACACCGTCCTTTGCAAAGGTGTTAAAAAGGACGAAAGCTAGGCTTGCCCCGTGATGCAACACATGACTGCTCATGGCCAAAATATTCCAAAGAACGCCAAGTGTTAAGAAGGTTCAGACTCCCATTTTCACGGTGACACTTAAAATAAATGGTGTGTATATGAGTAGATAAATTGATGCTGTTATTATGTTTTCTAAAGTTAATTTGCACATAAATAAGTGTGCACTCCCTGTATACCAATAACTACCCCCAAACACCGTACCTGAATTAACGGTCCATTTCCTAGTTGATTCTGTTTTAAAGTTAAAAAGAATATGATAGTTGCCACCTCCACACCTGCCTTAATCCTGGTCTCTGGAGACTCCATTATCAAATGGTTAAACTCAAGTTGACTAGTCTGGTGGGAATCACTTAATGATGCAAGAGTAGTAATTAGAACCCTATGTCTTCTAGAGCTGAGAGATACCTGACCAAGCACTGGGTTTGTCTCTGAGACGAAAAATTTGTATTCCGGATATTGATATACATTTTAAAGCTAGATACCAGTGGTTCAAGGTGTCTGAACTAAGAAAAATACATTGAGTATGTGATAGCAACACCACTGCAGAATATTTTAGGATAATTTAATTTTGATAGCATTCATGTTGCATCAGTACAAATTTAAAATATTAGCCCAATTGAGTGGCTACTGGAACATTTAACATTAAAGGTAAATGCCAGATGAGAAAAGATTTATTGGTCCTTAATCCCAAGTTAGTAAACTTTAGCCTTAAAGTGAAACAAAATATTCACTGACTGTGCTTTTTAGATGATTTCTCTTAGATTTTAAGAGTCTTGCATGGGGAAGTTAGAATCCACCAGAGCACTGAAAAACCTGAGAAAAAAGGCCTAAACACATCATCGAAAAGGGTAATCATTCTTGTGGTGCTATCATCTTTCTATTGTTTCATAGAATATTTACAGAAATATTTTTGTTGAGATTTTGGACAAACCATTCTACCCAACTTGCCCTAGAAGTAAAAACTGACTTCAGATGAGGTTAATGTACAATATTATTTCCCTGTTACATAAATATTTACACTAAAACATTTGATGCTATGTCCTATATTAATGTTAGCAACTGAACTGGATTCAGTAGTATTGTAGAGATGAAAATAATTCCCCACAGGTGTGTTGAGGGACACACCAGAAAAGTTCCTTGCAATGGCATTTTGGGATTTTAAGATACACACAATATGTTTTTCAAATGTAATTGAAATTCTGATTTTGTTTTTTATGATGTTAAAAAATGAAAATGTTGGGCTTCCCTGGTGGCGCAGTGGTTGAGAGTCCGCCTGCCGATGCAGGGGACGCGGGTTCGTGCCCCGGTCTGGGAAGATCCCACATGCCGCGGAGCTGCTGTGCCTGTGAGCCATGGCTGCTGAGCCTGCGCGTCCGGAGCCTGTGCTCCGCAACGGGAGAGGCCACAACAGTGAGAGGCCCGCGTACCACAAAATAAAAATAAAAACAAACAAAAAAAGAAAGTTTCAAGTACGCCAATGTTTTCAACAATGTGCCAACAATCCAAAAGTGATTATATTGTACTTGGATGGGAAAATAGAAATGGAATTGGCTTAGAACCAAAAGTAAAAATAGTAAGGCATTTGTGATATGCGGTGGTGGGAACGGAGGAAGGGATGGAGGGATATATGATCAGGTTGGTAGAAGGAATATAATGACTTTATTTTCTGAACCAAAAATCAAAACACAAGGTCTAAGACTCCAAATATATCAGTGGGATCAAGGATAGAAAGTTATGGCTGCCCCAGATAATCCAAATATTGTTGCTTTAGGAGTGCATGAAGAAGTAGTAACACTGACAAAGAAGTAACACTGACAAAGTGTTAATACAGGGAAAGAAAACCACAAAAAGAACCAATTATTGTACAGTGAATTAGATTTTTCAAATCTGCTTCTGTTTTCCCCAAATTATTGCTAGTAGTACAGGCGAAATGTGTGGGTATAAAAAGATGTGTTATGTTCACTGTGCCTTCTGAGTACATTTACTATTCCCAATTCACGCATCAGAAAAATATCTTGCACAAAAAGCAAGAAACAACTTAGTCTCCAGAATGAACCCTTTTCTTTACAGAAACAAGACAAGCTTCTTATCACACACCTCTAGGTGCCTCCCAATAAACAAAACTGCAAATCGACCTCCCTCGAAAAAACAAAGAACAAACAACTAGAATAATATCCCAATCATTCAAAAACTATAAAACATGCTCTGAAGAAGAGACCAAAATAGATAACATGTCTGGAAATATATTCTGCTCTTCCATGGGAAAGTAGCTAATGTGAAGGTCAGAATTATTTTCAAGCAGTTTTGAAATATCTCATTTTAATATCTACCCTTTGATTTTTCTCAATCTGGGGCAAACTCTGTATCTTGTCATCAACATTTCAACAACATATCAAACCAAAGCAGTTATGACAGCAAAGTTTCATTGTTGAACAGAAGATACACTTCCAGTGTGAATAAATGATCACTTGTTGAAGAAGACAAAAAAGGAGTGATTGTTTAATTTTTCAGATAAAAATTGTTTAATTTGTCATATTTTAACAGGATTCCTTTGAACATCCAATTTCTCTAGAGGATGTAAATTTTATATTTGCTTCACAAACATCTGGTTTATACACAACTCTTCAGCAATGCACCGGTGGACTAAAGAAAGTTTACCTCTAAAGGTGTACAGAATACCTATATGCCTAGCAGAGTATCCAAGCTACAAGCCTGGGAGGTTTGAGAATCATCAATACAAAAGGACTCAAGAATAAAAAGTACCATTCAAATCAAGCTCTGACCACAACTTAGCTCATGACCAAAGGTGACCAATGGGAAGTAAAAAACCATATAACTCACCAACACCACCGTTATCCGGGTAGAAGGACCCCGTGACAAATCCAAGCTCTATCAATGACAGTCCTGTAAAGAGAAAGAGGAAAGGAGTGTTATCACTTCTGTAGAAGTGGAGACACCTATGAGCAAGGAATACAGTTGACCACATTTTGACGGAGTCATATTGCAAGGCAGACTTGGGTACATGATGGGAAGGAAAGGGAGACGGAATATTAGAACTGCCTTGCTGCTACTTCTTCAACCCAAACCCCATATGTCTACTGTACATCCCTCTGGCCCACATATTGAGGCCAGTTCCAACCCTCAGCAAGAAGTAACTAGCAAGGTTTTGATTAATACCTTCTTAATGTACCATTAAATGTACTTTTGCTGGTCTTTCTAAAATGCAGATATCATCAAGGTACTTCCCTGCTTAAAATAGCTTCCCACTTTGAGGGTCAGGGCAAAACTCCTCGCCAGGATTTATAGGGTCCTTGGGGACCTGATTTTAGCCTCCTTGCCTCCCCAGCTTGCTGTCTCCTTCCCAGCCTTACTAACTCATTTGCATCTTTAGAAAGTCAAGCAATCACCCTCACCCATAGGCCTCTGAGTATGAGGACCCCTCTGCCTTGAAAAACATGCCTCCCCAGTTCCCATAAAACCTCTTACCAGCCTGACCTCATTCATGCTCAGAACTCATTCAGTTATCATCTCTCCTGACCACCCACAGCTGATTCAAGGGCACACTTACCATTGTTCCTACACCACCTTATTTCTAACTCTACCTTAGCAGGTAACAGCTTAGACTGTGACGATTTATCAAAGAATCTGGTCTTTATTGTTTTGTATTGTTATATATCGTACTTACTATCATACTGTCGGTACCTAGCAGAGTTCCTGGCATATAATAAGTGCTCAATATGTGTCTGATGCATAACTATACAGACTGAATGAATAAACATATGACAAGTAAGTAATTTAGTCACTATTTATCAAGTACTTATATACCAGGTACTGAGCTAAATTCATTACATATATTCCCTCTTTGTTCTTGCCTAGATTCTGTCTTCAAATGGTACAAATGATTTGTCTTGATTCTCTAAACCTATTCTATTCTCAAGACTGTTTGTTATTCAGCCTGCTAGCTTGGGTTCCTGGCTTAACTACCAAATCTGGAGTTTGCCTGAGGAAACCTGTCTTAGTGGACTGTCTTGAACTTGACTCTGAGGGTCTGCCAGAACTCTTCTTAGTTTTGAATGAGGCTTTCGGTTCTTTTCTTACGATAAGAGCTTTGAAGCTATTAAAGCCCAATAGGCTATTTGGTTTAGTTTAAGAGGTTAACAAACTATAGCACATGGGGTAAAAACAGCTCACTGCCTCTTTGGATAAATAAGGCTTTATTGGCTCACAGCCATACCCATTTGTTTCCATATTGCGTATGGCTGAGTTTGCGCTACAACAGCAGAGTTGAGTAGTCGGAACAGAGACCGTATGACCTGCAAAGTATAAAATATTTACTATCTGGCCCTTTACATGAAAAGTCTGCCACCTCCTGATCTAGAATATCTTCCCATCTAAAGATGGGACCTCCCTCTACAACCTTCCTGAGACATGGTTATTCAGTCTTTTCACTGAAGAGCAGTTTTTAACTTGTTTAATTATTTATTGGAAGATCTAACACAAAGATCTCTCTTATGTTAAATTGAATCTCTATGCTACAAAAGCAAAGAAGAAGACTAGAAGGAAAATCCAAAATGTTAACTTTCTTTGGTCACAGGTATATTTGAATTAGAGACTTAAAAAAAAAAACTTTTTATTTTTCTAGACTTTTTAATGTTTTTCTTTAGTTATAAGTGAAAAAAAAGAAACATGTAAAGACTTTTACCCATTTGTCCTAGGTCTATCTACTCATCTGAGCTCTTTATGGAGGTTATAGACTCTTTTTCATGAATTTCTCTGTAAAGGGAAATGGTAAAAACATAAGGGTGAACATAAACTCTGGTCGTACAAATAAAACTATCAGGGGAAGCAGATAGCTTCTAGATTGCGTTGGTGGCTAGTAGGTCTAGAATAGGAAGACCATGAGGTTAAACCGGTCATTGAGAGTTACCCTACGAAGAAAGAGTCACGTGAGTTCTTCTCCTTGGACTTCCTGCCTTTAGTCTGCTTTTCCCAGAGTTCTTGAGACCACCGAGCCTCACGGCTGGCTGCAAGGAACTTTAAAGTTCCTTGGTTCTCCCTTGATCTCCCTTATCCAGTCCTTCAGACTCTTCTGCATCTCCATCTCTGCAGACTCATGCCACACATCTCTAACAATGGGCACCTACTTTCTCCAGAGGTAACACATTCTGCTCCTGAGTTATAAAAAACATTCTTTGACATCTCATGTTAAGATTGATCCTCTAGCATCTTCCATTCATTGGTCCTAACTCTTCCCATGTGACCCTACACACCAGTCTACTCCCTTTCTTCATGGCAATCCTTGAGAAGTTTGAATCCCTGAATTTCTTCTTCTTCCAGCTGGACATCCCCAATTCCTCTAGATTTTCCTCGTGTGATGCCATTTCTGGTTCCCTCACCATCCTTTGTGCCTTCTCTGAATATACTCCAGTTGGTTCCTATTTCCAGTGTGGTTTGCCCCAAGACAGAGTGGCACTACCTCCTTCCTACTTTCAGATACTGCGTTTTACTGAGTCAAATGTTACATTACGCCTCATGTCATGCCCTTGCTTGCAGCCTTTCAATGCATGGTTACTTATAAGTTCCAGGTTTGTACATGGTTCTCACATCATAATTTTAGATCACGTTACCATATTCTCTCTGGGAAAGACCATCCATTTATGTGGCCAGTGTTCTGATATTGGATACTTAGGTTATTTCTACATTTCTTCTATTATAGACAATACCACAGAAAGATTACTTTCCCCCCCACCCCATAACTCTCATCCTTAGAACTATTTTAAAGATTTTCTTCCCAGATAATTATTCTTCATCAATGAATTTTGGTTGAAAAATTAAAAGATAATAGAATATAAGCACATTTTAGAGATCACTGAATCCAACCTCTCACTACAAGTAAAGTCACTTGACTGGGAACAAATAGCAACTTAGCAGGAGAACTCATGCACCAGACTTCAATCCAAAGGATGTTTTAATGACTTTCCTTTTCTACCCACCGCCTACCAGAACTACTATCTCTGTCCATTTAATGAGGCACATAAAGTCCAGGTGAGTAATGTGTATACGTTCCAAATAAACACAGTGATTAAAACAACAGAAAATAAAACAAATGAAGAACCTCTACAAAACAAAACAAAAAAATCCCCCAAGTAGATATATTTTGAAAATATTTCCCTCTCAATGATTTAGATTACTAGAGGAAATAATCAAAGGGGTGTGGATTTTTAGAATATGAAGATTTCTATATAGAGAATAGTCTTAATTATTTAAAGCTTGTGGAATTGCTCAGTTTTTCAAGCTCGCCCATATGAGAAAGGCTCTTCCACTGCAAACACATAGATTTTTAAATATGCACAACTTCTTGGATTATGTGCAGGATTTGCCTCAAAACCTTTAAAAAGATTTCTCCAAGCACTAGCACCACTTTCAAAATCCTAGACACTGAAAATGCTTATCTATCCCTCACTGGAGCAAGACAGGCAGAGAATATCCTCCCGTGCTATATGTTAACCTGGGAAATATTTTCCCTCATTTCCTTTCCTTCGTTTCTTACTCTTCTTTTTGTACCAGTTTTGGGTGTGTAATGAATAATACTTTCCCCTTGAAGTTTCTGCGTCGTTTAATTAGTAGATCTCCCATTTGCACTGAGTTCCAGGCACCACGTTTGGCACTAAGGATACAGCTATGAACATGGGTGTGGTCCCCGCCCGCCTGGTAGTTACTGCAAACTCCCCTTGGCAGTTTCTGCAAATGATCACTATGATCTTCAGGTCTGATTCTGGCTTCACCTTCCTCATTGTCAGCGGACTGCAGAAAAAAAGGATAATTTCATGTGGGGAAAGTACCACACTTATTTCAGCGTCTGGTCAGTTTACAATGATCTCTCTTTAAGCCCACTCCTGCTTCTGTAGAGTTGACCCGTAGAGGCCACTCTGGATAAGAATACAACCTCCCTGGCCACAGTTGCTTGGACCAAGCACTACCATCTTGCTACTCAGAGTTCTTTCTCCAGCAGTCTGGAAGGTGGACCAATACAATTAGATTTTTTTAGGTGGCTGTATTGTAATATATACATTTAGAAGCTGGAAATGACCACGTCTTTTTCCACGTGTACAAGACACCAGAGAAAGCCAGTCGTTGGGAGAGAAGAATAAAGTGGCCATGTAGAGAGGGGCAGAGATGAGAGATGGAGAAAGTCCAGGCAGCGTTCTCAGCTTCACCTCCAATCCTGACCTTGTTTTTCACGAGAGAATTTTTTTCTTATAATAAATCCCACTCTTTCGCTTAAGCTACCTCAGGCTGCTTTCCGTAATCTAAAATCAAGTGGGGGTGGGAAGGTGGAGAAGGACACTAGGGCTATCCCCTCAACAAATCCAAGTATAATGGTCTCACAGCGAGGGTGACTAGAGTTACTGTGCACAAGAAGGGGAAATTATATGCCCAAACTTGATGTAAATTAAAAGGAAACCTGAAAATGAGAGGTAATAAAAAATGAGGGCTGTCAGAATTTGAGAGTTGGCACAGCGTCTTCTTAATCAGAGAAAGAGAAAGAGCCTTAGAGATGTAGATTTTAAAAAAAAAATAGAGGTGAGTTTCAGGTATAATTCAAGATACTGGCTTGCACACTGGTCTTGCATTCAAAGTAATGAGACTGATTGCTTTAACAGGAAGGCCAGAACTGAAACATAAAAATCATCCCCGACTCATGAAAATGGTCACCTAAAAAGGTGGGATTCTTATTCCTGTAAAGCTGTGTAAAACAATTCCAGAGCACTGGTTGTTTAGATCCCATGGTACACAATTAAACAGTGCTTTAGACAGATCCCAGCTGGCTACACAATTACCAGCTGTGTGACATCAGGAAAGTTACAGGACCTCTACAGGCCTTAAGTTCTCTCATTTCTACCTGAAAAATAGAATGATGTATATGCAACTTAGAGGATTTCAGTGAGAATAAATGACATACAGTAAGTAGCATAAGGCCTGGTGTAATATCTAACAATATATGTTTGCTCTCTTTCTTTTTGGCTTGTGACGATACACTTATGTCTTTGGTCAAGCCAAAAGGTGTTTGGAAGAAAGACTAGTCGAGCTTCCGGGAAGATGGCGGAGGAGTAGGACGCGGAGATCGCCTTCCTCCCCACAGATACACCAGAAATACACCTACACGTGGAGCAACTCCTGCAGAGCACCTACTGAGAGCTGGCAGAAGACCTCAGACCTTCCAAAAGGCAAGAAACCCCCCACGTACCTGGGTAGGGCAAAAGAAAAAACAGAGACAAAAGGATAGGGACGGGACCACCAGTGGAAGGGAGCTGTGAAGGAGGAAATGTTTCCACACACTAGGAAGCCCCTTCGCGGGCGGAGACTGCGGGTGGCGGAGGGGAAAAGCTTCGAAGCCGCGGAGGACAGCACAGCAACAGGAGTGCGGAGGGCAAAGAGGCGAGATTCCCGCACAGAGGATCAGGGCCGACCGGCACTCACCAGTCCGGGAGACTTCTCTGCTTACCCGCCGGGGCGGGCGGGGGCTGGGAGCCGAGGCTTGGGCTTCGGTCGGAGTGCCGGGAGAGGACTGGGGCTGGCGGCGTGAACACAGCCTGCAGGGGGTTAGTGCGCCACGGCTAGCCGGGAGGGAGTCCGGGGAAAAGTCTGGAGCTGCCGAAGAGGCAAGAGACTTTTTCTTCCCTCTTTGTTTCCTGGTGCGTGAGGACAGGGGATTAAGAACGCTGCTTAAAGGAGCTCCAGAAACGGGCGCGAGCCGCGGCTAAAAGCGCGGACCCCAGAGACGGGCAGGAGACAATAAGGCTGCTGCTGCCGCCACCAAGAAGCCTGTGTGCGAGCACAGGTCACTCTCCACACACCCCTTCCGGGGAGCCTGTGCAGCCCGCCACTGCCAGGTTCCCGGGATCCAGGGTCAACTCCCGCGAGAGAACGCACGGCACGCCTCAGGCTGGTGCAACTTCACGCCGGCCTCTGCTGCCGCAGGCACGCCCCGCACTCCATGCCCCCCCCCCCCCCCCCGCCCCGGCCTGAGTGCGCCAAAGCCCACGAATCAGCCGCTCCTTTAACCCCGTCCTGTCTGAGCGAAGAACAGATGCCCTCCAGCGACCTACATGCAGAGGCGGGGCCAAATCCAAAGCTGAGCCCCTGGGGGCTGTGAGAACAAAGAAGAGAAAGGGAAATCTCTCCCAGCAGCCTCAGGAGCAGCGGATTAAAGCTTCACAATCAACTTGATGTACCCTGCATCTGTGGAATACATGAGTAGACAACAAATCATCCTAAATTAAGGAGGTGGACCTTGGAAGCAAGATTTATGATTTTTTCCCCTTTTCCTCTTTTTGTGAGTGGCCCTGTGGATGAAAGGCACTTGGTGCTGCAGCCAGGAGTCAGTGCTGTGCCTCTGAGGTGGGAGAGCCAACTTCAGGACACTAGTCCACAAGAGACCTCCCAGCTCCACATAATATCAAATGGTGAAAATATCCCAGAGAGCTCCATCTCAACACCAGCACCCAGCTCCACTCAACGACCAGCAAGCTACAGTGCTGGACATCCTATGCCAAACAACTAGCAAGACAGGAACACAATCCCACCCATTAGCAGAGAGGCTGCCTAAAATCATAATAAGTCCACAGACACCCCGAAACACACCACCAGACGTGGACCTGCCCACCAGAAAGACAAGATCCAGCCTCATCCACCAGAACACAGGCACTAGTCCCCTCCACCAGGAAGCCTACAGAACCCACTGAAACAACCTTAGCCACTGGGGACAGACACCAAAAACAACGGGAACTACGAACCTGCAGCCTGCAAAAAGGAGACCCCAAACACAATAAGATAAGCAAAATGAGAAGACAGAAAAAACACACAGCAGATGAAGGAGCAAGACCTAACAAATGAAGAGGACATAGGCAGTCTACCTGAAAAAGAATTCAGAATAATGATAGTAAAGATGATCCAAAATCTTGGAAATAGAATAGACAAAATGCAAGAAGCATTTAACAAGGGCCTAGAAGAACTAAAGATGAAACAAACAATGATGAACAACACAATAAATGAAATGAAAAATACTATAGATGGGATCAATAGCAGAATAACTGAGGCAGAAGAACGGATAAGTGACCTGGAAGATAAAATAGTGGAAATAACTACTGCAGAGCAGAATAAAGAAAAAAGAATGAAAAGAACTGAGGACAGTCTCAGAGACCTCTGGGACAACATTAAACACACCAACATTCGAATTATAGGGGTTCCAGAAGAAGGAGAGAAAAAGAAAGGGACTGAGAAAATATCTGAAGAGATTATAGTTGAAAACTTCCCTAATATGGGAAAGGAAATAGTTAATCAAGTCCAGGAAGCACAGAGAGTACCATATAGGATAAATCCAAGGAGAAATACGCCAAAACACATATTAATCAAACTGTGAAAAATTAAATACAAAGAAAACATATTAAAAGCAGCAAGGGAAAAACAACAAATAACACACAAGGGAATCCCCATAAGGTAACAGCTGATTTTTCAGCAGAAACTCTGCAAGCCAGAAGGGACTGGCAGGACATATTTAAAGGGATGAAGGAGAAAAACCTGCAACCAAGATTACTCTACCCAGCAAGGATCTCATTCAGATTTGATGGAGAAATTAAAACCTTTACAGACAAGCAAAAGCTGAGAGTTCAGCACCTCCAAACCAGCTCTACAATAACTGCTAAAGGAACTTCTCTAGGCAAGAAACACAAGAGAAGGAAAAGACCTACAATAACGAACCCAAAACAATTAAGAAAATGGGAATAGGAACATACATATCGATAATTACCTTAAATGTAAATGGACTAAATGCTCCCATCAAAAGACACAGATTGGATGAATGTATACAAAAACAAGACCCATATATTTGCTGTCTACAAGAGAGCCACTTCAGACCTAGAGACACATACAGACTGAAAGTAACGGGATGGAAAAAGATATTTCATGCAAATGGAAACCAAAAGAAAGCTGGAGTAGCAATTCTTATATCACACAAAATAGACTTTAAAGACTATTACAAGAGACAAAGAAGGACACTACATAGTGATCAAGGGATCAATCCAAGAAGAAGATATAACAATTGTAAATATTTATGCACCCAACATAGGAGCACCTCAATACATAAGGCAAATACTAACAGCCATAAAAGGGGAAATCGACAGTAACACATTCATAGTAGGGGACTATAACACCCCACTTTCACCAATGGACAGATCATCCAAAATGAAAATAAATAAGGAAACACAAGCTTTAAATGATGCATTAAACAAGATGGACTTAATTGATATTTATAGGACATTCCATCCAAAAACAACAGAATACACATTTTTCTCAAGTGCTTATGGAACATTCTCGAGGATAGATCATATCTTGGGTCACAAATCAAGCCTTGGTAAATTTAAGAAAACTGAAATTGTATCAAGTATCTTTTCCGACCACAACACTGTGATACTAGATATCAATTACAGGAAAAGATCTGTAAAAAAATACAAACACATGGAGGCTAAACAATACACTACTTAATAACGAAGTGATCACTGAAGAAATCAAAGAGGAAATAAAAAAAAAATACCTAGAAACAAATGGCAATGGAGACACGACAACCCAAAATCTATGGGATGCAGCAAAAGCAGTTCTAAGAGGGAAGTTTATAGCAATACAATCCTACCTTAAGAAACAGGAAACATCTCGAATAAACAACCTAACCTTGCACCTAAAGCAATTAGAGAAAGAAGAACAAAAAAACCCCAAAGTTAGCAGAAGGAAATAAATCATAAAAATCAGATCAGAAATAAATGAAAAAGAAATGAAGGAAACAATAGCAAAGATCAATAAAACTAAAAGCTGGTTCTTTGAGAAGATAAACAAAACTGATAAACCATTAGCCAGACTCATCAAGAAAAAAAGGGAGAAGACTCAAATCAATAGAATTAGAAATGAAAAAGGAGAAGTAACAACTGACACTGCAGAAATACAAAAGATCATGAGAGATTACTACAAGCAACTCTATGCCAATAGAATGGACAACCTGGAAGAAATGGACAAATTCTTAGAAATGCACAACCTGCCAAGACTGAATCAGGAAGAAATAGAAAATACGAACAGACCAATCACAAGCAGTGAAATTGAAACTGTGATTAAAAATCTTCTAACAAACAAAAGCCCAGGGCCAGATGGCTTCACAGGCGAATTCTATCAAACATTTAGAGAAGAGCTAACACCTATCCTTCTCAAACACTTCCAAAATATAGCAGAGGGAGGAACACTCCCAAACTCATTCTACGAGGCCACCATCACACTGATACCAAAACCAGACAAGGATGTCACAAAGAAAGAAAACTACAGGCCAATATCACTGATGAACATAGATGCAAAAATCCTTAACTAAATACTAGCAAACAGAATCCAACAGCACATTAAACGGATTATACACCATGATCAAGTGGGGTTTATTCCAGGAATGCAAGGATTCTTCAGTATACGCAAATCAATCAACATGATACACCATATTAACAAATTGAAGGAGAAAAACCATATGATCATCTCAATAGATGCAGAGAAAGCTTTCGACAAAATTCAACACCCATTTATGATAAAAACCCTCCAGAAAGTAGGCATAGAGGGAACTTTCCTCAACATATTAAAGGCCATATATGACAAACCTACAGCCAACATTGTTCTCAATGGTGAAAAACTGAAAGCATTTCCACTAAGATCAGGAACAAGACAAGGTTGCCCACTGTCACCACTCTTATTCAAAACAGTTTTGGAACTTTTAGCCACAGCAATCAGAGAAGAAAAGGAATCCAAATCGGAAAAGAAGAAGAAAGCTGTCACTGTTTGCAGATGACATGATACTATACATAGAGAATCCTAAAGGTGCTACCAGAAAACTACTAGAGCTAATCAATGAATTTGGTAAAGTAGCAGTATACAAAATTAATGCACAGAAATCTCTGGCATTCCTATACACTAATGATGAAAAATCTGAAAGTGGAATCAAGAAAACACTCCCATTTACCATTGCAACAAAAAGAATAAAATATCTAGGAATAAACCTACCTAAGGAGACAAAAGACCTGTATGCAGAAAATTATAAGACACTGATGAAAGAAATTAAAGATGATACAGAAACAACATTGTGAAAATGACTCTACTACCCAAAGCAATCTACAGATTCAATGCAATCCCTATCAAACTACCACTGGCATATTTCACAGAACTAGAACAAAAAATTTCGCAATTTGTATGGAAACACAAAAGACCCCGAATAGCCAAAGCAATCTTGAGAACGAAAAACAGAGCTGGAGGAATCAGGCTCCCTGACTTCAGACTATACTACAAAGCTACAGTAATCAAGACAGTATGGTACTGGCACAAAAACAGAAATATAGATCAATGGAACAGGATAGAAAGCCCAGAGATAAACCCACGCACATATGGTCACCTTATCTTTGATAAAGGAGGCAGGAATGTACAGTGGAGAAAGGGCAGCCTCTTCAATAAGTGGTGCTGGGCAAACTGGACAGGTATATGTAAAAGTATGAGATTAGATCACTCCATAACACCATACACAAAAATAAGCTCAAAATGGATTAAAGACCTAAATGTAAGGCCAGACACTATCAAACTCTTAGAGGAAAACATAGGCAGAACACTCTATGACATAAATCACAGCAAGATCCTTTTTGACCCACCTCCTAGAGAAATGGAAATAAAAACAAAAATAAACAAATGGGACCTAATGAAACTTCAAAGCTTTTGCGCAGCAAAGGAAACCATAAACAAGACCAAAAGACAACCCTCAGAAAGGGAGAAAATATTTGCAAATGAAGCAACTGACAAAGGATTAATCTCTAAAATTTATAAGCAGCTCATACAGCTTAATAACAAAAAACAAACAACCCAATCCAAAAATGGGCAGAAGACCTAAACAGACATTTCTCCAAAGAAGATATACAGACTGCCAACAAACACATGAAAGAATGCTCAACATCACTAATCATTAGAGAAATGCAAATCAAAACTATAATGAGATATCATCTCACACCAGTCAGAATAGCCATCTTCAAAAAATCTAGAAACAATAAATGCTGGAGAGGATGTGGAGAAAAGGGAACCTTCTTGCACTGTTGGTGGGAATGTAAATTGATACAGCCACTGTGGAGAACAGTATGGAGGTTCCTTAAAAAAAAACTACAAATAGAACTACCATATGACCCAGCAATTCCACTACTGGGCATACACCTGAGAAAACCATAATTCAAAAAGAGTCATGTACCAAAATGTTCATTCCAGCTCTATTTACAATAGCCTGGAGATGGATACAACCTAAGTGTCCATCATCGGATGAATGGATAAAGAAGATGTGGCATGTATATACAATGGAATATTACTCAGCCATAAAAAGAAACGAAATTGAGCTATTTGTAATGAGGTGGATAGACCTAAAGTCTGTCATACAGAGTGAAGTAAGTGAGAAAAGAGAGAGACAAATACCATATGCTAACACATATATATGGAATTTAAGAAAAAGAAATGTCATGAAGAACCTAGGGGTAAGACAGGAATAAAGACACAGACCTACTAGAGAATGGACTTGAGGATATGGGGAGGGGGAAGGGTAAGGTGTGACAAAGCGAGAGAGAGGAATGGACAAATATTCACTACCAAACGTAAGGTAGATAGCTAGTGGGAAGCAGCCGCATAGCACAGGGAGATCAGCTCGGTGCTTCGTGACTGCCTGGAGGGGTGGGATAGGGAGGGTGGGAAGGAGGGAGACGCAAGAGGGAAGAGATATGGTAACATATGTATATATATAACTGATTCATTCTGTTATAAAGCGGAAACTAACACACCATTGTAAAGCAATTATACTCCAATAAAGATGTTAAAAAAAAAAAGACTAGTAAATACAAACAAGGTTAGAAATAGTGTTTAAAACAAGGTGAGATTGTCTAACAGATATTTATTTAGCATCACCTGCTTGCTGGACCCAGTGCCACACTATCAAGTAATAAAACATATTAACTTCTCTCATATTAACTTTACTGAGCATGAACTTTGATTTTCTTAATCTTAATTGACATTCCAAATGAGGACAAATCATTCAATAGAGCACAACTATTTCACAAAAACTGGAGCCCATGACTTATTCCCGTGTTGCATTTCCTGAAATGGCTAACCAAATGAATAAACAGTTTCTCGCCTAGCACACAGTGTCATTGTCATGATGGTCTAGCTTCTTGTTGGAAGGCCTGGATCGACTATAAGCTTCGTAAGATAAGCTTACTGATCTTTTCTGCCTGATTAAATTCCCAATTCTGAGAGGGCTGCCTGATACACAATAGGTAATGTAGGAAGGAAGGAAAAATAAGAGAAGGATGGAATGAAGGAGGAAAACAAGGAAGGAAGAAAGGAATTTTATATCTATAAAATAAGGGAGTATGGACTTTAGTAAACTTTAGGGTCTTTCTACCATGACTACTTTAAGATTTTGTAAGTCTATGTCTAGAAGACATATAGTAGCAGAGGACTGCTTAGACTTCTACCCTGATGCCCCTACCAGGAAAATGACACAGAGAGTCTTGTGCTTTTTATAACTTATCAGGAAAGAGTCAAAACATTTTCCCCAGGAAGCAGAATTCACAGAGAAGCCCTAGTTGTGAGTTGTGAGCTGGAGCAGAAAGGACAAGAAATCATCTGTAGAGGTCCAGCTCTACTGACTGAAATGTACAGATACAACCCCAGGATGGGAATGAAGTCCTAGGAGGGAAAAGCCCGTGGGTAGCACAGTGCTCAGGGCAAAGGCACCATCCAACCACTCCTAAATGTGAGTGAGCACACTCACTACTTGGGCAGATCTAATTTTGGGGTGAACAGGAGAGAGATTAGTGATATAAGTTCCAGGATGCAACTATGCCACTGAGTCTCTGGGTGACAGTCTGATTCATTTATATATGTACATTCAATTAATAATTCAACTAATGGTTACTGATCGGGAAGGCCAAGTTATATGAAAGTACTTGGGAGGAACCATCAACCTAGTCTGAGACTTTAAGGGGGTAACATTAAATGTTAGGAGGTAGCATTTCAGATGAGAGAATGGATGAGTATGACCTGGTTAGCTGAAGAGTAGGAGAAAGAATATTCCAAATAGAGGAGACAACATACACAGATCTCTGGCCATTACAGGGAACCTGGTATATTTGGGGGAGTTACAAGGAGTTCAGTATGGCTGTGGCATGGGAAAAGAGGGGAAAGGCAAGTGGTGGGGCTGGTGTCTCGAAGGGGCCAGGTCGTGAAGTGTTTTGTTTACCATGCTAATGGGGGCGTAATCTTTTTTGGAGAGCAGTGGGAACCATTGAAGGGAGCTTGGAGACCAGTTAGAGGGCTGTGGAACAGTCAAGTGAGAGATTATGGAGGCTTGAATTCCACAGTAATGGCTGTGGAATTGAGAGAAATGGACAGATTAAGAGATAATTAGGAGGTAAGAATTTTAAGTCTATCTTTGGTTTTCTCTGTGGTTTGGATCCCTCATTACAGGCCTGGGTGTAGATTAAGCGCTTAACAGAAGAGTCATCATCATGACCTGGGTGCAAATATATTGTCATTGCTTTTGAATGTTGGCCGGGGTCAGGCCCTTAACCCTGCTGTGATATTAGCCAGATAATGTAGCCTGTGTTATTTTTTTTTTATTTTTTAGCTTGTCAACACCCAAGGTCAGGGACTCTGTCTGCTTCACTTCCTTGAAGCTATAAAACCACAGCACAACTAATGTAACACAACAGACCAAAGACTGACCTCAGTTTTCCCATTGATCTGAAGGCCCTGATCAGGGATCAGACTTTAACAGAGTGGGAGACCTCTGCTCTTTGGTACCATCCCTGCCACATGCATGCCACAGTTAAATGTGCAATTTTAAGAGAAATGAAATGGGGTTCAGAACGTGGTTGCTGAAGCTGTGCGTATTCTATCCTGTTACTTGGGTATCTGTGGGTAGTAGAGCTGCAGTCTTAGATTCCAGGGCAGTCAAGGTGATCTTGCAGCCTCAGGGATCTGGATGACTGCCCTTGTGCCAGCTCCTCAAGGTACGAGTACATACGTTAATTGTTCTGTCTGTTGTCTATTCCTTCCTACTCGCAGTAGAATGTAAGCTCAATGTGGGGAGGGTTTTTTTCTTTTTGGTCTGTTTTCATACTGTACCCCCAATGCTTATAACAGTACCTGGCACAGAGTAGGTGCTCAATTAGTATTTGTCGGATTATCAAATTCGCTGAATGAACTTGTGGAAAATTATTTGAAATCCTGCTTGAGGTTGATCTGTATTTCAAATGGGATTAATCATACATGTCTTATATCTCTTTCAGGGCTCTTTTAAAGGTAAAACGAAAAAGGAAAGGTCCCCTAGTTGAATGTTCAGCTGCCATCTTTTGTATTTTACCTAACTTACAGTATCTTTTTGTCTAGCTGGCTATCCATCTATCTATCCATCCATCCATCCATCCATCCATCCATCGCTTTAGTTTAGTACCTACTACGCACCTTTGTAGAGCATCTACCATTCGCTGGCTATCCATCTATCTATCCATCCATCCATCCATCACTTTAGTTTAGTACTTACTATGCACCTTTGTAGAGCATCTACTATTATTCCAAACCAAAGATTGTCTTAGACACAACATTCACCATCTCTAATGTTTACATCAGTATTGCTGTGTAATCATCTGTATCTTCTTTTTGTAAATGAAGAAGCTGAGGCTTAGCAAGTTCACATGTACGGAAAGTGGCAGAGCAGACATTCGCATTCCACGTCTGTCTAATTGGCTTTTGACTGCTGCCTCTTCTATTTCCTCTCTCGAGTTTTCTTCTCTGCCTGCTTCACAGGACACTATGCATGTGCCTGGCACAGTAAACTATATAAAGCACTTGCATGGTACCTCACCAGTTGCTGCTGTCACAGGTATTCCCACCGGGCCCCCCTAATGGTGGTCCTCACGGCAAATCACACTCAGTGCTCTTTTTTGATCATCCTCATGTCATTCATCATTTATGGCCATTTCGGCACGAAAACCCCATGATGTTGCAGACTCCTGTGGATCGCTAGTGTGTGTTGGCACCTAGGTGTCCTCTGAGCTTCAGAGGTTCTTCCTCAGCTCTGTTTTCTCTCTTCTCCTGGGTAAACTCTCACTCCTGAATTCAGATGCAGGCTGTCTCTGGGGAAGCTCCAGGTGTTCCCTTATGGCCTCTCATCAGTCCCTTCCTATTTAATTCCATGAAAAAGCCTTCTCTTAAAGAATCCGTTCAGTAAACAATGACATTTGATAGGAACAGTAAAAGTAGTGCCGTGTGCATTGTTTATACAAAGCTTAGAAAACAATATTAAATACTAAAAAGTATACAAATATTTCATTGCCCCCTATTAACTGTGGCATTTGGGGGTAGTTTCTTACAATACTGAGTATCAAGGCCTTGTTTGTTATGTAGAGAGGCCTTCTGATAAACACAGGCCCGAATCCAACCCAGCTCTTTCTAAGAAATTAACCTACTGGGTGACTGTGCATTAGACACAGAGTCATGCCACCCTGGAAACTGATTTTCTCTCTTTTGGCCTCTGTTTCACCATGGCAAGGAGGAGAAGAACGTTATCTGAACATCGTAGTAGCTAGTTCCACACTCAGATCACAGGGGAGCAGAGGGCTGAGAAATCAGTTACTGGCTGCCTGCAGTGAGCCAGGCAAAGGTAAAGGTGTTTTACATGTATCTCATATTATTAATTTTTCACAACTCTGCGAGGCACATGATCTCATTTTGTAGGTGTGAAATCTCAGAGATCTAACATAATTTCTCCACATCATACAGGATTACACCTGGAAATCAAAGCCAAGCCTCTCTGACTCCAGAGCTGGTACTCTTTTCACTCCACCCCATACTTAGCACAGCTCATTTGTACTTCTGTGCCCTATATTATTTGTGTGTATGGCTTTTATCCTCCTTTGAAAATGAAAGTAATATCTTCTTTTTTTTCTCTTTATATTTGGTCTTGTCCTCTACCACCTAGTGCATTATGAATGCTTAATACATGCTGCTTTTAGAACATGTGAACATGATTTGCTTTAATTATTTACTATTAACTCCATGCTCCAGACATGAGAATCAGACTTATTCATCTTACATCTTTCTGTTGGCTTTTTTGTGGCCATCCATGCTTAGAACTGTCTTGGAGATTTTGCCCTTGAAAAATGGAATTTCTTTTTCCTTTAGTTATGAGAGTACAATAAAAATCCCCAAACTAATAATGTTTTGATTTTTTTTCTTAGTTGCCTTTTTAAAACTTCTATTACTTATATAAAAATGGCAAACTGCCTTCTTTATTGCTTCAAATTACTTTTTGTTAAAACACTTCTGTACTGCCAAGTTTCAACCTGAAGCCAATGCTCATATCCAAGTCACAAACAGGAATGAAGAATACGTTTGGGTACATTTCCCTACTTTCCTTTTTAGCACCTCAATCCAAAGTTTCCTCTATGGTAAAACTATATTTCTGTTAACATTTGAAGACATTGAGATAAGAGTATTTCTTTCCAATGATTACATCTGGAAAGAGTTTGACCCTGCCTCTTTTTATATGAATTTCAATGGAAGCCAAAAAAAAGAAAGAAAGAAAGAAAGAAAGAGACTGTACTGTACTCAGAGGAACAAGAAGTCTGGTGACATGCAGGGTCCTGGTGAGATCAATGGCATTGGTCACAGTGCAATGTTTGCTCACTCAAAACTCCTTCCTCAAAACAGAAATAATCCTCAAGAAACAGACATATGGATTAGAGGAAACGGCGACCTCAAGGAGATAACCAAGCTCTCATACTAATGGATGGAGTTTTTTAACAGCAGAAACAAAACAATTCTTGGCTTATGATGGTTCATTCTTTCTGTTCTATGCCGGGAGGGTACACGTGTGGGGTGTACCAATTTCTGGAGCATGCCACACGCTTCCAACTTTGGAAAGCAACAGGGAACCATGGTGGGGTCCAAAGAAGGAAAATGGAGCACCTAGTTCTTCCTCTAGGTTGTATATTGAGCAAGCATTAGATGTCATTATCCCCTCCTCCAGAAGATCTTACCAAGATTGCCAGCAGGGCGTGTGGGAGAGGGCCTGGGGCTAAAATCTTGGGGGAAGTTGTGCTTTTTTCAGGAATATACAGAAACCAAGCATAGCTGCAGAAGGTGGCTGAATGGGGATGTATCTTGGTTACCTCTCCTTTGGACATCACAACTAACAAACTTAATTTCTTTGAACCTTGGTTTCTTCATCTATAACAAAGACATAAGTATTGTTGTTTCCTGATGAATGAATTGGGACAGATGATGGATGTGAAGTTGCTTTGATAAGGCTACACTGATCTGGAGTCAGATTGCTGGGGTTTGAATCCTACCTCCAGCATTTACTCGCTCTACCATTTACTAGTGTGGCCTTGGAAAAGTTACTTAACCTCTCTGTGCCTTGGTTTCCCTACCTGTTAAATGAATATGGAGTTCTTGTGAGAATTAAGTGAGTTGATAAATATAAAGCACTTAGAAGTCTGTCTGGCATGCAGTAAACATGCAGTAATGTTAGCTCTATCCTCGGATAAGTCTAGGGTAGTTAAATAGCATATCCTAAGCTAGTAATGCCTGTGACCCTGGGATATTCAAGACTTATGTGGGATAATAGAGTATTTTCTATGTTTATTAGAAACATGAGTTGTGGGTTTATTCATTCTATCAACAAACATTTTTATAAACATCAACTATGTGAGGCATTGAGTAGGATACTGAACATACAGAGACATATGAGACACGGCCTCTGCCCACAAGGCATTCTGAGTCTAGAGGGAGAAACCAATAGATAAACCACAATTATGATAGAATGGGAATTCCATGCTATAAGAACATAGTGGAGAAAGCATTTAACTCAGACTGTTCAGAGTCTGGAAAGATTTCAGAGAAGGGGGAAACAGCATTGCAGGCAAGGAGAAGAGTAGGTACAAAGGCCTAGGGATGAGAAAAAGCATGGTGTGTGTGTGTGTGTGTGTGTGTGTGTGTGTGTGTGTGTGTGAGAGAGAGAGAGAGAGAGAGAGAGAGAGAGAGAGAGAGAGAGAGAGAGAGCCAACTCCAACCCCAGATAGATTCTCTTTGAGAATCCCAGACTCCCCCGGTCATGGGAAGGGGGGTGGGGAAAATGGAGGTAATTCTCTCTTTCTGCTTCCCTGCCTTCCCCAAGACACACCTCTGATCCTCATTTTCCATCTCTTCCATATTATCCACACTGAGCTTCATCCAGTCTCTGGAGGACTCATTGAACTCCCTGGTCCAGGGTCTTTGTATATATGTTGTATTCTCTGTCTGCACTACTCTCTTTTTTCTCTTTTTTCCACTCATCCCTCAGATGTTTCCTGGATATCATGTCCTAGGAGCAGGAACCCTTCTTTTATGCTTCCATGGCCCCTTCCTTTACCTGTCCTAGCATTTGTCTTTGAGCTTTACTGCTCTATTCTTAGCCTCCAGCAAGGGGCCTGGCACAAAATAGGTACTTAGAGAATATCTGTTCAATGACTACATTGAAGGCACAAGGGATTCTCCTTACAGACTTCCTCTACTATTTCCTCTTCCTTCCCGGACAAATGCAATTGATCACCAAGCTTTATTCTCCTAGATGTCCCTCCCTTGTCTCCTCACTTGTCCTCTCTTGCCTGGATCACTGCCAGAACCTCCTTATGTCTCCAGAGGCATTCCTGCTACTGGACCCTATAATTCCCCACTTAGAATCATTCTGTGGCTCCCTATTGCCCCATATTAACATCCAGCATCTTGGTTAGCAGCCAAAGCGCTTTCCGTTGTATTACATAGGCCCCCATGTCTGTCTAAAAGCCTCTGCGGTCTTCAAGGGCTTGACCTAGATCTCCTGATAGCTAATGCCCAGCAGAGCATCCGGAACACTATTTATGTTCAGTAAACAACTGTGTAAAGAATAAGTCAGAGTTATATGAATCTAGTGTAGAAAAAGATGGTTTTGTGTGTTAGGCTAAAAAGCTCTTCAGCAGGGCAATTAGTTTCAAGGGAAACGTCGCAACAAGGAAACAAGAGTTAAATTCAGCACAGCTGAGTGCTTAACAATGCCATTCGAGGACATAAACGAAATTAACTTCTCTTGTCACATTTACTAACAGGGCTGGTGTGTAGGGGCACAGGGAGGCTGTCCACATCGGTTACAGAAAAAGCTCCTGCCAAGGAAATCACCCACAGTAAACCCGAGGTATGCTGAACGCCTAAGGTTCATTCCTTGCCAGTCCGCTGGCCTTCATGACTTTTTCTTTGGGAGTACAACTTTTCTCTCCCTGTTCCCTTTCCTTTATTCATTTCTCCTGCACTGTGGCCTCCCCCTCAATTCTTTTGCAGAAGACATGGTCTTGGCAAGGGACTTTTCAGAAAATCAGTTTCTTCCTCTGAAAATCATCACCTTCCTCAGACTCTTCTTGTAACAATAGTTCCATTGTTATCAGTGGTAGAGAAGATATGAGCCGATAGCCTTTGTCCATTGCATACTCCATTCCAAGCACTGTGCTGAGTACTTACGCTGAGTACTTTTAGAGATTCCTATTTAAATTAAAGAGATAACCCCAAGCCCCTAAATTCTTAGCATGGTGCTTCTTAGCACAGAATACCTTCTCAAGAAATGTTAGTCATCGTTATATTGTTTTCATTTAATCCTAACAACCATTTTCTGAGGTCAGTGTAACTTTTATATTTTTTCTGTGTGTTGATAGATGAGGAGTCTGAAGCTTTCAGAGGGTAAAATAATATTTAAGAGTGAACTTGGGGTCCAGACATAAGATGACTGTCTACCAAGGCCATGCAACATAACAGGTATAAAAACACTTTGTGAGACGTAGGGCTGTGCACATGTATTAGCTGTTATCACTACATTCAGGAGGTTAAGTAGGTAAGAGGTCAGAGCCTATAAAGAGGCAAGTAAAACAGTGAAATAAAATGGTGACACAATTACCATCAAGTGAGAAATTTTATCTTAGGTCACAGGAATTGTGTGTGTGTGTGTGTCTAGATGCATCTTCTTGGAAGATTGTTTAAGGACCCAAAAGGCTAAGTTCTCTAGGAATAGAAGGTACCAGTGGGGCTTCTGAAATGATTGACATCTCAAGTTTTCAGGCTTCCGTGTGGGCTCATGAGGCTCCTCCAGGGAGACGGCATGGGAAGAGAAAAGCAAGACAGGTTTCCTCTCTATGACCTCCATTAAAACCTTGTGTCCTGTCACGAGGCACACCAAGTAGGAATTCTCATTTTACAGATGCACAAACGGATAAGCAAGAGACCAAGAACTCACCTGAAGCCTTCCTGTTTGTTACTTTAGTGTTTCTGGCCAAAAGTCTCCTGACTTCAAAAACCATTCCCTTTCTTGAGTAAATCACTTAAAAATTCCAACTTTTAATAGACCAAAAGTTAAATCAATTACAGCAGGCTCCTCTCCCCAGTATTTGGGGACATACGGGCACTGAATAGGTGCTCAGGAAATCCAGGTCTCAGTGTTGGCTCTGCCATGAGCTTCTCCGTGACCTCAGTCAACCACCTCTCGGGTTGTGTTTCCTCATCTGTGGACTGAGTGGGCTGAGTCAGAGGATTATGATTTCCAGCTCGAAAAGAACAGGATTCTTCTGAGTGCAAAACATGCTTTTAGACATACATGTTGTTAGACATTAACACGTATATTTTAACTTATAAAGAATAGAGTTTAGAAATCAAGATTGTGGAGTAGGGGGACGCTGGGGTCACCCCCCTCACAAACACATCAAAACTACCACTACATATAGAACAACTCTTGCTGAAATTGACCTGGGGACGAGCAGAACAGCTGTTCTACAGTCAAGGCTGGAAAGAAAGATCCTCATGGAGTCTGGTAGGAAGGGAAGAGAAGAAATCTGATTGGGACCTCTATCCCTAGCGAGGGACACAGAAGAGGAGGGGGATATCACAAGGCCCAGGGTTCCTCCCTGGGGAGTGATGGGTTAAAGCTCCATATTGGGCACCCCAGCTCTGGGGTCTGACACCAGAAGATACGCCCCCTTAGCTGGTTTGAAAACCAGCAGAACTTACCTGAGGGCTGTGAGAAACCAAGACTCTGCTCTTACAGAACAAGACACAGACTTGCTTATTACCAGTCACAGTGCAGAGGCAGCAGATTGGAAACTGCCTGGGGCTCTGGTTGGCCGCCAGGACCACCCCAGCGCATGCCCCAGCCCTCACTGGGCTCCTGCTCCAGCCCCTCTTGCTCTGGCGCTGCTCCCCACTAAGGTGCCGGCTGCCGTTGCCAACAAGAGTGTGTACACTTGGAAGGAGTGGAGCTGGCTCAGAGCCTGGCCCTGCCTCTGACCAGGGCAGAGGCAGCCATTGCCAGCCCACGCTGTGGTACACACAGTTGGAAGAGAGTGAGGCTAGCTCCAGGACAGAGACAGCCACTTCCAGATCGAGCATCACTGTGCACCCTTAGCAGGAGGCAGGGCCAGCTCAGTGATGTGGCACCAATGCCTCGACTTCCACCCAGCCGCTGGCCAAGGTGTACATACTGGGGACAAAGTGACCCGAGCACAGAAATGCAGCTCCAAGCCCTGAAGCCACAGCACATCCCAAACCAAAGCAGAAAGTGCCATAACACCTGGGAGAAACCCAACTCCCTCAGGGCACCTGCTCCAGCCCCTTGGGTCCTGCCCTGTGATAAAGCAATAATGTCCACTGAGCATAGGAAAAACCCAGGCTTGTACCTGGCTCTGGCTCTAGCCCCTCCAACTCCAGCCCTACCTCCCACCAAGGTAGTAGCTTCCAGCACACTCTGGAGGAAGATGCAGCCTGTGTTCACTTCAGATCCAGCTCTCCCGTCAAAGCCAAGGGACGCACACAGAGTACATAGGAATGATTCCACACAAGGACATACCTTCAAGACTGGGATAGGTAACTGTTTCACCCAATTTCATAAAGAGAAAATTAAACACAACGAGAAGACAGAGGAATATGTTTCAAGCAAAAGAATAAGAAAAAACCCTGAGAAAAACCCTAAATGAAACAGAGGCAAATAATTTATCTGATAAAGAATTGGAAGCACTAGAGCCTGTCATACAGAGTGAAGTAAGTCAGAAAGAGAGAGACAAATACCATATGCTAACACATATATATGGAATTTAAGAAAAAAAAATGTCATGAAGAACCTAGGGGTAAAACAGGAATAAAGATACAGACCTACTAGAGAAAGGACTTGAGGATATGGGGAGGGGGAAGGGTAAGCTGTGACAAAGCGAGAGAGAGGCATGGACATATATACACTACCAAACGTAAGGTAGATAGCTAGTGGGAAGCAGCCGCATGGCACAGGGAGATCAGCTCGGTGCTTTGTGACTGCTTGGAGGGGTGGGATGGGGAGGGTGGGAGGGAGGGAGACACAAGAGGGAAGAGATATGGGAACATATGTGTATATATAACTGATTCATTTTGTTGTAAAGCAGAAACTATCACACCATTGTAAAGCAGTTATACTCCAATAAAGATGTTAAAAGAAAAAAAAAAAGAATTGGAAGCAATAGTAATAAGAATGCTAACTGAACTGAGGAAAAGAAAAGATGAACAGTGAGAATTTTAACAAAGAACTAAAAGTATAAAGAAGAACCCGTCAGAGCCTAAGAATAAAATAACTGAAATAAAAAATACATTAGAAGGAATTAGCATCAGATTAGGTGATACAGAAAAAGCACAATCTGGAAGCTAGAATAGTGGAAACCACCCACTCAGAACAGCAAAAAGAACAATACATTTTAAAAAAATGAGAATAGCTTAAGGGACCTCCAGGCTAACAAGTATAATAACATTTATACTATAGGGCCCCTAGAAGAAGAAGAGGAAGAGAGAGAAAGGGGTAGAAAATGCATTTGATGAGATTATGGCTGAAAACTTCCTGAACCTGAAGAAGGAAACAGATATCCAGGTACAGGGAGCACAGAGGGTCCCAAACAAGATGACCTCAAACAGACCCACACCAAGACATATCATAATAAAATGGAAAAAGTTAAAGAGAGAATTCTAAAGGTAACAAGAGAAAAACAAAGAGTCACATACAAGGGAACCTCCATGAGGCTATCAGTATATTTTTCAGCAGAAACTTTGCAGGCCAGTAGGGAGTGGCATGAAATATTTGTAGTGCTGAGAGAAAAAAACACTGCAACCTAGGATACTCTACCCAGCAAAGTTATCATTAAGAATTGAAGGAGAGAAAAAGAGCTTCTCAGACAAGCAAAAACTAAAAGAATTAATCAATACTAAACTATCCTTACAAGAAGTGTTAAAGAGTCTTCTTTAGTGGAAAAGAAAAGCCTACAACAAAAAGCAAGAAATTATCGGAAGGGAAAAAAAATCCCACTAGTAAAGGCAAACATACAATAAAGCCTGTGGACACTCAATTAAGTAAGCTAGTACAAATGTTAAGACACAAAAGACGATAAAACTGACTAAAACTACAATAAACAGTTAAGGGGTAGACATGAAGATATAAAATATGACATCAAAAACATAAAACATGGAGGAGGGGAGTAAAAAGTGTACAGCTTTTAGAATGTGTTGAACTTAAATGACTATCAGTTTAAAATAAGCAGATATGGTTATAGTCAACGTATATGAATTCTATGGTAACCACAAGTCAAAAACCTACAAGAGATATATAAAAAACAGAGAGAAAAGAATACAAACGTAACACTAAAGAAAATAATGAAACCCCAAAGGAAGAAACTAAAAGAAAAAGAAAAGAACAGGGAAGAACTACAAAAACAATCAGAAAACAAATAATAAAATGGCAATAAGTACATAACTATGTATAATCACTTTAAATGTCAATGGACTAAATGCCCCAGTCAAAAGACATAGGGTGACTAAATGAATAAAAAAGGCCCATCTACATGCTGCCTTCAAGAGGCTCCCTTCAGAGCTAAAGACACATACATATTGAAAGGGAGGGAATGGAAAAAGATATTTTATGCAAATACAAATGAAAAAAAGCTGGGGCAACAGTACTCATATCAGAGAAAATAGACTTTAAAACAAAGTATGCAGTAAAAGACAAAGAAGGGCATTATATAATGAAAAAGGAATCAATCAAAGAAGAGGATATAACATTTGTAAACATATGTGCATCTAACATAGAGCACCAAAATTTATAAAGCAAATATTAACAGACATAAATGAAGAAGTTGACAATAAGACGATAATAGTAGGGGGCTTTAACATACCACTCACATCAATGGACAGATCAGAGAGAAAATCAGTAAGGAAACAGTGATCTTAGATGACACATTAGATCAGTTGGATTTAATAGATAATGGCATTTTCATCCAAAAGCAGCAGAATAGACATTTTTTTCAAGTGCACATGGAATGTTCTTCAGGATAGATCACATGCTTGGCCACAAAACAAGTCTCAACAAAGTTAAGAGGACAGAAATTATATCGAGCAGCTTTTCTGACCGAAACAGTATGAAACTAGAAATCAATTACAGGAAGTAAGATGGGAAAAACACAAATATGTGAAGACTAAACAATATGCTACTAAAAAATCAATGGGGGGCTTCCCTGGTGGCGCAGTGGTTGAGAGTCTGCCTGCCGATGCAGGGGACACGGGTTTGTGCCCCGGTCTGGGAAGATCCCACGTGCCACGGAGCAGCTAGGCCCGTGAGCCATGGCCACTGAGCCTGCGCATCCGGAGCCTGTGCTCCGCAACGGGAGAGGCCACAACAGTGAGAGGCCCGCATACCGCAAAAACAAAACTAAACAAAACAAAAAAAAAACAACGGGTCAACAAAGAAATCAAAGAGGAAGTCAGAAAATACCACAGGACCAATGAAAACCGAAATATAATTTTCCAAAATCTATGGGACACAGCAAAAGCAGTTCTAAGGGGGAAGTTTATAGCAATAGAGGCCTATCTCATGAAACAAGAAAAATATCAAATAATCAAACCTTCCATCTAAAGGAATTAGAGAAATAAAAACAAACAAAGGCCAAAGTCAACAGAAGGAAAGAAACAATAAAGACCACAGAGGAAATAAAATAGAGACAAGAATAAGAGAAAAGATCAATGAAACCAAGAACTGGTTTTTTGAAAAGATAAACAAAATTGATAAACCTTTAGCTGGGCTTATGAAGAAAAAAAGAGAGGACTAAAATAAACAAAATAAGAAATGAAAGAGGAAATATTACAAACCATATCACAAAAAAAGAAACAATCATAAGAGAATACTATGAACAGTTATATGCTGATAATTTGTACAACCTAGAAGAAATGGATACATTCCTAGAAACATACAATCTTCCAAGATTAAATGAGGAAGGAATAGATAATATGAACAGACCAATTACTAGTACTGAAATTGAATCACATAAAAAAAACCTCTCAACAAACAAAAGTACAGGACTGAATGACTTCACAGAGGAATTCTACCAAACATGAAGAAGAGTTAACACCTATCTTTCTCAAACTATTCCAAAAAACTGAGGACGAAGGAACACTCCCAAATTTATTCTACAAGGCCACCATCACTCTGATAATAAAACCAGACAAAAACACTATGAAAAAAGAAAATTACAGGCCAATATATCTGATGAATATAGATATAAAAATCTTCAACAAAATATTAGCAAACCCCATTCAACAATATATAAAAAGGATCATACACCATGATCAAGTGGAATTTATTCCAGGCATGCAAGCGTGGTTCAATACACACAAATCAATCAATGTGATCCAGCACATTAGCAAAGAAAAGGATATAAATCACAAGATCATTTCATTAGATGCAAAAAGAGCATTTGAAAAAAATTAACATCCATTCATAATAAAAACTCTTAACAAATTTGGTATAGAGGGAACATATCTCAACATAATAAAGGCCATTTATGAGAAACCCACAGCTAATATTTTACTCAATGGTGAAAACAGAAAGCTTTTCCTCTAAAATCAGAATAAGACAAGAATACCTATTCTTGCCATTTCTATTTAACATAGTAATGGAAGTCCTGTCCACAGCAATCAGACAGGAGGAAGAAAGAAAAGCTATCCAAGTTGGAAGAGAAGTAGTAAAACTGGCACTCTTTGCAGATGACATGGTAGTATCCACCAAAAAACCACTAGAATAAGTACTGGGTTAGCCAAAAAGTTCGTTCAGTTTTAAGTAAAAATAAAAGACACATTTTTCATTTTCATGAAGAACTTTATTGAATGTATTTACTAACCAAACAAACATTTTGGCCAACCCAATAAATTCAGTAAAGTTTCAATATACAAGATTAACATACAGAAATCTGTTGCTTTTCTATACTCTAATAATGAACTACAAGAAAGAGAAAGCACAAATAAATCCCATTTACAATTGCATCAAAAAGAATAAAATACCTAGGAATAAACTTAACCAAGGAGGTGAACAAACTATTCTGAAAACGGTAAGACATTGATGAAGGAAATTGAAGAAGATACAAATAAATGGAAAGATATTCTGTGTCCATGGGTTGGAAGAATTAATATTGTTAAAATGTCCATACTACCCAAAGCAATCTATAGATTTAATGCAACCCCTATTAAAATACCCATGACATTTTTCACAAAACTAGAACAAATAATCCTAATATTTGTATGGAACCACAAAAGACCCTGAATAGATAAACAATATTGAGAAAAAAAATCTGGAGATATCAGGCTCCTTGCCTTCAGACTATACTATAAGGCTACAGCAATCAAAACAGTATGGTACTGGCACAGAAACAGACACATAGATCAACTGAACAGAATAGATAGCCCAGAAATAAAACCAAGCATACATGGTCAATTAATCTCCAACAAAGGAAGCAAAAGTATATAACTGGGAAAAGACAGTCTCTTCAATATGTGGTGATGAGAAAATTGGAAAGCTACATGTAAAAAATGAAATCAGAACATTTTCTCAAACTATATACAAAGAAAACCTCAAAACGGATTAAAGACCTAAATGTAATAATGAAAACCATAAAACATGTAGAAGAAAACATAAGCAGTACACTCTTTGACAAAAGTCTTAGCAATATTTTTTTTTTGGATCTGTCTCCTCAGGCAAGGGAAACAAAAAGGAAAATAAACAAATGGGACTTAACTAAATTTGAAAGCTTTTGCACAACAAAGGGGACTTAACTAAATTTGAAAGCTTTTGCATAGCAAAGGAAACCATCAACAAATGAAAAGACAACCTACTGAATATGAAAAAAATAATTTCAAACATGTCTGACAAGGGGTTAATTTTCAAAATATATAAAGAGCTCATACAAGTCAATATAGTTTAAAAAGAAACCTGATTTTAAAATGGGCAGAAGACCTGAATAGACATTTTTCTAAAGAAAATATGAAAAGATGCTCAACATCACTAATCATCAGGGAAATGAAATCAAAATCACAATGAGATATCACCTCACACCTGTCAGAATGGCTATTATCAAAAAAACAACAAATAGTAATTATTGGCGAGGATGTGGAGAAAAGTGACACTGTTGTTGGGAATGTAAATCGGTGCAGCTACTATGGAAAACAGATGGAGGTTTCACAAAAAACTATAAAAAGAGAACTACCATATGACCTAGAAAATTCTACCCTGGGTGTATATCTGAAGAAAACAAAAACACTCGTTCAAAAAGGTATATGCATCCCAATGTTATTGCATTATTTATAATAGTTGAGATAAGGAAGAAACCTAAGTATCCATCAACATATGAATGGATAAAGAAGATATGGTAGATACATAGAATGGAATATTACTCAGCCATAAAAAAGAAGGAAATTTTGCCATTGGCAACAACACGGATGACCTGGAGGGTATTATGATTAGTGAAGTAAATCAGACAGAGAAAGACAAATACTGTAAGTTTTCACGCACTGGAATCTAAAAAATAAAACTAACTAATGAATCTAACAAAACAGAAACAGACTCATAGATACAGAGAACAAACTAGTGGTTATCCGTGGAGAGAGGGGTTGGAGGAGAGGCAAGATAGGGGAAGGGGATTAAGAGGTACAAACTACTAGATATAAAATAAATAAGATACAGGGATGTAATGTACAGCACAGGGAATATAACCGATATTTTATAATATCTTTAAATGGAGTACAATCTATAAAAATATTGAATCCCTATGTATATACCTGAAACTAATATAACACGGTAAATTGACTATACTTCAATAAAAAAGAATAAATTCATATATATATAGTGAATAAAAACAATAGAGTTCAAAAACATTTGTTTTTTGCTCAGTGCTGCTGCTACTGCTTCCCTTTCTTCTCTTTGTCCTCCTCTTTTTAAAATAAGCCACATTCCCCTGTCGTCACCTCTCTTCCAAATGGTGTTTGGGTGTTGATCCATCCTGCAATCTGACCTGGGAGGGCTCCTGACGGCTTGCTGCCTGGTTAGCTGCTGGCCTCCTTGGTAAGTAGCTCCTCACTATGTTCTGGAGCTGTGTGAGAATGAGCTGTGGGATGGACCAGGCAGGTAGGGGTGTGAAGGAGGGCAGCAGCACCGTCCAGGCCTCCCACTAATGTTGCAGTGCTATAAATGCTTGGTGACCCTCCGTCTTACTCCATTCACTCAGTGGATTACTCAACGTGATCATCACTTCTGTAGAGCCTGGCGCATGCTTTCCCTACCAAACTGAAGTGATGAACAAAAGCTCGAGCAACAGTCCAAAGCAGCATTTATCCTCTGTTCTATCAAACCCAGTGGAAGCCCTTGTCCCCTGTGTAGCCAGACTGTGATTTCCACATGTTGGTTGTTGCTTTCTCTAGGCTGGGGCACATTTCATGAAGGTGGTCTCTGCAGGCATGAAAACATATACTCAGAGGCCCTTTCCTACTTTCACATAGGCCTTTCCTGGATTAGTAAAACTAGCCTGGAAGCTGGACCAGGAATTTCTGGTTCTGAGTGTTTGTTGTCTTTAAGTTTCTCTGAATCAACTGAAGGGGTCTCAGTTGCATCAACAGATGTAAATGGCCCAGAGGAGAGAGGCAACAGAGAGAATCACCACGCTGTACATCAGATCGTCAGAACTTATTCTTCTTATAACTGAAAATTCGTACTGTTTAACCTTCCTCATGCCATTTCCCTTTCCCCAGCCCCTGGTAACCACCATTCAATTCTGTTTCTATGAGATCAGTGTTTTTCTTTTCTTTACTTTTTATTCCACATATAAGTGATATCATCCAATATTGGTCTTTCTGGCTTATTTCACTTAGCATAGTGCTCCCCAGATTCATCCGTGTTGTCTCAGGCTTTCCTTCTTTTCTATGGCTGAATAATATTCTTTCCTGTGTATAGATATTTTATTTACCCAATTATTCACTGAAGGACATTTCAGTTGCTTCCATATCTTGGCTATTGTGAATAGCACTAAACAGAGCTACAATGTACATGGGTATGCAGATAACTCTTCTGTATACTGATTTTAATTCTTTTGTATATATACCCAGTAGTGGGATTCCTGGATCATATGGTAGTTAATTTTTTAATTTTTTGAGAAACCACCATACTGTTTTCCATAATGGTGGTACCATTTTACAGTCCCACCAACAAATATAAGGGTCCCCCTTTTTCCACATCCTCGCCAACATTTGTTATCTCGTCTTTTTCATAATAGCCATCCTAACAGGTGTGAGGTGATATCTCAATGTACTTTTGATTTGCATTTCCCTGATAACTAGTGATGTTGAGCCCCTTTACATTGGAATTTATGTCTTTTTTTGGAATACCTCTTGGCCATTTGTATGTCTTGTTTTTTGAAGTATCTTTCAACTGCCCATTTAAAAAAATGAATCAATTGTCCCAGCCCACTACTTTATTGCTGATTTTGCAGACTTCATCAAATAGATGTGTATCCCTCATTTTAGAAGCCCTGTACCAGGAAGCAAGAGACTATGATTTTGAGACCCATCCTTGACATTTCCTAGCTGCATCATCCTGGTAACAATAATGTTGATAATAACCACTTCCTTTAATTGAGCACTTACTATGTGCAAGGAATTTTATAATCATTATTTGTAATACTGACAATAACCCATTAGTTTCAACCAGGGGCAATTTTGCCATACAAGGGATTTTGGGCAATGTCTGGAGACACTTGATTTTCACAGTTTGGGGTATGGTGGGGCTACTGGCATCTAGTGAACAGAGACCACAGATGCAGCTAAACATCCTACAATGCATTGGACAGCTGGTACCACAAAGAATTATCTGGCCCTAGATGTCTACAGTGCCAGGGTTGAGTAACCCTGCAATAATTGTCGGGTAGATGCCACCCTTGTTTTACAGAGGGGAACCTAATGGTTCAAAGAGGTGTAGTGACATGCCCCAGGTATACATACAGCTAGGAAGTAGTAAGCCAAGATTTAAACATAGCTTGGTCTTGGCTCCGAAATCCATTCTGGTAGCCTGCAGATATAGTAGAGATTTATAGAATACCTCCAAGTAGCTGCATCCTTTTGTAGTCATGCAGAACCCAGGCTGGGCTCTTGAGAGTCAGAGCTCAGCACAGGGGTGAGTTGGATGCCTTTGTAGGACAGAAAGTCAGAATGTAAGCTCAGGGTTATATCACGCTAAACAGACAGCTCTGCTGAAGAGCCAGTCCAAGTAGAGGTATCTGGGCACAAACTGGAGTCTCAGAAATAAAACAGAAAGGTTTGGAATAGAGCATGAGAGACCCCACAGAGAGAATCTGTGTGGCCCTAGGAATAGAACCATGGGGGTTTTTGACAGTAGGTGTGAGGCTGTGCTCCACAAGGGGAAGGGACTGTGTACCAGAGTACAAGACAGGTGAGACCTAGGACAAGTCCCTTACTATCTATAAAATTCAGTTTCCTTTTCTGTGCAACTGGGAAAAACTTCCTTACCTATGTTGTAAGGCTCTGCAGAGGGGATGGATGTGAAAGAGATCTGTAAATGACTGCTGTGACTTAGACCACATGTATTCTAATTGTGATGTTCAAAGGCTCTTTGTCTCTTTCTCCCCAAATTATACCACCTTCTTGGCTCCCTGTTCTTAGGCTGGTGCTAGCTCTGTGTGTATGTAATGAAAACAACCTGAATTTGTTCCTGTTCGCCCAATACACTGTCCCCAGTGGTCTGCAATTTGTCTATTTACCTCCATCACCATCTTTGTTCTACACTATCTTTGTGCTGTTAACATTATTTGTCAATAAATCATTGCCTTTTCCTGTGTTTGAGTGCCCAGAGGCCATTGCATTTGGGTTCATCTTGCAAATCCAAATAATGTAAGTAAAAAGTATAAATAATAGATCAGCTGCTTATTCCCCAGGGGTCTTGGCAGGCCTGTTCACAAGTGCAGTTTCTCTTAGTCTCTGTCCAGCTCAATTTTAAGGTCTGTGGGAACAGTGCTTAGACGTGAATAAGAAAATATTAGTGTGGTAGATTCTTTTTCCTATCAATGATCTTCTTAAGAATTATGTGTACAGAAGAAAAGTGTGAGGATACATGCGATCTGAAATAGACAGAATTTGTCTATTTCAAACATCAGAATTCCAGCTTTTTTCCCCTCACATTTTCAAGATGGGAGGAGGAAGAAGAGATGATAACCCTTGTGAAATTGCCACTGATATATCAAAATAATAATAAAAATCTTCATTAAAATAGGAAAATTATCCTGCCATGAATTTAACACGTATCAGCCTCAGGCCTATTTCTATTAATTTGCTCTCATTTATTTATTTAGTTTTCCTCTCATACTCTCTCATGCAAAAGGAAGGCAATCAATGAAGGCACTTAACACAATTCTTTCCTCCTCACTCTAAGGTAAAGCTAACATGTCCAAGTTCTTATTTCCTAGATTTGCACAGAAAGCTTAGAAGCTACCATACATATTCACTGTGCCCCTAGCCTCTCTCCGTTTAAAACTATCTTCCCCATAATTATCCAGGTTCATTTCTTAAGATATATATATATTTTACTCCCCAGCTGAAAAATATTCAACTGCTCTCCATTGACTGCATGAAAAAGTTAAAAGATAAAATGTAAAGTCCTCACCTAGTGTTTAAGACTATCAAATTCAAATCTGTGGATTCTGGCCAAAGCAGAGTAACTGGGACCAGTATAACATTCTGTCCAAAATAAGTAAAAAAAAAAAAAAAAAAAAAAAAAAAGCTGGACGAAGTATAAGAAACAACAGTTTTCAGACACTGAACATCAGGGAGGCAGTGCTAAAGAGTGACCCCTGATAGACGGAATCCAAAAGAGGGAATGCCTACAATTGCCTGACTTTACTGTCTGGAGGGAGGTTCCAGGTCACAGCACAGGGAAAGGGCTTAAGGCAAAGGACCGAGAACAACTTGAGTTGATAGAGAGTTGATGAGGCAGAGTATCAGAATAAAAACTTCTCAGAGAGAAAGTACCAGACAGTTACAGAAGGTCCTTGAATCTTTATCTGAGTACTGATCAGGACATGCATGTGGGAAAACTACCCAAGGACAGGGGAAGTACTACCCCAAAATAGGAAATAATCACTTTAGCTCACATAGGTCTGGAAAGAGTTCTTGTCCCCACTAGCTGGAGTAAAAATTGCTCATAATCGGTAAAATAGCAGGTAGAGTACTTGGTAGAATTTTGCCTTGGTAGTGAGATAAAATTAGCACTAGCCTAGAGCCTCCTCTGGTCCTGCTTGTTAGGCAAACTAGAAAGGATTAGGTTTGTGCTCAAGGAATTTAACTTTATTCTGCATCCCAGAAGAAAGTGCAAGTGTATTTATAGGAATATAAAACATTCAGCACCCAACCAGACAAAATTCACAGTGACTAGTAGCAACCAATAAAAATTAACATGCCTGTAAAGAAGCAGGAGAACAGGACTGATGATTAGAGAAAAATCGATGAAAACTAACACACACGATAGGAGAATTACAGAAATAGCAGAAATCACACTATAGAATTAGTAGAGAAGATGTTAAAATAGTATAATGATATTCTGTAAGTTCAAAAAGGTAGAAGAAAGCATGAAAATGTTAACAAGAGACATAGAAGATACCAAAAACGCAAATATAATTTTTAGAGACAAGTAAAACAATGTCTGAGATTTAAACACACGCACGCACACACACACACACACACACACACACACACTGAATGGAAATAACAGAAAAATAGGCAGTTCAGAAGAAAAGAAAATTAGTAAACTTGAAAACATAGCAATGGGAACTATCTGAAATGAAACACAAAAAGAAAGAAATACTGAAAATAACATGAACAAAGCATCAGTGCTGTGGAACAATTTCAAGTGGCCTGACATATGTGTAACTGCAGTCCTTGAAAGGGAGCAGGGCAGAACGAAATTTGAAGAAAAAATGCCTTCAAATTTTCCAACTTTGATGAAAACTATAGACCATAGATCCAAGAAATTCAATGATCCCCAAACGAATTAACTTGAAGAAAACTATACCAAGATGTAGCCTAATCAATTTGCTGAAAACAAAAGATAAACAGATCGTCTTGAAAGGAGTTGTGGTGGGGACCGTTACATACAGGCGAACACTGACATGAATGATCTCACAGGAGAATGGAACATCTTTAAAGTAGTGAAATGAAAAACTCATTCTGAAATTCTATATCTAGTAAACATATCTTTCTAAAATGAAGGCAAAATAAATATTGTTTTATTTTTTTTCTGATATAATGAAAGTGAAATAATTTGTTACCAACGGATCTGTATGATAAGCAATGTTAAAGCAAGTCTTGCAGACAAAAGAAAAACTATCCCAGTAGAAATCTGCATCTATCAATGAAGAGCACTGGAAAAAGTGCTTTGCTCGTTCTTTTTTCCCTACTTTTAAAATCCTTTAAAACATAAAAATAAAGAAATAATAAATAAATACATAAATCAATCAATCATATATAAGGTAGTATATATAATACTAGGTAAAATGGTCTATTACTTCAAGACAGACTGATAAAGATGTATACTGTAAAATCCAAAGCAATCACTAAGATAACAGCAGAGAGCTATAGCTAAATGAACGAATAAAATGGAATCACAAAATATTCAATTAATCTAAAAGAAGGCAGAAAAAGAAGAAAAATGGAGTAAGAACAGATTAGATAAATAAAATACAAATAGCAAGTTAATAGATTTAAACCTAACCAGATCAATAATCACATTAAATGTCAATTAAATGGCAGAGATGATCAAACTGGATAAAAAAGGGAGGACCAACTATATGTTGCTTAAAAGGAATACACTTTAAATTTAGAAACACAAATATGTTACAACTTAAGGCACAGAAAAAATGCAATGCTAATCAAAATCAAAAGGATGCTGTAGTGAAAGTATAGTATATACTAATATCAGAAAAAGTAGATTACCAGAGATAGACTGAGACTTTTTATAATGATAAAGGGGCTGTCTCATCAACGGGACATGAGAATCCTAAATATTTATGCACCTAAGAAATGAAGCTTCAAAATATATGAAGGAAAAAAACTAATAGAACTACAAGGAGAAATAAACAAATCTGCAATTATTGTCAGCTATTCCAGCACTCTGCTCTTTGTATTTTATAGAAGAAGTAGAAAGGAAATCAGTAAGGATCTGGTAGATCAGCCTACTGTAAACAAACTTGACCTAATGGACATCTGTAGACTCACTATGTGACAAGAGCAGAATACACATTTTTTCAAGTGTACTTTTTTACAGTATCGACCATATTCTAAACCCTATTACAAGTCTCAATCAATATAAGAGGATTCAAATCATACCACGCATATTCTATGAGTACAATGGATTAAATTATAAATCAATAATAAAGACTTCTGGAAAATCTCCCCATATTTGGAAACTAAATAATACACACCTAAATATCGCATGGGTCAAAGACTATATCAAAAGGATGTAAAAATATTTTAACTGAATAAAAATAAATACAACATTAAAAGTTTATGGAATGCAGCTAAATCAGGACTTAACAGGGAAATTTATAGCAGTAAACACGTATATTAGAAAAGAAAGTCCCACACCAATGACTTTAGTTTCCACCATAGCATATAAAACCCTTCATAATCTGAATCTGCATATTTTTATAGTGACATTTCTCTCTGCTAACTACCAATCAATACTAATACCAGTGTCAGTAGTAGTTGTAACCTCAATTGTTGTAACAGCTGCTGCTAATTTCTTGGGCATTTACATGCCAGATTTTTTTTCATACATTACCTCATTTAATATTCCAGTAAATATCACATGTCTGGTCTCATTTATTCCTTACTATAATTCCATGAGGCAGTATTATTATCTCCATTTTAATGATGAGAATACTAAGTGTTAGGGAGATTGTAGAACTTGTCCAAGGTCACATAATCACACTGCCATTGAAAAAATTAATGAAAATCTGCTACGTGCAAGGCTCTCTTCTAAGTACAGAGCTAATGAGTTGCAGAATCAGGACTTAACTTCATATCTGCGTGGTTTCCAAACCTATCCTCTTAGCCATCTTGCTTCGTTGCCATTTATATACGCCCCGATTCTCTGTACACTTTCTGTGAACTTCAGAGGCTCTGTATAATGTTTGGAATGTAGTTAGGACACAGGAATTAAGAAAGGAAATTTCGTAATTCATTAAATGATTCTTTTGTATCAGATCCTATGATTGCCTTTTACATATATTGTCACCTTTATTCTTCAACTGGCCTATGTGAGCTTGGTATTATTATCTGCTTTCCAGCTTTCAAATATATTTGATTCTTTCCTCTTTTCTACATCTTCTCTACTAGCGCTGTGGCCCAGGACACCATCATTTCTTGTCTAGACTACTGATACAGTTTCCTAATTGGTTTCCCAACTTCCATTCTTGCCTCTTAAAAACCTGTTTTCCACAAAGCAGCAATACTACTTTAAAAAATAATATTTAAAAATTATACATCAGACCATGTATCTCCTGTACTTAAAAATCATCAAATGCATTTAGATTAAAAGACAAACTCCTTAAGGTGGCAAACAAGGATTGACATGATCTGGTTCTTGTCATCTTGTGAATTTCATCCCTTTCTACTTAACTTCTGGCTGCAAACAGCCTAGCCATACTGGGCTTTTAGTCTTGGAATATAGCAATCCCTTTCCCATCTGTAGCTTTCACATGTGTGCTTCCTTTTATCTGGTGTATATTCTTGGATAATTCTATTCATGCTTCATATCCCACTTTGTATATTATTTCCTGTGATTTTTTTTTTTTTTTTTTTTTTTTTTTTGGTGGTACGCGGGCCTCTCACTGTTGTGGCCTCTCCCGTTGCGGAGCACAGGCTCCGGACGCGCAGGCTCAGCGACCATGGCTCACGGGCCCAGCCGCTCCGTGGCATGTGGGATCCTCCCGAACCGGGGCACGAACCCGTGTCCCCTGCATTGGCAGGTGGACTCTCAACCACTGCGCCACCAGGGAAGCCCTCCTGTAAGTTTTTGACCCTCTTCCAATATCAATTTGCCTCATTAATTCCTCTGATAGCTTACTGTTCTTTTGTTTTGTAGCTCTTATCACAATGTCAAGTCATATTTTTATTTATGGCACTGAGATTCAGCAGAGATCTAGATGTTACACAGTCAACAGTCAATCCTCTATCTTACTCTATTTGCAGCAGCACTTTCCTCCCATTGTTGTCCTTTTTGAAAAGAGTTTCTTCTTTGGCTCCCATGTTTTTCATCCTCCTCCAAAGGCACGGCTTCTCATTTTTCTTTGCTAGAGCCCCCTTCTCTTCCAGAATTCTAAATGTTGGCAGGCCTTGGGTTCAGTTGTAGATGATGTTCTTTTCTCTGTCTTATCTTTATCTCATATCTCATCTTTATACATGGCTTTAAATCCCAGTCATGCACTGATTACCACTTGCCTACTCGATACCTCTACTTGGATGTCAAACAGGCATCTCAGACAACATGACTGAAGGAGATTCTTCACATCCCCCAAAACACATAAAACAGATTCTTTCAAGCCTTCTCCATCTGCATAAATTGCTACATCATCTATTCAATTGCTCAGAAGAAAATATTTAGAAGTCGCTCCCGATGGCTTTTTCTCAGACCTAATTATTAATTATTCGTAAGCCCTGTTGACTCAAATCTGAAAAAAAACATCTGAAATGAGATTTTTCTCACCATCTCCATTGCCACAGTCCTAGTCTAAGAGCCACCTCCTTGCCTCAACTGGACCCTGGCATTAACCTGCTAACTGATCTCTTACCTATGCTATTGCAACCCTTGGAAGTTTCTTGAAAATGTGGACTGCCTCTGTTACTCTGTTGCTTTAGAGCTTAGAAGAGTACTTGGCTCTTAATAATCAAATATTCCTCGACTGACTGCCTAGATTTTCTCTGCTGAAATAGTTCGTTTGGAAAGACCTCAGTGACTTTTTAATTGGATGCCAAAGATTTAAAAATATTTTTCATGCTGACCTGAACAACTAAACCCCAGTTAAGGCAAAAAGTTCTGCAAGAGGGAAGAAATGTGATGACTCACCCAAACTATAGATTGGCCCTTTCCCAAGCTGGGAGCCCCCCTTTGAAATCTCAAAGGCCTCCCAGTGAAACTAAAGCATCATCTAAAGAGGGGAGAAAAGGGACCAATTTCAGATCAGGAAGCTGAGGTCAGCTTAGGTTGGCAACAATTAGTTTTATTAAATCTCCAGCTCTTTCCGAAATTTAAGCATGACTGCAACATCTTTGTGATGGAGTTGAGGTTTTAGAAACTAACTGGAAATTTGACAGTGAGCTTGTATTTGCATACTGACTATATTCTATTTTGTACAAGCCTCTGCGAATACAAAGAGAGAAAGACAGGGAGGGAGATAGATATATCACAATCAATCCCAGTGCAGCATAATCAGCACTGCAGCAGAAGAGGAGAGAAGAACAGGTGCATAAATACTGGGGAGTCAGTAAGGATCTACGCGGAAGGTGACATTGGGAGGGCAAGCAAAGCATTCACCTGGCAGACCAGATAGGAAGGGCATTCAGGAAAAAGCAAGCATTTTGGTGAAGCTGGGTGGTTGGATGTTTCAGTGAGAGCGGTAGAACGTGGGGCAGACTAAGTCAACTCACAGAAGGCCTCAAACAGGCTAACGGGTGTGGATTTGATCTTGAAAAAATAATAAGCTGAGTCATGATGGTTTTGAAGCTAAGACAGGGGGAAGGTGATATCCTCCAGAGAGTCAAAGTTGGACTTCCTCAGTTTAGAGATAGGATGGTGGCTCTTTCATTCTTTATCTTTTACCCTAAAAATGTTCAGATAGATATAGTAATGTTCAGGCCCATTCCCAATGCAGGATGGGGACAATTCTGAAGTAGGAAAGGCTAGTACTTGTAGGTATGGAGCGTTAGAAGGAGGAGTCTTTGAGCAACTACTCTGTGTATATATGCACATACATGCACACAGGGACGTATACACACACACTCACACACACACACACACACACACATATGGTCATTTTCCTTTTTACGTGAACGTTCATGGAAACTTTATTTGAAATAGCCCCCAAATGAAAGCAACCCAAATGTCCACCAATGCATGAATGGATAAACAAACCCTGGCATAAATCTGTGCAATGGAATACCACTCCTGACAAAAAGGAATGATGCCAATACCTGTACAGACAAGAAGAAATCTCAGGACACCGAAGCTGAGAGGAAGAAGCCAGATTGAAAGAAGAGCACATTCTATGTAAGTCCATCTATATAAAATGTTTGTTTAATAAATTTATTTATTTTATTTATTTATTTTGGACTGTGTTGGGTTTTCATTGCTGTGCGCAGGTTTTCTCTAGTTACGGAGGGGGGGGCTACTCTTCATTGTGGTGTGCGGACTTCTCATTGCAGCAGCTTCTCATTGCAGCAGCATGGGCTCTAGGCGCGTGGGCTTCAGTAGTTGTGGAGCGTGGGCTCAGTAGTTGTGGCTCATGGGCTTTAGAGTGCAGGCTCAGTAGTTGTGGTGCACGGGCTTAGTTGCTCTGCAGCATGTGGGATCTTCCCAGACCAGGGCTTGAACCCGTGTCCCCTGCATTGGCAGGCAGATTCTGAACAACTGTGTCACCAGGGGAGCCCTAAAAATTTTCTAAATGCAAACTTTTTTTAGTGAAAGAAAGTATACCTGTAACTGTCTGGGGTGTGGCCCTATTTTTAACCTTGCAAGAACTGCACGGGATAGGCCCTATTATTATTTCCATTTTATAAATAAAGAGATGGTGTCTGCAGTGGTACATTGATATTCTGGGAGTCTTTCTCTGACACCAGACCTTAACATTGTTTTAACCTTAATATGATGTTAGTATTTCAATGACTTATCATAATAACTTTTACTCTTCAATTTTTATAACAGCAAGATTTGTATTGGTTTCCTGCTGTTTATGGTCTGTAAATACCCCAATCTGGCAGCATATAAAAATCACCTGGGGAACTTTTTAAAACAGAGATTCTTACTTATCCTAGACAAGTAGTTCTCAAATGTTAGAGCGTATTAGAAATGTCTGGGAAACTTGGTAAAAATAAAGAGGTAGGATGTCTGTATTTTTGTAATAGCACTTCAAGTGATTCTTATTATTACTGAAATTTGATAATCACTGTCCAAATAAATTAGTATGTTCTGGGTAGTGGTTTGATATTTGTATTTTTAAAAGGCCTATCAGATGGTTCTGCAACCAATCCATGGGAGAAATTTTGGCTGTAGGATAAAATCTAAATTCATTATCATCTTGTATAGAATCCTTCAAAATCTGGCTGCAAACTACTTTTCCAGTCTCATCGGTCACTCTCTTCCAAACAGCATACATTCCTGCCAGCCTGAACATCTCACAATTCCTCCTAGTACCATCCAATGGAACACCCACCATGTAGAAGGCATTGTTCTTTCACAACTTCAGCTCTTTCCATACCTTTTCTCAAAATGCTCACCCCCTGTCTCTTTTTACAGAGTCATTTATTAGGTAAAATTCTCAAATATCTTTCCCTCATCAAAGCCTTCTCTGACATCCCAGGCTCCTTCCTCTATGATCTCTTGGCATTTTGGAATCATCATTTATCACTTAAACTTGTATGTTCTCTGTTTACACACTTCACTGACTGCATCTGAAGTCAGGAAATCTAATGAAAATCACACAGACGTTTAAATCCTATGGACTTGTGTACATTCCCAGCTCTGACACTTAGGAGCTGGGTGAATTTGGTCAAGTTACTGAACTTCTCTATACCTCAGCTTCCTTCTATGAAATTACAGTAATGATTGGGTTTCTTTCATAGAGCTTTTCAAAGGATTGAAGTGGTAAAAAGGAGAAAGCATCTCCTAGAGTAACTGGCAAATAGTAAGCACTCAATGTAGGCTAGTCATTATTAATGTTTAGGATAATGTATTGTCTTATTTACCTTCATATTTCCAGTACATGGGAGGCTCCAACAGGTCTGCTGGATGAATTTATCTTCCATATAACATGAGTACACAAAAAACCTGTTCTAGGAAAGACCATTAGAGACAACTTTTGCTAAACTACAAACCATGTTTCTGGCAAGAGAAAGGTCCTGATGCAATGCAGTATCTACCTCACATACGACAGGTGCATTAACTCTGGGCCTTGTTCAAGACTTGCCACACATGCCCAATTGCAGTGCTCATGCTTACGAAACTTGCGACTCAAATATAACTTGTATACCTTATGTAGATCACCACATTTTCCAGAAACATCCTGGAATAAGCCATTCTTGGCTTTGCAAGTTTGTGGCCATGGAAACAACTCTCACACTCCCACATTTTATTCCAGGGAAGCTGGGCAGGAAGACTTCTATGAACACACACACAGAAGTTGCTCTGAAGGAGACAGCACACAATCTGGTGGGGTGTTTTAACAATGAAGCCAAGGCTAATTACCAGGAATCTCCAGCAGTCTTTACAGTGAAAAGAGCAAGCATTGTAGGAGAGGCAGAGGAGAAAATGGGCAAGGGTGCTACTCACTGGTTTCCAGGTCTGGATTTTATTTATCTTTGGGGCTTGCCAAAGTAGCAGTGAAAAAAAAAAGAAAGAAAGAAAGAAAATGCAACAATGATCTCTCCAGGCATTTTGATTCATTTTGAAGTTTTACTGCCAAACGGCTGACCGTCTGTATTTCTGTGCCAATGATTCAGGTGCATTAAGGAGTAAAAGCCAGGAGGCAAAGTAACATAGTCCTAATTGAAGTCCTCTGGTGATTAATTTTGCCACTGTTTCATTCCATCCTCCACAAAGTCACTAGCAAAGTATTCTGAAAATCCTAATCAGATGCATTCACTCTTGACCAAAGGCCTTCGATAGCAACCCACTGTTTATAGGATAAAATCCAAATTCTGTAACAGAGAATGTAAGTCCCTTCATATCTGGTCCCATAAGTATCTGTTACCTCATGTTCTCCTACATTTAATTTTATGAAACTGTTCATCCCAGAATGAATAATGTTGTTTCTTTCAACTCCGTGCCTTTGCAAAGTTCTCTTCTTTTTTTAAAAACGCCCTTCCTCATTTGATTTGCTTAGCCAACACCTATTCATTTTTTAAGACCTTGCGTTATGCTTTCTTTGATCACTCCTACCTTCCCCAGGCTTCCCTCCCATGAGCTGACTATGTCTGTCCTAACGCTACTAGCTCTAACACATATCCTTATCCTAATACTGCAATGCAATTAGATATTGACATGTCTCCCCCATTGGACTGGGAAGTCCTTGAAGGCAGGACCTGGTATTGGAGGAGGGACTTTCCATACTTCTGCCCACTTCTACCTCCACAGGCCCCCCCTCACCTTGGACTTGCACCTTGTATCCTGCTCATGCGTGTGGGCTGACACGAAAAGAGAGATGGCTACTAACATTTTGAGTTGGGTAATGGAGAGAGTATTACAGAAAGTAATACTTCCTATGTGCCAGACATCATGGTGGGAATATGAGGCTAAATTAAACAGAGAGCTTCCTCTTGAATTTTCACTTCTGGAATAGCTATCATATTTATTAAATTGTGAGAGCTACTTTAGTATGTTATCTCAATTAATTAAACAAAACAACCTTAGAAGATAGGTCCAATTGTTATGCAATTTTAGAAACGGGAATAAGTGTTAAATGGCTTTTCCAAGATCTTACATCTCATAAGAGGTCCAGAATTGGAACCGAGTTACAAGGTGAAGAACATTCTTTAAATAATTAAATTTCTGATTTATTATGCATCTGCTGTGTTAGGAATTAAGTTCCATACTATATTATCACTAATTTATAATAAGCCATTATGATAATCAGGATTGCCTCTATTTTGTTGATAAGGAATCTGCTGTTGAGAGAGACAAAGTCATTTTTCTAAGAACACAGAATAGGCGAGAAGCAAAATCAGTATGTGAACTTGGACCCAACTGACACCAAAACACCAAACTTCCTAAACCCATGCTTGTTGAAATTTTTACTTCATGGTCACCCAATTCCCTTGTATTATTCAAGAGCTCATAGAAACCCACACAGAAAGCCCCCTAAGAGACTGAAAGTTTAAGCAGTCTCTGTAGGATCATAGTAAGGTAGAGGGAGAAGGTCATCCCTCTGAAGAGGTAAATAAAGGGGTTTTGGGAATCTCTGTGCATGCATAGAAAGAATCGATTATCAAAGGCTATTTTAGGAAGCAAAAATGGAAGAAGTTGCTTCTCTCCTTTCCTGTTTTCTGGTTCTTATACATCCAACAAGGAATCCATCCAATGGGCCCTTTGGTAAGAGTTGGGATAATGTAGATAGTGAATGACCAATATGGTGAAGACTCAAAACCACACTCTTTGAGGGGAATTTAAAAGAGCATGGACATTTTAGACAGGAGCATGAATGATGAATGATTCAGCACATGTTAAGAGAGAACTCTTCAAGTATTTAAAAAGGAAGGAGCAAAAGGAAGATAGAAACCCCCAGGAAGATTAAATTTCCTCCTAGGGTCCCTATGTAGAAACAACCAATAAACATGTTTCTTCCTAAACGATATAAGGAAAGAACTTCTGAAATTACGTCAGGGAAGGTGGTAAGCTGTCCATCACGGGAGATGCTCCAATAAAGGTGGCATGACCGCTTGGTGGGGATGCTGTAGAGAAAATTCAACAACTGTTAAGGTCTTTAAATTTCTGCCATTCCAGGCCCCTCTGATTCTGAGAGCTGCATTGAATTCAGATGAATAACACTAAAACCATATTTACCATAGGCATTATCGTGTCTCTAGCCATGGGAGGAGATGGATGTTGTCTTTGCTGTTTAGATGGGAACATCTAGTTGGGAATAGAATCCAATCACAGTAGGTTCCAAATGGACGAGCCACTGGGGTATAGCAAATCAGAGCCCCTTAGGGGAGAAGATGAGTCACAGATTACAATCATAGCTGGTGTAGTTACAGTCTCCCGGGTCCTCTGCTACATGGCGTTGAAATAGGCTGAAAATATTATCTACTTGGGGTGATAAAATATTCCTTGGTAAGCATGCAGATTCATTTTCCTAAAACAAATAAATCACTTGCACTTTTCTTCTCCTAGATTTTCTATTAGCAGGGTTAGAATCCTGTCTGCCAAAATTCTGTCTAAAAATAAGTATAGTTTTTCAGAGGGACTGTATGAAGAGTAAACACATGAAAGGTCCCATACCAGGGGACCATTTCCCTGTTTTGATGGGAGCTGTCTAATCAGGGCTACCAAAATGTACACGTTTTGTGAAGAGCTCAGGGGCCTAAATTCCCAGTAACGTCTAATTTTCATTGAAGTCATATACTGAAGAACACAAATGGCTTTAGGTATTGAAGGGAAAACTGTTGCCCAAACTATAAATTCCATCTAATAACTCAAACTTCCATTGTTTTCCCTTTGAGTTTCAGTATGCTCAGTCTGAAATTTGAATGCTAAATCTAGGCCAAACAGAACTTTCTTAAAGAATTCCCAGTCCTGGGGACTTGGAGGTTGTTTTGAAAACACTTGTAATGGGAGCATTTTTGCAGAGGTAACATGTACTGAGTTTACTCTTTGAAAAATTAGTTTCGAGCACTATCTCTGTGCCAGGTATTCTGCTCAGCATAGGAGTGGGGAGTATGATTAAGACATAGTTCCTGCCCTGAACAAACTCATAATTCAATGATGGGGAAGACAGATTTACAAGTTTATAATGCACAGTATTCTAAGGGCTACTTGAAAGGTATTTATAAGGAATAGTGATGTAAACAAAGGACTAATTGCATACATCCTGCATATGGGGGTTGTGTGTGGAGCGGTAAAGCATGTAGGAGAAAGTTTCTCAAAAGAATTAATGTGCAACCTGAGAGCAAGATGTTGGAGTTAACCTTTTCCTGTGTATGTAAAAGATGAAAGGGAATTCCAGAGAGGAGGAGCATCTGCAAAGGTGCCAAGGTGTGGCAAAGCATGGCATATTTAGAAAAACCTGAATGTGGCTAGTAGGGTATCAGTAGAGTTGTACATGAGATGGGGCTGGGAGATAGCACAGAGTAGAGGAAGTGCTAGCCTGTGCAAATGTAAGCATCCTTTGTTAGTGGGGAGTCAAAATATTTCTAAAGAGGGAAGTGACATAATCAGATTTTATTATTTATAAATGTATGCATCCATAATATAAAGATTTGACTGGAGGGGAAAGAGAATGGAATCTGGAAGCACAATTAAAAGTTGATTACAGGGCTTCCCTGGTGGCGCAGTGGTTGGGAGTCCGCCTGCCGATGCAGGGGACGCGGGTTCGTGCCGCGGTCTGGGAGGGTCCCACATGCCGCGGAGCGGCCGGAGCCTGTGCTCCGCAACGGGAGAGGCCACGGCAGTGAGAGGCCCGCGTACCGCAAAAAAAAAAAAAAAAAAAAAAAAAAAAAAGTTGATTACAGGGCTTCCCTGGTGGCGCAGTGGTTGAGAGTCCGCCTGCCGATGCAGGGGACATGGGTTCGTGCCCTGCTCTGGGAAGATCCCACATGCCACGGAGCGGCTGGGCCCATGAGCCATGGCCGCTGAGCCTGCGCGTCCGGAGCCTGTGCCCCACAATGGGAGAGGCCACAACAGTGAGAGGCCTGCATACCACAAAAAAAAAAAAAAAAAAAAAAAAAAAAAAAAGTTGATTACAAAATTTCTAAGTTTGATAAAATCTAGTGGTGGTAAGCCTATGGGGAAACATGCATTCTCATTTCTCATACACTGCTGGTGGAAATGTAAATTGGGATACTTTTTTTTTTTTTTTTTGCGGTACGTGGGCCTCTCACTGTTGTGGCCTCTCCCGTTGCGGAGCACAGGCTCTGGACGCGCAGGCTCAGCAGCCATGGCTCATGGGCTTAGCCGCTCTGCGGCATGTGGGATCTTCCCGGACCGGGGCACGAACCCGTGTCCCCTGCATCGGCAGGCAGACTCTCAACCACTGCGCCACCAGGGAAGCCCTGGGATACTTTTTTTAGAAGACAATTTCATAATATGTAGCAATTACATTTCTAGAATTTTTCTTATGGACATATTCACACACATGCATAACAATATTTGCTATGAGCAATTGTGAATAACCTCAATGCCCATCCAAAGGGAACTGGCTAAATAAAGCAGCATATACTGATACAGTGTAAAGGTGTATTGTTAACAGAAGAGAAATGAGTTGCAATACAGGCGATAGCTAGCTAGTTAGATGAGATAGATATTGGTAACTATCCTGTTAAGAATAAGTAGCAAAGCTAAACCCAAACTAACAATATAGTTTGAAGGAAGTGGAGAGCTACAAAATTATCATAGGTCTGAGATTCAGGAAGAAAAAGGAAATCTGGAGAAATGAGCCCAATATGTAGGGTAGTTTTTCTACTAGAAGTGTCTGCTGGCTCTGGATCAGGCATCTAAGAAGCTGAGAAGTTGTATATACAGATTCAACAGATTCCTAGAACTAAGGGCAAAAAAAAATGAAGTTTGGGCTCCCCAAGCTATGAAGCATAATTCAAATAAACAGCTTTATTTCCTGTTGAGAAGTTAAAGGTCTACACCTAGGAGTAATGGTGAAGCAGAAGTATATTTTCCCTCCAAGAGAATGAAGTCTAGCTTCAAAACATTTTAATCTCAAATTGGACAGATCCAGGATAGCTACTGACACTAATGAATCTGCCCAAAGTCAATGTACATATTTTCTGGAGGAATATATATTATCCTAAGTTTAAATTAAATACACAATTTTATTTTATGTAAAATGACCAGAATTCAGTAAAAAATGACAGGGCAAAAGAAGAGATGAGAGATAGGACTGAAAATCAGTAGATGTAATACACAAAAGAAACAAGCTTATGGGGGATGCAGATAGTGGAGTGTAAAATAGAAACATTTAAAATAGCTTTTCTCTGGGTATGCTCTCTGTAGTGGGATTGTGGGATTGCTGGGTCACATGGCAGTTTCATTTTTAAGGAACCTCCACACTGTTCTCCATAGTGGCTGTATCAAGTTACATTCCCACCAACAGTGCAAGAGGGTTCTCTTTTCTCCACACCCCCTCCAGCATTTATTGTTTGTAGATTTTGTGATGATGGCCATTCTGACAGGTGTGAGGTGACATCTCATTGTAGTTTTGATTTGCATTTCTCTAATAATGAGTGATGTTGAGCATTTTTTCATGTGTTTGTTGGCCATCTGCATGTCTTCTTTGGAGAAATGTCTGTTTAGGTCTTCCCCCCATTTTTTGATTAGGTTGTTTGTTTTTTTGATATTGAGCTGCGTGAGCCGTTTGTTTACGTTCACCCTAATGTTCATTGCAGCACTCTTTACAATAGCCAGGACATGGAAACAACCTAATGTCCATCAACAGAGGAATGGATAAAGAAGATGTGGTACATATATACAATGGAATATTACTCAGCCATAAAAAAGAACAGAATTGGGTCATTTGTAGAGATGTGGATGGGCCTAGAGACTATCTACAGAGTGAAGTAAGTCAGAAAGAGAAAAATAAATATTGTATATTAACACATATATGTGGAATCTGAAAAAATGTGTATAGATGTTCTTAATTACAAAGCAGAAATAGAGACACAGAAGTAGAGAACAAATATATGGATATCAAGGGGGAAGGGGGGGTTGGGATGAATTGGCAGAATAGGATTGACATTTATACACTATTGATACTATGTATAAAATAGATAACTAATGAGAACCTACTGTACACAGGGAGCTCTACTCAATGCTCTGTGGTGACCCAAATGGGAAGGAAATCCATAAAAGAGGGGATATATGTATACATATAGCTGATTCACTTTGCTGTACAGTAGAAACTAGCACAACATTGTAAAGCAACTATACTCCAATAAAAATTTTAAAAAAATAAAACAGCTATGCTTAATGCATTCAAGGAAATAAAAAATAGTACTAAGAATTTCAGCAGAAAACTGAAAACTCTATAAAATAAATGAAAATTCTGTAACTTTATATCTATATGATAAAGGAGATGATATTTCACACACTTACACATTCACAAAATTTAAAATCCTCTTTAAGGTTATTTAATCTAGTTCTTCCCCAATTCCTCACCCCTTTTCAGCCTCTGAAACTTGAACTGCTTCAACCATGGCTCCATCAAGTGGATTTTCAGATACTGCTTGAATTCCTCTAGTGATGGGGAAGTCATTATGTCCCAGGCAAGCAACACTCAGTTTATGGCTCAGTAACAGAATTCTGATAGTTAAATATTGAGAATTAGATTTAATAATTGAAAATAATTTGACTGTAGGATTACACGTTCTTATGCACACACACACACATATATTAGTGCAATAGACACAGTGTGAAGAAATAGGTAAACACTGATAGTTTATGCTCACGAGTAATGTGAAACATGCTTACATGAAACTATTCAGAGACTTGTTGACATATTTATACATATCCCATAGCATCACTCACTCATCATCTTGACTATGTCAGAAAATGAGAATCTTTTGCTCTTTTCAGTGAGGATAAGGCCATTTCCTATGCCTTGAAAAGTTACAGAACAAACCCTTATTTAACGGGTCTCACAAAAAGATATGATGATAATTTCCCATTGTACCACTGCTCACAATGTTGGCTGGTCCGCCCTGACCCTCTGCACGCAAGATTTTCCCTTCGGTAGGCCACGGGAAGACACCTGGTGTGAGGAGAGGGTTCAGGTGGAATTCGGCATCTTGGGACAACCTGCTTTTTCTCACTGTGCAATGAGTTATATCTATTCCTGTCCCTTCATCTGGAACACCATTATCTCATATCCTTACCATTCATCACCTTTTGGGGTCAAGGGCTGAATAAAATGAAGACTGAGGTATAGAAAGATGAAGTGTTGTACGAGGTTCCATAGTTAAGTGATAAAGGCAGAATTTGAACCCACGTAGTTGGGCTCCAAGGCCCATGCCAAGGATGGCAGAGCAGAAAATGAGAAAAGTGTGGGTCCCTGATAGCATGACCGGGTGCCCAAAGCAGCCCCTGACACCTTGATCAGGTTACATTCAGAAGGTAAATCTCCGACTTAAGCCACTGCAGCAGGTGTTTTCTTGCAGCTAATTCAATCCCGATTCCGTTTGGCTTGTTGTGATATCAGGAGAGAGCCCTGGGCTGGGTGCCAGTTGACCTTGGGTTGAGTTCAAACTCAGCCTGGTGACTAGCTGTGTAACACTGTAAAAGTCACTTCCACTCCTTGGGTGCTGCTTCCTTGTCTTTGAAAGGAGAGGACCAAACGAGATTCCTGTCTAAGCCTTTCAGCCTCCTCTTCTGAGATTCTTCCTGTTTCTCATGGCTGCCGTTCCATATTTTCTGATGTGTTAATTGTAACATCAAAGGATAGACTAGCACTGGGCAAGTCCTTTGCTTTCAGAACAGCAAATGCAGAGATGCATTGGAACCTGGCCCTTGTCCTTTACCACCCTGCTGGTTGGTAGTTCATAAAAGTCACTTGAGAAACCAACACATGTTGAACTTAATATCATCAGAGACCAGCTTGCCTTATAGTCTTACTATCTCACCATTTCCCTCTATAATTATCCACCAGGCACAAGAATTTCTATTTAATTCTGTTAAAAAAGCCTTGCACAACCCTGGAATCAGCAATAGCTAGAGTTAACGAGAACAGTTTATCCAAGAGAAGACAATTTTGTCAGGCCAACTACGCATAGTAACTTAACTTTGCTCTTTCTTGGTCACTCCTTGGAGATGTTGGAATCACTCTAAATAAATTCTGGTGATAACACAGCAGAAGGTATCCATATAGTAAACACTAAAGCTGTCTTATTTATCAGCTCTCAGGCTTTCATTGCCTGATCATTAAGAAAAACACTACAGGAATGCGGTTTTCTGATGGGCTTTAAGGACATACAGAATCAGGGGCTAATTGAGTAGGACTGGAGCTTAAAGATCATCTTGTCCAAAGTTTTTCTAAATTTTTGCTTCATGTTAGAATAGCCCAGGGCTTTTTAAAAACCCCCAAGTCCAGGCTTTACCCTAAACCACTTAAATCAGAGTCTCTGTGAGTGGCACACAGACAGTGTATTCTAAATCTTCCAGGTGGTTTCTATGTACAGCCAAGGTCGAAAACCACTGATCTCCGTCAACCCCCTCCTCCCGCCCCCGGCCCTCCCCCCCCCCTCGCCTTCTATTCACATGAGTGGCTGAGGCTCAGTGGGGAACCAGCTTGACCAAAGCCTCATCATCATCTACAAACTGAGGTCTGTGATGCCTGTGGTTTTTGCTCCCTACCGTCTCAGAGCCACAACACACCCTGGGAATTCTGGTCTCGGACAATCTCAACCTCACCGCCAATTCCAAAGCCCGTGTGGAACTGTAATTGCAAAGGCATGGAAAAGAACTTTGACTCAGACATTTTGAGAATCAACCTGAAACTTTTCTTGCCTACAGAAATCCATTATGAAGGGAGACAGGCTATGCAGCCCAGGGTCTGCGGAATGATCATGCTGTATAGCAGAGGGGAGCCATGGGGGCTGGGAGATGGACAGTTAGAGGGAGGGAGAGGAAAGAGGCAAGCTACGTCTGCTGGGTGCCTACTTCTCTGAGCAGGGGCCACATGCTAAACACTTTACAAAGACGAGCTAACTTAATCTTCAAACCCAGGCTGTTTAGCTGGTAGGTACAGAAATACCAGCACTGGTTGTTAAGATACTCAAATAATTCTATTGAGATTGGTAAATAGCTATTGCTCCAAGACAGCTGATTGCTACCCCTTTTCCTGGCCCCCTGTTTGTTCTTCTTTTTTTTTTTTTTGCTGTACACGGGCCTTTCACTGTTGTGGCCCCTCCCGTTGCGGAGCACAGGCTCCGGACGCGCAGGCTCAGCGGCCATGGCTCACGGGCCCAGCCGCACCGCGGCATGTGGGATCCTCCCCGACCGGGGCACGAACCCGTGTCCCCTGCATCGGCAGGCGGAATCTCAACCACTGCGCCACCAGGGAAGCCCCCCCTGTTTCTTCTTTAGGACCCCCTAACCTCTCCTTGATTCAGCGCCCAGAGTGTTGACACATGGCATGGCAGATGCGTTTGGACCCTGCTCTAGGGCTAAAGTCCCAATCCTTTCTGATTACTCAGTTCTCATGTTTCATGAACTGTTAAATCTTTTAAGTCTCACCTCTGTTCACGTCCTCCCTCCTCCTATGGCAAGACAGTTTCATAGCTTTACAGATGAAAAGACAGATGCTCAGAGAGGGTGCAAGACTTGCCCAAAGTCACACAGCAAATAATTGGCAGTCACCCCAGCCACTTCCTGCACTTGAGTCTTTAGGCAGTGCCTGTGTTTGAAGAATGATGCCTGGTAGGTGCTCTGGGATCAACGGTGCATTTAATTCTTTACCTCCTTTTCTTTAAAGCATGAAAAGAAGAAAACTGTAACGGCTCTGCTTTACTTGTCTCAGATACAACATATACTAGGATGACTGCAGTGAAGATATCAACATTGCCTGTGGGTATTTTTTTTTAAACAAACAAACAAAAAAATTGATTTGAGGGGAAAAGAATGACAGTTTTAGGCCCAGCCTGAGAACTTGTCTCCAGGATTGGAGTCTGGAGTAAATCAAGTAACCACATTGCCTGTATCTACTAACTACCCCGCTCCTCTCCTTCCTCACTTCAGAATCCCCACCCAGAGACTTCAAAATAGTGATTAACACTCTCAGGTACTGCCAGGGCTGTGTGGGCATTACTCTGTAATATGGGGGAAGCACTTACACGCAAAGAGTGCTCAGTAAGTAACATTTACTGCCCCTTTACCACCACTTTTCCACAGCACGAATAAATCTGGAAATCATTTTTTAATATTGCAGAGCGGGGCTATTTATTCTGCATTGAACTCCACTTTCTTGTCCTCTTGGGACTTGTAAAGAATGTTAATAAATTCTGTAAATTGTAGAATTTCATCAGCCAAAGAGAGAAAATGATCCAGAGTTAGTTCTCATTATTCGAGCAAATGCTTGGATGCAAGACCACGGGTTCAGGGCTTTCTTCATGGCGGGCACAGCATTTGGCATGGAGAAGGTACTCCGTGAAAAGCTGTAAATTCAATGTTTAGATTTTTTTTCCAGAAGAGTAAAGGACGAAGCATGATTCGATGTCTCATTTCTAGGTGTAGGTGCAGTGGCCATTTCAGACTGCATTAAGTCATATATTTTTAGTCACCTCCCCGTATTATAGAGGATTCTCTCCTTTTTGTTATATTAGAACAGATTAACTTTAAAGCATGGAATAAGGTAAAATCTAGCCTTTATGAAAGAAAAATCTAAATTTTTTATTCAGATAATTTCTGTCATTGCTATACCTCCGTGACTTAACTGATACCAAATAACCCATTTGAAAAGGAAGATGAGAGTTTCACAAAGAACTTCTAAGTAGTGATGCCGTACGATATCACAGCCAGTTTTTCATGGGCAGACAGAGCTAGATCCCAGTTCCTGCCTGGCCATTCACAAGGGATGTGACCTCGGACAGAAAGCTTAACTTTTAGAAGCATTGGTTTCATCATCTTTCACAAGGATTCTAACTCCCTGCCTTCCTTCCCTGGCTGCTGAGAGGATTAAAGTTGATGGCAGGTGTAGAATTTATGGACTGGGGCTGAGAACATGTTAGGTTTTAGAAAAACACTGGTCTTCTTTCCCCCACTGATTCAAGGTCCTGGGATACACCAAGAGATGCTGACAAAAAAGTCATATGATTTTGTAGCTCATGTGTGTTTTACATACAGAAAAGAGTTTGAAATTGTTAAGATAAGCTTTCCCATAAGAAAATTAAAGGACCTACAATTAAATCAAATTACTGATTGTTTAATTTAATAATTACAATTACTCTCTTCTTTTCCTCAGCTAATTTACAATTATAAAATCATTCACAGTTATACTTTTCTTGGAATATTGTGGTTTAATATTTTTATTTTTCCAAAAAGTATTATAAAATTTGAGAAAAAATAGTTTAAGTCCAATCTAAGAAAAGTGGCTGATGAATATCCATTTTTCTGGATAAAATAAATGAATGAAAAACTGAATAGCAGAGCAAAGGAAAAGGATAATATTATCAATCCCACTGCCTTGCTACAGCTAAGAATGATTATTTTTACTTCACATATAAGGAAGGTGGCTTCATTCTACAAGGTCAAGTCCCTTCTCTAAAACCATATAGTCACAGTTGAAGAGTTGGCATGACCCGAGCTGATCGGATCACAGCTGGACATCTGAACCTGTGAACCAGGCCAGTGAGATTCTCTCTTTCAAGAACTTGGAGCTGGAAGGTGTTGGGCACTGAAACAGTACTGTTAAGATGGGGCCCCAGTCAGTACTTCAACCCAAAGCCTCGTGAAGGCTGATATTCTAGGAACCAGGGGTTAACAGTCTTACCTAGAGAGAAGAAGAATGGAGAGGAGAGGAGAGGAGAGGAGAGGAGAGGAGAGGAGAGGAGAGGAGAGGAGAGGAGAGGAGAGGAGAGGAGAGAGGAGAGGGGAGGGGAGGGGAGGGGAGGGGAGGGGAGGGGAGGGGAGGGGAGGGAGGGAGGGAGGGAGGGAGGGAGGGGGGATGGGAGGGAGGGAGGGGGGACGGGAGGGAGGGAGGGGAAGGGAGGGGAGGGGAGGGGAAGGGAGGGGAGGGGAGGGGAAGGGAGGGGAGGGGAGAGGAGGGGAGGGGAGGGGAGAGGAGGGGAGGGGTGAGGGGAGGGAAGGGGAGGGGAGGGGTGAGGGGAGGGAAGGGGAGGGGAGGGGTGAGGGGAGGGAAGGGGAGGGGAGGGGTGAGGGGAGGGAAGGGGAGGGGAGGGGTGAGGGGAGGGAAGGGGAGGGGAGGGGTGAGGGGAGGGGAGGGGAGGGGAGGGGTGAGGGGAGGGGAGGGGTGAGGGGAGGGAAGGGGAGGGGAGGGGTGAGGGGAGGGAAGGGGAGGGAAGGGGAGGGGAGGGGTGAGGGGAGGGAAGGGGAGGGGAGGGGTGAGGGGAGGGAAGGGGAGGGGAGGGGTGAGGGGAGGGAAGGGGAGGGGAGGGGTGAGGGGAGGGAAGGGGAGGGGAGGGGTGAGGGGAGGGAAGGGGAGGGGAGGGGTGAGGGGAGGGAAGGGGAGGGGAGGGGTGAGGGGAGGGAAGGGGAGGGGAGGGGTGAGGGGAGGGAAGGGGAGGGGAGGGGTGAGGGGAGGGAAGGGGAGGGGAGGGGTGAGGGGAGGGAAGGGGAGGGGAGGGGTGAGGGGAGGGAAGGGGAGGGGAGGGGTGAGGGGAGGGAAGGGGAGGGGAGGGGTGAGGGGAGGGAAGGGGAGGGGAGGGGTGAGGGGAGGGAAGGGGAGGGGAGGGGTGAGGGGAGGGAAGGGGAGGGGAGGGGTGAGGGGAGGGAAGGGGAGGGGAGGGGTGAGGGGAGGGAAGGGGAGGGGAGGGGTGAGGGGAGGGAAGGGGAGGGGAGGGGTGAGGGGAGGGAAGGGGAGGGGAGGGGTGAGGGGAGGGAAGGGGAGGGGAGGGGTGAGGGGAGGGAAGGGGAGGGGAGGGGTGAGGGGAGGGAAGGGGAGGGGAGAGATTTTCTATACCTAGGTTCCAGGAAATCCCTCTCTATTAAAAACAAATAAAGACACACCATTGTAAAGCAATTATACCCCAATAAAGATGTTAAAAAAAAAAACAAATAAAGGACTTTTAAAATAAGACTTGAACGTGTTTCTGTTCTTTAAAACAAAAGTTCTCTAAGACTGGAACATTTACCACAGAAAAAAATATTGTGCTGAGAATGGTTAAGAGGTTAGAGAAAAATAACCTTTACATCCCCACACCTCCCACCACGTGTAATTACAGCTATAATACATAAATACGGACAACCTACTTTCATGATGCATTCTAAAGAAACAGAAAAAGCCTGCGGTGGCAGTGAGCGCTGAGCGGAGCTGGACTTCTCATACTCCAGCCCAGCACTCGTGCTATGGGAAATAGTATTAGCTAGAGCTGTATTAGTGCACATGAGAAAGGCTCTGTTATTTAAAGTGAAAATGTGGGCAATTGAAAACAGGAAAGATAATTAGCTGTAACTGGTGTACAACCTTAATGCCAGAATGGGACCAGTTCACGGAGCTAAGGAAAGAGATGTTCCCAGGCAAGGACCAGAGAGGAAGATCAACTATAATAAAGGATCAGGATAGCACAAGGGTAACGAAAAAGAGAAAAGGGACTAATGACTTGGCTATTCCCGGGTAAGGATTTTTCTAGGTCCTTAGTGAGAAGGTATTGAGGTAACGTCAGACCCACATGATATATTATTTGCGCTTTGTTGTACATACTATGGTTTATGTAGTTCTTTAAATGAACTTTACGTAGTTCATTCCATGCATGATAGTAGGAATAATAGCTATTATTGATTGCTGTCTTGCTATATACCTGATGTCCTGCTGGGCATTACATAGATCCACATTTCCCTGCTCACGTGACCCCCATATCCATCCGTTCGAGAGTGGAAGATGAGCCCCTGCTGGATACTCCCTAGGCTGAAGGAGTGGTCGTGGGAGTCTCTTCCTGTGAAATGTGGACGAGCTTGGACACGTGGGTGGAGGTGTCCATGTGCTTGTGAACTGAGTCCCCTTGCAGCATGGATAAGAGACTGTGTATGCTGGGCGCCGGGTCTACACAGCCACAGTCCAGCATGGAACTCTGAGAAGCCCAAGGATTCTAAGGTGGAACCTGGCCATCTGGGTTTTTATGAAGTTAGATTTGTTACAGGTGGAGGACAGAACATATTTAACAACTTGATTTTTATAACCTACAAGTATTTAGCCATAGGATATGTGGTCCTCCATGGGGGCTAAGCCTCCCACAGAGCCTGAAAATTCAGGGTCAACCTGGTGCCCAGTATAGAACCAGGCACATAATAGGCCTTCAATAAACATAGTTTGATTATTTGTTACTCTTTTTAAGGCTTATATCTGCTTAGTAGGGCTTTGAGTTATACACAAAACAGTGACTTGTGTGTTGGATGGGGTTTTGAAATAGGCAACAGTTAGATTCTAGAATTAATTATCCAAACAGAACAATCCTGAATCCTTGAACAAGAAGGGCCTGGAATAATAACAGGTGGAGAGAGACCGTTGAAGAGGACCCGGCCCACAATATCATCTCTACTCCACTAGTTGGAAGCAATTAGCTGGGGAAAAGGGGGAGAGGGTAGCACCAAGAGGGGAACAGCTGTTCCTGCAGCTGTTGGTAAGAACACAGAGGCTGAACGTGAATTAAAGTTCATCTTCATGCGTTGCATTGTTTCAGCAGCAGAGAGCGTCAGCCATTTGTAAGTTGCACAGAAAGGATGATCAATTAGATGTGCCCTGCACATCCTGCACTGACAACTTAGTGACTGGGAGAACTTTGTCTCTGCAATAATAGAGAACTGGAGCTCAACCTGAGCAAGAAGAAATAGCGAGGGGTGGTGGAAAGCACTGGTCTAGACTTGGAAAACACATCCCCGATTTACTGAATGTCTACAGGTAAGTCACCTCACCTCTCTGAGCTCCATGATTTCATTAAAAACACTAAAGCACTTAGCTTTATTCAATATACAACCATAGGTGAACTTTCGTGTCAGCAGCCGCTACAACTACTCCTGTTAATTATGTCTCCCCAGTGTAAAGTGGAGATAACATTGTCCTTCCTGCCTGCTTTAGGGGTAGTTGTAAGGATAAATGAAGTAATGGATGTGAAAGTGATGTGAAGTCTGCAGATGCTGCTGAAATGTGAGGGGTTGTTAATATATATTCCAGAGGAATGATCTACCTGGTCCTCAATGGCCTATCTGACCCCTGATATCTGGTGTATAGAATTCTTCTTTTCAACGTATTTCTTTGATGTCTGGAATTCCTATATTCTTTCTGTCCAATAGAACTTTCTGTGATGATGGAAATATTCTATATCTGCCTTGTTTATGCTATCTGATGCATGTGGCTAGCAGCCACTGTACTGGATACCACAGTCTTATGTGAATTTATTCCTAAAGAAGAAATATACATTTATAATATATTTCATTCACAGTTTACTTGCTATGGGTAAGACAACTTTGAGTTTAAACAACATCAATAATTATAATGATAGTCATATGAATACCTTCATAATCATATGAACAGATGTAACAGCTGATATCATGCATAGCATATTCACAGCCCTCTGAGTTTGTTGTTAATTCACATTAGGGAAGAGACATTGGAAGCTCAGAAAGATTAACAGATGATGTAATAATATAAAAAAATAACAATGACAAGCTTTATTGAGTGTCTATTAGCCAGAAATTCTCTAGAATTTTATAATCATTAAGTCATTTGATTCTTACACTAAACCTACATATTATTATTATAGCCATTTTGAGGAAACTGACTCTAAGTAATTTGCTTGAGATTACATAGCTAGGAAGTTGCAGATATACAATTTTCACCTAGGATGTGTAATTCCTAAGAGAAACTGTCCTACCTGAGTAGGTATCCCTTACCCTTTACTCTCAGCCACTGCTCCTTATTGCTTTTGTACATTCGTCTTACCATAGTTTAAAATTATGAATTTGCTTGTTTGTTTTATTGTCTTTCACTCCCCTTATAAACTCCACAAGAGTACAGAGCTTTTTTGTTTTATCCAACAATTTTAATCATTCCCATAGTAGATGCTCCCATAGTAGATGCTTATCTGTTGTTGAGTAAGTAGGAAGTGCCTTTTGGCTATCATCATAATTATCACCATCACAGTCATTGCTTATATTTAGACCTTCCATATGTGCTGTAATTTATTGGTTTATATCTATCTCTCCTCTCTTAAACTAGGAAATCTTTGAGTTTAACTACGCTTTTATCTTAGTATACCTAACCTGGCATACCGGAGGGCTTCACAAATATTAGCTGCACTGAATGGGATGGAATTAAACTTCTTCTGAACAGAAATGGGAATCTGAGAAACTGAGACATGGAGTTAGAATGACCTCACAGAGGGAAGGACATAAAGGAGATAGAGAAGGGGCTCAAACAGCAGATGCTGTTGGGAATGTGAAGGTGGGTTGGGATGAGACCCCAGAGAAGCTGGGGAGGCAAGTGAGCAAGATGGAAGTCTCCTTTATTACAGTCATGGGGGTACCCGGGAGTTGTGGGCGAATAGACCAGGAAAATGTTACTGTAAAAGTAACCTCTTCAATACAGGAAGTATGTTAAAAGAAACACTGTTTGGCCCCTTTCTAGGTGGGAAAATGTTGAAATCCAATGAAAATGAACATTCTTTTCAGTATCTTCTCTTAAATGCTGTCAGAACATGGCTTTTCCTTTCCTAATTATAATAAACAATGGCATTTGTTTAATGTCATTTCCTGATGGAAACCTTTCCTGACCATCTCTGGACTAGGTCAGTACACCTAGTCTGCGTTCTCAAAGCACAGTGTGCGTTCTCTTTGTCGCATTGTCATAATTTTGGTTGATTAATTGTGCAATGATTGATTTATGTCTGTCTCCCTAGTGGACTGAAGCTCACAATTACACGATGCACTGTCTTATCCCCAGCATCTAGTGTGATGCCTAGGAATAACAGTAAGTGCTTATTAGTTATTGATTATTTATTGAATTAAAACTAACCATACTAGAGGAAGTGCTATGGCTAATTATGCGGTTTTTACTCTCTAGGGAAGCTTATCACCCAGACATCAGTGAGGTCCTCTACATGCCAGGCATTGTCTTGGACATGTTGATGAAAGTTTAGTGGTAAGAATGTATAGAAATCACCCAGTTCAGTCTCAGGCATATTGTAGACATCATGTGCATGTTAGGTCCCAGCTCTCTCTCTCTCTCTCTGAACTCTTTTATGTAAGCTTTCAAATATAAAATATAAATAATGAATCACTATAAACAAGGTAAATACAATACATAAAATCAATTAAATTGATATTTGCATCTACAAGTGCTAGGCGCTCTAGGGAAGCTCCTGCCCCACGTCCAGAAAGTTCGTACTCCGGACCATGATTTTCAGTAGGAATCACATGGGGAGTTTCAGCATTCAAATTCCTGAGCCCCATCTCTAGGAATTCTGATTCTATGTACCTTTGATGCATTGAGGAATGATACTCATACACACTACTATAAAATATATAAAATAGATAAACAACAAGGAGCTACTGTATAGCACAGGAAACTCTAATATCTTGTAATAACCTATAATGGAAAAGAATCTGAAAAAGAATATATATATACATATACATGTATATATATGTATGTACAACTGAATCACTTTGCTGTACACCTGAAATTAACACACTGTAAATTAACTATACCTCAATTAAAAAAAAAAAGAATGCTGCTCGACGAAACTTTATGCTGCTCAGATTATTTCCCTCTTGTAATATTTCCTAAAAGTAAAATAACTGTAGGATTCACTGGCAGATGTGGAAACAAGCTTGTTGGCCCCGCTACCCACTAGATATTAGGTAACAAGGATGGGTTTTCCCCTTGGGCAGGGACTGCAAACCTGGCTGATCAGTAGCATCATCTGAGAGGAACATTTTAAAGACCAAGGGACTAAGTGTGGTCATTCTGATCAACTAGATCAACTAGATCTGACTAGACATAAGGGTTTCAAGTTCATACCAGCTGTTGCCTTCTACAAGGCCCTCTCTCACATCTCCCCATTCTGATACACCTACGTGCAAGCAAGTTCCACCCTGCATAGAGTTCGTGAGCCAGAACCTTGAGCCCATCAGATCTCAGGCTTGAATAATACCTGGGTTATGGCTCAGGTAGCACAGGACTTTCCCTCTCCTCTCTAACACTTCCTGTTTCTCCTAGAACTGCCTCTACCCTGAGACCCAACTTACTTGTTTCTTGTAACTCCCACTCCCAGAGCTGGAACCTGCTAGATCCTGTGCTGCTTAGAAACAGGCATCTTACTTACTGTCTGGAGATCTGCTTAAGATCTGCGGTTATCCTCCTGGCCTCACTTACCACCTGCTGCTTAGACTGCTGTTCAACCTATGGCCTCCCCCTCCTCTTCCTGCCTCTGTCCCCTTTGTGTGATTAATCTTTCTTGTATATAGACAGTTTTCTCAATGACATCCTTCAGTGGGCACTGAGCATTCATCTGCGCAGCTGCCTCTGTGAGGCCAAATTCTGTGCTCACCCAGCATGCTTTGCACAGTTGCCAATACTGATTTTGCTAAGTATTACAGTATTCATTCCATGTCCATGTAAATCATTTTGCCCTTTTAAGAAATTATTTTGTTTTATGATATGTGTGTGTGTGTGTGTGTGTGTGTGTGTGTGTGTGTGTGGTGTGTGTTTGGGAGGGAGGGGTCAAATTAATTATGAATCTTCCATCCCAACAATCATTCATAAAGCTAGCATCATTTGCATCTTAAATAGTCTCCAGGAATTCAGAGAAAGAGTGCACCATAGTCACAATGATAAACTCAGTAATAATTAGAATTATTCCCAGGCTGTTAAGTAATGCAGACATGTTAAAAGATTTTTAGTTGAGCTTATTATGTTCTAATAAAATGAAAGCATGGCTAAAGGGCAATATTGGTTAGCAGCTTGTCCATTACAAAATCCATATTCTCTTTGGCTGTTTAGATACTGTCTAGGTGTTTACATAGGCTCACACAAATGCTTTAAAAAATCCCACCACCACCTCAGACCTACGGATGCAAAAAACAAAAACACAACAGAACAAACAAACCAAAACTCCTGTTTTCAATACAGTTATTTTTCAGTTAGAATTTTCACCACTTCCGAGCCAATAAGTAATCCACTTAAAACTTTTGCAAAGCTTTTTAATGCAAACTTTAGTTTTCAATATCATCATGCTCTACTTTATAGATATCTGCCAGTTCTGATTTTATTCTGTTCCATTCTACCCCACCCTACTCTATCTTATCCTATCCTGTCCTTCCTGTTTTATTTTTTCTGCATTATCCTATCCGATCCTAGGCTATTTGATTCTCTGCAGTTAATACAGCAACCACAGAAACTTTGGGCAATAATGAAGAGATGAACAGGTTGAAGACTTTGCTCTCAAACTTTTGGCTTCAGAGTGGGGAGGAACTATGAAAAGTGTACAAGTTACTGTAAAATAGGGCAGACCTGTGATGTGAGGGACCAGGGTGTCATGGAAAGACACATGTGACAATAGAAAGAGACTGGTGTGGGGTTAGGTGGGTGGAATGCCCTGACATCTGATGTCACATCACAGTGCTTCAGATAGGGAAAGGGCCACTGCGCAAAAGATCACCAGACCGCTAAAAGGATATGAGATCAGAGTCAGTAACTCCAAAACAAAATCTACAGGCCTATTTGTTCTGTAACTCTTACACAAATGGTAAAAATTTCCCCCATGCCAAAAATAAACACAACAAAGCAAAAACTTGGCGCACCATGAGATGAAGAGCTCCACCTTTAGCATGTCCTTAGCGTGTCCCCCTCAATTTCCTTGTCTTTCCACCAAATCTTTTTTCCCTCCTTCACATTATTGCTCATCTGGCTGAGTTATTCACTTGCTTTATCCCATCTCATCCATTCCTAGGAAGGATCATGTCTAAAACCTATAAAACACATGGGACCGGGCTTCCCTGGTGGCACAGTGGTTGGGAGTCCGCCTGCCGATGCAGGGGACACGGGGTCGTGCCCCGGTCCGGGAAGATCCCATGTGCCGCAGAGCGGCTGGGCCCGTGAGCCATGGCCGCTGAGTCTGCGCGTCCGGAGCCTGTGATCCGCAACGGGAGAGGCCACAACAGTGAGAGGCCCGTATACCGCAAAAAAAACAACAACAAAAAAAACACATGGGACCTATATGCTCCTCTTCGGAAACAGAAAAAATAATAGTGATGACAATAATAACATAAGTAATAGCTGTCATTTCAGGAGCACCTCTCATGTGCCAATCATGATGCTTAGCTCTTCCCATGGTTTAGTTTTAGCCCTTATATCAACAGGTGAGATTGGGACAATCATTACCCCTAGATGAACATGAGATTAAGAGACAGTAAGTGACTGGCACAGAGCAAGATTACATAAACAGTTGTTAATCGAATGAACGTATGACTAAATAAATGGGTAAATGGAGGGACTGTCCAAGGTCCCTATGCAGTAAGTGGTGGAGCGTAGCCTTGAACCATGAGACATGGAAGCGGTTGCTCTTAACTACTGCACTGTTGTACTGTATGGGGCGTTAGGGCTTGGGAGAGTAGAGAGGTGGGGGGAGGGTGGGGGCAGCCATGGGAGAGGATGATGGCAGATGGAATCCCTGCTGCAGACACGAATAGGGAGGCTGGAGAGGTGCCTGGATTTGGGAGGGGGCCCAGGAGCTGCCAGACAGAAAGGCCTGAGGCCTTCACTAACACATTCCTTCAATGTCAGCTTGAAGTGACCTTTTCCATTCTTCTCTTTTCTACATTTCACACCCCCCAATTCCTCCCTTTCACCTCTCTGGCAGTTTCCAGTTTCTTCTCCATCTCTGTCACCCTTCCTTGGCTCGACTCCATTTCTTTCGAGTGTCTCTAAAAATGCATATGTCTCATGATTCCAATTGCTGGTGATACTCCTTCACCCGAGAGGGTTGAAGCAAAAGTTTGAAAAGTTTTAATTTTTTTTATTGAAATATAGTTTATTTGCAATGTTATGTTATTTTCAAGTATACAGCATAGTGTTTCAGTATTTTTGCAGATTATACTCCATTATAAGTTATTACAAGACAATGGCTATAATTCCCTGTGCTATGTAATATATTCTTGTTGCTTATCTACATTATACATAGTAGTTTGTATCTGTTCATCTCATACCCCTAACTTGTCCCCCACTTCCCTCTCCCCTTTGATGACCACAATTTTGTTTTCTACATCTGTGAGTCTGTTTCTGTTGAAAAGTTTTAAGTTTTTATTTTAATTTTAAGGAAGAAAACACTCTGCAGACCTACTTCAGGACGTTATCCAAACTGGCAAAATTTCAGCTCCATGCTACCACTCCACTAAAGATTACCAGCGAGGAAGACACCCACTGTGTGAGAGATGTGGAGGCCTGCACTGGCCAGAGAGCTGTAGGACGGCAACAAGGAAGACTCCAAACAGCTAGGGGTTCTCTCCTAAGAAATGGTATAGTCCCTCGAGTAGAAAAACTGATAAGAGAATCAGGATTTTTATTCACCCTCCTGACAAGACGCAGAAACTCCCACACACATCACCTTATCCCTCACAATAGCCTTCAGAGCACCTTGTGCTATATCTATATATTTTTGCCTTCATCACAAACTCATTTGCACGTGTCAGCACTAATTTTCAAATGTGCCTCGAAGCAGCGAAAAATGAAACTTCAGATTAGTAGCAGCTTTCAAATAGCATTCACTCACAGTGGGCTTTCAACTTTTACTTGTTATTAAAAAGGGGGAAAAGGCAAAATTGGTATTTTTTTTTATCACTCTAATTAAGCCTTTAAGAGCTGCAATTGCACAGAAAAGAGACTGAGAATAGGGGAAAAACAACAACCAAACAGAGGTTCTACTTTAGAAATAAAAGTGCCAACTTAATAATAAAATTCACAGTGACAAACTCCGATGAAATGACTACTTTCTCAAACTCGTGATCCTTGATCTGTGCTTTTGAAAGAAGTGGGCGTGACTGCAGAAAGGAACTGTTTACTTTTTGGGCAAACATAGGGCCCTGTGGTGGAGATGAGTGCAGACAGGAAAGAAAGAAAATGCCCTTTAGAGAGGGCCAACCTCATCCCAGAACGCTAGAAATTTTGCCTACACTGCCTCATTTAATTCTCACACCTTTTCCTGGAGCCCATCTGAGATGAACACTAAAAGAATAAATATAGTAACAACTTAAATAAACAGTGCTCTGACTATGTGCCAGGCCCTGCTTTAAGGGCTTTATGTGACAAATCTCATTTAATTCACACAGCCTTGTCAGTTATGCCCATTTTTATCCTTTTTAAATAAACTAGTTTACTGATGAAAAGGTTAAGAAAGGGCTCAACATCACATGGCTCTGTGGATCAAAGCTTTGGACCTAAGCAGTGTGACTCCAGGGCCCACAGCCCTCTCTACCGTACTAAGCTGTTGATAGGATAGGTCTCCTATTGAGAGAAGTACACATCAAGGCAGACAGTACTGGAAAAGGAAATGGTTCTCCACTGAGGCTGAAAGCGGACTGGGTGTTACCTTAAGAACTACAGTGAAGATGCTGGGCTTTATTCTAAGGAGGAGCCAATGAAAGTTGAAGCAGGGGAGTGACAAGGTCAAGTTTTCTTTCCTGAAATCTTATTGACTTTGCAGGACGGAAGACTGGAGGGAGGCAGGTAAAAAGTAGGGAGACCAGTGAGAAGCCTGCTGCACAATCCAGGTAGAAGACGATGACACCTGCAATAAGGGATGTGGCAGAAGGACAGAGGGAAGCGGAGGGAACTGAGAGAGAGATAGTAAGTAAAATATTGATACTAGGACCTGAGAGTGACGGACTGGATACATGTGTTTTTGAGGGGTGGGGCTAGCGAGGAAGAGATTGGGGGAAATGTTGAGGATGTGATCAGAATATGAGGAGACAAAAAGAGAAAAAGGTTTAATCTCTTTGGGAACTGGGATTTTGTAACTCTAGGGTTAGTTTCAACCTTCTTCTCCCTCTACTCATTTCCCTGAGAAAGATAGGGGCACAACAAATTTCTGTATATTCCAGGCACTGTCCTGTGTACTTTAAGAAGTTGGTGCCTTCAAAAGGAAGAGAATATGCCTCAGCAGCTGGAATCATTTAAAGAATGGTAAGTGGAACAGATTGTAGATTCAGAGCCAGGGAACTTCCTCAAACAGACAGAAGACTTCTAAATAAAACCGAAGTTTACCTCATACTTAATGGTGAAGACTAAATGCTTTCCCCCTATGACCAGGAACAAGACAAAGATGCCTACTCTCACCACTTCCATTCAACTTTGTAATAGAGGTTCTAGCCTATGCAATAAGGTAAAAAATATTAAAAGGCATCCAGGTTTGAAAATACATAGTTACACTGTCCTATTTGAAGAAGACGTGATCATCTCTGTAGAATATCTGTTGGAATCTATAAAAAGATATGAGAACTAAGAAATGAATTTAGTGAAAGTTGAAGGATACATTATCAATATAAAAGTCAATTTTGTTTCTGTATATTGACAACTGAAAATAAGAAAATAAAATATTTTTTTTCAAAAAGTATCAAAAATAGGCTTAAGGATATGTCTAAAACCTATATAATGAAAACTATAAAACATTGCAGAAGTTGAAGAAGATCTAAATAAATGGAGGGCAACATTATGCTCATAGATTAGATAACTCAGTTGTTAAGATATCAATTCTTGCCAAATTGATCTACAGATGAAACATAATTCCAATCAGAACCTCAACAGAATCTTTTGTAGACATTGACAAGGTAATTATAAAATCTATACAGAAATACATAATACCAATTATAGCCAAAACATATTTGAAAAAGAACACAGTTGGAGGAGTTCTACTACTTGATTTCAAGACGTATTATAAAGCAATGTAAATCAGTACAATGAATGCAGTGTGGTACTGGCATCAAGATATACAAATAAATCAATGAATTGTAAGATAATCCAGAAATTGACTCACACACATATGGTCAATTGAGTTTTGACAAAAATGCAAAGGCAATTAAGTGGAGAGAAGAGAGTTTCATCAACAAATGATGGATAACCATATGCAAAAAATTAAACTTGGTTCCATTCCTCACATCACATAAAAATTATCTCAAAATGGATCACAGATCTAAATTTAAGAGGTAAAACATAAAAACACTAAAAAATTATTGGGAACAAATATGTGCAGTTTACTATATTTAGATTATACTTCTAAAAGGAAAAAAAAATCTTTATGACCTTGGTTTGGTATGAATTTAGTGAATTGGTTTGGTAAAGAGTTCTTAAATCATCAAAAGCACAATTCATAAAAGAAAAAAATGCTAAACTGGACTTCATTAATATTAAAAACTTCTGCTATTTGAAAGACACTCTTAAGTGAAGGAAAAGAGAAGATAAAACTGGGAGAAAATATTTCCAATCGTATATATTTGGTAAAAGACTTGTATACAGAATATATGGAAAAAAACTCTCAAAACTCAGTAAGAAGTAAACAAACAAGCCAAAATTTAAAAAATGGCAAAATATTTTAACATTCCTATCACCAAATAGGATATATGGATGGCAAATGAAGACAGGAATAAATGCTCAACATCATTATTCATTAGGGAAGTACAAATTAAAACCACAAGGTTATACATATTAGAATGTCTAAAATTTAAAAGACTAACCCTACCAAAGGTTGGTGATGATATAAAATGGTACCAACACTTTAGAAAACAGTCTGGCAGTTCCAAATAAATAAATATACCCCTATCATATGAGCCAGCCATTCTACTCCAGGGTACTGAAGAAAGAGACACGAGAGCATAAATCCATACAGAGTTATACATTAATGTTCATAACAGACTTATTTGTAATAGTCCCAAACAAAAAGCACCCAAATATCCATCAGCAAGTTAAAGGATAAACAAATTGTGGTATATCCGTACAATGGAATACTACTCACCATCAATGGAAAATTAACCATTGCTACATGGATCAACACTGGTGAATTTCAAAATAATTATGCTGAGTGAAAGAAAAAAGACAAAAAGAGTACAAACTGAATAATGTCTGAAAGTAAATCAGTGGTTTCCTGGGAGGGAGAAATAGGAGGGAGAAGCAGGGGGGAAGAATTAGAAAGGGGCACAAGGAAACTTTTGTAGTGATGAGTATGTACATTATCTGAACTGTAATGGTGGTTTCATGGGTATTTATACATGCTAAAACTTATCGAAGTGTACACTTTAAAAAAGTGTAGTTTATTATATTTTGATTATTCTTCAATAAACTTTTTTCAAAGCTTATCTGTGCATAATTAGATTTTTATTTTATATTCTGAGAGTCTAGGTTTCTAAGAATGTACTCTCAATCTGCATATATAACCCAGAGCATCTCCAGAAGTGATGGAGACCACCTTCTCAGATGCCAGTGGATTATCCCCAAGTAGGACATGTTCTATTGTGTAAGAAAATGGAAAATAAATTTCTTCCAAGTGTTATTCTGGCCCCAAGGGCCTAAGAAAATATGTAGCCATGACTGATAGATGGAGAGCCAACTAGTACAGTAGCAATGTTTTTCCAGCTGTATTTCCTGTCTATTGAGGTGTCCCCCAGTTAAAGTGGTAATTGAACTAATATGTGTCATCATTTCTATCTTTGGGACTTCCCAAAATCACATTCTTCTGCCTCACTTGCAGAGAGGAGGAGCTACTTGCCCTTGTCCTAACTATTGTTTAAATAAAGAACACGAAAACTTTATTTCTGAACCTCTTCTACAGATATAGCATACAACTCTATTATGATTTTTAATGCAATTTTTTTGTTTAAAGTTTATATTTATGAGTTTATAATTGTGATAGTAATTATATATCTAGTTCCTATTGAGCTGTCTTAAAGTTGCATATTATCTCATTTAATCCTCAGAACAATCCTGTGGGTGGTATTATTACTGCATATTACAGATAAAGAAACTGAGGATTAAAAGACTATTTGCCCAAGGTAATATGTGTTATTTTTGGAGCAGGGATTTAAACCTAGATCCAGCTGACTAAGAAGCCAGTGATTCAAACCACTTTTGTATTATGTCTCATTGATTAATTTATTATTTATTCTTTTCCCGCAAAAAAATCGAGACATCTTATTATAAACACAATATAAACTACTAAATCTTTCAGTTGAAATTACACCCCAGAGGAAGGTTCTTATAATGGACTGTGAGGGCTCAGAACATGTCCTTTTCTTCTTCTTTTTCTTAATTCATGCATGATTTAATTTTTGTTTTTTTTCAAATAACCAGTCTATTGCATCATATTTTGAATCACTTTTATAGAACTTTTCCTTACAACCAGGTCATATATTGTAGATTATTCACTAGTGTTTTCTATTAATACTTATTTCCTTGTTTTACATTTAGATATGTAACCCATTTGGAATTTTTTCTTGTGTTTGGTGTGAGAATTGGATATATTTTCATCTTTATTCAATGGCTCTCCAGTTGTCTCAATACCATTTATCCCAAGTCCATTCAGTGACTAGCCCTGATAAAACATAAAGTGTCTAAGATTAAAACATGTGCTATCTTTTTTGTTATTGAGCTGTATGAGCTGCTTATAAATTTTGGAGATTAATCCTTTGTCAGTTGCTTCATTTGCAAATATTTTCTCCCATTCTGAGGGTTGTCTTTTGGTCTTGTTTATGGTTTCCTTTGCTGTGCAAAAGCTTTGAAGTTTCATTAGGTCTCATTTGTTTAGTTCCGTTTTTATTTCCATTTCTCTAGGAGGTGGGTCAAAAAGGATCTTGCTGTGATTTATGTCACAGAGTGTTCTGCCTATGTTTTCCTCTAAGAGTTTGATAGTTTCTGGCCTTACATTTAGGTCTTTAATCCATTTTGAGCTTATTTGTGTATGGTGTTAGGGAGTGATCTAATTTCATACTTTTACATGTACCTGTCCAGTTTTCCCTGCACCACTTATTGAAGAGGCTGTCCTGTCTCCACTGCACATTCCTGCCTCCTTTATCAAAGATAAGGTGACCATATGTGCGTGGGTTTATCTCTGGGCTTTCTATCCTGTTCCATTGATCTATCTTTCTGTGTTTGTGCCACTACCATACTGAAGAAAACAAACAACCCAATCCAAAAATGGGCAGAAGACCTAAAGAGACATTTCTCCAAAGAAGATATACAGACTGCCAACAAACACATGGAAGAATGCTCAACATCATTAATCATTAGAGAAATGCAAATCAAAACTAAAATGAGATATCATCTCACACCAGTCAGAATGGCCATCATCAAATAATAGAAAGGATAAATGCTGGAGAGGGTGTGGAGAAAAGGGAACACTCTTGCGCTGCTGGTGGGAATGTGAATTGGTACAGCCACTATGGAGAACAGTATGGAGGTTCCTTAAAAAACTACAAATAGAACTACCATATGACCCAGCAATCCCACTGCTGGGCATATACCCTGAGAAAACCATAATTCAAAAAGAGTCATGTACCAAAATGTTCATTCCAGCTTTCTTTACAATAGCCAGGAGATGGAAGCAACCTAAGTGTCCATCATCGGATGAATGGATAAAGAAGATGTGACACGTATATACAATGGAATATTACTCAGCCATAAAAAGAGACGAAATTGAGCTATTTGTAATGAGGTGGATAGACCTAGAGTCTGTCATACAGAGTGAAGTCAGAAAGAGAAAGACAAATACCGTATGCTAACACATATATATGGAATTTAAGAAAAAAAAAATGTCATGACGAACCTAAGAGTAAGACAGGAATAAAGACACAGACCTACTAAAGAATGGACTTGAGGATATGGGGAGGGGGAAGGGTAAGCTGTGACAAAGTGAGAGAGTGGCATGGACATATATACGCTACCAAATGTAAGGTAGATAGCTAGTGGGAAGCAGCCACATAGCACAGGGACATCAGCTTGGTGCTTTGTGACCACCTGGAGGGGTGGGATAGGGAGGGTGGGAGGGAGGGAGACGCAAGAGGGAAGAGATATGGGAACATATGTATATGTATAACTGATTCACTTTGTTATAAAGCAGAAACCAACACACCATTGTAAAGCAATTATACTCCAATAAAGATTAAAAAAAAGAATGGAAACAAACAAACAAATAAAGATGTGCTATCAGCACATTAATAGATGGATATAACAATTGGATAGAATAGAAATTCCAGAAATAGACAAAACTACATGTAGAACTCTACTGTATGATCAAGATGGTATCTCAAATCTTTTTAGTCTTTTATCACTCGTTCTTGGTACATAGGGTCTATAAACTAAAATTTGGTGAAATGTATATTTTAAGAATCCAGGCTTATGGTTTATCCCAGGATATTGAATATAGTCAGTAATGGAAAAGAATATAAAAAAGAATGTACATGTGTATAACTGAGTCATTTTGCTGCATAGCAGAAATTAACACAACCTTCAATTAAAAAATAAATTAAAAAGAATCCAGGCTTAGAGAACTTTGTTTATTGTTAAAAAGAAAAGGAGGAATTTTCTCATTTATAAACTTCCTAAGAAGGGAGACTTTAAAATTTAGAAGCAAGAAAGGTCACCACTTTGGCTTTAGATGGGTGTTAGGCCATTCCTATTTTGTTTGTCAGGAAACCTTAGTGACGCTAGCTTGCCTACTGCATCAGGAACTGTGGAATATCAAGACAGGTCTGCAGGGATGAAAAAAAAGTTCGGATCTAATTATCAGGCACCAGAGTGACTAGAATTAAGTCTCTCATAAAAAAAAGGGGGAGGCGATTGTGACCCCAGGGCTGTCTCCGGAAAAGGCAAGAAATTCTCCCTGATCTAGGTCACTCTTTCAGTACTGACTCAGCATTGGCAGGAATGGCTGAGGGGATACCACCAGATAAAAATAGCCATAAGAGCTACACCCACTGAAATCTTACTACGTTGCAGGCAGCAGTGCTAAGAGCTTTGTAGGTATTGCTTCATCTCTTCCTCTCAACAGTTTGGCAGTGAATTTGTAGGTACTATGATAGCTGCATTTTACAGATGATAAAACTGAGATACAAAACGTTTAAGTAACTGGCCCAAAGTTAAACAGATAGAGGAGACAGAGCTGAGATTCCAGGCTGCACCCTTAACTTCTGTGCAAGAGTAAGGCACTAGAGGGACTCCGTGCTCATCCCTGGGGGAGTTGGTGAATGTCTCCAGGCAGAGCTGTGAAGCTGGATGACCACGTGGTCAGGAAACATTTTAGGATTATCATCCTGATGTTGACCAGCAAGAGTTGGGTGTTGCAGGGCGTGGGTATATTGGCACCACCAGCATGTGTGAGCCCATTTCGACCCCCAAGGCTGGGAGGAGACTAGAGGTGAGTGGTCCTTCCTTCCAATGATTCACATACTATGTTTTTTTTTTTTTGTCCTTAATTGAAGTACAGTTGATTTACAATATTGTGTTAGTTTTAGGTGTACAGCAAAATGATTCAGTATATATATATATATATATATATATATATATATATATATATGTATATTTATATATACACACATATATATATATTTTCAGATTATTTTCCATTATAGGTTATTATAAGATATTGCAATAAGAATCAGACCTTGAGCCAAGGGAAGGAGGGTGGGAGGCAGGGAGATGTTAGAGTTAGAATTTTAGAAGAGAGAGTAAAAGGGGGCTGTAGTAAACCACACTTTTATCTGGCCTTCCATGGAACCCCATGTTTTCATTTATCTTTCACTTATCCACAATTCATCATGAATTTTTCAAGCACCTACTGTCTACCAGACACTGTGGTGTTAGTGCTTATTGCATAGTAATGATCTGTTTCCTTCCCTGGTCCCCAGCTGCCTGGGAGTTCTTGTTGAGCAGGTACTGCCTCTTTTATCTTTTTATACTCAGTAGAGAAAAAAGTACCAGGCGCGTATGAGGTGAATGAAGAAAGACCTGAATTTAACTCCTGGATCTGTCACTTACTAGCTGTGAAATCTTGGCTAAGTACTTAACTTCTTTGGACCTTAGTTTCCCTGACTGTAAAATCAAAAATGTCCGTCTTATAAGTACGTAAAGATCAAGGAGTATCTGTAAAAGCGCTTCATAAAGCGCCAAGTGCCATGCAAATGCTGCTCTTTGCTCTCCTTAGTTTCCTTTTCCTTTTTCCTTCCTTCTCTCCCTAGTTCTTCTTTTCCCTTTCCTCCTCTTCTTCCTCTTTGCTTTTCATACCCCCACTTCTGTTACTTAGTTAAATGAAACTTGTTTAAATTGCTCCCTTCTGAAGTAGATCAGGAGCAAAATAAAACGAGGAGGTAACATACATTTCAAGGACAAATTTTACTTTGAAAGAATACGCAAGTGGATCCTTCCTCATAATTTTTTCATTGCTCTTTCACCATCCCACTGCTTCTCTGCGAGAGGGCTGCAGAACATTCTGTTCTTTGTGACTGAGCTCTGAAGACCAAGTTCAAACAATGCAGCAGATTCTGAAGGTGCATCCCCAGAAGCTCTTAGAACCTCTTCACCTCCCACTCTGTAGCACTGTCTTTCAAAGGCTAGCCAATCCCAGCCCTGGGGCACCCATGGACAGGGCACATCCTCCCTCCAGGGTCACACAAGGCTCCTGCAGCCCAGCTCATGTGGAAAGGCTCAAAAAAGGGTTGTGACCTTACTGTTGTGACCTTACCTCTGCAAGATGGCCTCGCGGAGCCATTCATGAGGAACAGGGCTCTCCAAATTTGGCCATCTGGTACAACATTCCTTTTAGAACCCCTGGGCATCCTGCATATCAACCCCAGAACCAGAGCTGACACGGGAGGGGACTGCTTACCTAAAGATAAGTTCAGTCTGAAAGACAAAAATAAGCACCTGACTCTATCGTTTGTGAAAGTCTTCTGGAGTGATTTCTCTGAACTATCCATGTGCGAGTGATACCCTTGCAGTGCCTCCCAGTGCCTCTGGGCTCCAATCTACCCCAAGTCCTTTGTGATCTAGATCCTGTTCTAGTTTCAGTCACCATTTAGCTTCGGCTAGAAATTCCCCATGTTTTCTTTGATTCTTCCGTGCCTACCATGTGCTACCTGCCTGGCATCTGAACCTTGGAGAATTCCAACAGATCCTTCAAGATCCCACCCAGACATGACAGCTGCACTGGCATATCTCAGAAGAATGCACTGTTGAATGTTCCCACTATACTTTACCTGTGCCTCGGTTGTAAAACTCCTCCATGAGGCTGACCTTGTTGAGTGCAGAGAACCTTATCCCTCTTGGTTTCCCAGTGGTTGACAGATAAGAAATACCGTCTCTGGGGTGCACTTTAAAGCTCTTCTGGTCTCTCTGTCCTCGCCCTGACTTCTTTCTCTACCCTATGGAGGGAGGATCTTCAATAGGTTTGCCAAGTTCCTCTGGTACCCAGAACGCTGGACTTGGTCAACAGTTGTTGCACGGGTTCTTTCAAGGTGTTAATGGTAACGGTTGTAGCACAGCTATGGACTGTACTCTTTTTTCTCAACCTCTTTCTCCCTTGTCCTGGTCCCTTCCAGGTATATGGCTAAAGGCTGAGTCTTGCATATCACTAAAGCGATAAAAGGATCCCTGGACTATGTTACGAATACCTTATTCTCCTTTGCTTGCTTTTTTTTCTCAAATGCTGGTAGATGTGGCCTTTTAGTCTCTCACTCTGGTTATACAGATAATTGGGTCTACACATTGCATGAACATAGAATAGGTTTAGGGTCTGCTTAGTTTCAAGGCTATTTAACCTTGACCAGTAGACTAGTTGGACTTATGAGGCCACAACCTAAGGAATACTGGGAGCTTCCAGAAGCTGAAATAGGCAAGGAACAAAAAGCTCTCTGTGTGGTCTGGCTTGGTTTACTATGTTCTGTGAGGCCAAAACTCCAGAAGATACTAAAGTGGAGTTTTGCCTTCTTTTGCCTTTACACATCTCTTTATTCCAGGAACCTCAACATCGTGAAGGGTGGCAGGGACAAGGCAGGCTTTAGGTTTCCTGGACACCCATATTTTTGCTATCATACAAATGCTATTCCTGAAAAGGATCCCAAACACACTACCCCCAGAGAGAAGGAAATGGGGAATCAAATTAGCCCGTCTTCTGGGCTTACAGCCCCGATGTCATCTTCAACCCATCTTTTCATTTTGTCTTCCATTCAGTCAGCCCCTTAAGTCTTGTGAATTCTACCTTACTAATCCCTTTCATATCCCGCCCTCCTTCGTTTCAGCCCCATCTCTAGCATCACTGGCCTACTTCAGAGGCTCAGCATTGTGCATATGGATTCTTCAAACAGTCTCCTAACTGGACATTCTCAGTCTATCCTCATGGTGCCCCCAAATGGGCTTCCTAACACACAGTTAAAACCTCGTCTCCTCCTTGCTTAAGACATTTAGGGATTGTTAATCAACTGTACTCCAATGTAAAATAAAAAGTTAAACCAAAGAACTTTAAGGGTGCATTATTCATATCAGAATCCTTGGGTTTGTGGCCAGCAGACCAAACCCACCTTGCATTGTTTTTGGTTTAACAATTAAAGAAATACCTGAACAAACCTGGATTCAATATTCAAATATTGGGAAGTTGACTGTAAAGATCCGTATTTCCAGATTGGAAAAATCAGAAAATATGATGCAACTACACCAAAAGTCCCAAAGGGCCACTGTCAGCTGGAGGTAATTTGGGGCTCTGTAAGCGATCACACGATGTGCCCTTGAAGCCACCACAGCCCCTCCCCACACGATGGAGGCGTGTGTGCATTCACCGGCCAACTTTTCACTCACAGGCTGATTGCTACTAGTGAGGTTGAAATGTCTCTCTTAAGAGTGAAATCCAGACTTCTTAATTGGTGTTTGAGGATTGACAATTGTGTGCACTAAATAATATCCTCCCACTGTGTCCATGCCCTTATCCCCAGAAGCTGTGAATGGATTCCTTTACACAGCAGAAGGCATTCTGTGGCTATGATTGCGTTAAGCGTTTTGAGATACGGATATTATCCTGTATTCTGTATGGGCCCCGGGTAACCACAAAGGTCCTTCTAAGAGGGAGGCAGGAAGATCCAAGATCAGAGAAGAGATGCGATGGTGAAAGCAGAGATTGCACTTATGAGGCCACAACCCAAGGAATACTGGTAGCTTCTAGAAGCTGAAATAGGCAAGGAACACGTTCTTTCCTGGAGGCTCCAGGAGGAACCCCTGTCTACACTCTGATTTGAGCCCTGTAAGACTCACTTCAGACTTCTGGCCTCCAGAACTGTAGTGGAATATATTTGTGTCATTTTAAGTCACCAGGTTGTAGTAATTTGTTATAGCAACAATAGGAAATGAATACAACTCACCCCAACTTGCTTTTCCAAATTTATCTTCTAGGGTATCTACCCAGAACATATTGTACACTCTTCTTCCAATGCTGTATCATTTTTAGATTCTTGTATTTTGCCTGAACATCTACTTGGATTGCTCACTTCCCCATCTCCATGAGTCCAAAGTCTCCCCAGCTCTCAAATGCCACCTCTTCACCACCACCTCTTGCACCTTTCCATTCTTTTGGATTTACTTGATAAGAATACTCCATCTTTAATCTTGTCTACACTTTTATCGAATTCCTACAGTGTACCGTCCTCTGTATTTAAACTTCACAACCATTATCTTACATAACCCTTTCAAGGAGAGGGCCCTGTATGAGCATGCCCGTGCTTGGACAACTCAGCCTGCAGGCCCAAGCCCTACCATATCCTCTGAAAATCCCTGTCCCTTGACCATCTTTCATACTGAAGGGGTCCACACAACTGGCATGCAGTCTTGACTCAAGAAGATATACCAGAAGAGGCCCACACAGGCCCAGGAAGGAAGTTTTGGGTTGTGTTGGCAAGTAAGTTTCGGCTTTGGATTACACAGAGCATGGGCTAGAAGCTGGACATGGGTTCTGGGTCTGCATGTCCCCTTGGCCTCACAGCATCCGCACCCTCTGAGGAAGGGCATAGCCAGATGAGGGCCAGAGCAGGACCCTCCTAGTACATAGCCTGGGTCAAAGTCCTCTCTTCTCTGGGTTTGTAGGCAGTAAGGATTTAAACATCTCATGTTTATAACTTATCTCCTCAACTGGTTCTGACTGAACCACAATCAGATGAGTGGGTAGAAGGGAGACTGAGTTTACTACCTGCATATGGTATGCTTGACACACAGGTTCTCTTATTTGATCCTCCAGACCTTTGAGAATGATATTGAACCCAGATTCAAAAAGTACATTCCAGGTAGAATAAGTCATTTGGTCAAGGTCACATGACCAGTTAGTGGTAGAGTTGGGATTTGAACTCACACCTGTCAACTCCTGTCAACTCCTGTCATGCTCATTCATGAATACACTGACTCATTTAACAGTGTTTTATTGAGGATCTACTATGTGGCGAGTATTTCACTGACTGCTGGAGATATGATGTGAGAAAAATCAGATACTGTCCATGACTTCATGGAGCTTAAAATCTCCTGAGACTGTCATGGAAATGAGCAATGACATTTCTGTGTGACATTTGCTAATGGAAGTAGATGGTATACAGTCCTTTCACAATGTCAACTCAAATTTCTAAAGGCAGACCTTAGGATGGTATGACAAGCTGTGGTAAAGAGTGCTATCAAGAGTAGGGTAGGACCCAGGACCTCTCAAACCATGTTAGATTGGTTTAGCCCCATTTATAGGACTACTCAAGTTATAGAAATATACAATCAGCATACTCTCTGGAATAACCATAACCCTGCATTACAGAGTTAATATAGAATTTGCTTCTTGTATTCCTCAGAGTAGAATGGTCCCTATTAGAAAACTTGCAAGTGTTTGGTGGTGTGATAGGATTAAATTTATTAACTTACCGTGGCATTGAATTTGCTCTATAATTAGTAAAGACTTCAAAGTTACATTCAGCATGCTACTTTGGAAGTGTTGGGGAATAGCGTTTACTACTTTAAACCCAATCTCAGTCAGGCAGGTTGACACCAGTTTTTGCACTATTTTTGTCGTTGTTGTTTATTTTTGTTTTTAGTTACACACAGAAGTGCAAAAATATCAGGGAAGTTGTTCAAGGTCACACAGCAAATCGAGGGCCAAGGTGAATAGGGTAGTAGAAAGGAGGGGTTATGAACTCCTGGCTACTGAATGTGGTGTGTGTGTGTCTGTGTGTGTGTGTGTGTGTGTGTGTGTGTGTGTGTGTGTGTGTCTGTGTGTTCCTTTTCCACTCTGTCTTTCATTTAACATTTCACAAAGAAAGAAGAAAAGGCTTTGAGGATCTGCATATAGCGTGAGGAGTGAGTTCAGTGCTGCTTTTAACTCAAAGCTCTGAGGGCCAAGCTTGCAGAGCAGGGTAACAGCTGTAGCACATGCCACTGCCCTGTCACGCTTGTGTCGCCATAATAGACAGGCTTATTATTTTTTAATTAGGAGCTCCAGTGTTTTGTTAAACTGTAAATATATCAGGACCTGGGGATTTGGTTATACACTAAACCGTCTTGCATTTAAGCTTTCTGGAAGCTTTTGGGAGACAGGGTCAGTTTGTAAAAGGCATTTTGTTATTGTGAAATAACAATAATTAGCATTCACTAGGCATTCGTCGTTTTCCAGGCATTAAGCTGAATACTATCTGAATTCATTTATTTAACTAACCAACCAACCAACCGATACATATTCCTTGAACTCATATCATGGCCCAGTGACTGTGTTAGGCATTTTGGTGGCCAGATAAGTTATGAATAAAGCCCATCCAGACTCAGTCCTCTAGGATATTATAAAAACATAAAATATACATTTATATAAATAACACAGAAAATGTTCTCTGATTAGCACCATAAGGGAGGAATAGTTAAGTGTCTTCCTCATAGCTCACTTCTCCCCAAGTTTCCCTCATGTGGGTACAAGGACTTCTATCCATTCACACACTAGCTTAGGGCACAAATGCTGTGGTCATTCTTGATTTCTTCTTTTCCTCCCCCCTTGTATCACATCTATCACCAAGTGCTGCCTATCTGACCTCCAAAATATGTCTCAGAGTCATCCACTTTCCTCCTTCTGTCCCCCAACCCAACTTAAGCTTCTTGCCCATACTTCCTTCAATAACTTCTCAACTGGTATCCCCATTCCCATTCTTGCTTTTTCTAGACCATTTTTCACACCCTGACCACTGTGATTTTGCTAAAATACAGATCAGATTATGTCTCCCTTTTGCCTAAGAATCTTTAGTGATACACCATTGCACCCATTAATGCACACTATAAGCCACTGGCTTACCTGTCACTCTTAATCATTGTTCCCCAGGCCCCGCTTCTTTTGGCTCCTTCCATGTACCTCATGGACTTCCAAGGGCTATTCCCTCTGCCTTGAATTCTTTGCCAGCAGTAGCTACCTGGATGACTGCTGCATGTTCTTCATTTCTCAGCTAGAATGCTCTTTCTCCAAGGAGAGCTCCCTAGCTCCCATGTTAAATGTGGATATCCAGACAACCAACAGGCACATGAAAAGATGCTCAACCTTGCTAATTATTAGAGAAATGGAAATCAAAACTACAGTGAGATATCACCTCAGATCTGTTAGAATGGCCATCGTCAAAAATTCTACAAATAATAAATACTGGAGAGGGTATGGAGAAAAGGGAACCCTCCTGCACTGCTGGTGGGAATGTAAATTGGTGCAGCCACTATGGAGAACAGTAGGGAGGGTCCTTAAAATACTAAAAATAGAGCTACCATATGACCCAGCAATGCCACTCCTGGGCATACATCCAGAAAAGACAAAAACTCTAATTCAAAAAGATACATGTACCTCAATGTTCATATCAGCACTATTTACAATAGCCAAGACATGGAAACAACCTAAGTGCTCATCAACAGATGAATGGATAAAGAAGATGTGATATACACATATACAATGGAATACTACTCAGCCATAAAAAAGAATGAGATCATGCCATTGTAGCAACATGGATGGATCCAGAGATTTTCATACTAAGTGAAGTAAGTCAGACACAGAAAGACAAATATCATATGGTATCACTTATATGTGGAACCTAAAAAAGAGTAAAATGAACTTATTTGCAATACAGAAACAGGCTCATAGACATAGAAAGCAAATTTATGGTTACCAAAGAGGAAAGGGAGGCAAGGGCTAAATTAGTAGTATGGGATTAACAGATACACACTACTATATATAAAATAGATAAACAACAAGGATTTACTGTATAGCACATATTCAATATCTTATAATAACCTATAATGGAAAATAATTGAAAAAAGAATATATATATAAATATCTGAATCACTTTTCTGTATACCTGAAACTAATACAATATTGTAAATCAACTATACTTCAATAAATTTTTTTTTTAAAAACAAGTGGACCTCTATTACTTCCCTTTCTAGCATGTGGCTTCTCCTTCATAGCACGTACTATGTACTGTAATCACATATGTCGCCATGTAATTTTCTGTACATTACATATTTAATGTCCATTTCTTGCACCAGCATGTCAACTCTACACAGCCTCAGTGCCTAGAACAGAACTTCAGTCATACTTGGCATTCCATAAGTATTTGATGCAGGAATGAAATAATTAATACATAAAGAGAGGGAATGAAACCTCTGTACATTGAGAGGAAAGACAGACGCTCTGTGCTAAATAGACTAGGTGGGGTATTGAGGAGGAAGTAGAATTTTAAGTTTGCTCCTGAAGGATCTAGTCAGACTAGAGTCAGGAGATAATTGCAGAGGTTATTCCAAACAGAACCTAGAGATGTAACTGTTTCATTCTTGACCCTATGACGGCCATGTGGTCTTCGTTGAATTAGGTAACTTCTCTCTGATTTCTTTTTTGTAAAATATTAATACAGAATATTTCTACATTTCTGGACCCTGTGAGAGTCCAGTGAGATGCAGATTATGAAAATCTTTTGCAGATCATCAGGCCATAAGGAGGCTTAAAATATAAATATTAAAAATATTTCTTAAGATTTAGATTGTGCATGTTTTATTGGCAATGTTATCCACTGTATGATTTTTCTCATCTAGTGCCCCTCAAATCCCACAGGTTACTTTGTTTCACTGTTTTTTCTGCCCTCCCCTGGGAAGCCATTTATTTGGTGAATGCCATGGAAATATGTGGCCTGCATCACAAGAGTTCTAGATTTTCATCTCTGATGCGGTGTTGTTGGCAAGACTCCTTGCACCTGGATATAGTCAGATTTTCCTTGTTTAAGGATTATGTTTTGCAAAACCAAAGTAACTAGGCACACATGGAGATGATTGTGAGTCCTGACCTAGTCACTAGGATCTGATAGCATTGCAGGGCTGAGAATCAAAAAGGAAAAGAAACTTAGGGAAGAAACAAACTTTTCACTGGTCTCTGAGCATCTGTGTTGGGGCAGCAGTGTGAAGTGGGTTTGGGGGCTTAAAGAAGTGAGCTAACATTTACTTACACACATAATGTACTGGGAGCTCTGACACCCTATAGAATGCATTTAATGTCCCATTACTACCTGTCTATTCCAACCACTACTAAAAACTACCATTATTTTAGCATCTCTTATGGGGCAGGTATCTTGCATGCACATCATTTGCATTATCTTACTTAACCCTCAGAAAAAACCTCTGCGATACAAGTATTATTATACACATCTGATGGAATATCTCTGAGGGCCTGTGATTCTCACATTTTAGTGTTTATCACAAACACCTGGAGGGCTTGTTAATCTATAGATTGCTGAGTTCTCCACCCAGAAGATTTTGAAGTCTGAGGTAGGGCCCAGTATTTTCATTTCTAACAAGACCATTAGGTGTGCCATGGGGCCTATGTATTTGCCTCTCTAACAAGATCCCAGGTGATGCTGCTGCTGGGTCGGGGACCACACTTTCAGAACCACTGTTTTAGAGGCTCAGAGGTTAGTGTCTGTAGCTAGTGCTCAGCCGAACCAGGAGTCAGACCTGCACCCACCTGAATCCAAAAACTCATGCTCTTCCCTACAACATTCCACTTGTTCCTTTCAGCAAAGATTGGACTTTGAATTCCGTCAGAGAAAGGAAGGGAAGGTGGGAGGAAGAAGGAAAGAAAGAAGAAGAAATAGCAGACAGACGGAGGCAAACAACAGGGAAAAGCCCCAGCATGTTTGGAGATTACCTTGATGTACCTAACATGCCCACCTTGTGACCCAGAAGCTACTGAGCTCATGGAATGAAAGGCCGTCATCCTTCTGAAGTATTAGATCATCAAAATGAGTAATGATTGGACGGTGACAGGACAGCCTTTCTCATGAAGATCATTTCTGAATGAGATGACATTTTTCTTTGAACCTAAAAACTGGTGGCTTCCCCAAGTACCCTGGTCTTGCAAGTCACTTTACTTCTATGTCAAATCTTTTCTGGTAGAATATTAATAATAATAATTCCCACCTAACAAAGAGGCTGCAAGAATCAAAAATGTAAGCGAGGGTGAACAGGAAAGTGCTTGGCTGATGTGAATTAACGTGATCCTCTATTAAATCCCGATGGGCTGCTAACAGTGACCTTACGAACAGCATTCATGACTTTGATTCATAGGAAGCTTTCACTGTACTCAGAGCAGGATAAGAGGCAAGTTTTGGTTGGGGAGAAAGGGACTGGGGCAAAAAGGTGAATACAGACCCTAAGGTCTACTGAGAAGGGGAGAGGCGAGGAATTCTCACACTCTTAGTACACTGGCAATGCACCCAGCAACCTGGGACCAGGGACATTTATCTTTTATAAATGCCTAAGGGCACAAATGGAGAGGGAAAGTAGAGTGGCTAAGATTGGAGGTATTTATGTCAGCTTGCGAGTGTGCAAATTCCTTTCATACCACTTAATAGCTCTGTGATTTTGGGCAGATTGTTTAACCTCTCTAAGTCTTGATTTCCTCTTTTTCAGACTGAAATAATAAGAGAATATATAACATAAGATTTCTGTTAAAATTAAATGTTAATACACATAAAAGGCTTGGCATAGTACCAGCTATGTTCCCTTACACACAGTAGCTGTTAAATAAAAATACTGAGGAAAATATGAATGAATAAAACACACACACAGATCAGGAAACTTGCACAAGCCTCTTAGATAGCCTCATCCACCAGAGGGCAGACAGCAGAATCAAGAAGAACTACAATCCTGGAGCTTGTGGAACAAAAACCACAATCACAGAAAGATAGACAAGATGAAAAGGCAGAGGGCTATGTACCAGATGAAGGAACAAGATAAAACCCCAGAAAAACAACGAAATGAAGTGGAGATGGGCCACCTTCCAGAAAAAGAATTCAGAATAATGATAGTGAAGATGATCCAGGACCTCAGAAAAAGAATGGAGGCAAAGATCGGGGAAGATGCAAGAAATGTTTAATAAAGACCTAGAAGAATTAAAGAACAAACAAACAGAGATGAACAATACAATAACTGAAATGAAAAACACACTAGAAGGAATCAATACCAGAATAACTGAGGCAGAAGAACGGATAAGTGACCTGAAGACAGAATGGTGGAATTCACTGCTGTGCAACAGAATAAAGAAAAAAGAATGAAAAGAAATGAAGACAGCCTAAGAGGCCTCTGGGACAACATTAAATGCAACAACATTCACATTGTAGGGGTCCCAGAAGAAGAGAGAGAGAAAGGACCAGAGAAAATATTTGAAGAGATTATAGTCAAAAATGTCCCTAACATGGGAAAGGAAATAGCCACCCAAGTCCAGGAAGCGCAGAGAGCCCCATACAGGATAAACCGAAGGAGAAACACACTGAGACACATAGTAATCAAACTGGCAAAAATTAAAGACAAAGAAAAGTTACTGAAAGCAACAAGGGAAAAATGACAAGTAACATACAAGGGAACTCCCATAAGGTTAACAGCTGATTTCTCAGCAGAAACTCTGCAAGCCAGAAGGGAATGACATGATATATTTAAAGTGATGAAAGGGAAGAATCTACAACCAAGATTACTCTACCTGGCAAGGATCTCATTCAGATTCAACGGAGAAATCAAAAGCTTTACAGACAAGCAAAAGCTAAGAGAATTCAGCATCACCAAACCAGCTCTACAACAAATGCTGAAGGAACGTCTCTAAGTGGGAAACACAAGAGAAGAAAAGGACCTACAAAAACAAACCCAAAACAATTAAGAAAATGGTATTAGGACCACACATATCGATAATTATCTTGAAAGTGAATGGATTAAATGCTCCAACCAAAAGACACAGGCTTGCTGAATGGATACAAAAACAAGACCCATATATATGCTGTCTACAAGAGACTCACTTCAGACCTACAGACACAAACAGACTGAAAGTGAGGAGAGGGAAAAAGATATTCCATGCAAATGGAAATCAAAAGAAAGCTGGAATAGCAATACTCATATCAGATAAAATAGACTTTAAAATACAGAATGTTACAAGAGACAAGGAAGGACACTACATAATGATCAAGGGATCAATCCAAGAAGAAGATAAAACAATTATAAATATATATGCACCCAACATAGGAGCACCTCAATACATAAGGCATCTGCTAACAGCTATAAAAGAGGAAACCGACAGTAACACAATAACAGTGGGGGATTTTAACACCTCACTTACACCAATGGACAGATCACCCAAACAGAAAATTAATAAGGAAACACAAGCTTTAAATGACACAATAGACCAGATAGATTTAATTGATATTTATAGGACACTCCATCCAAAACCAGCAGATTACACTTTCTTCTCAAGTACGCATGGAACATTCTCCAGGATACATCACATCTTGTGTCACAAATCAAGCCTCAGTAAATTTAAGAAAATTGAAACCATATCAAGCATCTTTTCTGACCACAATGCTATGAGACTAGAAATCAATTACAGGGGAAAATCGTAAAAAACACAAACACATGGAGGCTAAACAATACGTTACTAAATAACCAAGAGATCACTGAAGAAATCAAAGAGGAAATCAGAAAATACCTAGAGACAAATGACAATGAAAACACGACAATCCAAAACCTATGGGATGCAGCAAAAGCAGTTCTAAGAGGGAAGTTTATAGCAATACAAGCCTACCTCAAGAAACAAGAAAACTCTCATATAAACAATCTAACTTTACACCTAAAGGAACCAGAGAAAGAAGAACAAACAAAACCCAGTTAGTAGAAGGAAAGAAATCATAAAGATCAGAGCAGAAATAAATGAAATAGAAACAAAGAAAACAATAGCAAAGATCAATAAAACTAAAAGCTGGTTCTTTGAGAAGATAAACAAAATTGATAAACCATTAGCCAGACTTATCAAGATAAAGAGGGAGAGGACTCAAATCAATAAAATTAGAAATGAAAGAGGAAAAGTTACAACAGACACAGCAGAAATACAAAGCATCCTAAGAGACTACTACAAGCAACTCTATGCAAATAAAATGGACAACCTGGAAGAAATGGACAAATTTTTAGAAAGGTATAAGCTTCCAAGACTGAACCAGGAAGAAAAAGAAAATATAAACAGACCAATCACAAGTAATGAAATTGAAACTGTGATTAAAAATCTTCTAACAAACCAAGTCCAGGACCAGATGGCTTCACAGATGAATTCTATCAAACATTTAGAGAACAGCTAACACCCATCCTTCTCAAACTCTTACAAAAAAATTACAGAGGAAGGAACACTCCCAAACTCATTCTACGAGGCCACCATCACCCTGATACCAAAACTAGACAAAGATACTCATAAAAAGAAAATTACAGGGCTTCCCTGGTGGCGCAGTGGTTGAGAGTCCGCCTGCCGATGCAGGGGACACGGGTTCGTGCCCCAGTCTGGGAGGATCCCACGTGCCGCGGAGCGGCAGGGCCCGTGGGCCATGGCCGCTGAGCCTGCGCGTCCGGAGCCTGTGCTCCGCAACGGGAGAAGCCACAACAGTGAGAGGCCCGCGTAATGCAAAAAAAAAAAAAAAAAAAAAAAAAGAAAATTACAGACCAATATCACTGATGAATATAATGCAAATATCTTCAACAAAATACTAGCAAACAGAATCCAAGAACATATTAAAAGGATCATACACCATGACCAAGTGGGATTTATCCCAGGGATGCAAGGATTCTTCAATATATGCAAATCAGTGTGATACACCATATTAACAAACTGAAGGAGAAAAACCATATGATCATCTCATTAGATGCAAAAGAAGCTTTTGACAAAATTCAACACCCATTTATGATAAAAACTCTCCAGAAAGTGGGCATAGAGGGAAACTACCTCAACATAATAAAGGCCATATATGACAAAACCACAGAAAACCTCATTCTCAATGGTGAAAAACTGAAAGCATTTCATCTAAGATCAGGAACAAGACAAGGATATCCACTCTTGCCACTATTATTCAACATAGTTTTGGAAGTCCTAGCCACAGCAATCAGAGAAGAAAAAGAAATAAAAGGAATACAAATTGGAAAAGAAGAAGTAAAACTGTCACTGTTTGCAGATGACATGATACTATACATAGAGGATCCTAAAGATGCCACCAGAAAACTACTAGAGCTAATCAATGAATGTGGTAAAGTTGCAGGATACAAAATTAATGCACAGGGCTTCCCTGGTGGCGCAGTGGTTGAGAGTCCGCCTGCCGATGCAGGGGACACGGGTTCATTCCCCGGCCAGGGAGGATCCCACATGACGCAGAGCGGCTAGGCCCGTGAGCCATGGCTGCTGAGCCTGCGCGTCCGGAGCCTGTGCTCCGCAATGGGAGAGGCCACAACAGTGAGAGGCCCGCGTAATGAAAAAAAAAAAAAAAATTAATGCACAGAAATATCTTGCATTCCTATACACTAATGATGAAAAATATGAAAGGGAAATTAAGGAAACACTCCCATTTACCATTGCAACAAAAAGAATAAAATACCTAGGAATAAACCTACCTAAGGAGACAAAAGACCTGTATGCAGAAAACTATAAGGCACTGATTAAAGAAATCAAAGATGGCACAAACAGATTGAGAGATTTACCATGTGCTTGGATTGGAAGAATAAATATTGTGAAAATGACTATACTATCCAAAGCAATCTACAGATTCAATGCAATCCCTATCAAATTACCAGTGGCATTTTTTATAGAGCTAGAACAAAATATCTTAAAATTTGTATGGAGATGCAAAAGACCCCGAATAGCCAAAGCAGTCTTGAGGGAAAAAAAAAAACAGAGCTGGGGGAATCATACTCCCTGACTTAAGACTATACTACAAAGCTACAGTCATCAAGACAATATGGTACTGGCACAAAAACAGAAATATAGATCAATGGAACAGGATAGAAAGCCCAGAGATAAACCCATGCTTCTATGGTCAATTAATCTATGACAAAGGAGGCAAAGATATACAATGGAGAAAAGACAGTCTATTCAATAAGTGGTGATGGGAAAACTGGACAGCTACCTGTAAAAGAATGAAAGTAGAACACTCCTTAACACCATACCCAAAAATAAACTCAAAATGGATTAGAGACCTAAATGTAAGACCACACACTATAAAACTCTTAGAGGAAAACATAGGAAGAACACTCTTTGACATACATCACAGCAAGATCTTTTTTGATCCGCCTTCTAGAGTAATGGAAATAAAAACAAAAATAAACAAATGGGACCTAATGAAACTTAAAAGCTTTTGCAAAGCAAAGGAAACTACAAACAAGATGAAAAGATAACCCTCAGAATGGGAGAAGATATTTGCAAATGAATCAACAGACAAAGGATTAATCTCCAAAATATATAAACAGCTCATGCATCTCAACATTAAAAAAACAAACGACCCAATCCAAAAATGCGCAGAAGATCTAAACAGACATTTCTCCAAAGAAGACATACAGATGGCCAAGAGGCACATGAAAAGCTGCTCAACATCACTAATTATTAGAGAAATGCAAATCAAAACTACAATGAGGTATCACCTCACACCAGTTAAAATGGGCATCATCAGAAAATCTACAAACAACAAATGCTGGAGAGGGTGTGGAGAAAAGGGAACCCTCTTGCACTGTTGGTGGGAATGTAAATTGATACAGCCACTATGGAGAACAGTATGGAGGTTCCTTAAAAAGCTAAAAATAGAGCTACCATATGACCCAGCAAATCCATTCCTAGGCATATCTCCAGAGAAAACCATAATTCGAAAAGACACATGCACCCCAATGTTCACTGCAGTACTATTTACAATAGCCAGGTCATGGAAGCAACCTAAATGACCACTGACAGCCGAATGGATAAAGAAGATGTGGTACATATATACAATGGCATATTACTCAGCCATAAAAAGGACTGAAATCAGGTTATTTGTAGAGATGTGGATGATCTAGATACTGTCATACAGAGTGAAGTAAGTCAGAAAGAGAAAAACAAATATCGTATATTAACACATATATGTGGATTCTAGAAAAATGGTACAGATGAACCAGTTTGCAGGGCAGAAATAGAGACACAGATGTAGAGAACAAACTATGGACACCAAGGGGGGAAAGTGGTGGGGGGTGCTGGTGGTGGGATGAATTGGGAGATTTGGATTGACATATATACACTAATATGTATAAAATGGATAACTAATAAGAACGTGCTGTATAAAAAACATAAACACACACACACACACACACACACACACTCTCTACATCAGATTCACAATTTTGCTGGGAGATGACCCAGCCCAACGTCTCCCTGCAATATGCCTCCTTCACTCACTGAATGTAAAGGTGGTTGTCCCCTGTCTCTTCCTTTCCTCCTATGAAGCGGGTCACCCTACTCCAGGGGTACAGGTCACCTGAGAACATGGATTCATCACCCCAATGGGTTTCCCCTTCTGGTCGCAGATAAATGGCTGGCTCCGGTAAACTGGATGGGAACGGCCGACAGAGGTGGCATTAAAGTATAGTTGGAAAAAGCACTTGTGTTCTCATTTAAGGAAGTTACAGAGAGAACTACTTGCTCTGCCTTGAAATTGCACAGGAAGGCATGGTGGCCTCTGCTCTACACTGGGGAAAGAAAATCAGCAATTTACTTGCGCATGGTTCATGGGAAAACAGCCTTAGGGGGAAATTACTTATGTAGTCAACTTATGTAGGGTTGTAAGACAAATTATACTATCAGCAAATGAGGTCAGAGGAACAGGGAGGGCTGAGGGTGAAAGGAGGGGCTTGCATTTGACAGGTTGCCTTAACTGTAGGTGAACCTCGAAACAGCTGATGACATTTTTGAAAGTGCTGGGTTAAAAATGTATCACTTTTCTTGAAACCCCCAGAGCTAAAACTGGCATTTTATTTTGCATGTGTTTTATATTCATATATAGCCATTTCTGAAGTGTAACAGTAAAAATAGCATAACTAGACATTTTATTGAGAAGCAGGAACACCTGGAGACTTTTTAGTGTTTCATATATACTGTGTATTATCGGTCTATTTCTGTGGGTCTCAAATTCAAATGCTGAAGAGGGCCAGGCAGGGAGTATTAATGACCCCAGCAGAACTAAATCGGGGATACAAGAGGGAATGGAGGGGGCTGTAGTGATATGGAGAAAACACACCCAATTCAAAGCGGCAGCTGCTTCTCAGCTCTAACCAGTGGAGGGCTTAGTGTTGCCAAACCTTCTGGCTTTCTCAAGAGACACTGGAAATCTAAAACCTTGTGTGATCTTGCTTAACGAATAGAGTCAACAATAATGTAATAACTTTGTATGTGGACAGATGATTACTAGACTTATCATGGTGATCACGTCATAATGTATGCAAATGTCAGATCACTATGGAATGCACCTGAAACTAACATAAACTAACTAAATACATAACCGTATTTCAGTTTTTAAAAATTAATAAAAAAATAAAGAAAGTCGGGCTTCCCAGGTGGCGCAGTGGTTGAGAGTCCGCCTGCCGATGCAGGGTACACGGGTTCGTGGCCCAGTCCGGGAAGATCCCACACGCCGCAGAGCGGCTGGGCCCGTGAGCCATGGCCGCTGAGCCTGCGTGTCCGGAGCCTGTGCTCCGCAACAGCAGAGGCCAGAACAGTGAGAGGCCCGCGAACCGCAAAAAAATAATAATAATAATAAATAAATAAATAAAATAAATAAAGAAAGAAAGTCAAGTGAAGAAAGGGATAGAAAACACCAGGAGTTGGAAAACATCACTGAAAATTAGAACAAATCTCAGTTACTTCCTGACCTAGGTCTTGGGAGCTTTTCTGCCATTACCAAGTAGGAGACCAGCAAGACTCATAAACATAAATCAGCTCTGAAGTGTACCCAGTTGCTTTTGTTTTTTTCCCTAATAAAGTTAAGAAAATGTAAAAAAAATAAATAAATAACACCTTGTGTGATATTGCCTGATTGTTTAATAGAGAATGAATAAATTTAAAAACCTTTATGAGCCAAATAAAACTGACTTTTAGGTCAAATCTAGCTTCAGGAAGTGACCTCTGGCTTATCTGGATGTAAGCATGCATCACCTCTGGACAGTGTTCCCAAACTTATAGTCTTTGCCCATGACTTTGTGCTTTTAAGCCAGGCTAGTTTTTCCATACACTGGGCAGCCAGTATCTTCTTCATTAGAGGGCGCTAAGGCCAGCCTAGCTCTGTTCTTGGGAAGCCTTCTGTGCACTGGCTTTAAGTCAGACAGATCTGGGATTGAGGCCTGGCTCCACCACCTAATAGAGCTGCATGGCATAAGAGCCGGGAGATGAAAATTCAGTGAAGACTTCTTGAATGAGATGATGTCTCATATAGTCTTGCAGGTTGAGTAAGAGTTAATATTGACATACAGGTTTATTGAGCACTAAATGTGTGCAAAGCAGTAACCTAAGTGTTTTTACATGTCTTGGCTCATGAAATCACCATGTAAACATTAAAAAGTATGCATTATATCTTCATTTCAGAGATGACAGAATCACAGGATGGAAAGGTTAAATGGTTTAGCTAGGGTCAAATAACTAGTAAGTGGTAGATCCAGAATCTGAACTCCAGCAATCTGACGACAGAATTTCTAGTCACCATGGTGCACTGTCTTTACCCTAGGCAAAAGAAGACATATGGGAAGGTCATGCCTAGTGAGGGAACAGCATAAGCAAAGGCATGGAAGATGGGGGGTACAAGCAGGTATTACTAGAACATAAAGTGCAAGGCAGGAAGATGCAGGAGATAATCTGGGGAGATAAGGAGGGTAAGGGCTTTTGATAAGGGGATCTTCCTCTAGCTGCAGTTTAAAAGATGGACCTAAGTGTGGCAAGATTCCAGCAAGAAGCCTATTAGAAAGCATCTGTAATGGTCCAGAGTAAAGATAGTAGAGAGCAGGTGAGAGGGGAGAGGAAACCCTCAAAATGACTGGGCTGACTTTCCTACCTGTTTGGTGGGATGACATCAAAGTCACATTTAATCTAACATTAGAAAAATCTAACATTAGAAAATCTTACAGGGATGTCCCTGGTGGTGCAGTAGTTAAGAATCCGCCTGCCAATGCAGGGGACACAGGTTCGATCCCTGGTCCAGGAAGATCCCCCATGCCACGGAGCAACTAAGCCTGTGCACCACAACTACTGAGTCTGTGCTCTAGAGCCCGTAAGCCACAACTACTGAGCCCGTGTGCCACAACTACTGAAGCCCATGCACCCTAGAGCCTGTGTGCCACAACTGCTGAGCCCATGTGCTGCAACTACTGAAGCCTGTGTGCCTAGAGCCTGTGCTCCACAACAAAAGAAGACACCGTAATGAGAAGCCTGTGAACAGAAATGAAGAATAGTCCCCACTCACTGCAACTAGAGAAGGCCCTCGCATAGCAACGAAGACCAAATGCAGCCAAAAAAACCTTTCCTTCTGGTTACTCTTGGTAATAAAGGTTGCTCTGATCACTTAAAAAAAAAAAAAAAAAAGAAACTCTTACATTTCTGGCAAATGTAAGTGTGTAGAATAAATACACCTGTTCCACTTTCTGCCATTTTATACTACTAAAATTCTTCTCCTGGGCATATATCTGGAGAAAACCATAATTCGAAAACATACATGCACCCCAATGTTCACAGCAGCACTATTCACAATAGCCAAGACATGGAAGCAACCTCAGTGCCCATCGACAGATGAATGGATAAAGATGTGGTATGTATCTACAATGGAATATTAGCCATAAAAAAGAATGAGATCATGCCATTTGCGGCAACACGGATCGACCTAGAGAGCATCATGCTAAGTGAAGAAAGTCAGACAGAGAAAGACAAATATCATATGATATCACTTGTATGTGGAATATAAAAATACAAATTAATTTATTTACAAGACAGAAATAGACTCACAGACATAGAAAACAAACTCATGGTTACCAAAGGGGAAAGATGGGGGAAGGGATAAATTAGGAGTTCGGGATTAACATATACACACTACTATATAAAAAATAGATAACCAACAAGGACCTACTGTATAGCACAGGGAACTGTACTCAGTATCTTGTAATAACCTATAATGGAAGAGAATGTAGAAGAAGAATATATATATATATATATATATGTATGTATGTATAATTGGATCACTGTGCTGCATAACTGAAACTAACACAACATTGTAGGTCAACTATATTTCAATAAAATTTTTATAAAAGAGAGAAATTATTCATATACATTAAAAAATTCTTTTTTCTTCTTGTGCCCATGAAGTTTCCACAAATTCTCTAACTAGAAAGTTTCAGGGACAAACTCATGGATTATAGAGGGAACAGTGTGGTGATGAGATTAGGGACCTGCAGAAAGGAAAGCGATACATTAGTAGATGGCTTATGAAGAAGTGAGCTTATCCTCAAGAAAATATGATTGAACCTTGACTGAAGAAAGGAAACTGTAACAGATTCACCCAAGTTCAACATGCTTGAGGAAGGTTATGTTCACTGGAGCATAGCCTCATATTCCTGAGCACACAACTAGACTACATTTCTCAGACTTCCTTGCAGCTAGATGTGGGCATGTGACTGAGTTTCAGCCAATGGAATGTGCCTAGAGCAGTGTCTGCCACTCCTAAGCTGGACCATCAAAATCCTATCATCCTTGTTCTTTCTTCTTCTTCTGGCTTCAGGCGAATGGACATGGTGACCTTGAAAGCCACACGTTGAACAAAATAACAGGAGCCTGAGTCCCTGAATCACCACTTAGAGTAGAGTTGCTTACCAATCAAGTACGCTTTGCATTTTACCTATGGGAGAAATAAACTACTATGTTAAGCACCTAAGATGTGGAGGTTCCTGTTAGAGCAGCTACACTGACTTAACTAACATTAGTCACTGATTTCTTTTTTTAAGCATGTAGAGTGATTGTGAAATGTCAGAATCCCATCAGGATAAATTATACCCTGAGCTGGGAAGAGAGTCAAGAAACTGAACTCAGTAAAGGTAGATTTTTCTGAACTCAGAAAAGGTAAATATTAAGAGCAACTAGGATTATTCTATTGCCTTCTAAGCTTGGATAAAACTTGCTTCAGTGGCATTCAAATATCTATCATTCAATAGCTCCATTGCTGTGGTTATCAGGCATTCTTCTGCTAATCATTTGTTTTTTATAGTATAGAAGAAAAACCGTGGACTTTGGGGCATGAACCCTGACTTTGCTGCACACCTGCTGACCATCTTCTATAAAATGGGGATACTAAAAATACCATCTGCAGAAATGGAAGAAGTAGGAGGAGAATAAAGTTTTAAAGGTATAGACAGAAGAAGGGAACAGACTGTTCCTAAAGACAGCTCTGAAAGGAAATCCCAATGGTTCCATTTACCATGCCCAACTCCAGAGTCCTGGGTGTTTCCCATGAGGAGTGAACAGCCCCCTGCTGTGCACTCTTTTGATGGAAAGGAGAAGCTGACTGCTGGAGAAGCAGAGGACAGTGGCTATGAGCTGTTTCCTCACCTGTAAGACAGGGACTATAAGAGACTTGAGATCGTTCAATGGGACACCCTGTGGAATGTGGGTCAGTCAAGCCCTTGTCAGATAAATGACATTCAATATGCACTAATGTTTCTTTTTCTTTCCTTAACACCAGGAAGGGAATGTTCTGGGTAGCAGAAATGAGTGAGCATGGTCTGTGGGTCCTCTTGACTTGAGGTCAAGTCCCATTTATATTAGCTCAAGCTAGGCAAGATTTTAAATCCACTAACTTCAGGTTTCTCTTATCTGGAATGGGGAAAGAAGACCCATGGTGTCTTCTTCCCAGTTCACTGTGAGGATGAAATGGGATTCTAATTTGGATAGCCCTTCCTTCAGAGGCTGCAACGTTCTCCACTAAAAGTTAATTATTACCTTGTTCTTAATTACCAGAGACATAGATGTGACTTGCGGATCATTTTTCATTCTTTTCTCTTCCCTTTCCTAATATCCCCCAAAATGTTTCTATGTCCAAACTGCCTAGTGGCCTTCCCAGAAACTTGAAACATATATCAATGTTCCCTTTGCAAAAAGAAAGAAGCTGGGATGACTCAAGGAAGGCATTTCTGCCAGTGAACTGGGCTTCTGGCAGGCAGGAATGGTTAGTCCTCAGCGTCATTAGGGTGGTTTACAGTGTGGGTTTGAAAAGCAGAAATATTTCAGAGTAAATCCTGTTGCTCCGCATTTACCAACCGTGTGACCAAGGGTAAACTGGCTCTTAGTTCCCTCATATGTGAAACAGAGATAATATTATTCCATCAGGTCATTGTAAGGTTGAATTAGTGATGCTGCTTGGCATGTACTGAGCACTTCACGCACTGTTTTGAGGGCTATTGTTATTACTTTTTCTGGCTCTGGAAGTTCCACCTCCCAAGAGCCTCAAGGAGGAGGCAAGAAAGCCAGCCTGTAATTGCTGATGGCATTGCTGGTACTTGTAATATTTAAATATCCCCTCTAATTCTAGTTGAAACGTAAACACTGAAAGCTGTTTGGGTTTTGTTGTTGTTGTTGCTATAATGATATGCATCTTGGAGAAGCATTTAAAGCCTCAAGCCTCTCTTTCAGCCCAAGCCCGCCTCAACATAAAATGATGAATTCCTTTATTCATTCACCTTGGCTTAATTGACAATAATGGCCACACTTTATATTTGCTTTCCCCCCCTTCTCTGTATACCCTGTGAGGTGCTGCAGAGATAGCATATTTTTAATATGCACTTCTTCCCTTTCAGTTTCTTATGCCTCGGTTCACTCTCTACATACTGTAGCGGGAAGAGTGTTGGAGCCACTGACCAGATGTGAGGGACCTTGCAATATTATCTTCTTATCTTTGCTAGGTCGTATATTCCTCATCTCCAATGAGGAAGAGGAACAAAATAGTTTCTAAAGTCCTCATTCTGATATTTTAGAACTAAATGTATCTTGTATTTGCTCATTCATTTATTCAATGAATAAGTATTGATTTCATCCCAGGCGTAGGTGTTCATGGCAGTAATGAACTTGCCGCCATTTAGTTGTTTGTTTACACCTCAGCACTGGAGATGTAGGTATAAAATGGCAAGATCTCTGTCTTGAGGAACTCACAGTCCTGGAGGGGAGGTGCAAGCAGACAGTTATACTCTAATATCTAATTACTACAATAGAGGCTTATACAAGTTTCAGAAGAGAGTATCAGAGTGGCTGTGGACAGGAATGGGTGAGGGAGGGGCATGGCCATTGACAATCCCTTAATTAAGCAAATGAGAGGTTAATTGAATTATTCATGTATGGTCCCCTTGCCTTCCAGAAGCTCACAGTTTAATGCAGAAACACAGACAAATAATCACAATTCAGTACGTCAAGTTCTGTAATAAAAGAATAAAACATGTCATCTACACACAGAGGAAGAAGCAACTAGTTGAAATCAGGCTACTATCCCTTTGAGCTGTGAAACTGTTTAATATAAAATAAAGGTAGAGGAAATTAGCTAAGGGATACAGTTTTAAAATAATGACAAGAAATGATATGACTGTTTATTGAGTGTTTGTTATATGCTAGACATTGTGCTAGGCATAACTCAGTGCTACACAAGATACTTCTGCCAACTTACGGTGTTAGGAGGGAAACCAACACAAATGACACTTAAACTTGCCAAGAATTTAGAGCCAGAGAACCAGATTTTTTGTGTCCTAGCTCTTCCACTTACTAGCTGTGAACACAGAGAAAACCCCTTGACCTCTTAAACTCATTTTCCTAGTGTGCAAAATGGGATAATACGTACAAGACAGAATGGTATAAGACACAAGATTCAAATAAAATAAGGGTTTGTGAAAGTACTTTGAGGGCCCTTAAGGACTCAGCACATGTTACTGATCATCAAAAATGAAAAAGAGGGAATTGTTTGTGTTTAACCTGAGATGAAAGAAGGCAATGATTTCCATACACAGTGACTCATCTATCCTCAGGGCTTCAAGGCCATGTATACACTGACGACTCCCCATCTCTTTTTCCTAATTAGTCTTCTTTTTTCAACTGCTGATCAATAACAATTGCCTTTTAGACTTCTCCACTTGGCCTTCCTCCTAGTACTTCATACTTGTCATGGACAAAATTTAACTTCTTCCTCTCCCTCCTCTATTCTCACTCCAAATTTTGCATCATGGTAAACAGTCCCCAAACCAGAATCCTCTCGTCTCTCAGCTCCACATCCACTGGTCATCAAGTCCTGGAAAGTTCTCAAATTATTTCCATCCTTTATCTGCTGCTTCTTTCTGACATCATTCTCTCTCCTTGGGCTATCGTAGTACTTCCTTCAGTGGTATCACTGCACCCCTGAGATGCTACACTCTTCCCCCTCCATCCATCCATCCATCCATCCTACTGTTGCCAGAGTTATCCTTTTACAATGATAACTTGACAAGTCACTTTTATTCTTAAAAGACTTCAGTGATTCCTCATGGCCTACTGAATATTTCAAGCCTATAAGGGGAACCACAACAATCTTCATGATGTGGACCCCGCCTCCCTTTCCAGTCTAGGTTTACCAATTCTTTATTTACCAAGCTATTTATATTGAACTACTTATTTCTCTTCTCTGCACCTTTTCCATTGGCCCAAGACTCTCTCTTCTCTGTTTGCAAATTACTCTTAATTAAATCCAGGTTTACCTCAAATATCACTTCCAAGAGGTAATTCTTAGAACTCTTATGTCCTTCCCCATACACAGTGTGTACTTCTAACAGTCCTTATCTCACTGCACATACAAATATCTGAGCATGGACTAGCTCTTACTCATTTCCATGCCGCAGCCCATAGCCCAGGGCCAGATACCCAACAGCTGCTCAATTGGCTGGTGGCTATCCTGGATGCTACGAAGCCCTCTTCTTGGAGTCTATTGCTATATTTACACATTTATAGAAATACATTCTGATAAATATTTTCTACCAAAGAGCTGGTTTTCTGATACTTTCAAAATAATAGAGCCTTGGAATTTTGAAGAGGAATGAGGAAAGCAAGGAAAAAGGAATGAGACAAGGAGGAAGGAAAAGGGGAAAAAGGAAAGAAAGAAAGAGAAGGGAGGGCAGGAAGAAAGAGGTAGATAGAACAAATTATCATGGAAACTGGTGAACATAGAAATGCGTTTAACATCTAAAAAAGTGTCTGAAGAACTTGTAAGCAGGGAATTGTGTATTTTTCCTTTGATCACAAAGCAGGACCTTTGAAAAGATGCACTCTCACTTAGATCTAGTGCTTCTGATTTCCTTCTAGTGCCATAATACCAATTTGTACTTGCTCCAACTTCTCATCAGTAATTGCTTAAGAAGCCTTCCTGGGCTTCCCTGGTGGCGCAGTGGTTGAGAGTCCGCCTGCCGATGCAGGGGACACGGGTTCGTGCCCTGGTCCGGGAAGATCCCACATGCCGCGGAGCGGCTGGGCCCTTGAGCCATGGCTACTGAGCCTGTGCGTCCGGAGCCTGTGCTCTGCAACAGGAGAGGCCACAACAGCGAGAGGCCCGCGTACCGCAAAAAAAGAAAAAAAGAAAAAAGAAAAAAAGAAGCCTTCCTGATGATGTCATCTTGCCCAATTGTGGAGCTGTGGGTTGCCCTATTCATCTGGCCACTGGCGGTGGCATCACTGGGTGAAGATCTGCAAAAATAGGGGTTGAGAGAGAATGTGCTCTCATGTTTTGTAGCATTTAAAACAGCCAGAAGTTTTGTAAGCATAACTCAGATCTGACCAATTTAGGACTAAAATAAGGATTTGCTTTTTTACTCTGATTTTGTTGTTGTAGTTGTTGTTATTGTTTGTTTCTTTTTTACCTCAAATCCAGGTCTCATGAAATCTCATTAGTTCTATGGCCTCCTCCCCAGTTGCCCCCCATAACTTCTGAAGTTCCCCAACAGTACCTTCCACGTGTCCACAACCAAATGCAATCACAGTCCTGGACCTTCTCTATGTATCTGTCCTCCTCTGGGTCCCACTCACCTGGGCATACTGTCTGGGGCTAGATTCTAGCTAAAGAAGAAACAGTCCTCAGGAATAGCCTCTAATGCTTACAGAGAACAATGAACAAAATTCCTTGTCATGATTCTGTTTATATGTTTATCTAGGAAGATTATCCTTCGTTAGCTTTTATATTGGCGGCTGGTTCCAGTGCAGGAGCATGGCTGATGTTTCAAAAAGCAAGTCTACTTTGGAACTTGTAGCACGTTATTAGCTACTGATGGCACTGATGACTTCAAAGGAGGCAGAAGACATTTGTGGAAACAAGGGAGGATTGTCTCTGACAGCAGAAATATACAAGTAACCCAGCTTACTCACACTAAGCTAATTGTTGTCCTATGGTGATACATTAATTTTAATTTTGTCACTTGTGTAGACAGATACAATTATGCTGGTCAGCCATTTACTTGAATTTCAAGGAGAATAGATATATCTCCTGCTTTCGAATGAGTGCAATAAGTTGTTGTCTGAAAATTGCTGGCATTATTCTTAATTTGGTTCTTAGGCTTCACAACAGCATTAGTGGAGATTGAAGTTAGACATTAAGATATACACTCACTGGCAGCACTGGAGAAATCTTTATCTCTGTCAATGTTAAAATGTTTCAGAAATTCTCACCTGTCCAAAATAGATTAGTGGCTTTTCGGCCAAGATTAGTGGCTATGCTCCTTATGACATTTCCTCTGGCATTGGGACTTTATGATATTCCAGAAGATGTCTTCTTACCCACTCTTCCATCCATCCACCCATCCATCCACCCATCGACTCATCCATCCATCCATCCATCCATCCATCCACCCATCCACCCATCCATCACTTACTGAACTCTCACCAAGTTTAAGGACTTGTAGTTTTCAGTAGGGAATGAAAATATGAACAAAGAAACCCCTGTCGTCAAGAAACTTACAGCCTAGTGGTGGGAAATAGACATGTAAACAGAACTAGACATATAGGAGGAAGTGTTAGCCAGGTTAACTAGGTGGCCGGGGGAGTAGAAGTGTATGAACACAGACATCAGAGCAGGAGAATGTAACCCATGCCAGCTGCTTCATAGCTGGACCCATGGTCCATATCATGGAGCTGAGAGAGGTGAGTTTGGAGACATTTGTAAGGACCAGCCGATGGAGACCCTTGTTTGACTTTGGGGCAACACTGTGAGTAAGCCACTCAGTTTTCTCCTCAAGAGAGAACCTTTTGCAGGGAATATTAGCTAGCTGACAGCCTCCAGCTGCTACACTTTGGGGTTCACACTGAGGCCTTCTCTCCCAAAGATTCTCCCAGCAGTGTCTGAGCATGGCAGGTGTACAAGAGCTGGGCCATTTCTGTCCAACACAGGATTCCTCTAAATGGCAATCTTTGCACTGGGGCTCTCCAGTTGGCCTGGCCATGACTTTCTTAGAGCTGCCCTAGAGCCTCCAGCACTTCCTACTCAATCCTCCTTTCTTCCCTTCTCCCTACACAGGTGTCAAGTTGGCACCACAGTCTGCAGCTTTCTCAGCCCATGCTACTTTCTCTTCCTCTCATCCCTCACAGGTATTTCCTTCCACCCATCTCTTACATTTCTAATTCTCTCCTGGTGTTTCCTTCCTGTGGAAGATGAATTGACTCAGATTAAGTAAGGTGTTTGGATTTTGAACTGAAGCCAATGAGAAGGCACTGAAGGGTTTTGCACCGGGACATCACATGGTAAAAACGTTGTTATAGGGCTTCCCTGGTGGCGCAGTGGTTGAGAGTCCGCCTGCCGATGCAGGGGACGTGGGTTTGTGCCCCGGTCCGGGAAGATCCCACATGCCGCGGAGCGGCTGGGCCCGTGAGCCATGGCCGCTGAGCCTGCACGTCCGGAGCCTGTGCTCCGCAACGGGAGAGGCCACAACGGTGAGAGGCCCACGTACCGCAAAAAAACAAAACAAAAAAAAAACAAACGTTGTTATAGAAAGATTTTTCTGGGCATACTGCAGAGGGCCATTTTAGGAAGAGTGAGAATTGAGTCCGTGAGACCCATTAGGAATAAGAAAAAAATGAGGATCTTAAATGGGGAGATAGCAGAGGGCAGAGGGGGGAAGAAGTTAGAAGAGAGACACTGGAGGTAGAAACAACAGTTCTTACTGATGACTGGTTGCCAACTGCAGTAGAGAGGGCAAGTAAGCTTTCTTAGTTTCCTAGGGCTGCCATAACAAAATACCCCAAACAAGGTGGCTTAGAACAACAGAAACGTAAGCTCTCACAGTTTAGAAGTTAGAAATCAAGGTTGGCAGAGCCTTGCTTTCCTCATTGAAGACCCTAGGGAAGAATCTCTTCCTTATTTCTTCCTAGCTTCTGGCGGTGGCCGGCAGTCCTTGGCGTGCTGCTGCATAACCCCAGTCTCTGCCTCTGTCATCACATGGTGTTCTCCCTGTGTATCTGTGCATCACCTTCCCTTTGTGGGTGTCACTCTCTGTGTGTCTTCTCCTCTTCTTACAAGGATACCAGGCATATTGCATTAAGGGCCCATCTTAACTGGGCCTCGTGATGAGGTTAAGATGACCTCATCTTAATTATATCATCAAGGACTCTATTTCCAAAGAAGAAGGTTACATTCTAGTTCCAGAAGGACATTAATTATTCTGGGGGGACACTATTCAACCCAGTTCAGAAGCCCCAGGTAGAAGCTTACCAAGACTCTTAACCCTTCACTATGCCACCCTGAAACCCCAGCATTATCTTATGAGATTGTGAAAACTACTTTTAACAAGTCTAACTAGATTTAACATCTGGTTCTGGCTACAATTTCTTCCCACACCATCAGCGCCAGCACATGTGTCTTTGCGACCAGGCTGGAGCCTGCACAAACATTTCTCTTGAGGCACAGAAAGGCTGGCGTACAGCCATCTAAACAGGGCCAACTTACAGGTATCAGCTCAGACGGTGTAGGATTATCCCTTGATCTATCTAGACTTTCCCTCAATATTTCCATCACTTCTCTTCCCCCAACCTTAGCCAAGGCCCAGCGGGTTGGGAGTGTTAGGTTAACCTTTAAATTTCTTTTCTGCTGCTTGGACATTTATTTCCTTGAAAACATCTATCTTACTTGATCAAGCTTTGGTATTGCTATGGATGAAATGGAAAACTTTGATAATTTAGAGAATTTTTTTTTTTTTTTTTTTTTACTTCTAATAAATCTGAATATGATTGTCTTGTTAAGAACTTGGAACAATCCGAGTTTGAAACTCAAGAATTAAGCTGTGAACCCTTTGTTCTCAGTAATATCAGTCCTTGAGGAAGATATTGGTCCTTAGCATCCAATCCTCACAAACTTCTCCTTTGCCTCCATTTAAGGGCCAGGTGAGGCAAGTACTCACCTTCCCTCAGTGCATTGCTGCCTTAGGTAGCCGAGGGATTCAGTTTTGGTCGCCAACACATAGGTGGAAGTGCGCCAGGGTATTGTAGGAAAGCTTTTGGTTGTCTTAATAAAAAAGAAAGATATGGCTGGCACCTCCTCCCCACTTCCTTCCTCAATTAAATAAGGATGGAATATGAATTCTGGAGGAGCAGTTTGGGGAATACTGAAGGAGAGGCCAACATGACGCTACTGAACCAATGTCAACAGCATCCACTTCCAGCTTCTTAGGTTAGCAAAGTCAACCTCTAAACCTTCAGCCGCAGAAAATTAGAAGTGCAATAGATACATTCTTAACGGTCTTCTTGCCAGAGCAACAAATACACCTGATACAATTCATGAGGACCTCCAAGCAAAAGGACACGATGAAAACTACCTTGGCTTTGCGTCTCCAAAATATTATCACTATTCTTATCATTCAGAAATAGGTATCTTAGTCAAGACTGAACCTTACAACTTTGAAAACTTGATATGAATGTAACTGGGAAAAAGAAAAATGTAGATGGGATAAAGATATATTAGGATAGAATAGTTAATTGCTAAGTGAAATTTGAAGTTTTGAGTCTCTATAAGTGGAACACTACTTCAGGGACAAGGTTTTATTTTTGCTTTTTGCTTTAGGATAAATTATCAGAATGCATCAGGCTTAACACTGGGATTTTCCAAGGTAGGTATTATATTAAAAACCACAAATTAAATAGGCCCTTCAGTAATGCAGATGTGAGGCAGATACCCACCCTTTGTCTTGGAACAGCTCGAAGCTACCAAAGACCTAAAAGCAGCTGTTGCATTTGGGATCAAACGCTGTGTCTTTCAAAGCTTGAACTGTGGTGAGAAGCTGCTTATTTTCTCTTTCCCTTTTTCTTATAAAATTCTTGCAGCATATGAGTAGGAAGGAGAGGCAGAAGGTCCTAGGCAGACCCTGAAGTGTAGCACAGAGCTGGAGAGTGGGCCTTCATGTCACCTCCGGGCAGACCCTGGCACCTGTCCAACGTAACTGGGCGTGGCATCTTCAGAGCAACAGGACAGAGCACTGGTGCCAGAGACCCAGGTGTTGTGATAAAGCGTATCCTCAGTAGTAGCAATAGAGGCTTTTTAGCTGCCTTCAAGAAGAGGTACAACAGGATGGACGCCACTGGTCTCACTGCGGCAAAAGACTGGTCATGAGCACAAACCCATGCGGGGCTTTGGAGCTCTCAGAAACTTCGCAGGGTAGACTGGGGTCTGGCAGTCACATTACTAAAGTCTTCATAACTTGGAGTATTACTATAGAGATGACCTTGCTTTTTATTGCAGGGGTATATCTATCACAAAATCATTTAGAAAACATGAGTGATATTTAAAAAATCTCTAGTGGTGAATTGCAACGATGTTCCCCATTTTTTATGCTCCTTTATAAGCACACCCTTTGCCCATGTAACTTTGTACTTCCTTCCTTCTAGCTCAGCCACCAGCCAGCCAACTCCTGGATACAGAGTGGGCCCAGCCAAGTTCAGGAAGGTCATCTTGCCAATCCCAGGTGACCCAGGCACATGACAGATAAACAATTACTATTGTATGCCACTGAGATTTAGAGGTTACTTTGTTAGGCAGCACTAGCGTGGCAATTAGTAACTATAACATTCTTTAAAGTCAGTGGTACTGGGGATATCACATGGTATCTCTGAGTTTCATTGTTGTATTTTTAAAATCTATAAAATGGGCAGTGTGTTTTGGGTATTAAATGCAATAGTTCAGCACGTAAGATATCATTTCTTAGAAGCACTAAAGACTGATTATATTAATTTTAAGATCGCATTACAGGATAGATTTCTGTGTTTCTGCCCTAGGGACCATGTTCCAATAAATATTTCTGCATCCTAAGCCTCAAGGGTATGGGTGTACATGGCTGTTCTACTGTGTGTTCCCAGCTTCAGACGGTGCCACTGTTAGAGATTCTCTTGAATGGAATTCTGGAACAAGCTGAGTGTTTGTAGAATTGGTCATATAGATGAGCCAGGGAAAGGAGTGAGGAGGTAAAACGTCACTCTCATGATGTTCAGTTGGAAAGGATGTCATGGAAAAGCTGGTCAAGTAGAGGAATAGTAGAAATACCAGAAGCTTTAGAGCTGGGGAGAACCGAGTCAAAATCTGGGGCTCCCTCATTTGTCACTATGAGATGTAAGCAGGTTGTCTAATCTCAGTGAACCTTGGTTTTTCTACCCGATAAATGGGAATACAATAAGCATCTTGTAGAATTGTTGAGAATTTTAAAGGAAATGCATGCACTTAAGGCATCTGGGACAGAGTAGGTACTCTTGAAAGTAGATGTCAGAAATTCAAAAAAAAGAAAGTGGATATCAGAAACCTTGGTCTTTTCATTTGGACTTGCAGCACAAGGACTTGGGGAACATAGAGCCAACTGACATCATTAGCAGTTTCAGGTGTTACGTTGTGAGGGGGAACTTGGATAAAGAAAGCAGTAGAAAAGTTAATCTTTTTTGTGTATCAGTTTTAATGCACTGGACTTTTTTTTTTTTTTTTTTTTTGCATTTCATTGCACTATATTTAGGTACAAGGTGGTCTGGAACAAAAGCTGGAATTTAGTTTTAAATGTTCAGAACAATGAAACGACTGGTGTTCTATATATCAGCATGAAACACATGAAAAACTTACACTCAGTTATGAGCTTTTCACAAATATCTGTCATGATGTTGCAGTCTGACCCTGCTGTAAGCCACTTTGCAGATGTGACACTAAATGGTAAATATGATACTTTACATTTGTATAGTACTTAACAGCTTAAAAACTCTTTCCCAGATATTATTTTATTTTTAACCTTTCCAACAACCCTTTAGAGTAGCAATACTTATCTTCAATTTGAAGAAAAGGGAACCAGCTTTGAGTGGTTAAGTGGTATGCCCCAAATTAAAAAATGAGTGGACGCTGCTAACTTGCAAATTTGGTAACAATGTGTAGACATTCACTGAGATATTTCATGTGCCAGGTGCTATGCTAGGCTTTTTACTTTCAACTTTTCTAATGATCACAAAACACAAAACCTTCTGTGGCAGACCAGCTGGGTACCTTCTCAGGAGTCACCGACCCACCCTCTAGCTTGCTCATGGATCCCACATTTTTTTGTTTTTTTTTCTCATATGTAAGTTGAGATGTGCTTAAGGAAGGAGGACTCCAATCCTAGCCCTAGAGGATAACCTATGGGTAGTCTAAACTGATCACAACAACCCTACTCTCTTTTGCCAAGGCCCAAGTCAGCTGGGACAGCTGGTCAACCCGGCAGTTGTCTTGCCTGTGTAGAGATGGGCATGTGATCCAGTTTGGCAAACCAAGTGAAAGAGAAGTTTGCTGGAGGTTACTGGAAAAGACTCCTCATCTCTGCCGTGATAAAAAGAGAGTGAAGAATGCATAAGGAGAATGCCCAACACCTTCTTTCCTGCTTTGGGTAAGAAGCTGACCCAGAACCTGGATATCCTTGAGCAGCTTGGTTTATCAACCTGGAAAAGCTTCCTTTTGGAGTTAAGTGAGATAATGAAAGTTTCTTATTGTTGAAGTCACATTTAGTCACATATTCTATCACCTATCATGCTATCATTTTCAAAATGAAATCATGATAGGTATTGTGGTCATTCACAGATGACGAAACTAAGGAACAAAGAATTTAAGGTGTCCAAGGCCACAAATGTAGAAAGTTTCAGATTTGGGATTTGAACTTTTATGTGTCTGATGTTGAAATCTCAGGTCTCCTAAAATATGCTACAGTGCTGCCCATCCTCCCACCCCATGTATCTGCTGCTTCCCATTGGTCTGTGCAATGGTGAAGCTGAAGGACAAAGAAGGGTCAGACATGTGTGTCCCTGGAACATTGGTGGATGTGTCCTGGGGAGGGAGAGCAATGCCTAAGAGGTGGTGGGCCATGAAATAAAATTGCCTACTTCACACTTTGACCTGACAATGGCCTTCTTTATTTTGTGCATCTCAATACTGGGGAAAACAACCTGGGGAGATGGAAAGAGCAGAGGACTAAGAAGAAAAAAATATGATTTCAAGTTCTGGCTTTACCATTTTGTGAAAGTGTCACTTTGGGCAAGTCCCTTGATCTCTTTGAGACTCAGTTTTTTCATCCATCAAATACGAATAATAACCTCTGGCCTATTTTCTTCCAGGATTATGGTGAAGATGACAAGCGAAAAGGCATGTGGAAATCTCTCTCCACTGCAGAGGATGAAAGATTCTTGTTATTAGAGAATATGTCCTCAGGGTAGACACGGTCTCCTCATGCTCTACTGTAGAGATTAAGAATACGAATGGTCCTTAACACGAGCATTACAATAATGTTATTGCTTTTTTTTTTTTTTTTTGCTCTATGCGGGCCTCTCACTGTGTGGCCTCTCCCGTTGCAGAGCACAGGCTCCGGACGCACAGGCCCAGCGGCCATGGCTCACGGGCCCAGCCGCTCCGCGGCATGTGGGATCTTCCCGGACCGGGGCGCGAACCCGTGTCCCCTGCATCGGCAGGCAGACTCTCAACCACTGCGCCACCAGGGAAGCCCAATGTTATTGCTTTTGATGAATGTATAACTTGTAGGTTGTAAATTAAACATTCTCCTCTCTGAATGCCATTCTGAAGGTTAATGAATGAAATACATGATTTTCAAATCCCAACAGTTGGTGTTAATTGGACGCAAACACATACTTTCAGGTTTGATCTCTCATAACAAGACAGTCAGATAACCTCAAAGCCATTCATTACCACACTACTCAGAGCCCTAGGAAGATGGTAGACATTTCAAAGACTTTGGATGTGTGTATGCACGTCCCTGTCCCTCTCTTCATAAAAATAGTAAACTAGAAGGAAAAAAGGGACCAAAAGAAATTCAGGAGAACTTGATGGAAGATTTTTAAATAACCTAAAGCATTAAATCCATAGGATTTAATTAGAAACAACTCAAGAGTCTAATGGTTGCTAGTACTTGCTACTTATCCATAATGGCATATTTTGCAACCTTTGAAAAGCAGGACCTGGAAGACGACTTAAAGGTACAGGACTCTATAAACAGGGTCAGGCGAAGAGATAAAGGTGAGATGGAATGTATAAACATTATGAATCCAAGCTAATGAAATGTTTCTCACACAAATACACACACACACACACACACATACACACATAGATACATATGCATACACACACCTCCAGCTGGGAGGAATTACACAATTTGGTTTCCTGACAGAGAGAGGCCATCAAATTCAAAGTCACAGAGAAGTTTTTTTTTTTTTTTTTTAACTAAAATGTTGGGTTTACCTCCTTTCCCCCCAAATTATGTCCTTATAGAATAAGGACATAATTTTCAAAATATATTTTATAATAGCCTCCACTTATTCTGTGTCTCACTTCATGCAGGCAGTGTGCTAGGCATATTATATATGTTTACCCACTGGCATGCAGTGCCGGACCTCTGTGCCCCTGTCCTGGCTGCTTCTCCACCCTTCTTCCTCTTTCTTTCTCTTACACCAGGGATTTTCAAATGACAAGTGAAAGCTTTTATGAAATAATAAATTTAGTGGGTTATGACCAGTGTAAAATAAAAACATAATAGAAAATATTGGAGTGTATCACCGGTAGTGGTAAAGGTAAGTATAATTAAAAATTTATCTTAATTTTATGTATTTTTACATATAAATCTTGACTTCGCTGCAACATCTATTTCTTACATAGATTGTTCTGCAAAAACTGCTGGGGCTCCATCACATGACACTTTCTATAGTTCTCTAAACATTCTAAGTTGTGCCCTTCCTTGGGTCTTTGTCCTTTGTTTTCCCCACCTCTGACTTATCCATCAAGAACAAAAGCTATAATGTCTAGAAACCATGTTACTTTTTGGGACTAACAAAAAGGCTTTAAGTAGAAGAAAAAAATTAGAAGAAAAAATTTAACATAATCCAGCATAGACGATATTTGTCCTTATAGCAATACAATCATAAAATATAATATTTAATATCTTTTTTAAACAGAGGACAAAACTCAAGAAGGCAAAAGTGCCCAGGGACCATGAAAGTTATACTGCAGCCCTGTGTCCACCCTCTTCTTGGAAGGCCCATGGCCCACATAGAGAAGTAATGCTTGTTCTTAAAAATCTTGCCCAAGTTTCATCTTCCCTGATAGACCTTTTCTAGTGTTTTAATTAAGACATACATTTATTCATTTATGTGTCTACTTATCTCTTGCAATGGCAGTTTCAAAGAGAGTAAAATCCTAGCCAAGATAAAAGAACATTTATTATGTGCCAAATACAGTGGTAAGCACTTTACTGCACTCTTTCGTGTTAGCCTCATACTATGGGGTAGACACTATTATTATCACCCTCATATTACATTTGAGAATACAAAGCCTAAGAGATTGAAGTGTTCCTGTTTATAAGTGGTTGAGTGAGAGCCTAAACCCAGGCCTGCTAGCTCTGGAGCCTGGAGTGGCTCTGATGGTGGTGGGGTAGAGGAGAGGAACCCCTTCACTGGCTTCGTGATTCCAAGTGGGGGGGATGCCAATTAGTGTAACACCTTTGGATTCTTCCTATACCCTACCCATGCCCCTGGGTTGTGGAATGACTGTGCAATGCCTAGCTCAGCCATTCTCCTCCTCCTCTTCCTTTTGAACCCACCTGTTCTCTAGTCTGTTCCCTACCATTAGAGAAGCTTGAAAGGCCTCCAGCTGTTCAGCACCTCTTTTGCATGTCTATTCTGAGATTTGTGAGGCTAACACACTAAACCACGTCCTCAACTTCTCCCTCAGTTATGAAGCTACCACTTCAGTCAGCCTTTCATGTGGTTCCACATTAGGGCACAGTGAAGCAGTGATAGTTATTTGGGCCCCTCAAAATATTAACATGCTCCCAATCATAAGGCACAAAGATTACTCAGGGGAGGGTGTGATGAACTGTCTTGAAATGGTTAGGGAAATTTTTGAAGAGGGAGGAATCTGAGTTGAGTTATTTAATATCAATCTCCATGTAGCAGAACATGTGCACTGGTTTGAGAGTAAAAGACTTGAGTTCAACAGCATATACTGAGCTCTAGGTATACACTGACCAATTAACATCACTCTTGATGGTGGTAGTGAATCTGCTTAAAGTGGTTACCTTCTTATTCTGGGAGCTAACATTTTACATGGCTTATTTCATTTAATCCTCACACATCCTTACCTCTCTTTTTTCTTTTTTTTAACAGATGAATAAACTAAGAATCAGAGGTGTGAAGTAGCCTGTCCAAATCATCAGAGCTATTTAATGGTAAAAATATTTTGATGGTAATTGAAGATTCTACCAAGTTTATCTAGCCAAAATCTTTACACCATTCATACAGTCCTTTCCCCCATCACTGTGCTTTGTACCTAGCTCCTGTAGAGCACTTATCTCTAGATATTGTAATTACCTGATTTTTTTTCTGCCTTTCCTATTAGAATGCAAGCTCTATGAGGGCAGGGACTGTGTCCTGTTCCTTCTTTTATCTTCAGTTTTAGCATATTCCATGTATTCAATCAAATTTTTCTTGAGTTTTGCTATTTGCTCGGCACAACATACAGTGTGGGACATGCTCTGGGGAGCAAGATAAACATCATCCCTACCCTATGATGCTGATAGTTTATCAGGGGAAACAGAAAACTCACAAGTTAAAAAAGAAAGCAATTACAAACTAATGTAAGTGCTGTGAGATAAGGAACCTATAATGGGATAAGGTGAGTAGAGGGAGCATAGCTTGTGGATTCTAAGCTAAGACTGGAAGGATGAGAAAGCCAAGTTCAAGGGACAAACATTTCAAGAGGAGGGAAAAGGATGAACGAAGGCCATGATACTGGGAAGATCTTGACCTATTCAGAGCTGGAACAGGGTGAGTGGCAGATGAGATTCACATAGAGCCTTTGGGAGGACTTTGGATTTTAGTTTAAGAGCAGTAGGCAAGCAATAAAAAATGATAAAGCAACGACCATGGGGATGAAGAAATGATGATGGTGTCAAAATTCTTTTTTTTTTTTTTTTTCCCCAGGCTCAGCGGCCATGGCTCACGGGACCAGCCGCTCCGCGGCATATGGGATCTTTCCAGACCGGGGCACGAACCCGTGTCCCCTGCGTCGGCAGGCGGACTCTCAACCACTGCGCCACCAGGGAAGCCCTCAAAATTCTTTTGAAGGTAAAATTGATGAAGCTTTTCCATGGTTGGATGAAAGGTGAGAGAGGAGTCAAGGCTGGCCTGAGGGAGGATTTCTATTTTTAGCAACTGGGTGGGTGGTGATACCATTTACTGGGATGGAAAAGACTAGGGAGAGATAGGTTGGAAAAGAGCCTTGGGAAAGAGAGTAGAATCAACTTATGTTTGAGATGACTATTAGAAGTCCAAGTGGAGATATAAAACAATGATGAAAGGCCACAGCTTATTTCTGTTTTGTTACATTCTTATCATTTGCTGGTGAACATATTGTACACTTGGATGTAAAATGAAGTAAGTGGGCAATTCAAAACAGACATACATGCCTTGAATGATATTAAAACCAGTCAAATACTCAGCATGAAAATGCTCTCTTATCTTTTTGCACAAGGTTGTTCCAGGCTTTACCACCAGTGTGAAAAATTAAATTTCACAAATTCCCAAATTCATACTTATATACAGTGTTAATTAGCAATTAAACAGGAAAAAAGTATTTCCACTTCTGTCATATATATATATATATATATATGTATACACACACACGTACACACATATGTATTTTATAGATAAATATGGATAGCTATATTCCAAAGCAATGCACTTTTATTACCTGAATTAAGAATAGAATAATGGCTCTAACTTCCAAAGCTAACAGGTCTGCCATGCCTGTCAGTCATTTTTACATCTTAAAATGTGAAGATGCATAAAGAAATTTCCTGGTTTGCCTTTTTGCAAGGTTTAGTAAAGTAGACTTCCAGAAGGACTTAGGGGAATTTTACATCCCTCTTCTCCCCAAAGCCAGGATATATCCCTATCAAATGTTGGCCTGAGGCCATTTTAGAAAGATTTTCCTATAATGAAAAAATGCAATCAGTACTTAAAGTAAGAGTAAATGTCTCCTCCCCCACCCTGTCCTACATTTATTTCGATTATAGCTCTAGAAACCTGGTTGGGAATGGAGTTGAGAGTGAAGATTAAGACATAAGTTTTGCATCTTCAGGACACTGCCCTTTACTCCCTAACATATACTCATTTGGACAACAGTAACCAAGCAGCTTGCAAAAGGGCAAGGCCACCTTTGAGCTTCTAGCAGGAACAAGACGTATGCAAATGAACATTTACTCTCCCGCTAAGCAAATATGGTCAGTTATTACAATGCGCCAGTGGAGGAATAGTAAAAAAAATACATAACAATATGAAAAATAAACAGAATTTAAATGAGGAAAATATGAACCATAAAGTTAAGTCCTTTTTCTGGGAAGATCATTTCAGATCATGGAGGGTGAGAAATACCATGATATATTTTAAAATAAATTATGATAGTTTCCATTAGATGTCTGCCAAGGGCACTAAAGATGCTCTGTTGAAAAACTGAAAGATTTTTATAAGGAAAATATGTTGCAATTGCTTTGGCATGATATTGATATGTTTGGCCCAGTAGGTAGACTCATAAGATATGTAACATAACTTAGACAAAAATATATATCTTTAGACCTGAGATTTTTTCAAGGAATCTCTGTATTACTCATAAAATATTGGTAGGAATGAGATAACAATTATTCTGAGAAATAACTTAGAAATGCTCTAAAGAAAAGAAGGTTAAAGACTTGTAGTTGCTTTCCCTAGTCTTCCGTCTCCCCTCTTCTGAAATCTTGTAGATACGGCTCCTGTGTTTGCCAAATGCTCTGACTGGACAGTCCATAGGCTTCCTGTTTCCAGTACTCTGATCTCTGTGAGGACTCAGGAGCACCTTGTGGCCTTGTGTAAAGAAGTCACCGTTACCTGAGGCACTTACTTAAACACAATAATCTGACCCTGATACTCCCCTACTTAAATTGGGTTAATGGCTCCCCATTGTCCCCAAGATAGAGTTCAAGTTCCTTAGCAGAATCGACAGACTCCTTAATCACCAGCCCAACCTACGGCCTCATTGTCTCCCTCTGCATGCACCTTACACTCCAGCTTGAACTGCCCCCATGTAAATCCTGCTGTCTGTCGTATCTAGATGTTCCCTCAGCCTGCAACATGATGTGTCCTTCAACCCCACACCTGGAAATGTGTTCATCACCTGGCTAACTCCTGCTTGCTCTTTTTTCTTGACTTAATTCAGGAATCACCTCTCCCAGAGAGCCTTTACCATTCCCAGCACTCTGGCATATGCCCACAACACCCTACACTTACCCCAGCACTGCACTTCATTGTGTTTCTAAAATTGTTTGTTTTCATGCCATTGATGTTACTAGACTGTGAGCTCCACAAAAGGAGGGTATTTTATTCACCTTGCATCGCTGTCACCTAGCATACTTCCAGGCACTGAGGTGCTCAATATATGTCTTTGTTTTGTTTTTTGACTGAACAAAATAATTCAATACTAATTTCACTCTACTTTGTCCCAAATCTCCTTGCTCATCACTTGCAGAGACATCCCCAACATTTTAAAGTAAGACTGTGTCATTTCAGGAGCAAAATCAATAGACCTCTCTTAAGAAGTGGGAAGTTGGGAATAAGAAAGGAGGATGTAGAGGGAAGCCCAGAGGGTAAGGGATGCCAGTCAAGGTCTGCCACAATGTGACAAAACATGTCAATTTCACATAGGGGGCCTCCCGGAGTTTCTGGAGAGGGAGTGGGCATGATCAGCTGAGAGAACACAAACATCTAGTAATTCTCCTAAAGTTTCTGTTTCGATTTTGGCAGAACTGTAATTGACCACCCACACGGGAGAGATAATGTAAAATCTTTTGAGTGGAGATTCCTGGAAAGCCTAATTCAAATGCAGGGACTACCGGGGAGACAGACATTGTTTGTACCTACATGTGTGCACACTCCGTTTTTTAAAATAGCATTTAAAAGTCTGGCTAATAATGCAAGTAATAAGCCATGCTAGTTTATAGGTAAACTCATTAAAGATTTCTGCAGGCAAATTCACTGAAAATGCAGACAGTCCTTGCTTTTAGATCAAACACATTCCTGAAGACTGTGACTTGAAAGCCAACCTGGCAAAGTTATTCTTCCTGTGTATGAGCCATTGCCTTTGTCTTCTTTGTTAAAGGAGGATGGGAAAATAAAAGTTCTTGGTAAAGACAAGAGCAGGGCAGTTTAAGTGTCATGAGGTAGTGTCCTTGTTTGCAATGTGTTTCATTTCAGGTGGCTTCATGAAACATTTACTGTGCACCTACCATGTGCCAAGGTGAGGTCCTGGAGTTACAGAGATGAGCACAACACTGCCTCAAAGACATTTCCTCTTCAGTAAGAGCCTGTGTTCCATGTAAATTTCTACTATATTACAAAGTATCCTTTAAATGCCATTTTCTCAATGAAAGCTCACATGTCTCTGCTCTGTGTCCCCTCAGCACACTGTGAATCCCCATACTCTACTACCAAATGTTAGCGATGATTATTATAGCCTTTCTTCCATTATTCTCATATTGTTGGTTACTGTGTGTTCCTCCAAACTAGACTAGGAGATTCTTGGGGAAAGAAAGGAACAGTTAGGTCCAGGAACATGGACTTTGCCTCAGGACTACATGGGTTCAGATCCGACATCTGCATTTACTAGTTGAGTGATTTTTAGGCAAGATACCTAGAATATCTGTGCCTCAGTTTCCTCACTTTTAAAACGAGATAATAATATTACCAGCCTCAGATGGTTGTGATGAGGATAAATGAGTTGACATAGACAAAAGCTTAGAACAGTCCTGGCAGGGAGTGAGCACTCAATAATATTAGCTGTTAAAATTGCTATGCATACACACAACTAAAATACCCAGACCCTGCTTTAGAACTGCCAGCCTAAACTGCTAGTACTTGCTTTGAGCTTAAGGTCTGACCTACAGTTGATGCATTTACATCAGTAGATGATGTTTCCATTTGTTCCACTGTCTAAAAGAGAAACTTGGGGCCTATTCTTGAAAGCATCCTCTCCCTTACCTCCTACCTCCAATCCAGCATCCTTCTCCACTCTAACTCCATAATAGTCTTTAGTCATGTCCCTTCACTCCCACCACTCCCTGCTCTAGTCTGAGCCATCACCATTCCATTCCTGAACACTGCCACCATCTACAAATTGTTCTCCCTCCTACTCTGATATCGTCCTGTTTATTTTCAGTGCAGCAGTCTGAGAAGTCCTTACAAACACAAAACAGGTCAAACCACTCCAGCATAAACTAGTATCGGGTGCTTCTTAGAGTGAAAACCCAAATCCTTAAGGTGGTTTAAGAACCAGGGTGTGATCTTACTCTTACCTAGCAACTCAGCCTCACCTTGGGTCACACTTGAATTTATCTCCAGTTCCTTGAAAGTGCCAAGGAACTCTCCACTCTCCCCCTCTGCTCAGGACCTTCCATCTGCTGTCCATTTGCCTGAAATACTCTTCTTCCCACCCTTGACACCCCTTAGGGCTCAGCTTACAAGTCATTTCAGCAAAGGAAACTTCCCAGACCCTCCCTCCCCTCCCCCACTCTAAATGCTAGCCTCCAATGTAAGGTTCCCAAAAAGGAGGAGAACGGGGTAGCAGTAATAGTGGAAGAGATAATGGCAAAGAATTCTCCAAAACTATCAGTAAATATCAAGTCACAGAATCCAAAAAATAAAAACACTACAAATCCTGGCAAGGATATGGAGAAAATGTAACCCACGTACACTGTTTGTGGGAATGTAAATTGATGCAGCCACTGTGGAAAACAGTATGGAGGGGTCTCAAAAAACTAAAAATAGAACGACCATATGACTTAGCAATTCCACTCCTGGGTATATATCCTAAAAAAACAAAAACATTAATTCAAAAAGATATATGTACCACAATATTCATAGCAGCATTATTTACAAATGCCAAGGTATGGAAACAACCTAAGCGTCCAACAAGAGATGAAGGGATAAAGAAGATGTGGTATATATATACACACACACACACACACACACACACACACACACACACAATGGAATACTACTCAGCCATAAAAAGAATAAAATAATGCCACTTGCAGCAACATGGATGGACTTGGAGGGCATTATGCTAAGTGAAATAAGTCAGACAGAGAAAGATAAATACTGTATGATATCACTTATATGTGAAATCTAAAATTTACAACAAACTAGTGAATAAAAAAAGCAGACTCACAAAAAATAAAAATTAAAGAAAATAAAAATAAATAAATGCTATCCTCTGCTATTGTCCAATTTTTCTCTTCACATCCGCCAGCACAATGTGTACACATATATATTTTTTGAGTGATTATTTGTTCACTCTTCACCTCTCCATCAGTTTCTAAGTTCCACAAAAACAGGTGCTCAGTCTGTTTTATTTATCAATTTATCCTCAATGCCTAGCAAAGCTCCTGGTAAATAATTAGCTCAGTAACTCATTAGCAAACAAGTGATTGCCCAGTAACTACTTATTTAATAAATATATGAATCGCAGCAATGAATGAACTAGAAAAATCTGATGAACCTACACGGTAAAAACACTAGGGCCCTGATACGCTTTACTTATTTTCTTTTTTCTGCCCAATTTGACTTTACTGCCTAAGGGGCTGTATTACAAACCATCTAAATACAGAGGGAGGGCCACTTGCATTCTGAGGAAATGCAATGTATCTTTGATCTCACTCCCTGGAAGTTCCTATGAAAAAAACAACTTAAATCTTTTCTTGTAAAGGAGCTCTTGGCAGTGAGCACTGTACCTCATGTCTGGCCTTGCTGTGATATATGTGTATGAATATATGTAGAATTATTTCCAGCCCTACAGAAACCATATTTTAAGAAGCTTGTATAAAACACTCATTTAATACTAATTCAGCCAATCATTATACAGGGCAGTGGCCTGGGGTCAGAAGGACAAGAAGTGGATTCGATTTGTAGAGATGAGAACACTGAGACCCTGAACAAGGCTGAGTGAAAAATGAAAGTTACACATACATATGGAATTAAAGGCTGATTAGAGACTCCAAGAAGGTTAGAAATGACAGGAATCTTCATGATCATCAAGCGTAAGAGACACGCTTTAGACTCAAACAGACCTGTGTTCAAATCATCACTTTGCCACTTGCAGTCTGGAGATCTTAGCCAAATTATATAACCTTCCTTATTTGCAATTTATTGTCTAAAAGATAGAGGCAACAATACTTTTCTTAATGGATTTTTGTGTGAGTATATAACATAAGGTAGATAATATAATGAATACAGAATAGTGCAGGGCATATCTTGAGTCCTCAGAAAAGGACTCAGCAAGGGTCATTATTATCTTTTATTATCTAAACCTATTATTTTATGGATAGAAAATACAGGACTCAGAGGAAAGAATTTGCCAAGGGCAACACGGCAAAGTAGAGATAAAGCTAGGAGTGTTAATGTGTGACTAATGTTCCCTGTTTGGTATTCTTCCCTCCCCCCTGCTCCTTTTCTCCATTTCCATCCTTCCCCACATTCAAGATACAGGAGCAGGTGGAGGACAATGGCAAAGTCACTCAAAGGCCTTCCTGGTTTGGCTAATATGTACAGCAAAATATATAATTTGCGGAATGTCCTGTTATTAGCACTTCCTGTTATGGCACCTATACAACTGGAATAAATATAATAAAAAAATCTTTTCAAGGCTTAAGCTGAGTTTGAAATAAAGAAAGATAATTCTTTGTTTCAAGAAATGAAGTGGGAACTAAACATGTACTCTAAGAGAGCTGATAATGTAGCTGCCTGGAGTCAGGACACAGGTGAGAATGAAGATTGATTTCTGTAATATTTTATCACAACTTGGAGACATGAGATGATATCTTGGTCCTGCAGGAGACAGGCAGTTTTAACCAAGACTTTCATATAAATCCAGGATCATCAGAGGACAGGATAAAAAAAGAACAATCTTCCTCCATCAAGGGGAGATGGCAAAGACATTGCATGCGAGTTCGTGTTGTAGTTTGTCTCTAAACTTTGCTTAAGAAAAGAAGACAAATATTTTAATCTTGGATCTGTGCTTCATATGGAGTTGCAGTTCAAATTTAAAATAGGGGTCAACTATACATCAGGAAACTCCAAGCTGAGAAATTAATATAAGATTGGTTCTAGTTTAGTGATGCACCCTAAGTGCCTGGTAGAAACAAATGTAAAACATTTCTGGAGAGAGAATCTCTCAGTAACTGAGAACTTTGATAATAGAGGAACCTGAGAAAGTTGGTAAATTAAGTACATTTAAATAATTATAAATATAAAAGAATAAGTTGAAAATATAAGTCAATAATAAGCAGGCAGTTTTGATTAAAAAAACTAAGAAAAACTTCTAGACATGAAAAAAATTGAAATGAAAGACTAGTGAAATAATGTGTTAAACAAAATATTAGACATAAGTAAAGAAGGAATTACTGAACTGAAATATATTTAAGGAAATTATCCAGAATAGAGCACTTAAAGAAAAGAGATGAAAACTACAAAAGAGGTTAAGATATGGAAAATAGAATAAGAAGATCCAAAATATGTCTAATAGTAGTTTGGGAAGATAAAACAGAAGGAATGTGAGTGTGGATGATGTGATATTTAAAGAAATCATTACCAAGAAATTAAAAAAATGGGCAAAAAAATGTAATTCCTCAGGTTTAAAATCACAATGATTTCCATGTAGAATAAACAAAGTACACCTAGACCTAGAAACATCACAGTAAAATTACAGAATACCCAAACAGAAAGAAGATCATTAGAAAAGCATGGAGAAAACACAGATCACCTAGAAAGAAATTACGCTTTTTCTGACATCACATTTCTCATTAGCTGCAAAGAGGTCAGGGAACAATAGAATGGTATCCTCAAAGGCTTGAGAAAATAAAACCATCATTCTAGAGTTCTGTATTCAGCTAAAGTATCATTCCAGAGTGAAGACAAATAGAGATTTTTAAATAGATATAAACTGAAGGAATTTACCGCTTAAGAGCTCTAGCTGAAAATACAACGGGATCTATTTGAGGAAGAGGAAAGCTGGACCCAAAATGAAGGCATGGGATGAATGAAGCAGTATGTAAGGAATCTGGTTAACACATGGATAAGTCTAAAGTAGACGTTGACTATATAAATTGTGATAATACTATCTAGTTCAGGGAGAGTGAAAGCAAGATGAAACTGAAACACTCGGTGACCATAACAGGTGATGTGGAAGGGGGTGTCTTGGGAAAAGTGTTTAAGGACCCTGTGTTACTAGAAAGGAGGATGACAATATTGATTAGCTTAAAAAATGTAAAGGCAGCCAACAAATTAGTAGAAGGTAGAATGATAATTTCCTAGAAAACTGAAGAATCACAAAGTGTAGAATAAAGGAAATTTGATTAATTTAACGGAAGATAAGCAAAAAGGAAAAAAATAGGAAGAGAAAGCATATTAGACATAAAGCAATAATGAGATGATAGAAATAAAATCCAGATAAATCATTAATAATCACAATCAATGTAAATAGTCTAAACTTGCCTTTTAGCTAGAGACGCATCTAAAGTATAAGGACCCAAAAAGGCTAAGATAAAGGGGTAGGAAAAAGATATACTTGGGAAAAAAGATAGGCTAATCAAATAAAGTTGGTATAGATATAAAACACTGAATAAAGTAGGCTTCAGGGCAAGAGCATATTAGGAAAAAAGAGGGTCATCATATGATGTATAAAAGAATAATTTCTCAAGGAGCTGTACCAATTACAAATTTGTATAATTTACTAACGTAGCCTTAAAATACGTAAAGCAAAAACTGATAGGACTACAAAAGTGACAACAGTTACAGTTGATAGATTTTAACACAACTATCTTTTGTAATAGATAAAAGATTAAAAGATATTAAAATATAGGAGTGATGAACATTAACAAGTTTGATCTAATGAGCATACTAGAGAACATATTTTCCTTCTGAATGCACATGCAGTATTTCAAAAAGTTGTCATGTATTAGGTAGGAAAGAAAGCAATCTCAATATATACCAATCAATCAATATCATTGAGCACATTCTCTTGCCACAATGACAAAAAATGGGGGGGGGGTCAATAGCAAAGAACAATTAGAAATTCCCAACAATTAAAAGAACATGCTTCTAATTAATTCATGAGTCAATGGAAAAAACAGAGTGGAAATTAGAATATATTTACAAATGGGTGTCCATGAAAATAATACACATTTTACACATTTTAATACACATTTTAATACAGTTTATGCAGTTCTCAGAGGGAATTTATGGTCTTTGCATGCTTATAGTAGAACAGAAAAAGACTGAAAATTAGCTGAGCATACAACCTTGGTGATTAGGGGAAGAAACAAAAACAAGAGAGTAAACGCATATAATAGAAAGAACAATAAAATATATCAACAAAAATGTATGAAATAGGAAATAAACATAGAGAGGATTAAAAAGCCCAAATTTTGCTATTTGGAAAGAGCAACAAAATAAACATTTTGCAAGATTAATCAAGAAAACAAGAGAAGACATAAAGAAATAGATTAGTAATAAAAGAAAATTATGGATTTATGAGAAATATTAAATCATAATACGATTTAAAATACTTTATGCCAATAAATTTAAAAATTTAGGGAAAACAATTTTCTAGAAAATTATAATTTACTAAACCTGACTTAAGAAGCAACAGAAACCTGAATAAACTATTAATCATTAAATAATTAGAATAAGTAGTTTAAAATATGCAGGTTTCCTGAATAACTCCAATTTCAGCATATTTCTTCATAAGCAGAATTTCAGGAATGTCACCATTCTGATTTCTTTGCCTTGGCCCACTACCCATGTTTTGTGTGTCAGGGTAGGGGGGGTGGGGGGAGGTGATTATATAAACAACACTCATTCTGTGCCAGACTCTCTTCTAGGTACATGTGATACAAGATGAGTCAGACACGGTCCCTGACCTGGAGAGGTTCATACTCTAGTAGAAGTTCAGATAAATTCATCAATGATGTGAAAGTGTTAAGCGCACATGGTAGTGTAGGGTCATTCTAGACTCCAGCATAAGAATGGCTATAGCTGTTCTTGATCTGCCAAAATGCAGCATAGTTTTGAAAGAGCAGGGGTCATACTTTACTTTTCATTCATTTACTTAGGATTTTAAAGTTCTTATTTGTAAATAATTTTAAACTTACAAAGTTAAGTTGCAAGAACAATACGTGAACTCCTAAAAGGATTACATTAAATTCAAACCTATGTAGAGGACTGAACCCAATTCTACATATACGTGAAGAGGGAGAACAGATCTTAAGAGAGTTTTCAGAGTTCAGCCCTCTGAAAAATGCATCCTCATATGTCTTCTCAACAGGGTTGGGGAGGGGAAGGTGATAATCTTCTTACTTTAGGAAAATTTACAGCCCCATGCTATCTCTTGAGTTTATACTTCTCTGCGTCTGAGTATCCAGTTCAAAATTTTGAAAATTGATTTCAAAATTTTCTTAGCCCAAGATGTCTTTGGAAGTCTCCAAAAGGTGTCCTGTTGATTATGAAGGACCCTTTAGTGCTATACACAGTCAAATAAACAGGAAAGACATTTCTCTCTTTTTTTGCATTCGTTTTTAAATACTTTTTCCAACAAGTTAATTCTGGAATTAGTCTGATGCACAAATTCTACTCTAGCAAAAACGTATTCAAGATTATTTGTTAAAGGGGCTGGGCCACCCAGCCAACCTTGGTCCAAGGGAAACGAAGCAGTCAGAGAGGCATTCCACTACTGTTTTCTCCCTGTTATGGGATCCCCTTGGGCCTCAAAATTAGGCAGGTCACCTTTCCTCCATTTCACTCTCACTTCCTTAGTGCATCCATCTGGCTGTACTATATGTCTTAAACTTTGGGCTGGATGACGGAAAAACCTGTATTTCTCACATACTTGTTCTCATTGCAGGCATTTCTTTGAAACTAAATATTGTTATGACAATGTTTGATGGTAAGAATTTCTCTATGAGGAATATTTTACAGACTAGAAGAAATATTTTAATTAAAGGCTGGCTGGCTATTGGTCATGGGAATGAGAAAAGATTGAATGGAAGCTTATTAGTAGGTTTCAACTCCAACCTTCCTATTCCTCATTTCCTTAATTACTTTATTTTTGATTTTCTTTGATTGGAGATGTTGGACCATCAGAAGCCCTTACATGAATAATTTTCCTCGGAGATTTTGAGTTTCTCTCACCTTTCAAATATCTTTTATGGCATGAGCCCCTTTTGCCAATGGAAAAAAGGACCAGGCACCAACTCAGCCCCAGATAATTTTCTCTTTAAAAATAATTAATACCAATGCTTGGTCTGCTTAGGAACTTGTGGTTTTCAACCATCACTACACATTAAGGTCACCCAGAGAGCTGTCAAAAATCCCAATGCCCAGGCCATACCCTAGGCCAGTTAACTCAGAATATCTAGGGGTGGAAACCAGGTATCAGGAACTCTTAATACTTCCTGGTAACACCATTATGTCAGCATGCAGTCAAAATCAATAACTGCTCTTTAACTCAGAGCTTCTTAAACTTGAATGTGCATGTAGATTACCTGGGTGTTTTGTCAAAATGCAGATTCTGATTCAGTTCCTCTGAGGGGTGCCAGAGATTCTGTATTTCTTAGGAGCTCAAAGGTGACATTAATGCTGTGAATGCCCACACAGATCAACTTTAAAGCAGCAAGGTGCCTGTGGAAGCTGCAGCCCTTGCCTTCCTCAAGAATCCTGAACAAAAGACAGGGTATTGTCCAGCCTCTGCGAGCTTCATGGGACCCCAGGGCTCCAGGAGGTCCCACACACTTCCAGGGTGGAGCTGATGGGGGCAAGTGAAAGTGATTTCCTTGATTCCTCAGAGTCAGGACAGGAGATTGCCCACCTTTCCTTGTAATTCTCCCAAGATGCAGGATCAAGTACCTGCTGGAGGAGAAGTCAAGAAAAGGGTATTTTGGAAATTTTAAGACAAGAAGACTGGCGTCCAATGTGCTTACTGAAAAGTAAGCCCTGTCGACGCTGGGCCAGACCTGAGGACTCAGTGACTTCTTTAAATCAATGTTGCACAGAGGCAGGCACAGCTTTTTCCTCCGGAAGCAACTAGAGAGACTATGGGGGTAGATCCTGTCTGAGCAGAATGAAAAAAATTTGGCTGGACGGTAGGACCTCAGGTGAACTGGCTCAGCCTTCTTTCTCCCTGGAGAAGAGGTTCAGCATTCCAGCCTCTCTTTCAGTGAACCTTTTAATGAGTTATAATAAAAGTAAAATACTTCTTTACACTATTTACAGAAATAAGCCAATTCTTTATTTAAAACAAAATGCATAACAACTCTCAAGAGACGGTTTTTAGATCCTCGTTTAACATGCTGCCTCTGGCAGACCTCAGGAAAAACAAATGAAGTTCATCTCTCACTGGTTTCATAAGTGCTTCCTGCAGTAGTTAATCAGATAAGATGGCCTTGCAGCCCTGTAGGATATACAAGAATGGGCCTTCATTTTGAAGCCACAGCAGATATGGGTATGAACTGTGGCTCTGGTTCTCATTCACAGTGTGACCTTGGGCAAGTGTCTTTAACCTCTTTAAGCCTCTGATTTATCATCTGTAAGATGGGTTCTTGTGAAGATTAAAGATTACTTCTTCAAAATACCAGATTTGAAGCAAAGGCTGAAAGCAGCAGTAGCTAACAGTATTTTAAAATTTTGCCTGCTTGACAATTTTTGTGGTTGTTTTTCATTACTTAAGCCCAGATATAAAAGAATGTTAAAAAGATCAACCAGTAGCTGTGATATGTTTGAAAGTTTCCTGGGCTAAGATGCAGATTCTTCTGGGAAATGAGGTCTAAGTAGCAAAAATCTTGAGAATTTCACACGTAGAGAAGGAAAGGCACATGGGCCATTCTTAGTTGTTCCTTCCTGTGTCCTCCTTCCATTCCAGGTGGGTTTGGGATCAGAGGCTCAAGCCTGGGGCTGTATGCAAGCTGTGTGACCTGGGGCAAGGCCACATGGTAGGCTCTAGCTGAGGGTGGGTGGCAAAGGAGCTTATCTCAGGAAGAGTACAGAGTGGGATCTCCAAGGAAACCAGAACATGATAACCCCTCCTCTGCATTTCCTGAGAGCAGAAAGAAGCTGGCTCTCTCTTCTGCAGGCCCAGCTTGTGTGGGCTCTTTTTCAAGGTACTCTGGGTTTTCTATAACAGGTTCCTCAACAGATGAGTTGCATAATGTAATTATGTCCATGAATTTGCCACTTCCTTATTCTTAGGTTGAGTAGTTCATACTTGAGAACATGTATAGAATGCAGTAGCCTTGGGTTTATTATTCTTCCAGGGAGGTTACTTCTTAATCCTGAACATCTCACAATTAAAATTATGAGGGTTTTGATCATTCAATTTAAACTTTGACCTGTGGCTAATTTTAAACCTGATGTACCATTAATTTTCAGATTTGGATCTAATTATTTTATATGTTTTAAAAGTGCTACTCTGAAAAAAAACAAAACAAACAAAAAACTGTCCTTCATAAAACTTTAACCTCTGAACAAATGTCTATTTTTAAAGGACCTGACTTTAGGCTTAGCCCATCCCTAAAGAAAGTTCTGTTTTACTCAAAGAAGTAAAGGAACAGAAAAAGAAGATAGAAAGTTAAAAACATATCCTTTGTGTTTTAAATGTTTAGCCATACACAGGATGGCTGGAATTTTCCAGACAGAAAGATATTAGCTTTGATGGGGTACCTACTATGTGCCATACGTGAAGTTAATTTTTATTTATTATGTTGCAGGAATTATTCAAGACCATTTTCATAATTTTCCCATTTACTTTTCACAATTACTCAGGGCAGAAAGTATTAATTACCGTCTATAGAAATAAATGGGGGAATTGATTGTTATAGAGTTTAATATATTCCTCCAGATTTACAGCTAATAAGTGACTGAGCTGGAAATCAAACCCAGATGTGTCCCTCCGTTTACACTAAATGATACTGTGGTAAAAGATGGCTCCAGAGTTAGGGGCTTACACACAAAGGCTTTTCTCAGTCTAATGCCCCCTGCAGGTTGTCTGTGGTTCAGCATCACATCTGTGTGATCACATCACATTCTGTGCACCAGGTTAGAAGGGCAGCCCTTACTTGTCTCTTGGCAGAAAGAGAAGACAGAAGATGGAGACACACAATGCTTTACTTCCTCATATAGTTCTTAGGCCAGAGCGAGTCACCTGGCCAAGTCTGCATCACCGTGTGGGGTTAGTGAAATGGCCAAGTAGATTTCACCCACAGGCAAAGTAGTGAAACTTAGGAACAATAATACAACCTACCACACCAAGTATAGCTCCAAAGATAGTGTTTTTCCCATTCCGCCATATTGTACAGATGTTTTATAAACTGTCAAGTATTATACAAAAGGTGTTGTTCATATTATTGTTCACATATTTATGGAATCATGTGTTTCAATTTTGGTTTTTCCTTCAAAGACTGCTTATGTCAAAATTTATATAAAAATAAAATTTTATTAATAAATTATTAATAATTATTAATAATAATAAATCACAGGGCTCATGGGGATCCTACTTTCAGAAAGCCTATATATTTAAATATGTCCAAAGGTATTTTGTAATATTCATCTTTCTTATGAAAACTGTAATCAGTCAGAGCTGCACAAGTCGCTTGGGCTGAAGAAACCCACTTAAGTCTGGCCATGTTTACCCAAGTGATTCTAGCTAAGACAGAGATGTCCATACTACCTTCTCTTCTTGCCCCTGTAATCCTTCAAACTCAATACTAACACAACCTTACACTGGCATCATCCCTGCTGCCCTCTGACATGTGTCCCAAGGGTTCAAGAGAACTTGCATACAAGGTATCAGAATTTATGATTTGGTAGTCCAACTATCTTAATTTATGCATGGGGAGAATGACTTGGTATTGGGAGAAAAAAGGGTCACTGAGGAGTTTTCTCTCAGCAAAAAATTCAGTAAATGCAATAACATATATTTTAATTCAAAGGACTCAAAGTACTTCTGAAGACAGGAACAGCATTGCGGTGAGGGCACTAATACGGCCTTCCATTCTAGCTGTCATCACAACAGCACCAAACCTGCAAAGCCCCCTCCTCCAACACACACACGCACACACACACACACACACACACTCACACTCATGTGCATACCGAGTGAATGTGTGAAACAACATTTCTCTCTCAGTGGAAAACACAACTACTAGCAGCTGTCATAAAATGAAGATGACTCAAGAACAATTTTGTAAGGGAACCAATATTCACTGAGGTTTATCACGTAGTAGGCATTTTTCTAGGGGCCTTGCATGTATACTGAAGACAGGTTATTTTATATTTCCATGCCTCTATTTTCCCCACGTGTATTAATAATAACAAAGACAGCATTAAATTCCTTAATTTTCCTGATCTGCAATTTTCTCAACCTTAAAATAAGAATAATAATATTTAATTTGAGGGTCATTACAGGATATAACATGCAAAAATGCCTAACAGTTCCTAGGGCAGAGAAGCCACCTGTAAAGGCCAATTTCATGTGTCAGTTTGGCTAGGCCCACGTCCACAGTTTATTCAACTGAAAACTAACCTAAGTGTTGCTGTGAAGGTATTCTGTAGATGTGATTAACACCTATCATCAGTGGATTTTAAGTAAGGTCAATCATCCTAGATAATCTGGATGGGCCTGATTCAATCAGTTGAAAGGCCTTAAGAGCAGAGCTGAGGCTTCCCTGCAGAAGAAGACATTCTGCTTGTGGACTGAAACTTTAACTCCTACCTGAGAGTTGCCAGACTGCCTTTCCTGATAGCCTGTGTTATGGATTTTGGACTTGTCTAACCAGCTCCCACAACTGGGCAAACCAATTCCTTGCAATAAATCTCTTTCTCCATAGACAGATAGATGGATGGATAGATAGTCAGATAGAGCGAGTGAGCTATGGCTGAACTAAGAAATGAATAAATGGGCTTCTTCATGAATAGTGAGTTCCCTGTCACTGATGACTGGGAGGGGAGGCTAGGAGGCCATTTGAATGTGCTGTAGAGGGGGTTCAAAAAGCATGTTGTGACTCACTTTGAGGGTCTTTAAGTTTTTTTCCAACTGAAGTTCTGGATTTCATTTTCCAGTTGTTCCCATTAACACTCCAGGGGTATCTAGTCTCAAAAGAACATGGGGGTCAGGATTCAAATATAAAACCATGGCTCCGAACTGTGAAGATTTTCCTGGAGAACCCATATGCTGCCTTATCTGGGTTACATAAAGAATGATAAGCTCAGATTTCTGCTCCTGGCTGTGTGGTAGGCCAGATACCCTCAAAGGACCTACTTCAAAACTACCAGAAACTAGGTAAAATATTCCACTGAAAGGCATTTCTGGGTTCTCAGAAATTAAAGAGGAAACTCCCAGACCCCACCAACCTTTGTCTTCCCTTTGAGGGAACCAAAATCCAAAGTATTGTAACTTCATCTCTACTCAAATCACAGTGCTGTTTAGGGCCAGTGGCAGGTAGGGTAACTGCCAGGGACCTTGCAGAGGGATCCCAGTAGTCCAAGCAGAAGCAAATCAAATCCTCGCTGCAATAAAAAACTCCCAACAAACGCCTCCGAGAATTCCACAGATTAAGATCAATCAAATGTGGGCTCTCAATTGAAGATTGCCAGACACCTAGAGAACTAATCCACAGCCAGTTCTCTCTCTGCTGGGGAAGCTACCCAGAGTGCAGCAGAGAGACCCAGGAGAAAATGTGAAGAGAGGTACAGATATATGGAAGACATAATGAGTATATCTAATGTGCCCAGTACCAGAAGGAAAGAATAAAGAGAATAGAGAAGAAACATTTGAAGAGAAAATGACCAGACTTTACAGAATTAGTGAAAGATACAAATTCACAGATATAGGAAGTATACCATTTATCAAGCTGGATAAATAAAAAGAAACACAGCTATAGCCATAATGACATGAAAATAACACAACACCAAAGATCAAGAGAAGATCTTAAGGCAACTAAAGAAAAAAAGACAGATCACCCATAGAGGAATGGCAAACAGACAGATGGAAAACATGATGAAAGCCTGAACAGGTGAAATAGTAACCTTAAAATGCTAAGAGGAAATAAACCTCAATCTAGACCTTGGTAACCAGGAAAACTACCTTAGAATAGACAGTTTCAGAGAAACAAGAGCCGAGTGTGCTAGTAAACGCCGAGCAACAGTCCTTAACTAAAAGAACTTCTAAAGTTGTAATTCAGTAGGAAAGAAAATGATTTTAGAGGGAAGGTGTGAGATGTGAGAAGAAATGGAAACAAATAAATGGTTAAATATGTAGATGCATCAACAGAAAAACTGTCTGGATAAAATAAAGTATGATTTTGGAGGCTATACAAAGCCAAAGTAAAGTAGTAGACAATGATAACAGGTGAGTTGGGGAGGTTATCAAACATAAAATATTGTGCAGTTCTTGTCTTCCTTGAGGATTTAAATAGTAACATTACAACACATTAAATCTTCACGATAAAAGTTGACTACTTAAGACATACATGTTCCAGAGCATTGGAGGGTGAGGAAAGTGGGGTAGGTAAATAAATAAATAAAGCAACACACAAAGTCCTCCAATCAAAGAACAAAAGAAAAAAATGAAGATCTGAAAAGCAGGACAAATGGAAAGGAAAAAAAAAAGGTAAAATAAGGAGAACCCCCAATGAACCTGAACAAGGTAAAAGTTGGAGTTATCAAACTTTCATTTATATGTTGTTTTTAAGAGACAGCCATTAAGCGTTAGAATGCAGAAAGGCTGAAAGTAAAAGGATGAAAACACATCTGATAAACATACACCAAGAAAAATATGAAATATAAGTTATGGGGGAAATATTAAGAACAGAGAAGGTTATGTAATGACAAAACCTTCTTTGCCAGTTATATATAAAAATCCTAAACTTGTATGCACATAATAAAATATATAATATTGTATATATATCTCAATAATTTTAGATATGTAAGGCAAAATTTAGTAGAAATACCCAGAGAAAATTGACAATTCCACCACCATTATGAGAGAATTCAACATACGTCTCTCAATTTTTGATAGATCAGGTGGAAACCCTGCTCAAATAATAAAATTTAGAAGAACTAAATGATAATTAAAACCCTTGATTTAAAAGACATGTACAAATTCTTTTATCAAGTCTATTAGCAAATATATGTTTTTCTCAAAAACCCATGAAATATTTACAAATCTTACCGTGTACTAAAATAAACAAATGACCATGTACTACTATATAAAACAAATCTTACTGCATTAAAAGTAATTGACGTCATACTGAACATGGTGTCTGACCTCCACGCAATTAAATTATAATAAGGAAGTATATAAACATAAAATCCCCATATATTTGAAATTTAAAAATTTGAACACTCCTAAATAACTCATGGGACAAAGACGATAAAATGAAAAAAAATTTAAATATATAAAACACATAATATATATATGAAGAATTGACAAATAATTCAAATCTTATGTATAAAATTTTGCAGGTTGGTACTACAGGGATAGTTTTAGCCTCAGACATTTACATTAGAAAAGAAGGCTTAAAATTAACTAGCTACCTATCTATTTTAGAAGTTAGGAGAAGTATAGTAGAAAAAAATCAGAAAGTACAAAGATAGAGATAAGACAATATTCCAGAAAAGAAAATAAGAAAGACAAAGTTAGTTCTTAAAAAGATCAATAACATAGAACTACCATATTTGATCAAGAAAATTAGAAAGTAAGCACCACATAAAACATTACGAATGAAACCTAAGATATAGATAAAGCATCATATAGGTATGACTGTAACTGTATGATAACAAGTATGCTCACCTCAGGGAGTAGACTTGGTTATTATTCCTAGTTTGCAGATGAGAAAGCTAACACACCATTCATCTTGTGGACTTTGTGACTTGCTCCAGGGCAAGCAGAGAATAAGTTGAAAAGCTAATTTAGTTCCAAATCCAATTTTAAATTCCCAATTTTTTGCATATAAATAACAACCAACTTCTTAACTATCCAGCCCAAACACCTATGATGTAACTAAAAGAAGTTGTAAGGACTCACAGATATAGAGAACAAATCAGTGGTTACCAGCGGGGAGAGGGAAGGGGGAAGAGCAATATGGTGGTAGAGGATTAAGAGGTACAAACTATTATGTATAAAATAAGCTACAAGGATATATAGTACAACACAGGGAATGTACCAAATATTTTATAATAACTATAAATGGAGTATAAAGTTTAAAAATTGTGACTCACTATATTGTATACCTGTAACATATAATACTGCACATCAACTATATTTCAACTTAAAAAAAAGGTGTAAGGAGGAGCATAGAATTACTGTTGGAAATACTTGACCTGACATGGAGCAAGAGAAAGCAGGAGATGACTGGAAAAATGAAGCAGGGGATCTGCCTCACTTCATCTTATCTCAATAAACTTCCGAATTTCAAAGTCAAAGCCTTATAGTTATTTCTTGTCAAGTCCTCAGATATGGTCATTGCAAAAACACTCTTATGACACCTTTCTCTCCAGTTTCTTTGCAGCCCACCTGGATTAGGTTTGGTGTTTGAAATTCTTTAATTCAACAGCTATGTCAACAAGGCCTCATCTGGAAGTGGACACAGCAGGTAACTTACTGGAACGGCCCATCAAAACTCAGGCACATTCCTAGTGAATGGAATGGCAGAAGGTACATTTGTCTTTGACAGGTCCATAAATGCACCAAAAGGAATAATAAAGAATGACTTTGGGGATATTTAATAACTTATTCCTTGCTGGGCAATCAGGTGATTCCTGTGAGAGAAGCTGGATAGAGACTGGAGACAAAGATGTGAACAACATGGTGGTTTTTCTGAAGTCTGGCTGGGAATTGCCAGGAGTTCAAGAAGTCTTGGTAGAGTACATCCCTGTAGATATTGGTTAATTCTCTAAGCATGCTTATCTAGAAAGACAGTAATAAGGGGGAGGGAAGAGATGTTTGCTGAGCAGTTGCTATGTGGAAGCTTGTTATACCCTTGCACATAGGAACCCTTGTGGGGCAAAACCTATTGACCCCATTTTATGGATAAGGAACATTATCTGAATGCTGGATGCAGAGTACATTGCTCAAGGACTCACACAGTAGAGTCAGAATCGTGATTTGATTCTGTCTTGAAGAACCATGCTCAGAAAATGACAGGTTCATTACATCACAGAAGACATCTAAAAATTGACGCATCATCTCTTCCTCTCTCTCTTCCTTCTCCCAAGCTCCCGATCTAGATCCTGATCAAGGCAACTCACAATTCTGATCAAATTCCCAGACATCAAGGCTTTAAACCACCTTCTTTTCTTCTACATTCATGTCCCAAATTATTTCCATCCTACCTCAGAAATGTCTTTCATATTTGTCCTTTCCTTTTCATGCCTACTCTCATAAGCCAGAGACACAGAACCTTTCTTCTGGATTATAGTGACCCTGCCCTTCTAGTCGCCTCATTAATTTCAAATGTCCTCAGAAAAGTCCTTCTATGACCATCTTTCACACTGAACTGGTGTTTCTTTGTCATGCTGGGGCCATATCAGAATCACCTCAGGTGGGTCATATATGTCTGTGCGGTGCGGGTACTTTCACAAATTAACTGAGCCATTCTTCTCTCAATCCACTGCTGAGATTCCCTGACGGGGTCCTACCTCTCCCTCTGTTCCTGTTACAAGAGTTATCATTGTAAGAAGTCTGTGATGCTGATAAGAGTGCTTCATGTTCTTTGGCTGTGTTGTGTGAATGAAGTTTGGAACTATTGCACTAAATAATAGAAAGAACATCTTCTATCTCTGATATCTAGTGCCTAGCACACAGCACTTGACATTCAACAGATGCACAAGAAGTATTTGCTTAATGAATGGACAAATCACTAACTTCTTCAAGGCAGAGGCACACTGTTTATCACTAAAACATTCAGCTAAGTGTGGCAATGTTGAGTTGGTTGTTCCTTTCTCTTCTATTGTGTACAAGTAGAATGGCTGAGCCCTTTACTGTTGACACTCAACTGAGAATTCCAAGATACATTAGAACTTTTAAAGACGGTAATGGGAACTGAAAATTATTTTCTGCATTCCAAAAAGGCTAACAAATAATACATTTACTCATATTAAGGTTAGTTAAAATGACAAATTGCTTTGCTTTGGGCTGGAATGTATCAAATTAACGTGTGGTAATTTATTGCTGGCACATCATAAATTCTGATTCGCTGATATGTTTCTTTGATTAACAAAAAATAATGAGACAAATTAGTTATTGCTAAATAAATGCAGGTTATCTGATACATAAAATCTTTAAAAGCATGGTCTCTGCAGCAAGAAACACATTAGAAGGGCGTCTTTCCCTCCCCTCTCTTAGAGAGTAGGCATAAAAACAGATGAGGTGAGAAGTCTAGGCCATCTCAACCAGACTGACACATATATATACACACTTATACACACACTTATATATATATAAATGTGTCTGACCTTGGATCCTGAGAACTGGCTTTTAGTGTTTTCCCTTAGATTTTGCAAATGAATTTTAATTAGTTTCCTCACTCTAAAACTCTCACAGGTAAGTTGTCTTTATTTCCTCCATTTCTGAGAGCTAATGGACCCAGGTAGGGTAGATGACCTCACAGCAGATGTAGACCTCAGAGCTGGAACTGGAATTCGCCCTACTCGGTCCCAAACCAACCACTTAATTCATATGGGATGTTCTTTCTTCCTGATGTACCGAGGAGAAAAAAGATGACGATGATTATTCAACTATTTATTCAATAAGTATTTCTTGTGCACACACTGTGCCATTTGGGCTAAGAGAATTCCAGCAGGGAGGCTGGTAGATCATTTGAGGAGCTAAGCAGGGAGGTCTGAAGATGACCCCGAGGAATCTTGAAGGGAGACCTCTACCCACGTTCACCTCCCTGGGTCACACCCTCACCCTCCTCCCCAAAACTCAAGGGCTCTTCGTGACATGGTAGACTTTTAGTCTGGTGTTTGGTGTTTCAGGCACTCCAGGATTGGGCCCGCCTACCCTTTCCTTCACCATTTCTTTACATTTCTTCATGCTCCAGTTACAAGGGGCTTCTGACTTTTTCACAACACTACACCCACAGGCTCATCAGTGTCTCCGTTCATGCTGTTTCTTCTGGTTAGAAAAGCTCAACACTCAAGCTCCATCTATTGAAACATACCCACTTTCAGCTGAATGCTTTTCCCTGCTTCTGTGTGTGTAAAACTGTTCATTTTAGTCCTCCCTCTGTTTTAGTCACTTATTAGCCAGTCTCTCCCACTACACTGGGTTCCCTGAAGCATGTCCAAGCCTCACTCACCTGTCTACCCTTACAACATCTCATCTTTAATACTGACAACCTCCATAAATGTCATATGTCGACCCTGACTCTGGGTTAAGCACTGGTACCAAACACAGTATTTATCTACATAATTCTCAGAGCAACCCACAGGGAACATGCTCTCATGCAGAGGCCCAGTGCAGTTCTGTCTTAGGCCCCTTCTTCAGGACTCCAGACTTCAGTGTTGTCTTTTTCAATGAAGAGGAATGAAGAGCAAAGCCCAGAGAGATAGGGCTCTTATCCTGTATCTGAGTTTTGTTGAGCGTTACTTGTGGGAAGGTAGAAAAGATCTAGTAGGATCTTAGGGTACGTTGGGAAAGGTGGTCTTATGCGTGCAGCCTTTCAACACCCACTCAGTTGCATAAGAATAGGCCTTGGGTCTGGGACACTCCTAACCAAGAGATAAGAGCCCCACACAGCCCGTGCTGGGCTTCTGCCTTGTGTGAGAATGTCTGTCCTGCTTCAAACTTGATATGTTCTCCTTTGTTCTGCTTAAGTGCATGTGTCACCTGGCCCTAAGGCACGCCCCCAGCTTTCTGTATTTCAGACCCCACAGGGGTGGAGTTGAGGCCTTTCTACGGCTGTGTGAAGTGGGCTGTGTGTAGTTACATCTCCTGTGTTGGCTGAGGAGTGGATCTGCTGCTGGCCATGGGGGACCAACACATTGCAAGAGACTGGACTGTGTGCACTCCTTCTCTCCTGCTGCTGTAAGTAAACACTATGCCACCTCAGCTAGCTGTGCCTGTTTTCTGTTCTCAGTGACCTTGACCCATGCACTGGTGGCACGTACCTGCCTTTTAACCTTAGCTGCACAGCTTGGATCACCTAGTGAATGGTTGAACAGGGTACTTTCCAGATATACAGAGAACCTGGATTCCAAAAGAGGTACACTCTTGGGAGCTTCAAAGCAAGATGGTGAATTAAAAGAATGCAATACACAAACATGGTCCATACCTACCAAAGGAACCTTGGGAGTTCTCATAGAAGGATAAAAGGAAAGCATTGATGTTTCCTCCCATCTGCTTTCTATCTGTAATTCTGATGGGCTCTGAACTTATCTTTGATTGTGATGGAACTCTGACGGTATCTGTGATTGTCAGAGATTGCTAAGTGGATTTATAATGTTTGATAGACTTCCAACTGCATCTGTTTCATCAGATACTTTCTCTCCCTTGTCCCAGTGACCTGAGCGTTACAGGAAAGCAGACCAGCATGATTGCAGAGTGGTCACAGTGGTGAACATCTTGAAAGAATCCAACACTAGGCTTTCTGCAAGGCTACTGTGTGCCTGGTGTGAGAAGACCAGACTGTCATCTTTTAGATGTGAAATTACATTATTGACAGAACTTAGGCCCAGTGTCAGATTTGGGAACTGAGGTACAAATTAGTTGAGTGACTTGTGCCTGGTCACACAGCTCATCACTGGGGACTGGGGTGCTGTGCCCTGGATTCCTGGATAAACGCCTGTGGGTCTGGGGGGACATTCTTTTTCAAACTGTAGTCATAACAGAGGAAACGCGTTCAGTGTTCACTGCATAGTCCAGTTTTATAGCTACTGAACGGTGTTAGTTTTTCCTGTGATTCATTCTGGAGCTATCACACTACCAACATCTAGTTTACTGGTTTAGAGTAAATTATTCAGCTCTTAATTACCACATTATGAATGTTTAATTTTTGCCCTGATGTCGTCAAAGAGAAAACATGCCCTCGCATCAATGGGCTCTCGTCCCAAAATGTGGTTCTGCTTCATTTCTGCAGCAAGAGCAAACGCTTTCAAGGAGTCCCTGAGAACGTGCCGTCTTTGCCCAAGGATTCCCCAAAGCCACACACTTTCCTCCTTACCTAAGAGCTGGTGATTAACGTAGGCAAATACTTCTGGCCTATCTAGGACAGTATAATTCTTCAAAGGATTTCCACAGAAACAGGAATCATTTCAAGAAGGAGGAACTTTGGCTTTTCATTTATTTGGAATACATATTAAGAATTCACTTTCATTTCAATTAAGGTGGCTGAGAAATTTCACTGCAAAACAGCTAGATCTCTACCATCTACTACCAATAGTTGTGTGTTTCTGCATCAGTTTTATAAATCCATGGTTCCTGCCGGTCTACCATCCACCCAATGAGTACCTAGGAATCATCTTAGGATTCTTCTAGTCCAATTTTCTCCTCGTGTGAACAACAATACATTTCTCTTTTTTCTGTCTTCAAAATATTCCAATTCCATCCCCTCCTCGATCATTCCCACTGCCCTTTTCCTAGTTCTCACTCTCACCACTTACTACCCAGCCCACAGCACTAGCTTCACAGCAGGCTCTTCCTGTGTGGTGATCCTTCCAACCCATCTTCCACATAACCACCAAAGTGATCTAACACCTAACACAGACCACATCAGTTTCTCCGTTTAAAACCCTCCACAACTCTGGATCCTTCAGCGGTGCCTCTTGAACTTTGCCATGGAAAAGTCCATCACGATGGAGAGGAAACATATCCCATGGGCCAGGATTGTAGTCCGAGCCGGCCTACCGCAAACACGTACCATGTTTCTTTGTGGTCTCTTATCTTAAAAACTTGGGAAGAATTTTGCATCCCAAGAATTACATGACTTTTAATTTAAAAATGATACTTTGACCACCTACTAAAACACTTGGAGTAAACTGGCACTCCAGAAAGTTGCACCAAATCTATCTCTGGGCTTTGCAACCCCTCTGAAACACCACCTCATGTTCTCATATTCTTGTGCCTATGCTCGTGTTAAAAGCTCTGTGAAACCAGTCACATAGGATAGAATCTAAAGGTTGTGGCAATTTATCGAGCCTTTACCAAATGCCTGGCACTGAGATCCTTTTCTTAAAGGGTCTCATTTGTTTTCTAACTACCCTGGGGTTGGGAGTGTTCTTCTTATACAGATAAGGGAATCAAGACTTAAACAGACCGTGAACTTTGCACCAAGAAAGGACAGAAGGGAAATACAGCAAATTGCTAACAGTGGTTATGACAGGGGTGATTTTTTTTTTAAATATATTTTTTTTTTCTTTTCAACCTTTCCCTGATGACTGTGAATTATTCTTCCTCCCAGGACTAATATAAATTATATGAAAGGCTCAGATGAGATGGTCTGAGAGTTCTTAGCACAGTGCTTGGGATATCAATTTTATTTTCCTTCCTTATCATCTTTGTATCCATCACATCATGTAGCACCCACACTTCTAATAAAGAGCCGATAAACCCAGGTTCCACCCAATTGGATTAAAAATTCAACCAAAGATTATTTTAATGTTATTCTTCCCCAGTAATAAATATACAACTGTAAATTACATGCACACGGGTTAGCCTGTTAAAATATGTCTCATTAAACTGAGTTTAAGAGTTTGGTTACCCAGTAAAGATATAATAATATCTCACATTTATTAAGGTCTTACTATGCAAAAGATCCCACACTTTGTACTTAAAGGCATCACATCTTCTAGTTAGATCAACAACTTTATGACATGGGCAACACTATTATCCCCTATTCATAGAAAAGTAAACAACACACTCAAGGTTACTGTACAATAAATGGAAAAACTAAGATTCACACATGGTTGGGTCTGATTCCAAATTTCTCTTTTAAAATCCCCATGGTATTCTGCCAGTCTAATCCTTCTTGCCATTTCCACACAAGTATTTCTAATTTTAAACAAACCCCACGTTGTTGAATATCAGATCCTTTGATTCATCTTGTTTTATCCATATAATAAAAGTTACCTCATGGGGGTCCTTTTACATATGAGAAAACAGGTTAAACAATTTCCCTGAAGTCCCACAGTAAGAGGCAGAGCTGGGATTTAAAACCAGTTCTGAGCCCAGAATCTTCTGATTTTGCTGCCTCTGTGTTTGTGTAGGGCCAGAAAACACACGATGTTCAACTTATACACCGCGTCCTTATACATACGTGTAATACAGCGCCAAGGCAAGTATAAGCACCAGATTTGCCATGAGCAAAATTCAGCTTCGACTCTGCGTGCAGAGGCTTTCAGAGCCTGTAAAAGAAGCGCTGGACCCGCTCAGCAGCCCTTCATTTGTCTCTGATCTCTGCGGTTCCGTCCACTGCGGAGGTTTACGGGCTCCGGCTTCACCTTAGGGGCCGCTGCCCCCTGAGCAAGCTACAGCAGACAAATGGACTCTGGGCAGAAAAGAACACGCTGAGACTTGGCTCCCCTATTGACATGCAACGCATCCCTGACCTAGAAAATAGTCCTGAATCCCAACTACAATTTATAGACCCCGGTTCTGCTGTGCTGAAACTGAAGATAAATAGGACTGCAGGAAGTTATTTGTTGGTGACTGGATGGCTGGACGCGGACGCTCGCAGCTCTGGCCAAGCTCATGAGCCCACGCAGGAGCTGCTCTGCCTCCTGGGAAACTGATAGCGCTATGTAGGGGAGGATGCTGATTGAGAAGATTGGATGGCAGCTAGTAGAGAGGCAGCGAGGACTTACAGGCAGATAGGCTTCTTGGTGAGTGAATCAGGCGTCTATCTGCCTGCCTGGTGCCTTTTCTGCAGAGTTCCCCTGAGATAAAGAGTACAGGCTCAGACCCACTCAGTCTTTCCTGAAGCCACCTGGAGTTGGGGGAGGGAGATGGATGTTGAAGAGTGTGATATGGCATTTCTTGGCGTGCCTTTGACCTGCTTATGAGGGAAACCCTCAGCCCTAGGGCTGGGCTTCTGGCTCAGTTCCCAACTTTCACCCCAGCTCTCTTGCTGGGAACAGAGCCCCACCCTGGACACAAGCATGCCCTGCGTGGCTCAGCCAGCATTTCCTTATACAGCTCTCCAGGGAACTGTTCTGGTCCAAGCCAAACTGGCTACTTGGTCAGGAGAGTGACACTCACTTGTCTACAGATACAAGGCTTGTTCATGCTTCCCACTGCCTCATCCTACCCCAGATTCTTAACCGTATGCCAGACCTGGATGTTTCTCAATGAACTCCAGACTTGCCACGTCCCTTTGAGCACTCTTTTATATTTTGAGTTGCCTATCTGTTTAATCTTTTTGTGTCTGTTCCCTTCTTATCTTGTCTTTGTCCATTTTCCACCATATTTTTTCTTGGAGGACTAAGTCCTCCTTGAAGTTGTGGCTACAAAGTGATAAAAGTCTCCCAGGTAGAGTCTTTGAGACATTATGGGAAGAACCACCTCTGTGACATTTGAGGGTGGGTTTGTATATTCATACTTGCAGTCGACAATTATTGCATGAGCTCCTGTTATGCATTTTACTTTGTCCTAGGCAAAGAAATATATATATATAACTGATCCTTTCTTCCAGGAAAGAAACATACTATTCAAGGTGAATCAATGCAGCAACAGTGTAAATCAGTAAATATAAGGTATCTTCCTTTCATGGAGAAAATCTTGGATCAAGACTAATAAGACCTGAGTTCAAGTCCTGATTTTTCCAATATTATATGTGTGATTTTCTGCACACACACACAAAATGAACTTCTGTAGGCTTCAGTTTCATCATCTATAAATATGGTGGGATACCCCTTTCTCTCACTGGGCTGTTACGAGGATCCATGAATGTAATAGTTGTGATACTTGCAATAACTGCTGCAAAAAAGGCTGGGAAACTATGAATCCTATACAAATGCAATTTATGTGTATTAGCCTTTCTATAATTCTAGAGAGCCGAAGTAAAATTATGAGTAATAAACGCCAAAGTGTTCATGTGATGAGGAAAACAGAATTAGATAGGTTCATTCATTCATTCAATAAATGTTTACTGAATACCTACTAGGTATTCAATGCTAGGCACCAAGTCTCTCCTGTCAAGGAGCTTCTAATGGAGAGACTAGAGTATATTGGGTGGAGATAAATGTTACTGGAAGGAGGGTAACACCAGTGGGGGGAGGTGGTAGTGCTCTTTTATATATGGTGGTCGTGGAAAGTCTCTTAATTGCATTACATTTGAGCAGAAATTGAAATGACATGTGGGAGCAGGCCATGCAGATAACTGGAGGAAGAATATTCTAGGCAGAGCAAGGAGGAAATCAAAAGCCCTGAGTGAGAGGGAGCTTGCATGTTCAAGGCACTACACAGAGACCAGAACGGCCGGGAAGTGGGAGGAGGCAACCTCCGAAAAGCAGTGTGGAGCTGGGGGGAAAGGGATGGGGGGATCTGGTCGATGTAAGACCTCGTGGGTCATGCTGAAAACTTTGGATTTTATCCTGAGTTGGATTGATGTTAAGAGTTTCAAATGGCAGCGTTTCCAGAAATGAATTACTTTTTCAAAGGACCTTCCCGACTGGGTGTGTAGATAGGTTATAGGGGACCAAGGTCAGAGAGAGATGATTCTGATTTGAACTAGGATAGTGAGAGGTGGCTGGGCTCTGGAATATCTGTCCTTTGCAGACTGAGACAACAGAATTTGCTGATGACTGGACATGGGGTGTGAAGGAAAGCGGCAAGCCAAGTTGGCTCCAGTGATTTCGGCCTGAGACACTGAGAAGGGGGAAGACTGACAGCAGAGCCCCTCTGGTGCTGATGCAGGCAGGACTTAGAGCGCAGTTTGGGATACAGTCAGTCTAAGATGATTTTATGATTTCCAAGTGGAGATATACACAAGCATCTGGATTTATGTGTCTAGAGTTCAAGGGAGAGTCCCAGGCTAGAGATTTTAATTTGGGAATCATTGGCTGTAGATGGCATTTAAAACAGGGGATTCCACAAGCTCACCTTGGGAGGGAGTGTAGGGAAAGAAGAGGTTCTGTGCTGGCGAATGACAAGTATAAAAGTTTAGGAAATGAGGATCCAGCAAAGGGGAGGGATTATAAAAGGCCACACAGAGGAAGTAAGGCTTGAGCTCAACTTCCTTGAATATTAAGGGCTAACCTCAACGTTGCCTGCATGAATACCTGTGCTGTGTGTCCCAAGGGCCAGGTGTTTTGCTCGCATTCCCTTAATCCTCACCATGACATTCAAGCCTCAGGCATCATGCTGGGTGTGTTTGTGTTTACAGACTGGGTCTCACTTAATCCTCAAAACATCCTGCTGAAGTCAAAATGACAGTCTCTGCTTTTCAAGTTGAGAAAATAGAGATGCAGAAAAAGCTGAAGTAACTTACCCAAGGTCTCAAGAAATGGAAACTCAGGATGGGAGCCAGGGTGGGAACTCAGGCCTCCGTGACTACCAACCTCACTTTTTCTTTATTACTCTCTCCTGATGCCCAAGGCAGTAGAGAAAAAGGCATGAAGACTCAGTTTGCTGGCCCACGGGGTCCTGGCTAAGATAAAAGAAATGCAGGATGGGCCACCAGAACTGTGTGAAAGCAGCCAGCAGTCCTGTACATCTTCCCGCCCTTTCCTCTGCTCACCCAAGCCCAGCCTCCTCTAGAAACTGGTTCCTACTGAACTGGCAACCTGGACAGATGCAGGCAAGACAGAAATGCTCGAACTGCCAGGACCCTTTGAGAGCTCATCTGCTAACGGGGACACACACTCACAAAAGTACTGTGATTTGATGTCAACTATATTATCTGTCACTCCCAACCCAAATTAGAAATTCAAGGCACCTCCCTGGCATTGGAGGGATGTGCTCCTTTCCACCATGGAAAGACCTAGAACTGCTGGCATAGATGGGAAGTGAAGGAAAGTGACTCTGTGACTATTTGTGGACCTGCTATATGTTCCAGGTACTATGAGAACTAAATACGTGTTTACGTGTGTGTGTGTGCGGGCGCGCGCACGCGTGCATAAGCACTACAATCACAGTGAAAATAAAGGATCATAACCTCCATTTTATAGATGAAGCTAAAATCAAGAAACTCAGGTGAAGTGCATTTCTTAAGGACATAGGACTGCTAAGTGGCAGAGTAAGGGGCTAGACCCAAAAGCCCGTGCCCTAGAGCGACAACAGAATTAGTTCCATTTTATTTCCATTTACTTATTTATTTTTCTTTGAACACTCAACAAAATAGAAAGGGAACAAGGAATCTGGGTGAGGGAATACCCTTAGACTCTTTTATGGTGATGGAATCATTTTAGGAAGAATTAGAAAGAACTAGAAGGGCCTTTAGAGTACTGTTTCACAAACTTCACTGTGCTCGTAAATCACCCAGGGATACTGTTCAAATGAAGATTTCAACCCTGTAGGTCTGGGGAATAGCCTGATTTTGTGCATTTCCAACAAGCTTCCAGGAGCTGCATGTTTGCAAACCATACTTAGAGCAGCAAGGTCTTAAAAAACACCCGGCACCATGTTTTCCAAACTTCATTCATGCAAATTCCATCTATAATATTGACCTAATATTATATTGAAAATGACTCACTTTCTGTTACTTAAGTTATATCATTGCAATACATGAAAAAGCCATTATCATTAAAGATAAACACATTAACAGCAGAATTATCTTACTCAACAGAGAGAGTTGCTTGAAGTTTGAGCCTGATATCTGTTCTTTCTTTATTGAAAAAAATAAAAAGCAAATGAGGGGGTGTACCCACATGATAGAAGGGTATTGAAATCACAGTAGCTCCAAAGTGAGCCTTCCTCCTTGATATAATCCGAAAGGGGGAGAAAAAAAAGAATTGTACCAAAATGTTCATTGCAGCTCTATTTACAATAGCCAGGACATGGAAGCAACCTAAGTGTCCATCAGCAGATGAAAGGATAAAGAAGATGTGGCACATATATACAATGGAATATTACTCAGCCATAAAAAGAAACAAAATTGAGCTATTTGTAATGAGGTGGATAGACCTAGAGTCTGTCATACAGAGTGAAGTAAGTCAGAAAGAGAAAGACAAATACCGTATGCTAACACATATATATGGAATTTAAGAAAAAAAAAAAGTCATGAAGAACCTTGGAGTAAGACAGGAATAAAGACACAGACCTACTAGAGAATGGACTTGAGGATATGGGGAGGGGGAAGGGTAAGCTGTGACAAAGTGAGAGAGAGGCATGGACATATATACACTACCAAACGTAAGGTAGATAGCTAGGGGGAAGCAGCCGCGTAGCACAGGGAGATCAGCTTGGTGCTTTGTGACCACCTAGAGGGGTGGGATAGGGAGGGTGGGAGGGAGGGAGATGCAAGAGGAAAGAGATATGGGAACATATGTATATGTATAACTGATTCACTTTGCTATAAGCAGAAACCAACACACCATTGTAAAGCAATTATACTCCAATAAAGATATAAAAAAAAAAAAAATTGGTCAAGGGATTTTAACATCTGAAATTATCCACACTCACCGCCAGAGGCACTCAACTCCTCCCAAGGAAACTGATCTCGTCCATCACTTTCAGGAGGAGCTGTCACTTGCTCAAAGGCACACAGCCAGTTGATGGCAGGACCAAACTGCGGGGCAGCTCTTACACCACAGGCACTTATTCCAACCCTCCACATGCTTTAACCATCCTCGTCCCCATTTCCATTCCTTCAGGAGGCTTGAAGAGGCATTCAGCAAGTCAAAACAAGCTAATGGCACTCCTTATTCCATTACCAAGTGGTAGAGGAGGCAATACCCCATATTCTTCCATCCCCACAAAGAGACCTCCTTACTACTCTTGAGAAGAGTTTCTAACTTTCCAGGTGAAGACTGGATGAAGCCTTTCCAGTGTCTTCAGTATTCCATCATCCCAGGGCCCTTATTCACTTCCCACACGAAGCCCTGGCCTTCTGGTCTCTTCCTGAAGTGCTCACTTGTTGCATTCTTAGGTTTGTTCACACAGCTTGAGGTTCTTTTTTCCCTATACACCTTCCTTACCAGGATTCCTTAGCCCAAGACTGCAAACAAACACACCTTCTGGGTGGAAGGTACTGTGAGCACGTGGGGAATGATGAGTAAGGAGCTCAGTGTGTCAAAAATCCTGGGTTGGCAACTCAACTTTTCCAGAAGTGTGAGTGTGTGTGTGTGTGTGTGTGTGTGTGTGTGGGAGAGGGAGAGGGAGAGGGAGAGGGAGAGGGAGAGGGAGAGGGAGAGGGAGAGGGAGAGGGAGAGGGAGAGGGAGAGGGAGAGGGAGAGGGAGAGGGAGAGGGAGAGGGAGAGGGAGAGGGAGAGGGAGAGGGAGAGGGAGAGGGAGAGGGAGAGGGAGAGGGAGAGGGAGAGGGAGAGGGAGAGGGAGAGGGAGAGGGAGAGGGAGAGGGAGAGGGAGAGGGAGAGGGAGAGGGAGAGGGAGAGGGAGAGGGAGACTTTACAAGGGTGGCAGCCTTTCTGACCCTTTCCCTCACTCTAAATGGGGACTATGCTCTTTGGGCTTGCCTGAGCCATTAAGAATTTGTGAGGATTTAATCATCCTTTTCATCACATTCTCATATTACCTGTTGTTTGCTGAGTATCTACTATATACCAGCACTTACTCACTTTGCACAATTAATCCAGCAGAAACCCAGGAAGGCATTGCCTCTGCCATTCAGATCAGGAAATTGAAGCTCCTGAAAGGTGATCTGATGAGTTTTAAATGAGAAAAACTCCATAGAAACTAAAAGTCCATGCAAACATAAAGTGATGAATGAAGCATCCCTTTTTTCATTTCATAATCCAGTTCATATTTACTAAGTGAATATTATATATTAAATATTGGGCTACTAAGATTTTTATATTCTGGATACAAGATAAACGAGGCACATACCTGCCCTCAAGAAATGTACAGTCTGGTCAGAAAACTAGGAAATGTCTGGGACTTCATGGAGTTTAATGCCCAACACCATCCCGGTACATAACAGGAGAAGTATAACCTTTTCTAGTTTCTGACTTGCTTGGTCCTATTAGTCACAGAATCTACTATCTTGAGTAGGTCTGGAGAAGATAACTCTCAGATCCAAGTTTTCATGTCTGATTCATAGAGATAATAAAGTACTCCCCTCGCGAGGTTATGGTGGAAATGAATTGTATCTGTAGATGTAATGTGATATGTGTGTTGTTTACACATTGGCATGTGTGTGTGGAGTCAAATGGAACCATATTTGAATCTTGAACCCACTGGTAAATCTGGCTCAATGGCCCTGGACATATTGTATCATCTCTGGGTCTCATATCACATATGGGGATAATTTCTATTTGCAGGGTGGTTAAAAAATTAAAGAAAGTACAGTAAATGCAAGCACCTGGCATAGTGCCCAACATGTAACAGGTACTGAGGAAGATTAGTTTTCTTCCGACCTACCCCAAACATTTTCTCCCTCTGTCTTTGTGGGAACCCAGGAGAGAAGTAAGTTTTTCTATACTTACTTAGCAGAGGTAGGCTCATGGGGAAGATAACAGAGGAGGACCTTGAAGGCCTCTTGTGTAGGCTTTGGATGAACATGTAAGGGGACAATATAAACAAAGGGACAGAGGTGGTGAAATACAAGGGCTGTCTGGAGAAGGGGAGTCAATTCAATATTTCTCAAAATGGGGGTGTAGAGAGTTGAAGAGCTCCATGGCTTTCTTGGGAAGACCACTGTTCATGGTAAAGGTAGAAGAAAATCTTGACATATGGCTATTTTAAGAACCTCTGGAGGCTCCCTGTTTCCATCAAGATAAATCCCAACTTCTCAACCTGGCATGCAAATCTTCCATGTCCTGGTTCCCAACTACGGGAGGCAAAAAAGAGTGAGCCTCTATTGCCCAGGATAAGACACGCATACAAAGTGTTCCCATGCTAAGAGATGTAGCCCTAGAAAGATAATTCAGCTTCAAACACCTAGAATTTAATGCAATGTTGAGAGCAAGGGCCGTGGCATCAGTGAGCACTGAGTTCCAGTCCTGGCTTGGACACTGCCTTTGTGATTTTGGGTAAGTTACTTAACTTCTTCGAGTCTTAATTTCCCCATTTGAATAATTCTCCTTCAATGGCAATAAAATAGAGTTTAGCTCATGGGGTAGTTCTGAAGATTAAATAAAATAATGCATAAAAGGTACTTAGTGTAGTGCCTGACAATAAGTGAAGGGCTAAATAAATGGTAGCTATTTTTGTTTTTAATAAAGTAAGTTGCTCATTTTACCAGATCAAAGGAACCAGGAGGATTTTCCTTCTAAGGCTACTCACAATGGCCACAGCAGAAACAAGAGAGGCATTATTACTGGCCCCTCGGGTGGCCTCAGGGGCTGCTGCCTCCCAGTGATTCCAGCTTCGAGAAGGCATTGGAACAGACTAGAGAACCCAGAACTAAATCCACGCACTTATGGTCAATTAATCTACAACAAAGGAGGCAAGAATATACAATGGAGAAAAGACAGTCTCTTCAATTAGTGGTGGTGGGAAAACTGGACAGCTACATGTGAAAGAATGAAATTATAACATTCTCAAGTACCACATACAAAAATAAACTCAAAATGGATTAAAGACCTAAATGTAAGACCAGAAACCATAAAACTCCTGGAGGAAAATATAGGCAGAACACTCTTTAATGTAAATCATAGCAATATTTTTTTGGATCTGTCTCCTAAAGCAAAGGAAATAGAAGCAAAAATAAATAAATGGGACCTAATTAAATTTGAAAGCTTTTGCACAGCAAAGGAAACCATCGACAAAAAGACAACCTACTGAATAGGAGAAAATATTTGCAAATGATAATGACTGATAAGGGATTAATATTCAAAATATATAAACAGCTCATTAAAAATATAAAAAAGAAACCCAAAAAACAAATGGATTAAAAATGGGCAGGGCTTCCCTGGTGGCGCAGTGGTTGAGAATCTGCCTGCCAATGCAGGGGACACGGGTTCGAGCCCTGGTCTGGGAAGATCCCACATGCCGCGGAGCAACTAGGCCTGTGTGCCACAACTACTAAGCCTGCGTGTCTGGAGCTTGTGCTCTGCAACAAGAGAGGCCGCGACAGTGAGAGGCCCGTGCACTGTGATGAAGAGTGGCCCCCACTCGCCGCAAACAGAGAAAGCCAACACACAGAAACGAAGACCCAACACAGCCAAAAAAAAAAAAAATGGGCAGAAGACCTGAATAGACATTTCTCCAAAGAGGACGTGCAGATGGCCAACAGGCACATAGAAAAGGTGCTCAACATCACTAATCATCAGGGAAATGCAAATCACAATCATAATGAGATATCACCTCACACCTGTCAAAATGGCCATCATCAAAGAGAGCACAAATAACAAATGTTGGCAAGGATGTGGAGAAAAGAGAGCCCTTGTACACTGCCGGTGGGAATGTAAATTGGTGCAGCCACTGTGGAAAACAGTATGGAGATTTTTCAAAAAACTAAAATTAGAACTACCATATGACCCAGCACTTCCCCTCTTGGGTATATATCTGAAAAACAAAAACAAAAACACTAATTCAAAAAGATGCATGCACCCCAATGTTCATAGCAGTATTACTTAAAACTGCCAAGATATGGAAGCCACCTAAATGTCCACTGACAGATGAATGGATAAAGATGATGTGATATATACATACACACACACGCGTGCACACACGCACACACACACACACACACACACACTCACAATGGAATACTACTCAGCCATAAAAAATAAGGAAATTTTGCCATTTGCAACAACATGGATGGATTGAAGGGTATTATGCTAAGTCAAATAAGTCAGATAGAGAAAGCAAATACTTCATGGTATCACTTATATGTGGAATCTAAAAAAATATAACAAATTAGTGAATATAACAAAAAAAGAAACAGACTCACAGATATAGAGAACAAACTAGTGGTTACCAGTGGGGAGAGGGAAGGGGGGATGGGCACTATAGGAATAGGGGATTAAGGTACAAACTACTGTGTATAAAATAAGCTGCAAGGATATATTGTACAACACAGGTGACATAGCCAGTATTCCATAATAACTATAAATGGAGTATAACTTTTAAAAATTGTGACTCACTATATTGTACACCTGTAACATATAATATTGGACATCAACATACTTCAATTTAAAAAAAAGATTTAAAAAAGGAAGGCACTGAAGAGAAATTTAGGGCTCATAAGGGATTTAGAAAGTATCTGATCTAGTCTATGCCCCCATCTGTCCGTTTGACAGACTGAGAAACTGAGGGCCTCAGAGAGGAAATTCATACACCCGCTTGTTATCAAGCAAATTGGTAGCAGAGTGAAACGTAGAACCCAGGTCTTCTGATCTCCGAACTTAGTCTTTTCTTACATCATTATTATAACTGGTAAAGTTGCTGGAAACAGAACGCCGTAATCTCAGATGTGGCCTCTCTCTCTTTTTTTCCCTTTTTTTTTCTTCCTCAGTTTGAAAGCAAAATGAAAGAATAAAATACAAAGTCTTGCACCTTGAGGCTTCACTTCATTTCATTTACAGTAGATGCAGGATATAAATAAAAAGAGCAAGTTAAAAATAAACCTCCTGGTGTGGCTATAACATTTTTTATTTAGCTCTTATTTTTTTATCCTATGGATGGAATAATACCAACCTTGATCCTGCTGGAACACATACTTATTGCAACTGAAGACATTATATGATGAGCTCTTTTATCTGGACCCTCCATCACCATGTCAGTAAAGTCATTACTAGCAGGAAGATATTTATCTATATATCTGTAGACATTTCTCTATACCTACATCTAGATAGTATCTATCTATGGATATCTATGGATATGTTCTCTCTCTGTATATACATATATCTTTATTATATTTATATACACACACGTGCACACGCACAAAGTAGGTTTCAGGATTGGTATGACTTTACTTCATCCACGTGCTCCTTTATTCATTCAGCAAAAATGACTTAGTACTTGCTTTGTGCCAAGTTCAATAACAAGCAATGGAAAGCTAAAGTAGCTCTTGGCCCCTGCCCTTAGGAACATTACAGTCAGGTGGGGAGACAGATAGCTCCTAAAGCACGTGATGAGTTCTATGACGGGGAAGCCTGGGGTCCCAGGGTCACTGATGAAGATCACCCATCTGTCCTGGATGGGGCGGGATGCTGCCTGGAGGAGGTGGCTTATGAAAAGCCAAGTCAATGCTCACTTTGGCAACACAGGTACTAAAAGTGAAATCATACAGAGCTGAGCTGATTAGGATATTGAAAGAAATTTTTAGAGAGAGATTGCACAGAAGAATTTAGACAGATATTAAGCTTGGGTTCTATTCCTGGCTCTACCATCCATTACATAAGTGGCCTGAGACAAGTTACTCTGCTCCTCTGCAGTGAACTTGCTAATACTGAAAGTCAGAGAGTTTTTCTGTATTGTTTATAAACCTCTTTTCATCTCTGCAATTTGGTGGCTTGCTAGAATGTGTGCAACTTGAGGTTGGGATCTTGTCCAATTTATGTCTTTTATTTATGTCTTATATTCCCAGGGCCTAGCACAGGTCTTGTCACTTGTAATGATCCATGAGTATTTGTGGAGTATAATAAAAATTTTCAAGTGTATGCCTTAGGTTGAGTCAGTGAATGGAACAGACGGAATCTTTTCAAGTGATGTTCTTAGACTGGAATTTAAAAGCACTTCTCTGTTTGGTTTTGTTTTATTTTTTACTGAAGTATAGTTCATTTATAATATTGTTAGTTTCAGGTGTACAGGATAGTGATTGTGGATTATACTCCATCATAGGTTAATTATAAGATAATGGGTATACTTCTCTTTGCTGTACAGTATATCCTTGTTGCTTATCTATTTTATATACAGTAGTTTGTACCTCTTAATTCCATACCCTGAATTTGTCCCTCCCCATTTCTCTCTCCCCTTTTGTTACCACAAATTTGTTTTCTGTCTCTGTGAGTCTGTTTCTCTTTGGTATATACATTCATTTGTATTTTTTAGAGTCCACATAAAGCGATATCATACAGTATTTGTCTTTCCCTGTATGACTTACTTCACTAAGCATAATATTCTCTAGGTCCATCCATGTTGCTGCAAATGGCAGTATTTCGTTCTTTTTTATGGCTGAGTAATATTCCATTGTATATATACACACCACATCTTTTTTAATCCAATCATCTGTTGATGGGCATGCCTTTAGCAGTAGACCATGTGACTTTTGGAAGCCTATGAATTTTTGTTTTAAATGAAGGGAAACACCACAAATCTCACTGAAAGTGGGAATGGTGCTCTTTGTAGTAGAGGTGGTGCCAATGGGAAGAGCAGTAGAATAAGCCTCAACCTAAATGTCTAACTCTGAGGTTCTGCAGTAAAAATTGTCTTGAAGACTGCAGCCTCAAATTCTTTCAGGACAATAATGAGTTTAATGAGGAGAGAGGTAGTCCATGAACCTTTCATACCTGAGAGCAAAAATAAGAAAGTACCAGAGAAGCAAAAGTTTTCACGTCTCCAAGATAAGCATCAAGAGGGTGAGATGAAAAGGGCAAAATCACACAGCAAGAATCTGGAGGAGCTTCGGAGCAGAGTTCCTGGCCAGACAGTCACAGGGCTGAAGGCCATGGTGTCACTTGGATGCCTTCTTAAGGTACTTCCTGAGTTTGGGATGACAAAGGTATAAATGTTAGCCTCATCACCAAAATTGCCTCTTTTTGTAGAAGTCCTTGTTTTTGAAAATTCCTTCTTTGTGAGCAGTGAGGTAGCAAAATTGACATAATTAGGAAGCTAACAAAGAATTATTGTCATCTGCATCCACTCCATCATCATCGTTGTCAAAGCTGTTTACCGAAGGCTGGGAGTGCAGAATGGGCAGTGGTCAGTGAGGCTGAGAACCTGCTATGTACACATGCCAGCAGAACGGCTTAGGAGGTTATCTTTCACCACCTCTAGAGCTCTGAGTGCTCTTCTGTAAAACAGGTAAACCAGTAAAGGGATGCTCTGAGTATTAAACAAGATTATTCAAGTAGAGTATCTGGCATGTGCTCGGTTAAGGACAGCCTATCCTACAGCCAAGCCAGATTCTCAGTGGAGGATTCTGTCTGCACAAGGTCAAGCAGAATAAGAAAATGAAGGAACACAGGAAAACCATTAGAAGCAGGCCCAGGTTGACGATGTGGAAGGGAAGATGGAAACATTGAGTGGCTGGACCCAGATGGGGATTAGTTGGACAACCTGGCATCCCAGGGCTTGATGCCAACTTTTATTGTCATGAAAGCATTTGGGGCTAAAGTCTTCCAGGCAAGGCAAGCAATGACTACTTCAGAAGCTCAGTGGTAGATGTATAGGTCTAGGGCACTAGGCTAAATGCTGCTGACACTTCCACCCGTACCACAAGTACTGCAAATAGTTCCATTTATGAAGCACTCAGTGTGTGCAGGTCACTGCAATAAGTCCTCTGCAGGCATTATTCCACTTCGACCTCACAATAATACCTATAAGGTAGGAACTATTATAATTGCTGTATTACAGAGAAGAAAACAGATTTGGAACATTTAAGTAACTTACCAAGGTCAATGGTAAATGTAGTAAGTGGCAGAGTCAGGACTCAAATGAGATCTGCATGGCTCTGACTATGCTTATAACCACTATGCTAAGTCTCCGTGGCAGCATACCTCAGAATATCTCAGATGAGCTGGGATGAGCGAGGACAGAGCTATCGCATCATCACTGTATGTACCATAAGGCGTTATATAAATTCCTAAAACTCAGAGACACTGCATTTCACAACTCCCGAGGGCAGCAGGTACCTCACAGCTATCAGAGATTTGCACAATTTGTTCAACAAAGTTTTGGTAAATAGTTACAGGGTACCATCTTTTGATTTGTACCAGTCTACTATATGACTAGTGGAGGGTCTGAGTGTACACTTCTTGTTTTTCTGTTTTAGGTAGTTGTACTTAAGATAACCTGTGCATACATACTATAATCTAGAAGTCTTCTTGCACGAAATTGTACTATATCATGATTTTTCTGCATTCCAGCCACAGCCAGTTGGTCACTGATGACTGGCTGACCCGATGAAAGTTAATCTGGAAGCCTGCACTGAACGTCATGGCACCCTACACTGGACAGTGACTTGTTGACTCATTCATGTTCCCTTTCTTGGTGAATCTTGCCTCTGGGGCAGAGGGAGGGAAGGAAGGAGGGGGTGAGAGCATGAGAGAGAGAGAGAAATCCATGTTATTACCCCGATGGAAGGATCAGTTAGCTCAGAGACATAAATGGGCCAAATCACCGTATTGCTGGCCGTGAACACCTTTGCTGTGCCAGGCAAAGGGACTAGCTCAGATCTCTCTGAGGGAGGGCTCTTCCTCTTTGCCTTGAATATCTTGGGATCCATGCTCTTCCTAAGACATGCCTTTAGAGCTCTCCTCTCTACTCTCCCATGTGACTTCCTTCCTTCCACTTTTTTTAGCCCAAGCCTTGAGGCGGAGAGCTCAGAGTCATTGTGATGCCTCACGCATAATCCAGCCCCGCCCTGCAGAGCTAGAGCAGGACACAGAGTTGGAGGCACATGTCAACACTAATAACAATTTCTTTGCCTGAATTTGTCCTCTGTGCTTAGATCTCTACGGAAGACTCTGAGAGGGGTAGAGAAGTGGGTGCTCCAGGATTCTGTTTCCTGGACAAATGAGATGTCAACTCATCCTCATTTTACTAATGATGAAACTGAGGCACAGAGAGGTTAGTTTACTCCCCAAAGACACATCTGAAATCAGGTCCTGATCCCTTTGTCCTTCTACAGCATCCACAGCCTTCCACTGCAGGTTGGTGTGTGCTCCCCGATCTCAGTCCCTCACACGTCACCAAGTCAGAAACAAAACAACGCCTTCTTGTTCCTTGAACCAAAGGCCCCCTATCCTCTGCGACTGTCACTCCATGGTGACCTGAATGGGTCAGTTTTTCCTTCCTTAAACCTCCTGTTATCATCAAAGTGCTGGACAAATTGTCGACTTTAGTAGAGTGGGGGACCACCAGAGGAACCCGAGATGTCCTGCCCGGGCTCCCATCTTCTTATAAAGGGATGCCCGTGGCAGGGCCGCTTGCATCCAACTATTTACTAACTATTGTCATAAAATAATAGAATTGATATGATAACTGATATTGCAGATTCTTTTCAGTCTATAATCACTTTCACATTTATCACCTCAGAGGTCAATTCATTCAGGCATCCAACAAACATCTATTTTAAGTCAGGTCCCACATCAGTCACTGCGAATACAGGTATAATGAGACAGAGAAAAATGTATTCTCTTCGCAGCAGGCACATGATTTTCCAAGAGAGAGAGCCACTCTGTTGGGCTTTGCTTTGATTAGACTGCTACGGCAGGAGGGTCCTGGGGAGATCGGATATCATCTGTTCCCAAGGTGTTGGCGAAGTTGATGAAGATGCTCTGCGTGAAACAAGCGCAGGATTGATCTGCTGAGCAGAGGACAGAAGGCACAGAGGAGGAGAGAGGGAGGCCAGGGGGGAGGTGAAGGCAGTGTGCTGTAGGATGGGTTGAGGCCTCTCCCCAAGCCTCTGCAAAGCTGAAATAAAACTGCTCAGTTCGGGTTTCCCTGGTGGCGCAGTGGTTGAGAGTCCGCCTGCCAATGCAGGGGACATGGGTTCGTGCCCCGGTCTGGGAAGATCCCACATGCAACGGGAGAGGCCACAACAGTGAGAGGCCCGCGTACCGCAAAAAACACAAACAAACAAAAAAAACAAAAAAAAACCCTGCTCAGTTCACATGATGGCCGGAGTGGATACATTTTATTTGAGGACACTGGCGTAGGGCGTTGATGAGGGGCAGAGCAGGGACAGCACCACGGTGCCGGAGTTGGAGGCAAGGAGGTGTCCCCAGATTCAGTTTTCAACATGAAAGTCCAGACCAGGCTCTCAGGTAGCTCATGACCCTTGAGATCCAGCAGATGACTCAGCATCTGAGATCATAATAGAACAGAGGTGAGAGTAGCATGCAAGAGAGAACCCCTGGGACAGGCCCTTTAACCCTACCTGGTGAACACGCATGGGGAGGTGACAGCCGAGCTGCACTGAGGATGGCTGGAAAGTTTCTGAGTGGACAAAGGAGGGGGCATTCTGGCAAGTGCAAAATCATCAATACTCGAGAGGGCAAAGACTCTGGAGGATTCCTTGGGCCTGGAGGGTGCGGTACAAGGTGGGGAACGAGTGGGGGCGGGGAGAGTGGCCACAGAGGTGGACAGGGGCTGGATCTCTGGAGGGGGCCTTGAAGTTGGGTGATGGGCCACCACCAGGAGTTTTAAGGATGACAGTTTTGGAACTTCTAGGGAGATGAACTCTTGCTTTGAGAATGTGAATCAGCTGATGATTTGGGCTGAGGAAATTCAAAGTCCAGGTGATGCAAGAAAGCTTTGAGGTGGAATGGCCCAAATGCCTTGGCGGGGGGTGGGGGGAAGTGGACCAAAGTCCCCTGGGCCAACTAAGGGCCCTCACAGCTGACTAAGAGGCCCAGCGGACATCACTGTGGACTGCTATCAGACCCTGCTCGTCAGCCCAGTGTATATGTGTTACTTACTTGGTGCAGGGAGGGTTGGATTCAATATTCCATTTGACAACAGGGTTGCCATGGAACAGACACTGTCTCTGGGCATGAGCACTCTCCCTTGGGCAACATGGAGCATGGAAGTCACCTCTGTCCTCCCCTGGCAGGACATCTTTTCTTAGATTCAGACATATATTTGGTAATATATGAGGGACCACACTTGGGGACAAAGACTTTTATATCGATTGATTAATTCCATTATTCTTCTCAACAACCCTGAATGGTTATTGGTCATTCCTTATAGCTATTATCTCCTTACTGGCAGGTGCAGAATCTGAGGTGCTGAGGTTGACTTGGTTCAGCAATTCGGTGAGAGGACCAGGGTTTAAACTCAGAAGAATCCAATGCTTCACACTCCCTTATTAGTGCTGAAGCAAACTTGGAGGCAAAACTGTTCTGTGTCTAGAAAAAGAGGTGCAATCACAGGCTCTTATCCTCAAGCAGTTCACTGCCTAGAGGGAAGATGGGCACCAAAATAACCCAACATAATGTACTATCATAACCCTTACAATTCCAGGAGGCAGGTACTATCATTATCCCCATTTTACATATAAGGAGACCGAGGCACAGAGAGGTTAAGTCACTGACCCCAGGTCACACAGCTAGAAAGTGGAAGGCAAGGATACAGATGCTGGCTGTTTGGCTCTGTCTGTGGTCTTGATCATAACACTACGCTGTGCTCTGACCTGGAGTTGGTGATACCATGTTACTCCTTACTCCATGAGCCTGCGGGCCCTCTGGGCTCCTCTACTGCAGTCCAGGGGAGATTGTGCCACCTGAGGACATCTGGCAATGTTTGGAGACATTTTTGACTGTCACAACTATTGGCATTTAGTGATTAGAGCTCAGGGATGCTGTTGAACATACTACACTGCACAGGAAGAGCTTCCCACAATAGAATTACCCATCCCCCAATATCAACAGTGCTGGTGTTGAGAAACCCTGCTCTACAACAGTACCTAGAAGGCTACTCCAAGTGATGGCTTCTCATCAGTCTGGCTAGACAGGGAGCCCCCTGTGCCTAGCACAGAGCTGGGCATGTAGTGAAGATCTATAAATGTCTGTGAAATGCCTAAGATATGAAGGACTTAATAAAACGTGTCATTGGGGTTGACTATATCATATAATTCTGGCTATTATCCATTTTTTCATGCAGGGATTTCTTTTTTAATATCTGCAAAATTGAACCAGGCATCACCGTCTCTGACCTCAGAGCCCAGAGCGGGTGAGAGTAGAGGAACACGAGTAACGCTGAGCCAAGGTGGAAGGGAGATGTACGTAAGACAGGGCAACCCGTGGACAAGAGAAACTCGCTCAGGCCTCTATGAGAAGTGTCCCTCTGCAAATAAGGCAGTGGTTTGAGAGCTATAGGGTAAGCGCAGATTTTCCCTTTGACTCTTTCGGACGTGCAAACTCAATTAACATTTGGAATAGATTTAGAGATTTCGTGATAATAAGAAGAATCTTCCGCCCTGCTTCCCTGCTGCTCTAGCCCAAGACTGGTTTCCCTAGATCCTCTTCATCATGGATATTCAAGATTAGAACTGGAACAGACAGACGAAAAAGCATCAACTGCAGACTAATTAATTAAAAGCCTAGATAAATTACAATGTTATTTACTGCTCAATTATAGTAATTATTTTATCCATGTTTTTAGTACAATTATCTCCCCTTTCTCTGCATGGTTGCTGATTCCTCCTTTAACTACCCTCTCCACTTGTGTGCTTGTGTTTTTCTGTCACTGAGTACCCTTTGGGGGAAACAGACAAGAGAGACAAGATATTAACTTGCAAATAAATAAATGCTGACTCTCAGAACACTGAGGCTGAAAAGTGCCTCGTCTGCGAGTAACCTGAGCTCTGAGAGGCAGAGTGACTTGCCTAAGGATTGAGAGCCCTGGGACATGGACCTGAACTTTTAGGATACAGCTTATGCTGAGATCCCAGAGCATAATATTTATGAAGCATACATTTTATTTTTGCACACAGTAAATCTCTAACAAACAAACATGTGTGAAAGAAATCCATCCCTTCATCCACTCATTCACTGTAGAATAACGTTAAGCTCTGAATCTCTCATGGTTATTCTTCTGTTACCTGTTTGGCTGGCTCCCTTCAAGACACATGGAACAGGGATGGAAGAGAATCACAGAGGAGTAGAGCTTGCACTCTCTCCTCCTATTTATGTTTTTTTTTTTTTGTGGTACGCGGGCCTCTCACTGTTGTGGCCTCTCCCGTTGCGGAGCACAGGCTCCGGACGCGCAGGCTCAGTGGCCACGGCTCACGGGCCCAGCCGCTCCGCGGCATGTGGGATCTTCCCGGACCGGGGCATGAACCCGTGTTCCCTGCATCGGCAGGCAGACTCTCAACCACTGCGCCACCAGGGAAGCCCGGATGGTTACTTTTTTATGTCTAAATTTAGAGAAATGACAGGTGGCATGTGGCAGTTCCCTCCGCATTTCTTTTCCTAAAGAGGCAGAATGGCATAACAGGAGAAAACACTCTGAGGACAGACCCCTGAGGTTTCGTCCTGAGTCTGACTGCATCTCACCTTGGGTATGTTACCTAAATTCGCGATGCCTTGGTTTCCGCACCTGAAAAAACCATCGTGCTAATAGCCAGCTTGCAGGGTTGCTGTTAGGACTAGACGTGAATACTCCTGGCACAGCACAGCCACGGCATATGCACAGAGTGTGGGCTCAATGCACAAAAGTTATAAAAGTCTCTCAGGTGACCTTAGGGGAGTGTGGCATACAGCATTTTTTTTTTTGTTTCTAGAGGAAAATGGAAGATGTGCTTTTCAACCACTCCAGCTGAGAACACAGGGGGAAGACAGTATTCAAAGAATGTGAGGCCAGCCTTGCAAAGCCACACTGAGCTGGGACCTCTAGTCTTAATGTAAGTGAAATAATGATCATGTTATAATGACTTCTGCTGGTCTGGTGCTCATCCTTGCAGCAACTCATTTAATCCTCTCAACAAGTCCTCTGAAACAGTTACTAATATCCTCATTTTATCAATGCAGGAACTAAAGCTCAGGGAGTTGAGGTGCAGAGCTTGGGGTCACACAGGGAGCAAGGGGACCAAGGGCTCAGCTCCTCTGACAGTTCCATTCTGGAGCACAGCACCAAGAAGATCTCCAGTTCTCCCAAAAGTGTCTCTAAAAAGCTGAGGGTTTGAGACTGTCACTTTGAATGGAAAGGAAGGAGGAAAGAGGCTCAGTAATCCAAAACTCAGAATCATTCTCCTACCTTTCCTCTTGTTACTAGTTGGGACCTCTTTGATTGCTATATTTTTATTTTATATGAATGAATAAATGAGTGGAGATACACACATACACACACACACACACACACACACACACACTTTTATGGGGACTGAGTCACATACGGCCAATATTAAAATTTTGTAAATATGGAAACATAAGAAGAAGCAGGAAAAAATTGCCCATCAGCCCAATATCCTTTCAAGTTTAGATTTATATTATGATAAAAAAGGAAGGGAGGAGGACCTTCAAGATGGCAGAGGAGTAAGATGAGGAGATCACCTTTCTCCCCACAAATACATCAACTCCTACAAAACACCTACTGAACGCTGGCGGAAGACCTCAGACTTCCCCAAAGGCAAGAACTCCCCAGGTACCTGGGTAGGGCAAAAGAAAAAAACAGAGACAAAATAATAGGGATGGGACCTGCACCTCTGGGAGGGAGCTGTGAAGGAGGAAAAGTTTCCACATACTAGGAAGCCCCTTCACTGGCGGAGACAGGGGGATGGGTGGGGGGAAGCTTCGAAGCCACAGAAGAGAGCACAACAACAGGGCTGCGGAGGGCAAAGCAGAGAGATTTCCGCACAGAGGATCAGTGCCGACCAGCACTCACCAGCCCGAGAGGCTTGTCTGCTCACCCACCAGGGCAGGTGAGGTCTGGGAGCTGAAGCTTGGGCTTCAGAGGTCAGATCTCAGGGAGAGGACTGGGGTTGGCAGCGTGAACACAGCCTGAAGGGGGCTAGTGCACCACATCTAGCCGGGAGGGAGTCCGGGAAAAAGTCTGGAACTGCCGAAGAGGCAAGAGACCATTGTTTCAGGGTACGTGAGGAGAGGAGATTCAGAGCACAGCCTAAACAAGCTCCAGAGATGGGTGTGAGCCACGGCTATCAGTGCAGACACTGGAGATGCGCATGAAACGCTAAGGCTGCTACTGCAGCCGTCAAGAATCCTGTGTGCAAGCACAGGTCACTATCCACACCTCCTCCCCTCCCGGGAGCCTGTGCAGCCTGACACTGCCAGGGTCCCGTGATCCGGGGACAAATTTCCTGGGAGAAGACATGGCGTACCTCAGGCTGTTGCAAGGCCACGCCAGCCTCTGCCTGTGTCACAGGCTCACCCCGCATTCCGTACTGCTGCCTTCCCCCGGCCTGAGTGAGCCAGAGCCCCCTAATCAGCCATTCCTTTAACCCCCTCCTGTCTGGGCAAAGAACAGATGCCAGAGAGTGACCTACATGCAGATGCGGGTCCAAATCCAAAGCTGAACCCCAGGAACTGTGCAAACAAAGAAAAGAAAGGGAAATCTCTCCATGCAGCCTCAGGAGCAGCAGATTAAATCTCCACAATCAACTGGATGTACCCTGTGGAATACCTGAATCCCAAAATTGAGGCAGTGGACTTTGGGAGCAACTGTAGACTTGGGGTTTGCTGTATGCGAATGACTAGTTTCTGATTTTTATGTTTATCTTAGCATAGTTTTTAGCACTTGTTTTCATTGGTGGATTTGTTTATTGGTTTGGTTGCTCTCTTATTTATTACTTTTTATTTTAAAAATATTTTTTTAATTTTAATAAATATATTTTATTTTATTTCTTTTTTCTTCTCCCTTTTCTTCTGAGCCATGTGGCTGTCAGGGTCTTGGTGCTCTGGCCAGGTGTCAGGTCTGAGCCTCTGAGGTGAGAGAGCTGAGTTCAGGACACTGGACCAACAGAGATGTCCAGGCCCCATGTAATATCAATTGGCAAGGGCTCTCCAAGAAATCTCCATCTCAATGCAAAGACCCAGCTCCACTCAGTGACCAGCAAGCCCCAGTGGCTGGACACCCCATGCCAAACAACTGGCAAGGCAGGAACACAACCCCACACATAGCAGAGAGGCTGCCTAAAATCATAAATTCACTGACACCCCAAAACACACCACTGGACATGGTCCTGCCCACCAGAAAGACAAGATGCAGCCTCATCCACCAGAACACAGGCACCAGTCCCCTCCACCAGGAAGCCTACACAACCCACTGACCAACCTTACCCACCGGGGGCAGACACCAAAAAGAACGTGAACCATGAACAGGCAGCCTGCAAAAAGGAGACCCCAAGCACAGTAAGTTAAGCAAAATGACAGGACTGAGAAATACACAGCAGATGAAGGAGCAAAGTTAAAACTCACCGGACCAAACAAATGAAGAGAAAATAGGCAGTCTATATGTAAAAGAATTCAGAGTAATGATAGTAAAGATGATCCAAACTCTTGGAAATAGAATGGAGAAAATACAAAAAAAACATTTAACAAGGACCTAGAAGAACTAAAGAGCAAACAATGATGAACGCAATAAATGAAATGAAAAAATCTCTAGAAGTAATCAATAGCAGAATAACTAAGGCAGAAGAATGGATAAGTGACCTGGAAGATAAAAGAGTGGAAATGACTACCTCAAAGCAGAATAAAGAAAAAAGAATGAAAAGAATTGAGGACAGTCTCAGAGACCTCAGGGACAACATTAAAAGTACCAACAATCAAATTGTAGGGGTCCAGAAGAAGAACAGAAATAAAAGGGACTGAGAAAATATTTGAAAAGATTATAGTTGAAAAATTCCCTAATATGGGAAAGGAAATACTCAATCGAGTCCAGGAAGCACAGAGAGCCCCAAACAGGATAAATCCAAGGAGAAACACACCAAGACACATATTAATCAAACTATCAAAACTTAAATACAAAGAAAAAATATTAAAAGCAGGAAGAGAAAAGCAACAAATAACATACAAGGGAATCCCCATAAGGTTAACAGCAGATTTCTCAGCAGAAACTCTGCAAGCCAGAAGGGGTGTGGCAGGACATATTTAAAGTGATGAAAGGGAAAAATCTACAACCAAGATTACTCTACAAAGCAAGGATTTCATTCAGATTTGAGGAAAAATGAAAACCTTTACAGACAAGCAAAAGCTAAGAGAATTCAGCACCACCAAACCAGCTTTATAACAAATGCTAAAGGAAATTCTCTAGGCAGGAATAACAAGAGAAGGAAACGACCTACAATAACAAACCCAAAATAAATTAAAAAAAAATGGTAACAGGAACATATATAATGATAATTACCTTAAATGTAAATGGATTAAATGCTCCAACCAAACGACATAGACTGGCTGAATGGATACAAAAACAAGACCCATATATATGCTGTCTACAAGAGAGCCACTTCAGACCTAGGAACACATACAGACTGAAAGTGAGGGGATGGAAAAAGATATTTCATGGAAATGGGAATCAAAAGAAACCTGGAGTAGCAATTCTCATATCAGAAAAAATAGACTTTAAAATAAAGACTATTAAAGACAAAGAAGGACACTACATAATGATCAAAGGATCAATCCAAGAAGAAGATATAACAATTGTAAATATTTATGCACCCAACATAGCAGCACCTCAATACATAAGGCAAATGCTAACAGCCATAAAAGGGGAAATCAACACTAACACAATAATAGTAGGGGACTTTAACACCCCACTTTCACCAATGGACAGATCATCCAAACTGAAAATAAATAAGGAAACAGAAGCTTTAAATGACACAGTAAACAAAATGGACTTAATTGATATTTATAGGACATTCCATCCAAAACAACAGAATACACTCTCTTCGCAAGTGCTCATGAAACATTCTCTAGGAGAGATCATATCATGGGTCACAAATCAAACCTTGGCAAATCTAAGAAAATTGAAATCGTATCAAGTATCTTTTCCAACCACAATGCTATGAGACTGGATATCAATTACAGGAAAAAAATGTAAAAAATACAAATACAAACTGCAAAAAAATACAAACACTTAAACAATATGGTGCTAAAAAAACGAGATATCACTGAAGAAATCAAGAGAAAATCAAAAAATACCTAGAAACAAATGAGAATGAAAAGACAATGAACCAAAACCTATGGGATGCAGCAAAAGCAGTTCTAAGAGGGAAGTTTATAGCAATAGAATCCTACCTCAAGAAACCAGAAAAATCTCAAATAAACAACCTAACCTTACGCCTAAAGCAATTAGAGAAAGAACAACCCCCCCGCAAAGTTAGCAGAAGGAAAGAAATCATAAAGATCAGATCAGAAATAAATGAAAAAGAAATGAAGAAAAGGATAGCAAAGATCAATAAAACAAAAAGCTGGTTCATTAAGAAGATAAACAAAACTGATACACCATTAGCCAGACTCATCCAAAAAAAGGGAAAAGACTCAAAGGAGCAGAATTAGAAATGAAAAAGAAGAAGTAACAATGGACACTGCAGAAATACAAAGGATCATGAGAGATTACTGCAAGCAACTATATGCCAATAAAATGGACAATGTGGAAGAAATGGACAAATTCTTAGAAAAGCACAACCTTCTGAGACTGAACCAGGAAGAAATAGAAAATATAAACAGACCAGTCACAAGCACTGAAATTGAAACTGTGATTAAAAATCTTCCAACAAACAAAAGCCCAGGACCAGATAGAGTCACAGGCAAATTCTATCAAACATTTAGAGAAGAGCTAATACCTATCCTTCTCAAACTCTTCCAAAATATAGCAGAGGGAGGAACCCTCCCAAACTCATTCTACGAGGCCACCATAACCCTGATACCAAAACCAGAGAAAGATATCACAAAAAAAGAAAACTACAGGCCAATATCACTAATGAACATAGGTGCAAAAATCCTCAAGAAAGTACTAGCAAACAGAATCCAACAGCACATTAAAAGGATCATACACCATGATCAAGTGGGGTTTATTCCAGGAATGCAAGGATTCTTCAATATATGCAAATCAATCAATGTGATACACCATATTAACAAATTGAAGGAGAAAAACCATATGATCATCTCAATAGATGCAGAGAAAGCTTTTGACAAAATTCAACACCCATTTATGATAAAAACCCTGCAGAAAGTAGGCATAGAGGGAACTTACCTCAACATAATAAAGGCCATATATTACAAACCCACAGCCAACATCGTTCTCCATGGTGAAACAGAAACCATTTCCACTAAGATCAAGAACAAGACAAGGTTGCCCACTCTCACTGCTATTATTCAACATAGTTTTGGAAGTTTTAGCCAGAGCAATCAGAGAAGAAAAATAAATAAATGGAATCCCAATCAGAAAAGAAGAAGTAAAACTGTCAGTGTTTGCAGATGACATGATATTATACATAGAGAATCCTAAAGATGCTACCAGAAAACTGCCAGAGCTAATCAATGAATTTGGTAAAGTTGCAGGATACAAAATTAATGTGCAGAAATCTCTTGCATTCCTATAGACTAATGATGAAAAATCTGAAAGAGAAATTAAGGAAACACTCCCAGTTACCACTGCGACAAAAAGAATAAAATACCTATGAATAAATCTAACTAAGGAGACAAAAGACCTGTATGCAGAAAACTATAAGACACTGATGAAATAAATTAAAGATGATAGAAACAGATAGATATACCATGTTTTTGGATTGGAAGAATCAACATTGTGGAAATGACCATACTACCCAAAGCAATTTACAGATTCAATGCAATCCCTATCAACCATCAATGGCATTTTTGACAGAACTAGAACAAAAAATTTCATAATTTGTATGGAGACACAAAAGACCCTGAATAGCCAAAGCAATCTTCAGAAAGAAAAACAGAGCTGGAGGAATCAGGCTACCAGAGTTCAGACTATACTACAAAGCTACAGTAATCAAGACAGTATGGGAATGGCACAAAAACAGAAAGATAGATCAATGGAACAGGATAGAAAGCCAAGAGATAAATAAACCCATGCACATATGGTCACCTTATCTTTGATAAAGGAGGCAAGAATATACAATGGAGCAAAGACAGCCTCTTCAATAAGTGGTGCTGGGAAACTGGACAGCTACATGTAAAAAATGAAATTAGAAGACTCCCTAACACCATACACAAAAATAAACTCAAAATGGATTAAAGACCTAAATGTAAGGCCAGACACTATAAAACTCTTAGAGGAAAACAGGCAGAACACTCTATGACATAAATCATAGCAAGATCCTTTTTGATCCATCTCCTAGAGAAATGAAATAAAAACAGAAATAAATGGGACCTAAGGAAACTTAAATGCTTTTGTACAGCAAAGGAAATCATAAACAAGACAAAAAGCAACCCTCAGAGTGGGAGAAAATATTTGCAAACGAAGTAACTGACAAAGCATAAATCTCCAAAATATACTAGCAGCTCATGCAGCTCAATATCAAAAAAAACAAACAACTCAATCCAAAAATGGGCAGAAGATCTAAAGAGACATTTGTCCAAAGTAGATATACAGATTGCCAACAAACACATGAAAGGATGCTCAACATCACTAATCATCAGAGAAATGCAAATCAAAATACATTGAGGTGTCATCTCACACCAGTCAGAATGGCCATCATCAAAGGATCTACAAACAATAAATGCTGGAGAGGGTGTGGAGAGAAGGGAACCCTCTTACACTGTTGGTGGGAATGTAAATTGGTACAGCCACTATGGAGGTTCCTTAAAAAACTAGAAATAGAACTACCGTATGACCCAGCAATCCTAATACTGGTCCTATACCCTGAGAAAAGCATAATTCAAAAAGAGTCATGTACCACAATGTTCATTGCAGCTCTATTTACAATAGCCAGGACATGGAAGCAAACTAAGTGTCCATCGACAGATGAATGGATAAAGAAGATGTGGTACATATATACAATGGAATATTACTCAGCCATAAAAAGAAACAAAATTGAGTTATTTGTAGTTAGGTGGATGGACCTAGAGTCTGTCATACAGAGTGAAGTAAGTCAGAAAGAGAAAAACAAATACTGTATGCTAACACATATATATGGAATTGAAAAAAAAAAAAAAAGAAGTGTTTCTGAAGAACCTAGGGGCAGGAAGGAACAAAGACACAGATGTAGAGAATGGACTTGAGGACTTGGGGAGGGGGAAGGTAAGGTGGGATGAAGTAAGAGAGTGGCCTGGACATATATACACTACCAAATGTAATATAGATAGCTAATGGGAAGCAGCTGCATAGCACAGGGAGATCAGCTCAGTGCTTTGTGATCACCTAGAGGGGTGGGCTAGGGAGGGTGGGAGGGAGACGCAAGAGGGAGGGGATATGGGGATATATGTATAGCTGATTCAGTTTGTTATTCAGCAGAAACTAACACACCATTGTAAAGCAATTATACTCCAATAAAGATGTTAAAAAAAAAAAAGGAAGGGAACAAATACTGTTTGGTCTTTAGTAGATTTAATATCTGTGATATCTCACTTAACCCCTCGAGCAGTACTGCAAGGGATCTTCATTCTCACCAGTGTGAAAACTAGGTGCAAAGAGGTACGGAAACTTCTCAAGGAGTCACAGTTAATCAATGGCTTTGCTGGGTCTTGCACCCTGACTCCAATGCCCACGATCTTAGCCACAGCACCGCACTGTCCCTCTTGGGGATGACTTTGAAGTCAGAGAAACCTGGGTTCAAATTCCCAGCTGCTCTTACCAGCTGAGTGAACGTGGGCAAATTATTTCATTTCTTTTAGCCTTAGCTACTTTATCAATTAATGAAGAATGGACTGTGTTGACTTAAAATAATTTCGTATTAGATGCAGGCGTCTAAAAAGGTTGACAAAGTACACAATGTGAAGGACAATGGTGTTTTGGAGGTGAGTGAGTATTATTTGGTGGCTAATAATGTTGGCCTGGGGGAGGCTGTCTGTGCCAGGCAAGGGAGCAGAGTGGGCAGACACAGTGGCATGGGAATAGTGAGCTCCAACTATTCCCACTGAGTCAGACCCTCCTTGGTGCCAGAAAAGAAAGAGACAGCCCCTGGAAATGTAAAACATGAGGTAGCAAATTATGTCAGCCTCAAACACGGGCACTGGGCACCGCAGTGTGGAATGCAGATCAAAGTAAGGCATCTGCAAACAAACGTGAGGAAAATGGGGCCCATAATCCCAGCCATTACGATTACGGTGCTGCGTGCATGGTGACTGCTCTTCATTACCATGCGATTTTCTTTTCAGACTCCGGTAATGGACTGAAGGGACCACCAAATGTGTTTTGAAAGACAGGCAATCTGTGGTGAGAAGAGAAACTTCCTTTATCTTTGTACAAAGAGGCCTGCATTTCACAGACATGGGAAGAGCAGAATAATGATACTCCTCTCGGGTAGAATTCTGATTAGAAAATGAACATGACTTGTTTATTTGTGTGTTGCTGTGTGTGAGTGTGTAGGAGAGAGAAGGGAGAAGGGAGAAGGAACCTCCAACTAAGCTGATTCTTTTGCTTCATCAAAGAATGCTGAAGGCTATCCCTCACTTGAAGCTCTGCACTTGCGGGAGGCAGGAGCTCTTTGTCTAGATTTCATTTTGAAGAAAGATGAAGGGGGTGGCGCAGCTGATATTCTGTAAAGTGATGGCGGTATGATGAGCAGCATGTCCCTAAAGGTGTGCTGTGTACTATGAGACATTAGAAGAGAAGAGGGTTTTATGGTCATAAAAATTTGGAAAAGAAATGTACAGCTCCACCTAAAACACTCATAATGCACAGGTATCTTTAGATTTTTGGGAGATCCTGCAACAACAACAACAAAAATCCTTTTATTTTATTTTTTCAATTTTCTACTTCCTAAATATATTTGGTCCAAATATTCTTTCTGGTGTCACTAACACATTTTAGGCAAATGTTGGTGTATAGGTTTCACATCACAATCCCAAGAATCAGGAACCCTGAGTTTGGCCCTGCTTTGGTATTAACTTTGTGTGATACCAGGCAAAGGATTCTTTGCCTTAGCTTACTCATCTAACAAATGGGGATAATCTTTTCAGCTCAACTTACCACAGAGGGTTGCTCTGCATATTAAGTGCTATCACTGAACTCATCATCACTTTAAAAAATTAGAAATAGTATACTAGTGCAACATGTTATTGTACTTCTTGGTAATTATGTGATCGTAAGAAAGCCTTTAGCAACACACGCAAAAATAAACAAGTGGGATTACATCAAACTAAAAAGCTTCTGCAAGCAAAGGAAACCATCAACAAAATGAAAAGGCAACCTGCTGAATGGGAGAAAATATTTGCAAATCATATATCTGATAAAGGGTTACTATTCAAAATATAAAAATAACTCACACCACTCTATAGGGAAAAAAAGATGAAGGATCAAATTAAAAATGGTCAGAGGATTTGAGTACGCATTTTCCCAAGGAAGACATTTGGATAGCCAATAGGCACATGAAAAGACACTCAGGATCACTAATCATCAGGGAAATGCAAATCAAAACCACAATGAGATATCAACTCACACCTGTTAGAATGGCTATTATCAAAAAGACAAGAAAGAACAAGTGTTGGCAAGGATATGGAGAAAAGGGAACCCTTGTGCACCATTGGCAAGAATGTAAATTGGTGCGGTGACAATGAAAACCAGCATGGACGTTCCTCAAAAAATTAAAAATAAAACTACCATATGATCCAGTAATTCAATTTCTGGGTATTTACCTGAAGAAAATGAAATCACTAACTGGAAAAGACATACGCATCCCAATGTTCATTGCAGCATTATTTATAATAGTCGAGATGTGGAAATAACCTAGGTGTCCACAGATGGATGAGTAGATAAAGGAAATGTGGTATGTATACACAACGGAATATTATTTGGCTATAAAAAGGCATGAACTCCTGCCATTTGTGACAACATGGCATTACTCTAAATGTGGTAAGTCAGATAGAACAAGGCAAATATCGTATGATATCACTTGTATGTGAAACCTACAAAGAAAATGAAAAGCTCATAGATACTAAGAATAGCCTGGTGGTTGCCACAGGCAGGGGTGAGGAGTAGAGAAAATGGGTGAAAGGAGTCAAAATGTACAAACTTTCAGCTGTAAAATAAATAAGTCACGGGGATGTAATGTACAGCATGGTGACTATAGTTAATAATGCTGTATTGTATATTTGAAAGTTGCTAAGAAAGTAGACCTTAAAAGTTTACAAGAAAAATTCTGTAACTATGTATGGTGACAGATGTTAACTAGACATTTTGGTGCTCATTCACAATGTATACAAATATTGAATTGTTATGTTGCACACCTGAAACTAATATAATGTTGCATGTCAATTATACCTCAATAATAATAATATTAATAATAAAGCATTTATTCTATTCAAGTCAGAGGGTCATTTCTTTTTTTATTATCACAGCAGAGCCTAGCCAACCCAGACTATCCTAGTGACGTTACTGTACTAATCCCTTAGAACTCTATTATCTTCATCTATAAAATGTAGATGATTATTAATTCATTGTAAAGTTGTTATAAAATACCATGCGAAAAAGCCAAGTTTCAGCATAGTACATTCAAAAAAATAACTGAGTCATTCCACCTTCTAGTGACTTTCTAAGGTTTGATATAAAACATTGCCTATAATGAGTTTAGCTGAAATTATACCCTGAGATTTTAGTAAAACAGTAATAAAATTAACAAGAGTAATAGTAAATATTATTATGATGATGTTGTATTTTATCTGTGATACACTGTCCATGTTGGTGTGATTTTTATCTGCTTAGAGAAGTGAAGTAACTTGAACAAGGTATAGAGCTAGGTAAAGGGAAAACTGGGTCTCTTAGATGTCCACCCATGATCTTTACTTACCAAACCACTCTGCTCTGCTATACTTGAAGAAAAACTGCAGTTTATTTCCCAATTTTAATGTTTCTTGCTTTCTCCTTTATTTGTTAGAATGGGACCTTGACCAGAGGAGTCGCTCAGGAGGCAGGAAGCCATCCTCAGTCCCTGTTCTCCTCTATGAATATTCATGACTTAGGGAGAAGTGATTCTGCTGGCAGTTCTAAACCCTCATCATAAATCCTCATGCAGAGGCTGTTCTGGCCACAGACAGTTGCGGATTGGATCAGATGAGGGAAAAACAAGCTTGGGAAAGGTTCTTTGAAGCTGCATAATCAGATTATGATAATTTCCTCAAAACCCATTTCAAAAAGCTAACATTTATCATTAGTTTGTGTACCTCCTAATTATTTCATGAGAGTTATTCGATGCAGGAATGATAAAAAAATTCTAGCCTGAGCGAGTTTTTTAATGCAGTGTGTATACAGCCAGATATATGGCACTAGCATATGGGTCACATTTGCATTTGGGGCTTATTTGAGACAGTTTTCTGAAAACGTCAAAGGAGGTGATATATTTTAAAAGATTGATATTAGTAATGAACATTAATTTCTCTTGGCCATTTTCTATAGTGAAAAAATTTCTTCTGCCCCAAAATGTAAGGAAGCACTTGCTAAGAACAACAAAATTACTCAAAACACATGAAATTCAAAATATTTTCCTAAGGAGGATTCCATATACCAGAATTCCTGAAGCCTGAATTATAGAGAAAGGAAGGCATTTGTCAACCTCTGCATTTCCCAGTGTCCACACCCCTCTCCCATTCCGTGTCCTCTATCTGGTCGGAGGCCACCTTCCACCCAGGGTCTCAAGCCACAACACTGAGAGTGATTCTTGACACCACTCCTAACTGACCAGCAAAACCCAGTCAACCACCGAGTCCTGTATTACAGGCTTTTCAAATCCACCTATTAGCTCCCTTCTCACATCTACTGTAATACATTAGTTGCCATCCTGTTGCCTCTGAACAAGTAGAATGTTTTTCACATTTTTAAATGGTTGGAAAAAATCAAAAATATTATTTCATGACATGTGAAAATGACATGAAATCCAGGTTTCACTGTCTGGAAATAAAACGCTATTAGAACACAGCTAGGTTCATTCATTGCTGTATTGTCTATGGCTAATTTGGTGCTACAATGCAGAGCTGATAGTTGAATAGAAAGCGTGTGGCTGAGAAGTCTAAAGCATTCACTACCTGGCCCTTTATAAAATCAGTGTGTGACCCCTTTTCAGAACCGTTGTGGCGGCCTCCTCGCTGTTCTTAACTTCCTCTAGTCCTACACTTTCCAGTACATCCTCCCACTGCACTCACAATGAACAACCGAACATTCAGCTCTGACTTTGTTGTCCCCTGTTTAAGGACCTTCCACAACTCCTAGTCAACAGTGCAAAGACTAAGATTCAAGGCACTGTGATTTCTAGTGCCTGCTGGTTCTGCTGTCTCATCAAACACATTCACTTCCTCCCATTGGAATCCCGGGTTCTTCAAAAGGCTATTTCTTATTTCCTCTTCTACCCATATGGCTCCCCACCTTGTTACCCATTTCCAAATTCACCTGAAGAATGCCTACTTATCATTAAGACCGACCTCAAGTGGGACCTCCTCCAGGAAGTGTCCCCTGACTCTCCATCTTGTCTGGGTGCTCCAAACAGTGCTCCTTTTCCTTCCTTTTCTCTTTCCTCTTTTTCCCCTCTTATTATAATACATACCCCATACACCACTTTATAAAAGGGACTCAAGTATCCATGGACTTGGGTAACCATGGGTGTCCTGGAACAAATCCCCCCTCAGATATCGAGGGATGACTGTCTATTGTAATTACAGATCTGTGCCTCTGTCCTTGAGGATTTGTGTTTTATATCCTTCCACCCAAAGCCTTAATAATAATCTGGATTATTAGAGGTATTTGATGAATATTGATTAAATGTTTCACTTAGTTGGTGAGCTTCTGTTCGTATTTCAAGACTTCATTAAACTGTTTCATCACCATCTGTACTTTCTCTTATCATCTCCATTGGCCTATTCCAAAAATAGTTATATGGTCCAGGAATGGACTATGAGAAATAAGGGATAGTTCATAGGATAAGTGATACATTTCACCAATAAAACAGTCTGCACATAGAGATAATTCCTCAAATTTTCAGTAAACATTGCATTTTCTCTAAATTTTAATTATACCAGTTCTTTCCTCTAAATAAACCACTTCTTTAATTAAGCTAATCAGATAAAAGTTGAGTGCCAAGAATAAAAGTGATTCCTAATTTTATAATATTAAATTAATCAGCTAATAAAATTTAGTTTTTCTCTAGCTTAGTATCTGAGAAATTTTAAAAAACAGAGTTTCAGAGCTGAGGTAATAGACTAAAATTATCTCTGGGACAATGAGTTCCAGTGTTCAAGTTCTGTAATTCCAAAAGAAATCTTTTGTCTCCTTCCTTTTCCCCATCTACATCTCTGCCTTTTTTTACTTTCTCTCTCTCCCTCCTGACCAGACTCATTTTCGACAAGTTAAACGTTTCCTTTCAGGCCTTGTACTCCACATAATACATTTTTGCCAAAATCTCAAGTTGCAGCAATAATCACAGTAAGTCAGTTGGATGGCTATTTTACAGACCCGTGGGGACAGAGAAATTACCACCTCAGTGTATAGTGGCGGCTAAAGCCCAAATATACTGAGTTCATCCCTGAGCCATTTTCTAAGTTAAATGTCTGAGTGCCTAACTAATCGATCTGGTCCAGGCACAAATGGCTTATTTGCCTTCTGATTCTTAAGCCAGAAAAGTTCATGAAATCCAAATCTCTACTTTTGGGGATTCATTGCTCCTCTACTTTACCCAGTAAAGTGCAAAGCAGGAAGTGTTTGGGGGCTCCCTTGAACATGAACATCTATGTCTACCCTCACACATATGGAATCTGTCCTAAGTAACCAGTCCACATGCAGAATGCAGATATGTACAAAGAGATGTTCAATACAGCTTTATATACACTAATGAAACACTGGAAGCCATCTAAATTGCTGTTCAAACAAAATGTGTTATATCCACTTACTGTAATTCCATGCAGATGCTAATCATCATATTAACTATGCTATTACGTGGAAAAAGCTTATGATATGAAAGGACATGATGCCTTTATAAATAACTGCAAATTGCATGTGTGTAAATACTTTGTAAAACTGATGTGCTCCTTTATTAGCATGGTTGGTTTGGGGGCACATTTTTTGGTTTTACTGTCCAAATTTTCTGTGACATTGCTGCATTACTCTGATGATTCAAATTTTACAAGTGTGTTGTCAACGTGCCATGGGCTTTGAGTTTCTTTCACAGTTCTTGATAATATTGAGTTTTTTTGAGTAATATATGTGGGATAGAAAATGGAGGGGGATGATAGAGGAAGAGTAGAGATTTAAAAAGAAACCAAATGATAGCTGGGAAGGAAAACTCAAAGGGCTACACCAAAATTATGTGGAGGTGAGTTGTAGGAAACACCATTTATCATAGAATCTCAAGATTGGAAAGGACCTAAAAGTCACTTAATCTTATACCCCTTTCCTTTCTATCTCTGTTTGGAACCATCTTCAAATTCTGTGTTTGGTGTTTAAAAGCAACGCCATCGTGGTGAATGAAGTCAGAAAAATAGTGACCTTTGGCATAGGCTAATGATGGGTAAGGCACAAGGGAGGCCTTTGGGTGTCTACATGTCCTGTATCTTGAGCTTGGTGGTGTTCCCTTTGTAAAGTTAATGAGCTGTAGACTTACGATTGGTGTATTTTTCTGTATATATGTGATATTTCAGTAAAATTTATTTACATTAAGTTCACCACAATGTGAAATTCTTACTGAGAAAAGAGTGATTTAGAACTGGGTTTGTAAACAAATTGGATGTTTAAACTATGCTAAGAGAATCAGTGTCTTCATATACAGTTAACCCTTGAACAAAGCAGGGGTTGGGGGCACCAGCCCTCAGCACAGCTGCAAATTCCCATTTAGCTTTACAATTAGTCCTCCATATCCATTATCTGTTGTTCTGCATACACGATTCAACTACCAGTGGATCCTGTAGTACTAGAGTGCATATTTACTGAAAAAATCCACGTATAAATGGACCTGTTCCATTCAAACCCATGTTGTTCAAGGGTCAGCTGTATACTTCTTAAACCATATATACAATTTATTACTTTGTATTATACAGTGCTTAATATATATGTGACATGGAATTATGATGTATATAATTATATGGATGATTTTTAAATTAGTAACATCACAAGTTCCAGCTTAAAAATCTCTGACAGGAACAGGGGAAATCATAATTATTGGTAAGGCTCGTATTGGCCAACTACTTCATCATGAAGTTATGGGAAATCTGATAAAGGACATCCTTTCTATGCGTTTGTAAAGCATAAAATGCATCTGATCAAAATAGAAACTCTCGGCCAGAAGAAAGAGACCAATAGAGTTTTGAGGCCAAACTGGATTGAAATCACAAAGCTATTCACACATCAGAATCACTAGTATTAAGGAGAGTTGGTATTCATGCATGGGAATATAAAGAAGAGGACCAGGACAAAATTTAGCAGTTAGAAGAAAGGTATCTAAGGGTTTGCTATTTTTTTGTTTGTATTCATCTGCTATTTAATGCATATAATGTTGTTTAATACTGGAAAATAGTTTTATTTAGGTGCTTTAGTAAGTTGTAATACATTAATGCCCAATTTGAGGGACAATCATTTTAAAGTTTATTTCAGAAAACTATACCTAGTTTTTTGGCCATGGGATCAACATATATTGATATGCTTATAATAATTACTGAAATATCCTGAATGAAATAAATACTTAAAGCCTGGGGTTATAGAACTCAAGTCTAAAAAATAAGTACTCATCACAGGTCTACATGCTGTCCACCTACAGAGTACACACATGCACACATGCAAAACTTTACAGATACAAGTTTTTTTCCATTAAATTATTCACTCTTATCCAACAAACATCTATTAAATGCCAGCTATGGGGCCAGGTGCTCTGCCAGGCATTGGTCTGCAGAGGTGGGAAGAGAGTCCCTATTCTGAAGAAACTCACGGTTTCCTGGAAAACCAACAATGCAAAGAATTATTCCATTCTAGGAAGAATATCTAAGTTTGCCTGAGAAGATCAAGGAGATCTTCACTGAGGTGATATTTTATAACTTGAAAGATGAATAAGAGTTTGCTGTGTGGGCAAGAGGAACACCCTACCTGTCACATTCTAGGTGTTCGGGAAGGTGAGCAGAGGAAGAAACGACACATGCAAAGGCATAGGTGCATAAGAGAGCATGGGTCGTTTTGGGGACTGCCTGTGGTTTAGTTTTAAAATAATCTAGAATACAGTTTGGAGGATGAAGAAAGGGCACAAGAAAAAAATAGAGAACAAGGGTCGGATTGCCAATGGTCTTGGTGATCTGAAAAGAAGTTTAGAAATGAATAGGCAATGGGATACCACTGAAGCTTTTTGAACAAGGTGATGACACACCATTACATGTTTGTGTTATAAATAGTCTGCTGGCTGTGTGGTAGAGATACTGGAGAATGTGAAACCCCCGAATCCTAAAACAATCCTCATGGGAGGTGATGAAGGCCTAGAAAGTGGATATGAAGAGGAAAGCATAGATGGATATATCTGTATCTAGATAAGGGCAGTTGGGGAAATGTAGAAATCTAGGACTGCTTCCAGGCTTCTGGCTTGCAGTGTGGATTAACTAAGTCCTATGGGAAGACAGCAAGTTTGATGGAAGAGGAAAATGATAAATTTTGAGGGAGAAGTTGAATTTAAGGTTCACATAGAGCATCCAGTATGAAACAGCAAGTGAACAGTTGGACATATGTGTCTAGAATAAGGTGTGAAATCTAAGGTCAATAGAGATATTAATGTGTTATCAGCCCTTGGTGAAGCCGAGGTGTACATGAACTTGTCTAGGAAGGCACAGTGAGAAGAAAAGAGGGTAGAGAATGGAACCCTGAAAGACACCAATATTCAAAAGTTGGAGAGAAGCAAGAGCCTGCAAAGGAGATGGAGAAAAATAATCCAGAGTCTGAGAAGGAAAGTTGGGAGAGTGGGGTCATGGACTTGAAGACAAGAGAGAACGTCAAGAAGGAAGAAGTTATCAAGAATTTTGGCACAATAATAAAACCAAACAAACCCCCCTGCTAAAAAAAAAAAAAGAAAAGAATATTGACTACCTTAGGGCTGTCACGTAAGATGAAAACGGCAAAGCACTCACTAGTTTTGGTATCGAGAAATGGTTGTAGATTTCTTCAGCAATGCCACTCCAATGTAGATAGATGGTAATTTTCAATAGTTTGAGGGTTGACAGACTATAGACAACCCAAGACTTTTCTCTGTGATGGGAGGTGAAATAGAGAGGCAGCTAGAAGACAATTAAAGAGAGATGAAATTGAGGCTCAGGAAAGTTATGGAAGGGTGATACTCCCACACAGACTTGGGGTTTGAATACAGTTATTTAAGGCTTTGAATGTTATGCTCTTTCGACTATTGTTGTTAAAGGTTTTTTTTTTTTTTTGAAGGGATTTCCCTGCTGGTGCAGTGGTTAAGAATCTGTCTGCCAATGCAGGGGACATATGTTCGATCCCTGGTATGGGAAGATCCCACATGCCGTGGAGCAACTAAGCCCATGAGCCACAACGACTGAAACCCGCACGCCTAGAGCCCGTGCCCCACAACAAGAGAAGCCACCGCAGTGAGAAGCCCGTACACCGCAACCAAGAGTAAACCCTCGCTCACTGCAACTAGAGAAAACCCGTGTTCAGCAACGAAGACCCAACACAGCCAAAAAAGCGTTTTTAAAAAATATTTATTTATTAATTTATTTGGCTGTGCCGGGTCTTAGTTGCGGCATGTGGTATCTTAGTTGTGGCATGTGGGATCTTTGTTGCCAGTGCAGGATCTTTAGCTGTGGCATGCAGGATCTTTAGTTGTGGCAAGCAAACTCTCAGTTGCGGCATGTGGGATCTAGTTCCCAGGGATCAAACCTGGGTCCCCTGCATTGGGAGTGCAGAATCTCAGCCACTGGACCACCAGGGAAGCCCCTAAGTCATTAAAAGTTTTAACATGAAGTCAGTTCAGACACACAGAGGAGAATATCTTTACAAGGGGCACTCAAGTGCCAACACCAGGAGCATGGTGGTTAAGACTGTTACCCTTGCCACTGGACTACCTGAGATTGAGTCACAGCTGTGCCATGTACTAGCTCTATAACCTGAGATCAGTTATTCAATCTTTATGGTGTCTTTTCCTCTAAACAGGGATATAGTTGTTGGCAGAATTACATATGTTGAAAAATGCAAAGTACTTGAAACAGTTCCTGGCATATAATAAGGGCTAAAATGTGTTCCTATCATACAGAAAAATGAGAGAAACCCCTGGCAGAAATATTCATGAGGCAACTCATGCTATATGTTTATTTAAGTCAAATTTAGAGAAGTATGCTCTACTCAAGGCGGGTAATTGGGGATAGACAAGGAAAGAGGCTTGGTCCTGGTGCTGACAAGCTTTTCTGCAGACCTGGGTGGAGCACAGCTTGTCAGCAGGTAGCTTTTTCAGCTTTCTCTGCATTCTAGATTTCAGTTCCCTTTTTAGCCTCCTGAAAACCTAGAAGGTTCAGAATAAGAAATGTGGACAAGCCTGCATCAGAACTACTAAACCCCCAATGTGTATGCAAGATTTTATGGTTTACAAGTGTTTTAGGTATATTGTCATGTTTAATCTTGAAAACAACCCTAATATTTGTAGCAGGATTGATATTACTGTACCAAATGCCTCTTTAGCTAGCAGATGATGTTGCGGGATCAGAGTCCAGGTTTTCTTCCTTCAGAACACAGAGGTGGTGCCTGGAAGCCTGAAACGCCTGACTAGTTAGTGGATTCTAGCTATTCATGGCCTGGAAGGGTTACAGTCTGGATGAATTCAGTCCAATTCAAAGTGGCATCGTGACACCTGCGTATACACTTATCTCTAAGAGAATATATGCCCCACAAAGGCATGGTCTGTACCAATCATCTCTTTTCCTCAGAACCTGGAGCTAAATATGTAATCAATAAATTCTTCTTGACCTCTGAACTCAGAGTGCCACCTAGGAGCAGGTAACGGCATTCCTCAACCCCCAGATAGCCAACTGGTCTTGTGATGGTGAGCTGTAAAAAACAGCAGTGATGTCGTTTTTCTTTTCAGGTGGTTGCATTTTTTTAAATGAAAAATGTCTTGGGAAAAATATAGATCATTTTTCCCCTTCAATTCAAAGACTTGCTCCATATTGAGCAAATGTTTATTTAGGCACCTGCTGGGTTGGGAGAGGAAGGGGGGAGATAACAATGAGTACAGTAGAACTCTATTTAGACTAATCTATAAAAGAGGCTGGTCTGCTAAGTGAACAGATGCTTCATGAGCTGAGCCAAATTAGAGTGATGACTGAATCATAACGAAGCTCTGGATGCAGGAATAAACCTGTTACAAGCATACTGTATCCTGTTGAAAGAACTGTGTGCACTGGCAAGATAAAGAAGACTCCGCCAGGATCTAGAACATAAGGCCCGTTTGACTTAGGCCAAATTGGATCCACCAAGGATGAAGAGTTATAAATTGGGGGCACTGTTAGGCTGATGAGAGAAGGTTTTCATGGTAGATGAAGTTTGTGGGTTACCACTGATTCACTGAGGAGCATCCACCAGACTTCATGCAAGATGCATTCATTACAGGCATTGCCATCTTGAATCCATACAAGAGTCCCACATTTAGGTATTCTTATCCGACAGAAGAGAAAGCTGAGGTTCAGAGAGGTTCAACTACCCTGGGTTATACAGCTGGTAGAAAGTGAACCTGGCTAGGGAACCAGTTCTATATGGCTACTCTCAAAACTGTTTGCACTATAATTAGCTTCCTCAAAATGAAAAGGGATTTACTGAGCTCATAAGCACAGCACCAGGTGGAAGAGGATGGAATGCAATGGTGCAGCCTGTGTCTCCCAGGACCCAAGCTATATATCATCCCCACATCCCAACCTAAGGCTTCAACACTTTGGAGGATGTAACACTTAACTGTCAGAAATGGCATGGAATGGCACACAAGACAAGCCTTGTCTGTTATGAAACGTCAGTCACAGTTCTATTGGTTTTTCAGCGGTGTAAACGTTGCCAACTTTTTCTTGGGGGTCATAAATAAAAATGGAGAGAAAGTTGAGTCCAGTTTTGGGAAGATATTTCCTATTACCATAGCCAAGAAGTCTATGACCCTGTACCGATTTTGATCATGTTTCAATCATGAGAAACATGAGAGTGGGTAAGGGCTTCAGGCTACTCACACTGTAAATGTAAATGTCGTATGCACATTTCTGGAGTTGTTTTCATTGGTGGTGGGGGGGAGGCATTTTCCAAGCATCTATATGGATTATGTCACTTAACTATAACAATAACTCTGTGGGGTAACTACTACTATTATTCCTATTTTACAGATGAGTAAAGAGATGCTTAATGGGTAGAGTAACATTTTTCTTCTGTTAAGGAACTTACAGTACAGAATGAGAAAAATTCTACAATTCAATGCATCTCATTGGTGAGACTAGCTGGCTGCCCACCATACCTGAGGCAGGGTCACCTCTTCTCTTTTTACTTCAGAACATTTTTACCCGAGGCACAGCCTAATTCAGGCTTCCAGACAAACCCTTTAAATCCATCCAGGTGCTTTGTTGTGACACGGTGTTCTGCACTGGTGACTGTGTTCCCCCTTTGCCTTCACCCCGCCGTTTACCCAAATTCTTAGAGCTGAGCGCTTGCCTTTCTTCTTCTCTCACTGAATGCCCCTTCTTAAACAGGAAGAAACTGAAGCTCAGGTCAGTTAAGTAACTTGCCCAAAGGTGCTTAGCTACTTAAGGTTCAGGACTTGAACTCATGGCCAATGTTAAATTCTATTCCCTTTCCATCACAGCATGGTGTGTTGGGTAAGACCATGAGGTAGGTTGGGATAATATCAAGCGCCAGGTTAAGTGTGTGACCCATATATATCCTGGACACAACGGGAGCCCCCTTTGGTTCCAAAGCAGGAAGTGGTCAAATCTTTGTCTTAGTCAAACAATTTTGGCTGCGGTATGGAAACGGGGCTGGAGGCACAGCTATGAGAAATGACAAGGCTGTGTCAGCTGCCCTGGTGAGTGAGGATGAAGACCAGAGCTGGGGAGGCGGCCAGAAAAAAAGCCACAGAGTAACAGACACTGAATAGCTGTAGATCAGCTGCCATGAGATTAGCAAATTAAGACATGATGCCACTGCAGTGAGAAGTAGCAATAATGCACAGAAAACACTGAACACAGTGCCTGCCATTACCTTTAGCAAATGTTGTTATTATTATTGTTACTGTGACAGTGGCTGGTGTTAAAATGTGTCCTGTGTTCCTCCAGCCTCAAGCTTTTCTGACTTTCCTCCCTTCTCTCAGTCTTATTCTAGATCATCTCTTGAAATCACCAAATCACAGAGTTCTCAGAGATAACAGGAAACCCGTGGGTCATGGTGACCTTCTTCCCTTTCTCTTTAACACCTATTTTACCAAGAAGGGAACCCGTTCAATGTGGTAACTGAGTGGGGGTCCCCAGCTGCTGGACTCCAAGGATGCCCCTTTCAAGGACACCAAGCAGTTTCGCGGATTTCCACTCACCCCTCTGGATCAAATGCCCGTTTCTCTGGATTTTCACATTCTGTTATTTTTTCCCTAACTTACCACTTTTTTCACTATTTTGATACCATATGTGAGTCTGTCTCCCCTGTGACCTCTCCACGGAAAGCCCACCAAGAAGGATTCCTAAACCCCCTGCATTTATCTTTTATATCACACTTCGTACGTACGTCTTTTTACTTATATTATTTTAAAATATAGAATGCATATTTAAAATACAGAAAGTAACATTTTAAAAAGCAAGGGAAAATATCTACCTTTTCACTGTCTATTGTAAATGGCTAACAGTGACTGGATCATGCTGGCGCTTAAAACTATTTGGTGAATTAACGTATTAATCTCTGTAAACGCAGTACCAGCACACAGTAAGTACTCATGTACGTATACCAATTATTTATGCAGTTTTTAAATTTTCGGCTTCAGTGCTAAAGGCTTGAACACATCCTAAAGCATATGAATCCTAAATAGATGACACATTTCTCTGAAAGGAAAAGAAATGCAGTTATCTAAAAATGGCCTCAAGTCTAATAGTTAATGTTCAAGCATGACTAATTTACCATCTGAAATGTTTCTTCTCCTTGAGAAATATGTGAAGCGACACCAGTCACATCAGCTCACTTAAATGTATGTTAGAAATGACTTTGTAATTTGAAATAATAAAAATTTACTTTATTTGATTTATGATTTACCAAGGCTCAGCTATAACTAGTCATTTTCTCATGTATATTCACATAACTTACACATGTCCAAATGGATAGATGTAAAGGAAAAAAGTACAAGAAGCCTCCAGAAATATATTACTATTGTTGTTATATTTTCTATTATCATTATTTTATCATTTCCCACCTTACCTCACCCCTACTCCCTTGGGTGAAATGAGGTATTTTAAGGCAAAGATTTAGTAAGTCTTTTGAGAAAATACCATGCATTTTGCAAAGTTTAATTTGTCAGAAAAATAAAAAGGAAGGAACATACAATTTAGTGTCAAGAAGATCCAAGTTTGAGACTCAGTGGACCCTTTTTAAAAATCTGTTACACGCACGTACACATACAGATAATAGTACCTATCCAGCCAGTTAGGACCAGCTGTAAGATCTGCAGGGCCCAGGACAAAGTGAAAATGGGGGTCCCTGTGAGAAAATTGTTAAGAATTTCCTGATGGTGACAACAGAAAATGATCCTTCTGAGTGTGGGCCCTGTGTGACTGCCCAAGTCTTAAGGCCTATGGAGCGGACCCTGCAGCCAGATAAGAGAATTAACTGAGATTATGTAACGTGCCTCCCACGATGTCTGGCCCATAGTAGTATTTAACAAGCTCTGGTTTCTCTAAGTCAGATTTCAAGTTGCTCTCACAGAGCCCATCAAGTCTGATGCATTCAGTTGTTTCTGCCAGAAATGAGTTCTCTCATTTCTGCACCATAGGCACAGAGGCTTTAACTGTAACCTGTTTAACTCCCTCTTTAGGGAAAAAAAGAGAGAGAAACAAACTCCAAAGTATCCAAGGCTTAAAGAACCAAGATGTGTCCCAAATGATAGGTTCTCCCACGAGGCCCTATTCCCATGTGAAAATTCACACTTTGAAACAATGTGCTACCTGGAATTCCAGATGGCCAAATTAAGGAACCAAATCATCAAACAGAAGGTTCCGGTTCTCAACTCTGATCATCTTAGGCATGTCAGGGAGGGGGTGTGGAGGAGAGTGTTTCCTAACAAAGGCGGGGCGGGGGGGATAAAAAAAAAACAACCCAGAGCTGATGCATCCCAGATGGTTACAGAAATGGGCTCCTCTGGCTTTTCTGCAGCCCCTTCCTCACCTCCAAATCGGGCTGTGGCATTAAACAGATGCTTGGTTCATGTAAGACTACATAATCAGGGAGTTTTCCCAAACCTCTCCTTGTGGAATACAGATGACATCTGGAATTAAAGAGGTATTCTCTTTTAATCACTGTTCAATCTTCCGCAGGGATAAATGAGTGTGCGGGTATCTTCCAGCTGCCCAAACTGATTTAGTTAAATAATGTAATCTATTTGTACACAAATGCAGAATAAATGTCACTGAAGTTCCTTAGTGTGCAGTTATAATGAGTTATCCCTTTCTCGAGGTGATTAGGAGTGTTTAGTTTGTTTCAAATGCATATCAAGCCTGGTGATTGCCAATGAGCCGGGGACAACCTAAATTAGCCTCCCACAGCTGCTGACCTGTGTAGCCGCAGCAGAGCCATTCCTTTGGGGAATGAGAGTCTCTTCTAATGGTAAGTATGGAACGGATTTTTCTTCCACTCTCTTTAAAGTGTGATGTTCCTATCGAGCCTCTGCAGACCCAGGTCTCCTCAGAGCTAGTCAGGGAAATGCAATCAGAATTTTAAGATTAAACAGGGTCTTCTACTCAGGTTACATATTATTTTACAAATGGGAAATCTGAGGCTCAGAGATGTTAAGGGCTTTGTCCAAGCCAACAGAGTAATTCAGTGTCAGACTTAAAACTAAAACCCTGGATTCTGACATCTATTTCCTTGCTTTTTCTCACACCTACCCTTAGCTTTCAACCTCTTAAGATGACAAATTACTGGGTGAGGGTGGCTATGTGCTATGGAGGGGAACTTGGCCTCTAAAGGCAGGGTGACTGGGTGCCAGTCAGTGCCAGGCCAAATGTTCTCTGTATGACCTTGAACAAGTTACTTCATAAGTGGAGCCTCAGTCGGCCAGCCACAACAATGGGAATTTGACTTGCTTTCTAGGGATTGTCTATTCTGTCATAGACATTTTACTAATATTTACTTCTTTGAACACCTGTGACTCCTTTAGCTAATAGCTTTACTTCCTGTCTGGAAGTAAATTTTTGCAAGGATCCTTTCTGGTTTGTTATATCAGATTAATTTTTTTAAACCCACTAAATTAAATAAAAAACACACTAAAACGATGAAAGCTAAATGAAGAATGATTTCACATATTGTCTTCTGTAAAGAGATGAAACATGCAAGGGAGACATAGTTGGAACTATCAAGTCTCCAAAATGAGATTGTGCCTTTGTCGGTGAATATCCGTCTTCCTGCCCCAGTCAGATAACTGTGGAAGAAGTAGTTCTATCACCTTGTGCAAAACAGACGCCTCTGCAGCTACTCCTGGCTTCCAAGAGAAAAAGTAATCATTGTGTGCTATTTGAATGTCTTCATAAATATAATTTATGGCTTTGATACAGATCAGTCCTGACGGTCTTAGAAGATCAATAGTGCCATGTTTATTAGTCCTGAATTGAATAGCTCTCACACTTTGGCCAGAAGATGGTAACTGTTTTTAATGATTTTTTTGCCAGGTGGCATCAAAAGCAGATCCTATGTCACTGGTAATTTCCTTAGTTATCTAGGTGCTTTTCATTCCCTCATCCAACCATGAAGGTCAGAGAGTTGTTCCCCGATAGATGACTACAGCAGCATTCTTGGACCTTTAGAATAAAGTATGTAACTCTCTAGCAGCTGCTGGGTAATCGTTGTTTTTACTCAAACCCTATGGTGATGGGGAGAAAGTTTATTCATTTTCCCCATCATGACACTTCCAGAAGACAAGGGAGAGACCTGGGTTCTAATTTCAGAAGTGCTAGTTACTTACTGGTTTTGATTTTGGAGAAGTTATTCAGTGTGGAAGATTGTTACTCTGATGGCCCCTAATAAAGCATGCCTCTCAGCACATATGCTCTTGTGTAGTGTCCTTGAAACTGGGAAGTTTTAAACATGGGATATATCAACCATAGACTGTTTAACCATGATTTGCTTTAAACAATAGAATGTAGAGGAACTGACATCCTGCTAGTTGTTGAAATAAATCTTAAGAAGGCTTGACAGCTTCCACTTTTGTACTGTCTGGCTAGACAGTCATTAAGTAAGAAGTCTGGCTACCTTGAGACTGCTATGCTGTGCGGAAGCCCAAGCAGTGACGTGGTCACTCCATATCGCTTCTCAATTCGTTGCTCCATGTTCTCCAGAAGGAGGGGAATTAGGCTGTGGTTGATACTCAGAGCTCCTAGATGCTGATCAATGCCAGATGCCAGCCAGGTGACTGAAGCCATTTTGTAGCATCTACTCACCCAGTACCCTGTCTATCACTACATGAAGCAGAAGAATAGTTTTGACTTAAGCAACTGAATTGTAAGAAGTAAATAAATTTGTGTAATTTTAAGCTACTATGTTTGGAGTGGATTTTTTCTAAAGCACTACATAGCAGAAGTAACCAGCCTCTCAAGCTTCTCTGTCTGAACCCCCGTTTCCCATCTGGGAGAGGTATGGGATCCGAGAACCTACATGTCACACCAAATACTCATGCATCAACACCCTGCTCCATCTGACCTCAATTAGTATTTCTAGCTTCCTCTTCTCTGATTGACCTCAGAAATGATACTAGAGCCACTATGGGCTGTTTGGAATTTTCTGACATTTGGCCATTTGCAATTCTTTGAACATTTAAACTGCTTGCAATAGCCCAGATACTTCAAGACTTCCACAACATTTTTCTTTCCTTTCTCTTCCTGTTTCTCTACTAGGAATACCTTTCCCTATCAGGTAAAATGCCACTTCCTCTGTGCCTCTGTGAAGCTGTTCCCATTCACCCCTGTCCACCTGCCACCTACATCCTCTGCAAAGTAGTTGCCTCTGGGCTCCTAGAAGTATTATCTAAGGTAGACTTCTGACCACAATGATAGCTGAGAACAAATTGCAAATTCTTTCAAGGGCCAAATCAAAAGACACTCTTATATATCCTTGACCATCAGTGATCTTTTAGGCTTAATCTAAATGATGTTTTTAAATGTATGATCATTAGCTTTTAAAGAATCAGATGACGTGATATGTTGCACACATACACGTACAATTCAACATTTATTAAATGCTCAGTATGCACCAGGTACAGTACTAAATATTTTACTTCTATCGTCTCTGGGAATCTTTATCATAACCCATATTAGGCAAGCACTATTACTATCTCCATTTTACAGATGAGGAAACAGAGTCTCAAAGGGTCTTCACAAACTGCCCACGGCTGCCAGACTGGTGAGAGCTTGGTCAGGATTTGAACCTGGGCTGTGTGGTTCAGGGACAGAGCTTTTCCCCTGAGGCTCAGCATCCTTATCCCTTTGATTCTGTGGCCCCAACTGAGTTCAGAGTCCCTTGCAGAGCAAGTACTTAATACCTATTTGTTGAGTAAACAAATGAGTGAAGGTGAGGGAATGCATCACTTCATATGCATGAATAGCATTTCAAATTACAATTTGCGTAAGGCAAACCTAGTTCACGCTTCACGAAACCATTGCTCAAACCAAAGTCTGGCTGCACAGAGCCTCTCTCCAGCACCTCCATTCAGAGGGCTGTTAGCTATCAGAGGTGCTATGCTTCTATTATAGGACAGCACTTTGCCGTTATATTTATTTTTTTTTTTGAGTTTTCACTGATTTTTTTTATTGAACTATAGTTGATTTACAATATTGTGTTAGTTTCAGGTGTACAGCAAAGTGATTCAGATACACACACACACACACACACACATATATATGCATACATATATTCTTTTTCAGATTCTTTTCCACTATAGGTTACTACAAAATACTGAATATAGTTCCCTGTGCTGTACCGTAAATCCGTGCTGTTACATAATTTCTGAGAACGAGTTCCTGAAGCACAATATCCCCACTCCCCTTTGGTTTGACTAGATGCTCAGTGGTCACTGATCGGAGTATGCGATTTATTCCATTTTCAAGCTGTCAGAACACTTCCTTACAGTGTATTAACCAATGGCCTCATTTGCAAATATGTGAGTGAAGAAGCACAAGAGGGGATACATTCACATTGACTGAGGGGCTGTATGCCAGATGTGGGGCTAGAGGATCTCAGGTATGTTATCTAATAGTCAAGTGTAGAGAGAAGGACCACAGAGCTTAAGCCACTGCCCTCCCTCAGGTCACACAGCTGGGGAGCAGAAGCAGCGGAAGGCAGCTCAAATTCAGATCTGCCTGATTCCAAACCGTTGCTCTTGCACTTCATCACACACACTGCTTCACATGGACTCTATTCTTGGGGAGCTTATATGGCCTACGTGCCTAAAAAAGTACCGAATACACAAGACGCCTTATAATTAGATGCTACCTGAGAGTTATGGATACTTATTCTTACAGGGGTTTGGGGGAGAAGTCACTGTGTGCAAGTGTAGTCTGAGGTGGCTCCCTGGTCGAGGTGAGACTTGATATGGAATTTTAGAGAAATCAGTGTCTGGAGGTGGACGGGTGGATGAGAGGTTGGGGAGCGTGCAGAGCTTTTATTACTCTTTCCTTCATTCAACTAGTTCTGAAAGCCCACTGTGTGTAAAGCACTGGGCTAGATGTTACGTGTGACACACGATGAATAAGACTAGGCTGCTTCATGCTGCCCTGCCTGTCATGTTCTCCCTGAGATTGTCCACCTGCTGCCTCCCTCTGTGTTCAAGACCCAGGCCGGGAATCTTCTCTTTCATGAAGCCACTTATCTTATTGGTTACATCTGTGGGTTGTTGAGCCAGATTATCTGGTTTTGAAACCTGGCTCTACTAGTGAGTAGGTGGGTGAGTCTTAGGACAACTAACCTCTGTGTGATCCAGACTCCTTTTTTGTAGAATGAAGACACATACTTCATAATATTGTGATGAGAATTAATTTAGTTAATATGCATAAAGAAATCAGCACAGTGTCTGACAGCTTCCTGGGTCAACAGACATTGAATGGAATAAAGATGGTGATGATGATGAAGGAAGAGGAAGAGAAGAATAAACAGGAAAAGAAGAAGCTTTTCCTGACAACTCCACAGCCCCCAACACAGTGGATCACCCTCTCTTTGGGTCAACACCATCCAATGTACAGACAACCTACAGGCCTGTCCTCCCTCCTCCCACATCACATGGTGAGCTTCTTAAGGGCAAAAACAATTATATGACCATCTGAATTTCTGCTGTTTGGAACCAACTAGGTTTTCAACAAACGATGAATAAAAGAACATTTAATGAATTCATGGAGTCCTCATGAATGCGTTACTGCCTGTGGCTGCCCAAAAAGGAACAAAGGAGACAGTGGCCACTAGGAAGATAGAATTTTGAAATTATGCACTAATAGAAAAATAATTCTGTTAGAGGAAGTAAAAACTGTCAGAAAAATTAAGAGGAGGGAAGAAAGGGAGCTAGTACCTGCAGACCATCTGGCATGTGTTAGCTACTGTTTTGGGACAGATGCAAATATTAATTTTATTAATACTACATAGAAATTCCATTAATTAATGCTTTTATGTGGTCGAGGATTAGAAAAGATAGTGAAAATAACACTACAAATAAAAGCTATTTATTAAATTAGTTGTCTGAACTGTGCCAGGGAACTTGCTGGTTATCTACCATATTTTATCAGATTTGATTAGCAGCAGGATTTTTTGTGGAAGATATTATGAGGTTCATTTTATAAAAGAGAAACACAGGTCAGTGAAGTTCAATGACTTGACCAAAGTCATGCAGCCAGGCATGGGCAGACCAGTTCTAACCAAATCTAAAGTCACCAGTCATTGCTATGAATTAGAAGCTATACTGCCAGATGTCAGGCCCCACTGGATTATATCACAAATAGCTGGTCGAATTTCCAAAAAGTCAGAATTGACCCATTGTGTTGTTGAACTGATTTTCTGTTTTGTCAACCTTTGGGTTACTGAAATCTCATTTAAAGGCAGCATAAATGATGTGTGCTTGTGGAAACAGATTTGTAAAAATAAATCTTTGAAAAGAGATAGCAAATCAGTCTCTGGGTTTTTCTGTAGACATCAGAAGGCAATGTATGAAGCGGCTGTGATGACGCTCCTTGGGACCCCCAACCACAGGGAGGAACTGTGCAAAGGCTCCAGCTGCTGCTCTTTGAGATCTCTTGCTGGATTTGTGCCAAGGCCACGCCCCCCACAGGCTTCTCTGGGCCAAGCACTGAGTATGGCAGGGATACCAAGAAAAGCTAGTTCCTGGGAGACAGGGTCTCCTCTAAACTGACTTTGGCTTGAGGACACCCAAGGGCTTTGCTGGACTTGACTGGGACCGCATGGCGGTCCAGGATGCTCACATCCAAATCTCTCTCCTTCACTTGGGGTCACAGACTTGCCTTGTGATCGGCTGGCTCTCCCAGCCTTCCCAGGTGACCTCCGTTTTTTCTCATGCAGGCACCTCTCCTAACAAAACCGTAGCACGTTTAATCTGGTCGTGGGATCTCTTCTTGGAGGACCCAGACTAATACAGTGCAGAACAGCCATATCTCAGCAAATTGCCTCACAGACTAGTTCAGTTCATAAATTTTATGCCAAATGAAAAAGTAATCATAAGGCTTTAGAGAAGATTACTTGTACAGGATAGCAACTTTCTCAAAATACTAAAAGATTTTAAAATTTATTAAGTGTTTTGTATATGGGATCTTGTTTATATCCAACCACAATTCTACAGTATAACATGTTCATCTTCAATTATCATTGTCCAGATGAGGAATCGGAAGCTCCAAATTTTACAGAACATTCCCAAGGGGGAAACAATGACTTGGTGGTGAGCTAAGGCGCCAACCTAGGTCTCACAACTCTCATAATTTTCATAGAATGTGGTTTCAAACCTGAAACCTGGGTATATTCAGGATCAACTGTTGTTCTTGTCACTTCATCAGTCTTCTCAGGTTTGCTATTTATAGTAAGATACAATGTGGTCTAGATCTAGTTAAATGCTTTCTGAGAAAAGACACGTGCGTGTACCCAGCAGAGGCCCAGGAGTAAGTGTTCAATAGTCCTAAGCTGAATTAAATTGAAAGTTGATACACATGGAAGACTTAGGATATTTCTCAAGAATCTAATAACCTAAGAGCTATGCAAATTGGAATGGATATTTTTAGGCTTTCAACTTTAAAATATCATGTTTTTTAAAAGGAAAAATAGATACACACACAAAAATGAGTAAACATAAGATTCTGGCAAATAGTGGAAGCCGAGGGCTTCCCTGGTGGCGCAGTGGTTAAGAATCTGCTTGCCAATGCAGGGGACACGGGTTCAAGCTCTGGTCCGGGAAGATCCCACATGCTGCACAGCAACTAAGCCCACACGCCGCAACTGCTGAGCCTGCGCTCTAGAACCCGTGTCACAACTACTGAAGCCTGCGCACCTAGAGCCCGTGCTCTGCAACAAGAGAAGCCACTTCAAAGGAGAAGGCTGCGCACCACAACGAAGAGTAGCCCCTGCTCACCACAACTAGAGAAAGCCCACAGGCAGCAACGAAGACCCAACGCAGCCAAAAATAAATAAAATAAATAAATTTATAAAAAAAAAAATAGTGGAAGCCGAGAACAGAAGGCTGTATAAACCTGCAGACCTAACATTTGTACAGCATGCTGCAGCTTTCTGGGTATTGCCACACACAGCACTGATCGCAACCTTTACAACAGCCCCAGGAGTGAGGTAAACCCTCTTCTAGAGATGGGACAAAAGAAGTTCTGATCGGAAAATAAAAGCCATGCGATGGTTATATTAGCAAGGGCTCTGGGCTAGAAGTGAAGGGGATTGACAAGTCTGAGTAGAACAGGTGAAGTGATGGGGTTAGGGGCCTATATGCAAGCATTTACCAAGCAGACTTTCACGGTGGGAAGTGTCCATTAAGGAGTACATTTCTAGGCTAGACATAGGAAGACAGGATTTGAGGATGCACAGCTTTGGAACACAGGTTGACAACACCCTTGGCAGAAAAATGGGGGTAGTGGCAATTGTGGGTCAGACCAAATCAGTGACAGAGGGACAGACAGATTGGATAAGGAAGAGTGTGGCAAATGCCTTGTGGTGATTAGCCAACACGTGAGTTTTTGAGCAGGTGTGAGACCCTTTCCACTGAGGACTTTAAGAAACAGCTGGGTCAGATTTTATAGCGGGGGGGTGGATTTCCTGTGCGTGCAGGTTTGGACAAGATCTAGTAAAAGTTGGAGTTTTACTTTTAATGTGACTCCCTCGCCTCCTTTCCCACAGACTAAGGAAATTCAAATTCAGGTTACTTTTCGATATTAGGAATTTGGGGGGACACCTTGGTTAGAACAGAAGAGCCCTGGACTAGAAGATAGGTTGCCTGCATTCTAGTACTAGCATCACAACTAAGTAGTTTACATAATGATGGGCAAATCGCTGCTGCCCTCTGATCCTCAAAAGAGAGGGTTAGGTTAGAGCTCACGTCTTGAGGAGCATGGGTGATGTACACATTCTACGTGACAATACAAGTGGGAGGGGCCTTTATGAACTGAGGCATATGGACGCTCAAAGTTTTACAACTCAGTGTTAGAAAAAACTCTACAGTCCAATCTTGGTTTGTGAACCACCAATTTGTAACTTCTAGACTCAGTATTGGCTACTCTAAAATTTGGTTACTGCAAAGAGGGAAGTTAACCACAATGATTTTCTTGAAGGAAAATTAGAAATTGTTGAACATTTACTATCATATGGTGAATACGTATTATCTTCATCTTAAACAATGTGGGGTATTTTTCGCCTAATTTTTACTCCTACTCACCATAAAGGCAACTGGGATAAGTGTTTCATACGCAGTGAACTCAGGGTGAAAGAGATTATTCAAAAATAGTGAGTTAGAGTCTAGACTTGTGAGATTGTATGTAGACTTATGCTAGCAGCAGGAGAAACAAAAAAGAGACAAAAGAAACAAATTTTCAAAACCATGAGACCAGTGGGCTTAGAGCACAGCCTTACCCTATGAGCCATACAGAAGGGGACCTGCAGGTAGTAAAGGGAGACTGGGAAGCGGATGATGGGAACTGAGATGCCTGTGAGAGGCTGAAAGGGCGCCAACCATAGTCATCCCAGAGAAGTTTCCAGGACATTCCAGAGTGGATGGTACCAGCAATTAGCCTCCTAGGGTGTGCCCAGGAGACTGGATGGGAAGCCCTGTGTCCCAGGCTGTATGTGAGTGGTAGATTAGCAAAGGCTGGGGGTGGGATTTAGTTAGCTGGGCTTGGTAGCAGAGTCCCCAGTGTGATGTGGGGAAAGCGAGTCCTACCTCCCTAAATCTCCAGAGGAGGGAGCAGCAAGTGCAAAGGGAGCAAAAGTGCTGAGAGCTGGCTGATTGGAGGGGGCTGGTGTCAAAGCTGAGGACGCAGAGTTGGAAGACCTGCCACTAGAAGCCATGGCCAGACTCAGGCAGAAGCAGGAGCTTCCAGGACACGTGGCCCTGGCATAGTGTGGGCGTCTGCTCATGGGAGCTCCCTTAACACACGTCACAGAGTCTTCTCTTGACCTGAGAGAAGACAACACATTAAGTCGATAAACACTGATTGAGCCCTGAGATGCCAGTCGCTGTGCTGGCCGTTCACAGGAAATGGTGCCTGTTTCGCGGTCCTGTGTGTGGAGGCAAAGTATACCAAGAAAAGTATGAGAACAGAGACGGGAGAAGAAAGGAATTACCAGGTGAATAAAAGAGGGAAGGCATTCTAGGCAGGGGACAGTGCCAAGAGGTGAAATCATGCTGTTCCTCACGGACAGGACAGGACAAGGCATGCTGGAGGGTGAGCTGGGGATGGATCATTGCATGTGAAAAGCAGAGAAGTGAATCTGGGAGAGTGAATAAAACCGCTCAAGGCCTCTGGCTGAGGGAACCCCTAAGGAAACACAAGTGAAAATGGTAAAGGATATAATGAATATACAAGACCCCCAAGGGGACCTGATCACCACGTTAGAGACGAGGAATAATGGAAATGGGGCTCTTTCCCTCTTGAGCTCAAGAATCCCATGGGAGCCTCTATATTCCCTTAAACCAGAATCATGCCTGGAACATGGTAGGTGCTCAGTAAATACTGAATGCGTGAATGAATTTCTGCTCAAAATAAGGACAGACTTTCTAATAGTACAAAAAGGAAATGCTAAAAGATAGGCTCAACACCAAGGCAGGGACTGAGCGTCCCAAACTCTAACTGCTTAAGGCTAGCTTGGGGTTGGTCCACACACCTTTTTATTTATTTGTGCACTAAATTCTTTGAGCCTGGAGTTGGAGGTGGCAGGAGGAAGTGACTGAGGAGTTTGGGAAGCTGCAAAGATCACAGACTTCATTGCTTCTACCGCTTGGCCTGAGGCCAGCCTTGCTAATTATCCCCGTGGATGGAGATGATGGAAGTAAGCGGGCCCTCTACACTGGCTGCTCCCAAACAGCCTGCAGGTAGAGCCCAAGTGACAGTAAACAGTCTGTCGCAACACTCCTGTCTGTGGATGCCCACCCTCCTGCAGATGCTAATGTATTGGCCTGCAACAAACTGAACACACCTGAATCCAAAAATGCTTTCTGAGCAGAGCTAAAAGCCCAGCAGAATTTCCTGGAGCATCAGCATATATGTCTTGCTTTTTCTTCCTTCAACTAAGAGAATGGGTTAGCCAAAAAAAGCCCCATAAAATGTCCTCAAGGAATGTCTCATTAATTCTCACTCTCCTGGGCATTCATCTTCCCAAGGAGCAGCGGGATAATAAACAGCAAATCTAAGAAAGACAGCTGATTAAGTGAAGAATTAAGTTTATTATAATTGGTGTTTCTAAGTAGGTTGCCCAGTAATTGTTTAAAAAATAACATGCACAGATGAAGCTGCAAATCCTTTTTTTTTTGGCATAACAATGAGATACTATTAATTTGTGTGGTGGTTGGTAATAGAGTTTAATGAATTTGCTGGTTGAATAATCTTCGGAAAATTCTATTGCCAATTAAATAAATATCACCTAAATGAGGACAAACAAGTGAAAAATAAGGAGACCACAGAGAAAATATTCTACAAGACCTTCATCATCTGGTCCCACTTGCTTCTCTCCGACACACATCTAGAATATGGATCCTGCCATGTTCTCTCTGCCTGGGATGCCTTGGCCTGAGGCAGCCCATCAGAGAAGTCCTGATCTTCCGCTGTCCTCACCGTCCTGTTTACCAGCTCTTTGTGGGCGATGCATTCCCTGCTTTGCCCCAGAGTTACTGGCTTTCTATTTGTTTCCCTAGTACTCTGTTTGGCATTTATCATATTATCTAGTTATTAGTTGTTGATTTGCCTCTCTCCCCTGCTTGCCTGTGAATTTTTCATGGGTAATGATTTTTCTTTTATTTGTGTGTCTTCAGTGTCTAGCATAATACCTCAAACATAGTAGGTTCTTTAATAAAGATTTAAGGAACTCCCATTCTGATAGCCATTCATTCTTTCTTTTATTTCAGCTGTTAGGCACTCAATGCCTAGTATTCACTAAGTGACTTCATTCATCAAACAAGATCCAGCTAGAGTGTAACCTCCAGAATCTCTTCCCTGATCCTGCCCATTCTCCTTATTCTCTGTCAATGAGCTTCCATCGTTCTTACTTTATACTCTATGCCATCCAACCTCTACTTACCATTTCTTTGCTTTTATATAGAGGCAGCACCTCAGAGGGACTAGAGAAAAAATAAACATCTGTGTGTTTTAAAATTAGACTTACTTGGATTATTTAAAATCATATCTGAGCTTGTTTGTTGGATGCTATTTTTATTAGCTTGCCAGGGCTGCCATAACAAATACTACAGATGGGGTGACTAAAATAACAGAAATGTATTTTCTCACAGTTCTGAAGAGTACAAGTCCAAGATCAAGTTGTCTGCAGGTTGGTTTACTCCTGTGGCCTGTCTCCATGCTTGCAGATGGCCACCTCCTCGCTATGTACACATGTACACACTGGGCCCTTCCTCTGTGTGTGCACATCCCTGCTGTCTCTTTGTATGTCCTGATGTCCCTTCTTTTTTTAAATAAATTTATTTATTTACTTTTTGTTGCGTTGGGTCTTCGTTGCTGCATGCAGGCTTTCTCTAGCTGCGGTGAGCGGGGGCTGCCCTTTTTTGCAGTGTGCAGCCTTCTCATTGCGGTGGCTTCTCTTGTTGCGGAGCATGGGCTCTAGGCACACGGGCTTCAGTAGTTGTGGCACGTGGGCTCAGCAATTGTGGCTCGCGGGCTCTAGAGCTCAGGCTCAGTAGTTGTGGCACATGGGTTTAGTTGCTCCGCGGCATGTGGGATCTTCCCGGACCAGGGATCAAACCTATGTACCCTGCACTGGCAGGAGGATTCTTAAGCACTGCACCACCAGGGAAGTTTGTGAAGTCCCTTCTTATAAGGGCACCAGTCAGATTGGATTAGGGTCCATTCCAATGGTCTCATTTTAACTTAATTACCTCCTTAAAAGTCCAATCTCCAAATGCAGTCACATTCTAAGGCGCTGGTGGTAAGAGCTTCAACATATGAATTTTGAGGGGGCCACAATTCAATCCATAACACTATTAATTTCCAGCTCAATGCTTAGACCTAGAATTGTCAATTAGATGGAAATCCCAAGCTTCTTGAGACCAGGGACCTTACATGTTCTGCAGCTAAGGCCACCAGGGTAAGATACAGATTGTCCATGGAAAGCCTTATACCCATTATAGCCTTGTCATGTCTCAGGGCTAAGAAGAGCTTGGGGAGACACAGGCCTGCGGGAAAGGGAAGAAGTTAGAAAAGGGCCCCTAGCCAACTCTATGGCAGAACACTGGACAGGATGAAAATTCACCGTTCACTGCTCAAATAGTGGGGTTGACTTGGGTGGGACTTGGGTCATTGCTAATTCTCAAAGAGGTTTGGAAATGGTTGGCGGAATACTGTTTGGGGTGAGACTTACATTCAGGTGAAGAATAGTATTGTGTCCAGAGCAATTTCTGTATTGGGAGGAGGCAACTATAAAATTCCATGAACATTTATTTACTCACTGTTCCTTGAGCACAAGCAAACCAAAGAAAAGTCCTGTTTCAGACTTTGGAATATCTATTATTTGCAATTCCCTTTGCTCAGTTAGGACTGGGGACAACGAGGGTCAAGGTGGGGAGGTACGAAGTTGAATCAGACACAGTTCACCACAGATAACTGCCTAGTAGATAAAGCCTGTTCATAAATTAGATCAAATGACATAATCCCAGAAAGTCCTTTGTGAAGTGTAGAGTGCTGCATAAAGGTGAGTTATTCTCATCAATCACTGCGTCACAGTACTCAGTGGTGCCAGTGAGGCAGAGACACTGTGTAATGGGAGATCAGGAGATGATTTCATCCCTATTAGCATCTTGCAGTGCTGGGCCAGAAGGAGACACAATAAATACACGTTGACAGGTGCCATTAGGCTCAGGAAAGTATTTTTCTTCCCCACTCCTGGAACTCAAAGGAGAAGATCATGCTTCTTCCTTCTTGTTTCCCCCTCTCTTCTTTTAGATGTTACCCCAAACTTAATGCCAGCAATACCATGAGGTAAGATGCGAACTTGGTCAAATCCCAGCCCTACCACTTGACAATTTTCCCACAGGGGCATTGCTAGTCACGGTCCTGGGTTTCAATTTCCTCAGCTGTGAGTGGACTTGATGTTTTCTATTAAGTCCATGTGTACATTACATGCAATCATTGCATGTAAATGTGATCATTGTATGTATAGCGCAGAGCGCAGTTCTCCATACAAAATAAATGATTCTTTCTGGTTTCCTCTGTTTGCAGAACAATTCCTGGACAGGAGGTATAATATAGGACCCTCAGTGAACTGCACATTGCTCTTCTCCCCTCTTCCTATCCTTACCATGAATTTAATTCTGTGAAATCAGTTAAAGACAGGGGTGAGAGGTAACAAAGTCAGAGAAAGGTGCTATATCATTCCTTGCCTTGAGTTTTTTGAGTGTCGTGTGCATAGGAGGGCCAGGTGGTCCTGAGCATTGCTCACCACTTGACCAACACTTGTTCCCCCACAAGTCATCTTTGTTGCACGGTGCAATAATATTCAGCACCTAGGACCTCGTGGTTGATTTTCCTGCCTCAAAGTTGAAGTGTTGGTCCAGAAGGGAGAGGATTTTGGTCCAATCTAACCTCAGTCATTTACTATGATCTTGGACAATTAACTAAAACTGGTTTTGAGTCTCAGTTTTCTCATCTGTAATGTGTATGTACTAGCAGAACTAAAAGCACAATCTGGCTGTATGGATGGCATTGAATAACGTTTTGTTATTGTCCTTGCCATTATTAGTCATCTAATGGTTTGGATAGTGATAGCATAAAAAAGAAACATAGGGCTCTGAGGGTACTGGCTCATAGAAAATTCATCATAACGAAAATAAACAACAGCAATTTTATCCAGAAATACCCCTTTTTGCTCCCACTTCAACTTTATTCCTTTTACTTATTTAGAGAAAGATATTGGCTTGTAGTTCCACATTAATATTTTAGTTACTTGTCAAAAGTTTAAGAAAGGTATTAAGATGTATCACAGGGAAACTTTTAGATTGTTGTTGTTTAAATTAGCTTATAATATGTCATTGAAATGGAAACTAAAGTTAAGGGCAGGGACTTCTATTCAATGATTCTTGATTCAGCCCTTCTCCTTTCCATTGTTCACTCATTTGTTCAACAAACATATAGAGAATGAGCTAAAAGAAGACTGAATAGATACTGTTTAAAAGGTAGGTTTTTATTCATTCATTTAAGTAATCATTTATTTCTTGCTACGGACTATACACACTCTCTAAGGTACTAGTGAATAGTTACAATCCTTGTTTTTATGCAGCTTATGGTCTATTGCATTCTAGAGGGGGTGATGAACATTACATAAATGCAAACAAATAATTTCAGCATAGTAAAATATGAAGTACACAAGGAGTATAATAGATAATAATCGTGTGTGTGCTTGTGTGTGTATACAGAGGGGGATATACTTAAATAAAGTGAGCAGAGAAGTGAAGAAGTCACTTTTAAGGCAAATTCTGAATGATGCTTGCCTTTAGAATGTCACTCTTCACTTTCTAGGTGAAATTAGGAAGCCAAATTATTTTAGATGACAGAATACTGGCCATGCAGAAATTTCCAGATAACTTCTCTCATTTTTACAAACTCTTTGCACTAAAAACACTAACTCAAGTCCAAAGTAAATGAATCACTTCAGCTAATAAAACAAACATACTTTTAGTAAAATGACAGGTGAGATTTTCTGAAATCTCTAAAAATACTCGACACTGGGTTAATATCAGCGACCATTTCTTAATTCATAGCCAAGCTCACTGGCACCCACTTGCATTCTCCCTCAAATACAGATATAAGGACATCTCCAGAGGCCACAAATAGAGAGGGAACAAGCCACAGTGATAAATAAACGCTGAGTGGTTGGCTTGGGGGCATTTGCCAAGACCAGCTATCTAGAGTCTTGAGTTTTAATGGCTTCAGACCCACAGAGGATAAAGGATTAGAACTAAGGACTCCTAACTATAACTTAGAACCTCAAAGACTATACGTTAAAGGGTGCTTTAGGGGACAAAAAAGCCTGCCAGCAAAGGAAAGTCATAAGGAGAGTTTTTTGTTTATTGGGGAAAATGTCTCACTGAGAGTTTGTAACTACAGGCCATACCTCAAGCAGGTATGAGAGTCTGAAACTACACTGTAAGTTTCGTGAAATCTCAAGTATAAAATGTATTAAAAGTAGTCTTGGGTTTATGGTGCCTTAGGGCTCCCAGTAATAGTATAAATGTAAATTTCCCTTAGAGAAGCTAGGCTGCCAAAATTGAGAAAAATGCAAAAAGTAGAATCAGATACCAGAGAATTCATGTTCTGGGGATTATACAGAACATAAGAATGTTTAAGATGTTTGAAGAAATAAATATGAGATTGGAATATGACTATCAAAAATGACTCAAAGTATTTAAAAAGACCTATATATAACTCCCAGAAGTGAAAGAATAGGCATTTAACCCTGGTTCCCCCCTCCATAAAAAGAAGAATGCCCTCCATATTTGGGTTAAAGAGCAGAGCAGAAATAGATTAAGAGGGAATTAGTGCATTATAAGAGAGGTATGAAGAAATCATACAGAATGCAGCATGAATAAATGAATAAAAGGAAAGAGATGAAAATGTTGAGAGACATGGACAATAGAATGACAAGGACTAACATTTAGTAGGAAACTCAGCAGAGAATAAGGAGAATTTCAAAAAGGCAGTAGAGTATTATTTTGCAGGAGAAAATGTTCTAGAACTGGTTAAAAATACATCCTCATGTCAGAAAACAAAAAGATCCCAAGTCAATTAATAAAAATATATACCCAGATGTATCACTGAGAAAATGTAGAACATTAAAGACTAAGAGATATTAAAAGTAGGGAGAAAATAAAAGAGCATAGGAATAACGATTAGACTAATAGGCTTAACAGCAAAAATGGAAGCCAGAAGAATACCTCAAAATTAAGAGAAAATAGCCATCATCCTAGAATTCTGTAATCAGCAAAGCTATTTAAAAAAAAAAAGAGTTAAATAATGATTTTTTTTTTTTTTTTTCCAGTACGCAGGCCTGTCACTGTTGTGGCCTCTCCCACTGCGGAGCACAGGCTCCAGACACGCAGGCTCAGCGGCCATGGCTCACGGGCCCAGCCACTCCGCGGCATGTGGGATCTTCCCGGACCGGGGCACGAACCCGTGTCCCCTGCATCGGCAGGCGGACTCTCAACCACTGCGCCACCAGAGAAGCCCTAAATAATGATGTTTTATAAAATAAACAATAATAGAGAGAGACCGCCGATATACCCTCACTAGAGAAACTTAAAATGTATTCTACGTAGAAGGAGATCAATTCTATTGGAAATATGTGAGATGCAAGACATAATGGTCAGCAAGTCAATTGTTATTCCTGTGTGCAAAATAAATAAATACTAATTTTGTAATTAATAAAACGTGTAACTTTATTGCTTAAAAAAGAGATCAAACTAGAATGCAAAACAATAATAACATGGAAGGCACGAAGTCCTTCTGGCACGTCCAAAAGTGAATGTCCAGGTTAAAAGCAACCTAAAGTTTGTTCTGGAGAAAGGTAAAGAAATTGATTACAGGAACTTGTAAAGAAAACAATTTAAAGGACAGAAACAGAGTGGAAAACTGCAAGAACAGTACAAGGCAAAATAAAATAATATATTAAGGGAGAAAACAATAGAGCATTAAAAACATAAAAATAAAGTAATATAAATAAAAATGTATCACAATAAGTAGTAATATCGAAGCTTACTAGTTAGCTTAAATTGTCAACATGAATTCACAATAATGCAACCCAGCCACATGACACTACTTATCCAAGACACAACTAAAATATCAAGTAAAAGGAGTGATGTCAGCATCATGGCAACATAAGACACCCCTCCTTTTTGATTCCCCTGTAAACAACTAATTAGGCATCAATCCATGAATAAAAATATCTCTGTGGGAGTTATAGGAACGAGCACCGTATGCCAAAGGACCCAGGTGGAGGCTCACCCACACATGCATTGGGCGATAGGCAGAGAGACCAACCTCCATAAAAGCTACAGAAAAAGCAGGAGCTTGTAAAACAGCCACAGCCTCTCTCAGTCCCGGTTGGGGAAAACCAAGTAGAGTGCTGACTTGGGCAGACACCCACAGACAAGAGAGAATTTGCAGAAGGCCTGCCTTCCCAAGGAGGGATTCCAGTACTCTGTTCAAGTAAAAATGAGCAGTTTGGACACACTGAAGAGGGTGAAGAGCTTTGCTGCCACCACTTCTCCCCCAAGGCAGCCCAGCACAGGGCTGAACTGGCCAACAGTAGCCTCTCCCATGTGGGGAAAGGAGAGTAATGAGCGAGTCCCTGGCTACTCTTGCTGTGTAAGACGCTGCTGGATAAGCCTACTCCTCTCCCGTGGCACTGAGTACTGAGGTGAGACCTCCATGACCGGGGGAGGGAGGAGATCGAGAAAGAGGCAGATAGGAATATCACAGGGCATTTTAGGAACGTGGTTCCTGCTGAATGCTTCACAACTCCAGCAGGAAGTCTGCCCATGAACCACAGGGAGAACATCACTCACGGATCTCCCCAGCAGGTTCACAGACACCCCCAGAGCTCTGAGTGCTAAGCCCACAGCTCTCCCCACTCTCTGGCTGGCTCTGTGTGTGCTCCAGTGCAGCAGTGATAGTGGTTCTGGTGAACAGGGAGGCCCTCTGAAAACAGGCCAGGGGTTGTGGGCAAGGGAGGAACCACAAACATGAGCTGTAGTACCACCTCTGGAGGATGAAAGAGAGGTTTCGAATAGCCAGCCTGGTGAGGTTTAAGAATCAGAGAAACATAAAAGCTGAAGAATTCTGCCAGAGGAGGGATCAAGAAGAGTGGAGCAGGTGTACCTATACAAAGGCAGGGAAACCCCAGAAGACAACAGCACCAACGAACGGAATACCCCATATGAAGGCAAAAAGCAAAGATCTGAGGAGGTGTCTGCACTTCAAATGGGAAACATCAAGGAAATCACCAAATAATAATTCTCCAATAACGAAGCTCAGTGGCATAACATTTTGTGATTTAGTTGATAGTGAATTCATAATCACTGTTTTGAGGAAACTAAAAAAGCTACAAGAGAACAGAGAAACACAGTTCAACAAAATCAGGGAGACAATTCATGAGTGGAATTTTAAAGTAACGAAGAGATAGAAAACATAAAAATTATTTTCTGGAGCTGAAGAATTCAGTGAATAAAAGGAAGAATGTAACAGAGAGTGTCTACAACAGAACAGATCAAACAGAAGATAGAATCACTTACCTCATCTGAAATAACCCAGTCAGAGAAGAACAAAGCAAAAAGAACAAAATGAGTGACGGAAGCCTAACTGATTTATAGGACATATACCACATGATATCACTTACATGAGGAATCTAAAAGAGCCAAACTTGTAGAAACAGAGAGAATGTTAGTTACCAGGCACTGGAGTTGGGAGAACTGTGGAGATATTCTTTAAGAGTACAAACTTGCAACTAAAGATAAATAAATCTGGAGATCGAATGAACAACATAGTGATTATAGTCAACAATATCGTATTATAAACGTCGAAGTTACAAAGCAACAAGACCTTAATTGTTCTCAAAAAAGGAAACAATATTCATGTGACATGTTAGAGATGTTAGCTAATGCCACAGGCATAATGATATTGCAGTATGTAATACTGCCAACTCAGGGGACGTGGGTTTGATCCCTGATCTAGGAAGATCCCACATGCCGCAGAGCAACTAGGCCTATGCACCACAACTACTGAGCCTGTGCTCTAGAGCCTGCGAGTCACAACTACTGAGCCTGCATGCCACGACTACTGAAGCCTGTGTGCCTAGAGCCCATGCTCCACAACAAGAGAAGCCACCCCAATGACAAGCCCGTGCACCGCAGCGAAGAGTAGCCCCCTCTCGCCGCAACTAGAGAAAGCCCACACGCAGCAACGAAGACCCAACACAACCAAAAATAAATAAATAAATTTATTTTAAAAAAAATCTAAGGAATGTTTTTCTGTGAAAATTTTCTAAGAAAATCCCAAAACTGATATGGCTGGTAAGGCCATGAAGAGCCATGGCAATTCTGAAAAAGTAAAATAAAGCAGGTAGACTTGCTCCCACTATATCAAGACTTATTAAAAACCCACAATAATGGAAAGAGTGTGGAATTGATGCTGAGAAAACAAATAGACCCATGGAATAAAATAGTCCCCAGTGTCACACAAACTTGAAAACTTTATGGATGTCACAGGTGGCATACTGCTATATATGAGTAAAGGGTGATCAAGTCAGTGAATCTTGCTGGGTGAATGGGCTATGTATCTGGAAACAAACAACAAAATGGGATCCCTAATTCATCTTCAATATAAAAGAAAATGAAAGCTAGAATAAAAATCTAAGTGCAAAAAAGTAAACTTTATACCATTCAGAGAAAATGTAAGAGACTATCTTTTTTACCTCAAGGTTTGAAATATTTATTAAACCAGGCACAAACTACATAAACCAGAGAACAAGATATGGTAAAATTTGACTACCATTAATAAAAATGAATATTTGTTGAAAGGGAACATTGAGAGCCATAAGACAATTATCTAGAATATAAAAAGGAGTAAAAAAAAAATCAAATAGTCTAACAACTCAAAATATGGCAAAAATATGAATAATCAGTTCTCAGGAGAAATATTTAAAAAAAAAAATTAAGCCTCCATGGTAAACTGAAAGAAGCCAATTAAAACTACTTTGAGATATATTATGTCTAAGATGGATCAATATTTAAAATCTGATAATACCAAATGTTGGTGAAAATATGGTATAACAAGAACTCGTAGACAGCAATTAAACTGAGGTATAGACCCTAGATGGAGAAACACTCACTAGTTTACAATAAGTCATATAAAAGAATGTTCAGTACTTAGAAACAAAAAACAGAACTAAAACAAAAGAAAGCTATAAAAGCCATAAACAAGACAACCATTAAAAGAATGAACAAACCAATTACGGTATATTCATTCAATGACGTGCTACATGGGTATAAAATGACAAAAAATGATCTACAGTTGAAATTATAAAGGCCAATGATTCTTATGACTGTTGATAGAAAAACAAGCTGTAATAGAATATTATGTAATGAAACTCTATGTATAAACATATACACAAGTTTTGAGGGAAAACACAAGCACATCTACAAATTATTAGAATTAAGGTTTCTGGGTATAAGATGAATGTGTAAAAAACAACCTTATTCCTATACACCAAGAGCAAGGAATTTTAACACAATAAGGTACCATTTTCCACTAACTATAACAGCAAATACATAAAATACCTACGTATACACACACATATGCAGTCATCATATTCAAATATGAATGTGTATTATCAATACCAAATACAGGATAGTGCATTCCTTTGAAGGGGAGGGTAGAAAATACCACCAGGAAAGGAAAGAGAAGGCTTCAACAACACTGCTAACATTTTATTGTTTCTAAAGGGAGTGGTCTTTGTTTTATTATTCACTATATAACTTTTTATATCTTTAACACTGCATAATACATTTTTTAAACATCTGAAAAGATCAGGTTTGCATCTAAGGCAAGAGATAAGGAAAGACAGTCCTTGAGGTCCCCATTCAGGTTCCCATTCTGAGCCCTCCTTCCCTAGGAGGCCAGGGAAGGAGGTAAAATAATGAAATTAACATACGCTCTGGAAGAGGAAGCAAAAATCAGAGCCTCCAAGGGATATAATTTTGGGTTGCTAAGGTTCCTCTCGCCAGTCACATTTTTGTTCACCGAATCCTTAGCTTCCCTAGATTTTCCTTTAGGAAATCTTCCAAGGATGGAAGCAAATTTTTCTTTCCTTGAATGACATTATGGTTTCCTGTCATTCCTTTTTCTATAATTTCCTGTCTTGGACTGCATTATTCATGCACATGCCTTTCTCCTCTGCTTCTCTCCCTCAGCACGTAATCTGTGTTCCCTAGAGCACAGTGCAGCCTATGGTCAATAAGCATCAGCTGGGCTTCCCTGGTGGCACAGTGGTTGAGAGTCCGCCTGCCGATGCAGGGGACACGGGTTCGTGCCCCGGTCCGGAAAGATCCCACATGCCGCAGAGCAGCTGGGCCCGTGAGCCATGGCCTCTGAGCCTGCGCGTCCAGAGCCTGTGCTCTGCAACAGGAGAGGCCACAACAGTGAGAGGCTCGCGTACCGCAAAAAATAAAAAAATAAGCATCAGCTGAAAGAAGGGGACCACGTGGTGTAGGAAAAACACAGGCTACTGGAGTCAGGCAGACTAGACTCCACCTGCAGCTATGAACTTCACCAGTTTTGTTGTCCCAGGGGTACGACTTCACCTCTGTGAGCCTCATTTCCTCAGCTGAAAAGTGGACACAGTAATAGCTAAAATCTCAAGAGGTTGTGCTGTGAGGATTATAAGTGCCAATTTCAGTGTCTGACCCAGAGCAGACACTCAATAAACATCAGTTCCTTCAACACTTCCTTCTTTTAGTTCGAAAGATCTCAAAGTAGCTAGTAATGAGAGTTGGATCATTGCTAACCTCACAGAAAATGCAGGCTTAATGGTAATCTCTCTACATAGTGAGCCTAATTGCTTTTGAATAAGCAGCGATATCACTAGGAGAGTAATGAGAGATTATAAATGATGATTTAATGCACTGAGCATTCACACTTAGCAGTCAGGTAGAACCCTGCTAAGGGCTGATGTTCAGGAACTGGTACAATCAAGTTCGTGAAAGTTCCCAAGGACCCTGGCACAGCTTTCTTTTTTTTTATGTTCATTCCTCCAGGGCAGAAATCAAACACACCCCTAGATCACACGGCCAATTTCCTACCTCTGAGGTGTCATTCATTCTCAAAATAAGCCTTAGTTAATACGAAAAATAAACAACTCTCTACCATTCCCCACACATACAAACTCATTTTTAAAATCTGAGGGTTTTCCTGTGTTTCACTAAAAATGTGAAACTGTTCGTCTTTTAAATCACACGTTCCTGATTGAGGTAAACATGTCTTTCTTGCTAGAGGGTTACTCCAGGAATGTCACCTGATGTCGACATTACCTATTAATCTAGTAGTACACACTTGTCCCTTCTTCCCAGGACAACTATGCAGTGACTTAATGATGTGGTCAGGTCCCCCTTGAGTTTTTTCTTCTCCAGGCAAAATATGCCTTCTTTTTTAAGACTACTGTTCAAGGTAACATTTTATCTCTTACAAATAATGATATAAAGAACATATTCAAAGGTGGCATGAGAAAATAAACAATATTCTGGAAGTATTCAGAACAAAAACTCATAGAACAAGATAATCACCTCCCTTATTATTTATATTAAACTTCTATTAATGAAGCCTAGGATTGTCTTAGAGTCTTTGGTGAAATTGTTCCAATTCTAACTAAATATTAAGCTTAGCGGGAACTAAACTCCACAATTCTCCTTCACAGGGCTTGCTGCTGAGTGGTGCCTGGTTTTCCTGTACTCGTACGATTCATTACCCTGGCAGGTATTTATTCAATGCACAGCCTGTGCCAGGTACGGTGCTAGCTGCAGGAGACACAATCAAGATATAGTTCCAACTTGCAGAGGTGTTCTCAGTCTAGTGAGGGCAACAGGCAATTAAACACAAGTCCATATATCCCACAGTAATTATGTTAAGAGATTCCCAGAGGAGAAGACCTTGGAAAATCTGGTAGGGCTTCCCAAACGAAGTGACATAGAAGGATGAATGGGTATGAGCTGGACGAGGAGGGTGGAGGAACAGAAGCAGAGAGAGCCCGAGTTTCCTCACAGAGAGCGCCTGCGATCCAAGGATAAGGATCCCAAGAGAAATTCGCATAGCATTACTTCAGCCAAAACCAACGGAACGGAAAGTCACAAAAGCCCACCCAGGCAAAAGCGGAAGGACTCGACGATCTCATGGAATGCTGGCAAGGTTTTAGAAGAGCAGGTATTCAGAAAACGTAACCTGCCACTTAAGCCATGAACTACAGTTGAAGCACAGAGTACGAGAGGTTGGAGAAAGGCTGGAGATTGGACTTCGACTTCAGCTTGTTAGGCTTTTGTGTTTGCTCCAATCCCCATTTCTGATCAATTCATATCTGTCTCCATTTCCTTTCTCTGGCACTGTGTTTTCTGCCAAATATCAGAGGCAACTTGGAGAAACAAATCTTGAACATATTAGGAAATGGGCTACTAGGTACATGTAATATAATGCTCTAGTCTGTTAAAGGTTACCAGGATGCAGGCAGATGTATTTGTTGACAAAGAGAATGAATAGGCCTAGTGGATCGTATATGTGATGAAGAATCAAAGGAAGAGGGTTAGTCCTGACTCTCAGATCTTGAACAGTCTCTGAAACCTCTTTAAAACTTAATCCCCTCATTTATGAAATTTACAGAGTAATAGGAATGAATCGCTATACAGAAAAAAATAAGATAAAATGGAAAAAATGTGAGCTATTACTAGTGATTTGTTTCTCAGATCAACCACGTGATTGTAAGCTCCATAAGGACAGGTGTCTCATCTTTCCTTTTTATCCTGGGGTCTCCAGTGCCGAGAACAATATTTAGCTCATAGAAGAGTCTCAAATACTTATCAAGTGAATATTTGTAAAATGAAGGGTTTATTGGAAGGCTATTTAACTGTGCATAACCCGAAAGGCCCAGTGTGTGTGTGCACTGGGGGGTGGGTGGAGGTCAAAAGGCATTTCTCCAGGGAGTGATGACAGGATAGGTTACTGTAAGTGAATTAACATCGCAGACTCATCAAATTTGGCTCTCAGACATTGTATGATCCGACTTTATATAGTCAAACTAAACACAAAAACAAAAACATGTGAGAACCTTAAGTTCAGAGACATGAACTGATGAGCCTGGGTTCACAGCAGATGGGAAACAGCAGAAGTGGAATCAGAACCCAGTGCGTCTCATTCCCATAGAGAGAGAGAGAGAGAGAGAGAGAGAGAGAGAGACTGTGTGTGTGTGTGTGTGTGTGTGTGTGTGTGTGTGTGTGTGTGTGTGTGTAGGGTGGTGCATTTTCTCTGTTATACGCTCCCACCATAGAGAGAGAGAGAGAGACTGTGTGTGTGTGTGTGTGTGTGTGTGTGTGTGTGTGTGTAGGGTGGTGCATTTTCTCTGTTATGCGCTCCCACCATAGTTACGATTCTGGATGGTGTGCATTCATCTCTCATTCTAGAGACCCACTGATTTAGCTGGTCCGTAATCTAAAGATAAAAATACAGTTGATAAGGAAATCTTTATAAAGTAGAATCACATTTATTGTTATACAAGGCTCTTCTGATTTACATATGCAGTGGTCTTTTTGAATATTCATTGCCTTCTGCTACCTGGAGGTGATCCCCCAGTCTCCATCTGTGTCCCCTCCTTCAACTTAGTCAGCGTTATTGTGGAGGCTCCTACAGGGAGCTCTGAGCAGAGCCTTAAGAAAGCCTTGACTTAAGGGAAAGATCCTACAGCAGTTGTAGAAGAACATTGTTACAGCCTATCAGCACTTACTGGGAACTTTACCCTCCATTACAGTAAGAATTTAAATTATAAGAAAAAGATTTATCAGAGGGGAAGTAGGTATATGTCTGACTTTTTTTTTTTTAAGGAATGGAAGATAACAGGGGTTGAGCACCTGCAACAACCTTATGAGGCAGGTATTCTAAATCCCATTTGATAGACAGGAAACTGAACAGAGAATATTTCCCCTGGACCCATACTCCAGGCTCTGCCAACATAAAGGGCTTTCTAGTGCAGTGGTACTCAACCTCAGTTGTACCTTGGAGTAACTCAAGGGACTTAAAAAATACTGGGGTCCCACCTCCAGAGATACTGACTTGATTTAGGGTAAGACCTGGACACTGGGATTTTTAAAAGCTCTCCATATGATTCTAATAGGCAGTAAATACTGAGAATTATTGGTCTAGAGCAGGGATTCATAACTGTTTTTGGTAAAGTGTCAGAGATTAGAAGTTTTAGACTTTGCAGGCCATAGAGCCCCTGTCACAACTACTCAACTTTGCCATAGTAGCACGAAAGCAGCCACAGATAATGTGTAAGCAAATGAGCATAGCTTTGTTCCAACAAAACAGCCTATAGTTTGCTGACCCCTATCTAGACTCTAAACCTATCAATCATGAATTGGAAGGCGAAACATTTAAGGCCAGGTGATGCTGTTTTGTGGAAGGAGGCTTGGGTTGGTTGGGGAGAATGATTAAAACTGAAATATTAATAATTCTCCTAAAAGCCAATTTCTAAAAACATGCATAATGTAAACTTCCGATTTTTTTGGGGGGGGGAGTTCATTTTAGACTTTTAAAAAGTCCACGGTGGCTAATACTAAGATTTTTAAGCACTTGTGCTGCCTTCTGTTCAAATATTTTGTATAGATATGTAAACACACGCCCACTTTTATAGCTGATATCTTGAGAGCATTTTATACAAAAGATTTATGGACCACATCATATTTCTGCTCATGTATTTGGAGTAAATACTGGGGTGTGCATGCTCGTAATCTGTTACCATCATTTTTCAGACTGTTACCTCTGACAAAAAGTAGTATTTTGGGAGCAGCCAGGAATTTTGCCTTCCTTGCTGAAAAGGGAAATGCTTTGATTTAAAAGTGTAATTTTGCATTTTCCCATTTACCTTAGCTGTTGGCACGCCTCGGGGCTTGCCAGAATTGGGTCATGGCCTCTGCTTTTTTTCTGTGGCAGAGTTGTGACATTGCCCAGTCTTTCCCATCCCTGTTTAATTTTAGACCCAAAGGTCCAGGCAGGCCTGATCAGGGCAGGGAGAACATTAGGAAGGCTCCCATCAATGGAGGGAGGGCTGGTCTTGGTTGAATTGCCATGTGGTCCTATGAATGAAGAATGAGAGGGCAGAGCTCGGCATGTATGCATTCATAGCCTCTCAGATTTCCATCACCTTCAGATGATCTGGACTCATGGAGTTTCTGCTGTAATATCCTGTTTGCCGCTATTGCTGCCACTACTTCTGAGCTCTTCACCACTGCATTGTACTTTATCCCCAGGTCCTTGATGAAACTGGAGTTGGGGTCTGGTTCAGCCCGGTTGTCTGGGCCTGATAATGATATCAATAGTTAATAGTACTAACACTATCAGCCAATACTTTGAGAGCTTTCTATGTGTAGATCTTGATCAAAGTATTTGATCAAGATCAAGTATTTGATCAAGTATTGATCAAGGGGCATTAACAGGAGATAGCCCCTTGAGAGGGAAAGATACTGCAATCTCTTCTTAAAGTATTGGGTTGGCCAAAAGGTTCATTTGTTTTTTTCCATAAAATGGCTCTAGTAGCGCTTAGTTGTCTTTAACTTCATTCAAAACAATTTTGTTAGATTGTATGTGACAGTTGTCATATCAATGTGCATTTAAAAGACCTATCAAAACTGGTGAGGGCTTCCCTGGTGGCGCAGTGGTTGAGAGTCCACCTGCTGATGCAGGGGACATGGGTTCGTGCCCCGGTCTGGGAGGATCCCGCGTGCCGCGGAGCGGCTGGGCCCGTGAGCCATGGCTGCTGGGCCTGCGTGTCCAGAGCCTGTGGTCTGCAGCGGGAGAGGCCACAACAGTGAGAGGCCCACATATCACCAAAAAACAAAACAAAACGAAACAAACAAACAAAAAAAACTGGTGAATTTTTGTGCAGCCATTTTAATATTGGAGATGGAAGAAAAGAACAACATTTTTGGCATATTATGCTTCATTATTCCAAAAAAGGTTAAAATGCAGCTGAAATGCACAAAAAGATTTGTGCAATGTATGGAGAAGGTGCTGTGACTGACAGAACTTGTCCAAAGTGGTTTGCGAAGTTTTGTGCTGGAGATTTCTTGCTGGACAGTGCTCCACGGTCGGGTAGACCAGTTGAAGTTAATAGTGATCAAATCAAGACATTAATTGAGAACAATCAACGTTATACCACGCGGTAGAGAGCCGACATACTCAAAATATCCAAATCAAGTGTTGAAAATCGTTTGCACCAGCTTGGTTATGTTAATTGATGTTTGGGTTCCACATAAGGGAAAAAAACCTTATTGACTTATTTCCGCACGAGATTCTCTACATAAACGTAATGAAAACGTTCTGTTTTAAAACAAACTGTGATGGGCGATGAAGAGTGGATACTGTACAGTAATGTGGGACAGAAGAGATAGTGGGGCAAGCAAAATGAACCATTACCAACCACACCAAAGGCCGATCTTCATCCAAAGAAGGTGACGTTACATATATGGTGGGATTGGGAGTCCTCTATTATGAGCTCATTCCGGAAAACCAAACAATTAATTCCAATAAGTATTGCTCTCAATTAGACCAACTGAAAGTGGCACTAGACAAAAAGCGTCCAGAATTAGCCAAAATAAAACACATAATCTTCCATCAGGACTGCGTGTTTCTTTGATGACTAGGCAAAACTGTTATAGGCTGGCTGGGAAGTTCTGATTCAACCACCATGTTCGCCAGACACTGTACCTTTGAATTTCCATTTATTTAGGTTTTTACAAAATTCTCTTAATGGAAAAAATTTCAATTCCCTGGAAGACTGTAAAAGGCACCTGGAACAGTTATTTGCTCAAAAAGATAAAACGTTTTGGGAAGATGGGATTATGAAGTTGCCTGAAAAATGGCAGAAGGTTGTGGAACAAAATGGCGAATATACTGTTCAATAAAGTTCTTGGTGAAAATGAAAAATGTGTCTTTTATTTTTACTTAAAAACTGAAGGCAATTTTTGGCCAACCCAATACTTAAATCCTGTCCCTGCACTCCTTATCACTATGTGGCAATTTACTTTGATATGATTCCTGTGGAATTCTCCTGTCCCTACTCATACACTTTATCTTGGACAACATCCATCAGATTTAAACACCCTTGAACTTTGGTGAAGACGGGCATTCAATCCAGGTTCAAAACTCCCCTATGGACACCACAGAGTGCAAAAAGCCACTCCTTTAGGGCATCCAGAGGTAGAGTCTGACCTTTTGATTATCCAGGTCAGCCTAAGCCTAGCTCCTTCTAGCTTCTCCACAATTGGCACGAGGTGCCTCTTTATCATGTGCCTATTTATTATGACCACAGAGCACACCAAGATAAGACTCACTTACCACCCAGAATGAGTTCACAGTCTAACCTGGAAGACAGACGTGTAAGCATATCATCCTCATCACCACCATTCCCAGGTAAAACAAGTCCAACATCACCACCACGACCGCCTCAGCAATCACTGTCACCATTCCCACCCCCCCTCACCACCATCACTACCCCTTGAGTCACCAGTGCTGCCATCACAACTGCCATTGCATGTCTACTCTTTTTCAGGCAGTAGGTAGTTTCTTTACACTCCACGTGAATCTTACAACTACCCTCAATGTAAGTAAAATAAGTTCCAGTTTACAAATGCGTGGAAATTAGGGTTCAGAGTAGGAAGGTGATTTACCCAGGGCCACAGAGCTAATAAAGTTAGAGCTGGAATTTAAATCCAGTTCTGTCGGACTCCAATGCCCATGATCTTCCCATAGTAATAATTAACATCTAAGTGCTTACTCTGTACCAAAGGCTATTCGATGTACCTGGGTTAACTCATTTAATCCTAATGACAACCATGAAAAATAAGTGCTATTATTTTCCCAGATGCAAGACAAATAAAGGAAAATAAAGCACAGAATGATCAAGTCACTTGGCAAAGATCATGGCGCTAGTACCTGGCTAGTTTCCACTGCAGGCTATCAGACGCCGGTGTCTGTGCTTCTAGCCTGTCTCTATAAATAGCCTTTACAGACACCATGTGATCTGTGCTAGGTATGAAGGGCCAATGAAAGGAGAGGCTCAGAGCTGGGAAGTCTCCACAGAGCAGACCTATTTGAGCTAAGTATTCCAGGGTACACAGATAATTTACCAGGCAAAAAAGCCCCTGATAGCATTGTGGTTTTCTGTGTTGAAGAGAGACTACTGTGTCTGAAAAACGGTGTTTACTTCCCCTGGTAGCTATCATGTTGCCTAGGCTTAGATTTTGCTTCTTGCATTCTAAGCAAAAGAATACTCTAAAAAGGCAATATCTTTGTGATATTTTTAAAAGAGATAAAATACAGTTTTCATTTTATCATATTACGAAATTTGTCTTATATTACCACTACAAGTAACACTGGGTCAGTCAGATATTGTTTTGGAATCATAATTTACATTTGGGGAATCAGTATTGAGATTAACTTTCTAAGAGTCAAACAAGATGCTTATAAAGCTAAAAAAAAGTGACTGTACATTTATTATTGAAGTTAGTAAAGTGAATGTTATTTTCACAAAAGCTATTCACAAGGCTCTTTCCAATTGAAGATATTGATGTAGCCTTGATTAGTGACTTGGTGGCTCACAGAATCACGGAACATGAGCCTGCAAGGGCAGCTCAGAACTCCCTCACTAGGCAGCATAATGGAGCAGGTGAGTGCAGAGATCCTGGGTCCTGGTTATGTGAATCTTGGCTAACGATAAGACTTTGACATCTGTCAAATAGGAATAAAAATGCCATAAGATTGAAATAAGGGAATGAACAGTGCTTTGAATTTGTTTTTAAGACATGGATACCGAGGCTCAGAGAAACCAGCCCCTGAAAGCCACCCAGTGAGCTGGTGGCAAAAAAGCACAATGGCACCGATACTTTGACTTCTAGCCCATTGCTCCTGTACTGACCAACTTCTTCTGTTTATTTAGGAACAATAGGGGATTCCAAAGCACAGGCCAGAGCCTACATTCTGCCAAGCCCAAGGTGACTAAGGTGGAGGGGTGGGATCCAACTGTTGTCTCTAGTCCACTCAAGCCTTCCCAACGCCCAGCACTCTCCCAAGGCCATTTTATTACCTCTGGTCCCATGACAGTTCCACACTGTAAAAGGTGATGACAAAGCTACAGTTATTATAGTTATTAACATTTTATGAGCTTGTTATTCACCCCTTAAGCTCCTTAATACGAAGTGGTGCATTTTAAAAGCACAGCACACACCTAATTGATTCTGCTATAAAAAGGTTGCTGGACTCTTCGGGTTTCTGTCTTTGCTTTTGAGTCTATGATGCATTAATGGAGGGAATATAGATTTATGGACTTAGAAGTAGTATAAGATAGCTCCAATTTTTCTTACCAGGGATTGCACAGTTGTGTTAATTCCAGTGGACTTTTCTCCTGTTGTCATGAATGATGACCTTTAACTTTTGGATCTTACTCCTGCAGATGCATCATATATTGTCAAGTTCTAAGGGACCCAAAATTTCTACTTCCTCCAATGGAGTAACACACATTTGAGCTCTGGCTCTGCAGATTCCCAACTTTCACCTATGGAAGTTTTGCTCATGACTTTTTTTAGCTTTTGTGAAATGTCTCCTTGTTTGAAAATGGCTTCAGTCTGAATGTCGGAAAGCTATGTCCTAGTTATGTGTAACATCTCAGCCTCTATGCTCTGATCCATAAAATGGAAATGACAGCATTTGTCCTGTAGGACTGTTGTTAGAAGCCACATGAAGATTAGAACTCAGATTCTTATGTCTTATTCCCATGATATTTATCAAAATATTACTTAGAAATAGGTGCATGAAAATGTTTTAAGAATGGCAAAGAGGGAGGCAAATTAAAATGGTGGAGTAGGAGGACAGGGAACTCACCTCCCCCGACAAACACATCAAAAAATATGTCTACATGTGGAATGATTCTCACCGAAAACTAAATGGAGACTAACAGGAAGACTCTTGGACAACCAAGGCTGTAAGAAAGATGCAGGTAGAACCAGGTAGGAAGGGAAGAGAAGCAATCAGTTTGGGACCTGTGTCCCATGGAGGGGACCTAGAGGAAAAGGGAGATTACACAGGCAGAGATTTTCCCTGAGGAATGAGCAGTTTGAGCCACATATTGAGCGCCCCAGTCCTGGAATCCAACAAAGGGAAGATGAGCGCCCTTGGCTGGTCCAAGGCCCAGGGGGACTGATAGGAGGGCTGTGGGAAGCCTGCGCTCTGCTCATGAGGAGTGTGTGAACACTTGTTTGCTCTGGAAGCAGGGCAGAGAGGGTGACTGAAACTGAACAGCTGGCTAAATGGCTTCCTGCAACTGACCTGGCACATGCACCAATCTGAGCCAAACAGATGCTCCAGCACCACAGTAAGGGCTGCATGACAGAGGGTGGTGGCTCAAACCCTAAGCAGCGTCTGAGCACAGAAGGGGCAGCCATTACTGGCGATTGCACAGGTGGCATATAAGAGGAAGACCAGATCTCTGATGGTGGCAAGATAGCCACAAACCATGCCCCAATGTTTGCTGACAGCACACACGAGCCCCTCTTGCCCCAGTACTACTCCCCTCTGGGGCTGAGGGTGTCAGTGCTGTCACTTAAGGGGAACTGAGTCACTCTGGACCCAACCCTCAGGGCCTCTGCCCTAGCAGCTTGAGACCAGAGCTTGCCACTGATAAGGCAGTGATGGCCACTGAGCAGAGGAGAAGTCCCACCTCACACCTGGCCCCAGCCCTAACCCCTCCTTCTCCAGCCCTCCCTCCTACCAAGGTGGCAGCTGCTAGCACACCCTGAGGAAAGATGTGACTGTGTTCATGTCAAGCCCCACTCTCACCAAAACCATCAGGCACATGCAGACTACACAGAGATGATCCCAGATAAGGACACCACCTCAAGACTGCCATAGGTAAATGTTTCACCTGCTTCCATAGAGACAGAGATAAGAAAATGAGAAGACAGAGGAATTTATTTTTATTGAAAGAGCAAGAGAAAACCCCTGAAAAAACAACTAATGAGACTGAAATAAACAACTTACTAGATAAAGAATTCAAAGCATTAGTAATAAGAAGGGTAACTGAGTTAGGGAAAAGAATAATTTTAACAGTGACAACAGTGATAATTTTAACAAGGAACTAGAAAATACGAAAAAAAAACAGTCAGAAATGAAGATTACAATGACTAAAATGAAAAACACATTAGAAGGATTGAATAGCAGACTAGGTGGTACAAAATAACACATAAGTGATCTGGAAGATAGAATAATGGAAATCACTCAGTGGAATAGTGAAAAGGACATTAAAAAAAATAAAAACAGTTTAAGTTATCTTTGGGATGACATTGAACATACCAACACTCACATTGTAGAGGTCCCAGAAGGAGAATAGAGAGAGAAGGGTGTTGAAAATGTATTTAATAAAATTATGGCTGAAAGCTTTCCAAGCCTGAAGAAGGAAACAGATACCCAGGTACAAGAAGCACAGAGGGTTCCAAACAGGATGAAGCCAAACAGACCCATACCAAGACCTATCACATAAGCAAAATGGCAAAATTTAAAGAGAATTTGTAAGGAAGCAAGAGAAAAACAAAGTCATATACAAGGGAACTCCCCCTAAGGTTTTCAGCTGATTTTTCTGCTGAAATCTTTCCAACCAGAAGGGAGTGGCATGATATTTTTAAAGTATTGAAAGGTAAAAAAAAAAAAAAAAAAAAAAGCAACCTAGGGCACTCTACCCAGCAATATTATCATTTAGAATTGAAGGAGAGAGAAAGAACTTCTCAGACAAGCAAAAACTAAAAGAATTCATCACTACTCAACCAACCCTAAAACAAATGTTGAAGGGTCCTAAGTGGAAAAGGAAAGGCTATAACAAGAAGGATCTATCTATAGGAAAATAAAAATCCCACAAGTAAAGGCATATAGTAGAGGCTGAGGATCAACTGCTAAAATAAGCTAGTATGAATATTAAAAGACTAATGTACCACAAGGTTCATTGCAGCACTCTTTGCAATAGCCAGGACATGGAAGCAACCTAAGTGTCCACTGACAGATGAATGGATAAAGAAGATGTGGCACATATATACAATGGAATATGACTCAGCCATAAAAAGAAACAAAACTGAGTTATTTGTAGAGGGGTGGATGGACCTAGAGTCTGTCATACAGAGTGAACTAAGTCAGAAAGAGAAAAACAAATACTGTATGCTAAAACATATATATGGAATCTAAAAAAAAAGTGGCTCTGATGAACCTAGGGGCAGGACAGGAATCAAGACGCATATATAGAGAATGCACTTGAGGACCCAGGGAGGGGGAAGGGTAAGCTGGGACGAAGTGAGAGAGTAGCACTGACACATATACACTACCAAATGTAAAACAGATAGCTAGTGGGAAGCAGCTGCATCACACGTGGAGATCAGCTCAGTGCTCTGTGACCACCTAGAGGGGCGGGATAGGGAGGGTGGGAGGGAGACGCAAGAGGGAGGGGATAGGGGGATATATGTATACATATAGCTGATTCACTTTGTTATACAGCAGAAACTAACAACATTATAAAGCAATTATACTCCAATAAAGATGTTAAAAAAAATCAGCTCCTTTAACAAGATGCTTCTGTTAATCTATAAAAGAAAAACCAAACTGATTATGGAAATGTATGGAAAAAGAAAAGATTTTTCCTTTTCTACAAGTTGGTATAATGAAATGTGCTCCATTACTCTGCTGACCAAAAAAATAATAATAAAAAAGATTAAAAGACTAAGAACTGTAAAATCAAGTATAACCACAATACTCAGTAAAGAGATAAATGTGTAAAAAAGATGTAAAATATGACATCAAAAACAAAAAGTATGGGGGAAGGGAGTAAAAAATGTAGATCTTTTATCATGTGTTTGAATATAAAGGGCTATCTACTTAAAATAAATAGATATAGGCCAATATATATAAACCCTAAGTAACAGCAAATCAGAAACCTACAATAGATACACAAAAACAGAAAGGAAAGGAACACAGGCATACCACTAAAAAAATCAAACCACAAGGGAAGAAACTAAAAGAAGAAGAACAAAGAACAACAAAACCAACTGGAAAACAAGTGATAAAAGGGCAATAAGTACATACCTATGAATAATTACTTTAAATGTCAATGGACAAAATGCCCCAATCAAGGAACACAGTGTGGCTGACTGAATTTTAAAAGAAGTGCCCCATCTATATGCCGCATACAAGAGAACTAACTTCAGACACACACAGAATGAAAGTGAGGGGATGGAAAAAGGTATGTCATGCAAGTGGAAATGACAAGAAAGCAATACCCATATGAGACAAAACAGACTTTAAAACAAAGATCACAACAAAAGAAAAAGAAGGGTGTTATATAATGATAAAGGAATCAATACAAGAAGAGGATATTATACTCGTTAATAAATATGCACCCAATACAGGAGCACCTAAATACATGAAGCAAATATTAACAGACATAAAGGGAGAAATCAACAATTATACAATAATAGCAGGGGACTTTATCACCTGATTTATAGCAATGGACAGATCATCAAGAGCAAAAAAAAAAAAAATTCAAAAAGGCAAAATTGGTCTTAAATAAACAACAGATAAGTTCATTAATAGATATCTACAGACATTCCATCCCAAAACAACAGAACACACATTATTTCAAGTACACATGGAACATTCTCTAGGACAGATCACATTCTAGGGCACAAAACAAGTCTCAACAAATTTAAGATATATAAAATTTAAGATATATCAAGCATTTTTTTTCCTGACCACAAATGTATGAAAGTAGAAATCAACTACAGAAAGAAAAATGAGAAAAGCACAAACATGTAAAGACTAAACAACATGCTGTTTAAAAAAAAAATAGGTCAATGAAAAAATCAAGAAGGAAACCAGAAAATTCCTCTAGACAAATGAAAATGGTATAAAAGTTTTCAAAATCTATGGGACACAGCAAAAGTATTTCTAAGAGGGAACTTTACAGCAAAACAGGCCGATCTCAAGAAACAAGAAAAATATCAAATAAACAACCTAACCTTCCACCTAAAGGAATTAGGAAAAGAAAGACAAACAAAGCACATAGTAGAATGAAGGAAATAATAAAGATCAGAGAGGAAATAAATGAGACCAAAAAAAAAAAAAAAAAAAGTAAAGATCAATGAAACCAAGAGCTAGTTCCTTAAAAACATAAACAAAATTGACAAAATTTTAACCAGGGTCATCAAGAAGAAAAGAGAGAGGACCCAAATAAACAAAATAATATATGAATGAGGAGAAATAACAGATACCACAGAGACACAAAACATATGAATAGAATACTATGAATATTTATATGTCAACAAACTGGACAACCTGGAAATGGACACATTTCTAGAAACATAAAATATTCCAAGTCTTAATCAGCAATAAATAGACAATCTGAACAAAACAATCACTAGCAGTGAAATCAAATTTTTATTTAAAAAAACCAACCAGCAAACAAAAATCTATTACCAGACACCTCTACAGAGAAGTTTTACTAAACACATAAAGAAGAGCCAATACCTATCCTTCTTGAACTATTCCAAAAAAATGAAGAGGGTGAAATTCTTTCTACACTCTGAAATTCTTTCTACACTCTGAAATTCTTTCTACAAGGCCATAATTACCCTGATACCAAAACCAGGCAAAGACACTACGAAGAAAGAAAATTACAGGCCAATATCTCTGATGAATATAGTTGCAAAGACCCTCAACAAAATATTAGCAAATTGAAGTCAACAGTATATAAAAAGGATCACACCATAATCAACTGGGATTTATTCCAGGGAGGCAAGGATAGTTCAATATTTGCAAATCAATTGATGTGATACACCACATTAACAAAAGGAAGGATAAAACTCATGTGATCATCTCAATAGATGCAGAAAAAGCATTTGGATGCATGATAAAAACTCTCAAAGCAGACCCAAAACCTATGGGATGTAGCAAAAGCAGTTCTAACAGGGAAGTTTATAGCAATACAATCCTACCTTATGAAACAGGAAACATCTCGAATAAACAACCTAACCTTGCACCTAAAGCAATTAGAGAAAGAAGAACAAAAAACCCCCCAAAGTTAGCAGAAGGAAAGAAATCATAAAGATCAGATCAGAAATAAATGAAAAAAGAAATGAAGGAAATAACAGCAAAGAACAACAAAACTAAAAGCTGGTTCTTTGAGAAGATAAACAAAATTGATAAACCATTAGCCAGACTCTACAAGAAAAAATGGGAGAAGGCTCAAATCAATAGAATTAGAAATGAAAAAGGAGAAGTAACAACTGACACTGCAGAAATACAAAAGATCATGAGAGATTACTACAAGAAACTCTATGCCAATAAAATGGACAACCTGGAAGAAATGGACAAATTCTTAGAAATGCACAGCCTGCCAAGACTGAATCAGGAAGCAATAGAAAATATGAACAAACCAATCACAAGCACTGAAATTGAAACTGTGATTAAAAATCTTCCAACAAACAAAAGCCCAGGACCAGATGGCTTCACAGGCGAATTCTATCAAACATTTAGAGAAGAGCTAACACCTACCCTTCTCAAACTCTTCCAAAATATAGCAGAGGGAGGAACACTCCCAAACTCATTCTATGAGGTCACCATCACACTGATACCAAAACCAGACAAGGATGTCCCAAAGAAGAAAACTACAGGCCAGTATCATTGATGAACATAGATGCAAAAATCCTCAACAAAATACTAGCAAACAGAATCCAACAGCACATTAAGAGGATCATACACCATGATCAAGTGGGGTTTATTCCAGCAATGCAAGGATTCTTCAATGTATGCAAATCAATGTGATACACCATATTAACAAATTGAAGGAGAAAAACCATATGGTCATCTCAATAGATGCAGAGAAAGCTTTTGACAAAATTCAACACCCATTTATGATAAAAACCCTGCAGAAAGTAGGCATAGAGGGAACTTTCCTCAACATAATAAAGGCCATATATGACAAACCCACAGCCAACATCGTCCTCAATGGTGAAAAACTGAAACCATTTCCACTAAGATCAGGAATAAGACAAGGTTGCCCACTCTCACCACTCTTATTCAACATAGTTTTTGAAGTTTTAGCCAGAGCAATCAGAGAAGAAAAAGAAATAAAAGGAATCCAAATAGGAAAAGAAGAAATAAAGCTGTCGCTGTTTGCAGATGACATGACACTATACATAGAGAAACCTAAAGATGCTACCAGAAAACTACTAGAGCTAATCAATGAATTTGGTAAAGTAGCAGAATACAAAATTAATGCACAGAAATCTCTAGCATTCCTATACACTAATGATGAAAAATCTGAAAGTGAAATTAAGAAAACACTCTCACTTACCATTGCAACAAAAAGAGTAAAATACCTAGGAATAAACCTACCTAGGGAGACAAAAAACCTGTATGAAGAAAATTATGATACTGACGAAAGAAATTAAAGATGAAACAAATAGATGGAGAGATATACCATCTTTTTGGATTGGAAGAATCAACATTGTGAAAATGACTATACTACCCAAAGCAATCTACAGATTCAATGCAATCCCTATCAAACTACCACTGGCATTTTTCACAGAACTAGAACAAAAAATTTCACAATTTGTATGGAAACACAAAAGACCCCGAAAAGCCAAAGCAATCTTGAGAACGCAAAACAGAGATGGAGGAATCAGGCTCCCTGACTTCAGACTATACTACAAAGATACAGTAATCAAGACAGTATGGTACTGGCACAAAAACAGAAATATAGATCACTGGAACAGGACAGAAAGCCCAGAGAAAAACCCACTCACATATGGTCACCTTATCTTTGATAAAGGAGGCAGGAATGTACAGTGGAGAAAGGACAGCCTCTTCAGTAAGTGGTGCTGGGCTTCCCTGGTGGCACAGTGGTTGAGAGCCCACCTACCGATGCAGGGGAGATGGGCTCGTGCCCCTGTATGGGAAGATCCCACATGCTGCCGAGTGGCTAGGCCCATGAGCCATGGCCCCTGAGCCTGCGCATCTGGAGCCTGTGCCCCACAATGGGAGAGGCCGCAACAGTGAGAGGCCCACATACCGCAAAAAAAAAAAAAAGTGGTGCTGGGAAAACTGGACAGGTACATGTAAAAGTATGAGATTAGATCACTCCCTAACACCGTACACAAAAATAAGCTCAAAATGGATTAAAGACCTAAATGTAAGGCCAGAAAGTATCAAACTCTTAGAGGAAAACATAGGCAGAACACTCTACGACATAAATCACAGCAAGATCCTTTTTGACCCACTTCCTAAAGAAATGGAAATAAAAACAAAAATAAACAAATGGGACCTAATGAAACTTCAAAGCTTTTGCACAGCAAAGGAAACCATAAACAAGACCAAAAGGCAACCCCCAGAATGGGAGAAAATATTTGCAAATGAAGCAACTGACAAAGGATTAACCTCCAAAATCTACAAGCAGCTCATGCAGCTCAATAACAAAAAAACAAACAACCCAATCCAAAAATGGGCAGAAGACCTAAATAGATATTTCTCCAAAGAAGATATACAGATTGCCAACAAATACATGAAAGAATGCTCAACATCATTAATCATTAGAGAAATGCAAATCAAAACTACAATGAGATATCATCTCACACCAGTCAGAATGGCCATCATCAAAAAATCTAGAAACAATAAATGCTGGAGAGAGTGTGGAGAAAAGAGAACACTCTTGCACTGCTGGTGGGAATGTGAATTGGTACAGCCACTATGGAGAACAGTATGGAGGTTCCTTAAAAAACTACAAATAGAACTACCCTATGACCCAGCAATCCCACTACTGGGCATATACCCTGAGAAAACCATAATTCAAAAAGAGTCATGTACCAAAATGTTCACTGTAGCTCTATTTACAATAGCCCGGAGATGGAAACAACCTAAGTGTCCATCATCAGATGAATGGATAAAGAAGATGTGGCACATATATACAATGGAATATTACTCAGCCATATAAAGAAACAAAATCGAGCTATTTGTAATGAGGTGGATGGATCTTGAGTCTGTCATACAGAGTGAAGTCAGAAAGAGAAAGACAAATACCGTACGCTAACACATATATAGGGAATTTAAGAAAAAAAAATGTCATGAAGAGCCTAGGGGTAAGACAGGAATAAAGACACAGACCTACTAGAGAATGGACTTGAGGATATGGGGAGGGGGAAGGGTAAGCTGTGACAAAGCGAGAGAGTGGCATGGACATATATACACTACCAAACGTAAAATAGATAGTTAGTGGGAAGCAGCCACATAGCACAGGGAGATCAGCTCAGTGCTTTGTGACCACCTAGAGGGGTGGGATAGGGAGGGTGGGAGGGAAGGAGACGCAAGAGGGAAGAGATAGGGGAACATATGTATATGTATAACTGAATCACTTTGTTATAAAGCAGAAACCAACACACCATTGTAAAGCAATTATACTCCAATAAAGATGTAAAAAAAAAAAAAAAAACTCTCAAAGCTGGTATAAAGGCAACATATCTCAACATAATAAAGGAAATTTATGAAAAACCGCAGCTAACATTGTACTCAATGGTGAAAATATGAAAGCTTTTCCTCTACGATCAGCAACAAGACAAGGATGCCCACTCTTCTTTAACATAGTATTGGAAGTCCTAGCCACAGCAATCAGAAAAGAAAAAGAAATACAAGGCATCCAAATTGGAAGGGAAGAAGTAAAACTGTCACCATTTGCAGATTACATAATGCTGTATACAGAACCATAAAGCCTCCATCAAAAAAGTATTCTAATAAATGAATTTAGTAAGGTTGCAGGCTACAAGATTAACATACAAATATGTTGCTTTTCTATGTGCTAATAATGAACTATCAGAAAGAAAAGTTAGTGAAACAATCTCATTTACATCAAAAATAATAAAATACCTAGGAATAAACTTAACCAAGGAGGTGAAAGACCTATACTTTGAAAACTATAAAACATTGATGAAGGAATTTGAAAATGATACAAAGAAATGGCAAGATACCCTGTGTTCATGGACTGGAAAAATTAATGGTCATACTACCCAAAGTGACCTACAGATTTAATGCAATGCCTTTCAAAATACCATGATATTTTCCACAGAATGAGAACAAATAATCCTAGAATTCATATGGAAATACAAAAGATCCCAAATTGCCAAAGCAATCTTAAGGAAAAAAAAAAGCAAAAAAACCCAAAGCTGGTGGTATCATGCTCCCAGACTCAGACTATACTACAAATCTACAGTTATCAAAACCGTATGATACTGGAACAAAAACGGACACATATATCTGTGCAACAGAATAGAGAGCCCAGAAATAAAGCCACACACTTACACTCAATTAATCCATAACAAAGGAGGCAAGAATATACAATAGAGAAAAGACAGTCTCTTCAATAAGTGGTGCTGGGAAACTGGACAATTACATGTAAAAGAATAAGACTAGAACATTTCCTCACACCAAATACAAAAATAAACTCAGTAAGACCTGAAACCATAGACCTCCTAGAAAGTACATAGGAAGGACACTCTTTGACATAAATCTTAGCAATGGTTTTTTGGATCTGTCTCCCAAGACAAAAGAAATAAAAACAAAAATAAACAAATGGGACCTAATTAAACTTAAAAGCTTTTGTATAGCAAAGGAAACCACTGGCAAAATTAAAAGAAAACCTATGGAATAAGAGAAAATATTTGCAAATGATATGACTGATAAGGGGTTAATATCCAAAAATCTATAAATAGCCCATTATAATTCAATATCAAAAAAAAACAAACAGCCCCATTAAAAATGGGCAGACAACCTGAATAGACATTTTCCAAAGATGATATACATACAGATCACCAACAGACACATGAAAAGATGCTTAACATCACTAATTATCAGGGGAATGCAAATCAAAACCACAAGATATCACCTTACACCTGTCAAATGGCTATCATCAAAAATTCTACAAATAGCAAATTTTGGTGAGGATGTGGAGAAAAGGGAACCCTACTACACTGTTGGTGGGATTGTAAATTGTTGCAGCCACTATGGAAAACAGTATAGAGTTTCCTTAAAAAAATAAAAACAGAACTACCATATGTTCCAGCAATTCCACTGCTGAGTATATATTCAAAGAAAACAAAAACACTAATTCTAAAAGGTACATGCACCCCAACGTTCTTAGCAGTATTATTTCTTTTCTCAAGAAATTGAATTTTTGGAAGATTTATCATTGAAACCATAGGATCTGTAGAGCAGTTTGATAATCACTCCTTTAGGTATTTCTTGTGTAACTTGTGAAAAGCATTGCATTATATTTGTATTGTGACTGCCCCTTAGATGCTAATATTCTTCAATTTGTGGATCTTTTCTAACTTTGTAAACTTAGGATAACTGGAATCATATGGAACTGAGCTCAAACTCTGATTCCACTGCTTGCTTATTGTGTGACCTTGAGCAATTTATTCACAATCTCTGTGTCAGTGTTTTCTTATCTCTGAATGGAAAATAACAATCCTTGTGATATATGGTGACTCTGATGAGTAATGAGGTCATGGAAGAAGCCTAAGTGCCCATCAACAGACGATTGGATTAAGAACACACACATACATACATACATACACACACACACACACACACACACACACACGGGAATATTACTAGGCCATAAAAAGAATGAAATTTGATCATTTGCAATGATGTAGATGGACCTAAAGGGTATTATACTTAGTTAAATAAGTCAGAGAAAGACAAATACTCTAGTTTATCACTTATATGTGAAATCTAAAAAATAAAACAAATGGCTGTATGTAACAAAGCAAAAACAGACTCATAGAGAACAAACTAGTGGTTACCAGTGGGAAGATGGAAGGGGGGGGCAAAATGGGGTATGGGATTTAGAGACACACTACCAAGTATAAAATAAATAAGCAGGCCTTCCCTGGTGGCACAGTGGTTGAGAGTCCGCCTGCCGATGCAGGGAACACTGGTTCGTGCCCCGGTCCGGGAAGATGCCACATGCCGCGGCGCGGCTGGGCCCGTGAGCCATGGCCGCTGAGCCTGCGCGTCCGGAGCCTGTGCTCCGCAACGGGAGAGGCCACAACAGTGAGAGGCCCGCGTACCGCAAAATAAATAAATAAATAAGCAACAAGGATATATTGTACAGCACAGGGAAATATAGTCATTGCCTTGTAAAACCTTAAACGGGGCTTCCCTGGTGGCACAGTGGTTGAGAGTCCGCCTGTCGATGCAGGGGACACGGGTTCGTGCCCCGGTCCGGGAAGATCCCACATGCCGCGGAGCGGCTGGGCCTGTGAGCCATGGCCGCTGAGCCTGTGCGTCCGGAGCAACTTTAAACGGAGTATAGTAAATAAAAATTTTGAATCACTATGTTGTACACCTGAAACTGATAATTGTAGAAACTCACATTGTAAATCAACTATACTTTAAAAAAATTATAACTATGTACAGACCATCTGTTTATGAGAGCAGCAACAACAAAAGAAGGGCAAAGACATACAGTACAAGCAAAAGAGATTATTGCTAGCATTCACTGGGCAATTTACCTAATTTTTTTATTATACAAAATGACTGAAACACAATGAAGCTAAAATTATTTTATGTCTTCAAGTTAAAAAAAAAAAAAAAGGTGATTATCATCCTCATGAACTGAGCAGGCATTTTACAGTCTTAGGCTACTGGGCAAGGCATGCTAACCAGTGTTCTACGGAAGATGTGGATATCAATAAAATTTGTGCCTGGGCTGGGTGGTTGATACCACCTCTTTTCCAAAGGAGAGTCCTATCCTCTTCCCAGTTTCTTGCCCAGGAAGTGGGTAAACCTTGTACACTCAAATGGGACAATAAAAAAGTGGGATTCTCTACTTTCCCATGGCAATAATGTGATGAAAATATCTAAGTTGATTTCTCAAATATTTGCATCACTTAAGAAGTAAATGTATCAATCATGATGGTAACCATGGATCTTCTTTCCCTTCCTCCTTTCACAAATATTTACCAAGTGTCCCGTTTTATGTTAAGTCCTTCACTGGACACATGTTTCCTGACTCAAGGTTCTTCTCCCACTTTAGTTGAGAACACAGGCATGCAAACTTCCAATCACAATACAGTGTGATGTTTACACTAAAAAAGGGAAGAACAAGGACTGAAGGAGTAAAGTCAAGAACCAATAGTGCCTGGGTAGAGGAGTGGGCTCTTGAATGGTCTTGAGACATATGTAGGATGGAGGAGAGATGGACAATGGGTTTGCTACTGAGGGATGAAGGTATTCAGAGGCCACCTGTTGCATAAAAAACATGATACAGTTTCCAAGTGGCAAGTTACTTGGTGTTCTTGGAACTGCAGGGTTGGTTTAGAAGAGTGACAAGTGATTACCCTGCAGGATTAGGCAGAAGTCTTTGAAGGTCATGTGATGATAAACGTTTCCACATAAGGTAGAAATTCAATGTCCCATCTGATGTGGGCAGGTAGAATCCATAGATGCAAAAATTAATGATTCTCTAGGACCTTAGCGGTCAAGCTCCTTTATTTCTTTATCTTAATTATAAAATGGTGATCATACTGTCTCCCGCATAAGTTGGTTTGAGGCTTGAATCTTTTTTAAAGTGTTGAACATGGAGCAGGCACTATCTCCCATCAGCCCCTCACAGCGCTCTAGACATCATCCCTTCTCATTATCTCAGATTTTGCTCCTGAAATGACCCCCCTTCTCTTTGAGTCAATAGTTTTCCCTCCCTTCTAGATAGTTTCTATCAACCCACCAAAATTTAAAAACTGCTCTATAATTTCTTGGGTTTAGAAAAACATTCTTCCTTTCACCACATTCTCTTTCATCCATGACCAGACTTTTTCATTTTCTAGGAGAATTTCTTGAAAGAAATGCCCATAGCTTCTGTCTACTCTTTATCACCTCAGACTTTCCATTCCATAAAGCTTCCATCTTCACCATCTGCAGAGATTATGTCAAGGTTATCAATCATTCCTGATGGTCACTTCCCAGTTCTTCTGTCCCTTTTCTTCTCAGCAGTGACTGACACGCTGATTTCTCTCTCTATGGTGAAATATTTCCTTCTCCTGGCTTCACTAATGTCACAATGGGTTGACATTTATCCTACCTCTTATATTTCTCCTACCTCCTTACCCACTTATATTCTTTTGCTGTCCCTGAATGGTGGACTACCCCAGGCCTTTGTCCTTGGCCCTTTTATCTACATCTGTTCTCTCCCTCAGTCTTGTGGCTTTCAATGCCATGGACCAACATATCCATTTCACCAGCAACAGTCCTCTTCCATGACTCACTGAGTACTTAGAACAAGACAAACTTCTTACCATGGCTTATGAAAAAGTTTCTGTTTCACAGCCCCTTCTATGTTTTTTACTTTATCATGGACACTCTCCCCTTTGCTCGTTACACACACCACATTGTCATTTCTATTTTTCATTCCTTGAACACACAAGCATGCTCCCTCCTGTCACAGGGACTTTGTGTTGGATGTCCCCTATGACTGACTGGGAGGCTCTTCAACATTCACATGGCTGCATCCTTTCAGCCATTCCCATCTCCAGCCTTTGATGAGTACCTTACCTAAAGGGGTCCCAATAAACTCATTTTCACATGAATATACTTGGATTCTTTACATAGCTTTTATCAATACCTGATCATTTCTCCTATTTTATCTTGATTGACTGTCTTCCCTTCACTAGAATGTTAGCCCCATCAGAGTGTTTAGCTTGGTAATTGCTTTATCCCAGGTCCTAGGACACTGCCTGGCCATAGTAAATGCTCAACAAATATTTGTGAACGGAATGAAGGGACAAGTAAATGTTTGTTCTCTTCCCAAACACCCTGTAAGCAAATGCCGTTAGAGTCAATAAATAACACGTATCACTACACTCATCTTCTTCCAGTGTTTGTAAAATATCCGTCACATGCATTGTATTTGAATTGTTCCATATGGTCTTTACTTGGGTCACTGGCTTTACTTTGTTCTGAGTTTGTCCCACTGGCAAATCACCTGAACACCTTTGAAATCTTTGACCTTGTTCCTTTCATCCAGAAGGAAACATAAGCAGTAATTAGCAGCTGTCATTAACTATGGCTGCCCTTGGAGGGTTGGATAGCCCTTTCTGAACTTTGAGTGTCTGGAGTGTTCTTCCTGGAGTGGAGATCAACAGATTTTCTGAAGACGTTATCCTGGAATATCCTGGCACAGAGGGCAAGCTTTTCATGTGCTTATACATGAAACATGGAGTAGGCATGCTGTTACTGTGAAGTGGAAGACTGAAGAAAGTTCAAAAGGAAGGGTTGCAGAAAATAAAGAGCAAGAGAGACGTATCTAGTTTCACATCCCATCTTGGCTCTTTCTAAGTATATGATATTAAACTAGTTACGTTTATTTTGAGTTCCAATTTCTCTATCTGTAAAGTAGGCATAATAATATCTACCCCATAGGGCTGTTGTTTGGGCTAAGTTCAAGTCAATATTTCATCTTTTTGCATCTAGTATATTTTCCAGTACAGTGTAGGTGTTCACTCTTATTAGTAACAACAGGGGCATTCTAAGGGCTGATTCATTCTAATAATGATTTTGTTTTCTACCAAACCTGAATTTTGTTCAAAGCATATTTAAAGATAAAGGGTAAAAAAACTAAATGATGATTAAGGGTCCATATTTAAAATGTCTTGCTTAAATCGGCCTGAATAATTTTGACTTCACTCCCCTTACAGCTATGTGTAACAATGTAACACTGCATGGGCGGCAGCACAAAGCACTAGGCTCTCCCTTACAGGGGACATTTAAGCAGTGGTTATCAGGCAAGGATGTTGTGTGAGTGAGTCTTTATGTGCTGGAGTATTCCCTTTCAATTCAATCCTGTTAACGTTTTTTGAGCAGATACATTGTACCAGCATTCTACTGACAACTTTTACATGGATTTACACGATACTCTATGAGGCAGGCATGAAGACCACAGCTTGACAGATAAGGGAACTGATATTCGGAGTGGTCAGTAACTGGCCAAGGGTACAGAGCCAGTATACAAATGAGTATCTGTCTAACATCCAGGTTGGTTGGTCACCATAGTCTTTGCCTCTTGTGTCTTTGGTCACTTTATTCTTAACCCAGAAACTAAGTCCTCCCTCTGTTACCCGACCTGCCAAGACCATTTTTCTAGTAGTCACTGGTAACTTGGAGGTGGGTTGGCACATAGAAATATAGTTGGTTACTGACCATTAGATAGTTCATCATAGGTGTCACCCTATCATGAGATCTTTTTCCCTAAACAAAATTATTCTATTTCTCCATGTATGTTTTATATATATAGGTAGGATTCCAAAGAAGTTCTCCCCACCCAAGGACAAACATTAGTTGGTAAAAACATCAATATGTTCCAAAGACTCCTCCTTGAAGTTTTCTTCATTGGTTGTCCCCCGCCTTGTTCAGAACCCTTTATTTCAAGGACCTCAGTTGCCAGGGTACATGCTTCTGAACCTTGCCATTTTACACATATTTAAGGACACAAAGCCTATCACCAGAGCTTGGTCAAGCAAAATACAAATTTAGAGGGTTCAGCTAAGGATCCTGTGATCTGTATCTGAGAGATAACAGGATTACTGTGCTCACTGCTGCAGAATGTTCTGAAAGCTGGGCGGTGCGGGGTTAGCCCTTTGCCAAATGGTTGAAATGAAAGAATCTCCAAGTAGGAAGAGGTATCGACCTGCCTTCTCTAATTTCAGGTCACTTTTTTAAGGAAGTTGTAGAGAAAGTACCAACATTACTTTAGAAGAATCCCATTTTCAGATACCATCCATTTCTCTGTAATCACATTTAAAACTTAACTGACAGGTAGAAGGACAGGGCTACTGTGGATCAAAGGAGACAAGGCACAGATGGGAAGCAAGCTGGCCACAGGAAAAGAAAAATGAAAGAGGACGGTGGGAGAAGATAAGGTAAAATAGGAGAAGAGAGGAAGTGAGGCGATAATTACTGAGCAACTTCAACATACCAGGAACCGCTTTGGAGAGTCTTCCCAACTCAGAACAGCTCAGTGAGTCAATATTATTCTTCATCTTTTAAATATAAGAAACTGAGATGTAGGCAGCAGGCTTGATGTACCAGAGTCACACTGATAATCGGCGCCAGAGTCTGGCTGCAAATTTACTTTCTTATAACTCAATTCATCCTCCTAATACGCCATGAGGTAAGTCATATTCTGCCCTTCTTCAGAGAGAAGGGAACAGAGACTTTGAGTAGTTAAACAAATTTGTAAAACACTGGCTTACATTTAAACAGATTCTTTATAGTTACCCACAAGCAGAGAAGGCTATCAGCACTGTAAGAATTCCATCCTGCTTAAGAACATAGACCTTGTGAGTCTGAATCCAGCACAGCCACTTACGAGCTATGTGACCGTAGGCGAGTTGTTTATCTTCTTAGTGCCATAATTTCCTCATTGGGTTAAGGTGAAAAGTAAATGATTTACTATGTGTACAGTGCCATTTCCCCCCATAATCATGCATTTTGTTTTTGCCTTTTTCAAAGATTAAATGAATCCACAATTCAAATGCAAGATGGCCACTAAAACCACAGAGTAAGTAATTCTCTACTGTAACATGTTCCTGAAGAAAGTGGTGTTTCATGCTATAGAGTTGGCTGTAACATCACTTTCTAAGCAGTAGCTATTGAGGTGAGAAAAGAAAGAAATCATCCCTTATCATTCTGTGAAACCTTCCTTCTTCCACACTTGTGTCCCCTATAGATCCCCCTGCCTGCTTCACTTGACTTAACTTGTAATCCCGGTTACATCTCTCAAGTCACAACCTTGTCTTCTCCCAGAAAGTCTTCTCTGTCCTCCTCCAGGCCAAGTTAGGTGACACCCGTGCTTCCACCACTTGAACATGTACTGCATTTGTTGATCATACATCTTCCCAACAGAAACAGACCTTGTCTGCTTCCCTAGAAAGTCCAATAAGAAAAAAGACAAGGTCTGCCTTGCTTACCACTCTAACCCTGGCATGTAGAATAGGCCCAGCAAATGCTATAAGTTAAAAACTAACCACAGATGAACAAAGAAGCAAATGTAAGTAATTTGTTCAAGTTGATTAGGGGCAAATAAACTGACTTTGAAGTCCATGTGCTTTCCACTAAGCCTCATTAGCGCGTAACAAAATTGTTAGATTATACTGGTACACTTTCATTTCACCCATCAACTAACCTATTAACAAAGCCACACTTATTTATTGAATTCTATGATTACTCTGAGAAAAATTTTAAGCTCTATTGTTTTTTAGAGGCAATGTTAAGAAAACCTTTCAGCTCAGTTCATTTGAACAAAATTGATACCATTAGTATGAACCTGGCATTGTATTTAAGTATATTCCTAAGGGACCCGCAATCAAATGAAAGAATGTGACATGCTAATAGATAGTTTTTGAACAATATTAGAGTGCTATAATAGAGGGAGACATGAAATCAATACTGTTCCTATGAAAATACGAATGAAAAGGATAAAAAAATTACAAAACTTTAAATAGATCATTATTGACATGAAGAAGGTAAAGTGTGAAACAGCTTGATAATTCAGAAGAAATGTGCATCACCTTCCCTCCTGGGACCATTTGCCTGAAATTAGTATATAGTCATAATGAATCAGGCAATCTTATGTATTTTAGTTACAGAAGAAATCTTAAAAATTTGGGGTGGAGACAAATATTTCAAATGGACACAATTTTCAGTCTTTATATGATCAGTTTCCTGTGAAACTATCCTATGTTTAGAACAGAATATCAAGTGCTCACTTGTGGCACATGGTTTTAAGTCCTTAGGGCTGTGCAATCTGAATACACCTTTCTGTGGTTTATTACACTGTAAGCATTGACTATGTAAGGATACTTTAACAGCTGAAGTCCTAACTTAGATTGTGGTGGGCAAAGGTTGGGGGAGGCTCTGTTTTTTTGTTTTTTGTTTTTCTTTTCTACAGTCCCCAAGGACTCAGCTTTACTTAAAATTATTAACGACTTCTACCTTCTTTAAGAGATGGTATAGTATATTGGAAGGATTCTAGGCTTTAGAATTAGATCTGGGTTTAAATCTCATTTCTGACAGTTATTAACTGATTTTGGCAGTGTATATTTCTTTGATATTGGTTTCCTTTCTCTCAGTGTGAGGCTCTACATCAGTAAGACAAAATGTGTAAGTTTCCTGATCATAACAACTGTTTAAAAAATATTAACTACCTTCTAGATGGGTGTTCACAAACACAAGTATCCACATATGCTGACCAATAACTTAAATGAATAAGAATGGAAAAAGTAATGATGTATCCAGAGGTGGGAGCTCTGGGAAAAGTGGAGGACACAAGAACATTCTAGAACGAACAGTTGTTGCTCATCTCTAGTTGATAGTTATTTTTTATTTATTTATTTTTTTGCGGTACGCGGTCCTCTCATTGTTGTGGCCTCTCCCTTTGCAGAGCACAGGCTCCAGACGCACAGGCTCAGCAGCCATGGCTCACAGGCCCAGCTGCTCCGCGGCATGTGGGATCTTCCCGGACCGGGGCACAAACCCGCGTCCCCTGCATTGGCAGGCGGACTCTCAACCACTGCACCATGAGGGAAGCCCAATAGTTATTTTTAAAGACAAATGATTTTTTAAAATAGTGTGGATCTCTTCTTCTACCCAACATTGAGTAAAAGGGACCAAACTTACCCACCTACTTGAAACCAGACAGAATCTATAAAACAATAACTTTTGAGAATTCAACATTTAAGCATCATAGGACAAGGACTCTCACTGAAAGATGGTAAGCAAGTGGTGTGAGTAGTATGATTTCACAGCCTACTGTCTAGGGAGAGTGTCCAGGCCAAATATAGCCTGACAGTCTCTGACATAAGAGCCTGGGCGAAGTCAAGGTGGCTAGAGTTTGCAGAGTATAGTAGCACTGAAGAAAGCTCCAGAGGCTCGGGAGATCTGCAGAGGGTCCCCTTCAGGTGTTCACATCAATACTGATCAGTACATGAGTATGAGAAAACTACCTGAGGATAGAGAAAGAAACACTCAAAAAGATTAGAGGAGAAAAATCTCCAAAGATCACAAAGGGCCAGTGATAGTTAATCTTTCTACCAGTTCAAGTGGAAAAAAATGGGTATCAGGTATAGTACACAGAAGGGTTTGCCTTAGAAGTACAACAAAATTAGCCCTAAATTGAATGCTCCTTTTGTCCCTTCTAACAAAGTTTAAAAGCAAGGTCCAAAATAGCCAAACTGATTCCAAGTGACTTAACTGAATCCCAGAATAAAGACCGTAAAAGATTTATAGAACTGTAAAGGTATCCAGTACCCAACAAGATAAAATTTGTAACATCAGGCACCTGAGTAAAAAAATTATCAGGCATGCAAAGAAACAGGAAAATATGACCCATTATGAGAATAAATCAATCAAAAATGACAGAGCGATGAAAATATGATAGAATTAGTAAATAAGGACATTAAAATTATTATTGTAATTGTATTCCATATAATAAAGAAGTGACAGCAAAGACAGAATCAAATAGAAAAATGAAAGACAGCATTAAATATGGAGTTAAGTAGAGATGTGAAATTCCATATTTCTACTGAAGTCTGTATCTTTTCATGTCTCCATATATATTTTTCCCCTAAGATCAAATTTCTAGAGACTAAAAACTACAATGTCTGAACTAAACTGGATGGGATAAATAAAAGATTGGATATTGCAGAAGAAAAGATTAGTGCACTTGAAAACATAGCAATGGAAAACTATCCAAAATGAAACACTGACAGAAAAAAAGAGAAAAGAAATTATGGGTCAATTTCAAGTAGTGTAATGTGTTATTGGAGTTCCTAAAGGAACAAAATGTTATTGCTAATAAGACAACAAAAGAAGACAAAATGGAATACTAAAAATAATTAATGAATACAACAGAAGGCAGAGAAAGAGGAAAAAGAAAACAAAGAATAATTGGAACAAAAGAAAAACAAATAGGAACATGGCAGTTTGATATACAACTGTATCAATATAACATAAAATGTAAATTATCCAAACGCCTCAATTAAAAGCAGAGATTACTTAATTGAGTAAAGACGCAAGCCCCAAATATATGTTGCCTGAAAGAAACCCATTTAAATTAAAAGATACTCATAAGTTAAAAGTAAAACGATAGAAAAATATTCCAGGCTTAGGCACATTACAATTTCCTCATAGAATTTCATGAGGTGAGAGAAATGTCATTTCCATTGAAAGCATTCTCTTGGCCAGCAATGAATATTATCCTTTTTTTTAAAAAAAAAAAAAATGACTGTCTAGGGAACTCAGTTCAAAATTTAATACTTAAATTCAATAACTACCTTAGTCTTTTAGTATCAGTTTGAGGGATATGGATTTTAGAATCATACAAATCAAATTCAACTGTTTAAATTGTCAATGCTACCACAAGATAGACAAGACTATCGGATAACTTTTTTTTTTTTTTTTACCTTTAGCATTTGTCTCTGATGATATGAGTATTGTTGTTCTAACACTGTTGTGAAGATGAACTGAGATAATGTATGTAAGATCACACAGCAGGGTGACCTGCACTGAGTAGATGCTCTCTTCACTGATCATTCTGCCTTATCTGTCCTTCTCCTCAAATCCATTTCCAATAGAACCTCTGCTGACTCTTATAATGAGAGAAATTATTGAGCACACACTGTGTCAGGCATTCAACTTATATCTAATAAGTTCATTTTAAAATGCAAATATGGTATTATTTATAAAAAATGAAGAAAAACACAGTTTCAATTATAACTGGACATGGATGGTCTATATACAATGTCTGACTGGGTTGAATAAACAAATTCATGAACTGTTGGCTCAGTTTATACGGAACAGTGTGAAAATGAATAATGTGTTTTCCCCATCATATCCAGGAGTTGGCATTCCACTTTCAGCAAAAAATATTTCCACATGCATATGAATTATCCCATACCTTCATTTCCTCTCAGGCTTTCTGATTTTTAAATACTCTAAGAAGAATAATTCATAATTTTATACTATAATCCAAAGACTTTCCAACTCAGCCTCTCTAATATGCCCAGGGTTATGATGACTTCTGAGTGACATACTAGAGTGGACTTCAGTACTGGCTCCATTATCAATTCACCTAGGGATTTGGACAAGTTATGCGAAGTCTATGACTAATGGGGTGCTTGTGAATCAAGGATGGTAGAATTAATGCCACAAGGCTGTTATAAAGAGTATATGAGAATTCAGGCAAATGCCGGCCCATGGAAACTATTCAAAAATTAGATTTTTAAAATCATGTATATTATTATTACTCTCATAATACTGCTCCTCTTACGGCTGTTTTGTTAATTGTGGTTCATTGAATCCAGGCCAACTGCTACAATGAAAGCATTAGAAGGCTATGATTGTACTGGACTCTTGTTGGATGCATTTCTGAGTTCAAGGTAGAAATTTTCATGCCCCACTTACCTCTACAAGTAATAACATTTCCAGAGCTTTTGATAGCAAAAGTAATCACGTTAAAAGACCTCGATTTAAATAAAATTTAAGCAAGCACTCTTAATTGTCTAAATTTGATCTATCATTAAAGCAAACGGTGTGGGTAGAGTATAAATTCAAGGGTATAATTAGGTATCCTTAACTAGTTCTTACTTGTATATTAAGTTGAATTGATTTTATGCCTTTTTTTTTTTTCAACTCTGAGCTAAGCTTCATGGAGACAATTTAATCTCTTAATTACCTGTATATTTAGTGTCAAAAAAGCCTACTGATTTATTAGTTTCACCTATCAATATCTGTTTAGGAAATTGTGTGGGACTGTATTTTTTCTCAGACCATAGTTAAAGTAATTCTTCAACATCAGCCCTAAACATAAGAACTTCTAATCTGTGGAACACCCAGGATTCAAACAGATGAAGAGTCCTTTTACATCAAATAATGTTAAATTCAGAGTAAATCTGCTGCCAAACAGAGCATTTATTCTTTATTCCTCAAACACACTTCTCTGAAGATACAAATTTGACCTGATTTGGATAAATGACATGAGAAAACTTGAAATTTTATTGGCTTAGGAATTTCTGCATCTAGTAGGGCAGAGAAAGATGAAATTACCAGATGAAATTATTCATTACAACATGATTTTCAATAGGTGAAAAGTAAAGTCAATCCAAATATGGATAAAACAAATTTTGACATACCCAAACAATGACATCCTATTCAGCAATAAAAGGAAAAAAATATATAGACATGTTTCAACATGAACAAACCTCAAATGCTTTATGATAAAAGTGAAAAAAGTTGGGCAAAACAAACAACATATTCCATTCATATGAAATAGCCAGGAAAGGCAAGAGAGGTAAAACATGGGTAGTAGTGGCCTGGAGCTGGGAATGGGAGTGGAGATTGGCTTAAATGGGCACTAGGGATCTCTTTGGGGTGAGAGACATGTTCTAAAACTGGATTGTGGCGATGGTTTCATAAATCTCTAAATTTACTACAAATTACTGAATTATACTCTGTGAACTTTGTGGTATGTAAATACTTCAAAAAAGTATTCAAAACAAGCAAGTGGAAATTGTATCAGTGTAAAAGACAATATCTGAAATAAAAATTCCCCACACAGGCGCAACATAAAAATGAATATGACAGAGGAGAGGCTCATTAAATAAAGTTAATCAATGGAAACTAATTTAAAGAGAAAAACTACATTATTGAAAAATAATAGCAAAGTCTTAGGGCACGGTCCTGGTTCCTCCTCAAGGAATATACCTAACAGAGAATCTTTGAGTTCTTCTTCAGGAACCTAGCCTGCACCCAGGGTGAGCATGAGTCCTGGAGCCAATGCCTTGTTACCTCACCACCAACCTATCAGAACAAAGTCATACACCCTGCAGCCTTCATCACAAATTCTGCATATAAAACTTCTCCCTGCAAACCAGTGAGGAGTTCGGGGTTTGTGAGCACGAGCCATCTGTTCTCCTTTCTTGGCTCTGCAATAAACCTTTCTCTGCTGCAACCTCCCAAGTTTAGGTTTGCTTGGCCTCACTGTACATTGGGCACACGAACTTGCATTCAGTAACATTAGTAGGTGGGATATTTGGGAGGTGACTAGGATTATTATTAGTGTCCTGATAGAAGAGGTCTGAGAGAGCTCCTTTGTCCCTTCCGCAATGTGAGGATGCAAGAAATCTGGGACCCAGAAGAAGACCCTCACTGGACCATGCACACACCTTAATCTTGGACTTTCAGCCTCTTGAAATGTGAGAAACAAATGTTTATTGTTTATAAGCCAAAAAGTCTTAGGGACCTACATTTAACATAAGGTACCTTGAATCCAGAGGGAAAAGATCAAGAGAGTGAGGCAGAAAAATTCTGAATGTACATCAACTGAACATTTTCTGAATTCAGTGAAAGATAAATTTTTAAATTCAAAAAGCTCAGCAAACACCAAGCAGGATAAGTATAACACAACCATGCCTGTACTTCACAGCCCTATTCCCATAAATCAAAGGGAAAACCTTAAAAGAAGTCAGAAAAAAGAAGTTACGTACAGGGGAACAACAATTTGAATGACCTCTTACTTCAGAAAGCAGTTGGACAACATGTTTCATGAGCAGTAAGAAAAAAGACAATATCATCATTAAAAATAATAAACTCTTTATCCAGAATTCTAGACCCAGCAAAAATATTCAAGAATGATGACAAAATGAAGACATATTCAGATACTGGCCTATTTATACTACAAGAAAGTCTACAGGAAATTCTTCAGTTTGAAGGGAAATGATGGAAACTCAGATGATGTCAGATGGAAAGGGAATAAAGAGCATCATAAATGATATATAAGTGAATAAATGTAAAATACTATTTTTCTCTTAATTTCTTTAAAATACATGCAACTCAAAGGCAAAACTATAACCTTGTCTTGTAAGGTTTATGATATAAATAGATGTAATACATATGACAACTAAAGCATGAGGAATGGGAACAGTGCTAAATATATTTACATTAGTGCATTACATCATTGCAAGTTATTTATATTTTATGTGAAATGGTACAAATTATATTTAACTGATAAAGTTAATGTATATTATAATTACTAGAGCAGTCACTAAAAATAAGGCAAAGAAACAAATCTAAAAAGACAAAAATAAGTTAAAAATTTAAAATATTTATAAAGTCCAAGAGAAAGCAAGGAAAGAAGAACACAAGAAAAGTAGCAGTTGAGCAAACAGAAAATAATATGATGGTAGAAGCAAATTTACCCATATGATTACTCATTTTAAATATTATTAGGCTTGACATTACAATTAGAAGTCAGACATTATCAGGCTGTATATGTTGTCTACAAGTGATGCACTTTAAATATAATGATACAAGTAGAATAAAAATAAATGAGTAGAAAAATATCACACAAACATTGAGCATAATACTGGGATGACTATATTAATATCTGATAAAGTAGATTCAAAACAGTATTATCAGACATAAAGTTGGCCTCTTCATAATGATATTTAATTCACCAGGAAGATACAACAATTACAAATCCTTACGTAACTAATACAATGGTTTCAAAATATGAAAAACAAAGTTAAAGGAAAAAACAAATCAACAATATTTGGAGATTTTAACACTCATATCTTAGAAACTGATATAATAATTAGAAAAAAAGGTAAAAATATGGAAATGAGAATAACACTATCAATTCCCTTGAAATAACTGATATTTATAGAAGTGTCTATTCCACACCAGCAAAATACACATTCTTTTCTAGTGTCCATGGTACATTCACCAAGATGGGCTATTTTTCAGGCTATATAATAAATCTCAAATATAAAAGGGTTGAAACCATAAGTAGTATGTTCTATGACCAAAGTGAAATTTCACTAGAAATTAATAACAAGATATCTAGAGCATCATATTTGAAAATTAAACAACACACTTTTAATATTTAGAATTTTTTAAAAAATTATATAGGTTAAAGAAGCAAAGAAGAAATCATAAGGAAAATTAGAAAAAAAAAACTGAACCAAATAATAATAAACACAGTATTTCAAAAATTCATGTATTGCAGCTAAAGCAACATTTTGAGAGAAATTTATAGGTTTAAATGCTTATAGTAAAAAAGAAAAACAATAATCTTAAAGAGATATCCTAAGTTTCCAACTAAAGGAACCAAAAAAAAGAGTATATAAGAAGAAATATAAATGTAATAGAAAATAGAAACCAAAAGTTGGTTCTTTGAAGGCAATCTACTGAATGGATAATCCTCTAATTATACTGATCACGTAAATAAGAGACAGAACAAAATTGCCAATATTAGGAATGACATAAAGGATAAGTTAATTTTATAATAAAATTATACCAGGAAATTAGATAGCTTAGATAAAATGGAAATACTTCTTGAAAAATAAAACATCAAAACTGACTCAAAATGAAAAAAAAATTGAATAGCTCTGTATCCATTGAGCAAATTGATTTTGTATCAAAAAACCTTTCCACAAAGTAAACTCCAGGCTCTAATTGTGAATTGTATCAAATATTTAAGGATGAAATAATACAAATATCTCACAAAATCTTTCAGAAAATAGAGGAAGCATAAAGATATCCCAACGTATTTTATGAGATCAGCATAACCCTAATGCCATACCTGGACATAACAAGAACAATAGAGCATGAAAATAGTGCAAAAATCCTTAGCAAATGACTAGCAAATCAAATCTTAACACCTGAAGTTGACAACACATCATGGTCACAAAGGGCTTATTCCAGTAGTGCAAGGTTTATTTAACATTTACAAACCAAACAATGTGATTCATCATGTGAAAAGAATAAATGAAAGAAGCCACATGATCACTACAATAGATTCAGACAGACCATTTTACAAAGTCCAGCACCAATTTTGTTAGAAATTCTCAAATAGAACTTCTTCATTTTGATATAAGTCATTTAGAAAAATCTTATATCTAAATCGTACTTAATTGTTAAATATTGAACAATTTTCCATTGGATCAGTAGCATGACCCCTCCTGGCACTTCTGTTCATCATTTTACTGGATGTTCTAGCATTATAGTAAGGTGAGAAAAATAAACAAGCAGCAAAAAAAGATAGAAAGGAAGAAGTAAAACCATGACTTATAGATAACCTGGTTATTTATGTGGGAAATCCTAAAAATTCACGAAATAACTACCAGAGCTAATGAGTAAACTTAATTAGCAAGATTGCAGAACACAAGATTAATATCCAAAAATCAATTCTAGTTTTTATATTCTAACATCAAGCAATTGGAAAATTAAAACAAATCTATGTATAACAGCATTAAAATTACTTAGGAATTTAAAAAAAGAATATGCAAGAATCCTGTACTGACAGCTATGAAATATTGTGGGAAGAAACTGAAGATATAAATAAATGGAGAGCTATACATAAGTTTCTGCACCCAATTCTAATGTATGTGTGTGTGTTCCCATGCCAACAGGCAATTCAACATCAGCTGGGTGTCCCACAATTCAACTTAATTCTGACATCATCTGCCTGAAGATAGGTCAGATTCCACAGGTTAAGAGTTCACTCCTACAACACAGCACCCCACCAATTCAAATGCCAATCACAAATCCAGGCTGTCACCTTGGCTTCTGACCAACTGGCTATAGATCAGAGGCTCCAATGACCTCCTCCTTGGGTTTGATTAATTTGCTAGAGTGGCTCAGAGAACTCAGAGAAACATTTTACTCACCAGATTACTGATTTATTATAAAAGGATCTAACTCAGGAAGAGCCATATAGGAGAGATGCATAGGGCAAGGCATGGGGAAGGCTAAGGAACATCCAAGTTCTCTCTGGACAAACCAGCATAAATCTCCACATGCCCAGCAGCCCAGAAGCTCTTAGAACCTCATCCTTTTGAGTTTTTATAAAGGTTTTATTCCATAGACACGATTGATTAAATCACTGGTCATTAACAGTTGAACTCAGTCTCCAGCCCCTCTCCCCTCCCTCCAGGTGTGGGCCTGGAACTCAAAGTTTCCACCCACTAATCACCTGGTCGGTTTCCCTGGCAACCAGCCCCCATCCTCAGGTGTTTTCCAAGTTTTTTTATTAACGTAACAAGAGACACCTTTGTAGCTCTCCACAGTCAGTAAATTCCAAGAGTTTTAGAAGCTCCGTGCCAGAAATGGCGGGGGAGGGGGGGTGGTTGTTGGGAGTTTAAAAACCAAATATATATTTTTTATTATAAATCACACTATCACAATTAAATATTCATGAATTGGAAAGCTCAATTCTGTTAGGTTCTCAATTCGCTCAAAATTCCAGTTGGCTTTTTTTTTTTTTTTCAGTACGCGGGCCTCTCATTGCTGTGGCCTCTCCTGTCGCATAGCACAGGCTCCGGACGCGCAGGCTCAGCGGCCATGGCTAACGAGCCCAGCCGCTCTGCGGCATGTGGGATCTTCCTGGACCGGGGCATGAACCCGTGTCCCCTGCATGGACAGGCAGACTCTCAACCACTGTGCCACCAGGGAAGCCCCAGGAGGCTTTTTTTTAGGGGAAGTTACAGGTTGACAAACTAATTTTTAAATTTATATTGAAATGAAAAATACCTAGAATATCCAAATCAACCCTGAAAAAGAAGAACAAAATTGGAAGACTTACACTACCCAACTTCAAAACTTACTATAAAGCTACTAATAATCTGAACAGTGTGGTACTGGCATACAGTTGGATGGCTCTAACAAACAGAATAGAGAATCCAGAAACAGCTACCCTCCTATGGTAATTGATTTTTTGGAAAAAAAAAAGCATCAAAGCAATCTAATGGAAAAGGAAACTCTTCTTAACAAATGATGTTGGAATCACAGTGTTTTGAGGGGGGACATGAAATAAAACCCTACCTAACACCATACATGGAAATTAATTCAAGAAGAGTCATAGACTAAGAGGTAAAACTATAAAGCTTTTGGTGGAAAACACACAATATTTTTATGACTTGGGGGTAGGCAAGTGCTTCTTAGATCACTGGAAGCAATAACTATAAAAAATGTTAAATTAGACTTCACTACAATTTAAAACTTGTTCATCAAAAAAATACCATAAAGAAAATGAATAGCAAGCCACAGACAAGGAAAATTACTTGCAAAACATACATTTGATTAAGAATAGTGACCAAGATACAAAAAACCTCTACTCTTAGGTATTTACCCAGGACAAATAAAAGCATATATTTGCAAAGAACTTGTACAAGAATGATTATAGCAGCTTTATTACTTATAGTTTAATGTTGGCAACAGCCCTGGTAACCTTCAATAGGAGAATGGAGAAACAAACTCTGACATTCATTTAATTGAATACTACTCACAAATAAAATTATTAACACATTCATCAACATGAATGAATCTCAAAAAACATTTTTCTGAGTGTACAAAACCTCACATAAAAGGGAACATACTACATTATTCCATCTATATGAAATTATCAAACAGAAAAAGCGAATAAGTGGTGTAAACGTTAGAATATTGTTTGACGCTGAGAATGTGGGGTGATGGTATCTTGATAGGAATATGGGTTACCCAGGTGTATACACTTGTCAATACTCAGTGAATGTATACTTAATAGTTGTCCATTTCATTGCTTGTAAATTTTATGTTAAAAACTAAACAAATAGTGAATTCTATTTGCATCCTGAAGTCTTTGGGAAGAAATGGGCTCATATCTTTGTGAAATGCATTGAAACTCAGATGGGATAATAGGTAGCAGCCTAGAAGACAGATATGTGGAATGTAATAAAGCAAGTAAATAAAATATTAACAGTAGAATCTAGGTAGTGGGTATAAGAGTCTTCACTGTAATATTTTTTTCAACAACGGTGTGTGTTTGAAAGTTTTCATTTAGAAATTTTGGAGGGAAAAAAAAAATACCCAAATCAAACCCTTACTGGTTTGTGACTCCTCCAACTTAGGTTTCCAAACAAGACAATCACTTCAAGTTCAGAAATATTTAGGAAAGAAATAAAATTGAATGTTAAAGGCAATTCCAACTGGTTTACTCACCTTTCACAGAAGATTTCAAGCGTTGTTCTGCTTCCTCTCTGCCCTCATTTCACGGATACTCTGCAGCATTTGCCGAGACTCTCCTTAAAATTGTACGCTTTGCCTCTTGTCCTTCCTCTTATTCATGGTATCCTTATTTCCTTTCCTATCTCCTTTTCTTTTCCATCTCACCAAAGCTATTATTTCCTCAAAATTTTGCCATCAGCATTCTTTATTCGCTCCATTAATAGTTCTTAAAATTGGCCTTGGGACCGCTTGTTTTCAGAATCACATAGGTGGCTTTTAAAAGTTCAGACTCATCGACCTGCCACGGAGCTCCGGAATTCGATTCTCTGTGGGCCAAGCGGGACCCTGGACTCTTACATAGCTAACAACCTCCACAGGTGATCCCCATTCACCTTGTTAACAGTGCCTGCTTTGCAAGCTCCCCTCACCATGCCCCACAGGTGGCACTTGTTCCTGGTGCTGCCAGTTTCTTTGGATGATTCAAAGTACTCTCTGCTACCTTGTTTCCATTTTCATTCCTTTAGTTTGTCTGTTTCCCTTTGTCCCTCAAAGATTAACATCTTCATAGTGTTTTACAGCTCCTGCCTGGCTTGACTAAGAGGTAAATTAGAAACTCCTCATTTGAGGCACAACATGACTGATCCAAGTCTATCTCATGGTGTTATATATCTTAACTTTCTTTTATCTTCTATATTTCAGAAACATTCAGCCACTTACTTAGTGGAAGTGCCTTGCACACTTGTGATTAGTTCCCAAAGGAGGAAGCTTGATTTTATCCACTCAGAGATCATTTTTCCACTTTCAGTAATAAATAATGTATATCTATAAAGTAATGTTATGTTCTGCAGGAAAGTTAACTTTGTTATTATAAATCTAAAGCTTTCTAATTTGTAACCCTCTTTTCCATATTAAAATCACTGTTTTTAGTTAACATAATTTTGAAATAATGGGAATTATTGTAGGAACAAAACTATAGCAGAACCATGTAATCATAAGATTCATGAGGCCAGAAGCAGTGTTTATATTGATCACCATGGAATCCTCAGCTCCATCATGGTCCTGAGACCCTCTATGCTCTCCAAACGTACTATTCATAACAAATCTCCAATGTGTAAAAATGTATTATATTACCAACATCACAAGATTTTGTAAACAAAATTGTTAGATTGTGACATGAAGTTTTTGACACAAGGTCTTGTGTATAGTATGTGCTCAATAAATATTAGTTCTTGTCTCTTTATAGCCACGGGCATAGCTTAGTCTTCTATCATGGCAATTAAATTTGGGAGTGGGATCAGGTGGGGTTGGAGTAGTCCAAATGTTAGAGGGAAAGAGAGCAGACACAAAAGGCTTCAGCCATTGTCTCCAGAGTTTCAGAGTTACTGTTTCCTTTAACTTCTTTACACCAGTAGTAACAACCACCAGATCAATATCTTGCCTGAAATATTCTTGTTGAACAGTGAATGTGTTTGGAGGAGGACATACTCTCCTGTTCCCCCTCAAGCTAGACTTTTGTCTATAGCTAAACAAAGAGTGTGTTAAGAACAGACCTATACACCTAACTTCTATTATTCTTGGAATCCATGGAGATCAGGGGTCAAGTAGTTGGGATCAGGGATCAGTAATGTGGACAGGAAAATGATGATGGAATAAAGATTTGCACTGATTCTCCATATGCCAATAACTATGAACATGTGGGTTCTCAATCAGGGTCTTTGTTTAAGTGCTCACAGGTTAAGAGATGCCTATTAAGGCTCTTTGATAACTCCTGGCTGTAACAAGCACAGTTTCTGTAAATGAACAGTAGTCAATAGTTGGTGGGTCAAAATCCTGAGATTAGAGTTTTCAAAGGACTGGAAGAAAACAGCATGTACTTCACCCACCTAGTCTGCCTTGCTTCCCTCATCTTCAGGTCAGTTAAAGTCCACAAACATTTACTAATCACCTCCATGTCCAAATGAGCTAAATGTCAAGTACCCAAAGTAAGAGAAGCATCTGCCCTTATGTGACTGAGGAACAAACTGTACAGGGCTAATCATGCCACCAAGTAGACTGGGATAAGTGCAGGGATGATGATGATGATGACGAAGATGATGGGGTGATGATAACTTTCATCTCTGGAATGCTTCCTATGGGGCAGATATCGTTCTAAGTGTTTGATAGGGATGAAACGTATACCATGTAGTCATCAAAACACCCTGTACAAAATGTCAATAATTACCTCATTTCACAGCTGGGGAAACTGAGGCATCAAGTTGTTAAGTGACTGGTTAAGGTCACATAGCTTTTAAGTGTGGAGCTAGGATTTCAACTCAGACACAACAGAGGGAATAATTAACTCTAATTGAGGGTAGTGAAAACTTTACAGTGGAAGTGATATTTGAACAGGAATTGGGGGTATGCAGTATTAGGATCTGGACCTATAGAGAGAACTACAGGTTCTCTTGCTCTACAGGGGAAGGTATGAAAGGCAGCAGGGGTTGCCTGAGCAAGGGCACAGATGCACAAAAGGATATGGTGCATGTGCTGGACAGTCTTCATCTGCTCCCCAGAGTAAATATCTGCCCTCCTCTGCCCTGCTCTGTGCTCTGGGAAGATGGTTTCTACATACCTAGTCACTCGGGCTCCCTCACCCTCTGCCGTCCAAATGTGTTTGGCCGATGGGGGCCACCAGCATGAGAACAAAGCGTGAGAAGATAGAGTCAGGATTTATTTTTTGTTTCCTCCTGCTGGGCAGGATGCGGCAATGGCTGTACTTCTCTACCTAATGTCGCTACAGCTGCTCCAGGTCTTTGCTCAAAACCTGCCAACTCCCCACCTTTAACAGGAGGGAACATAAATCTTTAAGTTAAAGGGTCCAGAGATAAGAACGGAGGCTACAAACCAACAGACAAAAAACCCAGATGGAACCAGCTGGGACCAAGATGGCGATGAATCCGACCTCCAACAGACCCTGAGACTCATTATACGTTGATTTACTACATTAGCATATTAAATGACACACCTACCGGTAGCCGTGACTGAACATTAAGGACCAAGAAAGGATAAAAAGGGGGTGGCACCCCCCTCCATTGGAAAAAGCCCTGCCCCCTCCCCGGTAGACTAATGCATACGGCTCCCCATAATTAGCTTCACTCCTCCCCTCTTTGTCTTTACTCTTTAAAATTAAATCCCTCTCGGGCTTCCCTGGTGGCGCAGTGGTTGAGAGTCCGCCTGCCGATGCAGGGGACACGGGTTCGTGCCCCGGTCCGGGAAGATCCCACATGCCGCGGAGCGCCTGGGCCTGTGAGCCACGGCCGCTGAGCCTGCGCGTCCGGAGCCTGTGCTCCGCAACGGGAGAGGCCACAACAGTGAGAGGCCCGCGTACCGCAAAAAAAAAAAAAAAAAAAAAAAAAAAAATTAAATCCCTCTCATCAGGTGGGTGAGAGGTTGATCTGTGAACTTAGTTCCCACTTTTCCATTCTTTCGTCACAAACAAAGCTGGTGTGCGTCAGTTTCGGTTTCGTTATTTCGCTGCTTGAACCCTAACGAAAAAGAAGCCTCTCCCCGAAAGGCAGAGAGCCTCGGCTGGGCTAGGGCCCAAGCAGGGTCCACAGGATTGAATTCTGTAACACTAGGTCTAGAGCTTCTGGCAGGCAGCCACTTTCCCAGAGCTGCAACTCTTCCAAGTTCTCTAGCCATACTTCTATAAATTGCCCATTTGCCAAGTTCTCTTCAGTTACCCTTTACGGTAGGTCCTGCTTTCCTGCAGTATGCTGTGCGATAGAGCATGATTAGGGAGCAGAGCATGGTCAGTGATGCTGTGCCCACCACAGTGTGGAGAATGTGCTAGAGGCTGCCCGGCTCCGAGGAATGGTTGGAAAGTTCATGCACCAAAAGGGTCAGGAGAGAGAAACGGAGAGTTGAACTAAGTCAGGAATGGCCAGTGTGGTTAGAGGGGAGGGGAGGAGGCTGCATTCATGGGATTTTGTGATGACCTGGATTTGGAAGTTGAGGAAGTGAGGGGAATTGGGAATGGCTTTGTGCAGTCTGGCTAGATGGCCTCAGAGCTGCAGGAGTTATACTGTGGACCAGCCAACAGGAAGCTGGAAGAAAAGGCTCTTGCAGCTGAGAGAGCTTGGCCAAGACTGACACCCTGATTCACTCCATATTCTTCATCTAGGGCATGTCTTTACTCTCTCCTAGGTTTTCTAGAGAATTCTGTAGTTTCCAGTGCTCCAACTTGTTTTTGCAGCCTAAAAACAACCCTGTGAAGTAGGAAGGGCAGATGTTTGCACACCCACTTCAGAAATTAGGAAAAATCAAGATTTAAAGTAAGAACATGACTTATTCATGACAATATAGCCAATCAATCACGGTATCAGGATGAGAGCTTGGAGTTCCAAGGTTGTACTTCTGCTGCCTCCAGGCCACCTGTTTTTCAAGGGTCTTAAGAATAGCCCAGGAGATTATGGGTTAAGTTAAAGTTCAAGGGCTATGCTACAAAGGTATTGAAATGCAAAGGAAGGGGGCCCTGCCCCACTTCCTGCACTGAGATGGTAGTCCTGTCCCCTTAAGAAACTCTCTGATGATGGTTAGATCTTGAAAGGGGTTGAATCCTGGAGAGCACTTAGGTCTCTGAATCTCAATTCAGGAAAAGGACCTTTGAGCAAATAATAACAACAACAACAACAATCAACAAAAATGATAATAGTTTATAGAATTAAGGGACATAACTCAGCTCTTTGAGAATTTGCTATGTCCAGTCAATTAGGTAAGTAAGACAGAAAAGCTATCTGCTCTGAAATTCAAGAACTCAGTAAAAGAAGCAGTTATTCCAAAAAGGTATTCATTTTCTGATGGAAAAAAAAAAAAGAGTTGTGTTAAAATCTTGTCTCTACTATTGCAACATATTAAAATTTGGGGTGAGGGCTGTGGCACTATTTTCCCCAATCAGTTCCAAGGAATTTATTCACTTATCAATGAAACAAACAAATAAGTGAAACAAAAAGCAATAGGGTGATGGGACACAGAGATGCAAATAAATATTCAGTGACAAAAGAGTTCAGTGATCAAAACATATGGAAACCTCACAGAAAACAAGTTAGAAGAAGTTTCTGTAATACAGGGCATCTGAGAACTGTTATATGTTGATACCCACTGAGCATAGTATACAGGGATTCTCAAACATACCTGTTCCCAGACTCCTGTTTTATAGCGTAAAGTTTAGGAAATGCCAAACAGATCATCTTCTGGGTCCTGGTGGCCAATTTTTTATTGCAGAATAAGAATGGAGGTGATATTTAATATTGGTGAGTTGTTCCTTTGCATCAAGGCGATGTGCTAGCACACTTGCACACATAATCATTATTAATTCTCACCAAAGCTCTTTAAAATAGATATTATTGGCCCCAGTTTGCAGATGAGGACACCTGAGCTCTGAGTAACTAATTGGCACAAAGTCACATAACTATTAAGTTGAGAGACCAGAAATGGTATGATGCTTTTCTATAAAGCCCTTACTGTTTCTGAGACATCAGAACAATATAACTTGTTATGTAATATAGCAGAGCTGAAACATTGATTCCTTCTTGCATAATTTTCTTAAAAATATAAATGCCAGAATGCCAGCTTTTCTTGCCTTACTCTCTGACCTTTAGCGTGCATTCAGCCCAGATAGGATCAAGTAGAGCAATATCTGGAAGCCCTGACACCCTTCTGAACTTCCCTCTTCACATCACCATCTCTAGGCTGTAAGCTCTTGGAAAGCAGCAACCAGGACGTATTCTTCTTAAAGTCCTAATGTTAGTACAGTAGTTGGTGCTATTTGCACAATGAATGCCCCGATGTTGCAGGTCAAACCACAGGGTCAGATATTCTCCTTACACCCACCCAAACCACCTCTGCTGCCCTTTACAGACGAGTCTCATTTTGTTTTCACAGGAATCCTGAAATAGTGGGTTACTCACTTCCTGATGGTGACTATTTCCAGAGCAAAAGAGCTTTATTGTTTCTAACCCATCAGTTCTGAATGAGAAATACACATGACTTCAGTTCAGTTCACTTCAGACCAAATTAAATCCAAGTCCATCCAATGTAATCCAATACAACCCGATATCCCCTTGTTTCTTAGTTCAATCCATGCTAGTCTGTAGGCCCCCCCAAAACAAGCATTTTATCACTGCTGTCTCCTCAGCTCCTTGCACAACATATGGCCCTTAGAGGCACTACTGTTGTTGAATGAATGAATGAAAGCATGAATGAGTGAATATATAAAGGGCTTAGGTGAGGAACAAACACTGAAGAAAAAAAAACTTGATTTCATTCCTGGCTCTTCTACTTACTAGCTGTCTGACCTTGAGTCAGACATTTAATTTCTCTGAACTTCAGTTACTTTTCTTTAATATGGGGAATACAATACTACCTACCTTAAAGAGCGGTTGCTTGGATTAAATGGCATAATGCAGAGAAAGTACTTAGCGTGGTGCCTGGCCCATAGAGATTAACTATTTTTGTTTCTGTTGATATTGTTAGAACAAATTATGTTTGAATTGAAGAGTAAGTGAATGAACAAATGAGTATGTGTTAACTGTCTGGGTGTAGTGAAATTGGCAGCCATGGGCCTCAGGATTAACTCTGCCCCTTAACTGCTGTGTGACCTTGGGAAAATAACATGATCTCTCTGTTTTCTCATCTACAAATTGGGACAACTATTATCTACATTTCAGAGTTGCTGTTAGGCTCAAGGAGATAATGTATGATAAAGTACATAATCATAGATAAAAATGTGAAGAGATCTAAGGGACTGCTGTTACTTTCATGTACCTGGCACCATCTGTTAATATGTCTGAGAGTTTTGTATGAAACACAGAAATAAAATCAGGCTTATTCATGTGGCTTGATGACAGATGTGCACAACCTTTTAAGTTAGTTTTAAAAGAGATAAATATAAGCCTACATTTTCCTATATAATATTTGTGAGAATGTTGATATTTTACATAGTTCAAACTATCGTGACTGATGTCCACATGAAATGAAATACTACTAATAAACTGTGTGGAATAAAAATTTTAGGGTTTTGAGTTGTTGGACCTGTGCAGGACAACTGGCCACCTGTGAACCATTGTCACTTCCCCCCGCAGGTGATCAGCTTAAGGTTCCAGGAAGAAACTGACATTGCTTTCAGGAATATTCTTCCAAATCTGGACTTCTATTGAACAACAAAGGTCTGAAAATGAAGCCCAACAATGAATGTGTTTGCACCATTTTCCAACATTACAATTAGGGAAGCCAGGTGTGATTAAATTTGTACAGTGCCTTGTATTCAATTAGGAGTTGAGCTAATGTGTGATGATTTGATATTAATCAAGGCTTTCTTTTTTTAAAAATAAATATATGCATGCTACCTCGGGTTGCTTACTTTTGTTTTAATATCTCCCCTCTCCTCTCTTAGCTCCAATTTCTTCACTTACAAAATGGGCATCGTATTGTTTAATTCCATGGATTGTAGTGAAAATAATGAGATATTTATATATATATATATATGTATATATATCTAGAACTTATATAGCACCAGGATGCTTTACAAATAGTAACAAACTTAATTTGCATAATATACAATTTGCATAACACCCCACTTTACGGTTGAGGAAACTGAGTTGTAGACACTTCCTAATTTATCTAAGTTCACAAACCCAGTAGAGGTAAAGCAACTAGCAAAGAGCTTGATGGAGACTCGGCCAGTTGTAAGGGACCGTGTTCTCTCTATGCCCATGACTGATGTCCTAAAGCCCCTCATTTCACATGGTTATATCCTCACTTTAAAAAAATGAGAATGTAAATACCATCTACATGTAAGAGAAAACAACAAAACTCACATATTTGTTTCAATGACAACATTTCTTGGATTAACTCAGACCCAGCAGCTTCCCAGTTTGAAAGCTCATCGGGAGTTCTGCTGGAGGAACCACAAATGAACAGCCTAATTTTTTCCGCTTGGCGCTGGCCATCTCAAAAGCCCAGCCTGCAGCAGGGACTCTGGGGATTACGGTTCAGCAGGGTTAATGATGGTGACCAGGACTTGCACTCACATCTGTCCGGCTACAAACCTCACAGTGTTTCCATTAAAGCACAATAAATTATACAAGGGGCCAAATGGGTCAGTTAGAGGCTTTCAATTCTACAATTCCTACTTGACAAATAGTGTGAACCTACTTATTCCACATTTTGCTATTGACGCTAAGGCTACCAAGATGAATAAAGCGAAGTCCTCCAGAGCAGAATTATCAAGTTACACTCTAGTTGGGGGGCAGAGACTGTGTCTCTGCCTTTCTCAGCCCTCTCCACTCTTTGGTCCTGAGGACATTTACACAGCTGACGCAGCCAAGAGTAGCTCTGGACGGGCAGGAAAAGAAGACTTTGGTGTCTCTAGCAGATGGGTTCTGGCATTAGTCTGGCTGCCCTAACCTGACTTCTGGGGTCTAGAATGTCCCACAGCATCTCACACCCAACAAGGTAAACCATCCCACTGATCCTTATTTCTTCCACTTGCATTCAGCTTTCATTTCCTGAATGCACTCCAAGTATCTCCCATGAAGCTAGAGGCCTGGCCAGAGCCCCCATCCCACATGACTTGGGCCAGACCCTCTTCCTCCCCACAGCTTCCGAGCTCAGGGTTATATGAATCTAAGTAAATCATGGAGACTGGTGAAATGCCCACCATACTGGATTGTACATATCATCCTTCCTTTGTTTCTATTGCACAACACGTTACCACAAATGTAGGGGCTTCAAACAATATAAATTTGTTATCTCCCAGTTTCCATGAGTTAGGGGTTCAGCACATGTTCGCTGGATCCTCTGCTCAGGTCTCATAGCTGAAATCAAGGTGTCAGCCAGCTGCTTCCTCATCTAGAGGCCCTACTAAGGAAAGACCTGCTTCCAGACTCACACAGGTGGTTATAAGACTGTCTCCTGGCAGTCCTAGGAGTGAGGTCCCCACTGTCTTGCTAGCTGTCAGCAGAAGACCACCCTCAGCCCCTAGAGGCCACTCTCATGTCCTTGCCATAAGAGCCCCTTTAGTTCACAGTGGGGAACCTCTTCATATCAAATCCTCTCATGGTTCCCATCTCTCTGACATCCCCTTCCTTCCACGCCCAGCCAGAGAAATCTCTGTGCTTTCCAAGGGCTCATGTGACTAGGTCAGGCCTATCCAGGTAATCTCCTTATTTTATTTTATTAAAAAAATTTATAGATATGTATGTAAGTATATATATATATATATATCAAGATACACACACACACACATATGTACAAAGAGAGACAGAGAGAGAACTACGTATGTATATGACAGAAGAAGAAAGGCTGAAAGGATCATCACCAATGTCAATAGTGGCTGTGGGATCATGGGGCATTGTTACTTTCTTTTTTTCTCTAATTCTGTATTTTCTAAATTTTATAATAATAAACATACTTCTGTGAAAAATTTTTTTTAGATGCTACATGTCTTTATTTATTAAAAAAACAAAATTTAGGAAAGGATTTTGCTGAAAATAATCAAGGGCTATGGTCTCCAACTACAGTTGCTCTCCCATGCCTAATGTATTAAAGATACAATATAAATACACTGTATCAAGAAGCAAGTACCATTGTTCAAGGGTAGGTAAAATTGCCTGATAAAGATTTCACTGGTATGTCACACAGCCATTGGTAGGCTATGTTGCTGTAATGAATAACCCCAGAATCTCAGTGGCTAACAAAAGAGATTTCTCACTCACAATGATATAATTCATTGTGGCTCTGTTTCACGTGGGTAATCTCCTTATGTTAAGGCCAACGTTGCCATTTAACACAACCTGATAATGAGAATAAAAGTCATCATATTCACAGTACAGGGGATTGTGTTGCACATGTACATCAGGGGTCAGGAAACCATGGGGCAGAGCTTAGAATTCTGCCTACCACACATCTCTATCTCGAGTTCCTGGCTGTTGTGTCCCACCCTCCAGCTAAAACCCCTCAGAGAATGATGCCATACCTCATTAAGACCAAATTCATGATCCTTGCCACCCACCCTGGGCACCTGAGATTTGGGCAGGTGGATCCCATTAGGAAGGCAGCGTCCATGGGCATCTCATCCCTTTAACCTAGTGCAGATTGCTCCTGGCTTCCTTCCCTTTCCTGTACTTGCCAAATGCCTCACAGCTGAGCCGGCTTATGCAGTGATGGTCAGGTATACAGCCAGCTAAACGTCGTACAGCATGACAAAGGCTCCACGACTTATATAAATAAGGCCTTGAGATATACAGTGGAGGGAGGTGTGGATTCTGTCTGGTCAAAGTGGAGTTGGGTGGAAGAAGGCTCAACAGAAGAGTGACAGTTGTCATGGACTTGATATAGGATTAGAGTTGTATTAGAAGACAGAAAGGGCATGCCAGGGAAAAGCCAGGGAAGCTCCGGAGTGCAGGAAGCAGTGGTGCAGGATTTGCCTAGAGTGAATGGAAAAGAGTGTTTGGATTTAAGACTATGTGATGGGAGGGAGAGTTAAGGAAGGAGCTTGTACATAATATTCAGATTGGCATTTAACTTTGAAGTAAATGTAGCCACTGGTTCTCAAGAAGGGGAAGCTAAGATTCAATATGTTTTGAGAACAGTCATCCTAGAGACAAGGTGGGTTGGTTTCAGATAGGACTATTTAGGAAGCTGCTACAATAGGTCAATGAAAAGGCAGTGATTGGGGGATTGTAGAAGAAAATAATGGTTTAGAAACTGCTTTTGGAGGTAACAGTGAGAATGAAGATGAAGGTTGTGTGTGGAGGCTTAGTGCACACAGGTAAATGTACTTCACAATTTTATATGCCATGTTGCATAAATCATCTTATATTCTTCTGCAAACTTTGCATCTGTCTGTCTGCGTTCTTCAGTGATCTATATGAACCTCCACACTTTCACCTTTCAAGTGTCAGATACGGTATTTCACCAAGGCTGGGTTCACTTCCACATGGATTCATAGCAGAGTGAACACTTTTTCCCCTTCATGGACCCAGAATTACTACCCGTCCTCCCACTGCTAAGGTATCCCAAGATGTACAGCCTCTAATGTATCGCTGATTCCACAAATCTTTTTGGAATGGGGTCATTGTTTAAGAAGCATCTGCTCATGATTTACTGACATTTGCCTCAACCTGTGTCATAAAAATAACACTGATATCTATCAAAAAAACATGTGTTGGAAATCTAATCTCTGGTTAAAGAAGTAAGAAGAATGGTTACCCTTTCGGGGTTACTGACTGGACGGGAACAGAAGGGAGCCTTCTGGGGTACCAGAAACGTTCTCTGTCTTTATCTGGTGGTGGTTCCATGGCTGTTTACTGTGTGAAAAGTCATTGAGTTGTGCCCCTAAGATCTGTGTGCTTTACTATATGTGAGTTATGCCTCAATAAAATCAAAGAAAATAAAAAAAAAATAACCACGTGTCCTTCCTGAAACTTATCTATATTTCTTAGAAGGTGGTTTTTATGATCGCCTTTACTAAAAAATGGAGGTTCAAGTTTAAGTTACTTTCCCAAAGTCACATGGCTAGCCAGAGGCAGAGTCAGAATACAAGCCAATGGTCTCATTCCAAAGGCTGTGCTCTTTCAACTGTAAGGGTTTTTCAGACTTATTTCCGCCCTGGATTTTTTTCCTCCCTAGAATACAATGACCTCAGACTCTGAACGTGTCCTGCTAGTATGCATGTTAGACCTACTGTATTCTGATATGGTTGGCTTTGGGGGCCACAGTGAGACCACAATCCCTTGCACAGGAGCAAAGTATGATCTTCGATAAAAAGGTAAAAGCAAGTCCCCAGACAGGAATGAGGAATCCAGAGCACGGGGCTTAGACTGGCAGTGTGGAACACCCTGCCTCTTCCTGGACCTCTTAGGCTGAGCTCTCCTGAGAGGTAAAGGAGGGTAGCCTCTGCCCCATGAAGGTGGGAGGACCCTGGTGTGGAGCCACAGACTTCAAATGATTGTATACCTTGGTTCATAAATGAGATCCAGCTTATTTTCCTTCTGTATTTCTTTGGCAACATTTGTTTAAGTGTGATAAAATCTCCTGCATCACATTTTTTAAAAAACAGAGATTCCTAAGCCTTACTTCAGACCTACATAATCAGAATATCTGGAATCTGGAATAATTTTAACAAGTTTCCCCAGGTGTTTCTCTTCTAATATACAACTAAGTATAAAAGCCACTGCCCTGGAGTCTAGAATAGTGGTTTGAGACATGCCAGCTTCAAATCAACTCTACTCCAGGGTTCTCTACAGGGACTCTACCTTAAAAAGGAAGTAGCTTTCCTCTGAGTTCAGAATGGGGATGACTACAGTATGAAAGCCCTGAGGGAAACAGTAGAGGGTCTTTAAGGTCAGACTCCTAAACTCAACACGGAGACCTTTCAACCCATGCCACATATGAGGATTTGGATTTTTTTCTTCCTTGAGATACATAAAGTAAAATTTACCCTTTTAAAGGTTTAGTTTTGGGCAAATACAGTGTCATGTAACCACATATAGTCAAGACATAGAACAGTTTCATCACCCCCTAAATTTCCCTTATATCCTTTTATAGCCTACCTCTGTCCCCACCTCTAGTCTCTGGCAACCATTGATTTGTTTCTGTCCATTTAGTTTTATATTTTCCAGGATGATGACATTCTGTATAACTAGAATCATGTAGACTTTTGAGTCTGGTCTGTTTTACTTTTTTAGTATAATACATTTGCTAATACATAACCTGTATTGGTGTGTGTTTCCGTAGTTCATTCTCTTTTACTGCTGAGTAGTATTCAATTGAATACTATCATATATCATATATATTGAATATATCACCATTTGTGCAATGACAGAACTGCCATGAATCAGGGGTGTGGGGGGCAGGAGGTGGTGGGGTGAAGCAGCAGCAGGGTGTATGACTGAGAGCCCTCAGTTTGAACGTGACAGTGTGACCCTGAACTGCCTCTGTGATATTACCCTGTGATATAGTGAGTGGAGAACATTCCTTTAGATGTGCACATCTATAACTAGGGACACATTTTATAAAAGGTGGCCATAGAATGCCAAGATACACTATAGATTTCCTTCTGTTAATTATGATTACTTTATTTCCAGCCAAATCTGATTTTGAGGACATTGGGGAAGGGACATCTGAACGTCTGTCTGCTTTTACAGCAAGTTGCTTTGTTACAGAATGGAGAGTGTGAAAGCACTAAAACGGCAATGACAAGTCCAAAGGTCTGCCACTCTCCAGGTACGGGGACTTGGGTAAGTTCTGTTGAATGCTGAAGTCCCAGATTGCCTCATCTAACTCCTTCCTCCTCTGCTTGCCTTTTCTAGGTCTTAGAGATTCAGGTAAGGTAACGGATGTCATACCCTATGAAAACCCTAAACTTATTTACACATGTTAATTACTTTTAGCATTTGAAGCATTTGTACATGTGTTGTATCTCCACTACATATCTGTGAGGCTCAAAGGTAGTATGTGCCCCCACAGGGCTTCCAATAAAGGTATGAACTCAAACAACCTTTGAAGGAAAGCAAGGAAGAGCATCTATATCACATCCAATGTAAACTCAGGCAGTTAGACTTGAGAGCCATGTTTTAATATAGATTTTCATAATTAATTCAAGTATGAGAAGTGATCATTTTGGTTCTTGTGAGTTTAGATGAGTTAAAATCCCTTAATTTTTTCTTTTGCTTAAAGCTTTCATATTTGATGTGCACCCTAAAAACTACTAAGTTGAATTGTTAATTATAAAGTAAAAGATAAATTCAAAACTTACAGGGTAAGTATAAAATATCACTTTTTATAATTAAAGTTCACATATTAGATTATTAATTTGGTTGAGTCAAATGCCCTAGTATGTTAAACATCAAATCTTCTAGAATCCTGATGGGTTTGAAATAAAATTAACTTCTTCTAAAGTTAAAGGTTTCATTGATCACACTGGAGTCACATCACAGTGATTCCAATGTGAAATAAGAATAACCATATGGTTTTTGTATTGAATCCAAAAACTTAGAGAGGTTAGGAGAGGGTGTGGTACATTGATTGAGGGCTTGCTGTGGAGGGCACCTAGGATACCTACCTGGGTAAAAAACTTTGATAAAACAAGATCCCTGCCTTCAAGTGACTCAGAATCTAATGGGCATATGTGTGTGATGGGGCAGGAGGGGAGGCAGATAAATGAAATGATAATTATGATTCAACAAGATAACATTCTGAGTAACAGATGCAGACACAATGATATGAGAATATAGAAGACTGGGCACTGAACCTTGAATGACTGCAAGAAAAATCTCTTTACTCTGTGGCCCAATTTTTTCAGAAATAAATAACCTTAAATTGTAGTCAGGATTAAATGAGTTAATATTTGTGTAATACTTGGCACATAGTACATACTATTTAAAAATTTTAAATAAACAAATAAATAGACCAAGGGATCTAGACAAGGGATCTAGATAACAGGATCTAGAGAAAGAAGAGTAGAGTGTGTTTGGAGCTGTGCTCAGGTTCTTTTTGGCAGGAGGATAAGGTATAAAGAGAGATGCTACAAGCTATAGGGGTGCAGAACTAAATCCTAGCACACACTGCAGACCATTCTAAGGGGGTTGGGTTTTACCCTAAGGATAATGAGAAACAATGAAGGGATTGTAAGTCAGTCAGTGACCTGGAAAGCCCAGAATCAAGGAAGCCAGTGAAGATTCTTTGTGATATTTCCAATGATAAATACCAGTGGTCGGAACTAGAGGTGAACTATATTCAATATCCTGTGATAAACCATAATGGAAAAGAATATGAAAAATAATGTATATATATTTATAACTGAATCCCTTTGCTGTACGGTAGAAATTCACACAACATTGTAAATCAACTATACTTCAATATAATAATTTTTTAAAAAAAGGATTAAGGAGGTAGAATCATAGATCTTCATGAAATTTTGTTAGGGGTTGAGAAGGTTGGGAATCTAGGTATGATTCTCAAGCATCTGGCTTTTGTATCTCAAGGGCTGAAGGAGCCATTCATTGGCACAGAGAATGGAAGAGGAGCAGAAGTGGGCTGTGGCTAAGGTGGATAAGGCATGTGGAGCCTTGTCTGTTTGCAGAGTCTGGGATATACAGATGATGATGCTCACTGCAGGGCCTGAATGGACGGCCTTCCTCTGGGTTCACCAAGAGCAGACGAGAGGTGATGGGACAGGTGTTGTCTTTAATCTGAATGTATGAAAGTGAGGGCCAACTATGGAATTCAGAGGGTCATGAAGCTATCAGTGCCTGCCATGTCCACTGGTTCCTCCTGAGGATAGCAGCCCCGCAAGGCTGGTTCTTTCTGATGAGTAACTGTGATTGGAGACATGGGTCTCAAGACAAAACAAGCCAGCTACCTATCCTAGATTGATTAGACTAGGGTGTGAAGCCCGAGATAATGATGTACCACCTGGAAACAAGGTAATTACTGTTTCCCATCCCTACCACCATCCCAATGTAGCTTAGAAAGAAAAAACATGTCACTAAGGATATTTGATATTAGATAGTGGTATATATATCCATTCATGTCCTCTCTTGGAAAGGATAGAGAGACAGCACCCACAGACAGGGTATTTTGAATCACGCTAAGCTGCTCCGGAAGAGATAGGGCCAAGAGTGATTGCCACCCGAGAATGTGACACCCTGTCTTGCCTCACGCCCCCTTGTAGGCTTGTAATCAAGCCCATTATTATCCACTTTTGTCAGAAGAACAAACTGAGGCTCAACATGTGACATTGCTACAGAAACAAAAACAAAACAAAAACCAAAACAAAACAAAAAGGCCAAACTCTTACATTGAGGGCTTAGAACACAGAGTCTGAGGCTAAACTGGGTATTTGTCCCTATCCTACACTGCCTCATCAATACATTGATACATGTAATTCAGTCAGCAGCCTATGATAAGTTTTATTAAAATGTCAAAAGGCTCACCAGTCAGAATGAAAATGCAGGATAAAAAAAAATGTTTGTGGATTTTACTAAACCCTACACTGTCAGAATATTAATTCCTACTGTTCAACAAATCCAGGCTCACTCATCTCTTTTCTATTGTGCTAAGAACACAAAGTAATAGGAGGAATAATGTTTTTCTTTTTCTCTGCTCAAGCTTTGAGCTTAAAACTGGACACAGCATGCCGCTTTTCGTGCCAAAGCCAGGGAATTTGATAGCTACCACACAGGTGCATTTTGCTACATCTAAAATCTTATCCCCCAAGTTCAGAACGACCGCCTGCTTTCTACACTAACAATTTATTTGCCTGTTTTTCCTTTCCCGCAAAACCCACAAATCATAATAAACACTTATTTATTTTATTGGAACCACAATAACTCCTTATCTCTGATTTTTAAAAAATGAAAGGAAGGCCAAACAGGTAGAAAGTGGTTCTTGCATTATCCTGCTTTATCCCGCACCGAGGCTTTTAAGAGGTAAAAGTTGGCATTATCAGAGGCCTCAAAGGCACACCAGTTGCTGGGATGTACATCAAGGAACAAAGTGAATTCTTTCCTGAACAAGAGATTATCAAATTACAGACATGTCACCAGCGCTTCCTGGGAAGGGTCAGCACTTTCCCTTGTTCCGATGAAGAGTGTGTGACAGGCAGAAGAATACCACAGTTAACTAAGCAGCTGGTTAATAACAGAACTGACAGAGGACAAAGGTTGGTTTGAAGACAATGAAATAAAAGTGCTTCTTAATACACTTTTTTTTTTTTTTTTTTTTTTTGCTTATTCAACAGCTTGGTGGGTCCTGCTTTTCTTCCTCCTTTTCCTTTTCCTTTCAGTAGGTGAGGCTGATGGTGATTGTAAACTCAAATGTAAAAGAAGAGGAGACCTAACACCAGCTAATGTACATACGGGGTGCACTGCGTTATGAATAAAGAATGGCAAAGTGCGGGGAGGGAAGCCAACGGATGTATCAGCCTCTTGCAGATGATGAAGGGGCCCCAAATCAATTGTCATTAACTAATTACTCTTCTCCTTTTGTCAGGATAAATTGGTTCCTCCAATGTGTTTTCCAAGTGTGTCAGGTGAATTGCATTAAAAAGGATAAACAGCGCTCTGTTCTGTACAGTCTGTTGAAAATCTTAACCGCTTAATTGTTGTTCTGATGATGAGCGAGGAGGCTCTGGGTAGTAACTAAGGGCTAGGTCTGGGGCTGCTCAGATTTGAAGTTTCCTCCATCACATTCTAGTGCTGGGGCCTTGAATCGGTTCCTTACCCTCTCTGTGTCTCAGTTTCCTTACCATCAAAATGAGGATAACCGTAGGGTTGGTCTGAGAATTAAATATATATGATATGTGTATATGTATATACGATATGTGTGTGTATATATATATACGTGTGTATATATTTTAACTAAAATTAAAAATGCATGTAAAGTGCTTGGCATGGTGATGGCTCATTGTAAGATAGTAAACATACAACAATATACTTTTCAATCTTTTTTCCTTTTTTTCCCCAGTGACATGGGGGCATCATATAAACATATGGGCTGCATCTATTCAATGTAAAATATCCTTATTCTCCAAAACATTCATTTAATCAGTGATATCACTAATTCTAGCACATTACCTCTGCAAAGTCCTTTAGGGTTAAAAAGCACTTTTCTATCCAATAGCACTTTTAATTGTCACAAAATTCTGCAAGGGAAATCGGATGGAATTTCTATTCTAGAAGGGGGAACTGAAGCTGAGAGAGGATATGTAACTTGTCAATGCACTCAGTCCAGTAAATTAGCTAAAACATTCAGATTCTGCAATCGGATTCTGTAAATCTTTGCCTTGTCACTTCTTAGCTGTGTGATAATGGGCAACTTGCTTAACTTCTCTGAGCTTCAAACACCTCAGGGGCAAAACAACCCACATCTAAGTCACAGGGTTGTAGTGAGGAATAATAAAGAAAAATAATGAAGCACTTTGCAGAAAACTTGTTACTTAGTAAGAATTCAGTGAATGTTCATTGCTACCGGTTCATTATTATTGTTCTTATCATCATCCTTACCATTATTAATTAGGTAAGGTGCTTAATAGGGACACTATTTTTAAAAATTATTATTATCAAGAAACCTGGGGGCTTCCCTGGTGGCGCAGTAGTTGAGAGTCCGCCTGCCACTGCAGGGGACATGGGTTCGTGCCCCGGTCCGGGAAGATCCCACGTGCCGTGGAACGTCTGGGCCCGTGGGCCATGACCGCTGAGCCTGTGCGTCGGGAGCCTGTGCTCCGAAGCAGGAGAGGCCGCAACAGTGAGAGGCCCGCATACCACACAAAAAAAAAAAAGAAAAAAAAAGAAAACTGGTATAGCTCCACTCTCTTTCCTTCTCTTCCTCCTTCTCTTTCTCCTCTTCCCTTTTGGGCACATATCACATGCAATTAGCATGTAGAATATAAGAGCAATAATCCTCTTTTTACAGATGCAAATTTTGACATTTTGGTCTATGTTATTCCGTCCCTTGTGACTCAGTTCTCTTGAATGTGACTCCATGTGGCTTATGCTGACAAAGTGAAGTTTTTCCATCTGCAAAGTAAAACTTAGACACCTGACCAGTAACCACTACCTCCTGCCATGTCGTCTCTCTCAGTAAGGTAGGAAGGATCTAACACTTAATGAACATCATTCATCCGACACATAGTTACTGAATGTCCACTATGGTCTAGGAGTGAGGATTAAAATGGTAAATGAAATAAACTGTGTACGTTTAATACATAGAAGATGGACCTTGTATTGGCGGGGAGACAGCACTAAGCAGATAAGTAACTGATCACAGCATGGTAAGGGCTAAGGGGAAGGTGACCCGGTACCATGTAGACATTTAGACTCACATGGGTCCCCAGGGAGGATTCCCTGAGGATGTCTCATTTGAGTGGGTTCTGACAGATGAATAGGAGTTAAGCAGGAGGTCTGCAAAGGCCTGGTGATTCAAGGGACATGGGGCATTTAAGGAATGGATATGGGTTTGGCAAGAGTGTAGCATCTGAGATCAATCCTCTGTTGGCCGTAATAGGACTTTGGTACTTATCCTAAGAGCAACAGGACTCTGATGGAAGTTGTAAACATGGGGAGATGGAGGGTGGAGGAAACTAATAAGATTTGTATTTTGAAAAGATCACTCTGATGGTGAGAACAGACAAGAGGAAAGTAGAGTGAGAGCAGAGAGACGGATGAGGAAGCTACTGCTGTGTGCAATCATTTCGTAAATCCTCATAATCACGTTGTGAGGTTGTACTTATTACTGCACTTTTACAATAAGGAGCCCACATTTCACCGGCATTAATTCACTTCCTCCAGGTGTCAGAACTCGTAACTGGCAGCTGGAAGAGTGGGATGTTGGAGACAGAAGGACCTGGGTTCCAATCCTGCCTTAAGTCACACCCTATCTGTTCCCATAAGCTCACATGTGAAAAGTGGGCTCCTCTCACCAGAAAGGGGCATAAGTAGAATCACGTCCCCGAGTCTTTTGTGTGGCCTAGACGTATACGTACACACGTGCATCCACGTGAATAAATAGGTACTTTTTTTTTTTTTTTTTTGCGGTACGCGGGCCTCTCACCGCTGTGGCCTCTCCTGTTGCGGAGCACAGGCTCCGGACGCGCAGGCTCAGCGGCCATGGCTCACGGGCCCAGCCGCTCTGCGGCATGTGGGATCTTCCCGGACCGGGGCACGAACCCACGTCCCCTGCATCGGCAGGCGGACTCTCAACCACTGTGCCACCAGGGAAGCCCAAATAGGTACTTTTTAAGATAAAAATATATAGAATGGAAGTGGCTTAGGAGTGAAGCTGTCCCCCCCCGCCAGGGGTGAGCTGGACTGGGAGATGCAGCCCTGCTGTGAATGAACTCAACTCATTTCTCTGACACCCCTGTCCGTGCTCCTCTCCCGGAAGTCCAGCCTCTGTGCCCTTGAATAGGCTAAACCCGCTGCCTGAAAAGCCCTCTTTGTCCCCATCGCACCTGTTATCAAGCCACCAAGCTGGGAAACATCTCTTCTATCTTTTATCACCATCTCAATATTCTATTTGCCCTAGCAATGTTTTTGGACCTGTCCTTCTGTTATCAAGCCACCAAGCTGGGAAACATCTCTTCTATCTTTTATCACCATCTCAATATTCTATTTGCCTTAGCAATGTTTTTGGACCTGTCCTCCTCCAGCACCAGCCACAAATCTAACCCTGCCATCCTCTGCCCAGCTCAGACCTTCAATGGGCGCTCCTTCCTGTGTCAACTCTCACCCACACTGGACTCTGAGTTCCTTGAAAGCAGGGGCTTTGCTATCTGGATCTCTATCCCAGCCATTGTTTAAGAAAAAATGAATGGAAGGGAGGCAGGAAGAGAGAAAGGAAAGGGAGAAGGGAGGAAAGGACTTAAAAGTGTAGCTTTTGAGATCAGGCTTACATGATGACACACCAGGTCCAAGAGCAAAAACTGAGTTGCACATGAGTCCCTTCTGACTGCAGTGAAGAATGAAAGAATGAAGAGTTACTGTTATGTGATGACCAGGTCGTTATGTCTGGGGAGAAGGGAAAAAATATTCATGTGACAGAGATGGATTTGTTTTGCTCACGGAGTAAGGAAATAGAAGACATTCCGGAAACAGAAGACACACAGCCTGACAAAATCCTGTCCTTTCCTGCAGAGATGACGTTGTCCCTGAGGAGCATCTGTCCATGGCCAAGAAGGCCTGGCGGGGAGGGGCTACGGGCCCTGTGCTGGTCAGAACTTTATCCTTGGTTTGGGGTCTCAGAGACTGGCTGGGGCTAGGGCTATAAAGATCACAAATTTGGAACGTTCTTAGGGACCATTTAGTTCCAAGTACTCATTTTGCAGAAGAAATCACCGAAAGCCAGAGAGGTAAAGTGCCTGCTTAAGGTCACGCTGCCAGGGAGTAAGAGGTGAGGGTCTATCCTCTGTGCCCCCATGTGCCTTCTGCTGCAACATGTAACGGACACAGGCTCATTCGTCACTCATTACTTAACATATTTTACTCGAAGAAACATAAAACTACTTAATCAACATTGATTGTATGGCTCTGTGCGGGGCAGGGGATTACAGAGGCAGCTTGGTATATAAGCAAGAGTACAAGCTTTGGAGACAGATGGACTTTGATTTTACAGTCCTGGCATTCCTGTTATCCCTAGATGACTTTTAGCAACTTATTGGAGGCTTGATTTCCTTTAAGAGCTCTGTCTCCTTTCCCAAAGGAAGATTAAAGGGTAGGGGCTGGGATTGATCAAATTGATGAGACATTTAAGGGACAGAGCAAGACTTGGGGTCTCTAGGGCTGGATTCTAGAGCAGGGAATGCTCCCAGGAGAGAAGAGAGCAGAGGCTGGCTGGTGAGAAAAGGGTGGAAGGTGAATAGTAGCCCCCTGAGGGCCCTACCATCACGACAGGAGCCAGTCAGGTAAGAGCCGATTCCATTTCAGCAGGCAGGGTCCACCTGAGCTAGAGGGGAGAGTGGAGTGGGGTGTCCGGGGGGTGGAGGTTCCTGAATGCTGATTCAGAGCAGCTGGAGTATCCAGATTGGAGGTTCATCTAGAAGATCAATAGGAAGGTGTATGCAAAGAGTTGTTAAGAATAAATTTTAGTGGACATGGATGTGTCTCCACAAACTCAAGTCTACAGAGAAATGTCACCTCACAATTTTTTGGATCAAATTAAACACAACTTTGAACTCAACTTTAAATACAACTTTGATCTCACAAAGCTGATAGAAAATCCAGTCTCAGTAGACAGAGGCGAGCCATCGGAGTTTTAGACGTGATGGCGTCTAAAATACTGGCGTTTGTTGTCCAGGGCTCGCAAAGTTGCCAGCAGCCTTCTGCAGAGTACAGCCTTTGCGGAGAGCCCTCAGGAGTTCAGGCCACACCAGCCATGCTTAAAAAAGGTAGTTGCCTGGGACTTTGGCAGTCCAAAGACTTTGGACTTTGCCTGACATTTTGGATGTCAGCAAATCCACCTCTTTTGTATCGTGTTGGGTCTCTGGGCCTTTGCTAAGGCTGGGGGCCATGGTAGCCAGGTTCCAGGTATCTTGATCTCCCAGCCTTGGCAAAGGTTCTGCTGCCTTCGCTGGAGGGGGTGGGGACAGTTGAAAGGGTTTCTGGAGATACCTGGGACTTGCAGACCCAGACCTCTGTGTCCTTCCTTCCTGGCGTTCCAGAACCTTCTCTTGTCTCTGCCGCTCTAATTTTGTCTCTGACTCTCCCTTTCCTTTTACTCCACTTACAAAAGGGCTTTTGACTCTCTCTCTGCCTAAAACGCGAGTGTAATCACCTTAAAGGATTGGTTTTCATACAAGCCAGGAAGAGAGTTTCCCCTGGGGTGAGGGTACAAGAAGTTTGGGCTCCTCTTTAGGATGGGGACAGAACCAGAGAGGGACAAACTCTATCAGGCCCTACTCTTTCCATCCATTTTTCCACTTCAGAGGAAGCAAAACACAGTATCTCAGTAACTATCTTGACCCAGCGAATGCCAAAGTTTTGAAGGATTCATTTTTTTAGTTGTGGTAAAATACACACGACATAAACTTTACCATCTTCACCATTTTTCAGTGTACAGTTCAGTATTGCTAAGTATATTTACATTGTTGTACAACCTATCTCCAGAACCTTTTCACCTTGCAAAATGGAAACTCTCAACCATTAAACAACTTCTCATTTCCCCTCCCGTAGCCCCTGGCCGATACCATTCTACTTTCCATTTCTAAAAATATGGTTACTCTAAGTACCTCATATAAATGGAATCATAGAGTATTTGTGTGTATGTGTGTGACTGGTTCAATTTACTTAGTTAGCATGGTGTCTTCAAGGATCACCCATGGGGTAGCATGTGTCAGAATTTCTATCACTTTTAGGGCTGAATAATATTCCACTGCATGTACACACCACATTTTCCTTATCCATGGATCCATCAGTGGGCACTTGTGTTGCTTCTACCTTTTGGCTATTATGAATAATGCTATGAACATGGGCGTACTGAACGATTTAATTTTAACAGATCAGGGAGAGCCAAGTGAGGAGCATTTTTATCATAACATAACTGTGGACACTCGCAGACCAGAGTCCAGGTCCTTTGTGAAGCCCCGTGGGAGTGTATCACAGGGATCACGGCAGGGGAAGGGAGGGAGGGCATCAGTTACCTTCCAGGCCCAGAGGTGTAGATCAGAACACCTGCCTCCCAGGACTGCTGGGAGGATTAAGGGAAGTGAGTGAAGCAGAGCACCAGGCACATAGCAGGTGCTCCATATATCTGCAATCCCCTTTCCTGCCCTTTGAACTTGCCCTGCTCTAAGCATGGACGGCTGGGGCATACACAGGACCTAGGGATGCTTATAGCACATCAAGTATTCTAAAAGCGATCAGACTGCAGATTCTGCCTTCTGCATAGTCAAAACATTTAAAATACAATTAAACCTCTGCTTTCCCAGCTCTGTGGGTTCCCACGACCTACAGCTCACAGAATTTCTGTGTCTGCAGGGGTTCATAATATACTCCAGGCTCGATGCGGCACTGCACGTTTCCACGAAGCGATTATAAAGACGAATACAGGGCTGCTCGCCTCTTATTTTGAAATGGCAATTTTGTGTGACATTTATATCTCCCTTTGATTATGTATTTTTGTTCCCTGTGATCATTTTTCATGGGGATGGAGAGAGTCTGTTAGAGTTCTGTAATCTAGTTTATTTAGAATTTTGATTTTTAGATTTCTTGTCCTAGGGGCATTGAGTGTAGCAGAAAAACAGAAGTTCCCATGTTGCAAGGGGCAAAGAGGAGAGAAGAGAGAGAAAGGGCATTTATTAGCAGTCGCCATTACTGGAGCACGTCCTGTGTCCTAGAGCCTGGGCTTGGCGCTTTACCTCCATAATCTCTTAATCTGTCAATGCTGCTTGAGAATCAGAGAGGTTAAATGATATGACCTGGTATTAAATAACACTTAGCAAGTGATCCTGCCAGGATTGGAACCCAGCCCTGACTAGCTCCCAAGTCTGTACTCAGGTCACTGCACAATGTTTATGTAGCCACTGAAAGCCAGGTGCTATCCAGGACCAGGAAATATAGAGATGGGAATGCTGGTGCCTGGAGTTTGCATTTCAGGTAAAATTCTGCTTCTTTATTACCTATGACTCTATCTCCAGGCAGAAATGACTTCCAAGGATAAAGTGTGCTGAGAGCTTAAAGGACCCAGTCACATCATTTAGGCTCATTAGAAAACTTTATATGCACCTGGAAAATTTAGGGCATTCTAGGAGGAGAGAATTAGTTGTTTGATCAAAAACACAGAAGTGAGAAAAACTCAAGGGATGGTTGAGACTAAAGATAGGAAGCTGGTTCTCATCAAAACTACAGTGAGGACTGAACTCACTCTTACTCTTAGCCCGTGCTTTGCTATATCTAAAAGCGATACTGGTGTGGGCATCTGTGCTTCAGGCAGATGCCACGGCTACCTGGGATGAGGTTCAGACCTTGCCCTGGCTGGCTGCTCTCCAATGTGCCGGGTCATGTGACTGACAGGGAGCAGGGATTCCAGGCAGAGCAAACACTAGACAGGGAAGGCAGGGGACTGTCTCCAGTAGGTGTCCTGAAAGAGCTCCTGTTTGGCACTCCGGGCACAGCATCATGTCTAAAACTCCGATGGCTCGCCTCTGTTTACGGGATGACGTTCCACTTCCAGAGACTGGCGTGGAGGCTGCTTTCCCGAGTGGGTATCCTTCTAGGCTCACCTCCCACTCCCACACGGGGTGATGAGGGATCCCAATTACCCCAGCCTCTCCCAAACCTCCAAGCCTGGCCGCGGCAGCTTTCCTTCCCCTGTACCCACTTCCCTCTCTCCATCTGCATAGGGGGCATCCTTAGTTCATTTCTTAAGATTAACTTGAAATTCTCTTGCTTAGTAACTCCTTTCTCCTCTCTATTGAGCTAGGCTGGCTGTTCCCTCCCAACTTTGTGACGGTTCTTAGAACGTGCCACCATAATTACGTATGTCCAAGTTTGCCTCCTCCACTGACAGGATGCACCTCCAAGGCTTAGGAAGAATTTATGGAACGAATGAATGAATGGATGAAGGAGCAGCTGAGAGAACAAGTGACTTCTCCATCCCCACAGCCTGATTCAAGGTCTGCACAGAGGGCAAGTGAGTGGGGGAGTGAATGAGTGAAGGTGAGAGTGGAGATATGAAGAAGAGAGTTAACAGTGAGACAAGGATCCGCTCCCTGCTCTGACCAGCACCCTGTGACCACCGGTGGATGTGGGAAATGACAGGCATAGGGATACTTTCCTGAGACAGATGCTGAGAACCTGCTAGAGAACGTAGTGAGTGACAGATGGTACTCAAACTGCTTCTCATGGAAAAAAAAAAAATCAGTTGACCTAAAAAGAAACCTAAAAGAGGATTAAAATCTTAAAAGACAGTGTGTGCTCATGCAATTCTGTTATTGAGACGTTTAGCAGATACTTGGTAGAAATCTCTGGTTTATGGTTTTTTTCCTGCATTTTCCATTTCATGCAGAACAACATTCTCCAAAGCAGTGTCCCCTGCCCAGTATCATCTATCAGGCAGCCACATCCCTCCCTTTAGCTGCACAGAAAGTCACAGCCCTGTGTATTGTGGTAAACAACACATGTCAGTAAAAGCAGTCTGGGGCAGTAGAAAAGGCCACCCTGGCCTTTGCAAAGCTCTGGGTGCAAATCCAAACTATACCACTTAACAAGTTGGGGGGTCTTGGACAAATTTACTTAAGGCCTTCTTATCTGTAAATGTCTCATTTGTAAAATGGGAAGAACATCCCTGGCCATCGCTGTTGTGAGGACCGAATGGCTTTCAGTAGTGGATCCCTACGTGAGGTGGCAGAGGCAGCAGGAAATGTAACCTGGGGGAGTAGGACTTGAGTTGCAGTCTTCAAATTCTGGAAAGCTCTCATAACTGTTTGAAACGTTTTTCATATTTCTCTCTTGTTCTTTCAAACATACTTATGATGCAGGTCCCAGGTGTGGGATTTTAAAGAATAAGCATAAACAATCTCAGATTTGGAACCTCCACGCTGTTAATTCTCTAGGCATCTTGCAGTCCTCTGTCTTCTCCTTTCATTTACTTCCTTGAATCTCATTCATTCATTCATACAATCGTTAATTGAATGTCTCAGTCATTTTCGTGTTCTCGCCTTCATTTGTTAAACATGCTATGAATACCTCCTCTGGGGCAGGCACTGTGGTAGGCACATGAGACACAGACACAATCCCCGTCTTCAGAGTTCACGCTCCACGGGATGATGAGACGCACGCGCACACTCATACACGGTGGTGGGTGCTACCGCAGATGCAGGAACAGGGAGTTGTGGTCACATAGAGGTGTGTGTGATTAAACACCGCCTGCGAGAAGCAAGACAAGCTTCAAGGGGGAGGTGATAGCTGAACTCCAGTTTCATCTTCGGTAACCAGCAGGCCGCTCAGAAGAGCTCTTCGCCGGTGCCCTCCCTTAGTTATGCGATTATAAGGCAGGGCGCTTGGCATTCATTGCCCTGGGGAACGACTGGAGTAGAAAACTGTATGGCCTTTGTCACATAGAGCTGGGTGCTGGGGAGATGACAGATTAATTTGCAAAAGGAGTTCCGAGTCTTCAAAGGATGGAGGGAATATGACCCTGTTTCAGAAATTAAAAGGAGAAAAGTCTTGGCCAAGATTTGCTAAGGACAATTCACCAGGAAAGCAGGGGACTGAGGCTGGTGACTCTGGCTCTGGCACAGGGCACAGGGGTAAAGGAGAATCTCGGGTCCAGCACTGCCTAGGGCTGAGGCTGGGAGCTCCTCAGGCCTCAGTAACCCTGTCTCGGTATCTTGTTTGTGGAAGCAATAGATAAGCCTCAACACGTGGGCAACAGAGCTGTAACCTTGGAGCTCACACAGGAGATCCCAACCCTACTAACAAGGGTCCAGCACATTGTACCAGTCAGGGTCTAACTGGGAAAATGGAAACCATTCCAGTCTTAATGTGGAGGTTTGTTATGCAGATGATGGAGTTCTGAGAAGCCAAGCAGAGCACTGTGGGGTGACCTAGAGATGAACAACTGCGGAAAACATAAAGGACGGGTAAGTAGGAGACGTTATCGGACCCAGAAATCTGTGACAGAGAGGAAGGGGGAGAAACACTCTGGCATTTTCCTTTCACCTTCTTCGTATTTCCTGTTAGTACCTTCCATTGTCTGAAGTCATTTAGAAGTTGGCTGACAGAGATGCCTGGGAACTCCCACCTGCTGTAACCAGCCCTTCCACCCTGCAATTCAGAGCAGAGTAGAGCAGAGGAGGGTGAGAATGGGGTTGAAGGCAAACAGCTACAGCTGGCTCACAAGGGCATCTTTGCGGCATCGGCCAAGTGCAGGCTGTGCAGAACCCGTTTTCCACAGCGACACAACGTGGCAGCAAGAAGTCATGGCAGAAGGGGACTGATCAGACTCTGGTCCTCTCTCTTGGTTTTAATACATGCCAGGGTTCTTGGACAATCCATAGGGGAGATGTGGGATATCAGGGAAGAACTCAAGGGATAATATCCAACTTCTCATCAAGAAGGCACACAAGCACTTGTTCAATTAACTGACAAAGTAAATTGTATTTGAATGTAATTGAAACCCAAGTTGGGAATGAGATCACATAGACTACATGATGATATAGTATAGTAATAATGGTACCTATTAATATTGAATTCTTACTATGTGCCAAGCACTGTATTAAACACTTTACATAAATTAGGTCATTAATATTCACTACAACCCTGTGAGGGCATCTATCATTACCCTATTTTACATATAAGGAAACTGACATTTGGTGACTTGTGGAAGATCATAGAACTAGTTAACAGCAAAAATAGATTTCAATCTCCACTCCCTTAGGATCCAAAATATATGCTCTTAATCACTGTGATATATGACTGCAAAGGGACAAAGCTGTGTCCCTGACATCCCAGTTAGAGTGCAGCCTGTCTCCATTCCACTAGGAGGGGTGGAGTCAAGTGCCAAGCAGAGGAGAAAAGACCACACATCACTAATGCAATATGATGTCCCAAAAATCAGTATCAGGACCCTGATCAAGATAGATTTGCACAATGTGGAGTAGCGGTTGCCTTCTTAACTCTGTAAAGGGATAAGCTCGCACTAGTTCTGCTCTCCTCACTGTTGACGAGAGATGTTTGGTCCCAGGGAATGCAGCAAGGGAAATGGGCTGAAGCCAACCGGAAGAGAATTTGAGCTGGTTATCTTGCAAAATATGTCCAAGCTCTGAGATGTTATACTATGAGAGTCCCCCAAGGGACAGTGCAGAAGAGAAGCCCCATTGCCTTTAGCTCCTCTGAGTAAGTGCTGTGTAAACAAAGTATCTGCATGATGGTTATGACAGTGTCTCCCATCAGCTAAAGATTAGTGAGGGCTCTTGGGAACTGGGAACCAGGGGTCACTGCAAAAACAGATGGAGATGGCCCCTGGTAATAACTCCCAGTGCAACACCATAACAGTATCACATACATTATCTTGTTTTGAGCCTCTCAATGGTCCTGCAAAGGAGGCAGGACAGATATTATTTTCCCTGTTTTCTAAATAAGGAAACTGAAGCCCAGAAAACAGAGGGGATTCACTGAAATCATATGGACTATTAGAGGACAAGCTGGGATTAAGACCAAAGTCTTGAGATACAGATTTAGACCTCATTGCCTTGCACTAAATTGAGGAGGTATAGTTATGCTTTAACGTCTTTCGTATTTTCTGAGTCTTGGGGAGCTGAAATGACAGACCTCCAAACAATTCCTCTAATGCAGGTATATATCCTAAACACACATCAAGGTTGCTGTGGCAGCAATGTCTGATTTAGCTTCAAGTAACAAGATTATTCCAGGGAAATGCCTCTCCTCCGTAAGGCAGACCCATGCGACACCAGGAAGGGAGCTATAGACTGTAGCAGAGAGGCTTGCATTTCACTCACCAGGAGCCATCCATTCATGAGATCCAGGTAATCCCAGAATCAAAATATCATTTGTAATATGAAGGCGAACTCTTCTGAAACTACAGTTAACTCTGCATCTCCTTTCAGGCCTCAGTGGACCATTTTATGATCCTAAATCCTTTGACAAGGGCTTCACCAGGAGGCTGCAAGCTTGTGAAGAGGGGCTTGCCAGTCATGGGCAGTCAGAGAAGACTTCGTGGAGGAGGACCTGTTGCTTCAGCTGGGGTGTGGCCAATGTGTAGGGGATCAACAGGGATCCTGGGCATGGCTTAGTTCAACATTGCCATTTTTAAGATCCAAGTCACTTCAATTCAACAAAGGTTTAACAGATAGGTACTCATCAACTTTCTGAAGAAACTGAGACCCAGGAAGTCAAGATATTTTCACAATCAACCAACGTGCTCATGGCAGAGCTGGGTTTACAAGACATGTTTTGTGACTTTCAGGGGAATATACTGCCTGGGCCATCCCCCCATCACCACTCTGCCCCTATGTCCTGGAGCAAAGTAGCACTGTGGGGCCTTAATCGCCGCATTTTCCTTGTTGTTAAAGCTAGTTGTGAAAACGCCTGACACTGAAATCTGTCATATGTCATGTGCAGGTGGAATGGTGACTGATGATCTACATTATAATCACTGAGACTTTGCCTAAAAATTAGCTGATTGAGTTTGTCAGACCTGACTATTTTTTCCTGAGCCACAGTGAAATCACAATTTCATTTGACATGAATGAATCCTGCAACAGCTATTTAACCTCAGGCAAGGCTAACCTATTTCATCTTGGTGCTGCAGTAGGACGGGACCTTCAATTTGGAACCCAGAGAGAAGGTCTGCTGAGTCATCATCAATGCTTTCAATTTTGAGCACGTATTATACACTGAGTGTTGCATGTCCTCTCGCATATGTCACCACATAGAACACCCATTACAAAATGAGAATCGTTATATTTGTTCTACAGGTGAGAAAGCTGGGGCGTGGAGATACCGTTAAATCACTTGTCCAAGGTCACGCAGCTAGTTAAGTACAGGAAGTGCAATTCATACCAGGCTTGTCCAATTCCAAATCTCATGTTCTTTTTCCTACATCGGGCTTCCAGAGAAAGATTGTTTTGAAAGAAAAGAAATTAGAAAGCAGGATCTCAGAAGGAACTTGATGTCATAACTATATTGAGGGTGGTCATGGGGCCTCATGTGTCTTCGATCACAGGGACTGTCAGAGAAACATGAGCAGGTGGAGGTGAGCTGGAGTAGGCCTGGGACCAGAGCACCAAGCGGGCCCAGGGCTGGGGACAGTTCATGTCATCACTGTCATCAAAGCCACAGTGAGACACAATTTTATACCCCTTTAAATTGCAAAAATGAAAGCCTTTCGATATTATACTAAGATGTGAAGAGGCTGAGGATCAACAGAATGTCTCATACTTTGCTGGTGAGAATGCAAATTGGCATAACCACTTTGGAAGATAATTTGGAAACTCTTTGCAATGCCGAATATTAACAATTTCATTCCCAGAGATATCCAAGAGAAACACTTGCACATGTATACTAGAAGGCAAGTTCAAGAATGTTCACAGCAGTACTGTCCCTAGTAGCAAAAATTTGGACACAACACACATGCCATCCTCAGATGAAAGGATAGACAAAATACGGTATAATCATACAGTGAAAGATTATATGGGAGTGAAAGCAGATAACCTATGGTTATACACAATACTGCATTTTAGTAATATAATATGACATAAGAAAAGAATCCCCAAAGATGATACACTTTACTATAACCTTTTTAAAATACAATTAAAACCAAGTAAAAGTATACTTTATATAGAGTATAATGTGAAATTGATCAATTCAAGTTTCAGGATGGTGTTATTATAGGTGGGGAGAGGCAGAGGGGGGAGGGATTGGTGAGGACCACATATGAGCATGTAAGTTTTATTCACTATGGTAGATTGCGGTAGTAATGGTTGTAGTAATGGTCTTAAGAAGTCCATGCTTCCCTGCATCCACACCTTTGAGCAGTCCTCTCCCACACTGACTGTGGGCTTGGCAAATGGCACACTTTGGCCAACGGAATAACAGCAAATATGATGGAAGGTAACTTGGAATATATTTGCATATTAAGCTTCCCCTCTTCTGCTGATTTTGGGAACACTGCAATCACTACCACGTGAATACACACCTAGCTTGATAGAGAAACAGGGTCCAGCCAGCCCCATCACCCCACCTGACAACCAGTACTAACCAACAGTCAGCACCAACCTCCAGATGACTGTGAGTGAGACTGTCCTAGATCACCCAGCCAAACTGGCCCAGACCACAGGAACCACCCAGGTGAGCCCAGGGGAATGACTAACCCACAAGATCATGAACTAATAAATCATTGTCATCTTAAGCCACTGAGTTTTGGGGTCCTTTATTAGATGGCAAAACACATCCAAATTAGTTTGTATGTAGAGTGGTGATATAGTTTATAATAAACAAAAAACAAACAAATAAGAACCTTGTATGAACCAATAATGACAGCATATACTGTGACCCAAGAATGACAATTAATCCAATTCTATACACCTGAGGCTCATTTAAAAACAAACAATAACAACAAAACAAAACTTGATGATAATGTCAGCCTGCAAACCACTCTCCCCATCTAGCATTCTTTGTCCCTCGGGGCACAGGCTGCTGATGATACGATAACCCTTGCCCCAACTGTCAATCCATTATGGGACTAAATCCTCACTCATGAGCATAAGAGGAAGTGATGGGTGCAGATTCCAAGTCAAACCAATAAAGACTCTTGTCCTGGACTCTCTTTTCCCTTTTCCTTCCCACTGTCTGTAAACAGCAAAACCTAGAAAATCTCAAATACCAATTTTGAGGATAGCACAGCTCTCCTGCTAGCTTGGGTCCCTGGGCTTGTGGACCCAGGGCCTTCTGACTCTGATACATGAAAGGAAAATCAATTTATATCTTGTCTGAAATTTATATCTTGTGAATTTTTGTTACATGCACTTTAGTTTTTGCTCCAATATTTTTTTTTCCATACCAATCCTTACAATAAGCTACAATGATCTTCCAGATATAAATTTTTAAAAAAATGAAACTGCCGTTATTGTTTTGTTCATTGTAAAAATTTCAAACAAAATAGAAATGTATAAAAGGGGTGTAAGTTTTGAAGATACCAAATGGTTTGGAATTTATCACTCCATATGGTTCAGTACATGTAAAATTATACGTGCCTATATTATTGAGATTGTACTCTTTACACTGTAGTATAATCTGTGTTGTTTATATAATAATATATGGTTTATATCTTTCCATGTCAATATAAGATCTATATAATAGTCCATCTAATAGATGTACAATATTTTATTTTTAAAAGCCCCTTATGTGGCTTTTAAAAATGTGGCTGTTTTCAGCTTTTCACAGTTTCATAAAAAAATGTCAGGAACATTTTTACATCAACTTCTTTGGGGGTCCTTATCCAAATTATTTCCTTAAGATAATTTTTAGGAGAGGGATTTCTGGGACAGGGAATAGTGAATACATACAACACTTACCTTACATGGTGAAATATTTTAAAGATTCCCCATTTCCCTTAAGATAGAGTTCAGACTGCACTAGCCTGGCATACTCCAGCAGGGCCCTTCCTCACTCAGCTTACACTGGCCCTTTAAGCCTTATTTTTACTCCCAAGAGCACTCTGTATTTTAGCCACATTTTATAGTTTTCCATTGAAGTCATCAAGTTATTTCATAACTTTACCCATCTCACGTTACTCCTCAGGTCTTTAGTTATTTCCTATTTGCTTATTCCATATGTGAGATATGCACGCGCACGCGCGCGCGCACACACACACACACACACACACACACACATATTATATTGTGAGCTGACTTCTTTCTCTTCTTGAATATCTAGCCCCACATTACCTAGTCCAGGAAGTCTTTCATTATAGTTCCCCCCTTGATCACATCCCAGTTCCTCTCTGCTACTACGGAAATTTTTGCCTACATTTATCCTAGCACTTATCACATTCTTTTGTGCTGCTTATTGTCTTTACTTATTTATTTTCTTGACTAGACTATGTTATCCTGAGAGCATAATGTGTTTTTCTTTGAATTCTCCTTCTCAGAATGGTGGCTGGCACCTAACAGGCATTCATGAGACAGCACACACACGTTGGTTTTCCCTAGGTATTCTGGACGATGTTGTCCCCGAGATTGATTCTAGATTCCTCTAAGTAATATGTCAGTCACCCAATATTCCTCTGGCTCATAATTAATACTGGCATGACACTGAGGTGAGTCTAGGGCTGCATAAGCAGCCCATCAGAGATTCCATATAAGACAATTGTGAAAACAATCATTAAAACTTCCTTTGATGATTCATATAACTTAATAACAATTTTTCAATCAATGTTCCAAGTGCTTATAATGCTCTTACCACTGTCCCAGTGTGGGTGGACACCAAGAGAAGCAACCTGAGACATTTTCCTGTTTCAAATTCCTTACTGAATAATAATTAGCATGGAATCAACGAAGAAGAAAACTCCTGACAGAGGTTATTATCTTGGATGCACAGCCATTGGGGGAGGGCTCTGTTAAAACCACTTGAATCAATTTGTTGACGTAAGTATATTAGTAAAGACCAGTGTGTTGAGAAACCAGCTGAAATTCAGTCACTAACTTTTGAAAAATCTTCCATGGAGCTACCGGTTACAGAATTTTAGAATTTATAGAACTCTTGGGGACCATCTAACAAACCATCCATACAACAGGTGAAGAAACTAAATCCTAAACTAAATAAAGATGGCCTCATTATCCCCTCCTCCTGGTATTCATGTCTTTGTGCAATCCTCCTGCCTTGAGTGAATGGGACCTGTTAACTGCTTTTAACCAGCAGACTGTGTCAAATGTTATGGAAAGTTATTCCCTTGATTGAGTTACATTGTATAACTCTCTCGCGTGTTAGCTGACTTACTTGCAATTTCTGACAAATCCCTGATTTCAATCTGTAGACAACAATAAAGCCAGCCAACACCTTAATTTCAGCCTTGTGGGACCCTAAGCAGAGGACACAGCTGAGCCATGCCTGGTGTCCTGATCCACAGAAATCATGGGATAAGAAATGTGTATTGTTTTAAGTTGCTAAATTTGTGGCAATTTGTCATGCATCATACGAAATAGTAGTTCTCCAACAGAAATATCAGAAATTTCAATACATCAAGATGCCAAAACTATATAACATGGCTGCAGTCATGTATTAAAAGCAGCAAGTACAAAATAGTTAGCCTTGGTATAATCAGAACCTCAGTTTAATCAAGAAAGGAAAGTGTGAGGTGTCCAACACAAGAGAGCCTAGACAGTGTTGTTTCTGAGGCTCTGTCTGCTGGTCTGCAGCCCTATTAGTGATAGAGACTTTGTTCTGCTTGAAAGGTAACAGAAGCTCAACTTCTTCGTATATATGTACAACACATTTGTGCATATAAGAAAGAAAGGCCAAATTAGAACAAGATAGAACATTCTACCTGTTGCTAAGCATGGACGTAGCAGTGAATAAGGCTGGTAAGGACTGAATCTTAATAATTTAACAGAATTAAGTATCATAAGATTATTATAAGGCTCATAAAAATATATGACTTATTCCTGAAATAGGGCATTATATTAATCATAATAAATCTATACTTCATTGGTGTCAGCCAAAATGTGGTCAAACATTGAATGTTTATGCCCTAAGGAGATATACAACACTTTTTCATAGCAAGGGTGTCAACTAGCTTTCACCTTGTGTGCCAACTATAATTGAGTAATACTGGCAGCTTGTACTGAATTAGGCTTCACGATAAAGTAAGCTATAGTCAACCAGCAATGTCTGCCATGGGCAAGGGATGGTGGAGGAGTGGTATGCATGTCATCCCGGGGCAATAGATGCGGTTGTGGATTTTGTGTTGAAATATATGGAGTCTGAGTTGTGACAATCATATTCACCAGCTTGCTGACCTGGTGCATGTCACCTAACTTCTCTGAGCCCTAACTTCTCCAAACATTTACCACCATAAGTAGTTCTGAGAATTATTAAGATTGTCTATGCAAAAGTACCCAGCAGAGTGTCAGGCCTCTATCACATGTTTTTTTTTTTTTAAGTCTTTATTTATAATTATAAAAACTTGGAAGTAACCAAGATTGCCTTTAGTAGGTGAACGGATAAACTGTCATACGTTCAGACGATGGAATATTATACAGTGTTAAAAAGAAATGAGTTATCAAGTCTTTTAGACAGGGAAGAATATTAAATGCATATTATTAAGTGAAAGAAGCCAATCTGAAAAGGTTATATACTATATTCCAAGGATATGACATTTTGGAAAAGATAAAACTATAAAGACAGTAAAAAGATCAGTGGTTGTCAGGAGTTAGGGGAGAGTGAAGGATGAACAGGGAGAGCACAGAGGATGTTTTGCACAGTGAAACTATTCTGTATAATACTACATTGGTGAATACATGTCATAATAAATTTTGCCAAACCCACAGAATGTACAACACCAAGAATGAACCCTCACATAAACTATGGACTTTGGGTGATAATGACGTGTCATTGAGGTTCACTGATTGTAACAAATGTACCACTGTGGATCTTGATAGTGAGGGAGGTTGTGCATGTGTGGGGACATACAGCATATGGGAATTCTCTGTACTTTCACTCAATTTTGCTATGAACCTAAAATTGATCTAAAAATAAAGTTTACTTATTAAAAAGTCAAACTTTTTTAAATCTTTGAATAGAGTTAAACAGGTAAGTGAAGAACTCAGGGGTGAAAAGTAAAAGTAAACTAAACTAGAGATAAGTTGAAGGTATCAGTGGAGTATGGGTCAGAAATGGGCTGCATTTTGAATGGCTAAAGGACAAGGTAGAAGGTACAACCTCTGATTTTACCTCTTTGTAAAGGTAGATGTACTTAGAACTGCATGTTAAATAGTGCCTGCATACTGTTGCCTATACTGTTGGTGGGACTATAAATTGGTGCAGCCACTATGGAGAACAGTATGGAGGTTCCTTGAAAAACTAAAAATAGAACTACCATATGATCCTGCAATTCTACTCCTGGGCATATATCTGGAGAAAACTCTAATTTGAAAAGATACATGCACTCCAATATTAATAGCAGCACTGTTTACAACAGCCAAGACATGGAAGCAACCTAAATGTCCACTGACAGATGAATGGATAAAGAAGACGTGGTATATATATAGATATGTATATATATATATATGGTATATAATTATATATATATATATATATATTTTCACACAATGCAATATTACTTAGCCATAAAAAGGATTGAAATATCATTTACAGCAACATGGATGGACCTAGAGTGTTATCATATTAAGTGAAGTAAGTCAGACAGAGAAAGACAAATATTATATCACTTATATGTGGAATCTAAAAAATAATACAAATCAACGTATGTACGGAACAGAAACAGACTCACAGACATAGAAAACAAACTTATGGTTAGCAAGGGGGATAGCTGGGGTGGGGGAAGAGATAAACTAGGAGTTTGCAATTAACATGTATATACTACTATATATAAAATAGATAAACTATTTTATATATAGATCCTACTGTATAGCACACAGAACTGTATTCAATATTTTGTAGTAACTTATAATGGAAAAGAATCTGAAAAAAGAATATATATATATATATATATATATACACACACACATATACACACATATAAATAACTTAATCACTTTGCTGTACACCTGAAACAAACACAATATTGTAAAGTAACTATACTTCAAAAAAATGGTTAAAAAAAGAATAATAAAAACACAATTATTATTTTACCTTAAAAAAAAAAGTGCCTGCAATCAGAGCACTTCCAACTTAGTTCCTGCAGATGGATAACCACTTAAATAATTCCAAAGGCAATATGGAAAAAGGTGAGATATTCATTCTTGAAGGAATTAAAAGAACAGGGACATCTAGTGTGGAGAGGGTTCAACAGTGGATAAGGCGGCAGAAAAGGGCTCCCTCATCCTTGCTGAAAAATAGGAAAGCTCAAGGAGAGGAGCCCTCAGCTTTGAAAATGAGTATCCAACTTAAAATTCTGAGGGTGATCCTCAGGTCAGTACAATGTCTAATGGCTGTAGGGGCACAGATTGCAAACTACCCACTAGAGGCAGAGAAACTATCGGCTTCTGCCTTGGCACCATTGTTAGACTAGAAAGATAATCAGAAAGTACTGTCTAGGACCCTGTGATAGGAACACAGTGACAAACTGCTTGGTTCTTGCCCTCAGAAAATCAGGTCTCATGGAGAGAGATAGATATATAACTAAATGTTACATGTCACACTATACTGGGTGCTATATAGCAGAGAAATGAACAATATACTGTGATAACATAGAAAAGCATTTAATTTTGAAAAGTGTCAAGATCTGGCTACGTCATTTAGACTCACAAGATAATTGGATTTTCTTTATTTCCAGACTTTCCCTGATAACCAAAGCAGTGGGTTTAACAATCCCATTGTCTAATGGACTCAAATCTAACCCATAATATTTATTAGAAACTCACTTTGGGCAAGTTACCTAACCTCTCTGAAATTTATCTTTAAAGTTTTTATGTATAAAATGGAGCTAATAATAATATCTACTTCATTAGTCATATCGTAGCAAAGTAGTATTGAGTCAAACCCTACTGAATGGTGTTGGTGTGAGAGAGACTTGAAACAATGGTCATAAATATACTTTGAAGATGGCAAAGTACCTTAAAATATAAATTATTGATGCCATTTTAAAAGTTTACTATCTCACATTCAACATAATGATAGAATTTATGTTTCTTAAGGGCAAGAAGCACATATTCTTATTTCTTCCATTTCTCCCATTTATAAAATATAAGGCATAATACCATGGTTTGAACATTGAGTATTTTTAGTAAAAGTCTTGGACTAAAGTATGCTTTCCTTTCCCTCTCTGAGATCAATGGGGCTTAACAAGTTGAGGACTGTTTACAGACATGAGCTACTATGTCACATTACAGGATACATACATAATCTAATGTTCCTGGTCAAGAGAGGAGAAAATATTAATGTTACAGCCTGTATTATGTATACAATGTATATTCATATACACATATATCACACAAACGTATGTTTGTGTGTGTATAAAATCCTAACACCTTCTCTACAGTGTCGTATTATTGCTAAAATTGATCCCAGAAACACTAAACTAGACGTAGTCTTACACCGAGTAGAGCTGTATAGCTCTGCAGCTAGATAAATCTACATCTTTTTGATAGGAATCTCTTATTTATTTTTGTGAACTTTTTTTAAATTATATGTAGGGGATATATTTCTTAATTTGCTAGTCAATTAAAATGCACTTTGATAAAGAGTAAAAAAAAAATCAGCACTATCTCTGAGGACAAATGCACATTCCTTAATGTAACAGTCTGTTTAAAATGTGGTTTGATTAATATCAAATTCTCAGAAGGTATATTTAAGAGAGGAACAGGGTCATTAGACTAGGAATTCTTGTCAAAAAGGATCAGTTCCTGTTTTATTTCAGCCATCTATCTTTGTAGTTGGTAATGTTTTTATACCTTTACAACATTTTATAAATGAAGCCCTTTTGATATCCTTTCAAAAGATGTTTAATAAAGTAGTGAGACTAACATTTTTTTTTTTTCACCAACTGTTCATAGTACCTGGGAATGGTTTGCAGAGAATAGGAAAATTGCTTCCCTTCAAAATTGCTCAGTAGGGATGAATGGTTAGACTCATTTGAGCACAAATCCCTTCCTACCCCCACACTTACCTTTGATAAATGTGAGCCAGGACTGATGCTACAAAGAGAAGAAAGCAAAGAAGGAACAGTGGGGCCCTATTTTAGATAGTAGGAATATATGACAGAGAAAAGAGGCTAAATTCAGAATCAAATTTCTACATTCATCAAGTCATCAGGTCCTCTGGATAGTTACTTAAGCAGCAGAAGTTTAATGATCTCGATCACAATTTTTTCTATCTGCAAAACAGGGAATGACAAAAGTCTCCCCTTCTTGTTTTATAAGCTTGTATATAAAATTCAAAAAAGATCATTATCTTCATTGTTCACATTTTTGAGTGTTTCCTGTGAATCAAAATTAAATAAATGAAGCACATGTAATAAGGATCCACTAATAATTATAATAGCCTTATAAGATACTTCCTATCTGCTTTTTTGGTTGAGGAAACAGTGTTTGTGAGGTTAACAGACTTGTCCAAGGTTACAAGTAAATAAACTATACAGCCAAAACTCAAATCCAAGCAAATACTGAGTGTGCAGTTAACTGTACTATACAATACTATCTCCCATGATCATGGATATACATACACTTAGAAAATCATAAAATGTGTGCAAAATAATAAATATTTTATTATTTCCAATTTAACTAGGGGCTTAGAATGAATTAAAATACCGCAAGTTGACTGCTACTTAGCAAGACTTTGATAGTGTTTAGAACATCAGTGTCAATCCTGATTTGTATCATATGTTAAAACCTCCCAAGAAGAGAGACCACTTTGCCAGGCTTATATCTATAAAGTTAGAGACAGGTATGTAGTGCTATCTTCTTACCTCTTCTATTACTAGAAGAAGAAGATAGCACTATTACTCCTTTCCCCTTCCCATAGCATGCAAATTATGCTGATTGATGCCCTGGGTTGGTAACTAACTTAATGAAACCTCTTTAATTAATTTCACAAATGTTTATTGAACATCTACTGTGACTCAATTCACCATCCAGTGAATATATTCAGGCATATAAAAATTTCCCATACAAGATGGTGAAATAAGCCAAAGCTATATGAAGCTACAAGCTTAGAGTCTAACAGGAATTCATGTGACTCACTTTGTTGAGATACTCACTTTGATGAGGTGGTCTGGAATGAAACCTCCAGTATCTCTGAGATATATGTATAATTAAAATGGTAAAAGTTAAGGATAACGAGAGAATCCTAAAGCAGCAAGAGAAAAACAATTCGCTACATATAAGGGAAACCCCAAAAGGCTATCAGCAGATTTTTAAGCAGAAAACTTACAGTTCAAATGGAATGGCATGACAGATTCAGAGTGCTGAAAGAAAAAAAAAAATCCACCCCAGAAGTCTCTACCTAGCAAGATTATCATTCAGAATTAAAGGAGAGATCAAGAGTTTCCCAGATAAGCAAAAGTTAAAGTAGTTTACCACCACTAGACCAGCCTTACAAGAAACGATACAAGACATTTTTTAAGTTGAATAGAAATGTCACTAATTAATAATAAAACAGACAAAAGTAAAAACCTCACTAGAAAAGTTAAATGTGTAATAAAGGTAGTGGAGGATAAGAGATAAAGAATCTATCACTTACAAAGCAAGCAGGATGGTTAAAAGACAAAAGTAGTACAATTAGCTAAGTATTATAATAATTAGTTAAAGCATACATAAAATAAAAAGATATAAACTGTGTCATCAAAAGAACAAATTGTAGGTAGGGAATAGTAAAGAGATAAAGCTTTGGATTGTGTTCAAATTTAAGTTGCTACCAACTGAAAAACAGACTTCTATTTACATAGGATGTTATGTGTGAATCTCATAGTAACCACAATGAAAAATCTTACAGTGCATACACAAAAGAAATGAGAAAGGAATCTAAACATAACACTAAAGAAAACAAACAAAACACAAGGGAAGAGAGAAAGAAGAAGAAAGGAACAGAGAGGAACAACTAAAACAGCCAGAAAACATCAGCAAAATGGCAGTAAACATGCGCCTATCAATAAGTACTTTAAATGCAAATGGACTAAATTTGCCAAACACAACGCAGTGTGGCTGAATGGATACAAAAACAAGACCCATCTATTCGCTGCCTACAAGATACTCACTTCAGAAGTAAGAACAACCACAGACTAAAGTGAAGGGATGGAAAAGGATATTCCATGCAAATGGAAATGGAAAGAAAGCTGGAGTACCAATGCTCATACCAGACAAAAAGAGACTTTAAACAAGCCTGCAATAAAAGACAAAGAAGTGCATTGTATGATAGAGGGGTCAATACAGATAAAAGATATAACATTTATAAATGTATGTGCACCAGACATAGGAGCACTGATATATAAAGCAAATATTAATGGAATAAAGGGAGAAATTAAAAGTCCTACAACAATAATAGGGGGCTTAAAACACCCCACTTACATCAATGGATTGATCATCCAGACAGAAAATCAATATGGAAAAATTGGACAAAAATGATGCATTTGAGCAGATGGTTTTAATTGATATATACATAATATTTCACTCAAAAGCTACAGAATACATATCCTTTTGATTGCACATGGAACATTCTCCAGGATAGATCACATATTAGATCACAAAACAAGTCTGATAAATTCAAGAAGATTAAATTATATCAAGCATCTTCAACAAAAATGGTATGAAATTAGAAGTCAATCACAAGAAAAAACACAAAAATGTGAATATTAAGCAACGTACTACTGAATAATCAACGATTACTGAATAAATCAGAGAAATGAAAAACTACCTAGGAACAAATGAGAAATACCCAAATCTGTGACGGGTAGGAATAGTGGTTCTGAGAGGGAAGTTCATAGCAATACAGACCTACCACACACTTAGAAAAAAAAAAATCCCAAATAAACCCTCTAACTTTAGACTTAAAGAACTAGAAAAAAGAAGACTAAACAAAGCTCAAAGATAGTAGAAGGAAGGCAATATAAAGATCAGAGCAGGGGCTTCCCTGGTGGCGCAGTGGTTGAGAGTCTGCCTGCCAATGCAGGGGACACGGGTTCGTACCCCGGTCCAGGAAGATCCCACATGCCGTGGAGCGGCTGGGCCTGTGAGCCGTGGATGCTAAGCCTGCGCATCCGGAGCCTGTGCTCTGCAACCAGAGAAGCCACAACAGTGAGAGGCCTGCGTACCGCAAAAAAAAAAAAAAAAAAAAAAAAAAATTAGAGCAGAAATAAATAAATAGAGACTAAAAAATGGAAAAGGTCAATGAAACTATGAGCTTGTCCTTTGAAACTGATGAGCCTTTAGGTAGACTAACAAAGTAAAAAAGAGAGTAAGCTCAAATAAATAAAATCAGAAAGGAAAGAGGAGGAGTTACAACAAACACCATAGAAATACAAAAGAACGTAAGAAACCAGTAAGAACAATTACACACACAAAAAAATGGAAAACTCAGGAGAAATGGATAAATTTGTAGAAACATGCAATCTTCCAAGACTAAATCAGGAAGAAATAGAAAATCTAAACAGACTGAGCAATACAAATGAAATTGAATCAGTAATAAAAATGAATCCTAACAAACAGGACAAGATGGCTTCACTGGTGAATTCTACAAAACATTCAAATATTTAATACCTATCCATTTCAAATTTTTTCAAAGTTGATAAGAAGGGAAACCTTCCAAACACATTTTACAAAGCCAGAATTTCCCTAATACCAAAACCAAACAAGAACACCACAAGAAAAGAAAATTACAGGACACTATCTCTAATGAACATAGACACAAAAATCCTCAAGAAAATGTTAGCACATTGAAAACAACAATACATTAAAATGATCATACACTACAATCAAGTGAAATTTATTCCAGGAAATGCAAGGATGGTTTACCATCCTCAAGTCAATCAATGTGATGTATTAACAAAATAAAGGATAAAAAATCGTATAATCATTTTAATAGATGCAGAAAATGCATTTGATAAATTAAGCATCCACTTATGGTTAAAACTTGGGGAGGAGAACAAAATGACACAGTATGAGGACTCTGAGCCCACCTCCCCCCACAAACACATCAAAACTACATCTACACGTGGAGCAATTCTCACTGAAAACAAATTGGACACTGGTAGAAAGACTCTTCTACAACCAAGGCTATAAAGAAAGATGCACATGGAGTCAGGTAGGAAGGGAGGAGAAGTGATCAGGTTGGGACTCATACCCTTAGGAGGAAACACAGAAGAGGAGGAGGGTATCACAGGCTTGAAGATCCTTCCTGGGAACTGCAGGATTTAAGCCATATATCAGGCACCCCAGCCCTGGGATTGAACAATGGCAAGACAAGTACTTTTAGCTGGTTTGGAAACCAATGGGACTTACAGGAGCGCTGTAAGAAACTGAGACTCTGCTCATGAAGAGCACACACACACACTTTCTTACTCTGGGAAATAAGGCAGAAAAAGCATATTGAAACTGCTCAGGGCTCTGGCTGGTTTCCTACAACTGTCCCAACATGGCCTGGGCTCCTCTAGCTCTGTCACAGCTTCACAACAGTGAAGGTTACTGTTGCTGAGGAGAGGGCATACTTGGGGAACACAGAGCTGGCTTGGGCCTGGCTCTGTATCTGAACAGGGCAGGGGTGGCCACTACTGATGTGCATGGAGGCAGCAGACCAGGAGATGTCTGAAACTCTGACTCACATGTCAGGATCATCATAGCATGTGCTATAGCCCATGCCAAGAACTGTCTCTGGCCCCTTTAGCTCTAGTGAAGATCCCCACTAGGGTGAAGGCTGCTGTTACTGAGAGAAGTGCACACTGTGGGGGTTAAAACTGGCTCAGACATGGAATGCATCTGAATGGGCTGAGGGAAGCCACTGTTGGCATTCATAGAGGTGGTGGGTCAGAAACTGGCTGGAGCTCTGACCATTGTGGTGAAACCATCCCAGTATATGCCCCAGCCCATACTGGCACCCACTCTGGCCCCTTTTGCTTCAGTGTACTCCCATTTATGGCAAAGGTGCCATTGCCAGGCAGGGAGCAAGTGCACATTTTGAGGGAATGGAACCAGCTCAGATCCAAACCTAAGGGCTTCTGCTCAAGCATAATGGGGCCCAACCCCACCACTGATATGGTAGTAATAGCCACTGAGCACAGGAGAAGCCATGGCTCACATCTGGAACTAACTCTATCCCCACCATCTCTGAACCCCACCTCCAAACAAGGTGATATCTGCTAGCACAAACTGGGGGAAGAAGTGACCAGTACTCACTGCAGATCAAGCTCTCCCACCAAAGCCACTGGGCACATGCAGACTGCATAGGAACACTCTCACACAATGACACCTCTTCAGGATGAGGATAGGTAACTGTTTCACCTAATTTCATAGAGAAATAGAAAGTTAAACAAAATGAAAAGACAGAGGAATTTATTTCAAACAAAAGAACAAGAAAAAACAAAAAACAACGAATGGAATAGAGATAAATAATTTAATTGATAAAAATGGAAAGGATTAGTAATAAAAATGCTAACTGAGATTTGGAAGTGAATAGATGAACACAGTGAAAATTTTAATAAGTATGTAGGAAATATGAAAAACAACCAGTCAGAGATGAGGAATAAAATGACTGAAATGAAAAACACACTAGAAGGAATTAAGATCAGAATAGATGACACACAAGAAAGAATAAGTGATCTGGAAGATAAAATAATTTAAAAAATCATTAAATTAGAACAGGAAAAAAAACTGAGAACAGTTTTAAAGGACATCTGGACAACATCAAATGTACTAATACTTACATTATAGTGGCTTCAGAAGGAGAAGAGAGAGAAAAAGGGCTTGAAAATTTATTTGATGAAATTATGGGTAAAAACTTCCTGAATCTGAGAAGAAACAGATATTCAGGTATAGGAAGCACAGAGAGCCCCAAACAAGATGAACCCAAAGAGGCACACACCAAGGCAGATCATAATTAAAATGGCAAAAGTTAAAGATAAAAAAAAGCAGCGAAAGACGAAGAGTCATATACAAGGGAATCTCCATAAGGCTATAAGATGATTTCTCTGCAGAAGTTTTGCAGGCTAGAAGGGAGTGGCATGGCATATTTAAAGGGCTGAAAGGGAAAAAATACTGCAACCTAGGATACTGTATCCAGCAAGACTATGATTTAGAATAGAAGGACAGATAAATAACTACTCAGAAAAGCAATAAATAGAGTGAACCGATACTAAACCTACAATAAAAGAACTGTTGAAGTGTCTTCCCTAAATGGAAAAGAAATAAGAATATATAGGAAAGGAAAAAATCATCAGGAAAGGCAGGTATATAGTAAGGATTGAAGATTATTTAAATAAGTCAGTATGTAGATTAAAAGACAAAAAATGTAAAGCAACTATAACTACAATAAGCAGTTAAGGGATATACATGAAGATGTAACAAAAGGCATAAAAACACAAAATGTGGGGAGGGGAGTGAAAAATTTAGAACTTTTAGAATGTGTTTAAACCTAAACTGCTACCAGTTTAGAACAAGTAGATATAACTACGGGTCAAAATATATGAACCACATAGTAATCACGAATTAAAAAAAACTATAATAGATACACAAGAAGTGAAAAGAAAGAAACTCAAGCATAATACAAAAGAAAAACATCAAACCACAATGGTAGAAACAAAAAGATGTGAACAGAGAAGAACAACAAAAACAATTAGAAAACAAGTAATAAAATGGCAATAAGTACAAACCTATCAATAAATACTTTAAATGTCAATAGACTAAATGTTCTGGGCAAAAGAAATTGGGTGACTGATTGAATCAAAACAACAACAACAAGACCCTTCAATATGCTGCCTACATGAGACTCACTTCAGGGCAAAAGACAGACACAGACTGAAAGTTGGGGGATGGAAAAATATATTTCATGCAAACAGAAATGACAAGAAAACAGGGATAGTAATATGCATATCAGACAAAATAGACTTTAAAAAGAGACTACAACAAAAGACAAATAAGGGTATTATAAAAGAAGAGGACATTACACTCATTAACCTAAATGCATCCAATAAAAGAGCACCTACATATATAAAGCAAGTACTAACAGACATAAAGGGAAAAATTGACAATAACACAATAATAGTAGGGGACTTTAACACCCCACTGACATCAATGGATAGGTCATCCAGACCGAAAAATCAATAAGGCAACAATCTTAAATGTCTTAAATAAAACAAAAGGCCAGTTGGACTTAATGGATATCCATAGAACATCACATTCAAAATCAGCAGAATACACATTATTTTCACATGCACATGGAATGTCCTCCAGGATAAATCACATACTAGGCTACAAAATAAAACTCAACAAATTTAAAAGATTAAAATTATATCAAGCATTTTTTTCCAATCACAACAGTATGAAACTAGAAATCAGCTACAGAAAGAAAAATGGGAAAACATGAAACACATGGTGACCAAAAGCCAACGAGTCAATGATAAAATCAAAGAGGAAATCAGAAAATACCTCAAGATAAATGTAAATGAAAATATAACTTTCCAAAATCTATGGGATGCACCAAAAGCAGGTAAAAGAATAAAATTTATAGCAATATAGTCCTTCCTCAAGAAACAAACAAAACCCTCAAATAAACAACCTAACCTACAACCTGAAAGAATTAGAAAAAGGACAAACCAAGCCCACAGTCAGCAAATGGAAGGAAACAATAACTATGAGAGGGGAAATAAATAAAATAGAGATTAAAAAAAAATAGAAAAGATCAATGAACTAAGAGCTGTTTTTGTTTTTGAAAAAGTAAACAAAATTGATAAATCTTTAGCCAGGCTCACCAGAAGAAAACAGAGAGAATCCAAATACACAAAATGATAAATGAAAGAGAAGAAATAACAATCAATACCACAGAGATATAAAAACTCATAAAATAATACTATAAACAGTTGTATGGCAACAAATTGGACAACCTAGAAAAAATGGACAAATTTCTAGAAACATTCAACCTGACAACACTGAATCAAGAAGAAACAGACAATTTGAACAGACTGATCACTAGAAGTGAAATAGAATCTGTAATAATATAAATTAAAAAATCCCTGAAGACAAAAGTCCAGGACTGAACAGTTTTCCTGGGGAACTATACCAAACATATAAAGAAGAACTAATACCTATCCTTTTCAAATTATTCTGAAAATTTGAAGAGGAATAAACAATCTCAAATTTATTCTATGAGGCCAAAACCCTGATACCAAAATAAGACAAAGATGCTACAATAAAAAAAAAAAATTATAGGTCAATATCTTTGATGTATATAGATGCAAAAATCCTCAACAAATTATTAGCAAACCATATCCAACAGTATATAAAAAGGATTGTACACCTTGATAAAGTTGGATTTATTCCAGGGCCAAAAGGTTGGCTCAACATGCACAAACTGATCAATGTGATATATCACATTAAAAAAAGAAGGATAGGTGCAGAAAAAATATTTGAAAAAATTCTACATCCATTCATGAAAAAAAGAGAAAGGGAACTCTCTCACACCAGACCTCCCAAAAGGCAAGAAACTCCCCACGTACCTGGGTAGGGCAAAAGAAAAAAGAAAAAACACAGACAAAATAATAGGGACGGGACCTGCACCAGTGGGAGGGAGCTGTGAAGGAGGAAAGGTTTCCACACACTAGGAAGCCCCTTCGCGGGCGGAGACTGTGGGTGGCGGAGAGGGGAAGCTTTGGAGCCACGGAGGAGAGCACAGCAATAGGGGTGCAGAGGGCAAAGCAGAGAGATTCCTGCACAGACAATTGGTGTCAATCAGCACTCACCAGCCCGAGAGGCTTGTCTGCTCACCCGCCGGGGCGGGCGGGGCTGGGAGCTGAGGCTCAGGCTTCGATTGGAGCCCAGGGAGAGGACTGGGGTTGGCTGCGGGAATACAGCCTGAAGGGGGCTAGTGCGCCACAGCTAGCTGGGAGGGAGTCCGGGGAAATGTCTGGACCTGCCGAAGAGGCAAGAGACTTTTTCTTCCCTCTTTGTTTCCTGGTGCGCAAGGAGAAGGGATTCAGAGTGCTGCTTAAAGGAGCTCCAGAGATGGACGCGAGGCACAGCTATCAGTGTGGACCCCAGAGGCGGGCATGAGACACTAAGGCTGCTGCTGTAGCCACCAAGAAGCCTGTGTGCGAGCACAGGGCACTATCCACACCTCCTCCTGGGAGCCTGTGCAGCCCGCCACTGCCAGGGTCCCGTGATGCAGGGACAACTTCCCCAGGAGAAAACACAGCGTACCTCAGGCTGATGCAATGTCACAATGGCCTCTGCCTTCGCAGGCTCAGCCCGCATTCCGAACACCCCCCCCCCCCCCCCGCCACCCGGCCTGAGTGAGCCGGAGTCCACTAATCAGTTGCTCCTTTAACTCCGCCCTGTCTGAACGAAGAACAGACGCCCTCAAGCGACCTACACACAGAGGCGGGTCCAAATCCAAAGTTGAACCCAGGGAGCTGTGCGAACAAAGAAGAGAAAGGGAAATCTCTCCCACCAGCCTCAGGAGCAGCGGATTAAATCTCCACAGTCAATTTGATGTACCCTGCAACTGCGGAATACCTGAATAGACAACAAATCATCCCAAATTGAGGTGGTGGACTTTGGGAGCAACGATATATATATATTTTTTCCCCTTATTTCTCTTTTTGGGAGTGTGTATGTGTACACTTCTGTGTGTGATTTTGTCTGTATAGCTTTGCTTTTACCACTTGTCCTAGGGTTCTGTCTGTTTTTTGGGGGGGGGGTTTAGTATAGTTTTCAGTGCTTGTTATCATTGGTGGATTTATTTTTTTGGTTTGGTTGTTCTCTTCTTCCTTTCTTTTTTTTTAATTACTTAAAAAAAGTTTTTAATAATTATGTTCTGTTTTTTATTTTAATAAATGTTTAATTTAATTTAATTATCTTTTTCTTTCTTGCTCTCATTCTTTCTCCCTTTTATTCTGAGCCATGTGGATGACAGGCTCTTGGTGCTCCAGCCAGGCGTTAGGGCTGTGCCTCTGAGGAGAGCCAAGTTCAGGACACTGGTCCACCAGAGACCTCCCAGTTCCACATAATATCAAATGGTGAAAATCTCCCAGAGATCTCCATCTCAACGCCAAGACCCAGCTCCACTCAATGACCAGCAAGCTACACTGCTGGACACTGTATGCAAAAAAAATAGCAAAACAGGAACACAACCCCACCCATTAGCAGAGAGGCCACCTAAAATCATAAGTTCACAGACACCCGAAAACAAACCACCAGACGTGGACCTCCGCACCAGAAAAAAGTGATGCAGCCTCATCCACCAGAACACAGGCACTAGTCCCCTCCAATAGGAAGCCTACACAACACACTGAACCAACCTTAGCCACTGGGGGCAGACACCAAAAATAACGGGAACTATGAACGTGCAGCTTGCTAAAAGGAGACCCCAAACACAGTAAGTTAAGCAAAATGAGAAGACAAAGAAACACACAGCAGATGAAGGAGCAAGGTAAAAACCCACCAGACCAAACAAATGAAGAGGAAATAGGTAGTCTACCTGAAAAAGAATTCAGAATAACGATAGTAAAGATGATTCAAAATCTTGGAAATAGAATGGAGAAAATAAAAGAAATGTTTAACAAGTACCTAGAAGAACTAAAGACAAACAAATAATCATGAATAATACAATAAATGAAATTAAAATTCTCTAGAAGGGATCAGTAGCAGAATAACTGGGGCAGAAGAACGGATAAGTGACCTGGAAGATCAAATAGTGGAAATAACTACTGCAGAGCAGAATAAAGAATGAAAAGAATTGAGGACACTCTCAAAGACCTCTGGGACAATATTAAACGCACCAACATCCGAATTATAGGGGTCCCAGAAGAAGAACAGAAAAAGAAAGGGACTGACAAAATATTTGAAGAGATTATAGTTGAAAACTTCCCTAATATGGGAAAGGAAATAGTTAATCAAGCCCAGGAAGCACAGAGAGACCCATAAAGGATAAATCCAAGGAGAAACACGCCAAGACACATACTAATCAAACTATCAAAAATTAAATACAAAGAAAAAATATTAAAAACAGCAAGGGAAAAAAAAAAACAAATAACATATAAGGGAATCCCCATAAGGTTAACAGCTGATCTTTCAGCAGAAACTCTGCAAGCCAGAAGGGAGTGGCAGGACATATTTAAAGTGATGAAAGGGAAAGGCCTAAAAACCAAGATTACTCTACCCAGCAAGGACCTCATTCAGATGTGACGGAGAAATTAAAACCTTTACAGACAAGCAAAAGCTAACATTATTCAGCACCACCAAACCAGCTTTATAACAAATGCTAAAGGAACTTCCCTAGGCTGGGAAACACAAGAGAAGGAAAAGACCTACAATAACAAACCCATAACAATTAAGAAAATGGGAATAGGAACATACATATCGATAATTACCTTAAATGTAAAGGGATTAAATGCTCCAACCAGAAGACATAGACTGGCTGAATGGACACAAAGACAAGACCCATATATATGCTGTCTACAAGAGACCCACTTCAGACCTAGGGACACATACAGAGTGAAAGTGAGGGGATGGAAAAAGATATTCCATGCAAATGGAAATCAAAAGAAACCTGGAGTAGCAATTCTCGTATCAGACAAAATAGACTTTAAAGGAAAGACTATTACAAGAGACAAAGAAGGACACTACATAGTGATCAAGGGATCAATCCAAGATGAAGATATAACAGTTGTAAATATTTACACACCCAACATAGCAGCACCTCAATACATAAGGCAAATACTAACAGCCATAAAAGGGGAAATCGATAGTAACATGATCATATTAGGGGACTTTAACACCTCGCTTTCACCAATGGACAGATAATCCAAAATGAAAATAAATAAGGAAACACAAGCTTTGAATGATACATTAAACAAGAGGGAGTTAATTGATATTTATAGGACAATCCATCCAAAAACAACAGAATACACTTTCTTCTCAAGTGCTCATGGAACATTCTCCAGGATAGATCATATCTTGGGTCACATATCAAGCTTTGGTAAATTTAAGAAAATTGAAATTATATCAAGTATCTTTTCTGACCACACGCTATGAGACTAGATAACAATTACAGGAAAAAAATCTGTAAAAGATACAAACACATGGAGGCTAAACAATACACTACTAAAGAACCAAGAGATCACTAAAGAAATCAAAGAGGAAATCAAAAAACCTAGAAACAAATGATAATGGAGACACGATGACCCAAAACCTATGGGATGCAGCAAAAGAAGTTCTAAGAGGGAAGTTTATAGCAATACTATTGTACCTTAAGAAACAAGAAACATCTCAAATAAACAACCTAAGGTTACACCTAAAGCAATTAGAGAAGGAAGAACAAAAAAACCCCAAAGTTAGCAGAAGGAAAGAAATCATAAAGATCAGATCAGAAATTAATGAAAAAGAAATGAAGGAAACAATAGCAAAGATCAATGAAACTAAAAGCTGGTTCTTTGAGAAGATAAACAAATTGATAAACCATTAGCCAGACTCATCAAGAAAAAATGGGAGATGGCTCAAATCAATAGAATTAGAAATGAAAAAGAAGTAACAACTGACACAGCAGAAATACAAAGGATCATGAGAGATTACTGCAACTACATGCCAATAACATGGACAACCTGGAAGAAATGGACAACTTCTTAGAAATGCACAACCTTCCAAGACTGAACCGGGAAGAAATAGAAAATATGAACAGACTAATCACAAGCAGTGAAATTGAAACTGTGATTAAAAATCTTCCAACAAACAAAAGCCCAGGACCAGATGGCTTCACAGGCGAATTCTATCAAACATTTAGAGAAGAGCTAACATCTATCCTTCTCAAACTCTTTCAAAATGTAGCACAGGGAGGAACACTCCCTAACTCATTCTACGAGACCACCATCACCCTGATACCAAAACCAGACAAAGATGTCAGAAGAAAAGAAAAGTACAGACCAATGGCATTGATGAACATAGACACAAATATCCTCAACAAAATACTAGCAAACAGAATCCAACAGCACATTAAAAGGATCACAGACCATGAACAAGTGGGGTTTACCCCAGGCATGCTGGGATTCTTCAATATAGCAAATCAATCAATTTGATACACCATATTAACAAATTGAAGGAGAAAAACCATAAAATCATCTCAATAGATACAGAGAAAGCTTTCAACAAAATTCATCACCCATTTATGATAAAAGCCCTCCAGAAAGTAGGCATGGATGGAACTTAACTCAACATAATAAAGGCCATATATGACAAACCCACAGCCAACATCATCCTCAATGGTGAAAAACTGAAACCATTTCCACTAAGATCAGAAAGAAGACAAGGTTGCCCACTCTCACCACTTTTATTCAACATAGTTTTGGAAGTTTTAGCCACAGCAATCAGAGAAGAAAAAGAAATAAAAGGACTCAAAATCAGAAAAGAAGTAAAGCTGTCACTGTCTGCAGATGACATAATACTATACATAATAAAATAATTACTTAAGCAATACAAAATTTTTTTTTAAAAGATGTAAACTATGACATTAACAGCAAAACCTTTTGGAGAGAGGAGAATCAAAATATAGTGCTTTTAGAATGCATTTGAATTCAAGCAACCATCGATATAAAATTGACTGCTCTATATATGTTGTTATATATGAACATCATGGTAGCCACCAGCCAAAAATCTACAACAGATATACAAAAATAAAGAGAAAGGAATACAAATATAATACTAAAGAAAGTCATTAAACTGCAAAGGAAGAGAACAAGAGAAGAATAAAGGAACAGATAAGATCTACAAAAAACAGAAAACAATGAGCAAAATGGCAACAAGTACATACCTATTACTAACTACTTTAAGTGTGAATGGATTAAAAGCTTCAATCAAGACAGAGTGGCTGGATGGATAAAAAAACAGGACTCATATATATGCTGCCTACAAGAGACTCACTTTAGACCTAAAGAACACAAGCTTAAAGTAAAGGGATGGAAAAAAGATATTCCACTCGAATATAAACAAAAGGAAAGCTTAGGTGGCAATACTTATATCAGACAACATAGACACACATGAACGTGGGACCACATCGTTCCAAAGTCTGTGGGACACAGAAAAAAACAGTTCTAAGAGGGAAGTTTTTAGCTTTCCAGGCCTACCTCAGGAAACAAGAAAAATCTCAAATAAACAATTTAACCTTACACCTAAAGGAACTGGGAAAAGAAGAATAAAACCCAAAGTTAGTAGAAGGAAGGAAACAAGAAAGATCAGAGCAGAAATAAATAAAATAGAGACTGAAGAAACAATAGAAAAGATCAATGAAACTAAGAGTTGTTTTTCGGCAAAGAAACAAAATTGAGAAACATTTAGCCAGACTTATCAAGAAGATAGGGCCCAAATAAATAAGATCAGAAATGAAAGAGGAGGAGTTACAACCAACACCACAGAAATACAAAACTTTGTAAGATAATACTACAAACAGTTATACACCAACAAATGGACAATCTAGAAGCTATGGACAAATTTCTAGAAACACAGAATTTTCCAAGACTGCATCAGGAAGAAATGGAAAATCTGAACATAACTGAGTTTGAATCAGTAATAAAAGAAATTCCAACAAAAAAAGTCCAGGACTGGACATCTTCACAGGGGAATTCTAAACATTTAAAGAAGAGTCAATACCTATCCTTTTCAAACTACTCCAAAAAATTGAAGAGGAATGATTTCAAACTCATTCTACAAGGCCAGTATTATCCTGATACCAAAACCAGACAAAAAATTAAAAAATATTACAGGCCAATGTCCCAGATGAACATAGATGCAAAAATCCTCAATAAAATAACAGCATACTGAATTCAACAATACATTAAAGGGATCATACACCATAATCAAGTGACATTTATTCTAGGGATACCAGGATGATTCAACATCCTGAAATCAATCAATATCATACACCACATGAACAAAACAAAAGATAAAAATCATATGATCACATTAATAGATGTAGAAAAAGCATCTGACAAAATTAAACACCCATTTATAATGAAAACTCTGAACAAAATGGGTACTGAAAGACCATATCTCAATATAATAAAGGCAATATATGACAAACACACAGGTAACATGGAAAGATAAGCTACTTCATGGGTTGGAAAGATAAATATTGTTAAAATGACCACAATGCCAAAAGCAATCTACAGATTCAATGCAATCCCTATCACAATGCCCATGACATTTTTGATAGGACTGGAACAAATAATCCTAAAATTTGTATAGAACCACAAAAGACCTGAAATAGCCAAAGCAACCCTAAGAAAGAAGAACAAAGAACAAACTTACAAGTACCACACTCCCCGCTTTCAAACTGTATGACAAATTTATATTAATCAAAACATATGGTGCTGACACAAAAACACACACAGAGATCAATGTAACAGAAGAGGGAGATCAGAGATAAAACCACACTTATACAGTCAGTTAATTTACTATAGGCAAACCAAAAATATGTAGTGGGGAAGAGACAGTCTCTTCAATAAATCATTTTGGGAAAACTGGAACAGCTATATTCAAAAGAATAAAACTGGACTACTTTCTTATACCACATACAAAAATAAACTCAAAATGTATTAAAAACATAAATGTAAAATTTGAAACCATAAAATCCCTAGAAGAAAACTTAGGCAGTATGCTCTTTGATATTTATCTTAGCAATACTTTTTTAGATCTGTCTCCTCAGGTAAGGGCTACAAAAGCAAAAATTAAGAAATGGGACTGCAATAAACTAAAAAGTTTTGCACAGCAAAGGAAGCCATCAGCAAAATGAAAAGGCAATCTACTGAATGGGAGAATGTACTGGCAAATCATATACCCAGTAATGGGTTAATATCCAAAATATGTAAAAAACTTACACAACTCATTATCATAAATACAAACTATTCAATTAAAAAATGGGGATATATAGATAGTCAACAGATACATGAAAACATGCTGAATATCACTAATCATCAGGGAAACACAAATCAAAACCACAATGAGATATCACCTCACATCAGTCAAAATGATTACAAAAAGACAGAAAGTAACTACTGTTGGCGAGGACATGGAGAAAAGGGAACCCTCACGCACTGCTAGTGGGAATGCAAATTGGCAGAGCTACTATGGAAAACAGTATGGAGATGCCTCAAAAAATTAAAAATAGAACTATCATTTGATACAGCAACTCCTCTTCTGGGTATTTACGCCAAGAACATGAAAACACTACTTCAAAAAAGATATATGCACCCCTTTGTTCATTGCAATGTTATTACATTAGCTAAGATATGGAAGCAACCTAAGTGTCCACTGATACATGAATGGATAAAAAAGAGGTGGTATGTACACACAATTGAATATTACTCAGCCATGAAAAAGAATGAAATCTGTCCCTTTGCAACAACATGAATGGACCTAGAAAACATTATACTGAGTGCAATAAGTCAGACAGAGAAAGACAAATACTAATTGATTTCACTTATATGTGGAATCTCAAAAAAATAAATAAAATAAACAGAACAACAGAAACAGATCCATAGATACAGAGAACCAACTTGTCGCCATCAGAGGAGAGGGGAGTGGAGAGGTTCAGGCAAAATAGGTGAAGGGAATTAAGAGGTACAAACTTCCTATATAAAAGAAATGTCATGGGAATAAAATATACGGCATAGGAAATATAGTCAGTAATATTGCAATAAGTTTGTATGATGACAGTTACTAGACTTGTGCTGATCAATTCTTAATGTGTATGTGTTGAATCACTATGTTGTTCACCTGAAACTTATATAACACTGTATGTCAACTGTACTTCAATTAAAAAAACCCAGAAGACATATTTACGTGGAGAAAAAACACAGAAACGAATGCCTCTTGCTCTGCATAATGTCCACAAAAACAAATGACGAGGCTATCCTAGAAACCACAGGGGAGTAAAACCCTGAACAGTTTGAAGAGGTAATAAATGAAAATTAATTGCACAGAAGCCATTATTCCTAATTGAAGATGCACAAAATATCATTAGTGTTACCTCTATTAAGTGTTCTGTCATTACTGTTTTATTTTAGTAAACATAAAAATTAAGTCTTTCATAGGTTTTACTCCTGATCTCCTTCCCACTAAATTTGTATTTTTCATAGTATCTTAAGTTCTTGTAATAGGAACCACTCTCCTAGGTATTTTTCAGAAACCTATTCATAATGGTTATACTATAAAAATATAAGTTGTTCTTATTATTATTTTTATAACAGAAGTAATAATTAATTGTTGTGATAAATAGGAAAGGAATTACAGTTTATAACCTCCCTGGGCCTTAGTTTCCCTATCTTTGAAATCTGTTCATACAAGGGAAGTTATTAAAGCCTCTTTCCCTGATAATTTCCCAGTCTATTCACATTTCCCATAGCTCTAAGCACAAGGAGGCAACTTTAGTGACAAAGGCCTCCAGTTCTTTCTGGTAAATTCTTAAGATTAAGTTTATATCTAGAAAGTATGAAATCATTTGGAAAAAAGAAAAACATTGGTAAGAAAACAGAAAAAGCAATCATATTTTTATGTCACTTGTTTGCTTTCCTCTTTTAAAAAAATCAATCAGTTCTGAATTCCTTATTGAGACATTCAAGACCTCTATGATATTGCTCTAAATTACCTTTCCAACCCACTTCTATCCGTTCATCTTGCAACTGGCAGCCAGAGCACCTATTCCAGTAATACGCTAAGGACTGTCCCCCATCATGTACTTGCTCATTCTTTTCTACCATTCAGGAAATCCCTTCTTCTATCTGCTTATAGAAGCTGTACCCTTCCTTCATGGTCAGAGCTCAAATGCCCACTTTCTTGGATTTTTCTAACTACAACAAGACTTCCTTTTCTTTCATTCTCCAAATATTATCTATCTTGGAAGCACAGTCTATTAACACTGAAATACTTATTCCCTTCTTTTTTATGTTAAAATTAAAATATCATGATTTTCTTCTCCTTAGGTTAAGAGCTCCTTGAGGGAAAAATTAGGTCTTGTTCATACTTAAACCTCATACAAGCGGTTAGCAAAATGCATTTTTAATGTCCTAAAAAGAGTACCAAAGTAAGGGTCCAAAATATTGAGTTCCAGTTTTGAGCCCTTTTATAACTATGTGGCTATAGACATATTATTTAAACTCTATTAACCTCAATTATCTTGTGTAATATGAGGATAAAAACATCTACTCCACATGGAGGATTAAATGCAAAAGGGCTTTTAAAACTCTAAAATACTATATTACTTCAAGAATGAAAGTTATTAATGCTGTTCTTATAACTTTACTATTATGGTAGTCACTCAAAGACTATTAAATATGTCTAAAAGAATGAAGGAGCAAAAGTAAGTAGATAATAAATGTCATATTTGAATTCAGTTAGAATGGAATAGCTATACACATTTATTTTCTTTCTCTCCTAAAACTCTATTAAAATAAAATGAAAGGCATTTTTAATAGTTAAAAAAGCAATATTACAAAGAGAATAAAGAGGGGATAAGAGTAGACAAGAGATTTCTACAAACTTTTAAAAATCTGGAAGTAGATGGGAAGGTAATACATGGCATAGCTGAGCAGGAGCTAAAACGACTTCTGAACCTGAAGAGGGATATACCAAGGAGGATGCAGCAGAGCCCCACTAAGATCCCAAGAAAGACTTGTAGCTTGTAACACCTAGGAAGGTGTCAATGGAGAAAGGAATAGGAATAAGAGGGTTGCTAAAACTGGTGTGCAAAGCAGTTATTTTTTCATGTTTCCTTCTGTCTTCTGTATTTCTGTGACCAGGGATTATTTCCTCTCCCCCTCCCTTCTCTTGCCATGACTCCACCTCCATGAGACTAGAACTTCATATTCTAGGGAAATAAATCCTGGGGGCTCTGGAATCATGCACCCAGGCATAGAGGAGAATGAAGGTGAGGTGTGGGGCCAAAAATTTAGGGAGATGAAGTGAGAGTCTGTGTTTTCAATTGTAGAGCCCCAGTGTTCTTCCATTTGCTACTCCTAAATGCAAGGAAAACAGGTGTATCTCTCCAAAGCTAGAGGCTGGAGGACTTCTGTCTATAAAAAATAAAAGAGAAAACCCAGGAGTAAAACATATAGAGAATCACATATGGATGTTCTACAATGGGGGGAAGGGGTGTTTGCCATCTCATTTCTCTAACATGGAACCCAAGAGTCAAAGCCAACTCTTACACACTTCCCTTTCCCCTACCCAGAAAGTCTTCAATCTGCCTATTAGTGTCTCATAATTAAACATGAAGGAACATATATTGAAGGAAGGAATTCTTTAAATATGGAGAGAGAGAGAGGGAAGGAAAACCCAAAGGAACAGAAGCTGGAGAAAATTCCAAATAAGAGAGAGAAAAGATAATAATGAACTCTTGAAACAAGCAGAGGATGTGATTTTTTTAAAACAGTATAACTGGAGATAAAGAAAAAATTCTGGAAAATTAAAATTATGATTGTTTACTTAAAAAAATAGACGGAATTTTAAAATTTCTTCCAGTAGCTGAACAAAAATCAAATTTGAAAAGTTAGCATAGGAAATAAGAGGTGATCTATTATTCAACAAATAGATATTTAACTGAGATTAGAAGTTTGTTTCCCTAAAACTAGCTAGACACAGAGAGAAACATTTTCTGTTCATTTGACTGAGACATCCACTGATTAGAAAAAACAATCCCAACTGTAAGTCAGCACACCTAAAACTTGCCTACTCCTCTCGATAAAAGTGTAAGGCAAGGAAACCCCTCCGAGACCCTCTAATCTTCAAATCTGGAGTGCTCTTCCTATTGTTATAGTGTGAAAAAAAATCAATTTCCCTACTTGTTCTTTTTTTTTTTTTTCCTTTGTCAATGGAGAGAAATCAATTAGAAAAGAAATGATAGAAGTTGTCACCAAAGCAAAGAACGTAAGTCTGCAGACTATGGGCCAGAGTGCCTATCTCTATAAATGAAGAAACACCTACATCAAGTACAATGGGAATGTAAGCAAGATCCTAAGAAACTTTCATGGAGAACAAACATCAAGTCACCTCTCATCAATCAGGGGTCACAATGGAATCAGACTTTCAACAGCAATAATCAACTCTAAAATTAACTACGAAATGTTTTCGAACTGCTAGAGATATATGATTTCTAACCTGATCATCTATCCTCAGACACACTTGCAGTCCGATATAACAATAGAATTAAAATGACTTCCCCCTTAGGAAGTGATTTAACAGCTAGAAGTATGCTCTAGTAATTAGAGGGTGCCCTTCAGAAAAACAAAGAACTAAACAAAGAAGGATGTGTATGATTCAGGGAATGGGATGTCTCCTTAGGGAACAGGGGAGTAAGAAGGCTTAGGACAACTGGAATGTAATCAGTTGTACAGGACAAGGAAAACAGAGGGCTCCAAAAGGGAGCCCTCCATGTAGAAGAAGGAAATCATACATTATTTGATTTTTAAAAAATAAATTTGGTAAAATTTGTTGAAGTATTTCAGAATAACTGATGATAAACATATAGAAAATTCATAAATAAAAACAGTAATTTACTAAAATAATATACAATAAATGAATCCTAATATATAATTTGAAATGGCAGTGAATGGTATTTATGTGTTGTACTGATTATATTTTCATCAGACCTTTGATTTGATTTTTAAAAAATTGTGACAAAACTATGCTTAGAGCATGAAAATGGGGAACGCTATAGGTAAAAAAGCCAAAACCTCATCTACTATAACAGACATAAAAATGTCTAAAATGGATACATTCAGAAATGGTAATATAAGTGATTTATTTAGACATATACAGATCAATACTGAAACTGAGCAGGACCCTGCAGGGCCTCTGCAGGTACAAAAGCCCCTCTGTGTCCCCTGTTTCTTGTTTGTAGATAAAAGGCTTTAGTATCCTAGGCTTTCCTTGAGTTCCAAAGAACAGACTTAAAGAGTTACTAAGTAGGGAAGTGAGGGAATGCAGAAACCAAGAAAAAGCAGTCAAGCAAGAAAAGCAATGACAGCTTAAACAATAGTTCAGTGATAAAACACAGTCCTAGTTCGCCCTCAAGGGATATACATAACAATCTGATGCACATGTATGAGGTGTTCTGCAGAAACTAAGACCCTCACCCAGGTAGAGAATGGTGACTGTATGCTGACCACAAGCACACAGCCCACAGACTGGTTGGAATCAGAAGGTTGATGATTAGGATTTCACCCTGCTACATCATCACCAACCAATCAGAAGAAAGTCCATGAGCTGCAACTCTCACCACAAATGTTGCCCTTAAAAGCTCTTCCTTGAAAGCCATTTGAGAGTTTGGGTCTTTTGAGCGTGAGCTGCCCATTCTCCTTGCTTGGTGCCCTACAAATAAATGCTGTACTTTCCTTCACCAGAACCCAGTAGTAGTAGATTGGTTTTGCTGCATGTGGGTGAGTGAATCCAAGTTTGGTTTGGTAAGAATATTGATGAAAACATACAAATACATGCGAGTTGAAAAGTTTGGGGGCATATGACACAAGGTATAATTTTCTTTTTCATTTTAATCCTCTCAGTACTATTTAAATTCTTAAATCATGCCCACATGTACATTTAGAAATTTTATAATAACAATGAATTCAGAAAAATTAAAGTAAAATGGTTACATATTTGAGAAGCAAAAAATATATTCCAAAAACTTAGTCATTAAACCTTTGGCCTATTCATACTACATGAACCATGGATTATATGCACAGAAGCAATGACTTCATAGGCCATTGAACATTTTGGGGTTTTAAATAAATCTTCCACAATCGAACCCTCTGTGCAGTGGGAAGTAAGTAGGTAAAGCTTATTGGAATGAAAACCCTGAAATTTCTAATCGATGTTGTTCATCTTGGGTACATGCCAGAATAGTTTCTCCCTTTTGGATTATTTATTTTGATTTTTGGAGAATCAGAAGAAAAGTAATTGCGCAAAATAATAATAATGACATTAGTCAAAATAAAGCAACAGCTTGAAAGGAGTTCAGGAAAATGCTTGTCCATGCTTCTATTTGGGAAAGAAGATAGTAAAGGGAATAATATTCACTCAGTGCTTCCTATGTACCAGGCTTATTCATGCCACTCATTCTCTCCTCACAATAACTTTGTAAGACAAATTATGACCCTCTTTTTTCAGAGATGAAGAAACTGAGCACCAGAGAGGTTAATAACCTACCTAAGTTCACACAATAGTAAGTGGTGAGGCTGGTATTGCTTTCTAAGTCTGTCTCCTAGGAGACTCAAAACACTCTCAATCTTCTCAGGACTACTTTTCCATCCCATCATTCTTTAATTCCATACTCTCTAACTGGGATCCAGGGGCCACAGCTGTGTGCCTCAAATGGGCTACAGATGTGCCAAGACATTGATCTGTTCAGCCCTCAAGGGAGGTGGGGCCCATTCCCTTTACTTGTGTTTCTTTCATATAAGTGCCGTCATTACCTATATGCACCGTGGTGTGGAAAAGGTTAGAAATACTGCCTGAAGCAGAAGAAAACCAGCCCTCTTACCCTTCAATTTTCAAGATACCTCTACTCAAACTTTTTAAGAACCACTCTGAAAAAGCATCGTACTGGGCAGTTAATTCTTTATTGGAATAGAAAATTTGGATTTAAGGAGGGCCATGAATATCAAGCATTTCAAACCCTTGTTTTTCAGACAAGAAAATGAGTGCAGGCCAATAAAATGACCTAACCTAGAGAGGAAAGGGCTCCTTCCTCAGCTGGTCCTCACCCATCCGGGGAAGCAGGAAAGCAGGGATGCTTGTGGCTCTGCTCTGGTTTGCTCTATTATGCTTCTGACCAGATGGCATCCCACCAGATGGTTGCTGGTTCATTTTCCTCCCATGGATAGGGAGCTCTAGAAGGAGAGGCACTGAGTCTTATTTATCTTTGTGTGCCCAGATAAAACAGTGTTTGGTACATAGCAGGCACCCAATACTTGTTAAATAAATGAATGACTAAATAAAAATTGTGTTCATAGGATCCCAGGTCGAGCTCTATCTCCCCAGCTTGCCAGCTCTCTGACCACAAACAAGTCACTTATATTGGCAAATGTGAGTAAAAGGTCTTAAGTGCTGTGAGGTTACATAAGATTAAAATAATAATGACAAAGTCCTAATAGCAGGTAATATTTAGTGAGCATTTACTATGTGCCAGGCAAAGTTGCAAGTGTTTTGAAAGTATTAACTTATTTAGTCTAAAATACATTTTGAATTATAAATAGTTTGCCTCTGTGGATAATAATTAGAGCTCCTTGCCCAATGTATTTCCCACTGCAGTAGAACTCAGTCTTGGGCATATTTGGTTACAATTTCTAGTACTTCTTTGGAAGCAGATGAAAAGGTTCAAATGACTTAGACCAAGACCAAGAGTCATAGCTCTTATCCTGCCACTCTGGGAAAATGGCACTGGAGAATAGAGGAAGTGGTGGAGTATCACATTTCTTATAATGGGTAGCTCTATCTGCCTTAAGAAAGAGAGAAAATTAGTATTCTCCTAATAGACAGAATGTCACAGAAAAGTTCAACCTTCTTCATAATACTGTAATTAGTATTTCATATACTATAATTTTAGTCTTGATGAGATAAGCACTTTCTGAAGAAATTCCAATATCTATATTGCTAGTGCTAGCAAAAAAAAAGCAATTTAAAATGACACATTTTAATACATAATAGTTGCCCCAACCTTTTGATGTAGCAGCATGAATATCAAATTCTATGGGAGAGAAGGAGGTTTGAGGTGCCCTCAAGGGGTTGGTGCCTTTATAACAAACATGACACATGTCTGCTGAATGGAGCCAACCTCAGCCCCCTAGGTCTTTTGCTGATCAGGCTGGTAAGAAAGTTCCCTTAAGGTAATCTCACCATAATTCAAACAGATTCAACCACAGGACATGCTAGGAATGGCTTGCAGGGAAGCAGGAGGAAGGACACTAATAATTTTACATCACCTACCATGTGCTAGGCATTATACTCTATAAACAGTATGTCATTAATCCCCATTCTATAGATGAGAAAACGGATGCTGAAAAGGGTGAACTCCCTACTGCATATGTAAGACGAGTAGGTATTTGAATCCAGATCTACCTGATTAGAAAATCCATGTTCTGAACATTGCAATAGCCTGCTTCTGTGAAACAGGTTGTTTAATCTTATAATCCCTTATTCCATGATTGGATTCCCTAGCTACATACACTGAAGGTAAATCACTGAAGGAAAAAAATGTGGATATCAAAAATCTCCAGTATTATTTAAATACCACTGACAGGGATACATACTCCCTGAAAATACCCTAGCTGGATGATAGCCAGGGTTGAAATAAAGAAATGCTGTCTCTTGGCTTGTTACCTTTTCTGTGACCATTGGGTTAAGACTGCCTGCTGGTGTCATGACAGAGTAGTTTGTGATTACAGATGCTCATAAACATCCTCAACGCATACCTCCTCTGAAAAGGGAAATACAATGATAGTGCGTGGGTATTATGGTATCTTCCTGTGGATTTCAACAGAAAACTTTGATCATTTTCCAAACAGCAGTAAGAGGTGTACAGACGGAGGCATCTACTGGGAATTGCAGGTTGGGGGTAATTAAATTGAGTTCTTTCTCCTTGGATGTGCTGTTGGCCAGTGCTAATGATTACCATCACTGCAGGGAGAGCACAAATGTCACTACTATTATTATTGAGAGAATGAAGAGGAACAAGAGAGATGAGATGAAGGGAAAGTGGAGATGGGAGGGGCATGAGGGACAGAAGAAGACAGGATATTTACGTTAGCTATCATGTCTTCTTCATTTATGTGCCCTAGCATGGAACAGAGTTGCTGGCAAATAACTGATCCTCAATAAAGAATTATCAAATGAATGGAAGAAGTGATGGCTGTATGGATGGGAAAAAAATTCTAAAAATTAAGAACAAACCACATATCTTAGTCTGCTATGGCTGCCATAAGAAAATATCACAGACTGGATGGCTTAAATGACAGAAATTTATTTTGTCTCCGTCTGGAAGCTGGAAGTCCAAGATCAAATTGTTGACAGGGTTGATTTCTCCTGAGGCCTGTCTCCTTGGCTTGCAAATGGCTGTGTTCTCACTGTGTCCTCACATAGTCTTTTTTTCTGTGTATGGACATCCCTGGTGTCTCTTCCTCTTCTTATAAGGACACTAGTTCTATTGGATTAGGGACTCACCATAGACCTTATTTTATCTTATTTACCTCCTTAAAGGCTCCATCTCCAAATATAGTCACATCAGGAGTTATAGATTCCATATATGAATTTGTGGGGGACACAATTCTGTTCGTAACATCATGCCGTTCAATTCTAATTTGAATGTTATGTTTATTGTGGATTATTTCCTGATTCTTACCATGAGAATTAACTCCCATAGCACATTACAAAATTATTTGCTCTCTCTTTGGACATAGCAGAAATCTTCTGACTGGTCTCTTTGCCTTTGGTCTTACTCTCATTCTGTCTCTTTCATTCTGAATAGCTGTCTAAGTGAACTTACTAAAATGCTCATGGAATCATGTTACTCCTTAGCTTTACACTTATCAATGAGCTTATGAATATAAGTACAACTCCTTGGAACGAGTCTAAATTCTCTGTACAATCTGAGACCCTGCCTATGGAATGAACTTCATCTTTTATATCTCTTATCATAAATTACCCTCTGCCCACTCTGTACCACAGGAACCTCTGCTGTTTCAGATATCCAAGCCATAACATGTTGTCCTTGCTGCCTGCAGATCCATGGACCAGAGTTCTACCCATCTCACTGTACTGACCCATGGTCATGCACATATACACACTCCTCTGCCCTCTCCAGGGTTAAAGAATACCCTGACCCCTCCACTCAAACTCCCCTTGGTCTTCTCTTTGTGTTTTAAAATTTTCATTCTTCTCAAAATGCGCCCTAGAGGGAAATCATAATAAGATGTATTAAGAAATAATCATACACATTAGAATATTGGAAGGGGAAGTTCCAATCACTGCTAATCAAGTTATTAGATAAAGGTTAGTAGATAACAAATATAAACTCTGGAAAAAAATATCCTGAAAGCATATGAGAGCAACCAAAAGGAGTCAGAAACAAGGGTGGGTGTTTATGATTGAACTTTTTTTTTTTTTTTTTTGGTCTAAGACTAGGCCCCAGTTGGTATCACATCAGGTAGGTAAAACTCAGTTGTAAAACATGTGGTTTTAACTCCTTGAAGAAACAGTGGAGAGAGTTATTGTAATGAAAGGAGTGGAAAAAATTAAGTAGAGAAACCAAGAATGGAGAAAGTCAAAGAAGGAGACTCAAGTTTTGCATATAAAAACTCTACACAAATTTCTGGCTGCCCTCTGAACTATGAAGGTATAGAGTAGATCCCAGCTCCCAGATGAGGTAAACAAAGTAGAGATTTCAGTTGATGCCTACCACAGGAAAGCTAAAATTTGGAATTTGAGTTCAGTAAAGTTAATAGTCTGTTAAAGAAATAAATACACATCAAAGGAAGATAACAGAATCCAGCGTTTCTACAATTTATGAACTGCACTGTTTGAAGCATGATACTTGGGGGAAAAGATTAAAAAAACTATATCCAGACAACAACAACTACAGACTCTTTGAAATGAGGCTGAAAATAAAGACACAGCAGATAAATGACAACTGATAGGATTTGCTGCCAGCAGAACTATACTACAGGAAATGCTGAAGAAAGTTCTTCAAGAATGAAATGGAATGAAGACAGATGAAAAGGTCAGAAAAAAAAAACCAAACTGGAAACAGTAAATATGTAGGTGAATAAAAACAGCTACATTTCCTTTAAAATACATATGACTGCTGAAAGAAAAAATGGTAATATTAGGCTATGGAGTTTACAACATGCACAGATGTAATGCATAAGACAACTCTAGCACTTGCTAAGATATATGCTGTGCCCTAAAATAAGTCTCAATGAATTTGCATGTATTGAAGTCATATAGTATATACTGTCTCATCAAAATTGAATAAAATTAGAAATAAATAATAATATACCTGGAAAAATTCAAATATTTGAAAATCAAGCAACACACTTTTAACGAATCTAAGAGTCAAATAAAACAATCATCTAGGGGAGTTCCCTGGTGGCATAATGGTTAGGATTCTGGACTTTCACTGCCGGGGTTGGGGGCCAGGTTCAATCCCTGGTCAGGGAACTGGGATCCTGCAAGCTGTGTGGCATAGCCAAAAAAAAAAAAAAAAAAAAAAATCATCTAGGAATAATTTCCTAATGAAAATATTTTAAGCCAAATCATAATGAGAATGCGTTAAACTCTGGGTGTTATATCATTTTGGAGAGGCATTGTTTCAGGTGCATGGTCTTGTTTTAAGGATATGTTATAGCATAGTGGTAATGACCATGGATGTAGGACACTGCCTGCCTGAGTTCGAATCCCAGTTCCATCAACCACTATCTATACTGTGGTTTAAAGTAAGTTGTTTAACTTGTCTGTACCTCTATTTTCTCAAAATAAAATGGAGTTCCATTCAAAAGTGTTGCTGAGAGAATTAAATGAGTTAATATGGGTAGAATGCTTAAAAGAGTGCCTGGATCACAGTAAGTATTTAACAAAAGTTAGCTATTATTATTATTATTATTATTTGTCCTCACTGCAACTTTAGAACATATTCAGAATAGGAAGTGTGACTGGTGTCTCAAGCACCTGCAATAGTAGCTGGCACATAATAGGCATTTGCTAACTAATTATTTTCAAATGATTAAAATGTCTTCTTCTTTATTGTGTCCTTATCAGGGCTCAGGGATTATGCCGATCAATTTACATGCCTTATTTCACTGAATCCTCATGACATAAGAGATGATTACCCTTATGGTTCCCGCCTTACAAATGGCAAAGCTGAGGAGAAGGGTGCAGGGGCTCGTTTGAGGTCACACAAAACACAAGCAACAGCCCGAGCATCACACTTAAGGCCTTTGGACTTGGAATCCCATGCTCTTTCTCGCTTTCATGCAACTTAATAAATGGGTCTAAGACTCTAACTCAAATTTTTACAACTTTGAGAGTAAACTTTTAAACATTTAAAACCCCAGCAAAACTTACGATGAGAAGGCTAAATCACCGCTTTCTGGTAGGGTGCCTTGGCGTAAACATCTCTGAGTTTACACCACCTGGAAACCAGGAGCAACCTGTGAAATCTAAGCCTCAGAGTCCCCCTCTGCCTGGCCACACTCTCAGTTAAGGGTCAGCCTGTCATGTGACTTCCTCCCAAAGTGTCAAATGGGGGCAACATCCCCATCCTTGATGAAGCTGGTATAGGGACACTTTCTCAGTCAAAGCCCAGAGAGAGGAAAAGCGAAATAAATGTTCTCTTTTGCTTCCTACCACACTCTGGGGCAGGAAGAAGCAGTCTTTTCTTTTACCTCCTTTATCTCATATCCTCCTCTGGTCACAGGTGGAAAGAATATTCACTATGGAAGACAACAGTTGGGTCCTCCACATTCAGCTTTTGCTACGTTAAAGGAAACAAAGGTTTTGGAAACTCTCCTCTCACAAAACCTAGCAAAATCCTGTTTTTGCACATTGGAGGCTGAGATTTTGCTCATTCTCTAGTTTCTTCATTCTTTCTTTCAACATTCTTCCACTATGAGTCTTAATTTTTTTTTTTTTTTTTTGCTGTACGCGGGCCTCTCACTGTTGTGGCCTCTCCCATTGTGGAGCACAGGCTCCGGACGCGCAGGCTCAGCGGCCATGGCTCACGGGCCCAGCAGCTCCGCGGCATGTGGGATCTTCCCAGACCGCGGCATGAACCCGTGTCCCCTGCATCGGCAGGCGGACTCTCAACCACTGCGCCACCAGGGAAGCCCAGTGAGTCTTAAATTTTAACTAGGAAAACAGATATCTTTCTTTTATTAGGACAAACGCCATGCATTCAGAAAGGAAAAAGAGCAATACAATAATTTAAAAAACATTCCTCTCAGTATAGAAGCTTGCTACAGGTGCCAAGTGAATATGATAAAACACTATATGCATACATTTAAGTTTCACAAAAAGTCAAAATTATAAATTAAAAAAATCAGTAGCATTTTATACACCTTGAGTAATAAAGGCATTACAAAATTAATTTCTAGTTATCATTCATTAATATCTAGAAATGTTTCAGGATTGTCTATAATTATTCAAAGCAATTATAAATTTAACTTTTATCTTTTGTACATTATTTGCATCCAATGGGACAACTTTGTGTGTGTGTGTGTGTGTGTGTGTGTGTGTGTGTGTGTGTGTGTACATGAGGCTCCAGTCCTCTGTACAAATATTCAATGATTTGCTGGTTTTACAAATCATACTCTTTAAGTCATTTTACTTTCCTAAATTAGGATGTGGAGTTACTTATGAATCATGCCTATTAATTAGAAATTCCTGTTATTGGTTAAAATTTTAAAACCATAATAAAATCAATAATTTATACTTGCCCTTTAGTATGTGCTAGGTACAGTGATATGCACACATATATTTCTTTGCTCTGTCAGCTGACAGGCCCCAGAAGCAACAATATCCTAGTAGCAATGGCAAAATCAGCACTTAGATGTTGGTTTCTAATACCATACTCCAATAAAAGGAACCAGGGCTCCTTGGAGAACTGGCTGCTTCTAGGACTAGGACAGGAAATGTATCAATACTAGATGAGCCTAGAGCATCTTACAGTGCCAAAAGGCAAAGAAGTGCTCAAAAACCAAACAAACCACACACATACACACACACAGAAAACCAAATAAACCTCAATGATGGGTATACGTTAAAGGGACACAGGAGACAACTGAAAGACTTCCCAAAGGCCAAAGCTGGAACAATCTGAGCAAGGAAATAAATAGGGTAGTATTGGGTTATAACCCAAAATATAAAATTAATATCCATGAGACCATACTGATATATAAATGATTGAATAAATAATTGGGAGATAATAGGTAAATCTTCCATGCAGAAGAATGCCCAATAATTTACGTAGATACTCATCCCTTAAAGAGGTATAGCATCATTCCTCACTCTCTAAGTGTGAACTACATATAGTGACTTTCTTTCTTTTTTTTTTTTTTTTTTTTTTTTTTTGCGGTACGCAGGCCTCTCACTGCTGTGGCCTCTCCCGTTGCGGAGCACAGGCTCCAGACGCGCAGGCTCAACGGCCATGGCTCACAGGCCAAGCCGCTCCGCGACACGCGGGATCCTCCCGAACCGGGGCACGAACCCGCGTCCCCTGCATCGGCAGGCGGACTCTCAACCACTGCGCCACCAGGGAAGCCCGTGAGGTTCTTTTAAAGAGTGAAGTATGGAAAGGGGGAGAAAAATAGTAACTCTACACAGGTGAAACCTGGCAAATCCCAGCTCAATTTAGGGGATAAGGACTAATATCGACAGTGATAAGTTACACTGATAGTATGTACCGTTGATAAGATGTGATGTGATGTGAATGGTACCTTACATGTGTGGTCTTCCCTCTCCCTCCCCAAACCTATTAACCCGGTCTAATCATGAAAAAAAAAAAATCACACAAATCCCACTTGAGGGATTTTCTATAAAATCCCTGACCAGTAATCCTCAAAACTGTCAAGGTTATCTAAAGCAAGGAGTCTGAGGGGCTGTCACAACCAAGAGGAGCCTAAGGAGACATGCCCTTTAAATGCAAGGTGGTATCTTAGATGGGATCCCGTGACAGTAAAAGAACAGGAGGGAAAAACTGAGGAAGATGCAATAAAAAATGGATGTCAGTTAAAACTAATGTATCAAGACTGGTTTGTGAATTGTGACCAAAAAAAACCGCATTGGTGTAAGATGTTGATAATGGAGGAAACTATGTGTGGCGTATGTGGGGTATACAGGAAACCTCTGTGCTATCTTCACGATAATTCTATAAAAATAAAAGTGTTCTAAAGGTAAAAAGTTCATTTAAAACATGCTCCTTCTCTATTACCAAACATACCCTTCGTATTTGTAAACTTAGACAAATCTACTACCTTAGAAGGTAGAATTCCCTGCCCCACTCATTTATCCATTTGTTGAGAAGGCATGTCATAGGGAAAATAACATCTTTGCCCAGAGACAAGGTCCCTTCCCTCGCTGACTTCTTCTCTAGGGAACTGTGGCTCCACACATCACTGAAGTCATGTAGACATTGTGAGACATGCAAAGGTATGTGAGATCAGTTACCTTTGTCATAAGACCCAGCATTGCCAAGGAAGCAAGGACTGTGCCACGCAAGCCAGCATGACCTCATGTACCCATCGTGCCCCTTGCTTGCTGAGCCTTGTCCCCACACGGTCCTATCCCATCATCATACGTGCATACACCTGCTTGCCCAGCATTTCGCTTGACCCATCACAGGGAGGACAAGATCCTGGGCATGGCTGTTGAAGCCTCTGCTGCCTCTCTTGTCCACAGTTCAGTGTCATCATTCAGAGGCCCCATTCCCAACTCTGCAGCTTAATTTATAGACACTTGTTGCTATCGCTACCATTGGTTCATCCTTTATCACTTTTTAATTTGTCCATAAAGCTTTTTACTCTAGAATTAGAGTTTTTTGTTTTTCCCACAAAGTTCTCCCTTTTCCTCTTACAAGAAACTCTTTCAAAAGTTTTTAACAAGGTATAGGCAACATGGATTATAGGCGATACAGGGCAAATTTAGAGAGTCAGGTACAACCAAATTAGGCAGATACAGAGGCCAAAAATGGGATTTTGTCTATGATTAAATTAAGGATCATATTCTAAGATCTACAGGCTTTTAAGATACCCCATTTCTCCTAAATGCAGAAAACAAGCTGCCATGCTAGACTACAATACATATTATTTTTGTCTTATTTTATTTTTGTTTTGGAGGAGTAACACACTCTTGTACAATAAAATGTTGTTTTAAAAATGCTACTTTCTTGTATTGCTGCTCAAATGAATGCTTTCACCTCATCTTGACAGAATAAAGAGTTATTTTGTTTATATGTGTGTTGGCTTCTCCATGGAAAAATATAATACATAGTATTTTTTTACTAATAAGATGTAAGTGGTAACTTCTTTTCATGTCTTGTTTTTCATGGTGATATCCACTGATATTTACCCTTTAGTTAGTATTGTATGTAAGTACAATAAATTACAGTGTGGGGTGTCAGACGAGAGAGTACAGTTTTAGAAAGAGATTGCATTTTTCAGTAGCCCAGAGACGGGCTCTTAAATGCCTATGAATCTTCTTCTAACCCTTGCTCAGTACCAAAGGATAGATCCTGGTCCAACTACTAGATGCATCCCCTACTCTTCAGATCATGTGGTGTGGGCTGACTACTTTCACGATGAATCTGCCAACATGTAAGGTAATAACACCACCCACTCTTACTTAAACACGTGGGAATGCATTGCTCTTCTACTGAAATGATGCTTTTTATAATGGGTTTATTCCTGTTCACCATGCAGAGATGAATGCCAGGGATGGCTTGGCTGTGTTTTGTCCTCCCTAAGCACCTCCTCTTTGGTGGCTGTTGCACAGCCATCAGGGACCCAGCTTCCAGAGTGCAGCCAGGAATGGAAATCAAGGCTGGCTGTCTACCAACATAGTGACAGGCAAACCCATATCCTTACTCCAGGACCACATTGGGTTTTTTCTTTCCTTCTGCAGATCAATTTCACAGTTTCTACAGGACTGCGATCTGGCATGGAAAACAGCCCCTGGCCACCCACACATGACAGAGTCTCAAACATTTTTCAGTAAGTGCCTCCAAACTGCAGCAAGGGAGAGGTGGAGGTGACTGGGGGTAAAGTCAGGATTGTCTGGACTTCAGAGAGCTGGGAAGCCTGGGGATGGCTCTTGCCAGTGCAACCCTGGCTGCTGTCACAAACAAGGACAGGAAGTCAATGGACACAAGACTGATCACAAGCATGAGCTCCCCGATACTAGGTCACCACCCTCTTCTTCGTAGAAATTCCCTGCTGAGCTACTTGCTTATCTCCCTATCTCCCTTTTCAGGGTGAGAAACAAAAAAGAGATAGAGAAAAAGAGAGCGACAGAGAGAGGGAGGCTGGGGGAGAGAGAGAGAGAGAGAGGGAGGAGAAAGGAGGGAGAAAGGGGAAAGGGAGAGAAAGAGGAAAGTAATAAATCAGAATGTACTTGGGGATTACTGCATGGGGCACACACAGAGGTGAACCTTCCATATTTCTGACTTCACTTGACATGATCACAAGCTGTCTGTCATCAGTGAACCAACAGGACAGAAAATATTAGTAATGCATAGGGAGCTGGAGAAAGGGAGAAGCTGATACCTACAGGGTCTATTATGTAATAGACACAAAGCTGGACACTTTATATAAATTAGTCCTTAATCCTCACCACTAACTATAAAGTAGCTATTATCCCAATTAACTGATGAAGAAAATAAAGTTCGGGATCCAAAGTAATTTTCCCAGAGTCTCAAAATTAGTGAGTGTTATAGTCAGGATTCAAATTCCTGTTTGTCCAATATAAAGTGCTAAAATATTTCCAAGCTCTATGGTACTTATTTGGTACTACATTTAAAAATAAATAAAGAAGTTAAAATATTCTTGAAGTTATCCTCTTAATAATAATCTTTGGAAGATCTCTAAAGCACTTACAGCATTGTGAAAACTTGAGACTGGGGCTTCCCTGGTGGCACAGTGGTTGAGAGTCCGCCTGCCGATGCAGGGGACACGGGTTTGTGCCCCGGTCTGGGAAGATCCCACATGCCGCGGAGCTGCTGGGCCCGTGAGCCATGGCCGCTGAGCCTGCGTGTCCGGAGCCTGTGCTCCGCAACGGGAGAGGCCACAACAGTATATATATATATTTTTTACTTAATATTAATGGAAGGTATGACTGGACTATTTAATGTACTCTAGAGCACACTTTGAGAATTGCTGCCTTAAGACTCCTAACCATCTGTCTCTGTTCTGTGGAGATTTGTCCCAACCATAAGTTGGTAGGCATCACGCTGAGGAAAGGAAGGCCCTTATCCACCTATTTTGAGGAGATGTTTTAAAACTTAGCGGCAGAATTACTTGCCTTGTTATGGCTGTTTAGCATTTTTGGAACCCTCATAATTATTATTTTGTGTTTCATCTTCACAATGACCTTATGAAGAAGACAAGGAGGGTATCTCTACTGCTTCTGTCACTATCAACAACTATAACTTCTTGAGCATTTACTATATGCTAGGTACCTACCTTGGTTTTGAAAATAATCTTCAATAACCACTATGATCTACTATGCTAATGAAGAAACACAGGCTCAGAAAAGTACAGTGTTTTCTGCCCAAATCCTTACTACAGTAGAACAGATGACAATTTTGAGGCTTAAGAAAGTCCCAGGACTTATTAAGTCAAGGAATTATACTCAATTAACACAGAAGGCTTCTTATACTTGACTCATGTTCCAATCCTATTACCACAAGCATATCTTATGTGATTTTCTTTCTATACCCTCTACCCCATCCCAATATGGAGTCTAACAGGGAATCCCTTTAACAGGCCAAACTTCAATACAATTAAGAGCTATAGAGAATAAAAGTCTCATGGTTGGGGGGCTTCCCTGGTGGCTCACTGGTTGAGAGTCCGCCTGCCGATGCAGGGGACACGGGTTCGTGTCCCGGTCCGGGAAGATCCCACATGCCGCGGAGCAGCTGGGCCCATGAGCCATGGCCGCTGAGCCCGCGCGTCCGGAGCCTGTGCTCCGCAACGGGAGAGGCCACAGCAGTGAGAGGCCCACGTACCGCAAAAAAAAAAAAAAAAAAAAAAAAAAAAGTCTCATGGTTGGAAAATAACTCCACTAGGAGTTCAGTTTAAAATGATGTTGTAGAATGTGGTAGTCAAGGAGTTGGAAGACCCAGGTTCTGGTCCTAGTTCTGCTGCATAATATGTGATATAATCTTAGTTTTCTCATCTGTACAGTGGGGATAATAACTCACTGAGATGCTGGGAAAACCAGAAAAGGACATGTTTCTAAGAAAATATTAATTAGTGGAATTTTGAGAGTTTGGGCTGCTGGAATTGTGTGGGTACCTTGACTTGAAGTGCCTCAAATATTTATATAGAGAGGAGTTACACAAAACTTATTCACTTAGAGCTCCTGCCCATTAGAGAGGTGGCCCTGTCTAAATAATATAATGAGTCTATATTATTCCAGCCTTGGGCAAGTTCCTCAAATATTCTGAGAAGTCTTGGTTCCTTATTTTATAAATGGGGTTAAAAGTGCCTATTAATATTTTTTAGAAATAAAATAAAATAAATTAAATTATACATATAAAGAAAGGAGTAGAATATGCATTTCTTGAAATCTCCCTAACATTCATCACATTATGTATTTCTCTTTTCCCCCAAAATACTGCAAAATACACGTAGGACACAGCTATCACTTTTTAAGACATAAAACTAAGGCTTATCAACTCTAAACATCTGGACCAATGAAGCTGGGGACAGTTGTAGCTGGCATGTGAGCTTAGGTCTGGTCATGTCAAAGCCCACGTTTGGTGTTGTCACCTCACACTGCTCAACACTTAGCAGGTGAGGAACAAATTCAAGTTCTTCTCCTTTCTCCTTCCCTTTAGTGAAACTTCTTTACAATAGCCCTTTATCTGGCTGTGCCTCTGTATTTAGGAATATTCACTAGTGTGTCTATACACAGTCAGCTCCTGTGTTCATATACCTTTCTAGAACAGATGATGGGGGCCCTCAAAACTGAATTACGCCAAGGGGTCTTATCAGGCACACAGGTGTTAATACATCCCCAACCAGCCTGTTGAGACCTTTACAACTACCTTATAATTCAACTTTAAATACCTGCAGGAGCCTGGGAATTATACAGAATATGCAAATCAAAACTCCTGTGAAAAATCACAGTGCCTTCCGTTATAATGATTTCATTGCTGATGATAATGGCAGCTGTATGCCTGTCAGCTCCTCAAAACTTGCAGCACCTTCCATGTTCCAGTAGAAACATGTGCCTTCTGCTCTGAGATGGGAGGGAATCCAAAGTACACATAATGCATGCTATTCCTTCCCTTTTTCCTTCTCCTCCTGTATGAACACGGAAGAGATTATCAATTTATTTCTGGGAGTCAAAAGAATGTACTTTATCACTTTTATCTCTGTTTAACTCTCTTTTTACCTATTTATGTCTGCTTGACACTTGCAATTAATAATAAGGGTACAGAATTACAGTGATCCTTAATGAAAGGTGTCAGGTTACTGGTTTACCAGAGGTATTCTCAGGTGCAGGTCTTGGTACCAGGATTCCAGGCAGTGAGGACTCTGAAGTGCTAGTTTGGATTTTCCCAGCAGGCACCTTCCCCCTGGTCCCACAGAGCTCTCTTAGAAGTCCTCAGAAAGATGAGGAATGCAGACAGAATGGCACACTGAATGGATTAAGCTTCTATATTTAATTCTTTTGTTCAAGTGAGGTATATTTGGAGGAGAAGAGCAAAACCTATCCTCATTCTAATGCGTCATTGCTACTCTGTGCAGAGAAACCTTGGTACATCACTCTTACAACTTCTGCCCATCGTACCATGCAGGAGCGCTGATGATCTCACACTTGTTTCAGGTCTTGTAGTTTAGAGTTTACCTTAAGAAATTAGGTTGGGCTTAGGTTGAAGTGGATCTGAGTTATAGCCTGCTGTGGACATGAGTGCAGGCCTTGGAGTCTGTTACCTAGTAACTGTACGGCATTAGGCAAACCTCTCAACTTTTCTTGATATTAGCTTATGCATTTATTTACCAAGTGGGTATGCTTCATTTACCCCTTGAAGTAATTCTCAGCATTAAATAAGGAAATGCAGGTAAAGAACTTACCTGGTACCTTATAGTTACCCACTGCACAATAGTTCCCTTTCATTGGCTAGAAACATTGGCAAATGCTCCTTTAGCTCTACTTTCGTTGTTCTTCCAATTTAGAAGTATCTATCATCCTACAAGGGTGCCAACTTGTGGGAAATAGAGTCCAGGGCTTCCTGCCTGTGCGTTCTTTCAGCAAAGAGGCTGCTATGCTTGTGCAAGACTGCAACCAACCCAGGAGCTGTGTTGACAAGACACTTGGAATTTTGTTTGATGGAAACAAGCAGTAATGTGATCTTTCAGAGAAAAGCAATATTAATACAAGGAGATCCTGATATAACATGATGTGAAATTGATAACATAATAAAGCTATATGACATTTCTGTCTCGGTGTGAGTTCTGTTTGAGAGTCAACATGCTAAGGAAAACGACGCAGGTTAAGTGAATGAATAAGGCTTCCCCTCCATCACAGAGTGATTCAGTACAGAGGAAGGCGATGTCCCCCATAACTAAAGTTGCCTCATCAATTCCTGGCTCTATCCCTTATCAGCCAAGAGACTGAACGAGACAGGAGGAGATAATCACTGATGAACTTGGGATGTTGCATGGCATATCCATGAGTCCATGAGAAGCAGTGGAGTAGAGTGGCCAACAGTGCAGGTTCTGGAGCTGAACTGTCAAGGTTCAAATCCTACCTCTGCTGCTTAGAAGCCACGTGACTTTGTGCAAGTCATTTAATTTCCCTCAGCCTCAGTTTTCTCATCTTTAAATTTGGAAAAGATAACAGCACTGAGTCTTTGGGGCTGTGTGAAGTGACTCCTATAAAGAACTTTGAGAAGAGCTTGGCACATTGCACTATTCAATAAATATTGTCCATTTATGTCTCAAACATGTTAGACACCTGCTAAATAATACAATTTAGCTTGCCATATTGGGCTTAATCCTTTTCGCATTAATCCGAATATGAATATCTGATCAGTGTGTTGAAAAATGTGAAGAAATGCTTTTCCTAATATAACACTTAATTATGGTTAGTTTTTCTGCATGTGCTTCTTTACTGCAAGACTGAATTCCTTGAGAACAGAGACTGTATGGTTTTCTCCTGTATTCAGAGTGCCTACTGTCATGTTTGACAGAGCAGTTAGTCAATAAAACTTGGTTGAAAGGTTGAGTAAGAAACTAACCAGTTAATTTAATGAAAGAAGCAAAGAATGTCTGGAGAACCCAAACCATTCCCAATGTATACAAACCTTCCCTTCCCTATGTCTCAATGTTTGTGTGTCTTCCGGAGTCAATTCATTCCTTACTGGGGACTAATGATAAATGGGGCTGTTATGAAAACGGGCCACCTCTTAAGCCCAGAAACTTCCTTTCTCATGGCATCTGCTAGTGTTTATGTAAGCCAAAAAAAAAAAAAAAAAAAAAAAAGCATGCATTATATTTTTATGAACCTTGCAATTTATTCTGTTTTGTTGTCAGACCTTTGGGAATGCATTCTATAAACTTTATTGAGACAAGGTATCTAGAGATGTCTGCATATGTCTGAGCTCAGCACAATATTACTTTTTAATGCACTTTTGACTTTGCAGGCAGAGGATACAGTAAAACATGTAAAACAGCAGTAGTTGGGGCTTTTTTATTAACTGCATTTTGCCTTCCTGGTTTAAAACCAAACAAGTGCCTCATTCAAATGAGGTAAATTAATACACATTAGCTTGGCACAGTTCCAAATGGGATATTTCTGCTGTTGAGTCAGAAATGGAGCTTTGCTCCATGACAACAGGTACAGGGCACAGGCTGGATAACATTCTCATCAGTGCCAACTCCCTGCTCCTATATATTAGTAACACAGCCATGGAGTGAGGCACAAGGAGGATGGTTGCAAACGCAGACTCACAGGCTCAGAGATGGTAGGAACTTACTTCCACCTTGGGGAGGAAACTCAGTCGCAGGGAGGTTTAGGGACATACCAGGTCACATGTGCAGTGTCGCCTCCTTATCACATTATGTGAGAGGACTAGTCAGGGCTGAAATTAATGTGTGAAGCCCATACTGTTGGGCAGGGCCCGGATCTTGAAACAGGACAAGCAGGGAGTCAGATATGGTTGAGCACAAAGAAAATGCACTAAGATGATGACAAATTTGAGCAAAATGAGCGTGAAAGCCAAAGCCTATGTAAGGGTCTGGGGTCAAGCAAGAAAGGCATTAATAAGGGAATAAGGCCTGAAGCGGTGAAACTGGGAGGCAAGTGGGTGAGGAGTAATTCTGAGGCACAGGGGCTGCTGGCGCCCAGGCCCGGACTCAGAAACTCGCCTCTGTAAAGGCAGCTACATCACAGCTAAGAGAAGGCAGCTCTGAGACTGAGACTAAACACAGAGACTGGAATCCAACACTGACGTGCTATCTCCAGCCCTCTGCCTCTCTTCCTAAACCAGACCAACCCACCATGATGTAAGAAGTTATTTATACATATACTTTTTTTTCTCTGCTGGAAATTAACCTTAGGTATACGGCTAATTGCAGGTTAACTGAACCAACTTTTCCAAATGAATCCACCCTGGGAAACAGCATTTCAGGAAAGATGCAGCAGAATATTTACTTTAAGATTTCTGATCACAGACAAATGTTGGGCCTCAGAGAATCAAATGATGAAATTTTAGACTCAGGTAGTTTTCAGGCAAAATGAGGGCAATAGAGATATTAAAATAAGGGCCTTTTAGGGATTTCAAATAAAAGAAAAAAATATTATTCAACACTAATTTTTAACTCTACATGTAAGGAACTTTAAAGTTTACAAAATAATTTCTTGTTTCTGCCTTTGATGATAACAAGGGAGGTTAATCAATTTACCTATAGTTACAAATCTGGGAAGTGGCACAGCTAGGATTTGAGCCCAGGTCCCCTGAACTAATTTGGTGGCTTTTTCTTCCCATCGCATGGCCCCTAAGAACATTTGTGTTTATACCAGTGGGGTATGGGAAAATCTTGTTCATAAGGATAAAGACATGTGATTTCCTCTTACATTAGATGAAGAAGTTTGTACCCCTCTGAAAGTCATTATTCCCATAAATGGAGCAGAGACTACATGTAGTTCATGGACGTCAAATGTTAGCTCAAACTGCCAACGGTGAAGGAGGGGTAGGGAAGAAGGGAAAAAATCACAGTGGTATAAATAGCTCTGGTTTTAGAATTGGACCATCAAGGTTAGTATTTGGGCTCTGCTGATTAATAACTGTATGTTTCAATAAAGTTAACACCAGGAAGCCTTCCCTGACCTCCCCTTGCCTTCCTCCTGACCACTACCATGCTGGATAAGGAGGGCACTCTTTCTGCTCCTAAAGCATCCTGTATTACCCTTGTGATATGATATATCACAGCACCAGAACGTGAGTTTCTTAAGGACAGGGCTGTGAAGATTTGTGTCTATGTCACCAAGGCCTAGCACAGTACTTGATATATGGTAGTGTATTAGTGTTATCCAGAGAAACAGAACCCATCTCCCTGTACAGGAAGGGGGGGGGAGAGAGAGAGAGAGAGAGAGAGAGAGAAAGAGAAAGAGAGAGAGAGAGAGGATATTAAGAAATTGGCTCATGTGATTGTAGGGGCTGGAAAGTCCAAAATCTGTAGGGCAAGCCAGCAGGCTAGAGACCCAGGGAATAGCTGTTGTATCAGCCTTGAACCTGAAAACAGTCTGAAAGCAGAATTTATTCTCTGTCCAGAGACCTTAGGAATTTTCTCTTAAAACCTTCAACTGATTGGATGTGGTCCACCCACATTATGGAGGGTAATCTGCTTTACTCAAAGTTTATTGATTTAAATGTTCACAATATCTAAAAATTCCTTCACAGCAACACTGGGGTTTGACCAAACATCTGGGCAACACAGCCTAGCCAAGTTGACCTATAAAATTCACCATCCCTGTAGACACAACAAATATTGGTTTATACGCCACATACCTTCTGTTTGCTCCTCAATATCCACCCTCCATTCTTCTCCACTCTGCCCTCTGTCCTAGGAGGCTGTCCTGTATGGACCACATGAACAGGGCTCTTGTGCCTTCTGGCTTCTGTTGGGTTCAGCCAGTAGGGAACACCAAGAGAAGATCAGTGGGAGGGAAGAGAGTGAGGTCTGAATGTTTATTTTCTCTGAAATTTCCTCTGGGACTGCTGTGTGCCTTGATCAAGGGTCACACAACTCTTCAAGATGGGCTGTTCTACATCCCTCTCTCTTGTTCCAGGTCCTAGTAACCTCTCCCCCCACTAAACCTTTCAAAAATAGGATCATATCTTCTTTTCTGCTACCCCTGGGTTTCTACACCGTCCTTCGTGGTCCCCCTATATTTTGTCTACACTTTTATAATAAACTTTTAAAAATAAACCCACTTTGAAGGAATCAGTTTCAGTATGCCTTCATTTACTGATTGTTACAGTTGACTGGATACGTTTTTGTTCTTAACCTGTCCTTAGTTATAAGTTCCTCATCTGTAAGATGGGAATAAAATGCCTTAAAACACAGGATAATTGAATGATTAGACCAAATCATCTAAGTACTATGCTTAGCACATATGGCAAGTGCCTCACATAAACACTTAACAAGTTTTCCATTATACCAGTAGTAATAATGGTAATAATAAAGAGAGATGATTTGATATAGTCACCCACCCGAATTATAAAGATACCTGGTAAAGTGAGAGCTGGCAGGCTTACTGAGATGTTAAAATGCATCAGTAATTTATTCACTCACTGAGCATACTACCAATACTAAGGACAGATTCTATCCACCCTTCTTACCATGATGTTAGCTGAGGCCTTGATCATCTCACCTTGGCAATGGTAACACCCTCCTAACTTATCCCCCACCTCCACTTTGCCAATACCTATGTCCCATCAGTTCTCCATAAAATGCTCATTAAAGACATGTCAGATCACGTCTCTCCCCTGTTTAAAAATAGATAGCTAGTGGGAAGCAGCTGCATAGCACAGGGAGATCAGCTCGGTGCTTTCTGACCACCTAGAGGGGGTGGGATAGGGAGGGTGGGAGGGAGACGCAAGAGGGAGGAGATATGGGGATATATGTATATGTATAGCGGATTCACTTTGTTATAAAGGAGAAACTAACACACCACTGTAAAGCAATTATACTCCAATAAAGATGTTAAAAAAAATTCTGTGATGACTTCCCAATGATCTTGGATTTAGTAGCAAAATGCTAAGGCCCTATATGAGCTGGTCCTCACCGAGATCCTTCATTTATCATTTTCTTTTAAGATTTTTTTTTTTTTTATGTGGACCATTTTTAAAGTCTTTATTGAATTTGTTACAATATCGCTTCTGTTTTATGTTTTGGTTTTTTGGCCGTGAGGCATGTGGGATCTTAGCTCCCCAACCACGGATTGAACCCGCACCCTCTGCATTGGAAGGCGAAGTCTTAACCACTGGACCACCAGGGAAGTCCCCAGATCCTTCCTTTATCTTTAGAAGCTCTTCAACTTCCTTGCTGAACAATAACCACAGTCACCTTGATTTGGAACCACCAAGTTCTCATTCACCTGTCATTTCCTACATTTGAGAACTTATTTTCCCCCAATCCATTTATTTTCTGATTCTCCAACGAGTCAGGATCCCTCATCACAGCCTTTAACATTCATTCCTTTTTGCAATGAAATTGTTCACATTTATTGATTAATGTGTTTCCCCCACTAACGAGCAGGTCTTATATACCCCCTATCACCACATAAGTGTTCAGTGCCCAAGACGCGGTCCTGACCTCAATAAAGCTCATTATTTTGTTCTAGTGGCCTGACTCTTATGAGCCATGGGAAGAAATACGAACTCTGCTCTCTATTTCTAGCCTCTAAGTAGGAAGTGCCCATGAAATGTGTAGAACCTAAGAGACAAGTGCTGGGATACTGAAGGAATTTGACACTTAGAATTAGATCTCATGAATTTAAATCCCACCTCTTCACCTTTAAGGCCTAGTCAGCATGAGGAAGTAACTTAACCTTTGAGAATTTGAGATTTTGTTATTAAAATGAGAATAATAATTACCACTTCACAAACTTTCTGGAGGATCGAGGGACATAAAATATTAAAATGATCCCATGCAGTACCTGGCACAGAGTAGTTCAGTAACTTTTATATTTTCACTTGTTATGATCACTAGTATTATCCTCCCCACCACAGTCATCACCTTATCCCATGAAATGAAAGGTCTGTGGAAATGTGTATAAAAATACGTGGATGAGATTGTTATATAAGAAGTAACCATCCACTATCTATCTCAATGAAATGTCAACAGCAAAATTTAAGCAGTTATATAGTATGGCTTGAAACCAGATTTTTAGAGATTTTTCAGATTCCTCTGGCATTCATCTAGGGAGTAAATTTAGTATTAGATATCAAGTCAATAACTACTAGGGTAGGGATATATATAGTGGAGAGTTGGAGACGGAACTAGAAGGGAGGAGGCTACCAAAAGAGTAAGTTATGAGAGTTTTCGGCTCCCCAGGTGGAAGACCCCCTAGTGTGCCAAGACCCACAATGTAGCCCTGTGCAGGTGGGTAAAGAAGGGCCTGGAGCCAGGAGGAAAAGTTTACATGTGTATATGAATTTATGTGTGTATATATATATGTGCGTATATATACACACATATCAAATTTTCTGTTTATTCCCTCTAAAGACAGTATTCCTACAAATGAAAGCCATCATCTGAAGGGCTTCAGTCTGGTGATGGCTCCTTGGACTTGACAAAGACCTTTAGGTGAGGAAGCAGCAGTGCTGGGACCACCTGGTAGAAGCCAGGAGATGCTGAGCCATCCATCTGACACTGGTAATCATGGAATCTTTAAGGAATGGTTGATTATTTTATTACAATGGAGAACTGGGATGGGGCTCAGGGTGGGGTGTCTGCCATTAGACTGATATTTTAACACTCCTCATTGTGATAATCCACCTACATACAAATCGAATCTGAGTCCTAAATGACTGAAAGTCATTCAAACACTCTAGTGTCACTCACACAAGGAAAACACATGTTTAATTTTATATCCCCTGACAGCCTCTTTGTATGCTTCTAGTCTGTAATGATGCTCTATGCAATGCAGGACCCAATTATTTGCATTGCTTTCAGTGTGATGCTGGTAAAGGAAAGGGCCTTCAGAGTCTGCCAGAGCTGGATGTGAAATCCAGCCCCACTTGTAACTAATAGGCCATCTCTCCCTGACCCAATATTAGTCACTATTTCCGCTATATATCTATTAATCTCATTAAGTTGTCTCAAACCCTTAGTGGACCAAAGACAAAGGAAAAAACATTATTTATTTTGTGACCTTGGGTTATTCTCTTAATTTCTCTGAGCCTAAGCTTCTTCACCTGCAAAGTAGAGATAACAGTACAAACTCCAGTGGGTTATATATTAATATCCAATCTTACTACAGAAATAATTCAGGAAATAGAGGCATCTGGGGATGATAAAAATGAAGCAGAGTGTAAACTGCCTAAGTGTCTGGAATGAGATACACAATCATTTCCTATGAATCCTCCTTCTTTGCTCATTTTTTCTTCTCTTTCAGTGAGCAATAGAAAAAAAAAGTAACTTAATTTCAACTTCTTCCCTCTATCTCCCCTCAGTTCCTTGTCTCTTTCAGCTTTTTACTGAAACAAACGCATCGAGTCACTCCTATGTACAGACTGGAGACATAAACATAAAGAAGGGAAGATCCTTAACTCGAAGACACACACTCAGCCTAATGTGAAGAAACAAAAATATATAAACTGCTACATTTTAAGGGGCATAACAAAGTCCTACCAATCACCAGGAAGGCTTCCCTGGGGGAGTGACATGGTTTCTGGCTCTTAATGTGAGCTGGCCTGACGTCACTTCTGCTCCAAAATAGTGTCATCATAGCTGTTGCTTTTTCATCTGGGGACACATGTATTTGTATGTTAGAGGAAAGGAACTTCTAAGGTTAATTCAATTCTGGACACAAACCATCTTCTCCTAAAGAGATGACCAAATCTACCAAAGAGGTAAATATTTTGGAATTTGTCCAACATTTGGCAAAAGGAAGACTTGAATGGCCCTCCAAGGAAGGCAGATGACTTGGTGCAGGGATTCCATCCCCTGCCTCAGACAGCCTGCCAAGTCCTGTGGAGGACCAGGCATTGCTGGAAAGCAGTTTGTCCCCTACCCCCTCATTTCTCTCTTTTGTTATTTTCAGTGCTTTCTTTGCAATCAGAGAGGAAGTTAGCTCTGAAGATACTGCAATCTGCAATATTTGAAAAAAGATCAAATCACTATTATTTATTAGAACGGCTTTTCCACCAGCTAAGTCTCTGTGATATAATCTGGATAATGAAACCTCTACTGCTTTTGTTTCCATGTCTATTCAAAACAGTTCTCACCAGCGACTAGCTCTTTTGAAAAAAAGCCTTATATTACAGTCTAACATCTTTATTGACACTCATACTGAGTGGCTTGGAAGCTTGTAGTCATTAAGTCTATATTTTGCCTTTATGTCTTTTGGGCTTTATGCAGGCAAAAGTCTTATCTGAGAACATAGTTGAGTATCATCTACATAAAAATGATCTACATTAATATCTGTGTTTATATCTGCCTCAGTTACACACCTCTTTCTTGATAATAGCATCCTACTACTGGGGGGAAGGTTTCTTGAGCCTGCTATAACCACATGGTCCTAGTGGGAATAGTGAAACTCAGAACGCTTCCTCCTTGCTATGAGTGTGAGCACGTGGTCCAGATTGGACCAATCACACCTTCCTTAGGAATTTTCAAGTTGGAAATCAGGAAAAAGTCCCTTTCTTCATGGTGATCTCACTTGGCAAGACCTGAGCCCCAGGTGCTGTCTGTCTCTCAGCTGGCTGAGAGAGGAAGGCAAGATGCAGAGGAAAGGAGGGATGGGGGACGCAGAGAGAAACCTGGTGGAGTCCCAAACCCTGGTTCCTGCCTTAATGGAGGTCTCCCTGCATCCTTGCTCATCTTCCATTTGGGAATAGGAGCCAATAAAGTTCCCCTTCTAAATACTCTAGTTTAAGTTGAATGTTTGCAACTTGCAATCAAAATCATCCTGAAATATTTCTCTCTATCATTCCTACATTTTTTCAGGAGACCTTTGGTGGGGTGGGGTGATATCATTCAAAGTCTAAAGTCAAAGGTAAAATGTGACCCTAAATTCCTGGAACAAATCAAAGTGTAATCCTGGAATGGGAAGAGGTTTAAGGACAAGATAATGGGCTGTAGGGCTGTATTACTTTGCTAGGGCTGCCATAACAAAGTACCACAAATTGGGTGGCTTAAAACAACAGGTATTTGTTTTATCACAGTTCTGGAGACCAGAAGTGCAAAATCAGGCTGTCAGCGGGACCACAATCCCTCTGAAAGCTCTAGGGAAAAATTCTTCCTGTTCCTTGCTGGTTCTGGTGGCTCCTAGAATTTTCTGGACAGCATAGCTCCACTCTCTACCTCTATCTTTACATGACCTTTCCCCCTCTGTGTCTTCCTGTGCCTTTTTCTGGCCCCACTCTTAAAGGAAATCTCTTGTTGGATTTCAGGTGCACCTTTATCCAGTATGACCTCATCTCAGTCTTTATCTTAATTCCATCTAAAGAGACCCTATTCCCAAATAAGTCCCATTCTAAGGTCCCTAGTAGACATGAATTTTGGGGGGACACTATTCTATGCACTACAAGGACTGAACTAAGGTTGAAGCCCTGATCTTAAAATAAACTGTTAACTGTGTAACTCCAAGTAAAGTCATTTAAAACCTCTGAACCTCAGTTTATTTATAAATGGATGTGATTTTAACTATCTCTCAAGAATTTCTGTTAACATCAGGGAAATGTAGAAACTGTATCTTTCCTAGTGCTGGACACAGAGTAGGTGCTTAAAAAGTATATTTCTACAACTCTTTTACTTTATTAATGATTGCCATTGATTATGTATAAAAGGAAGCATTAAATACATTAAACAGAGGTAAAAGCAATCTACTGTGGGAGTTTCACTGAAGAGAATCAGAGAAGGCATTGTGGAAGAGGTAACATGTTTAGCTGGACCTTAAGAATGAATAATTTCATTAAGTGGAAAAACTATGGATGTGCAGTTAAAGTACAAGTCAGGAGAGGGTCTAGGCTGATATGGTCAAAGTAAAGTATTGCCTGCGAATGGTTCAATTCCCTTCCCATGATTCATCTTGTAGTGGAGAGATCCACACACTTTAGACACATCATTGGTTGCTAATTTGTGCTTTCATAAATTTCAGTTTAAGAGTAATTTTGAGATTACAACCTATGATGAGACTGAAAAGTAGCTATTCTATACTGTGAAAAAAGGGTGGATTTTTACACTTTGAAAATAAGTGGATGATTAGGTTGACATTTTACAGTGAATATTGAGAAACCAAAATTCTAACACTATAACATTTGGAAAGTATGTTGAAATTTATATGTTATTTGTCATTTCCCCCAACTAGATGGCAAGTTCCTTGAAGATAGGGATTGCAGCTGCCCATTTCAGTGTCTCTAGCGCCTGGAACATAATAGGTGCTGATAAAATATGTGGTGAACGAGCAAATGAAATTGAATTACACATTATATCCCACGTGAAAATTCTACCAGTATGCAGTACTGAATCATGTGCTTGCCCTCTTATTAATTTTTTTCTCATAATTTTGCTAGTGAGAATCAAGAGGTCCAAAAGTTGAGAGTAAATTAGGATGAAATGGACAACTGATTTTCCCACTCTTACCTCTGCACCCTCCCTTCCCCAGCTGATTACACAGTAGTAATCAGAGGAAACCTTTTAAAATGTTAGACCCTATCACCCTCTTCTCATAACTTTTAAAGGTGTCTGTGGTGGTTAAAAGATGACTGTAAATTCTGGCTATCCCTCTCTTTAAAAGGTGAAGTCTAGGGCTTCACTGGTGGCGCAGTGGTTGAGAGCCCGCCTGCCGATGCAGGGGACACGGGTTCGTGCCCCGGTCCGGGAAGATCCCACATGCCGCGGAGCGGCTGGGCCCGTGAGCCATGGTCGCTGAGCCTGCGCATCCGGAGCCTGTGCTCCGCAGCGGGAGAGGCCACAACAGTGAGAGGCCTGCGTACCGCAGGTAAAAAAAAAAAAAAAAAAAGTGGAGTCTAATTCTCTTTCTCCTCCCACTGAATCTTTTCTGGCTTTAATAACTTACTTGACCCACAGAATGTGATATAAGTAATATTCTGGGACTTCTGAGCCTAACTTATTTTTCTTCACACTTATCACTACTAATATTTATGTGTTTTTTTTTATTGTCTATTCCCAGGATTTCATTATAAGCTGTATGAAGCTACAGACTTCGACTGCTCATAGCTTTATTCTCAGTGCGTAGAACAGTTTCTGCCACATAGTGGGCGCTTGATAAACATCTGTTGAATGAATGAATTGAATGGGACTTAAACATTGGATTGTTAACACCACACTGATGTCAAAGTAGTATTCTAAAAATGTTCCCCTTCTCCGGTAGGGGACAGGCTGATCAATTTAATTGTTATTTCCTCTGCTTGAATTTCTATGATTTAACTTAATCTTTCATCCTTGCCCTTCAAACCTATGTGCTTTTGAATTTAATCAGTAGGATGAGAACTATTGCACTTCCTTTGCCCTTCAGCCACTAGCAGAAAAATGACTGACAGTAAATCATGTCTGAAGGGATCTCTTCCTCTCTTTTGCCTGTCTCTGCATTAGGGTTGAACTAGGTTACCCACTTGAATAAAACAGCCCATATCAGTACATATTTTAAAACTTCTTTCTTATAGTCTTTGTGTATTTTTGTTTCTCCCAGTTTTAAACATGGTGGCGGTCCTCATAACTTTAAAAGGAAAAAAGATGCAATAGAAGAAAAAAGGAGAAGTAAATTGACATTGATTGAACATCTACTACAGGTTAGACTCTGTGCTTCAGTTTTTCACTTGACAAAATATCTAGCCCTTCTTTCTGGCCTCCCAGCATTGAGGTCATTTCTGAAATTTAAATCTCTAACACTCACATATCACACAGAATTGCAGACATAGGTTAACAGATGTCAATGTCAATATTAAGCAGGTTATACTGTCAGTTTTTTAATGTTAGTGCACACATATAATGATATGCTTTTTTTTTTTCACGTGTTAAGTCAGGTAGCCTGGGAACTTCACATTTCCAACAGATCAACCAACTCCCGAGAACAGAAACTTTATGAGGGCGGGTGGGTAGTTTGCTTTGTCCAGACTTTATTCCCAGTGCCAAGAATAGTGCCACCTCCACAGTAGGTACCCAGTAAATGTTGCTGAATTAACACAGTTTATTGGAGGGTCCCCTTATCATTGCTGGTCTAATAAAACACTCAAACTACTACATAGCCTGTTTCTTTTTATCATAAAAGAAAATTTCTCCCTGGTACCCTGAGATGTCAAACCCATTGATGAAACGCTATGGTGCCTCACTTATCTCGACCTGATGCAAGTACTTCTATGTCCACTTCAAAGTATATTCTTAAGCTTCACAAGTGCCATCGCTAAATATGATGATTTCTCTTCTTCTGGACCATTAAATGCAATGATTGCTGCCCACAGACCATCAAGAGCTAATGAAGGGAGAATAGCTCAGTGTCAGCTAGTCAAAGAGGACTGCCTGACTCCCTTGGTTTCCTTTTCCCAAACTTTTAACTTCCTGCCTTTGTATTCTGTACTTCAGTTTTGATATGATCTTCTGGTTTGATCTCAGATGATCTTTGATTTGGTGCTACCCTTCCACCATGCACACACACTCACAAGCAAATATCACTGGATTCTCAGCTCTCCATTCTCTCTTGCTACTAGTGGGAGCTGCAGCTCCTATAAGAGATTGTCTCTCCATTCATTGATTTAGGCATATTTATTGAGCAACTGCTATTTGTCATACACTCTTGTGGGTGTTGTGATAGGGGTGGACTTTAGCTTCTGTCCCTTAGAAGTCTAACTGTCTGAACCAGCCTACTTTTTATGCCATGTATCAGCAGTCAGGATTTCCTGCAAGAGGGAGTGACCAAATAATGATAATCTTTAAAGGAACAAAGATTTTAATGAAATGTCTGGGTTTTTTTTTACAAAGTAAAAAAGTAGTAGGTCTGGAGCAGACATTCAATGCATGTATTATTTTGCAAGAACAAATAGTGTTAACTTATAAATAGGTCATGCATTATAAGTAATTATATCTTTTAAATAATACAAATAAAAATATGGAAAACAGTAGCAAATGTCTAGAGTATGTTTGCTCAAGAAAGTTTCCATTGTTAAAAAGATGAATATTTTTAAATTTAGAGATCACACTTTGTTTAGATTTCCTTAAACTTCGTCTCTGGCTCTCTTTTGGTTAATGTGAGACGTGGGTGAGAGATGCAGGTGTTAAAGGCACCAAATGACTCAACAAGTATTTATTTAGTACCTACTCAGCTGTTTGCTATGCCAGGCACTAATATAGACTAAAGTGATTAAATAGGATTATTCTGGAGATATTCATGCACAAAGAGAAGTAAATGGCGTTACACAGGAAGTAACATGGTGCTGTGTGGTAGGGAGCTATTTTTCAGCTAGGACCTCAACCAACAGGTTGTTCTTTTCACAAACAGCATACCTTGCTCGCTGCCTTGGGGAAGCACAGAAACTCAGGAGAAGTAGGCAGAGATGGTAACAGGGTACTAAGTATTCAGACCAGGACTGAGAAAGAGAGGCTTGTGATGCTAGGCAAACAAAGAGACAGGAGAGCCTTTTTTTAGTTATAAGTAATTAGCAACAGACATTTAGAGAATCTTAGAGAAACAGCACTTCATACACATGAATTGATAAAGATTTGTAATTGAAGTCAACATGAGTGGTGACATCAACAGAGATTGAGAACAAATTGCTAAATTGCAAAAGGCAACATCGGAGCAGGGATGTTCACGGCATCACATTCTCTACTTCCTGAATTTTTAGGTCACAGTCTCAAATGCAACCACTCTGACAATTCTTGGACCACACTGAGACCTCAACTCTTTTGGCCTTATAATTTTCTAAACTATCCAACACCTCTTTTGTGTCCTTTCTCTCAAACAGCTCTGATTCCTTCACTTGTTAATGTAGACCTATGGTTCTCTTTTTCATCATCAGCCTTTTTTTGCAGTCTGCATTCCCTGCTAGACTGTCTTCTGCATCTTCTTATGTCATCTGCTTAAGTAATAGGCTGAAATGGTTGCAGGAGTATTTACTCTATTCTATTTACAGTGAGAATGGGGGTTAGGGCTTCTTCTCTATTTACTTCTCTCCCTAAATAATCTCATTTGGCCTCATGACTTTAAGTACCATCTATAGTTTTATGGATCTCAAATATATAACTGCACCTCAGATCTCTTTCACTTCCAGGTTTAGATATCCAAGGTCTCTGGACCATCTTCATTTCAATATCCAGTAGTCACTTAAAACTCAGAATGTTTAAAAAAGTTTTCAGAACAGAGCTTTTGACTCCCTCATACAAAATGTTGTTCCTCCAGACTTCCCTGATAAAAAATGTTGTCATCCACTAGGTTGTTCAAGCCAAAAACCAAGGAGTAACCCTAGTTGCTCTCTCTCCTTCCTTTACCTCCCCCTGTTCCATATTCTGTTCAACATCAGGTCCTGTTGTCTCTGAAATAGACTCCAGGCCCAGCCACCTCTCTTTCCCTTCCATAGGCACTGCTCTAGACCACACCGTCTTCATCTCTTGCCTGTGTTACTTCAAAACCTTGCTAACTTGTTTCTCTATTTCCACTCTTGTTCTCCTTCTATCTACTATATACCCAGTAGCTGACTTACTTTATTTTCTTACAAAGTAACTAATATTTCAAAATCAGAATTTATATCTTGTCACTGTGCAACATAAAACCCTTAAAGAACTTTTTTATTGACCTTCAGAATAAAATTCAAACTCCACAGTATGATTTATAGACCAACACAATCTGCCCTCCACATACTGCCTACTGTGGTCCACTCTTCCCTTTGGTCACTTATGGCCCAACTACACTGGCCTCCTTTTTGTCCATTTAGTCATTCAGCATATGATTGAGCAGCTCCTGTCACTCTAGCAGTAAACGAAAATGTCCCTGCCCACAGGAGCTTACATTTTAGTGAGGGGAACAGGCAGTAAACAAATATGTATGTTTACATATATATACATATATATTCCCTGCACCTAATATATTTATATATATACACATATACTTCTGGATGGGATAACTATTAAGGATTAACAATAAAACAAGAGAAGAGAATGAAGAGCGAGTGGGGCTACTATATTTTAGAGTGATGTAGAGTGGAGATCTGAATGAAGAGAAGGAATGAGTCAAGTGAATTCTTACAGATGACTGTTCAAGGAAGAGGGAGCAGAAGGGGCCAAAGTTCTGAGAGGGGAGCTTGCCTGTATTTTGAAGAACAGCGAGAAGGCCAGTGTGGCTGGAAAAGAGTGAATCAGAGAGAGAAGTATCCATCCAGGTTTTGTCGTTCTTTGTAAGGACATTGGCTTTTGCAGTGAGTGAGGTAGGAAACCCCTGGAAGATTCTGAGCAGAGGAGCAACTGACTCACTCTGGTCCCTGGGAGATGGCATGATGTGAATGGAAGTGGTATATGATAAGAGGACACTTAAGAGTAGTTCCGGGGAGAAAGGATATCTTGGATGAGAGAGGACATAGTGGAAGTGGAGAGAAGTCATGAATTTAGGAATGTGTTTTGAAGGTAGTACAAACATAACTTGTTCATGGGTCAGATGTGGGGTGTGAATAAAGAGAAGGGACGGGCTTCCCTGGTGGCGCAGTGGGTGAGAGTCCGCCTGCCGATGCAGGGGACACGGGTTCGTGCCCCGGTCCGGGAAGATCCCACATGCCGCGAAGCGGCTGTGCCCGTGAGCCATGGCCGCTGAGCCTGCGCTTCCGGAGCCTGTGCTCCGCAACGGGAGAGGCCACAGCAGTGAGAGGCCCGCGTATCGCAAAAAAGAAAAAAAAAAAAAAAAAAAAAGAGAAGGGTCAAGAGTGATTCCAGGTTTTTGGGCTTGCCAACTGGATGAAGGGGTGATGAACCAGAGACCACAGTGTCCTGGTTCCTAATGAGTCTATAAAAAAAAAAATTATTCAACAAATAGTTATTAAATGCCTGTTGTAGGCAGGCATAGTGCTGGACATTGGGTGTACTAAGATGATTCAAATTCTCTTCTGTCCCTGAAGTATCCAGAGGCGAGCATGAGAGACAGACACATACAATGAATGTACACCTTCCATACATCCATCAGCCGGACACAATTCAAAAGAGGCGTACCAGTAATAATTCCAGCCTCAGATAGAAACCCTGGAGTTATTTCCAACCTTTCTCACCCATGCCTTTTGTTTCTTCTGGCAGTTTGCAATGTCATCTCTTCTTTTAATGTTCCATAATAGCTACAAATCAGGAATATCATTATTTAGTGAGCACACAAATGGCATACTGTTTCCCATTTAAAAATAGTTCACCCCTCCAATGTTAGCTCAATATCTTTATCAGGAATAGGAAACTGCAGGCTAAGAATACATTGATCTAAATATCTACTCAGTTGCTAAAAGGAACACAAATAGATTCATAAGTAATGAGATGATTGACTTTACGCCACTAACAGTAAAGCCTTTTAACTAGAGATTTCCCTGTGATTGTTGTAATTAAGGACACCTTTCTGGGCCTATACTTTTTGGGTGTGGAAGTCACATATGTGCCATGAACTCAGATCAATGGACATTTGCCAACCTCCATCAACACAGCCTTTCTGGGTTTCTTGCTCCAAATACAGAAGATAGGGCCAACTTCTAAAAAAAGGGAACATTCTGTGCTTCTGAAATATGAGTGGATATAAAAGACAGCAGGTGGCTGAACTTGGATGAAATGTTCAAATTTTAATTAAACCATCAATGCAATCACTAATGATAGGAATAGAAACAGTTTCTTGAGGGAATAAATGACTTAAGACCAGTGAATGTGAAATAAGTTAACAGATTTTTTTTGAGTCCATGTTAGATAACTCACTTATAGAATCATAAAAATTTAAACTTAAGTCTGTCATCTTCTTCTCGGGCAAGTCTTTCCCCTACTCCTATGTAAGGCTTTTGGGGTGCTGACACAACACTCTTGAGTGTTCCTCTATTTTATGTCCTCCTCTTGTAGATGGAAGTTGTGTGTAAAAAGGGAGACTGTCCCTGAGTCTTCATGAGAATTTGGTACATGGAGTGAGTAGGCCAGTTTTAAAGGTCTCTGCCGATCCCTTCCGTTATATGACAGTATTTTTCAGGAGCCTGCTACATATCAGACACTTTCAGGGCTGTAAACACATTATTTCATTTAATCTGCATAACAGACCTCTAAGGTAGGTATTATCATTTTTTAAAAATAATCATTTTACAGGTGAGAAAACTGAGGATCAGTCATATGAAGTACTATGTGCAAGAGCAAAAATACTGAGACACTAGGATTCAGTCTTGCCTTATATGTGTTCAAAACCATTCAGTGTGGAGCTTGGGTTCTTTGAGGGCAGAAAACAAATTGGTGGAGAGATTGATACTAATCTTTTTCAGCGATGGCTATACATAGAAACAGAATCATGGATAAAATACTTTTTCTTTAGCCTACACAAAGCTTTATCAAATTTGGTATTGTGGACATATAGGGCTGGATAATTCTTTGTTGTGGAGGCTTTCCTGTGCACTGTAGTGTAGTTAGCATCATCACTGGCCTCAACCCACTGGATGCCAGTAGTGCCCTGCAATTGTAGCAGTAAAAAAAATCTACAGACACTGCTAAGTGTCCCTTGTCCCACCTTGAGAAACACTGGTCTACACATAGAATATAAATTTTGTCACATGTGTCTTACAAGGACAGTGTGCTTGCTTGTGTGTGTGTGTGAGAGAGAGAGAATGTGTGTTTATTATAGGACTCCCTCCAGCTTGACTGTAATGAATTCCACCTGCAAGTGAAGTGAGAAAAAAAAAAAAGACTTAATGAGTTGCTAAAATGTTCTAAAGTTAATATTTAAGTCAAATGGGATCAGCGCTTTCTTGGGAAAAAATGTGAAACTGAAAGACAAAAACAAAAATCTTTGTGAAGGGGTTTCTAGGCTTTGTGAATCAGGCCCTGGAGTCCCACTCCGCTAAACTTCACAACCCACATTTTCTTAACGGCAACCAGGGAAACTAGGCACTAATACTGCCTCACTGTACACAAAATTCCAGATCTTTTAACAAAGCAAAAAGGAGCCATTGTGTGCTTCACACCAGCGTAAATTATACCATAAATATTCATTAAAGCTCAAGGCTGAAAACACATGTTATTTTACAGATGATGAGGCAGAAAGCATCAGAGGGGCTGCTTGGGTGAGGCCAGGCGGACACACTGTACTGAGCAGGAAGTGGAGATGGATTTCCGGAAGTGACTGCAGAGACAGAGGAGTGGGGGGGTAAGGAGCTATATTTATTGAGTTTCTGTATATGAGATGTGCACATAGTAGGCACTCAAGAAATGTTCATCACAGTCCCGCTACATTTTTTTAAAAATGCAGCATTCACTGAGTAATTAATTACTGGTGCTGATCAGACAGACCACTCTACATAAAAAGAAACAGCATTTAGTCCTTGTCTGTACACATGCTAGGCAATGTTTTTATTTGTTTTGTTTTTGTTTTTTTAGATTATTATATGCTTTATCTCATTTGTGATGATCATAACCCCAAAGTCTGTATAATATTTCCTATTTTTACAGATGAGAAAGGCAAGGCAGAATGACTTGCCCAAGGCCATAAAACTAAGTAAAATGGGCCAAAATTTGAATTCCAAAGTCAATGTTCTTTCAGTTATATTACAGTATAGAGAATATAAAATGTACTATCCTTCATGGTAATTCACCTTAGCTTAATTGATGTTCAAACCTATTTTTTTTTGACAGGGAGGACAAGTACTGTGATCTCTAATTGCAGATGAGCAAACTGAGTCTTGTTCCTATTCCACAATCATTACCTTTTTTCCAGGGACATTATTAAGCTTAAAACTAGAAACAAAGAGGATCAACAATATTCCTCAGGCTCAGCTGCCCTGACCACAGTTGCTGGGATCAAATCCTGGCCTCACCACTTTTTATCTGGTGTGAACACACAAGTGACTTACCTATATCTCATTTCTCTTATCTGAAAAATAGTAGTAATAAAAGTGTGAAAATGAAAACTAAATGAGATTATACACATAAAGATTTTAGAGGACTGCAGGACATGTAAGGGATCAATAAATGTAAGTTATTGTTATTATTGCTGTTATTATTATTTCAGCAAACACTGATGTTAAGTTAGTTAGCATAGGAACTTCAACAGTATTTATTGAACAACTATTATATGCTAAGCACTATTTCAGATGCTTGGGTTATATCAATGAACTAAATAGACAAAGGTGAAGTCATTATTGTCCTTCCTGAACCCCTTACAGTACAGCTCATATACTGATACTGGAGTCTTGCCTGGCTAATCCACAGATCGGTTGTCACTGCCAAATCCTTCCCCCCAGCATTTTCCTTTATCATTCTGTGAAATAAAATTCACATTTTATGGCAAGACAAGAAAAATTTAAACATAAAAAAAATTATTCTTTGACCTTTCGCATCCTCTCTCCCCTGTACTGTGCATTGTGCATCTACATTATACATCAACCAAAACTTCCCCATTGGCAGAAATACCTGCTCAACCATAAAAAGCAACATTCTCCTATAGCATCAACAAGGCAACTCCTTAAAGATAATATTCCTTCTTGATCCCTTAAGGTGTAACATGGTACTTAGATCTGGATTATGTAAACTGTCAATGATACGTCATTTAATGTACAGCCCTCTGTCTCAAAAAGTTTATATAACTGTGTCTTGACTTCTAACAGGTGGAACAGTTCTCTGAGCTTTCTGAGTTGCTGTTCGCTGGTTATAATCCTCAAATTTGGTTCGAATAAAATTTCCACTTCTTTCATAGATTGACTACTGAGTAATTTTCATCGACAATTCTTTCATCACTTCTAAGTGTGCCCAGTCTCCACGCAAAGGCAGAGGTACAGATGGGATTAAACCAACATACACACACACACAGACACACAGACACACACAAAGACACACACACACACACGTCAATTATTCAATCTATGTAGACACTGAGTCAATATGCTCATGCATTATCTCATTTAATCCATTTAATCCTCATAACAGCCCTGTGAAATACATTCTTTTATAATGGTCACTTAACAGATGTGAAAAATGAGTCTAAGAGAGGCTAAGTCACTTGCTTGAAGTTATCCAGCCAGGGAGTAACTTGTCTGCCACTGGAAATAAGTCATCTGACTCCAGAGCCCTCCCACATGACTTTCTGGTATTTCCTTTCTTACTCTAGTCAGGCACTCCTATATATTCCTTCCACACCCTCTTCTTGGGAAACAGTAATTCTTCAGGAAAGGAAAAACATAACTGTATCTTTTCAAAAGTAAGAGAGCCCTCTTTGGAAGGGAAAGCTCAGTCCTTGCCTAAGATCACAATACTGAGAAGTGGAAGAGCCATGATTTGAATCCAGATTTGACACAAAATATTTCCACATGTATTTTCCTCTCTGATCTTTATTAGCGTCAGTGAGAGTTAGGGTCAGAAGGAAAATTTGGGCTGTCCTTTTACAAACAATCCCCACGTCAAGTCTTTTTGATGTTTTCTCTAAATGAGGTTAGACATCCAGATACAGGGATATATTGGACGTATTAAAGGAAAATAACATTTAACTTGTTTTCCACTGTCAAAACACACTGCCTGTGATGTACCATGAACGAGGATTTTTATAAATCCTGTAATTATTCTTGGAATACATTTCTACTTTATCTTAAATAGGTTCATTCATAAAATGTAAATATTTAAAATACATTACAAATTTTATCACCCTATTTTGACATTTTGAAACTCAAAAATGAAAATAGTTTTCAGAGGACTATTCATTAGTGAGGAATTGGACTGAGGGCTAATTATGAGTTTGTACAAAGTCACAGATCAAGTTGCAGAATGAGGACCAGAGAGATATTGGGCTGAATTTTGGGAAAAGGATATTGAGGGCAGGTGTGACACTTGGAGTCTTAAATTTGGAGGAAAGTGAGAGAAGAGAGTGAGATCCAGTAGCAGCAAGAAAGGAGGAAGGAGAGGAAAAGAGAAGACCCCATGTGGGTAGGGCATTAGGAACAGTGAAAGCTAGGGAGAAAAAGGCTTGGGTAGCTGCAAGGTCTGAGAGAGCGAGAAAGAAGGAGAATGAAGGGAAAAAATCCATAAGCCACGCCAGTGGTTAAATTGAATCTAATTTAATGTCTCTTACAGATGCTAGAATATTTAGAATGGCAGACTTCTTATTTCCCTTTCTTTTTAATAATATACTGTCCCACTTAGTCTGAATCACATGGGGCCTCTAAATTTTTAAGTGCTGTATAAATAATCTTTGAGCAGAGATGAATTATGAGAAGCAAAGTCAAAGAAGTAATAGATGACCTAAATATATTCAATATCCATTCAGTTCAATCCTAGTCACTAGCATTTATTGACCATACTGTGGGCTAGACACTGTTGCTCAGAATACAAAGGTAGAACTCATTTCCTGCCTTCAACAAATTCACAGAGTGTTTTGTTTTGTTTCATTTTTCTGTAAGATAATTTTTTCTCTTTTATTTTTGGATTTTTTTAAATTGAAGTGTAGTTGATTTACAATGTTGTGTTAGGTTGAGGTGAACAGCAAAGTGATTCAGTTATATATATATATGTGTATATATCTATGTTATTTTTTCAATTATTTTCCATTATAGTTTATTACAAGATATTGAATATAGTTCCCTGTGCTATACAGTAAATCCTTGTTGTTTATCTATTTTATATATGGTAGCGTGCATCTGTTAATCCCATACTCCCAATTTATCCTCCCCCCTTGCCTTTCCCCTTGGTAACCATAAATTTGTTTTCTATGTCTGTGACTCTGTTTCTGTTTTGTAAATAAATTCATTTGTATCATTTTTTTAGATTCTACATATAAATGATATCATATGATATTTGTCTTTCTCTGTCTGGCTTACTTCACTTAGTATGATAATCTCTAGGTCCATCCATGTTGCTACAAATGGCATTATTTCATTCCTTTTTATGGCTGAGTGCATATGTATATGTCCATTGTGTATATGTACCACATATTCTTTAACCATTCATCTGTCAGTGGACACTTACGTTGCTTCCATGTCTTGGCTACTGTAAATAGTGCTGCTATGAACACTGGGTGCATGTGTCCTTTCAAATTATAGTTTTCTCTGGATACCATTCACAATTCAAGACAGTAATGTCTATGTTTAAAGGAGGGAGGGAGATGCAAGAGGGAAGAGATATGGGGACATATGTATATGTATAACTGATTTACTTTGTTATAAAGCAGAAACTGACACACCATTGTAAAGCAATTATACTCTAATAAAGATGGTTTAAAAAATAAATAAAATTATATTAAATATAAAGATGGTGGGGTAATTATCTGTGCGTGATGGCAAAGGCTTCAGAGAAACTGTTAGACTTCAGAGAAGTGTTAGACATTTGCCAAGCAAACAAGCAAGAGAAACGTTCATGAAAAAAAATCTGAGCAGATACCCAGAAATGTGAAATAGCATGGAGTATTGGGGGGCATTCTAGTGTATTCTTTCCTATTTGAAGATGTCCATTAAAATAAGCTGTTTATACGTTACAAAATGGGAACTCCAAGGCCCCACCCTCATCTACTGCATCAGGATGTGAATGTGTGTATCTTCCAAACAAATCTGAAGGAGATTTGAAGGAGATCTTCCAAACAAATCTGACCAATATACCCCTTTCTGAGAGCCAGTTATTTGAGCTTTCCAGCAGATAGAACGTAAATTGTGGAGCAGGCACAAGAAACAGAAGTTACTGTACAAAAGCAAAATGAACACAGACATTAAATACAGAGATCTTTAGGCTTTTTTTTCTTCCTTGAAAGGATGTAGAAATATAGTTACACTTCCATGTGTGTTACATGTCTTATAGTAATTTTATCTAGAGCTTTAAAGCTTCTAATATAAAGAAATTCCACTAGTAAATACAGGTTTACATTCTTTTCTATTTTGTTAAGGACTGTAATGATATTCTCTGTGGAGCTCATAGCCTCATTTTAACCTTGAAATGGTGCAGTTGTTTTGAAGTGATAATCAGGTATATAAATTACCTCCAAACAATCCCACTAATCTAATTATTCTCCCCACCCTTATAAAGGCTCTCTTACCCTGGCTCTCTCTTTAGTACTATTTGGACAATTAACCTTCAGCCTTATATATTCTTCTTTCAAGTACAGTTTTCTAGGAAAATGGGAGTTAGGGACAAATTAACAGGATAACTGTTTTTACTTCATTATGTTAGACTGTGGAGAGAATGAATGATAGGAATGCATTTTTCATCACCCTTGTTTGGGTGTTCATCATTCTCAAGTTGATGGTGTATAGAAACTGAAATTAAGGCCCCTGGCTGATGAAGGTGACATCATTTTAATAGATATTAAATGTCATATGCAAAAAGTTGACAAGTCTAATTGAGTTTTCTCTGATATTAATCAAGTTAACTGACAAGGAAAGTTTCTAAGCCTAATGAACATAGGCTGCTGTCCAAACCAGTTACCATCCAATATGTGCAACGATGGACACATCTAATTGTGCTTTATGAGCTGGGCATTTCGGTACTTGGAAAGAAACTTCCGTTGAAAGGAAGACCTTGGAGCCTTGTGTACTGTAGTTCACTACTTAACACATCTTTCTCTGCAAAGAGATAACGAGTTCATAGACAGCAAGGATTGTGTCTCATTATACTCCCTGCAATGCAGGGTCCTCAGGGCCTACATCTGCTTGTCAAAGAGGAGGCCTTCAGGGAAGGGCTGATGAAAGAACAGATAAATGGAAATAAATTTCTTACAGCATTCTCAGGGTTGGAAATTCCTTGTAGCTTACCCTTCTTCAAAATCTTTGTTGACAGCAGCTTCATCCAGAGTGGAAAGAATTTCATTCCTTTGTGTTTCCAGCATACAGATAGGCTTTAAACAAAAGGTCTGTGCTGGGTATCTGTTGCTTGCCCTTGCAGATCTACTTTCTGCTCTGCTGTTTGTCCACTACATCAATGGTCTTACACTCTGGTTTCTGGTTGGTTTAATCAATAGCTGTCCCACCAGGAGAGGAGACAGATGGAGGGAAGAAAGTAAAGATATGGTACTTATTTCCAGGCTCCCTTCCTGCAGCATCACCTCAGACAGGCTTTTTCCCTCTACTGACATCGCTGACCCTCTATGGAAGCCAGCTCTGTAGTTCTCTTTCTTTCCTGCTTCCAGTAACATTTCCCCCCTCCTTACTCCAGGCTTAAGGATCATCTCTCTCACTGTTATTAGCCCTGAGTGGCGGTGCCATCCTGTCCACACCATTTAAAATAGTCTCCTTATTAAACCCACCGTGAATGATATAATTTTAACATGCCATTTGTTTCCTGTCGGGTCTGTGACTGATACAGTAAAATTATCAGATCTGGTGGCTGAAGTGGGATACACACAGGAAGAGATGTGATTATAAGGGAGGAGGCCAGGCAGGGTTAATATACCAATTCCAGAAAGAGACACAGATGGCTTCCACTAGAGCAGAGCTACTAGAGCCACTTATTCTATTTTTTGCAAGTATATTGTCTCCTCTAGTCTATGAGCAGCTCCTTTTGAGCAAGAATTTTGCATATACACTCTAACCCTACCATACTCCCCTCCTTCCTTCATTTCTCCTACTACTCCACTTCCACCCGCCCCACCTAGATTGGGGGCTACCTGGCACAAACCCACCCAGAAGAACAATGAAACCATACAGTAATGCAAATTTGGATTAATGATTCACTTCCATCCTCTCAACCAGGCTTACCCCAGCCCTATCATTAGCCTTGTAATAATACAGTTCTGCATTTTGTGAGGTGGATTTAGGGATGCTGAAGAAACAAAGGGAGAACCGAAGATTGGGAATTGGGTGGAGGTTGTCTGACCTTCAAAAATGTGAAGAAACTGCATCAGCTGGCAAAACAAGCACCTTCATGTTCTTATGAAAAGACTATATTTCACCAATAGGGAGGCCAGGTGAATTATAGATTAAAACTTATTTTATCAGTGGCTACAACCCAAGGGGAAAATAGCAGGTGTAACCTAATCACTTCATCGGTCCCCTTCACTTTTTAGTTTACAAAATATTTTTTTATACATTTTATCTTATTTGTTCCTAACTTTATGTTTGAGTTCTGTAAGAGAGGAACTAGGACCCAGACCCAGGGCTTCTGACTCCCTGTCTTTCCGAACACCCAGGAGGCCCCTCTTTCCAACTCAAAACATTGCATTCTGCTTTACTAAATTAACAAACTTTAGAAATGGAGGCCCTGAGGGTATCTTCAAGATGGCGGAGGAGTAAGTCATGGAGATCACCTTCCTCCCCACAAATACATCAAAATACATCGACATGTGGAACAACTCCTACAGAACACCTACTGAATGCTGGCAGAGGACCTCAGACTTCCCAAAAGGTAAGAAACTCTCCACGTACCTGGGTAGGGCAAAAGAAAAAAGAAAAAAAACAGAGACAAAAGAATAGGGATGGGACCTGTACCTCTGGGAGGGAGCTGTGAAGGACAAAAAGTCTCCACACTCTAGGAAGCCCCTTCACTGGTGGAGATGGGGGGTAGGCGGGGGGGGGAAGCTTCGGAGTCACAGAGGAGAGCACAGCAACAGGGGTGCAGAGGGCAAAGTGGAAAGATTCCCGCACAGAGAATCGGTGCCGACCAGCACTCACCAGCCTGAGAGGCTTGTCTGTTCACCTGCCAGGGCAGATGGGGGCTGGGAGCTGAGGATGGGGCTTTGGAGGTCAGACCCCAGGGAGAGGACTGGAGTTGGCTGCGTGAACACAGCCTGAAGGGGGCTAGTGTGACACAACTAGCTGGGAAGGAGTCAGGGAAAAAGTTTGGACCTGCTGAAGAGGCAAGAGACCATTGTTTCAGGGTGCATGAGGAGAGGGGATTCCTTCCCCATGTGCCCACAGAAGGCAGAGCACCGCCTATGCGAGCTCCAGAGATGGGCGCGAGCTGCAGCTATCAGCTCAGATCCCAGAGAAGGGCACGAAACACTAAGGCTGCTGCCACCAAGAATCCTGTGTGCAAGCACAGGTCACTACACACACCCTCCCTGGGAGCCTGTGCAACACGCCATTGCCAGGGACAACTTGCCCCGGAGAACACAGGCGCGCCCAGGCTGTTGCAATATCACGCCGGCCTCTGCCACCGCAGGCTCACCCTGCATTCCAATTATGACTACTGTACTCCTCCTTCTCCCCTGTCTGAGAGAGAAAGAGAGTCCTAATCAGCTGCTGCTTTAACCCCCTCCTGTCTGGGCAGGGAACAGATGCCTGAGGGCAACCTACACGCAGAGGCAGGGCCACAACCAAAGCTGAACCCCAGGAGGTGGGCTAACAAAGAAGAGAAAGGGAAATTTCTCAGTGCAGCCTCAGGAGGAGCGGATTAAATCCCACAACCAGCTTGACGAACCCTGCATCTGTGGTATACCTGAACAGACAACGAATGTTCCCAAAACTGAGGCGGTAGACTTTGGGAGCAACTGCAGACTTGGGGTTTGCTGTCTGCGACTGATTGGTTTCTGATTTTTACGTGTAGCTTATTTTAGCTTGTAGTCCTTGTTATCATTGATGGATTTGTTTATTGGTTTGATTGCTCTCTTCTTTTTATTATTATATATATTTTTAATTTTTATTTTAAAATTTTATTATTATTTTAATTTTATTTATTTATTTTTTTCTTCCTTTTCTTCTGAACCATGTGGCTGACAGGATCTTGGTGCTCCAGCCGGGTGTCAGGCCTGAGCCTCTGAGGTGGGAGAGCGTAGTCCAGGACACTGGACCACCAGAGACCTCCTGGCCCCACATGATATCAATTGGTGAGAGCTCTCCCAGAGATCTCCGTCTCAACGCTAAGACCCAGCTCCACCCAACGGCCAGCAAGCTCCAGTGCTCAACGCTCCATGCCAAACAACTAACACAAAGGTACACAACCCCACCCATTAGCAGAGAGACTGTCTAGAATCATACTAAGTTCACAGATACCGCAAAACACACCACCAGATGTGGCCCTGCCCACTGGAAAGACAAGATCCAGTCCCACCCACCAGAACATAGGCACCAGTCCCCTCCACCAGGAAGTCTATACAAACCAGTGAACCAAACTTACCCACTGCGTAAGTTTTGTTACCTCAGGAAACAAGAAAAATCTCAAATAAACAACCTAACCTTACACCTAAAGCAATTAGAGAAAGAAGAACAAAAAAACCCCAAAGCTAGCAGAAGGAAAGAAATCATAAAGATCAGATCAGAAATAAATGAAAAAGAAATCAAGGAAACAATAGCTAAGATCAATAAAACTAAAAGCTGGTTTGTTGAGAAAATAAACAAAATTGATAAACCATTACTCAGACTTATCAAGAAAAAAAGGGAGAAGACTCAAATCAAAAAAATTAGAAATAAAAAAGGAGAAGTAACAACTGACACTGCAGAAATACAAAAGATCATGAGAGATTACTATAAGCAACTCTATGCCAACAAAATGGACAACCTGGAAGAAATGGACAAATTCTTAGAAATGCACAACCTTCTGAAACTGAACCAGGAAGAAATAGAAAAAATGAACAGACCAATCATGAGCACTGAAATTGAAACTGTGATTAAAAATCTTCCAACAAACAAAAGTCCAGGACCAGACCTCTTCACACGTGAATTCTATCAAACATTTAGAGAAGAGCTAACACCTATCCTTCTCAAACTGTTCCAAAATAGAGCAGAGGGAGGATAACTCCCAAACTCATACTACGAGACCACCATCACCCTGATACCAAAACCAGACAAAGATATCACAAAAAAAGAAAACTACAGGCCAATATCACTGATGAATATGGATGCAAAAATCCTCAACAAAATGCTAGCAAACAGAATCCAACAGCACATTAAAAGGATCATACACCAAGATCAGGTGGGGTTTATCCCAGGAATGCAAGGATTCTTCAATATATGCAAATCAATGTGATACTCCATATTAACAAATCAAAGGATAAAACCATATGATAATCTCAGTAGATGCAAAAAAAGCTTTTGACAACATTCAACACCCAGCTATGATAAAAACTCTCCAGAAAGTAGGCATAGAGCAAACTTACCTCAACATAATAAAGGCCATATATGACAAACCCACAGGAACATCATTCTCAATGTGAAAAACTGAAACCATTTCCTCCAAGGTCAGGAACAAGACAAGGTTGCCCACCCTCACCACTATTATTCAACGTAGTTTTGGAAGTTTTAGTCATGGCAATCAAAGAAGAAAAACAAATAAATAAAATCCAAATTGGAAAAGAAGAAGTAAAACTGACACTGTTTTGTATCCTGTTTTGTAGCAGGATACAAAATTAATGCACAGAATCCCTTGCATTCCTATACACTAACAATGAAAAATCTGAAAGAGAAATTAAGGAAACACTCTCATTTACCATTGCAACAAAAAGCATTAAATACCTAGGAGTAAACCTACCTAAGGAGACAAGAGAACTGTATGCAGAAAACTATAAGACACTGATGAAAGAAATTAAAGAGGATACAAACAGATGGAGAGATATACCATGTTCTTGGATTGGAAGACTCAACATTGTGTAAATGACTATACTACCCAAAGCAATCTACAGATTCAATGCAATCCCTATCAAACTCCCAAAGGCATTTTTCACAGAACTAGAACAAAAACGTTCACAATTTGTATGGAAACACAAAAGACCCCGAATAGCCAAAGCAATCTTGAGAAAGAAAAATGGAGCTGGAGGAATCAGGCTCCCTGACTTCAGACTATACTACAAAGCTACAGTAATCAAGACAGTATGGTACTGGCACAAAAACAGAAATATAGATCAATGGAACAGGATAGAAAACCCAGAGATAAACCCACGCACATATGGTCAGCTTATCTTTGATAAAGTAGGCAAGAATATACAATGGAGAAAATACAGCCTCTTCAATAAGTGCTGTTGGGAAAATTGGACAGCTACATGTAAAAGAATGAAATTAGAATACTTCCTAACTCCATACACAAAAATAAACTCAAAGTGGATTAAAGACTTAAATGTAAGGCCAGACACTATAAAACTCTTTGAGGAAAACACAGGCAGAACACTCTTTGACATAAATCACAGCAAGATGTTTTTTGACCTACCTCCTAGAGAACTGGAAATAAAAACATAAATAAACAAATAGGACCTAATGAAACTTAAAAGCTTTTGCACAGCAAAGGAAACCTTAAACAAGACGAAAAGACAACCCTCAGAATGGGAGAAAATATTTGCAAACGAAGCAACAGACAAAGGATTAATCTCTAAAATATACAACCAGCTCATGCAGCTCAATATCAGAAGAACAAACAACCTAATCCAAAAATGGGTGGATGACCTAAATGGACATTTCTCCAAAGAAGATATACAGATTGCCAACAAACAGATGGAAGGGTGCTCAACATCATTAATCATTAGAGAAATGCAAATCAAAACTACAATGAGGTATCACCTCACACCAGTCAGAATGGCCATCATCAAAAAATCTACAAACAATAAATGCTGGAGAGGGTGTGGAGAAAAGAGAACCCTCTTGCACTGTTGGTGGGAATGTAAATTCATACAGCCACTATGGAGCACAGTATGGAGGCCCCTTAAAACGTAAGAATAGAACTGTCATATGACCAAGCAATCCCACTACTGGGCATATACCCTGAGAAAACAATAATTCAAAAAGAGTCATGTACCACAATATTCATTGCACCACTATTTACAGTAGCCAGGACATGGAAGCAACCTAAGTGTCCATCAACAGAGGAATGGGTAATGAAGATGTGGCATGCATGCATATATATATATATATATATATGTATATATATATATATATAAAATAGAATATTATAATATATATAATAGAATATTACTCAGCCATAAAAAGAAATGAAATTGAGTTTTCTGTAGTGAGGTGGATGGACCTAGATTCTGTCATAGAGTGAAGTAAGTCAGAATGAGAAAAACAAAGACTGTATGCTAACACATATATACGGAATCTAAAAAAGAAAAAAAAAAGGTTCTGATGAAGTAGGGACAGGACAGGAATAAAGATGCAGACATAGAGAATGGAGTTGAGGACACGGGGAGGGGGAAGGGTAAGCTGGGACAAAGTGAGAGAGTGGCATGGACTTATATATACTACCAAATGTAAAATAGATAGCTAGTGGGAAGCAGCCGCATAGCACAGGGAGATCAGCTCGGTGCTTTGTGACCACCTAGAGGTGTGGGATAGGGAGGGTGGGAGGGAGGCGCAAGAGGGAGGGTATATGGGGATATATGTATACATATAGCTGATTCACTTTGTTATACAGCAGAAAGTGACACAACCATTGTAAAGCAATTATACTCCAGTAAAGATGTTAAAAAAAAATAATGTTGTTTGGAGAGAGAAAAAAAAAAAAGACATGAAGACCCTTTTGTTGATTGATAAACTAACTATTCACCAGGAAGGCAGGGTGAATTAGTGTCATCATCAAGCCATTATGATAAACAATATATTAACATAACATCAATAGCTCATTTCAGAAAGCTTGTATTTAATAGTATTGCATTTAACAAGCTTCACTCACTTAAGTTCAATCTTTTTCTTTTCTAGTTCTGGAGAGTGAGAAGTTATCTTTGGCATCCTGAAAAAAAAATGTTTTCCTTGGGGAAGGAGAGGAAGGGACAGAGACAGAGACCAGATAGGTAGTATCTGTAATATTGCGTGTAGTATTGGTTTATTTATTCATTTTAAGGCTATGAGGATGTGGATAGGACACAGATGGGACCAAATTCTTGCTTCACTGTATACAAGCCGGGTAACTTCTCTGAGACTCAGTTCCCTAATTTGTAAAATGGAAATAATACTACACCTCTCATAGGGATGCTGTGAAGATTAAACAAAATGACAACTGAAACTTTTAAATTCAATGCTCTGCCTGTGATGCATACTCCAGCTTATACCTTTAAGTACCCCAGATGTCTCATATGTCCCAATCCTGCCAAATGCATGCACCGTTTCACAAAGGCGTTGAGCTGGGGGAACTCTTCCAGCCTTCCCTGTGAATGCTCAGGACCCTCCTTTCTCCTGTTTCAATTCAGTCTCTCCCTAGATCTTGGCTCTTAACCTTGTGTTTTATGGATGAACATCCATCCGATTTAGAGTAGATTCTTGCCATTTTGCTTCGCTGGAAGAGGCCTGCATTTCTCTCTAAGGCTGAGGGCCTGGCTCCTCCTGTTTCCTGCTGCCTCAGGGAGGAAAACATGACTGCACTGTCGACTGCTGGAAACCCAATTCTCCATGACAATTTTCTTTTAGTTGGACTATTCCCTGGAGGTAAGAAGACATGCAGATTCATAACTAATACTTTGTGATGGTTGAATTTGAAAATAGACTTACATTTTAAATTATTGCAAGCCCCTTCTGAAGTTACTTGATACCTTTTTCAATAACATTACCATTTTACTGTCTATGATCTCTTTGACCTCATAATGGTCATCAGTGCTCTCTGAGTGTTCAGAGCTCAGGAAACTTATGGGATAAGTCGATCATGGAGGGGAGATAGCGTTGCTGAACTGGGAGCCTTCCAGACATGTATTTAATACCACCCTAGAAGTCATTAATCTTTCTCTTTAGCTCCAAGATACATTTAAAGCTTTTTGGAATGGTCTTAGCTCTACCAAGTGTGATCACTAACTGCACGAGCTTAGTCTAGTTTCTGAGTTTACCAGGGACTCTGTTTTTTTATGTATAAAGTGAGAGAAATAAAATCTACCTCCCAGGTTTGTTGTGAAGACTGAACAAGTCCTTCATTCTTATAATAAAGTTTATTGCACCTCTTTTGTATGCCTGACTCTCAGCTCAGTGATGGAAACACAAGGGTGAACGAGACCTGATGCCAGCCTGGCAGGATCTTAAAGTCTAGAGTGGGAGAAAGACAGTAACTGGGACCATTGGGAACCCTGGGCTGAGTGATGTGATGAAAGAAGAAGTGTGTTAAGGACGCATAACAAGTTTAGGCTTGGGAAGGTCAGGGAAGGCTTCCTGGAGGAAGAGTCTCCTGAGATGACCCCTGAGCTGACGCACAGAAGTTCTTCAGGCACAGGTGGGCACATGCGTGTTCTGGGGAGTCATAAATGGCCACTCCAAGTGGAGGAAGGAGATTTTGTGAAGGTATGGAGGCCAAAGAGTATGGAAGCTCAATAAAACTGGAAGACCGTTACAGATGTATGATGAGGAGGGCTAGCATTGATAGAGTTAAAGGAGGGGTGGGAAGGGGGAGGCACGTTCTGTCCATCCTTGATTTAGACCCTGTTTCTCTTAATAGGTGTTTGGGATTATCTTCTGAGGGTCTTCTGGTTTCTAAGCTTGACCTTTCCACACTTCTGGGAGAATGATTATCATAAATTTGATGGTGTGGATCTGCTATTAGAACCCTTTACTGATATTCTTTCATTTCAGGAGCTGCCCTGTAAAGCGGTCCCTGGAAATGTTTGCCCTGGAAAATGCTCTGGGGTTGGGAGTGGAGGGGGTGGGGGTGGGGTGGGGGGCACGAAGGCTTCCGTGGGGAACATGTCTGGGAAGCACTCCATTTTATTCCTTCCTTTTGGAACACATGTCAGGGCCTTAAAAGATCTGAGAAGTCCTGCAGTTAAATAAATATTTTGGTTTAACCTCAAATTTCATACTGTTATTTTAATCAATGAATTTGTTGTGTCCTTTCTTTCTTCTCTTCCCCCATATTTTCATGCACGGGCAGGAGTCATTCACAGAGCCCAGCATGGGAAATGCTGGGATATGGAATTTAGTGAATTAAGTACAAACTTCTGAGAAAGACAAACATTGATGACCCAGTTCCTCATTTCTTCAGCCTGATCTTCCATATCTTTCTTTTTCAGCCTATTTCTAGTCTCATTGAATGACTTGAGGTTCCCTAAATTTATGATGCTGTTCTGAGGATCTGAGGTGCCTCCTGAGAAGAGCTTAGCTGTAAGGGAGAAGGATCCAGATGCAATGAACCTGACTCAGGATCAGGACTTTGGAGGGAGGCAGAAGCTGTGAGTGTAGCTGCCATTAGACGCCATTTCTGTCTAGCCCAACAGATAAATACCAACAGATTCTGGTGTCAGCCTGCCAGCCAGGAGTGGAATTCATGTGCTAACTCTGTTTGCTCAATTATTTATCTCTCTAAGCCCAGTTTCCTCAGCTATAAACGTGGAATAACAATAATTCCTGCCTTCAGGGCTACTGAGGGGATTAAATATGACTAATAGGAACCTACTGTACAGCACAGTGATCTCTACTCAATACTCTGTAATGACCTATATGGGAAAAGAATCTAAAAAAAAGTATATATATATATATATATATATACACACAACTGACTCACTTTGTTGTACAGCAGAAAGTAACACAGCACTGTAAATCAACTAGGCGCTAATAAAAATTAATTTTAAAAAATGCCTAGTATACTAGTTGGTGTACAGTAAGCACTCAATGAATCTAGCTATTATCATTTATGAGTAATTATTACTAACTGATTAACAATAATGTTAATAATAGCTAACATAAATATAGTGCTTACTTACTATGTGTCTGCACTGTTCTGAGCACTGTGCACATAGGCATTCATTTAACCTTCACCACAACACTATGACGTTGGAATTACTATTATCCTTATTGTACAGAGCAATGAATAATTTGAGAAGTCATACAACTAGCAAGTGGGAGAGCCAGGATTTGATCCTAGGAAGTTTGACTCCAACGTTATACTCTGAACTACTACCCTAAACTATAATAAGCAAACTAATGAAAGAGCTGTTTCACAAAAAATGTTGTAAGTGGTTTGAGGGCACACAGAAGCATTCCCGTTTCAGGCTCTTGATTCTAGAAGGGAACCCAAAGAAAAAGAGAATGTCAAGTTCCCTCATTCTGCTAGGTACCCCTGTGCAGTTTTGGATATCAGCAGCAATGCTAAGTAAAGAATAGCAATGGACAGCTAGATCAGAATTGCTAAACAGCACACGGGGGTACAGCCTGGAAATTTCCAGAAATACTTGTAAGGGTTTTGTGGGAAACGGGAGGTTCTAGGACAGCAGATTGGGACAAACACACCGGTGGCACTTCAGCTACTGCACTTACTGCAACCTCACCTGTACCCCTGAGTAGATGGTCTGGCTTGCTTCAGCCTTCCTGGTTCTGTGGACACCATCTTGATTTGCTAGTGAGTCTTCCCGGGGTGAGTGTTCCAAGGGAAACAGCCGGGGTGGAGCCTTTCGCTTGCCCCCTCATGTCTTACTGCTTTTGGTCCTAACCAAACGGGCTCTTCAATAATTGCATTTTAAATTAAATTATATTGAAAAACCAAAAATAAGTCCAAGTTGATAACTGAAATGTTCATAATAATTGGCCACCTGATACCATGGGGATCTTATTTGATCTTATAAAAACCAGTCATGGAATAACATACTTTGCTTCCAAAATAATTGTATGCAGTTTGGAAGTGACAAAAGCCAACTTGCGAAGTACAAGTGGTTTGAAATAATGTTCATCTTTCAGCCTTTTATTAAGTTGGCAATGTAATTGCAATTTTTTTTTTTTTTTAATACAATGCTTCTTCTCTTTAAAGCTAAGAGAAATGGTGAAATCGCTGGATCTCTTTGAAAGTGGCAAAAGCCAAGTACTGGGCCTTATAGGTTTGGAGAGAAATGAAATAATGACTCTATTTTGGACAAGTTTTGGCCTAAATATCTTTGCTCCTGCTAAGTTCTCTCTGACTTGGTTTTGGCTAACTAAGAAAGCAGTCTGGGCAGGGAAGACCCCCCCCCGCCCCCCCGCTAATGGGATTTGAACGCCACCTTCCAGCTATCCACCTCTAACCAGTGGGGTGACCTTGTTGGAATGAGCCATCAAGAACACCCTGTGACCTGACTATGTGCAAACACCACATTCTAGGCACTGTGGATACGGCCATGGACACAGCTGGCCTGGTCTGGTCCCTGCCCTCCTGGAGTTCATCCTTTACTGGACTACGGCTCACCAGGTGACCTCTCTTAAGTCTCACTCTACTTTTCAGGAAAATGAGTACAACTCTAATATTTGAGTAAGTGGAAGGAACCTAGCAGAGCACACAACACGCTATATGTGAACTCCCTTTCTTTTTTACTTTTTTTATTTTATATTGCGGTATAGTTGATTTACAATGCTGTGTTAGTTTCAGGTGTACAGCAAAGTGGTTCAGTTATACATATACATATATCCATTCTTTCCCTTTCCATCTTCCTTTCCTTTCCATTCTTCCCATTCCATTCTTCCATCCATTTGGCCTTATGTCTGGGACCCTGGTCCTTCCTCTTCAGTCTCTTAGGCCCTGGTTCATCTCCACACATGATCCCTTAGCACATCCGGATCCAGATTTTTAGTCTATCCCTAGGCCTACATTTCTCCTGACCAAAATGTCTCCCTGGAGCCAGCCTCCCTCAGTGGTGCAGTCTGCTCACAAGTTATCCTTTGCTGACTCACTTTGGGCTCCTGGCTTTTCTTCCAAGACAAATCCCAGCTTCTCTCACCCACTTTGGGCCCATACTTTCCCTGGATCTCTCTCCCCCATGCCCCCCGAAAAATCCTGACACAAGGGCTGCAACAGAGTTTCTTTCTAAAAGCCTAAAACTGAACAACTTCATCTTCCTCCTTTTATCTGTGGCTGGAATGACTTGCCCCTCAGGTGTCTCACTTTTACACTTGAGTCTCAGAGGGCCCTCAATTCCTCAAGTCTCCAAAAATTTCAGACCACGAGGAGACAAGCGCCTGTAGATAGAAGTATTTTGCGCTGAGTCATGAAGGATGGGAATCCTAGGAAGGAGTTCAGTGGTTAGTTAGGAAAACCACACAGTGGCATTGAGGCTCAATGAAACTATTTGGGTCTCTAAAATTGCCCAGCAAATTTCAGAGAATAAAGGATTCCAGATTAAATGTGTGGTGATGAATGGTCTGGAGCCGGGGCAGGTTCTCAAAGTCCAAAGCACACTTTGTAGGAAAGGGGGAGAATTGGGGTCTCTGTGTTCAGTTACAAGAGTAGAAGTGACTTGTTTTAATACTCCATGCTATGGTTATTCATCATTCGTTCATTCATTCATTCACTGTCAGCAAATATTTATTCAGTTTCTACTCTACTTGCTGTGGCCTCCACAGAGCTCTGGGCACGCAGACCTAGCCCTAGCCCTCATGGATCTCACATCCAAGTCAGGGAAACAGACAACACCCATGTGAACAAAAATATAGGATACAGTTAGTGAGACATAATGGAATAGTGACCAAGGGGTGCTCTTTGAACCAGGATGAACAGGAAAACATTGCGTATTTCCTGCCAGGCACCTGGCATTAGGCTAGAGGAGGATTTTTCAGCCTCCACACTACTGACGTTTGGGCTAGACAATTCCTTGCTGTGGGAGACTGTTCTCCGTATGGTAGAATGCTTATCAACACTCTAGATGCCAGGAGGCCCCTCCACCCACAATGGTGACAATCAAAAAGTCTCCATACATTGACAAATGTTCCCTGAGCACTGTGGATACTAATGGATTTTTGGCTAATTTCTTTCCTCACATCATTCCAAACAGGAAGCGCCAAATGCAGAAGGAGGATGTCCTTTTGGCTCAATCATCATAATGAGATTCCATCATATCTGGTCCCAGAGGAGGAAAAGAAAAGCCTAAGCTGGAAGAACTCAGGTATAAATCACACAGATAAAGGGTGCTCCCATCCTTTGATCAGAAGGAAGTCAGAACAAAATAATGGAATGACAATGGGTTTCCCATGGTGAGAGAGCAGGAACTCCACATACTACCTGTGTGACTATTGGCAGGTTACTAAGCCCTGCTGCTCCTCAATTTCCTTATTTTAAATGGTCTTATGTTGTCCTTCTCACAGGTTATGATTGCAGAAGCCTTTGCTGTGAGGCTTAAATGAGGTGACATCTGTAAAGGACCTGGACCTTAGTAGGTGCTCAATAAATCATAGTTTTTATGATGGTTACTGTCATTTTGTCAGTAACTTGGGGTCTATATTTAAATCTGTTCTCTAGTTTGAGCTCAGTCTGAGAGCTGTTGTGTTTCAGGATTAACAAAATGAAGTTGTTTAACTGTTTTCATTTATACATTTGACACTTTTTTCTCAACTAGCTTAAAATCTCCAGTAATACTTAGCACCCCCAGCTTTTAAGAAGAGGTCCTGATTTTCCCCTACCTCTGGGCACTGTGAATCCTAATGGCTTTTTGGAGTCTGTGGCTCGGGGAAAACCACAGGTTCAAATCATAGGCTGAGGTGGGTGGATTCCAGTGTAGTCAGCAGACCTTAGGTGAGCTGTCTGAAGTTTTGGGCCCTCAGCTTATGTAGAGTAGAGTGAAATTCAAGTTTGGCCTCGTGGAGTAGATCCTGGATTTAGTTCAGGAAGCCCTGGGCTCAAATCCTAACAGTGCTGTTTACTCTCCAAGCTGCCCTGTGCAAGTTACTCTACTCCCAGGGCTCAGTGTCCTTGTCAGGAAAATGGGCATGATGATGATGACTCTCATCGCATGCTTTGGACTTGGCAAAATCCAATAACTGATACACTGGTCCCCCTAGAATACTGTGTACCTTCATTTGCTGTTTTAGTGCCGTCGAGACTTTGTAGTACCACAGTGTTTTGTAAAACAAGATGGGAGCAAAAGGAAATGTTACAAAACACAGGAAACTGTTTGTTGATTTCTGATGACCATAACTGCATTCTGAGAATTCAGCTGACTCTTAAGAAGGGGCCTCCCAGAGGAACAGTAACCCAGCTGGCAGAGGGAACATCAATGCTTGATAAAATCACTCCTACAGAGCCTTCATAAATGCTAAGAATTTCTATGTTAGAATCCTAGACAGATAAACCTCAAGTACTCTTAGACATCACCCATTCCTTTGATGTGCAAATGCTTTTAGCAGTAGAGCCTTGAATGCTCCATAAGTAAAGCTGAGACTGAAGCAAAGAGGTGGAGGGTGGAGATGCCAATCAGGTGAAGAAAGTAAGACCCAGGTAGTTGGCACATTAAGTCAAAGGCAAGGCACAGGATAACACCTGCTTTAATTTTGATGGGCCAGGCTCTCTCCCACGGTCTTCAAATGGGTGATTTTGCATCTCAGCGGGGGGATGAACCCTCACTGAAACACTCTAGCAAGTAGCAACTCCCACCACCACTATCCTTGCAGAATGATGGAGACTGGGGAGAATCTTAAGTGAATTCCTTTTGCATGCCTCACTTAACTTCAGTATATCTCACTCTGTAAGTAGGAGAAAGCCTTCTCAATTTCCTTCAAGTACCCTCTCCATGTACAAATACCCCTCCTTCTCACCAGGGCACTTGAGCTTTGAGAAAAGGGAAAAAATCTATTGAACTCATTTTTCACACCCATCCTCTTCTTGAACCATCTTTCCTCACTTAAGAATCTGTCTGGGAGACCCAGAGATGTCTTTCTGAATAAAGTGCTCGGCAATGGTCCCTCAAAGAGTGAGCATTTGCTAATGCCCATCACCCCACAAGTGTCTCCTCTTCTCTGAATTCTGAGTACTGCTGCAAAATGCTTGCTAAATAAGTGCGAATAAGATAATTACCTACTTCTACTTCCCAAAAGGCTTGATGGCAGGTGGAGTTAGTAAGACAGAGCTCTTGCATTTAATAATAACTTTGTAAACATAGTTTTCTCCTGTTTAGATGCAGTAACAAATAGTTTCCAGTTCTCATACAAATGTTATCAAGAGGATGTTAATTGACATGAGACTGTCTTGTCATTTACAGTCCTGGTAGCAAAATTTTAAAGTAACCAGTTGAAGCAAGCATAATTTCAAGAAGAAAAGAATAACACTAAGGGTGTCATTTGAATTGGGGGTTCCCGGGAACTGAGATGTCGTCCAAATACTCACAGACAAGGTGAGACATCACCTTTGTGAAGATAACGATGCTGTCTGATCCTCATCTAGCTGACTCCTTCTCGGAATCAAGGCGCCATCTCTATGTCACCTTGCTAACCCTGCCTCAGCAGAGACTGTCAGCTGAGCTGTAATTCAGAAATGTCCCCGAGGTGAGGGTGAAAGGAAGACCTGCTTATCCGACTGAAGAATCATGGGATTTCTTTTTTTGAATTTTTGGTCCTTTGTCAAAGGAAGGGATTTAGAATAATTTTCTGAATCTTTCCCCGGAGTTTTTCTCCCCTGATCTCTGGATCTAATCTGTATTTCAGAGCATCATAATGTCACAGCCAAATCTAATTCATCTCCTCATTTTAAAGATAGGAAAATTGAGGTCAAGCCCAGGTGAGTGTCTTGAACCTGGTCAAAGTACAAGTTAATGGTTACTTAAAGCTGGAATAAGAACTGGTCTCGCTGCTGTCTTTCCAATGCTCCTTTAGTAAGACTGCATTTCGTCCTGTATTCTAGAATGCATGGCTTCTCTGTGATCTCTTCATTCTCTGGGGTGCTCATATATAGCCACTGATAGTGTCTGGCTTAATACAGAGAAGTGAGTCTTGTGGTGGGGATAGGGTGCCGGGCCATTACCTATATACCTTAAAACAAAGGATGATGTGAGTGAGATAGAGGAGAATCCAGCAGGCTAGTCATAGCGATTGCTTTAGAAGATCACCCCACATTTTTTATTTTTGTTTTAATATTATGGGTTCCAGCAATAAGATACATTCATACTCTTTTATCAGCTGAATTATTTAGAAACAACCATAAGTTTCTCACCTAATACACTGGATGATTCATGTGGACCCTATGCTAAAATGATATAAATTATGTAGCATTTTTGCTCTACCCCAGATTTGAAATGCAGTCAATTTTTCTACTTGTTTTGTTGTCGTTATTGGTGTTGCTGTTATTGTTGTTGTTAGCTTTCTTTATTTTATTTTTTTTTTTATCCATGATGTTCCTGATGGGTACATAGCAGGGCTCAGTGAATATCTGTGGAATCAATCAATCAATGGAAGACATACCTGACAATCTTTGCAATGAGCGTGAGCCTGAGATGGCAAAGTAAATAGATAAGGGGAGGAGAGGTCAATTGAAATTGTAAGTGGGAGGTGGGGAGGAGACATATTTGATGATGGAAAGGCAATAGAGTTGGAAGTTGAGGGCTGTGGCTCTAGACTCCAGCTGCACTGTCTCAAATCCTTGTCTAACTCACTCGTAGCCACGTGACCCCAGACAAGTCAGTTATTACCACTGAGCTTGTTTATACAGCTCCAAAAAGCAGAGAATATAATACTAACTGTATAGAGCTGTATGAGGACTTTACCAAAGACTTAAATGTGCAAAACACTTATTACAGTGCCAGGCACGGAGTAAGAGGTCTAGTAAATATTATCATTTATTAATCATTAGTAATCAAAATATGCAGAAAATACCTCAGTTCACTTATTTATCCCCCTGCCAAATAAACAAAACATTAAACTAGTGACTTTGCTTAGACCAAGACCCAACTAACATCACTTTGGAAGATGTGAGTAAATTACACATAGATTAAGGACACATGAATATGTGTGGAAGGACAGTTAGAATGGCTGTTAATTTTAATAACTAGAGTCCAACGGGCTGACGTATAGTATGCTGTTTGAGAAAAATAGAGTAGGCTATTTAAACTCCCCACTTTACAGATGAAAACGCTGAGGCTCAATTTTACAAGAATCTGCAGGTATCCATGACCCTGTACTTCCCCATGGGGTCTCTCACTCTACCATGCTGCCTCCTCTCAGACAGAATACGGGAGGAGGAGAGATGAGAACCAGGTGAGATGCAGCTTAAAGACGGAGATGAGGGAAACTGAGGGGACAGGATTCGAAGAGCCCCATTTCCTCAGAAGTGAGAGGAAGCCATCTGCTCAGAGTAGATGCTCAAAATAAGGGATTGGCTGGTCAGGAGTGGGTCAGAAGAAAGGAGTGGAATTTATAACAGAGAATATGTGAGGAAGTTAAAATGAGGGATGGCCAGTCTTATCTGGAACTTTCTTTGTGATCTCTTCAGAGGCTGTTTTTTAAATTATTTTAAAAATTATTTATTTATTTATGCTGAAATAGCACCACTTCTCATGAGAAGGGCACTTTTTCCAGGGTTCTCCCAAGAGGAGTCACTCTAATGGGAGTAAGTAAAGGTCCTGGCTTAGTAATGGGTGAGCTCCCTAAATTCTAAGAACCAGAGAGGCAGACACCTCGCAGGCTTGACCTCTTAGCAGGGGGAAGACTGCAAGCCCGTGGGTGGACTTCCCCAGCAGGCCTCACCCATATCCTGAACCGTGGCCCTTGTCTGGTCAAAATCCTTTGCTGAAGTTATCTTTGCTCTGGCATCTGCATCTTTCTCTCCTTGAGTTTTGAAAGTTGGAAGAAAATCATTTTGATGTCCATCCACATATTCCTGCATTCATTTATTCAAGTATTTATTTGGTATTGATTCTTTTTTTTTCCGTAGAGATCATTTATTTATTCATTTGTTCATTTTTTCTATCATCATCATCATCTATTTATTTGGTTTTTTTTGTTTTTTTTTTTTGCGGTACACGGGCCTCTCACTGTTGTGGCCTCTCCCATTGTGGAGCACAGGCTCCGGACGCACAGGTTCAGTGGCAATGGCTCACGGGCCCAGCTGCTCCGCGGCACGGACCGGGGCACGAACCCATGTCCCCTGCATTGGCAGGTGGACTCTCAACCACTGCGCCACCAGGGAAGCCCTATTTGTTTATTTTTATTAAAGTAACATTGCCATAATATTATAGGAAATTTCATGTGCACAACATTATATTTCTACTTCAGTATATCCTACAGCATGCTCACCACCGAAAATTTAGTTTCTATCCATCACAATTGATCCCCTTTACCCATTTCGCCCTACCCCCCCATCCCTCTGGTAACCACTACTTTGTTCTCTTATGTGTGTTTGTATTTGTTTGGTTTGGTCTGACCATTTATTTGGGTGCTATTGATTCTTTACTCCATGTTTTTGATACACCATCTCTTTTTCATCTCAAACCAGCACTACAGGATGGATTTTCTTCTCTCATCTTACAGGTTAGGCAGCAGGTTCCGAGAAGTGAAGTGATGTGGTCACACAGGTGCCACGCCTGTAAAGCAACCCAGATCGGTCTGGATTCAAAGCATAATTTAGTCCCACTGATATACCTTCCATTTCAGATCCATTCTCCTGCAAGTTTCACCCCTCAATCTATTTGATGAGAAGTTTTTTTCTTACAATCCTGAAACCAACAGAATCATTCATCTGTGACCCTGTTACCACTATAACTTGAATATTTTGGGGTGGAATTAAAAGCTTGGGAAAATCAGGCTTCACTCCCCTCCATAACTATTTAAAAGTAACGAAAAGGGCTAATATTTATTGGACACTGTGATGGCTAATTTAATTTGTCAGCTTGGCTGGGTCACAGTGTCCACTCAAATGTTATTCTGGTTGTCTCTGTGTAAGTGTTTTTTGGATGAGATTAACCTTTAAATCAGTGGACTTTCAGTTGAAGGCCATAATTGAATAAAGACTGACCTCTCCCAAGCAAGCAGGTATTCTGCCAGCAGACAATCTTTGGGCTCAAACTTCAACTCTTCTCTGGATCTCCACCTTGCTGGCCTACCCTGAAAATTTTGGGTTTGTACTTCCACAATCATGTGAGTTACTTCCTTAAAGTCTCTCTCTCTCTCACTCACTCACTCTACACACACACACACACACACACACACACACACACACACACACACACACACACACACACACACACACACACATACACACACACCTTGTCGTTTCTGCTTCTTTGGAGAACCCTGACTGATACAAGCTCCTACCAGTTCAAGAAACTGGGCTATGTTCTTTTTAGCAGCACTTCTAGAACTCTGATATGCATGTGAATCACTGAGATCTTTCTAAAATGAAGGTTCTGATTCAGTCTGTCTAGGATGGGGCTTGAGATTCTTCATCTTCCGCAAGCTCCCCGGTGATGCTGTTACTGCTGTTCAGGGAACGCCACTCTGTGTGGACTGGTTTAGAGCACTGGCTGTGGGATTGAGTAGCCTGAGTTCAACTCTGACACTGGTAAAGTTAACCTCTTTTTATTCAGTATCCACTTCTACCAAACCAAGACAGCAAGAATACCCACCTTATCATATCTTAGCATAAGGCTGTTGTGAGGATGAAATGATAGGGCCCTCAGAACAGCGTCAGGCACACCATACATATACAGTAAGAAAAACGTGTAATTGTTTTATATTGTTGTCTTTAAAACAACCCAGTGGTTCTCAATGGCTGTCTGAGGGTAGAAGGGGACCATGATTTTGTCCCCTAGGGGATATCTGGCAATACCTGGAGTCAGTTGGGGCTGCTGTGGGTGGGTGGATAAGGAGTGCTGTTGGCACCTAGTGAGTGGAGGCCAGGGATACTGCTAGGTATCCTACAATGCACAGAACAGCCCTCACATAAGTATCTAGACCAAAGTATCAGCAGTGCTAAGGTTGAGAAATTCTGAAATAACCCTGCAAGTTAGGGATTATCACTCCCAGTTTTCAGGTGAAGGCACAGAGATCCAGGGATATGGCTAAATGCATACATTTAGTAACACAGAAATATTTTTTATAAAACTGCAGACCTGGAGTGGATGCTTTTGGAGCTTCCGAAGTCAATATGTATGACAGCAACACACCTGTATCTTCACATGGTTGGACTCCCTTTTTAACTTCTAGGGCTATAAACGAGCTTTGAGCCAGGATTGTTCTTGAATTTCAATCAGAAGTGAAGTCCCAGAGGAGGCCATTCAGTCATGAACTATTCTTTGCAGAACCAGTGCAGTCACACACCAACTGTGCAATTCAAACCCGTCAGACAAAGGCAGGGTGATTATTGTTTCTTGAGAAAATAAAAATTCATATGGATTAGAGTGAGGGCTTCAAACCTTGCACAAATGAACAACAGGAGTTTATTATTATTTATTTTCCAATCACAGCATGGCATATGTAACACCCTCCGCAACATACTTCTCTTTTCTCTTCTGATTCTACAAATACTTCTAAACTGTCGCTGTCCCTCTAAAAAAGTCAGGTGGGGCTTCCCTTGTGGCACAGTGGTTGAGAATCTGCCTGCCAATGCAGGGGACACGGGTTCGAGCCCTGGTCCGGGAAGATCCCACATGCCGCGGAGAGGCTGGGCCCGTGAGCCATGGCTGCTGAGGCTGCACGTCCGGAGCCTGTGCTCCGCAACGGGAGAAGCCACAACAGTGAGAGGCCCGCGTACCGCAAAAAAAAAAAAAAAAAAAAAAGTCAGGTGATTAGAAAATGTGTAGAAATAGAATCCAGAACTTCTCAGACTGGTTCATTCAATTCAAACTAACCAGCTAACCGACTAAATAAATAAAACAGTAGATAAAAATCAATCTGTAACAAAACAAAACTCTATGAATTTTTTTTTTTTATCATGATGAAAGAGGCTGGGCTTTTGTTAAGATGGGGTTGGCTTAAGTGCTAATTAATCATATGACTTCCTCTTCAGAGCTGAACATTGGTTTATATAAAACATAGATGCTATAGGTGGCAAACTGTGGAGGAAGGGCTCAAAAGAGAAGTAGGCATGCTAGAGTGTGTTCACTGTGTAAGACTGGAAAACCTACCATCTAGTTATGTTATTCATGAGAGCCCAAAGGACACTTTATTTACCAAAGTAAAAATGAATGCTCTGGTTACGGGGATACCAGTATTATTGAGAAGCTCAGCACCAGATGTTCTCTGAAGTCTTGGGTTAATAGTAATAGATGCAGTTACAGAAGTGAATTTCCCAGTAAGAACTGAGATAGTAAAATCACAGAACAGCAAAAGCTAAGTGGTAGCATTTGACTTCCAGGACCAAGTGAGTGTATTCTTTTTAAGGGAAAGCAAGATTAGAAAGGCTACCAGGGGAGCCATGCATGCAGAGACCTATGGAGCTGACTAATAGAGCATGATGTTCCTAGGGGTAAGACAGATGGGCAGCCAACAAGAGTGTTGCTTAATATATACAACTAAGAGATCAGGAATGAATGAGCAGAAAACAGGTCAGCTGAATTGATGGAAAGCCATGATGTCTTGCCAGGTTTCTAGACGTGCTCTAGTTCTTATATCCAGATTCCATCAATGGAATGAGAGGTAGGGTCCCCATATATTTGTACCATAGCAAATATCTAAAGTAGTGACTTTCCAGTCTTTCCACAAAGAAACCTGTAGCTATATATTGGGTAACTTTAAACTGAGAAACATGAATATCCAGATCTTTTGAATAATGTTGAATACAGGGTCCAAGTTGATGCTGACACCTGTGGACTCAAAGTGCTTTCATGGCCCCTATTAGAGAAGGGGCATAGTGGAATCGAGTGATACATGGGATCCTGCTGCAGGCTTGTTTTGCAGTGTGTTCATCTATCCTGTAATCACTTTGGTTCTCTGAATGTCTACTGAAAAGGACATCCTTGGAAGCTGGCAGAATACTCACTGATATTGGACTTGTAGAGTAAGAGCAAGGGTAGTAGGAAGGACCAAGTAAAAGCTCCTAAAATCATTATACCTACCCCCATCCTGGCCAAGAGAGTAAGTAAAAAATAGTACTGTAGTTACTTTGCTTGAGCCCAGGTATCTGCAGGAATTGTTGGAAGTAGCTGCTGTCTGATCAGGAAGACTCCTCCCTGCAGTTAAAAGGAGCCATGACCTGAGGCTTAAAGATACATCAGACCAAATTCATCATATGAGTGTCCTGCCAAGTCAGGGCTAGACTTTGGTAATTTTGGAAGAGAGAATGGTCAGGTGAAACCCTACAGATAACAACCATAAAATATTGGATACAGTTTAAAAAAAGATATTGGAAAATATGCAAAAACAGACAGACTGGAGAGTATAATTTATAATAAATGCAATTAAAAGGGGCAAGAATTGAAATTTGTGGCTCTCTGGCTCAAGGGCTGTCTAACACATGCAGCTCTAGTTGTAGAAAACCATGGTAGGGAAAACTGCAGTTCAGAAATGGAAACACAGCTGAAATTTTCAAGGAAATTTCTGGCAGGAAAAGAATTTCAGAAGGGATGAGACCCAATTTCAATTAATAAATTGTCTAATTTGCTAGTTGGCAACCAAAATATGCACATGTGGAAGAAAATGCAGGTATCTCTGTGGTAAAGGAGAAAATTTCTGAAAGATATCTACTCATGGAATATAGAGGAATGTGGAACCAGGTATATGAATTTTCTGTTTTTCTTTACTGTTTTCTTCAACCATGAGCATCTCAAGTGGCAGAAATCTGAAATTTGACATTCTTGAAATATCAGAATACAAAGCACAAAGATGGCAGAACATCTGAAAATTATGGGGAATTTCTAGAGGCAAGGAAACCATAGAGAGGGTAAACACTATTTTTGCCCAAATCTTTGCCTGATCTCCAAATTTCTCAAGCATGAGGAAGGTACACAGGGGGCCAGACTAAAAGATCAGCAGTGGGATGCCATAGAAACTGCTATCAGTAGCTTCATGCCTGGGGAAAAATAAGTTTGCAATTTGAATGTAAGCAAGTTAGCCGCCTAATATAACCCCAATAATACTCAGAAGAATGTGAAAACATCCTGAGCCAATAGTGTATTGTCTATAATGTCCCGTTTTCAATAAAAAATTACCAAACCAGCAAATAGAAAAGTATAGAAAAGACCCTATTTAGAAAAAAATCAAGAGGGTAGTCAGTAGAAACTGAATCTGTGCAGGATAAGATGCTGACTTTAGCAGAAAGAGTCTTCAAAGAATATATTATGCATACATTTAAGGAAAGAAAAAACAAAAATGTTGAAGGAACTGAAAGAAAATACACTAAAATGAATGAACAGATAGGAAATCTCAACAGCAAAATGTAAACTATTTAAAATGGAAAATCTAGAGCAGGAAAATAAAATAGCTAAAATTTTCTGGATGGGTTCAACAATAGATTAGAGATAGAAGAAGAAAGGAGCAGTAAATCTTAAAGTATAACTAAAGAAATTTCTCAATTCAAAGAACAGGGGGAGGGCTTCCCTGGTGGCGCAGTGGTTGAGAGTCCACCTGCCGATGCAGGGGACGCGGGTCGGTGCCCCCGTCCGGGAAGATCCCACATGCTGCGGAGCGGCTAGACCCGTGAGCCATGGCCGCTGAACCTGCGCGTCCGGAACCTGTGCTCCACAACGGGAGAGGCCGCAGCAGTGAGAGGCCCGCGTACCACACACACACAAAAAAAGAACAGGGGGGAAAAGTTGAAACAAAATTAAATAGACTCTAAGAGATCTGTAAAACAACATGGAGCAGTGTGACATATATTAGTAGAAATTCCAAAAGGAAATGAAGGAAAGAAAATGTCATAAAGAAAAATACAGAAAACTAAATTTAAAACTAGATTCCTACATTTGGTTGAAAATACTAATTAGTATTAATAATACTAAATAATATTAAAATACATAATTATTAAGAAATTCAATGAATCCCAAGTAGGATAAACACAAGAAAGTCATCTTTAGAGATATCAAAGTCAAACCACTCAAAGATAACAGCAAAAAGAAAATCTTAAAAGAGTCACCCCTAAACAAACAAACAAGCCCAAACCAACAACAACAAAAAAATGTGATAAAGAGGGAAGGATAATAAGATGGCTGACTTCTTATAAGAAATTGTGGAAACTATAAGATATTGGAAGACTATTTTAAAATGCTAGGGGGAGTGGAGTTGGCCAAACTAATCACAAGACAACAAAAATAACAAAACAAAACAAAAAACTAAAAAAACTCTGTTACTAAAAATTCTACATCTGGCAAATTTATCCTTCTAAATGAAAGTAAAGAAAATTTTAGATACCCAAAAACTGAAAGAATTTATTGAGAGCAGATACATACTATAAAAAATACTAACACACAGACACATCACTCTTGCTTATAATTTCTTTCAAGTATACATGACTATATAAAGAAAAAATAACTACACTAAGAAAGGAGAAGTTAAAGGGAAATACACTGATGCAGATTCTTATATTATAACTTATGTAATTAAATATTAACTAATTATATTGGTGTAATTTAAGATTTGTATGTAATCCCTAGAGTAAACCTGAAAATTATGAAAGAGATAGCTAGAAAGCCAAGAGAGCAACTAAAGTGGAATACTAAAATATATTGAATTAATACAAAAAAGGCAGAAAGGAGAAAAAGAACAAAAAACTAGATTAGACAAATTAAAATAAAAGAAAAATAGCTGGTCTGCATATAACACATTAGAGACACATTTTACGTAAACAGACTAAACCCTCATTCAAAAGATAGATTGTCAGATGGTATAAAAAGGCAATAATCCACTATCTCATTTCTGTAAGAAACAGACTTTAAATACAAAGGCACCAGTAGACTGGAAGTAAAATAAAACTATGTATTAAGCAAACAGTAAGCATCAGATAGCAAGAATGACTATATTTGTATCAGACAAAATTACTCCAAGTCAAAGAGTTTCACTAGAGACAAGCAGAAACACCTCATAATGATAGAAAAGTCAATACACCAGAAAAGTGTAAAATTATATATATAAGTGTATATAAAACAGAACTTCAAAATATATGACAGCAAAACTTATATACCTAAAGAAATGTTTGGAGTTTTTTGTTTTTTTTAACTTTTCCTCTCAGTAATTGATAGAACAATTAGACACAATATGGAAGATTCCCCTTAACCAAACTGTCCATATGTTATAGAACATGTGAACAACTGCAGAATATACCTTCAAGTACACACAGAATTTTCACAAATATAGACCATACGCTGGGACCTAAAACAACTATCACTCAATTTTGAAAGACTGAAATCTTAGAGAGAATGTCCTGTGGTCCCAATTGAATTAAATTTAAAAAGTAAAATAAAACATCTAGAAAAGCTCCCAAATCTGGAAATTGCAGGTCACTTATGGGAGAGGAGACTGTCTGCATGGGGACATGAAGAAACACCAGAGTTGTGGTTAAACGGCCATATATATTTGTCAAAACTCATCAATTTGTACATTTAAAATTGGTGAATTTTACTGTATGTAAACTACAACTCAATTTAAAAAAAAAAACAAATCAATATTGTGTATCGGGTAAATGGCAATTGAAGGATGCAATACAGGGTTGCTATCCCTTCTCCTTTCTCACACTGTATTTCTCATTCAATTTAACCCATGCACACAATCCAATGGAATCTCGGAGGCTAGTAATAGACTACTACAAACTTAACTAAGATTTAGCAGCATTTTAGCTGCTATGCAAATATTTATCTTTACTAGAGAAACAAGGCTTTGGTTCATGGTATACAGCTATTGATCCTGTGAACCCTTTTTCAATAGCTATCATGAAGGATGATCAGAAATAGTTCACATTCATAGAACAACAGTGTACATTCATGATCTTGTCCTAGGGCTATGTTGATTCTCTGGCTTTCTAAAACAACGTAGTTTGAAACTACCATTTAGACATTCTGAGGAATATCACATTGGTCTACCATACTTTTGATTTTTAAGTGTATCTGATGGGAAAGTACTCTGGATGCCCTGGTAAGGCACATGTGCTCCAGAGGGAGGGAGCTAAAACCTGCAGAGATTCAGGGCCTGATACGTCAATAAAGATTTTAAGGGTCCACTTTGGTACTTTGTTCCAGAGGACAAAAGATTCCATGTTGCTCCTACCATCAAGAAAGAAGCCTGGTGCTTCGTAGCCCTCTTTGGATTTTAAAGGTTTCATATTCTGCAATTGGGAATATTGTTCTAACTCATTTGTTGGGTGACGCAGAAGATGTAAGTTTGAGTGGGGCCCACATGTATTTGAAGCACGTGTGTAGCATGGACCATGTGATTCAGCAAATTCTGTGGTACTACTAGAGGTAGCTATTGTGGGTAAAAATGCTGTAAGAAGCCTCTGTGAAGCCTCAACAGAAGAGTTGCAACATAGATTCCTACAGTTCTGTTCTAAGGCCATGCCATCAGCAGCAAACAGAATTATATGTCATTTGAAAAACAGCTGCTAGGATGCTACTGAACTCCCTTATAGACTGAGTATCTGTCTATAGACTATCAAGAGACCATGTGACCAGAACCACTCATCATGGTCTGACTACTATAAGACTGGTGGGTCAGGCTGGGTTGAAAACCAATAGGACCAGGACCATCAAAAGTTTTGAGTGGGGCTTCCCTGGTGTCGCAGTGGTTGAGAGTCCGCCTGCCGATGCAGGGGATACGGGTCCGTGCCCCGGTCCGGGAAGATCCCACATGCCGCGGATCGGCTAGGCCCGTGAGCCATGGCCACTGAGCCTGCGCATCCGGAGCCTGTGCTCCACAACGGGAGAGGCCACAACACTGAGAGACCCGCGTACGGCACAAAAAAAAAAAAAAAAAGTTTTGAGTGGATTTTGGTTTAGATGCAAGAAGAAACCCCTTTGGAGATGCTCATCAGGGCAGTGAAGAAAGCCAGGGAGAAGACTAAAGAGAGGGAGCTGGCAATAGCAGACACAGCCAAGGATGTCTACAACAAGGCAGCAGCATCTCACGGAGCAAGCCCAGCCCTTGGTACAACCTGAACTTTCCATCCCACTGTCACAGTATGTCAGTCCAGCCTGAATTTTTCTGCCCTGTGCTGCAGTTGGATTTGATCACTAAAAATCTATTTTCAGTCTTATTTACTACATGTGGGGTGTCCGCTCATAGGACTGCTTCTGTTTGTTCAACCACAGCACACCAGGAAACTCTAAACAGGGCTTGCTGTGCCACATGAAATAATTAAGGAAAACGAGGAAGAGAGAGGCAAGGTGACTTGCCTAGCGTTACAGACAGTATGTTATGCAGCCAGGGCTGTGAGGTCTATTGCTCAAACCAATGAATATTCTGGATTAGCTAGTAGTTATAATGGTAATAAGCAAAAGACTATGAACCCCTCAAGGGCAGAGATTTTTGTATTTGGGGTTAATGATGTTATTCCAAGGGCCTCCAAAAGTGCTAGTCATATGGTAGGTATAAAGTAAATACTCACTGATTTTGAATTTATCTTTCATAATATTGTATTAGAGCCATACATAATACTCGCTGCTGCCTTTGATAGATGTCACCTAAGAAACTGGCGTGAGATCTGGTTCCATAACCTACATATATTAGTACCCTTAAGGGTCTTTTAATAATCTATAAAAAGGAAACAATAAACTCTTTTATCCAGAGTAATGTGAAGTTAAGTTGAAGTAGATGAATGTGGTACCGTGCAAATGACATGTGATAAAAATTACGTTCATTCTTTTCCAAACCCATTTCTAGCAGCTTCTAGTCAGGACTGTCATGTATAAGTATGAAGGTTGTACAGACATGACTTTAGGAGGTGTCGTTTCTAACTCAGTATCTGTAAATAGTGACCCTGATGTTTCGGGGAACCACTTCTATGGCTTTCCAAAGCAGTTCTGAATCTAGAACAGTAAATGGAGCATAATGAGAATTCAGTAAATAGCTTTCAAGTGAATCAACCATCATTCAATGATTAATGACATATATAGCAAGAAGATCTATGTTACCCTAAAATGCATCCACTCCAGAACATTTTCAAATGTAACAAGTACTAAGAACCCCTTCAATCAATCCTCAATCAAATATATGCCCAGCCCTGTGCTAGGCATCAAAGGAAGGAAACAACAAGGTTAAAAACATGATTCCCATTCACCGCTCAATAGAAACTTCCACTGATGTCATCAGGAACTACCACGTCACTACACCCATTAATCATGTCTCTCAACAGCACTGAACAGCCTTCCTTACTGAAGCCCATTTTTTTCCTCTTGAATTCTGTGCATTTTTTTGTCCTGTTTCAAAGACAAAGTCTGCTCCTTCTATAGTAAATTCTAAATGTTGGGAGTGGCCCAGGGCTCAGTCCATGAATCTCTTCTACCTACACTTTCTCCCTAAGTCAGTGGTTCACAACCTTGGTTGGATATTAGAAACCTACAAGGAGCTTTCTAATAATACAGATGTTCAGGCTACACCTGAGATCGATGACATAAGAATCTCTGAGGGTTACTGAAACAACAGCATTTTTCACAAGCTCTCCGGGTGGTTCCCATGTGCAGTCAAGGTTGAGAGCTGCTGGCTGGGTGATCCCGTTCATTCTATAGCTTTAAACACCATCCATATGCTGTTCATTCCCAAATTTATGATTCCAGCCATGGGTCGGATTCCTAGCTCTGATTCCAACGCTGGCATCTGTTCCTGACTCATTCCCTACACTTCTGACTTGTTTTGGCTTTAGTACTTGCACAAGGTTTTCAACTCTGGATGAGAACTCCCTGGACCCCACGTATTACTACCCAGGAGCTAATTCAGCTTCTCATTGCCACCCACTTCTCTCCAAGCATACTCCTAACCCCCACCAGGGGAGACATTCAGCCAGGCTGTTCACATTACAGTAGAGGCTTACTTTTATTACATATCTACAAGTGAAAAGTGATATGCATGGGATTTTATATATTTTATCTCATTTAATCCGTAGAACAAACCCTCTGAGGGAAGTATTATACATGATCTTACAGGAAATCAAGACTTAAAAGATGAACACAGTAAAAAAATGGGCAGAAGACCTAAAAAGACATTTCTCCAAAGAAGACATACAGATGGGCAACAGGCACATGAAAAGATGCTCAACATCACTAATTATTAGAGAAATGCAAATCAAAACTACAATGAGGGCTTCCCTGGTGGCGCAGTGGTTGAGAGTCCGCCTGCCGGTGCAGGGGATGCGGGTTCGTGCCCCGGTCTGGGAGGATCCCACATGCCGCGGAGCGGCTGGGCCCGTGGGCCGTGGCCGCTGAGCCTGCGCGTCCGGGGCCTGTGTGCTCCGCAACGGGAGAGGCCACAGCAGTGAGGGGCCCGTGTATCGCAAAAAAAAAAAAAAAAAAAAAAAAAAACTACAATGAGGTATCACCTCACACCAGTCAGAATGGCCATCATTAAAAAGTCTAGAAATAATAAATGCTGGAGAGGATGTGGAGAAAACGGAACCCTCCTACACTGCTGGTGGGAATGTAAATTAGTGCAGCCATTATGGAGAACAGTATGGAGGTTCCTTAAAAAATTAAAACAGAGTTACCATATGATCTTGCAATCCTACTCCTAGGCCTATATCTAGAGAAAACTCTAATTCAAAAAGACACATGCACCCCAATGTTCAGAGCAGCATTATTTACAACAGCCAAGACATGGAAGCAACCTAAATGTCCATTGACAGATGAATGGATAAAGAAAATGTGGTATATATACAATGCAATACTACTCAGCCATAAAAAAGAATGAAATAATGCCATTTTCAGCAACATGGATGGACCTAGAGATTATTATACTAAGTGAAGTGAGGCAGACACAGAAAGACAAATCTAATATGATATCACTTATATGTGGAATCTAAAAAAAAAATACAAATCAACTTATGTACAAAACAAAAATAATACAAATCAACTTATGTACAAACATGTCTCACAGACATAGAAAACAAACTTATGGTTGCCAAATGGGATAGCTAGGGCAGGGGGAGGCGATAAATTAGGAGTCTGGGATTAACATATACACACTACTCTTGATATATATAAAATAGATAACCCAAAAGGACCTACTATATAGCACAGGGAACTACATTCAATATCTTGTAATAACCTATACTGAAAAAGAAACTGAAAAATAATATATATATATATATCTGAATCACTTTGCTGTACACTTGAAATGAACACACTGCCAAATAACTATACTTTAATAAAAAAGTGAACATTTTTATCCTAAATCACACGACCAGTAAGTGGAGGATAAAAGCCCAAGCCCAGGTCAGTTTTACGACAAAGTTATGCATAACCATTAACCATCCTGTTGCCTGTCTCTTGACTTTCGGGCTAACGAACCTGCCTGAAATACTAAGAAAGTATTTGTGTTTCTGACAACTATGTGTCATCAAATCTTTGGAATTCTAGAAAGTTAGGTTTGGATGGGGCTGGAGAGCTCTTAGAATTCAATTCTCTCATTTTACAGATGAGGATATCAAGCTCTTGAGAAAGAAAGTTACCTTCTCAACGTCAAACAATTAATTAGTGTCCAGGCAAGGATTTAAATTAGGTCTTCTATGAATCCAGTGCTCTCGCCAGAACACAATGCTGCCTCCCACTAAAATGGAGCATGTCCAATAAGTTATTTTTCCCTTCAACATAGTCAAGGACCCTTCATAAAACAGGCTATGGGTTTTTCAGCTGTGGAAAATAATTATTTGTTTCATTTGCTGCACTCTTTTTACCTTTAATTGCACTCAATTCAAATAGCCATCGCTCACCAAGCTACTTTAACCACAGAGCCCTTATGAGGTTTATTTGTCGCTGAAGTCTTATTTTCTGAGGTAAATTAATGACATGTTATTCCCAGAGACTTTACAGTGCTTATCATTATATTAACTCACATCAAAAAAATCACAGGGAGCTATTTTTCAAGCCCTGACAAAAACAGCCTAGAGAAATCCTAGTGAACTGGGGGCTTTGGAATCTAAATACACATATGGATCACATATTTCTCATAAAGAAAATGTTTACATTTCACATTAGGTAAAAGCTTTCTTTAAAAATTGTCACTTAGCATAGGACAAGATTCATTCCTTCTCATCTTGGTTTTCAAGAGCAGAAGGTCCAGTAGCTCCTTTGCAAATAAGAATTATGAATGGTAGGTGGTGGTTTGGTGTGAGGTCAGAGAGACTGCAGTTTGAATTTCTGATCTTCTGATGACTAGTTCTGCATCCTTCAGTATGGGATTTGAATTCTCAGTGCCTCATCTGTAAAATGGGCATGGAACTATTACCTCAAAGTTGAGGGAATTGAGTGAGATAAGTAATTAAGTGAAGTAAAATGCCCTCAGTGTCCTGAACCATTATGGAGCTGAATAAATGTCATTTCTCTTCCCTAAGAAGATGGTTTGTTCCTATCAAATTAAAGAAACTCAGTCACTTTTCCAAACTATTCTAGGTAAGTTCCACCCTTTTCCTTTTGTCATTCATTTACTCATTAAACATCTCTTAATGGTGTGCCAGCCATGCCAAACACTGTGCAAGAAGCTTGGTATCCTACCTCCTTCTAAGAGCTTGGAATCTGGTGTGGAAGCTAGACCAGGAAACAGGAGATTGTACTAGAGCTCACTAAGAACTCTGATGGGTGAGTACCAGGTACTGTGTAGCCTCAAGGGCATCCCTAACTAAGTCTTCTTATTGACAGAGGTTTGCTGGAGGGAGTAGCATCTGAACCGAGAATCTAGTAACACTCCTCCAGCTCTGGAACAGACTAACCTACTCAACAGGTTCCTTCGGGGCTAGGGCTGGTGGACAGGGCATTTCTTACACAGCCAAAGGTAACCATTAGAAGATACTGTTGATATAAGACAAATACGTGTGTTCAAGAAAGTTCTATCGAAGTAAGCTCCAACTAAACGTCAGCAGCCAGGGAAGCAGAGAGGAGAGTCCAGCCTCCTTATAAAGGGGTGTGGGGTGGGAGAATGGAGGCCATGGCCTTTTACTTGGAACCCAAGAACTGTCAGGTAATCTGGTTGACACCATTTTCCTCTCTTTGTCTCTCTCTCTTTCTGTCTTTGTCTCTCTCTCTCTCCCTCTTGCTCTCTCCTTAAAATTTTATCATCATCACAAATTAAGAAGGCTCTGTTATCCTCCTTTTACATAGGAGAAGCTAGGTTCCAGAAAGTTCATGTTACCTTGCCCAAGGCCACACACTAGTAAGTAGCCAAAGCAGGAATTGGGTTTCACCCTGGCTGGCTATGCAGGCTGTGGCCCCTCTGCCTGGCTATCAGGCTCTCAGCTAAGTGCACTGGGGACAGGGGGGCAGATCAGAGCCCAGAACTGCTCTATCACATCAGGCAGGGATTTACAAACCAACAGTTTGCCCCGAGCATGCCACAAATCATGTAAGCAGCAAGGCTAAATCAGGACTTGGCCTTCTGCTCAGTGGTGGGACCGTCACAAAGGCCCAGGCAGGTCATCACTGGCTCAGGAATGGGCCAGGAGCAGGCAGGGAAAGACCCTGTCTCATGGTGGGGATGCAGAAGAGGCACTGCAGGGGGCCTGGTCTGACATCCCTCAGCCCCATAGGGCAACCGTACTCAAACTGGCAGCAAGTCATTGGTGGTAGGAAGGATTAAAATGGTTCTTCCAGGCTTCCCTGGTGGCGCAGTGGTTGAGAGTCTGCTTGCCTGCCGATGCAGGGGACACGGGTTCGTGCCCCGGTCCGGGAGGATCCCACATGCCGCGGAGCGGCTGGGCCCGTGAGCCATGGCCGCTGAGCCTGCGCGTCCGGAGCCTGTGCTCCGCAACGGGAGAGGCCACAGCAGTGAGAGGCCCGCGTACCGCAAAAAAAAAAAAAAAAAAAACCCCAAAAAAACCCAAAAAAAACGGTTCTTCCTTATTTAAAAGGGGAGGATAAAGTTGCTGACTGAGATAAGTTGTGGATAATGAGAACAGCGATAAAGAAAAAAAAAATGGAGGTGGGATGGAGAAGGTGCAATCTGCTGAATCAGCTCTCTGGCAGAAAATGGAATTAAAGGGTTGCCTTTCTCTTTCTGACAGAATGGATGTTGAGGCCTTCTTTTCATTTCTTTTTCCTTATTCATCTAAAAGGTTCTCTTTAGGAACGAAGACTTGGAAATGCAAACCAGGAACTACTGCCAAAACTCCTGACAAGATAGAAGGTGGGGAGGGGGCACTCACTGGTACTTAGCTTGGTCCAGAAGGATGAAAAAAGTGTCCTCATCCCACTGGGCAGAAGGAGACATTTTTCATCCCCTGTGCCAAGGATGAACCTAAGATGTTTGATTTCCCCCTGCACAATGGAAAGAGAGGGGAAGACGGGAAAAGCACATTAATATTTACTGAGTATTAACTATGGTCCAGCAATATACTCAGTAACACAAAATACTATGTCATTAATCCTTATAGAAGCCCTGCTGGGTGGGTCATATTGTACCCATTTTACTGAGAAGGAAAATCAGGCAAAGAGAGATTGTCCAAGGTCACCCTGCTAATAAGTGGCAGACCTGGGATACAGACCCAAGGCGGCCCAGCTCCAAAGTCCAGATTCCCGTCACTGTGCATCACGAGCAGGATGGTATCCCTTCCCTCTCTACCCTCGCGGTACATTGCAGACAGATGAGCCCTTAGGTAGCAGGTAATCCTCAAGTCTCTATCTAATCCACAGAGTCATTAATTTTAGTTTTTCTCCTTAATAAAAATTAAAAAACTGGAAGCACGAGAACAGTTTTGAAATGGATTCTGAGGTTGAAGATGCCTCTATTTATGGAGTCACAAATCTCTGCGTTTCTCCTTAAACCCAAACCTGAAGGTGAAGGGAGCTGGTCCTTCCCCATCCATTCATTAATCCAGTCACCCATCCATCTATATGACAAATATTTCATATCGCTATGCAACTGACCTCATTCTAAGTAAGGGGCAAATGTTCCTTCCGTCTCTTATAGAACCTCCCTATAAAGTAGAAGGATCAGACAAATGCACACCCATAATATAACACATTATAAAGTGATGACTTGTATAATGGGAGATGATACAAGAGCTATCTGAACCCAAAAGAAGCAGCAACACACACAGTCTTGGGGATGTTAGGGGAAGCTTTGCCAGAGTGACGTCAGATTAGAGCCAAGAAAATGACTTGGAGTTGGCCAGGTGCAAAAAGAGGTCAGTGGAAGTTGCATACACAGAAGGAAATATGTGGTGGGTTAAGAGAACTAGAAGTGGGTGCACTTTGGTGTGGAGGCATGGATGTGCACAGAGGCAGGAGAGGCAGACAGCAGGTGGGTCATGGAGGCCTTGTGGAACATTCTATGAGCCTTAACTATTATACTGGTGATGAGGGGCCACCAGGGGATCTAGTTCAGGGCATGACCAGATTAGGGGAAAAAAAAAAAAAAGTTAGACTTTAAAAAAAAAAATGATTTTTAGGTTCCAAGTTTATACATCTGGACAAGGACTGGAGCCGTTCTGTGAGCTAGGACCAAGAGTTAAGGAGACAGGAAAACAGCATTTTAATCATGCCTGGGAAAACCAGAAGGGTGCTTTGCCAGAAGGATGGAGATCACATTCTGAAGCATCACTTCAGCCAATTTGGATTGTACACGATTCTCAGATCATTCTTTTGCATCTGGGTCTAATCGACCCGGGTTCAAACTCTAACACTGAATTTTTTTTTTTTTTTTTTTGCGGTGTGCGGGCCTCTCACTGTTGTGGCCTGTCCCATTGCGGAGCACAGGCTCCAGACGTGCAGGCTCAGTGGCCATGGCTCACGGGCCCAGCCGCTAAGCGGCATGTGGGATCTTCCCAGACCGGGGCACGAACCCGTGTCCCCTGCACCGGCAGGTGGACTCTCAACCACTGCGCCACCAGGGAAGCCCTAACACTGAATTTTTATGTGACTATAGTGAGTTGATTAACTTTCCTGAATTAAGCTGGAAAATAAAAACAATAATTTGGATTTGCAAAGTTTTTGTGAGGACCACATAAGTGGCAGTTGAAGCATGAACCGCGTTGCTTGGCCTTTGTTTCATACCCGAAGCATATTTGCTGTTAGAACATAATTATACTAATCTGTGTTCAGGCTGTCTTCCATCTGCCAGACTACTCTCCTTACCTCTCCAAGTCCTCTTTGTGCTTAAACTTCTCTCTAGATTCACCAAATCCTTGAAGCCCTCCCAAACGATTCTAACACTCCACTGACTCTCACTTTTCTGAATGTCTGGATTTCTGTATTCTTGTCTATATTAATTCATCATATATTTATTGAGCACCTACTATGTGCTAACTGCAAAGAAGAATAATTACAAGACACTGTTTTGCCCTACTCACAGGAGGCAAATACCACATGATCTCATATTTTCATTTAAAAATGAGTATTCATGTCACTTTCTGGGTTACAAATTGCTCTGATACACAGAATTTTATTTCCTGTTCACAAAAGCCCTGTAGAGAAGTGGGGCAAGTGTCAGCAGCATTATGTCCCTTTTGTAGAAGAATGTCAGCTGCTTAGCCATGCTCCTCACCCCCTTGTCACTTGGTAGCAACTTCACTATAGACCTTATCAGATTTTATTTTGTAATGTGTTTGCCTTCCTCACTTGTATGGTGGCTTTTGAGCTCAGGGACCCTAGGTTACTTATCTCTGTATCTCAAGTGCCCAACTAAATGCCTGGCAAAGAATAGGTACTTAATAAATATTTGCTGTGTGAACTAGGGTCAGAGAGTTTGAGGGATTTGCTCAAATCCACATGAAAAATCAAAATCAGACCTGGGGTTAGAATATAGTTTTCCTTCCTCCCAATTCAGTGCTCCCTCCATTACAACATGCTGTCTTCTGTTAACTGCATGTTTCTGTGACTGGTTTTACAGAGCAGACTAAAGAGGTCTCAAAGAGAAGGCAATGTGTTAGGAGCACAGTATGTGTTCATAAGAAACCTGTTAAGGAATGAAAAAGGCGGTGGGGGTCAAAGCAATAGTATTTATTGACTGTCTACTGTCCACTTGAAAATATCATTTCTTTAATTTTCACAGCAACTTGATAAGGTCAGCACTGTCTCTGTTTACAGAAAAAAACAGAAGTTCACAGGGGTAAACTTGGGTCAGGTTCTACAGCAGGTAAGCTGTGGATCTGATGATAGAACTCAAGTGGGCATGAATTCAGTGCCTGCTCCCACTTTATTATAGCCTCGAGCAAAAACATGATTGTGTGGACAAACTGATGAACAAATGAATGGGTGAATGCTGTATTTTGTGAACTGACTTTCAGTTGAGGGAATGGGCCTAAATATGACAGCTTTTCAAATTCAGAGGCTGAGCCTTCTAATCCTCAGACTAATTTTCACTCCCGTGGCTTTGCAGATAATGTATTTTTGTCATTTCATAAAATGACTGATTAGGAAGGGATTGATCATTTCCTAAGACTGTTTTGTAAGAAAGGCCCAAAGCCAGTCAGCGCCCCCTGTTGGTGCTTATTTCTCTGTGTTTCTGATAACATATAATTGTCTTATGTCTCTCAGGATTGATTAGATGGAATGTTCAAAACGAAAGCTGTCTTATTACTGACCCTGCCTCCTTTAGTTAATAAGTTTTTTTTTCTAATTTTACTTCAAAGATGAAAGTTTCTTAATTAACCAACAGAGGTTCTCTGAATCTAAGTATATTAAAATCATATTATGACTTCCTGAGGGTCTCCTTAGATTTTTTATTAAGCAAAGCTATTAGAAGTGAAGATATGAGGGTAATCGTATCTATATATATAATAAAGAAAGATACACTTATGAGTTTTCTAATCAACATCACTGCCACACTGAAAAAGTCAATTATTTTGTAATATTTAAGAATGCTAATAAAAATGAATGTTATTTAGCTAAATCTTGTTAGCTCTGGAAATGAGAAACAAGAATATCAGGATAGAAGAAAAAAGATCACAGCTTAATTCTAAACGCAATTTGGCGAATGTGCGTCAAAGCAACTCAATCTATTTTAATGGTTATTGATCACTGTCATACGTCAATCTTTCTTGCGACGTAGAAAGATTCAGACATTGACTCAGCTCCCAGCGAACTCACAGCTTTGTAGGAGAGAGTGATTCTTTCATTGTAATACAGGAGAGAACGGACAGGTGCATTCATAAAGGCATATATGCAAAGCCGTGATGTGATAGGAAACTTGGCTCTTGTGGGGAAGGGGGAGGCTTGATTTGCCAATTTCCATGGTATAAATATTTCCACCACAGTTAATTTTCACAGTCCCAATTAAAAAGCTCCTAATTTCGGCTTCCCTGGTGGCGCAGTGGTTGAGAGTCTGCCTGCCGATGCAGGGGACACGGGTTCATGCCCCGGTCCAAGAAGATCCCACATGCCACGGAGCGGCTGGGCCCATGAGCCACGGCCGCTGAGCCTGCGCGTCCCGAGCCTGTGCTCCGCAACGGGAGAGACCACAGCAGTGAGAGGCCCGCGTGCCGCAAAAAAAAAAAAGGTCCTAATTTGAAAATCAGCTTAAAAATTCTTGAGTATTTAACAATCGGGCTTGGGAGCTTTATAAGCTGACTCCAACGAACCACCTGAAGTATAAGGGAAGCATAAGGAAAACAGCAATGAATTCTGCCTGGACTGGAGCAGGAACAGGATGCAGAGCAGAAGACATCTGAGCTATGCCTGGAGGATGAGCAAGACAGAAGAACAGAGAACAGGGATGAAGGATGTTCCAGGCAGAGGGAATGCCTTGTGCAGATTTAAGCAGGCTGAATATCTGTGGTGTGCTGGGGCCAGGAGTGATCTGAATCGCTGAGGCTGGGGCTCTGGAAGCTGGGTGTTACATGGGGGCCAGATCGTGAAAAACCGTGAATGCCACACTAGGAGTTACAATTCCTTTCTATAGAAAATTGAAGTCTCTGGAGGGGCTCACAAAACCTATTTGAAGAAAAACCACTGAAATAGCCCAAGCACAGATGGATTCTGCCAAATGGCCCAGGTTTCTGCAAACACAGTTATTTTCAAAATGACTGATTTCTTGGCTAAATTTTATTGTTTTCTTTTTTTAAAGAATTCGGCTTATTTAGTAGCATGGCTATAGAAAGGAAGAGAAAGTAAAGGAAGAAAGATGGAGGTAAGAAATTGAAACGCAGCTGTTACAGAAACCTAGGAGTATCTAAAAACAGCAATGGGTGCTAATATAGAAAATATGGGAGAGATAGGTATGAAAAAGAAGAAAGTAAGAATTATCTGCTGTCCTATCACCCATGGGTAGCAGTTTATATCATTTTATATTTGTCTTTCTAGTATTTTTATTTATATACTTATAATGCACATATTTCTAAAGTTGAAAATCAGTTTATATTATGTATGTTTTAATAAAATTACTCATGAACAGTTCCCCAGCTTGGCGTGTATTATTCTACACTTTCATTCTTAATAATTGCATAGTATTCCATTGCATGATGGTAACTTAATTTGTTGATCAAATCCACTATTTATGGACATTAATGTTGTTCATAATTTTTACTATTCCAAACGGCATTCTAACAAAAACTCCTTCTTATTCTTGGCACACATTTTGACAGGACACTTAAATGGATGTAGGCATAAAATCTTGTTTTGCATATTTTTTAAAAGGAAATTTTAGGGAAATAAGAAAATAAAACACTACTTTGCAGTTATCTCCCAATCACTTTCTTGTCCTTAGCCCTTCCTTACCCACTGATAGAATTTATTGTTGAGACGTCTTCTGTATTTTACAAGTGAGAGCAAGTTCTCACATGTTTCTGGATGTACATAACCCTTCTGTGCTGCCAGCTAAGCAGTGTGTTCTGCTGGCTAATTCCTCTACGCCGTACCTGCAGCACAAGGTTTTATGACAAATATCTCTACGGTCAAATATCCCCCACTGAAAATTAAGTATCACACTTGGATTAGTCTTGGTTTCACGTGTGTGAGGGGTCTGTCTTAGAGCTAGCTGGATGTTTGGTGCACTGGTTGGAGGTCACTGACACAGGAAGTGGATGTATGTCAGCTGATTGCCAGTGGTTCCTTCAGGGGCATCATGGGAAACAAACTTCACAAAATACATTCTGATTTGAGGGCTTGCTGTGTGCTGAACATGAGTCTTGGGTCATGAAAATTCAGTCTGGGACCAAGCTTTGGATAGCCTTGAACTTTAGCCTTAGATATTTGGACTTTATCCTACAGCTTACATTGGTTATGAAAGGGTCTTCCATAGGAAAAGCAGTATGTGAATCCAAGCACAAGAGAGAAGTCATCTCTTACAAGTGACCACTGCTTGAGTATTTGGGGAGAATGCTTTCCTTTTCTCCAAGTGATATATTGCATTGCTGAAATAATGCAACAAATTTGGAAAATATATACCTGTTGTATAGCAGACACCTTGTCAGAAACAAAAGGGAGGCAAAATAAAAACACTGCCTTTCCTAAAAGAAATGCACAGTGTATTGGGGAGTAAAGTACATAAGCAAACAGTCAGACAGTAACACAGTAAGTGTCATCATAGAAAGACATAAAACAAAGAGACATGAGAGAGTAGGACTGACTGACCGATAGGGGAGGTGGCAGGGAGGGTCAAAAACCTCCACATGCAGTGGTGATGCTTGGAGTGGGCTTTAAGGTATGAAGTGAAAGCACTTAGGAGGACAGATGGCATTTCAGAGACAAAAAGCAATATGTATAAAGACAGGCAGACTTCAAACAGTCTATATATTTATCATGAAAGGTGTTATACATCACCCAAAGAGTGGATTTTGGTTGTAGATTTAAACCTGGGAAGTGATATACATCGTCAGATCAGAGCTGCTGACAAAAAATTCACACAACCTGTGGAAGATTGGTTATAAGGTGACAAGACTCAAAACAGGAAAAATGGAACTCTAGCTGGAAAGAAAATGGTGGCTTGGATGAAGGTAAAGGCAATAGGGGGAAAGCAGATATGAGAGGTATTTAGGAGGTACAAATGGAGAAGCCTTGGTGACTAATTAGATGAGAGAAGATGAAAGAAGATAGTATATGGCTCCCTGATTTCTGCCTGGGGTGGCTGGTAGATGATGGAAATTTTAGAGATTGAAAACAGCAGGAGAAGGAAGTTTCATTTCAGCTTTGGACATAATGCTTTTGAGATACTGTGTGGTATGTGAATGAGAACGTCTAGGTAGCAGTGGCTTATACTGCTAGATCTTGCTGAAGATTACTGGCCCACTGTGAATCACAAGGCAGTACAATTTTAACACCTTTTAATGTTCCACTTTTTTACCAGGATCACATCTTGTGTCTTCTACCATGTACAGACCAGAGGCTAAAGGACTTTGCAGCTTCACAGTTGGACTCTATGGCTTTTTTAATCTGCAGCAGAGTCCCATAGAGTATCTGGAATAACTGCTGAGAACTCAATGTATAACATCCTCTAATTAAAGATCATTACCAAGTTAGGGATTGTTGGAAGCAGGAATGAGGTAAAGTGCATTTCTCTTTTTTAAAAAAAATTATTTTATTTTATTTATTTTTGTCTGTGTTGGGTCTTCGTTGCTGCGTGCGGGCTTTCTCGGGTTGCAGCGAGAGGCTACTCTTCGTTGCGGTGCGCGGGCTTTTCATTGCGGTGGCTTCTCTTGTTGCGGAGCACGGGCTCTAGGCGCGCAGGCTACAGTAGTTGTGGCACACGGGCTTAGTTGCTCTGCGGCATGTGGGATCTTCCTGGACCAGAGATCGAAGCCGTGTCCTCTGCACTGGCAGGCAGATTCTTACCCACTGTGCCACCAGGGAAGTCCCTAAAGTGCATTTCTTATCAAACAGAAACCCACACCAATTCTAGTAGTGATTCGGATTGAAGTGGTAGCATTTGTCATGATTGGCTTTCATTTTCCTTCAGAGAACTACATTTTGCAGGAAAACATAAGTCATTGTCTTTTTAGCTTGCATCTTCAGATGAAATAGATTTACCTGGTAAATTCATTCATTCATTCAACCAGCTTTTACTGAGTGCTCATTATTTAAGGTTCACTTTTTTTATCTGGAGGATCAGAGATGAGTAAGATTTCATGCTAAATAAGACATGGCCCCGTGTCTCCAGGAACACAAAGCAGTTGTTTTTCTTCATGATTATTGTTATAGCTCTTACGATTGTCATTAATTAATAAAGATAATGGTTGTATTCAATACCTTGTGGCTAGGATGAATAAAATCTTGGTTTCCCTCCCTCCCAGATGAGGTACATATACTGCTAGGCTGAATTATTATCCCTTTTATTCCCTTCAACTAGGAAGAAATGTGATGTAATGGAAGGGCTCCTCCCAACCATACTTAAGACCATATGTGGGGGATTTGTTTTTGTTTTTGTTTTTAACATCTTTACTGGAGTATGATTGCTTTACAATGGTGTGTTAGTTTCTGCTTTATAACCAAGTGAATCCGCTATACATATACATATATCCCCATATCCCCTCCCTCTTGTGTCTCCTTCCCACCCTCCCTATCCCACCCCTCTAGGTGGTCACAAAGCACCGAGCTGATTGATCTCCCTGTGCTGTGCTGCTGCTTCCCAGTAGCTAGCTATTTTACATTTTGTAGTGTATATATGTCCATGCCACTCACCTACTTCGTCCCAACTTACACTTTCCCCTCCCTGTGTCCTCAAGTCCATTCTCTACGTCTGCGTCTTTATTCCTGTCCTGGGGGGACTTGTTTTTATGCAGATTCCCAGACTCAAGCTCTGGAAATTCTGATTCATTAGGTCTGAGGTATAAATCTGGCAATTTTCAATTTTTACAAGCACCTCCAGGAAATTCTGCAGTACATAGTTTGTTGGGTACACTTTGAGAAACCCTGGTGTATTTACCCTAACAAGGACTGTGAGGTCTAGCTGACCAGAATATCAATTCCAACTTTATTAGTGGCAAGCAGTGTGACCTTGGGTAGGTTTTTATGAAAACTATTTGAGCCTCTGATTGTTCATCTCAGAAGAAATGACCATGGGACATTTTTGTAGGACTAAATGAAATTTTGTATGTAAAATGGTTAACATTTAATTGGCACTTAATTTTAGGTTTTCTTCCTCCTTTCCTTTGTCATACCCCAATTAGCACTCTGTTTTGTGTTTCTAATCTAGTATTTTACCCTTTCTTCCCTTTATGAGAATTTCTTTATGGAACCCATTTCTTTCTCACTGGACTCTGCACTCGAGTACAAGGATTTGCCCTCACTTTATTTCTATGTCCTCAAAACTTGCACACAGTAGGCATATACTAAAATCCTTTCTTAGAAAGTTATCCTTATACCCTGGTACTTACTTTCTTTTATGATCTCCTACCAAAATGACCATTAACGTGTTTGCAAGGTTCACACTTCCTAAAACTCACTAATTTCTCTTTGTCTTTTTATAGCACAACATACGATCACACATTCTTTAATTCCCTAATCAAGAGGACACGCCTGATTTAAATCAAGGTGTGACAGAATCAAATGCTTGTTTTGACAGTTCATACAGACTCATTCATTTGTTGGCCGAAGAATGACTTGGTGACTTTGGCTATAGCTTGTGAGCTGGTAAATTTATACTATATCTAATTATGTTTATTACTTCAGGGAATACTTCCTGAGCTCACACTGTGTGCCAAATCCTGTTTGGGTGGTGGAGATACAAAACGAACAAGACAGTTCTTATTTCCATAAATCCCATGGGATAGTAATGATAGCAAACCAATATACAGGTAATTGAATCATAATGTGATATATACTCATCTAGAGGAAAGTGCGGGATGTTTGGGGACTCCTGACCTACTGTAAATGGGAGAGGGAAAGTTTCCTGAAGGTGATTATATCTATGACGAAAGCTGATGGAGTGGAGAGCAGCAAGCTGAAGGAATAGAAATGTACTTCAGGAAGAAGCAACAGCGTGTATAAAGACTAGGAGATGGTGTTCTTCATGCCCGTGCTAAGCAAGTGGTTCTGTCTGGTTATGAGGGAAGAGGTTGAAGAAATATATGTGAAATCCTGTCATGGAGAGACTTATTTTGCTCGGGCTAAGGAATTAGCTTTGTCCTGAATGTGAAGGGAAGCCATTAAAAAGTTCTAAGTACAGATGTGACATAACTGTAATTCTAAGTTCATGTTTTCTGCCCACTATAAAATTTGCCTTTCACTGAGGTGTGCTTTCCAAAAAAAACTTTATTACATGCATTTATATATTTTCCTAAGAAACTGGAGCTTAACTTTTACAATCACTTGTGAGTTGAACGTCTAATAAGAGCTGGCAACACTCAATAATGGAATATAATAAAAGTGTCATCTCAAAACAGAGGGATGCTATTTATTTGAAAATAGCATATTGTCTTTAAGATGCCATTAGAAAAGTCTCGTGTAAAATGGCTTCTTGCTGGGAATACCTTGCATGGCCTCTCCTAATCTCTCAGTATTATTGGTCAGGATAGGTCAGGTTATGCTGCAGTAATATGCTGCAACCCCCCAACTCTCAGTGGTTTTGAAGAAAAGAGAACAGTATCCATTCTACAAGTTTCCTGTGAGTGATTGTCAGTGGAATGGGCTTTGCTGATTCTAGTCTCTTGGGTACTCAGGTCAGTGGAGAAGCTGCCTTCTTGAAAGCTGCCGACCAGTGAATCAGAGGGAAGGCAGAGCTCTGAAAAAAATCAGTGCAGTTCATGACACACTCTCCAGAGCTTTCCTCAGTCAACTACAAGGAAGCCAGGAAATTCAAGCCAGCTATGTACCCTGGAGAGGAGAAGACCAAAAATATTTGACAAATGTCATTAATTACTATCACACCAATAAAATGGCCATGAAGCCTAGGAAAAAAGATAGAAGTTCACACTACCACCTGAATCCAAGAATGACCAACATCCTTTTGCTAGGATCTTGGAGAAGATTCTACTACTGTGGAAAGGCAATGTTGCCTGCCGTTCCAGTAAACAAAGAATGTTGCCAGCTATTCCAATTCTATAAGGATCAAGTCACCAACCACTGCAGCCACCCTGCGCCCCACCATGGTGCACCTGAGGGAAATTTAGGATAGAGAAAAACAGGAAGCATTCGGTGCTTCAGATCATGGGCCAAGATAATTAAGGTGCATATCTAAGGAATAATTTCAATGAGCCCAGACTCTTACAGCTTCCCATATGTAGAAAAGCACTAAAACCATTAACCTGAGATGTTTGCTTTTTGTGATTAGCAGTAATCTTTGATGTTCAACTCTATGTTTTTCTTTCAGCAAAGGCTAAAAAATATACTAAAAAAGCCCACTGTATATCCTGACTCCTCTTTTAGCTCTTTGGAACAGTTCCTCAGAGCTATCTGAGAGGCTGTTTCCTGGGCTGTAGTCCTCAGGAAGGCCCCAGAATAAAACTTAACCTGCAAGTTTTAGGTTATGTGTTTTTCTTCAGTCGACTCTACCTGGAAGGCCAATGATGGCTCATTGTGGGGGAAACAAAATGGGTGGCTTTTATAATCTTTGCCTCATGAAACTGAGAAGCCCACCTGTATAAAGTCATCTGAGGTCTCTCCATCATCCCTAAGTTAACTTCCCCTTGGAAAACAGCCCCAGGGTTTATAGCAAACTAAAATCAATAACTGTCCATTCATCTCAAGGTTTCTTCTTTTTGGAGAGTCTAGAGTCCTCTTCCCTCCCACACTTCCAATTTTCTCATGTATAATCAGAGGCTGTGCTCACTATTAAAAAAAAAAAAAAAACAGGGCAAAAAGTACTATGCTAAGTGAGGTACTAATCTTCATTTCTTTTGACGACAGTCATGCTCCAATGAAACTAAATACTAGTAGCATTCACAAAACTCTCATTCTTTTGTCCTGGACAATAGGCTGCTGTCCTGGAATTTATAATATGAAGGCAAAGCAGTGGTCTTATGATTTCTACCTGTTCCCAAAGGAATGATTTCTTCTAGCCAGCAAAACTAAAGAGGCCTTTAAATAGAGTAATGAAAGGTTATGAGAACTTACAGATTTGGATTTAAATTCTTGGGTCTATCCAGTGTGGACTTGACAAAACTAACCTCTAGTGCCTCAGTTTCCCCATCTGTCAACAAAAATAATAATAGACCCACACCATGAGGTTGTTGTGATAAAACAATCTTACACGTAAAATATACAAAAAATGCCTGGCTAGGATTATGAGTGGTATTACCACACTCCACAAGCAGCCAGAGAGTGTTTCCTGAGTTATGTATGGTCTATTCATGTGTGAACTGTGGGTAAAAAATACAATTCTTTCTGTAATACTACATTTCCTGGTCTTCTAGGGAAGCCACATGTGATATCCCTGACAACCCTGTTCAGAGATTTGAGTTTTGTTGTCCCTTGAACTTCATCCCAGTAAAAGCCATTTCCAGCTTCTGCTGCAATGGTCAGCAGCTCAAAGACATGCAACCAAAAATGGTAAAATAACAAGAATGTAGAGTCATTTTTCATTTTCTGAAGTCCCAAAGGTTCAGGGAGATAATTATCAATGAACATAGACTGGGTACAATGTAATATTCTAGGTTTTTTCCCCTGTTAGAGTGTAAATTCCAGAAATGTCCATCTTATATAGTCTGGACTTAGAAGGGGGTCTGGCATGTTATAGATGCTCAGTAAGTATTTGAACACTTTATTGAGTCATCTAGCCCCATGCTGGGTACATGACTGACCTGAAGTATTTGCTAACATCATATTTTTCTGAGCTTCAGACTCCTTATCTGGCAAAACAAAGGAGTAAGTCTCAAGGATTGCAAACGCAAATCCTGGTAATGTTAAAATAAATGTGTAAAGTCACCTGATATAATAGAGGTAGGAGTGGTGGGAACTGTGGCTAATTAGAGAAGGGATTTACATACAACTATTTTTTTAACAACTAAACTTACAACTATTTTTGTAAATCCCAAGGGATTTACATACAACTATTTTTTTAACAGTAAGCATACCAAAGAAAACCCATCTCCTGAAAAATTCATTCTTCAGGCTGCTTGTTTGTGACCTTAGCAGTACTAGTTCAAGTCCTTTCCTGCACTAACATTGTGAGTGGGGTTGTGTGAGCCAAGGTTCTCTTGAAGCCTTGCTGCCTGTTCACAGCCGCTGCTGCCAGCCTTATTAATTCCTTTTTTTTATGAGATGCTGAAAAAGGTTTGCATGTAATTTCAGATGACTTTATTACCTTATTTATCAAGGATGCCTGTCTTACCAGTAACTGATTTTGAATTCCAGATAACACTATTTACATCCAATCCTGGACATGAGGTCAAATGGCTAAACTGTGGCTTACTCACTTACATCCCAGATATAAGGTATCACTAAATCCAGAAATGAATTATCCCTGATGGGGTCTCTTTAACACGTGGCTTCGGGAACTCATCATTTAGATGTCACTCATTCCCTCCTCCTGGCTCCGATGTCTCACACATTTCCTGACGACAATTAGGGGGACTAAAATCACTCATAATCACAATCACACTTGCCTTCCTTATTGGCTCACAGGCAATTTACTTCTCTCAGCTCCCCTGTCACATAACACACCCCGGGTGTTACTTTTCCAAACTTCAGTTATAGACATTCAATCTGACAGCTTCCCTGAAGTCATTATGTTGCCCCCTCTTTTCTGATATTGATTCCAAATATTTGGGTAAAAGCATTAAAAAAATGCAGTCAGCCATCCAGATGTTTAGGAAGATCCAGATGTGTATCATATATAGACATGCCTCTAGGTGATGGATGTGATCTTGTAAGCTTTGAAGTGATATGGAATCAGAATAGAAATTTTATACCACTTGCCTTTCTTTGCGTATCCAAAATGTACTAACATATCTGCTAACAGAAAGGCCCATCTGTACCTGAGTTATCCCTTCAACCACTCATGAGACATGGCAGGAGGTATAAAACTGGGGGCTTCTTTCTTCTTCCTCAACTGTTTTCTGGAAGAGGACTGGAATAGCTTTGACATCTATTTTCCCACTGATATGATTCATGCTGCCAGTTCTTTTAGAAGGCAAAAACAGCTAGTGTCAGTTTTATTTGAAACAACAATTTTCTTTCCCTATTATGACAACAGCTACTACCACCACCAATATCCTGAATATCTAGAATGTATTAGGTACTCAGCTGGTAGCTATAGATCTCTTATGATATTTAATCTTTAAAAACTTGAGATGTTGGTCTTCGGTTCCAATTTTATAGATTAAAAAACCTAACCCACATGAAAGCTCACTTTCCTAAGATGGCACATGAAGGATTCATATGAAATTCAAATGCAGTTCAGTCTAATTCTAAATAAAAATATTAACAACAGCAGTTATAGGTGTTACTTTGCTATAGGTCAGGCCTCAGCACAAACTATTTCATTAACCTTTGCAACACCCTGTGAGATACATATGGTTTTTCTCACTCTGTGGATGAGCTGTTATTTGCCTGTTTTTATTTTAGTTCCTTCCAAGTTCGTGTCTCTGTGAGGTTTTCTCACTTTTTTCTTAATTTCCCCCAACTTAAACACTGGTTTTGTTGGTGTCCCAATGTATTTTTTAATTTAATGGGGTACTTAATGAACACAACATATTGCTTGTGTTACTGAGTCCAAGCTCACTCTGCTTGCCGCACAACAGGGAGACGAGGTGTTGAGACAAGTAACAGGACTTTATTCAGAAAGCCGGCAGAGAGAAGATGGCAGACTAATGTCTCAAAAGAACCCATCTTCTCGGGATTTGGATGCCAGTTTCCTTTACAGAACAGAGAGGGGGAGGAGATGAGGAAGTAAAGTAAAAAGGCCCTAAAATTTGCAAATGTCCCCTGGAATGGCCAGCCTCGGGGAGGGGATGTGTTAATTCCTTCTTTCTTGCAGCTGTTCACAGGTGGACGGGGGTCAGGGTGTTTCCGTGAACAAAGGCGCTATGGTTTAACCTTCAGGCAGAGGGGCGGGGTTCCCTGAGGCAGGCCATTGTGTATAGACAGTACCCTTTTAGTGAGCAAAAGCAATGGGAAGAAAAGGTTAAAGTAAAAGGAACAAGACCCAACATGTAGTCAGATTTGTAACAGGCTCTTCCCTGTTACACTTGGGTTTATACAGATATACTCGAGACTGAACTTCTTGCTGACATATATTTAGTTTTCAAATCTTTCCCTATTTAGTATTTCCATAAAACTCTACTTTTTGTGTGAGAGTGTCTCCCCTGAGAAGCTTCCACTTCCCATATCTTAAAAGAAGTGTGATAGAATAAAACAGGCCCCTGGGAATCTGAATGCCAGCTCATTTCCGGATTAGCTGTGCGATCTCGGAAAATTAACCTAGACTTTTGAATTTTAGCTTACTCACTTGTAACATGGACGTATGGTACCTTCACACACATACACACACCTACTGAGTATAACAGTTCGATTAGATTAGAGAGTGAAAATGCCTGTCATGTAGTAGTAATTCAAAAGATGCTACTTCTGGCCCTAGAACACATCCCTGTACATTCAGTCTGGGCCCAGAGGACATCTATCCCATTGCAGAAATGTCTCTGTTCAGTCTCCATTCAAACATACAAACACTTAGTAAAGTGTCTGACACAGTCTATGGAACTCAATTCATATCAGTTCCTCCTTTATTTTCTCGTGTTCTCCTAATTTTTGTAACCTGCATATATGCTTGAGACAAAGAAAGCGTTCTGAAAAACTTGACTAAATAAATGAAATAAATAACCTGGGAGCTATGTCCTTTGTGTATTTAATTCTTACAACAATTATATGAGATGGGAGCTATTATCTCCATTTCAATAATTAGGAAACTGAGGCCAATGGTTAATGAAAACCCCCAAGGCTACACAGCTAATGATTTCCAGAGGCAAGGTTTTAGCCTTGGTTTTCCTGTCTTATTCAAAGTTCCCTTATCTTCCTGACATGTAAATCTCTCTCTCCATTATAAACATAGCTCAACTGATTCTGTACGTAAAATTCTGATATTTTATCATAAACTTTTGTATTAACTTAAATTAAAAATAATGCATAAAGTATCTTATAACGTATCATGATTACTGAGAAAATGTGGCTCCTGGTAAGACACTCACCTTACCCTAGTCCCGGCCCTTTACACAATTTCTCATATAAATTGTCAATTATCATGTCTTCATGTACTGTTTAATTCATTAATTAATTCACTCATTCATTCATTCAGAAAACTGCACACAACCTATGTTTCTATATAGTGTTGGTCTTATAGAAAGCCCTCTTGTTATGTAGCCCTGGGCAGGTTCAGGAACCCACACTCGAATATTAATGAGTGGGAAATGGAAGATTTTATGATGCCTGACCTTTCTGCTTTAATCCATTAGGAAGTATAGATTGGTTAGTAGTTAGCACAACTGGGCAAAAGCTGTCTAAGTGGAAAATTGATCCAGGTAAGTGCACGCAGAGCGGGTCCACCCGTTCATGCTTCCTATTTTAGCATTCTGACTTTTGCTCACAGTTACCTCAAGTTCATGTCCCAGCATGCCAAGCTGAATGTGGGGGAGACTTGTCATGAACTGACAGAGATGCCATTTTTTCCTCATGTTAATTAAAGGGATAAGGTAAAAGAAATGGCATACAAATCAAAAGATCAGCACCGGCCTCTAAGAAGCAGCCCTGGGTGTCTCCTCACTCAGGTCAATTGGGCTCTTCACTGAGAAAGTTTTACAGATACTTGCAAATATCAGTGTAGGGCCCATTTCCTTTGGCTCCGTAGAAAAATCCCAGGCCTGGCTGCCCCTCCTTCATTGTTGAGAGCAGTTCAGGCAGAGGGAACACACTGTGGTCTGGTGGAAAGTGTTTGGGAGACCTGTGTTCTTGACGCAATTCTGTCTCATTCACTACCTTTTGTCAGGGCTTTCATCTCCCTATTAGAAAAGTCAGAGGGTTGGATTGGGTGATCTTTAAGGACCCACCCTAGCACTCTGTGATGCCCTTGGGTTCCCATTCTAGCTCCTATATAGCTCGAGGTCTGCCTTTGCAGTAGACGAGGGTTGGAAATAGGTTTCATTTCAAGTACTAAATCCAATTAATTGGTCATGTCTGACTGGAGCTCTGTGTTGAGGGATTTCTGAAGGGGCATGTGACCCCAGAAGGACAAGTTCCACAATGTTCCACGGAGTGGGGTGAAATTGGGGATGGGGTCACAGTGGTTTCCTGAATGCCTTGTAACTGCCTTACATGTACTAGACTGCGATTGAGATAGGAATTCTGTCCTTTCATCTTTATACTCCTGGCATCTAGCTCGGGGGCCTTGAAAATAGCAGAAGTTCAATATATGTTGAAGGATCCTGAAGAAATGAAGGAATACCGCTCATGGAACTCTGAGACTCTAAGTATCTAGAGGACAGAGGGCGTTTATTTTAATGCCGACATTCCCTTTGCCCAGCATAATACTGAGCCTAGCCTGCTATAAATCTCAATAACGATAAGGTGAATTTTGGGTGAAATGATGACTCCTATAGCAAAATGAATATAAAGAAGAAGCAATGATAAGGTTTCTGACGTGCTTGTGTTCAAATCCAAGGCCGATTATTTGCTAAGTGTTATCCTTGGGCAGGTTCCTTCAGTTTACTAAGCCACAATTTCTTCTTCTATAAAATGAGGATGATAACAGTACCTAAATCATTGGTAGTTATAAAAACTGAATAATGTGGGAGTCCATAGTATAGAACCTGGAATATATCAAGAACATATTAGTTATCATTATTGATATAATTATTAGTTACTGCCTATGAAAATGTATTACATGCTATGCTGTAGCCAAGAATATTTCATGTTATCATAGTACTTCTAAGAAAATCAAGGCTATTTTGATGAGAAAAAGCAAAAAAAATCCTTCTGGGAGGGAGCGGAGTGTTGGAGAGGGAAGGTGCAAGAACAGAGAGAAATGGGAGTCAACAACTCAGAGCCTCATAATTATCTCCATGTGATTTCCCAAAGCCCTTCACCCCTCAGCCTTACAAATACGTAAACATTCCCTCTTCGCAGACAAGTTCAAGGTGAGAGCACTAAATGATTCCATTACTGAGTCCTGGATCTAGGCTGAACTGTATTCTCAAAGATACATATGTTCTTATTTAAATGATTGTTTTCTTAAATGCTTCGTACCCATCACATTTTTAAAAGGCCATAATCTAGGCAAAAGAAAATCACCAGAGATGTTGGATGAGGAACTGGTAGGGTCATGGAGCCCTTTTCCATTGTATGATCACTATCTGTGCATACTAAGTGGCACATATGACATACACATGGGGTATTTGAAGGGAGCTGTACAAAAATGTTTTGACTAGTGCAACAGTATGGCTAACATTAGGAGGGAAAGAAAATATCATGGCATAGGTAATAAAGCTGATTAGTTGGTCAAGTTATTGTATTTCAAGATGGCTGGCAGAAAATCCGAAATACAGTAGCTATCAGTATATCAGTATGTTACTCATTTCCTTTACCCTATATCTTATGGCCATTATTAACACTGATGATACCCTTGTTCCTTACACTCAATTCAAGAAGATTTTTTCACAACCTTCTTTATAACCATATCGCTCACTTCCTTCATTTGCTAAGTACAAATTGAATTTTCTCCCCACTTACTGACAAGCAACACACACGCAACACATATCTATAGAATCTCTTTTCTACATCAGGCATGTGGTAGGCACTGTGAAGGACAAAACATAGAGCAGACATTGGTCCTATTTCCAAGGATTTTAGAGCCTGATTAGTCTAGTGTAGAAAGAGGGAGTAAGATCAATTTGGAGCATTATAATACAGAGCAAAAGGAATCCAGGATCTGGAGATTAGGACATGAGAATATAGGGAGAAAGAAAAGGAAGAAGAAAGGAGAAAAAATTAACTGAAGTACATTTAGTAGCCACTGTATACGAGGCACAGTGCTAGCCACTTAACCACATTCATGTCTGTATCTACACCTACACCTCCCTATATATTCATAAAAATTATACCTGTCATCTACAGCTACATCATAAAATACAGGTGCATAAGCAAGTTTTGTCATCTCTATTTTACAAATGAGGAGGGTGAGGGTGAGAGAAGCTAAGCAATACAACTGAAATGTATTCTTTTTTTTTTTGCGGTACGCGGGCCTCTCACTGCTGTGCCCTCTCCTGTTGCGGAGCACAGGCTCTGGACGCGCAGGCTGAGTGGCCATGGCTCACGGTCCCAGCCGCTCCACAGCATGTGGGATCTTCCCAGACCGGGGCACGAACCTGTGTCCCCTGCATCGGCAGGCGGACTCTCAACTACTGTGTCACCAGGGAAGCCCTATGTATTCTTAGAAAAAGAGGAAAAATGATAGTCTGTACAATTGTCTCTATGACTCACCTCTCATTTGTTTCCCTGGCCTCCATATCCTTTTCCAGAATAATAACTTACATTTATTAAATGTCAGACCTGTGCTAACCTTTTAATACATATTGTATTACTTAATGATAATAATAACCCAGTGAAGGGAATGTAGTTGCCCTTCCTCATTTCATAAATGAGAAAATGGAGACTCAGGGAACCTACGATATACAGAAGTGATTTCAAAACAGAGTTACAAAATGAGGCATTCTCTGTTATCTCACGCTCCCACTCCATGATCTGAAAATATATATGTTTATAATACATATGTGTAATGTCTGTGTATACACACACACACAGACACACACACGATGTTATTTGTATCTATCATGTATCGAGCTCTCATTATGTGTTGGATTTTAAGCCAAGCTCTTTTCATGTATGATACAATTTTATCCACTTGAAAACCCCATGACAAAGTCCTATCACTTTCCCCATTGTATAGGTGAGAAAACAGGTCCAGAGAAGTTAAAAAAAAAAACAAAAAACACTGAAGGTCACATAGTAGGTGAATGGCTGAGCAGGGGTATGTACATGTTGGCTGTCTGACTTCACAGCCCTCACTCTTAGGTAGCTGAGAGGAAAGGCCTGGACAAGGAACTGGGCACACTGCTGAGGTGTCTTCCTCTTCGGAAGTAGAGTCAGAGAACTGAAAACTCCTTGAAAAAATGTGGCTTGTTTCTATCATGAATCCCTCCAAGCCCTAGACAGAACTGTAATGCATGTGTTTCAGTTCACAGTTAAATACCTTGAGGGCCTGCTTTGAATCCTCTTGCCCGATTTTCTGTCTAAGGTCTACATGAGCATGAAGCTAGAAGAATGTCCATCTCCCACCAGTCCTGTTAGCCTAGCCTGACACATTAAGCTTACATTTCTGAGAGTTGCAGACACTGCCATTCTGTTTGTCTTGTGTAAGGCCTTGTCACTTTCTCTGCTTAGAGAGGCCTCCTCAATGTATTGACAACTCCAATCAGGAAAATCCACTCTGGTGTGTCCAGTGCCAGAATATTTAGACACAACTTTCTGCCTGGAGACAAGGCCAGGACCTCACTTGGTGAGACTGTGGAGTGAGGAGTAAGGGAACTCTGGGTACTCGATCCTTCTGCCTAGAAATAGTGAGTGTGTGATTTGAAGCCAAGCAAACTGGGCTGGGATCAAATCTCTCTAATCCATATATTACTAATCATATAACCTTAGACAAGTTACTTAAAATTTGTGAGCTTTAGTTTCCTGAACTATCAAATTGTGATAATATTGAACATCATTATAAGGCTTTAATGAGACAATTAATGTACAGAAAGTGCCTAGTGTATTTCCTAGCAGAGTATGTGCTAAAATGTGGTCGATATAATGATTCTCATCTTTATCATATTACCATCTTCGTCATCATCATCCTTATTATTAAATAACACAAGGTATTAGCCACCATTGTTACATGTCCCCTCAGAATATCAGGATCTACCACTGCTGGATAATTCGGGCAAAGACTTGTTGGAGGTTGCAGAAAAGATTCTCCTTCTCAAGTTCAAATATTTGCTCATTCTGGAGGCAAAGGAGAGCTTGCTTTAGAGATTAACAGGAGATCCAATTTGAAATTTCCCATGTTGGAACTGAGGATTCTAAATAATGACCTGGAGATTTGAATATCAACATTCCCTGGAGAGGAAGTAGCCAAATGGCATTCTCTATTGCTTTCAGCAAATCCAATTAGCTGAAAGCTCAATTTACAGTGAATCTTGGGAGTGACTTGTGGAAAGAACACTGACTAGGAATAAAGACAGCTATGATCTAGTCAAAATAACACTCATAATTAACATCTGCACTCCTCTGTGCCGTTTAAAATATATTTCATAATATTTGATCTTTGTGACAACCCTATGAGCACATGTTATTATTTTCCCAGAATCCAATTCCAACCCTTCCTCTCCAGAACCACAAATATGGTCCTGGATTGGGTCTATCACCTCTTACCTAGTGTATTTCAATAGCCTCCTCACTGATTTTCCTTCCTTAGTTTCACACCCTGCATTTCATTTCCTACCTTTATGACCAAAGGCTCTTTCTAAATCACACATACGGTCATTTCACTACCCTATGTAAAACATTTCAAATTCTATACCTCCCAATTACCATAATATCTTCCCTCCCTTTCTTTCCTTCCCTCCCTCCCTCCCTCCCTCCCTCCCTCCCTCCGTCCCTCCCTCCTTCCTTCCTTCCTTCCTTCCTTCCTTCCTTCCTTCCTTCCTTCCTTCCTTCCTTCCTTCCTTCCTTCCTTCCTGTGTTCTGTAGGCCAAATTCTGCCTCATAAGTGTCATGTGAAAGTAGCAATGAACAGGGCTGCTTCAGTGGAGGTAGAGGAGAAGAACCCAAACAGCACTTGTCACCTCCCCCTACCCCCCATCCTATGCTCTGTTTCATTCACCCCTCCCCTAATTCAAGCGGTCTATGGAACACAGCGTGAAATGTCACTGGCCTACAGAACAAAGTTCAGACTTCTTAGCTGAGGAAAGAGTCAGCATTTAACCCCCACCCCACCCCGCCAGACTCTCAGTGAGGAATTAGCCCAAGTGACAATGGCAATCCAGGAGGTGGGGCCTCCCAAGGTGCAGAGCTAAGCTGATACATTAGGGGAGAGAGCAAAAGGTGAATGGCTAAGACACCTGTCTTTCAACCATCTTTTGCATCAAATGGAAACTTCTATATTACCTGAAGGAAATATACATGCATACACTTTAGAACCCGTGCATGAGTTGTTTTTTTCAACCCAAATGCCACAAATATTATGTCCTCTGCATAATCTCTCAGACTTCCCTGCCTTTCCTGTAGGCTATCTGTTTTATCTTGTACTTACTTTTTTATACCACTTTATGCTTTACTCTATGATACAGCATATCACCTTGCACTGACACTGCAGTTTGATGTCTGTCTCTCCCCCTAGACTTTAAGAACAGGGAGCATGTCTTATTCATCTTTTGATCAATAACACGGTGGTTGGCGCACAGTAGGTGTGCCACCAATATTTGTTGAACTGAAGGTGAGAATTTATTTCACTAATAAGCAAAAGTACAGAAAGCATGCAAACACTGGCTAATGGTGTGGCTGAGACTATACTTTTTTTTTTTACTGCTGTAAAAGCTGATTATTTTTTTAATAAAAGGATTTGACTGACAAGAACTGAATGAACAAACAACTCTTCTCAAAACAAAGCTATTGCATTATGAAAGGTGAGCCATTACCTCACGAATAAAACACACTGACTACATTTGAGGGTGCAAACTAATTTTGGAAACTGCATGGAGTGAGATGATGTGTATGAGGGGAAGAAGAGAATAAAGAAGAAACATATAAGCAGGATACAGGGCTTTCTGGCAACTGTATGCTCTGCCCTCAGCGATCTGAGCTTTTGACCAAGAAAATCAATGCATAGCATCAGAGAGCTGATAGATGGGTGATCGCCATAGAAAGAGCATGGCTCTCAGGATAGGTCAAGACTTGACTGTTTCCAAATCAGTATATTATCATATCTTAAGAAAGAATACAGAGAACCAAAGTGGAGGGGTCCCCTTACCAGGGGAAGAAGGAAGAGAAAGAAAATTGACAGAGCACTGCAGCCATCCCTAAGGGAAGAGACACTGAATCCAGAAAGCACGACCATTCCAGTTGCAGACAGAGAAGCTTCATCAGACTTTATCTTAGCTCCAGTGAGAAATCCTTTGTGAAAGTCTTCATGTCTTCATTTTATGTTTTCTTTTTCTTTTTATTCATTTATTTGACACAGGTGTATAAAAATAGTCATTAAAAGCATGTGCTTTGGAGTCAAACATATTCAGGTTCATGTCCCAATACTGTCCCTGGTGAAAAATGGAAACTTGAGTGGAACTCTTCCCATATCACTTTAGCTCTTTCCCTTATAGTGCACTCTACCTGCCTACAAACTGCCTGATGGCCAGAGCCTGCTCTGCCTGCAACACTCAGCAGGCCAGAAAGACTGGAGAGTCACGCCTCCAAACCCACCCGCAGCAGACCTCAACCAATGACTTACGGAAGGTGGTGTATAAATACTCCCAGCCCCTTGCACCTCTGATGGGATAACTCTCCGGCATGTTTTCTCCTGACTGCCTGAGTTTTCCCGGTGAGATTGAGTTTCAGTCACCCACAGTGGTCTCTGGCCAGATAACGCACCTTTTATTGCCTGCTTTCCCTTTCCTGCCTTACTTCCTCTCTCATCATGGGTATCTCCTGGAATCATCTGCCAAATAAACTACTTGATCCTGAATCCTGTTTTCGGGATTTATTTCTGGGGGACTCAAACTAAGAGAGTGACCACCTCTGTGAGCTTCATTTTTCTTTTCTGAAAATGATGACCATGGTACATAAATGCAACCTGCAAAGAGTATATAAGATAATACATGCAAAATGCTTAGCACAGTGCCTGGCACGTTTGAGTCTTGTGGACACGTTAACCATCATTTGTTTTGTGGTTCTTAAGAGCACAGTATGTTCTGGATGTGCTAGCTCCCCCGTGAGGTGCTGTACAGAGAAAGGCCAACAAGATGCTACTCATCACTGCCCACAAGGAACTTACAGTCACACAGAAAATATAAGTTAACTATTATTTCTCATGGTAAGGGCTATATCATAATCATAGATAAAACAACATGATAAGGAGAGAAGTGTGTGATGCTGCGGGAGCCCATAATAGAATTTAGCCCAGTAATGGCAGAACACTTTGTAGGGATTTGACATTGAAGGAATGGACAAGGGTTGGCCAAAATGTGTGTGTGTGTGTGTGTGTGTGTGCACGTGCACATGAGCACGGAGAGACAGTATCATAGGTGGAGAAAATCATATATCAAAAGACCTGCATGTATGAGAGAAAAATGGATGGAGGTAGAAAGGAGGCAGGGACAAAGGGAGAGAAAGAGAGTCTGCCCAAAATTCTCCTGAAGGAACAGAAAAAAGTGCCCTTTAAATTGATCCCATGTGCATCAAACTACCACCACTTCAGCTCCCAAAGTTTTTTTTTGTTTTTTTGTTTTTTTTTAAATATTGGAAAACCAGTCAGATGTCTGGTGAGCTAACATTGCCATTTAGTCACTGAAAGGACCACCTTTGCTTTTTATGTGAACACACTGAGAGGTGTTCTGGTTTAATTTGAATGGGTGTCTTGTGAGCTGGGGGACAGTCTGGCAAGTTCCTCGAGTTACACCATTCTGGGCCACTAACAAGATGGAGTTTATGGAGCTGAAAGGCTGAGAATGCCACCCTGAGGCTGGGCCTATTCACAAGGTGACGCTGCTCACAAGTGTTCCTGGTGGGCTCTCTTTTTCTGGGGATGGCTTCATCTTGACGTCGTACCCTTATTCTCTGTCAGCACCCAACATCCACCACCCCCCCGCCACAACCCCCATTCTAGATTGCAGATCTCTCTCTTCTAATGCCAGGAAATGTACACCCTCAGCATCTTTATCAGCCAAGACCATCAGTGAAAGCCTGAGTGATCTTCCTTCTCCCAGGGCCCTGGGCCCTGGAGAAGTTATAAATCTTCTGTGGAAGGGGTGAATTAAATATTACACAGTGCAGCTTTTTGAACTCATAGAAGGGAAAGTGCTCAGTAAATGCATGTTATTATTACTGCTTCTGGCTGTAGACACTAGGGCATCTGAGACCCCTTACTTTTTAAGTGTTTTCTTTCGTTTTTTTTAGTGGTTGCAATGAAACTTATCTGCTTGCAGGTATTACCCCAGTAGTCTATCTTGCCTTTAATTTTGAGTAACTCCAAGAACCAATGACCACTGGAACCACCACAGCTCAGACATCGTCAAGAAGACATACGATTTATTCTTAATTGGGTGGTATGGATTATTTTTCTTTTCAGTATTACTGGAAAGGGGTATGAACAGATTTTCCAGGATGGTGCAATAAAAATAAAATTTGATTGATTAATTCAATAACTGTGGCTAGGAAACCTCTTGTGCAGCAGTGGAGAGGAAGTGTCCAATGCCCTACAGATGGAGGCTGCATAACTCACGTCTGTTTGAGAGACAGACTCCTGAGCTCGATGCTGGCTTCTTGGAGAATAGCTCACTCTTGGAAGTAGGAGCCGGGCTGATTGACTTATTTTCCTCCTGAGCTCCATCTAGTGAGTTAATCTAGTCTAGTGATGCCTATGGAGCATCAAGGTATAGATGGTAAATCATATTTGTAAAGCTCTTTAGCAAGTCATCCTCCATTTTTGCCATGATTCTACTGGCAGAAGCACTTAGATCTTGCCTGTAGGTAGAATTCAGCAGAGTCCTGACCCCAAAGTGAAGCCTGCTGAAGGGATAATTGGTTCATTTGCATGGTAGGGAATTTCAATCAGGCGTCACGGGACTCATGACACTGTATGCAAAATTCTTCTGTGCACATTTTTCTGAGGAAAGACTGATACTAACTTTTCCAAGTTGTCTATGAGTCCCCAAAATGTTAAGAACCGCTACAGTGGACTATATATTCATGGGCTGGTGGCACTAGAAGGTATATGATGCTTTAAAAATATATTTGTGAGCCCGGGATGACCATTTGATCAGAAATGTCATTTTTTCCACCTGGGGATATTATCTAAAACTGACTGGATTTACAAAAGGTACTGAAGTCTGATTTAAGGGGAAGTCTGTGTGAACAGATCAGAGGTGGTGTGGACTCCTACTTATCCTTCAGGGCTCATTTTAAATGTAATTTCTTCAAATGTAATTTCATCATAACACTTTGCACACATGTAATATGCATACATTTCTTTTAAATGTCTGCTTTCTGATTAGTGTTGGAGCTCCTCGGGGGCAGAAACTCAGTCTTTTTCAACATTACACTCTTGGACCATAATGTCAGATACATTCTATAAATGTGTATGGATTGAATAAGCGAAAAGTCTCCCTGTGTGATGGGAACTACCTCAACAGAGACCTAGGAGGTCAGTGTGGAGTTCTGTGTTAACCATGAGGTTTTAAATTGTGAATGAGAGCTACCCTGCTAGTTTAAGTCAAATTGGGAAATGTACTATTTATGAATGGTGGGAAAGGAGGGAATGGGCTGGCTTCAGGAATGACTGGACACAGAGCTCAAAACAGAGCTCCAGGCATCAAGACCTTCACATCATCTTTTTCTTTGCTTCTGTTCCTCTGTTGGCTCAGTGGGTTGCCACCACAGGGAGATGATTTCCCTGCAGTGATGAACAGTTAACCTCCTTTCTCACTGTGTACATTTATTACTCCCTTTGAATGTGCAGCAACTTTTTCAGATAAACAGACTAAATCAGCTTTCTCTCATGTACAAATGAGGAAAAAAATCAGAAGGGTCAAGTAATATGAATAACGTCATACAGCTAGAAAGCAGTGGAGCAAGAAATAAAACCTTTCAAAAAAACTTTTGTGGAAATGGGAAAGCCTGAGCTTCAACATTCCTTACACCTTTATTTAAGTATTGTGGTTCCATTGACTGAGTGGTAGTAAGCAAGTAACCATGCCTTTCTGAGCTCTGTTCTTCCTAGCTGATACATAGAGGGCAGAATAACATCAACTCCTCAGGGTTGATTGACATCTATCTATCTATCTATCTATCTGACTACCTATCTATCTATCTATCTCACACACTCAAATATGTCATTTCACTTAATATACATATAATTAATATTATATATATATATATATAAAGTGAAATGGTGTATTTGAAAGTTCTTGGCACATAGATTGCCAAATAAATATTGATAAAGTCAAGTATATAACCCATCTAGCAATGTACAAAATATGATTATGAAATGAACTTCATGGAAAACACTTCCCATTATTTTAATTTTTATTTGCCAACATTTATTTTCTCTTCTATCTCACATTCATGTATACTTTTTTGGTGTACCATATTATATTGTATTTGACACAGTATTCCAAATACAAACACACATCTTTAGAAAGAACTTTCTATACTTTCATTCACCCAAAAATATTTATCAGATGCCTACTGTAATAGGCGCCAGACACTGGAGGACATACCAGTAAATAAGACAGACCAAGTCCCTGCCTGTGTGGAATTTACATTCTATAGGAGAAACAGATTACAAACTAGAAAATAAATAAATGTATAATAAAGTTTCAGATTGAAGAGAGATGGAGTATGAAAAAAAAAAGCAGCAGGGGGATAGAGAATGAGGGGATGGTAAAATTTTAAGTACTGAGCCACCAGAGCTTCTATCCAAATAAAATCTTGAAAAAAAAGAAAACAATGAATGTTAGGTTAGAAGAATATTTATGGCAGAGGACACAGCAAGAGCAAAGGGGTTAGGGCAAGAGTTTTTCTTTGAGAGCTCCAACAAAAGTAGAGTAAGTGGGGGAAGATGAGAGGAGATGAAATTGAAAAGCTGGCTAGGATACAACCATGTGGATGCCTTGCAGGCATGGTAAAGTGTATATGCAAGCTTCTAAGTGCACCGGAAAGCCTCTGGGAGTGCCTGAGTGAAGAAGGGACTTGTACGATTTTCTGGGTGATGGACACACTGCTGGGGACAATGGTGTGAACAGAGATACCAATTTTGGTGCTACTGCAATTGAAAGATGATGACAGTTCCAACAAGGAGTCCTGGAAGCAATGAGAACTGATCTGGTTTAGAAAATGCTTTGCAGATATTAGCTGACAGGGTTTGATAACCGAAAGGAGGAGAATATAAAGTTATTTACATTTTAAAGGAAAAGAGACCGACATTGAAAACTGTTTTATAACAGCCAACATTTACTGAGCACTATGTGTCATGCCCTGTGCTAAGTGTTTTATATTCATTATATCATTTAATACTAGTCCTCCACCAAAAAATTGGGCTTCCCTGGTGGCGCAGTGGTTGAGGGTCCGCCTGCTGATGCAGGGGACACGGGTTCGTGCCCTGGTCCGGGAGGATCCCACATGCCGCGGAGCGGCTGGGCCCGTGAGCCATGGCCGCTGAGCCTGCGCGTCTGGAGCCTGTGCTCCGCAACGGGAGAGGCCACAACAGTGAGAGGCCCGCATATTGCAAAAAAAAAAAAAAAGGTCTGATTTTGTTTGTTTTTATTTTAAACTCTGACTCTTGGTTTATGTAGATCTTGATCTTGATGGCTTTGTCTCCCATTTCTTGCCCTGGATTCAACATTTAAAAGTAATGGCAGACACAACTTTTAAAAACCTTAATCCCCTGAGTTTCCCAGAGGAGGGCTTCCTTACACACTCACCCACTAGTCCTTCCCAGCCGTAGCCTGCCTGACTGTGAGGGCCCGGACCCCTGGGATGGGAGATGAGCACCTCTATTCCTGGCAATCTTGAGCACTGTGAATGTAATTATTATTACTACTATTTTGTATACTCACTATGCATGAAAAAACAGGCATAACAATTTGCACTGCACAAGAAAATTTTAAAACAAAAGTTCTTTAATCAGGTCTCATGTGGATGCTGTGAAAATAATGTTTCATTAAGTCTACCACTTAGAGAATCAGATTAACTCACTAACTGGTCTTCTATACCTGAAAGTTCATATAGTAAAGTGCTGTCCTTGTCATGTTTATTGACACAGGCGAGGGTTAGTATCAAAACCCACTTTTGCTTTGGCCCTGACATGGTTTTGGGGTCGGTCTACAGGATGGCAGGCACTGATCATCCAGTAGAACATGGCCATCTATAAAATCAATGAGACTGATCTTTACCTATACATAATCCAGTTCTCACTCCTTCAAGTCATTATTATTTCATGTTTTGATAATTTTCACATAAATAATAAAACAAATAAGTAACATCCTCAGTTGGGTTTTGGGCAATGCTTCATAATGAATATATGCAAACTGAAGGAAGATTGATGGATCACTCATAGTGCTTGGGATTGCTCTTATCTTTCCTTCTGTAGCATGTGAAGTCTAAGAACTTTATTGATTTGATGACATATCCCTGGAAACTAGAGCTGAAATTCTGGCAACCATATCCATTATGCCCCTGGACACCATGAGGCTCTTGGGTAGCAACCCACACAAAGTAGAGAGAGTAATACTTGGGAGCCAGGAATTGGTGGTTGTTCCGACATCAGTAAGGAAGGAATATACATGTATGGTGTTTCATTGCTATGCTTATTTTAAAAAGACAATCTATTAGCTAAGTTGAGCTTGTTTTTTTTCCTGACACTATAAGTTGTATAAATTATTTTATCAGCTGACACCTCAGTTTTCCCATTTCTAAAATCAATAGACAAGACCAGAGAATGTCTCATGTTCTTTCAGGCTGTGATTTTCTGGGAAACTAATTGTTCTTAAAAGCATAATTTCAGAGATAGCACAGTGAAAGGTAGATTGATGAACATTTGGACCCAAATCAAATATCTTTCATAATAACGTCTCAAGTTTAAAAAAAAAAAAAGACAATTAAAAGAGCAAATAGGGACTTCCCTGGTGGCGGAGTGCTTAAGAATCCACCTGCCAAGGCAGGGGACACGGGTTTGAGCCCTGGTCCGGGAAGATCCCACATGCCGTGGAGCAACTAAGCCCACGTGCCACAACTACTGAGCCTGTGCTCTAGAGCCCGTGAGCCACAGTTACTGAGCCCTCGTGCCACAACTACTGAAGCCCACACACCCAGAGCCCATGCTCTGCAACAAGAGAAGCCACTGCAATGAGAAGCCCATGCACGGCAACAAAGACTAGCCCCCGCTCACCACAACTAGAGAAAGCCTGTGCACAAGGAAGACCCAATGCAGCCAAAAATAAATAAATAAAATAAATAAACAAACAAATAAATAAATAAAAGGCTGTTTTATTTTTAAAAATAAATAATAAAAAAATAAAAGAGCAAATAAAAACCCTTATAAATTCTGCAATGTAAAGACATATGCATTCACAGCTGGACAGGGTAAACACACCTCCTCCTTTAACTTCTAATTTTCCCAATTTAATAAGAGATAATCAAGTTTGGAAAGTTTGGAAAGTTTAGAAAGGAAATAGAAAATAAGAACAGACTAATAACTGAGGAAGAATCATAGAAAGCCCTTTAAAAATTGTCTGCCTGAAAGACATTAGATCCTGAGAGATTTAATGGTGATTTAATTCAAACATTCAAAAAGTACCTAAATACATTCATCATAAGATATTATAGAGAGTAGAAGATGGAGAAACTATCCAATTCATTCCACAAGACAGAGTTGACCCTGATCCCCAAAGGTAATAAGATATTATGCAAAAAATAAAAGGAAAACAAAACAATCTAAACCATGAACATAGATTCAAAACTGGAAACTAACTACTTTAAAATAAAGTTTAACAATCTAATATTGCTGATTCAATAATCCAGTAGGAATACACCAGTTTCAATATAAGAAAATTGAATAATGCAATAGAAATTTATCAGAAGGATAATAATAAAAAACAAAGGTAGATGGCTATTTTAATATCCCCTAAATACATTTGATGAAATTTAATAACATTTTCATTTTTCAAGTTGGAATAAAATAATTCCTCTTAATATGATGAATATTCCCATTTTAAACTCTCAACCAAGAGATTCTTTACTAAGGGACACAAGACACAGATCTCTAAATTAGGAATAAAACAAGTTTGTTCACTCTGTGTACCCTTGTTTAACATCACTTAAATAGGTCTAGCTAGTGCAATCAAGCAAACAAGGAAATAAAACGAATACATATTAAAAAGAAAGAAAAAAATCATTACAGATCCATAAGCCATGCTTGCAAATCTGACATCCAAAATATTCTGAAAACTAAACATTTCATATCACTCATTTGATGCAAAAACTGATTTGAGCTGCTGTAAAGTCATTAAGTCTGACATTTATACTGCTGCAGAAATATAATATGTTTGATTATAGGCTTCTTCCCAAGACTCTGCTGGGGGCATTACGCAATATACAGAATATGCATCTATCACTATTCAAAAGTCAGAATTACAAATCATATGTTAGATAAAATGTTGTGAATCTCTATTATGTGCAGATTATACACCAAGGGCATTTTATAAATCAGATAATATTTGTTAGAATGAATAAAGTAAAATAAAATAAAAATTAATAAAACTTTTTTCTATAAATGGCATTAGTAAACAAAGCCAGTGATAAGACTGTTTGTTTATGTAACTGTCTACCCACTACACATTGATAAAGCGATTTGAGGGCATGGGTTACATTTTGTTCATTTCTTTATCAATTGTACCCAGAATATTACTTGGTATGGAGGAAGTAAAAAGGCATTTTATTTTAAAGAAGAGATGAATGTATAAATAAGAAGATTATTATTAAGTTTTCCAATTTTTCATTTTAATGTATAAATTTTATATAATTCTAATCAATATTTTAACAAGAATTTAAATTTTGTTTTCCTTTTTTTAATTTCAAAACCCAAATAGGTTGATAAAATTTTTTATTGGGAAAAGCAAAATAGGCAGAAATAACAAAAAACATTCTTGAAAAGACAGATAACCAAAAGAGAAACCAGGCTCATGCTGGGAACTTCCACTTACTATTTGAGTGTTTTTTCTTTTTTTTTTTAAACATCTTCATTGGAGTATAACTGCTTTATAATGTGTTAGTTTCTGCTGTATAACAAAGTGAATCAGCAATATGTATACATATATTGCCATATCCCCTCCCTCTTGCGTTTCCCTCCCACCCTCCCTATCCCAAACTTCTAGGTGGTCACAAAGCACGTGTGATGAAGCTGCTTCCCATTAGCTATCTATTTTACATTTGGTAGTGTATATATGTCAATGCTACTCTCTCACTTCATCCCAGCTTACTCTTCCTCCTCCCCATGCCCTCAAGTCCATTCTCTACATTTGCATCTTTATTCCTGTCCTGCCCCTAGGTTCTTCAGAACCTTTTTTTTTTTTTTTTTTAGATTCCATACATATGTGTTAGCATATGGTATTTGTTTTTCTCTTTCTGACTTACTTCACTCTGTATGACACACTCTAGGTCCAACCACCTCACTACAAATAAATCAATTTCATTTCTTTTTAGAGCTGAGTATATTCCATTGTATATATGTGCCACATCTTCTTCATCCATTCATCTGTCAGTGGACACTTAGGTTGATTCCATGTCCTGGCTATTATAAATAGAGCTGCAGTGAATATTGTGGTACATGTCTCTGTTTGAATTATGGTTTTCTCAGGGTATATGCCCAGTAGTGGGATTGCTGGGTCATATGGTAGTTCTATTTGTAGTTTTTTAAGGAACCTCCACACTATTCTGTGGCTGTATTAATTTACATTCCCACCAACAGTACAAGAGTGTTCCCTTTTCTCCACACCCTCTCCAGCATTTACTGTTTGTAGATATTTTGATGAAGGCCATTCTGACCAGTGTGAGGTGATACCTCATTGTAGTTTTGATTTGCATTTCTCTAACGATTAGTGATGTTGAGCATTCTTTCATGTGTTTTGTGGCAATCAGTATATCTTCTTTGGAGAAATGTCTATTTAGATTTCCCACCCATTTTAGAATTAGGTTGTTTGTTTTTTGATATTGAGCTGCATGAGCAGCTTGTATACTTAGGAAATTAATCCTTTGTCAGTTGCTTCATTTGCAAATATTTTCTCCCATTCTGAGGGCTGTCTTTTCATCTTGTTTATGGTTTCCTTTGATGCGCAAAAGCTTTGAAGTTTCATTAGGTACCATTTGTCTATTTTTGTTTTTATTTCTATTTCTCTAGGAGGTGGGTCAAAAAGGATTTTGCTGTGATTTATGTCATAGAGTGTTCTGCCTATGTTTTCCTATCAGAGTTTTATAGTGTCTGGCCTTACATTTAGGTCTCTAATCCACTTTGAGTTTATTTTTGTGTATGGTGTTAGGAAGTGTTCTAATTTCATTCTATGACATGTAGCTGTCCAGTTTTCCCAGCACCACTTATTGAAGAGGCTGTCTTTTCTCTATTGTATCTCCTTGCCTCCTTTATCAAAGATAAGCTGACCATATGTGCATGGGTTTATCTTTGGGCTTTCTATCCTGTTCCATTGATCTATTTTTTTTTTGTTTTTGTGCAAGTACCATACTGTTTTGATTACTGTAGCTTTGTAGTATAGTCTGAAGTCCAGAAGCCTGATTCCTCCAGCTCCGTTTTTCTTTCTCAAGATTGCTTTGGCTATTTGGGGTCTTTTGTGTTTCCATACAAATTGTGAAATTCTTTGTTCTAGTTCTGTGAAAATGCCACTGGTAGTTTGATAGGGATTGCATTGAATCTGCAGATTGCTTTGGGTAGTAAAGTCATTTTCACAATAGTGATTCTTCCAATCCAAGAACATGGTATATCTCTCCATCTGTTTGTATCATCTTTAATTTCTTTCACCAGTGTCTTATAGTTTTCTGCATACAGGTCTTTTTTCTCCTTAGATAGGTTTGTTCCTAGGTATTTTATTCTTTTTGTTTCAATGGTAAATGGGAGTGTTTCCTTAATTTCTCTTTCAGATTTTTCATCATTAGTGTATAGGAATGTGAGAGATTTCTGTGCATTAATTTTGTATCCTGCTACTTTACCAAATTTATTGATTAGCTCTAGTAGTTTCCTGGTAGCGTCTTTAGGATTCTCTCTATATAGTATCATATCATCCCAAAAAAACTGACAGTTTTAATTCTTTTCTGATTTGGATTCCTTTTATTTCTTTTTCTTCTCTGATTGTTGTGGTTAAAACTTCCAAAACTATGTTGAATAACAGTAGTGAGAGTGGGCAACCTTCTCTTGTTCCTGATCATAGAGGAAATGGCTTCAGTTTTTCACCATTGAGAACAATGTAGGCTATGGGTTTGTCATATATGGCCTTTATTATGCCTACTTTCTGGAGAGTTTTTATCAAAAACGTTGTTGAATTTTGTCAAAAGTTTTTCCTGCATCTATTGAGACTATAATATGCTTTTGATCCTTCAATTTGTAAATATGGTGTATCACGTTGATTGATTTGCATATATTGAAGAATCCTTGCATTCCTGGGATAAACCCCACTTGATCATGGTGTATGATCCTTTTAATGTGCTGTTGGATTCTGTTTGCTAGTATTTTGTTGAGGATTTTTGCATCTATGTTCATCAGTGATATTGGCCTGTAGTTTTCTTTCTTTGTTATATCTTTGTCTGGTTTTGGTATCAGGGTGATGGTGGCTTGTAGAATGAGATTGGGAGTGATCCTCCCTCTGCTATATTTTGGAAGAGTTTGAGAAGGATAGGTGTTAGGTCTTCTCTTGTGTTTCCTGCCTAGAGAAGTTCCTTTAGCATTTGCTGTAAAGCTGGTTTGGCGGTGCTGAATTCTCTTAGCTTTTGCTTGTCTGTAAAGCTTTTAATTTCTCCATCAAATCTGAATGAGATCCTTGCTGGGTAGAGTCATCTTTGTTGTAGGTTTTTCCCTTTAAATTTAAATTAATTTAAATTACTTTAAATATGTCCTGCCACTCCCTTCTGGCTTGCAGAGTTTCTGCTGAAAGATCAGCTGTTAATCTTATGGGAATTCCCTTGTATGGTTTATGTTGCTTGTCCCTTGCTACTTCTTATATTTTTTCTTTATATTTAACTTTTGATAGTTTGATTAATATGTGTCTTGGTGTGTTTCTCCTTGGATTTATTATGTTTGGGACTCTGCACTTCCTGGACTTGTTTGACTATTTCCTTTCCCATGTTAGGGAAGTTTTCAACCATAATCTTTTCAAATAGTTTCTCAGTCCCTTTCTTTTTCTCTTCTTCTTCTGGGACCTCTATAATTTGAATGTTGATGCATTTAATGTTGTCGCAGAGGTCTCTGTGACTGTTCTCAGTTGTTTTCATTCTGTTTTCTTTATTCTGCTCTGCAGTAGTTATTTCCACTATTGTATCATTCGGGTCACTTATCTGTTCTTCTGCCTCAGTGTTCTGCTATTGATTTCTTCTAGAGAATTTTTCATTTCATTTATTGTGTTGTTCATCATTGTTTGTTTGCTCTTTAGTTCTTCTAGGTCCTTGTTAAACAATTCTTGTATTTTCTCCATTCTATTTCCAAGATTTTGGACCATCTTTACTATCATTACTCTGAATTCTTTTTCAGGATGACTGACTATTTCCTCTTCATTTGTTTGGTCTGGTGGGTTTTTACTTGCTCCTTCATCTGCTGCATATTTCTCTGTCTTCTCATTTTGTTTAACTTACTGTGTCTGGAATCTCCTTTTCTCAGGCTGCAGGTTTGTAGTTCCCGTTATTTTTGGTGTTTGCCCTCAGTGGGTGAGGTTGGCTCAGTGGCTTGTGTAGGCTTCGTGGTGGAGGGGACTGGTGCCTGTGTTCTGGTGGTTGGGGCTGGATCTTGTATTTCTGGTGGGTATGGCTGCATTCGGTGGTGTGTTTTGGGGCATCTGTGAAGTTAGTATGATTTTAGGCAGGCCTTCTGCTAATGAGTTGGGTAGTGTTTCTGTCTTGCTAGTTGTTTGGCATGGGGTGTCCAGCACTGGAGTTTGCTGGCTGTTGTGTGGAGCTGGGTCTTAAGTGTTGAGATGGAGATCTCTGGGCGAGCTCTCGCCAATTGATATTACATGGGGCCGGGAGGTCTCAGGTGGGCCAATGTCCTCAACTCAGCTCTCCCACCTCGGGGGCTCAGGTCTGACACCAGGCCAGAGCACCAAGACCCTGTCAGCCACATGGCCCAGAAGAAAAGGGAGAAAAAAAGAAAGAAAGAAAAAAAAATAATAATAAAGATTTAAAATTATTAAAATAAAAAAAGAAAGAGGAGAGCAACCAAACCAATAAACAAATCCACCAATGATAACAAGCACTGAAAGCTAAAATAAGATAAACATAAACAAATCAGTTGCAGACAGCAAACACCAAGTCTACAGTTGCTCCCAAAGTCCACAGCCTCAATTTTTGGATGGTTTGTTGTCTATTTAGGTATTCCAGAGATTCAGGGTACATCAAGTTGATTTTGGGGATGTAATCCGCTGCTCCTGAGGTTGCACTGAGGTATTTCCCTTTCTCTTCTTTTTTTGCACATCTCCTGGGGTTCAGATTTGGTTTTGGCCCCGCCTCTGTGTGTATGTCGCCCTCAGGCATCTTTTTCCCCCCAAATAGGATGGGGTTAAAGCAGTGGCTGATCAGGGGGCTCTGGCTCACTCAGGCCAGGGGGAGGGAGGGGTACAATAGTTATAATTGGAATGTGGGGCGAGCCTGTGTCAGCAGAGGCCAGTGTGACATTGCAACAGCCTGAGGCATGCTGTGTGTTCTGGGGAAATTTTCCCTAGATCACAGGACCCTGGCAGTGGCGGGCTGCACAGGCTCCCAGGGGGGTGTGGGTAGTGACCTGCACTTGCACACAGGCTTCTTGGTGGCTGCAGCAGCAGCCTTAGCATTTCATGCCCCTCTCTGAGGTCCGAGTTGATAGCCATGGCTCAAGCCTGTCTCTGGAGCTCATTTAGGCAGTACTCTGCCTTCTGTGGGCAGACATGAAAGGATCCCCTCTCCTCGTGCACCCCAGAACAATGGTCTCTTGCCTTTTAGGCAGGTCCAGACTTTCTCCTGGACTCCATCCTGGCTAGCTGTGGTGCACTAGCCCCTCAGGCTCTCTTCACACAGCCAACCCCAGTCCTCTCCCTAGGATCTGACCTCTGAAGCCTGAGCGTCAGCTCCCAGATGCCACCCGCCCCTGTGGGTGAGCAGACAAGCCTCTCAGGCTGATGAGTGCTGGTCTGCACTTATCCCTTCTGCAAGAATCTCTCCACTTTGCCCTCTGCACCCCTGTTGTTGCGCTCTCCTCTGTGGTTTCAAAGCTTCCCCTCCGCCCACCCCCTGTCTCTGCCAGTGAAGGGAGTTTCTAGTGTGTGGAAACTTTTCCTCCTTCACATCTCCCTCCCAGAGATGCAGGTTCCGTCCCTATTCTTTTGTCTCTGTTTTTTTCTTTTTTCTTTTGCCCTACCCAGGTAAGTGGGAATTTTCTTGCCTTTTGGGAAGTTTGAGGTCTTCTGCCAGCATTCAGTAGGTGTTCTTTAGGAGCTGCCCACATGTAGATGTATTTTTGATGTATTTGTGAGGAGGAAGGTGATCTCCACGCCTTACTCTTCTGCCATCTTGAAGTTCTCCTCTGTATTTTTTTCCCTTTGAGTGATTTTTGACAAGTTACTTACCTCTTCTAAGTACCAGTGTTCATGTGTATAAAATAATAATCAATAATTAGATACCACCAGAAAACAAGTAGAGCTCATCAGTCAGTTCGATGAAATTGCAGAATACAATATTAATACACAGAAATCTGTTGCATTTCTATGTACTAATAACAACCTATCAGAAAAAGAAATTAAGGAAACAATCCCACTTACTATCACATCAAAAAGAATAAAAAACCTAGAAATAAACTTACCTAAGGAGGTACTTGGAAAATAATTAGACATTGATTAAAGAAATTGAAGATGACATAAACATATGGAAAGATATATTGTGTTCTCATATTGGAAGAATTGATATTGTTAAAATGACCATACTACTGAAGGCAATATACAGATCCAGTGCACTCCCTATCAAAATACCAATGGCATTTTTCACAGAACTAGAAAAAATAATTTTAAAGTTAGTATGGAAACATGAAAGATCCTGAATAGACAAAACAATCTTGAGAGAGAAGAACAGAGCTGGAGGAATCATGCTCCCTGACTTCAGACTATACTACAAAGCAATGGTAATCAAAACAGTATGGTCCTGGCCCAAATGGTACTGACAGCTACATGTAAAAGAATGAAATTAAAACATTTTCTAACACCATATACAAAAATAAAGTAAAAATGTATTAGAGACTTAAATGTAAGACTGGATATCATAAAATTCCTAGAGGAAAACATAGGCAGAACACTCTTTGACATAAATCACAGCAATGTTTTTGTATGATGTACAGAGAGTCTAAGATCCCTGATTTTCATTGTTTGTACATGATAAAGCCGGGATTCACATCTAGAGTCCATTTCCCTACCTGGTTGGTTTAGAAATGTTTTCCATCAATTGCTAACATGAATTGCTTAGACAAAATAGTGCTGGCAAAACACCACAGATAAAGCCTTACCTACAGAAAGCAGCTGATGCTTTTTCAACTAAGAACTCAGGAACAAAGGGACTGCAGTTGTATATTAGGAAAACTAGCCAATGATCTCAGAGGATGCAGGGATAGAGGAGGCAAGTTCTGGGTTCAGAGGGTAGACTTCATACAGAAGAAGTAGCATCTCTTTTCTTTTTTTTTTAATGCAAGTTTTCCATAACTGGATGGAAGTCAAGTTTACTTCTTCCTGCTCTAAACACTAAACAGAATCTCAAGAATTCAATATTGACCTTAACTACTTACTGTATTTCCCTAAATGAGGGTAGGATCTGGGGGAAGGAAAAGGCTGTGTTTTCACAAAGAAGCTGAGTGTTGAAAGCAGGCTAGCAGTGGTACCTAGAACCAGCATTTCTGAAAATTACAAAGCATCACTCTCTTCTCTACCCAGTGATGGGTTAAACCACAAGACTTAGATTCCACCTCACCTAGGATGGCCCGGCGAATCACACTGTGTGCATGCAGATTTACCTTGCTTAGTGCATAGCCCTCTTCTTAGAAGAGGGTCCTCCCTGATCTAGTCCCAAGACCTCTTGGTTAAAGTTCCTTCATGTTCACAGGTTGTTTCCCAGAGCAGCTATAACCATCCCATCCTGTTTCTTCCAACCACTCTTCAATTTCACTTAAGTAGAATTTGCTGAGTGACTGCCACAGCCCAGCACCGTGCCCAGGAAGAGAGTGACAATTTAAAAACAAAGATCCAGCTCTCCAGGGTCTCTCAGTTACAAGGAGAAAGACATGAAACACTGGATTGCTTCCATCTTCAGAAATAAGGATACGCTGAGGAATATGGACTTTAGAGTAAGGGCAATCAGGAGGCACCCAGATTTTATACATAGAGATGGCCACACAGGTCTTCCTGCTTCAAGATCATTTCGAGCCTGGCATCACCCACAATCACATCCCACAAATAGCATGGACTTTCCTTTCTGACCACCACACACCTGGCTTGGCTGGAAATAGCCTTTGGACACTGTCTCTTTAATGGCCCAGCTTCCCTTACAAGGCCAGACTATGCAGCAGGAGACTTTTCTCCTTGTCCTCCTGCCTGCCCCATACTGTTACCCAGTCTGGTCAGTTCTTAATACTAAAGTATGCTCCAGGGACCACCAACATCTGTATCACCTGGGAGCTAGTTAAGAATGCAGAATTTCAGGCCAGGCATAAGAACTACTAAGTAACAATCTGAATTTTAACAAGATCCCCAGGGAGTCATGTACCCATTAAGGTGTGTTTCAGTGCACTACAGTAGCTTTCACTATGCAGCTTGTTGGCGCTGTGACAGAATGCCTTCTCTCATGTACCAGGCGTTCACAGTGAGGAGGGCAGATGTGTGGAAGGAAACCGACATCCTTGAGGACCAGGCCCTAGGTTAGTTAATGCCTAAAGCTGGTGGGCTAGAAACACCCCACGTTATTTCATCTTCTAGCAATCTTTCTAGGGGATTAATAATATTCTCATCTTACAAATAAAGTGACGCTCAGAGCGTCTAGAGCCAAACAGCCAAGATCATTTAATCTCACTGTATGTTTTCTTCTCTAGAGCTCTTCATGAACCCCAAGAAGCATGAATCCACCACCTCTACTGATCCAAAATATAAGGCCCCAACCCAGAAAGGAAAGATACTTGCCAATCCTTCAGTAACAAACTCTCCATCCCACCAGCCTAGAAAGGCCACCTCTCCATCTCCACCAGGCTCAGCGTTCAGCTGAAATGCAAACGCTGTCTTACAGGCTTAGAATTCCTCCAGGGTCACCCTCCCTCTCCCCTCCCATCTTGCTTTTATCTCCTACACAAATAGTGCAGGTAGGTTTAACATTCCATGTCTCACACCTGAGTTCCAGATTCTTGGTTAGCACAGTCCTATTTCAGAGAGAGAAATCAAGCAACTGAGAAGCAGACTGATCCCAGAGAGGGGGGAAAAGCAGGCGATTCGACATAACTGCATAACAAAGTGTATTTATGAACATCATTGGAACAAATGTCTCCACATAACCACAGCCATCATCTCCTAATGTCACATCATGGAGACACTGGGAAACAAATGGGACCTATAACCTGATTTTCTATCAGCTGGTAATGGCATCACTCACTTCCAGACTCCCTAGCTAAGCAGCATATGACTCACAGTTTCCTTCCAACTTCAAAAGCATTTTGGGACTAAAAAGAAAAGAAATAAAACTATATGAAAAAACCCATACATTCCATCAGTAGCTTGTTTCTTTTTTTTTTTTTTTTTTTTTGCGGTACGCGGGCCTCACTGTTGTGGCCTCTCCCGTTGCGGAGCACAGGTTCCGGATGCGCAGGCTCAGCGGCCATGGCTCACGGGCCCAGCCGCTCCGCGGCATGTGGGATCTTCTTGGACCAGGGCATGAACCCGTGTCCCCTGCATCGGCAGGCGGACTCTCAACCACTGCGCCACCAGGGAAGCCCCAGTAGCTTGTTTCTTAATGCATCAGGCAACTGATCATCACAGATACCTTAAAAAGTGCTGAAATGAATTACCAGGGGCTTAAACTCCTTGGAAATTGATCTGACAGTAGGAGAAATGCAACCATTTTGATATGGATAATTCAAAGCTATTCTTATCTTAGAGCCTTAATTTTCTGACTTTCATAGCTGTCCGCTTCCTGACACCTTCCCTGAGCTCCTAGCTCAGATATCCCCTTTCTTTGTCCCCTTCTCTCCATTTCTGCTTCCACTGCCCTTATCCAGTCCTCCTCGCCTCCTCTTCTCATTGGGAATATTGCAACCATTTCTGCTGGTCTCTCTGACTCTAAGCTCTTTCCCTTCCAATCTGTGCTCTGATCTGTATTATTATTGTTTGCATATTTGTCTGTTTACTTTTTGTTTTCATTAAGACTTTCGAACTCTTCAAAATGAGGAACCAGCCATATCTGTTTCTGCCTCTAGAACTTAGCATAAAACATGGCACAATGTCATGGAGTGGAACTTAAACTATGATTCCAAGAACAATTTAAAGAACATCTTATAATGACTGTGCTTTGAGCACCAAAAATGTGTCCCAGAAAACTCAGTATAGTACCAGTCCCTTTTGATGAAGACAGATTTCACAGACCGTGATGGGAGATATCCTCCCCACTGTCCTAGCTGCCTCTTCTTCTCTTCCATTCAGGGCTCATCCTGGACAGGGGAGATCACACAGTTCTCTACAGGTGAAATTCTATTAAAATGAGCATCAAGCTTTCAATATGTAACAAGGAGTCATACAAGCTCTGCCAGAGGGGTCTGTGAAGGTCAGAGCTGTCAGCCTGGTAAAGCAAAACATCTATGGGCTCATGATATGTACTTAATTCAAATATGCTTCATGGACTGTAGACATATTTATTTTAGGTGGCCAATTTCTTGAATTCTAATATTATAGAATTGCAGTCAGCTCTTCCCAATTTGGAGTTCTTATTAAATACACAATTCCGGTTTATGTCAGTTTACTTCTTTATACTTTCTAGAAAACCTCAAGAACTTCTGTTTTAAGTTATGTGTTATATATTTATCAATAATAAAATCTCTTGGGATTTAATAAGAATGTGTGAGGAACTGTATTAAGTGAAGACTATGGTCTAAATGTTTGTGGCTCTCCAAATACAAATGCCGAAATCATAACTGCCAGATGTGATGGCACTGGTAGGTGAAGCTTTGGGAGGTACATAAGTCATGATGTGGAACCTTCATGAAAAGAATTAGTGTCTCATAAAAGAGGCTCCAGAGAGAGCCCTAGCCCACTTCTACCCTGTCCAGACCCTGAAAAGGTGTCAGCTATGAACCAGGAAGATGACCCTCACCCAAACCTGCTGGCGCCCTGATCCTGGACTTCCCAGCCTTTGAAACTGTGAGAAATAAACGTCTGTTGTTTATAAGCTACCCAGTCTGTGGTATTTTTTTATAGCGGCTCACATAGACTGAGACAGTGCATTTAATGTATAATCTCATGTAACTCTACAAAAATTTAAAGATAGATACAATACAATTCCATGACAAAAATACCCCATGGTAACACAATTTCATATAATATGATTGGTAATAAGCTTTCATTCTCTGCCCAACCCCATCTTCAGACAGAAACAGGGGTTGGCTGAGGTTTTTATTTTCTGCATGTGGACGTAAGATTGGGCAGTGAAATGTCAGTCAGCCTTGTCTGGGAATTAGGGAGGCTGAAGATGGGTCCCTGAATCTGCAACATTCTCCTGGCCCAACAGGCTAAGACAAGACAGCACACATGGAAGTGCAGGAAATTCCAGGGAGCCACGTGGTATAGAATAGCCCCCATCGATATTTAAGCTGCAGGGCACGGCAGCCACCAGAGGGTACCAGATCACAGTCAGCGAGCTCTCTGCAACGCCAGAGCTACTGGGAAGTCATTGGGGGTTTGGCTACATTAAAGAGTTAAAGAGTTAATTTCCAGGCAGCACAAGAATGTTGACTTTTTCAAATAAGTGTTGTGAGAGGAAAAAAAGGGAATTGTGAGTAAACTGCCCTCCTTGTACCTTCAGGGGGCAGCAGGAGGGTACTGGGGGATGGTGTAAAGAAGCTGACAACACATGATTTGAGCCTGCATTTTGGGGACATATGGGACCCAGGAGGCCAACGTAATCAACTCTGGGCCACAAGATCAGAAAGGCCCGGAATATCTAGATGGAGGACCAGGCACAGAAAAACTAAATTCCCCTTAGCATGCACTTGCCCACAACAAAGTAAAACAAACGCGTAAGCTAAAAATTTCTCCTGAGGAAGAAATGGTGCACAGAATTGACTTGCTCAGTCATCCTCTTTTAAATTGGAGATAATTAAGGTGTCATTGACATTGCCATTTTCATTGATTTAATGATTTCATGGAATATAAAGTGCTTCTGAGGGCCTTTACAACCTCAGTCCTCTAAACACTACTTTTTCTTACATTGACTTAATATCTTAAACCTTCTTGAAATAAGAAATCAAGAATGACCACAGTTATTTCTCAGGACCTAACCCTACAGTTAGGGACAGGCTGCTGCCCTTGTACCTATTTTGACTGAGAAATATGTCCTGAAGTGCTCTGAATGCTGTGCGGGTCTCCAGCAGCCTGCAGGGAGGCGGGGTCTTAAATAGAGCTGTGAGAAGCTGGACCAGCATCCCTGCTACTCCCTGTCAAGCTGCATCCATCGGATTAGGTTAGGAGTTAAGATGTTACGCAATGCGACCAATGGGATCAGAAGCTATAATACAACCTGTCAGCCAGTGCTTTCCTGACAATTCCCGTGTAAGGAGATTGCTTCCTAGAATGTTGAGGAGAGAAGGGGCACACCTGGTGTCGGGGGTGGGAAGGGCTATTTGGTTCCTTATTTAGTGGTGCTTGGTAGGGAGGGAGTGGTAAATCAGTCTTATTTCCCTAGTCTTATTTTAGGATTTTGACTGCAAGCTACAATACTGGAAGCCTTTTCTTATAGAACAAGAGTCACAAAAACTCACATGCAGCATTTGAGGAGCTGGACGGTTTCCCGGGAGCCAGGCCAGAGGCATTTGTGAGGCCTTCTGTTTCACAAGGGTGAGAGAGGGTCACCTCTGCCAACCCTGCACTCACACAAGGCCAGGAAATGCCTTGTGTGAGGACACTTGGCACCAGCTTGGAGGTGATTGAATCGTGGCTTCTGTTTGCCAGCAATCGGGCTACGGGGCTGGCCCCTGCTTGGCACCAAAGAATACCTTGATGTTGGCAGACAGGAAGCAGATTCAGCTCGGCTCCTGTCTGAACCACGTAGATGCTACGCTTGAATGTGTCTGCTAGGACTGACTTACAGACACATCACTTGACAGATGCTCCAGTGGCAGAAAATGCAAATGAGGAAGGAATCTTCAGAGAGAGCATCTCATACTCACAAGTATGATAAACTCCAAATTTGCAAGGGATCACTGCCCAAGAATTCCTAACCACTGGTTGATTTTCTGTCTGCTTCTTCTGTTAAAGCCTTCCTGACACACACTGACTGCACACACAGAACCAGAGAGGCAAACTGAAGACTTGACTTTATTTGGGTGAATCATCCTGGATTCTCCTTATTTGTTCAAGGCTAGGTTCAAACCCGTTCTTTTGAAATTGCACAGGCAATTTACAGTGTCACCATTGGGAAAATGGGTTCCGGAGCCATACTACCTGAGACCAAATCCCAAATTCACAGCTTCCTAGCTGTGTGACCTTGGGAAAGTTACTTGAACTCTCTGTGCCTCAGTTTTCTCAGTTGGAACATGAGGATGCTTGTTAGCATCATTCTCATTTAAATGAGTTAATCTGTAAATACTGATCAGTGCATGGTACTTAAATGGTAAGTGTTCCATAAATGTTAGACTTTCTGTTTCTGACCCTAGGCTCTGCCTCCTCTTTCTGCTTCTAAAGGTCAGTCTTGCCCTTCAGACTTAGGGTTTTATTTGGTTTATGTGGCTTAACACCTGACTATCTCTCAAGGACGCTGGCTTGGAGCTCCACAGTTTGATTATCGAGATAACATTTCTCTGTCTCTAGCCTGTCTTTGGGAAACCCAATTTCTGGCATTAGCCTTCTAGACAAGTGGGTTCCCTGAAATCAGACACAGATTTCACCATCCATATCTCTGTGGTGGAGAATTCTTACCCAAGTCCATCCATTTGGAGGCTTCTTGACATGAGTCATATCTTGGGTTCTTCCTCCCATAAACTGGCTCTTCTGATTCAGAAGATCAGCCTGGAGACTTTCCTCCTCAGCTGACTTTATCCTCAAGGCACATGGCAGGTACTCAATAAATGTTTTGACCAACTCTCCAGTTTCTTTTCTAGGCCTAGTCAACTGGTTACGAAGTGTTTTCAGCCTCCGATTTGTAAGAGCGGTGCCAGGTTATTCATTTGCCCTCTGGCTGGGGACAGTTTCTCCAGAAAGGGGAGTCACCTCCTGACCATCTTGGGCAACCCATCGAGTTGGCATTTCCTTGAGTTCATATGTCGCAGTGGGCTTGGCTGTCTATAGGCTATTAACTTGCAAGCTTCAACTCTCTGTCTGGTAAACCTATGAAAATATAACCCTTGGCATATGAAAACTCTGAATAAAGTGCTGTAGGAAGATGTTCTGGGACATGTAGTCAACAATAACAAATATGGTGTCCACATGTGGGACTCACATATGGAAACTATGACCCTGAACAGTGGTTCTCTACATTGTCCAGGTGGCAGAACACCTGGAGGTCACAGAACACCATGATCCTTGCACAGCTCCAGTGCAAAAGACACAGTTAACCCCAGCATCTGAACCAGGCATGACCTTTATGAGCAGCAAGTATGACTAGATTGCTGTGTATAAATGCAGCAAAAACCAGAGGAAGGTAACTCAAGTCTATAAAATATACATCAAGACGTAAGCATGATCACCTATTTCTGAGTCTTTCCATTGACATCACTTGCAAATTTTCATTAATTTGGTCATTGGCAGGTACACAGGAAAGGCTGAATAAGAGCAGGTCCCAAAGTTTCAAGAGAAAACGGGGAGTAAAGTTTTGAAATGAGAAAATTATATCCCCATTAAATTATTTTTTATGTGAAAGAAAACATCTGAGATTATTTGGTTTTTACAGAGGAAAACTTTAGAGCAAGAGGAGAAACAATAGTACTTGCCCTCTTAGATTGCTCCCTGGTCTTAGAAGGTTGGGTAGTGGGAGTAGAGGTAGAGCAGGACAACTTTCATTAAGTTCCAACTCATTCTCTCTTGTGTTTTCCATTCAAGTTTCTCCTATCTTGGGCCAGTCTCTGATCCTTTGGATGACTCAAGGGTCTAATTGAAATTGCCTGTCATTCGCTACTCTCCGACTCTGGATCTCTGATTTGTAAGAAAAGGGCATCTCATTGTTCCTTCCATGCTCCCCCAAAGAACCTCAGAGTCTCTTCTTGAAGCTAGTCCCATGGAAAAGCACAGGGTCACCTACATAACACTCCCTAGACCTTTCTCTTCTCAAGCATCTCCTTTTAGTTCCTTCACAAGTAGCCCTCCTTTTCCTTAATTTTTCCGTTATGTTGCTCCTTATGGCGTAAAGTTGTAGCTTGCCTTTTGTTCTTTATGTCGAAGATTGTGTTTTCCTATTCAATGGAAGACTTTCTATTGGACTAGTACACATAGGTTTCAGTCAGATCCTCACATACGAACCAAGGGAATTCTGCCAATGTGGTATTCCTAGAGGACACTGCAATGCATGGGGAATTGGCAATCCACAGTCTGATCAGACCAGAAACCCAACATCCCAAAGGATGGGAGTTCTTCTACAAATGCCTGGCATTCTCACAGCCCCTTCCTGGGAATGAGGCCAAAGGCTGCGTCTTCTGCAGCCATGTAGACTTGTTTCCCTGACCACAACTCACTGGGCCATGTATTTGCACAACAGCTGTCGACAAACAGCTATGTGCTAGACTTAAAGGAGTCCAGGGACCTAGAGACTGTTTCACAAAGGGACTCTTCCCACTAGGACGTCCTATAATGGACAGTGACAAACCGACTTAATCCGATCCGTCTATGTTGGGAACATGGATACATGGTGCACTTCAGGATGGCACAGAAGCTATAAGACAGACAGCAGTAGAGGCAGCTATAGTAGTGGGAGCGGAGGGTGAGACCATCTCCATAGTAAGTATGGAGAACTTGTTACAGTGCGAGGTCGTTCTCAGCAGTTATAAAGGTTTGGCAAGATGAATTGCTCTGGCTATACCTCTGGGTCACAACTATATGCTGAATGTTGTTCTTGTTCTTCACGAAGTCTGACTATGTTATTGCTCAGACGGCTTCCTCTGTTTCCTTACTTTTCAAGATGCTTTTAGAATAGTTCCCCATCCGCTGATGTAACTTAAGTATTTCTCTCTTCTTTATAACCTGAAAGACTGTCACCATCAAAGGGACATACCACAAAGTCTCCTTTGGGATTCTCTCTCTTCGACATGAGCTGTGGTCTAAATCACGAACTGAAATATGAAAAATCAGAGAACCCCCAATAATCCCCATGAGGTCCTGTTAAAATATGATATTGTATTTTCACATATGCCATACTAAATTCTGATCATCCTAGGCCAGAAAGATAACAGACTATAAAATGTTAACAGAAAAAAAGACTGATGCAGGAATATCTTCCGATAGCTCATAAGGGGACCCACTGGGAACACCAGAGTTGATATAAAGATTATTTTGAGCTGAAGAGATTTGAGATTCAACAGATGGAGAAAGAAACATTCTTAGAGCCTCCGTTGTCTGACAGAATAAGGGAAGAATCAGAATAAAGTAAAAGGTCTGAAAATGAGGACTGCCATAAATTCCCTTTTCAGGGTGGGTCTGCTCCCAGGAGAGAGACCAAGAATAAAGCTACCATAAATCTCTCCTGGGGAGTTTTATGACCTAAAGAAGATGGAAAAACCACTCCTATCTGTACAGACAAACATTAGCACAAACTTTCTTATCTCTCATTTGTTCTCCTAAAAAACCCATTTGTCTTTCCTATAGAAACCTATTTGGTCTTCCCATAGGAACCTTCCCTATGAAGTTGGGTATAGAACCCTAAAATATAACCACTTCTTTGAATTACTCATCACTGAGCACTTCCATATGTATGCTCACTGCATGCGTAAATAAACTTTTTCTCATGTTAATCTGTTTTTTTTCAGTCAGTTTAATTTGCAGGCCCCAGGCGATAAACCTAAGAGGGTAGAAGAAAAGTTTTACCTCCCATATACCAAACAATTAACTTCAGTTCACTTAAATATAGTCCATCCTATGTTCAATTATAATCTATTTCAGTTAACTTAGACAGAGGATATCTAATTTATAAGAATTTTCTAAGTGTCAGAACTTCACTATGCATTACAAATAAAGGCCTCTCCTTTGGCCTTCTCCAGAGATTAAAAACAATGCTTCACAGGAAAGAAAACCAACCCATTCAAGCCAAAGAGATCTGCACATTTAATATGAGTCACCTGTACCAACTGTGATGGACCGTACTGACAAGAGTCTGTTGAGAATGCCATTTCTAAACAACAAGATTTTGCTCAAGACAAAACAGAACAGAAAAATAACACAACAGTATTGCTCTCCACCTCCATTGGTCCACCAACATGTTCCTGCTAACCATAAACACTTGAGCATAGAATAAGTATAAGAAAACTGAACCATACATATATATATATATATGATTTTTTTACCTTTATTAGACATTCCCATCAATGTCCAAGAACATCATCGTTCAAGTTTTCTTGTGAGCAGCAATAATGTTTATCCTAAGATGAAAAAACACAGAAAAATATGTAAACTCAGAGACTGCCTACTTTAAATCTAGTAATTAACAGTTTATAGAAGGAGATAAAATAATGGAAAATGCAGGAGAGTTCTTCATGGCAACGGTCAAAGACAGCTAACAGTGATAGTTTGCCTAAAAGCCAAGAAAACCAGTAGTAGATGGTTTTCTTGGATCTTCCTTCTGAAGATTTTTTGGAATATAGGCTGGCTCTTTTGGAAACAGACTTGTATTCCGTGCAGTCCTGGCAGGCAGCCACTATATATCTTGGAAAAGAGAGGAAAGAATTTTTTCGTGTGTCAGAAATGTGGCCAAATGATTTAATGACTCAGAGTTTCATTTTCCTCATCTAAAATGAGGCTGATAATACCTGCCCCATAGTCCTGTGATGAGGATTAAGTAGATGATGTGCAAAGCTGGCCCCACATTGCCTTGCACACAGCAGACACTGCATATACACTAGTGCTCCTTTCCTCTACGATCCTCTCCCCCACTGCCCTTTGCTTCTCTTGTAATTACTTCCAATACCTTATCACAGGGTTTGCTCCATGATATTAAAAAAAAAAAAAGAAAAACATAAAATATCTCTATGACTTCAAAATAAAAGCGGGAAGAAAAGAGATGACATCAATTTCACATTTAATAATAGGAACAGCTCAATGATTGAATGCTCCCTATGTGGTAGGCCCTGTACTAATAATTTTATATCAGTGATTGCTTTAGCCCTCACAACAACCGTACAGAGAAGGTGCTATTAGAAAACTGAGGCATGGAAAAGTTAATTCCCTCCATTCAGACTGCACAGCTCCAAGGTGGTAGAGCTGGGATTTGAGTCCATGGGGTCTCACCTCAGCCTCGTCGCCTTCACCACCCCTTCACACTGGCTTCACCATACTCTGCACCACGGGACTGTCATGTGCTCCAAGTTATGTCACACACTCCATTTTTCTCTCTCTTCCCTTTCCCTTCCCCTTCTTTCCTTTTCCTTCCCTCCTTTTCTTTTCCTTTCCTTCAACCTTTATTTTTAATCTGAATTCACTCTTTTGCTTATTTTGTTCCCCTGTTTTGCTTTGACAGAATATTCATCACTGTAGGAAAACTGAGTTATCTGTCTGGGGTCAGCCTTTTACTAGCTGTGTCACTCAGATGAGTCATTAAACTTCCATGAACCTTGAGGGTTTTTTCCTCTATAAAATGAATGCATTAGACAAGATGATACCGGAAGTCCCTTTCCAGTTTACTGGTCCTTTCACTGGCTCCTTTGGAAGCAGTCTTAGATCATGGTGATGTCAAGATCTTCATGGATATATAACAGTTGTGGACTCTAACATACTCACAAGTTTGCTTGCTTTAGCTGAGGCTAAAATTCAGGGAAGAGATGTTTATATTCACCTACACTCTTTACAGAGCTTACAGATGAAGATACTGAAGTTCAAAGAGGATAGGGAACTTACTCAAGGCCACACAGAAGTGAAAGAGCTAAAATTTGAAACAAGTTTATCTGTCTAAAGCCCACGTTCTTTGCAATATTCAAAAAAGTACTAACCAGAAAAATTAACTGACTCAAACTGGCCTCATTTCTGAGATGTGAGTCAAAATTTAGGATGGTAATAATAACTATAGCCAGTATACATTGTGAGCTTGTTATGTGCCAACAGTGATGTGGGAACTTTACATATATTATCTCACTTCGTCTTTTCCATCAAACCAAATGCCAGGTATGATCATCATCTTCTTTAGATAAATGAGAAAATTGAGGCACTAGGACTAACATTCCTCGCCCAAGACACAGAGCTAATAAGTAGGGGATCTCGGACTTGAACCAAGAGCAACTAAAAAGCTGGCTGAGGTTATGATTTATGATGCTCACTGGCACGTGGCATTTAGGTTTCATTGTCAAGTTCATAAGCTGAGGTTGTGAATACCAGAACAGAAAGGTGGAGAAGGTTAGTGTGAGGGTGACCATAAACACAGCCTTGTCGTTTAGGAATTCACAGACTCCAGGAAAGGAGAAGAGAAGGATTTGTTTTAGAAAGATTTGCCAGAGACTGCTGAGACCTTGCCTCCTGCACCATCTCCCCATTAAAATAGCCAGCTATTGTATTTCTGTCTGACAATGAGAAAAGAAGTGACAAAGTGCATTTCAGGTGACGATGTTTGTCGGTGAGGTGTGCAGCATATCCTTCACGCTTAGGGAGTCAGACCTGTGTGCGGTCTACCCTTGGGTGGAGGGAAACGGAGCTCCAAGAAGAAAGCGCATAAAGGAAACGGTCAATGAGTGAAAGAAGTTTTCTATAGGCGGCTAGATCCAGATTCACCAAGAAAAATTGCTTTCCAGATGCATTCAGAACACGAAGACATGATTAGGATGGAGAAGGCATTCAAGTCTGTTTGGCTTCTGCAGAGGATTTGTTTGTATATTCTAATTGCATCATCATTTAGCTTTATTTCATCTGAAACCTGGCTGCCAAATGAGCATATTGATTACCTGTCACGGTTGCATATTTCTCAATTACAAGCCATCAAGGCTTGTAAAATCTCAACCACATCAGGACCCAGGAGTGGATTTTAGATTAACTGTGAGCACCAGCTACAAGGCTGGCACCTACCAACTACACAAGCTGCCTTACTTAAATGTCATAACCCCCTGCAAGGTAGACATAATTGCCTTTCTATCCCTTCAATGAAGAAACAGAGGATCAGGACAATTAACAACCTTGCCCAAAGCCACACAATTAGTAAGTGGTAGAGCAGGGATTTGAACTCATGTGTAACTTCAAATTCCATGGGGCTTTCCGCCACATACAGGCAGTGAATGCACTAGTTCAAAGTGTGGACTTTGATGTCATGCTGCTTGGCTTGAAGTCCCAGCTCTGTCTCTTCCTAGCTCTGTGATCTTGAGTATGTTTCCTTTGTTAAAAATTTTTTATTGAAATATAGTTGATTTACAAAGTTGTGTTAGTTTCAGGTACACAGCAAAGTGAATATGTATGTGTGTGTGTGTGTGTGTGTGTATACATATATATATATATAATTTTTTAGATTCTTTTCCATTACAGGTTATTACAAGATATTGAATATAGTTCCCTGTGTTATACAGTAGGTCCTTGTTGGTTATCTATTTTACATGTAGTAGTATATATATTTTAATCCCAAACTCGTAATTTATCCCTCTCTCCCCCTTTCCCCATAAGTTTGTTTTCTATGGCTGTGAGTCTATTTCTGCTTTGTAAATAAGTTCATTTGTATCATTTATTTAGATTCCACATATAAGTGATACAATATTTGCCTTTCTCTATCTAACTCACTTTGCTTAATATGATAATCCTTAGGTCCATCCATGTTGCTGCAAATGACATTATTTCACTTTTTATGGCTGAGTAATATTTCATTGTACATATATACCACATCTTCTTTATCCATTCATCCGTCAATGGACATTTAGTTTGCTTCCATGTCTTGGCTATTGTAAATAGTGCTGCTATGAACATCGGGGTGCAGGCATCTTTTCAAATTACTGTTTTCTTTTTTTTTCTGGATATATGCCCAGGAGCAGGATTGCTGGGTCGTACAGTAGTTCTATTTTTAGTCTTTTAAGGAACCTCCATACTGTTCTCCATAGTGGCTGCACCAATTTACATTCCCACCAACCATATAGGAGGGCTCCTTTCTCTCTACACTCACTCTAGCATTTATTATTTGTAGACTTTTTCATGATGGCCATTCTGACCAGTGTGAGGTGATACCTCATTTTAGTTTCCAAACCATGCGACCAACAAGGGATTAATTTCCAAAATGTACAAGCAGCTCATACAGCTCAATATCAAAAAACAAACAACCCAATAAAAATGGGTAGAAAATCTAAATAGACATTTCTCCAAAGACAACATACAGATTGCCAACAGGCACATGAAAAGATGCTCAACGTTGCTAATTATTAGAGAAATGCAAATCACAAGTACAGTGAGTAAGCTTTTTAACATCTCTGTTTCAGTTTCCTCTTCTGTAGAGCCAGGGAAATAATATTTCACAGAGTTCCCAGGATTAAATGAGCTACTATATGTACAGCATTTAGACTAGTGCCTGAGATGAGGAGTGACCATTTTTTCTACATCCTCTGAATGCTGTGAAAAAGAAACTATAAATCTTTGACCTTCAAACACTTGCAGTAGGCACTCTGTATTTCCAAAGACTTTGCAACAATTCAATTTTCCTCACAGCAACCTAGCCCTTCGGGTCAGACCACTATCTCTCACTCTCAGACTGAGATGTGAGGACCCACTGTTTTGAAATATTTTCAGTTCATACAATTTATGATCCTCCTTATTATATCTGAAGACACACATAATAATGCTATTTATTTGTATTTATCCACATGCTTTGGATACCTTGGGTCTACTCCTCACCGTAACCTCACACTTAGGTGCTATTACCTCCATTCCACAGATGAAGATGATACGGGCCATGCAGTTGTGAAGAGTTGCCTAAGTTCACATAGCTGGTGTATAGAAAGACTGGGATTTGAACCGTCATCTGAACGTATCCTAAATTTGTATGCTTGCCTCCAAATGGTGATACTTAACCGCTGATGATTTCTCCTTGTCCCCGATGTGAACTTTTTTTTTAAAAAAATTTTTTGGAGTATAGTTGATTTACAATGTTGTGTTAGCTTCGGGTGTACAGCAAAGTGAATCAGTTATACATATACGTATATCCACTCTGTTTTAGATTCTTTTCCCATATAGGCCATTACAGAGTACTGAGTAGAGTTCCCTGTGCGATACAGTAGGTCCTTATTAGTTATCTATTTTATATACAGTAGTGTGTATGTGTCAATCCCGATCTTGCAATTTATCCCTCCTCCCACACCCCCTGGTAACCATAAGTTTGTCTTGTACATCTGTAACTCTATTCCTGTTTTGTAGATAAGTTCATTTGTACCTTTTTTTAAGATTCCACATATAAGCAATATCATACAGACAAATATCATATGATACCGAGGTGAACTTTTAAACATGGGGTGAGTTTCAACCCACCCATCTGGCATCTTACCTGATTTTTACCTATTGAACACATGTTTTACAGAACCGTTTCTACATTCCACTTTACTGGGTGTTGCGTGGACGGAGATGAACACAGGCACCACTTCTGCATCAAGCTCACAGCCTAGGGGGGTGATCTACAATTACACACTTGAACTGTCCTAAGAAGGAAATGACGAAAATGCAAGGATGGAGAAAATTGAGGGCAACAGGCCAGTGGATGGCACAGGGTCTCTCTGAGAAAATGTCATTGAAGCTGAGATGACCGTGTGAAGGAGGCAACATGTAATGAGTGGGGGAGGGGTTCCTGGCAGAGGAGGACCTTGTGCACAGATCCTGAGACAAACAGGAGCATGGGAACTGGAAGAAAGCATGTGGAGTGGGGGAGAACAAGAAAGAGGAGGGTGGAGACAGGGGTAGGGATTTGTGCAGGAGGCTGGAGGAATGGGCTGAGGCCACATCATTCAGGGTCCAGTGGGCCACAGTGAGGCATCAGGTTCTGAGTCCTACAGAGCCTTATATAGCCTTTGTTGGTAGAAGGTCATCCTCACATCTCACTGTCACCACATCCTTACTGATCTGTTTCCCTGGCAGACCATGAGCTTCTTAGGAGCCTAGGACAGTGTTCAGGACAAAGCTCACATTCAACAAACTGAATGAAAGAATAAACAGCATCTGATGACACTGCAGTTCTATATGATTCTTATTGCAAGACAGATATAATAAGACTGGAGTAAAATAAGAAATGAGTGTTTTTGTTCCTGGCTAAGAATCAAATCAATCAGATATATTTACATATATATTTGCATTTATGTAGAAACAGGTAGGTATTATGTATTAATAATTATGTCTGACATTAATATTGAATCGTTTGGCACTGGGCTCAGTGTTATACATGCAAACTATTTAATTTTCATGACAAGAAACACAAAGTAGTTACTGCTAATCCCCATTTGAGAGAAAACAACAACAGCAAAACAACAAAAAGCCAGGGCAGTTTAAATAAATCACCCCCAGGGAACAAAAGTAGTATTTAACAATGCTAGAACTTGAACCTGGTCTACATACTTTGCAACTTTAAGAGATTTATCCTTCAAGGTAGTTATCCTTGGAATGTTTTAAAGTTTAAAAATTGAAAAGCAATTATACTCCAATAAAGATGTTAAAAAAAAATTTAAACATAATCTAAAGTAATTGTCATTGAAAGGAAATGAGTAATAGTAAACACCAAAATTAGAAACATAGAATTTTTAACAATAATTAATGGTTAATAAAAATAGAAAATTTGATAGTCATTAATAATGCTTAGAAACGAATACTGAAAAAAAAAGCACTCAGTGCATTAGAATGGTGTTCTACAGATGCATTTGTTTTAATTTTCTTTATTTTGATCATGTTACTTTATATTACACAAAAATTAGTAGGAAAAGGGAAGCAATGGGAGGTAATTTTCTAAAAATGGCTGACTAACAAGCTGGCTGAACAAGCCAATATTTGTATTCTTCATTCTTTTTCTATTACTAGTCCTAGTTGACCTTAAATAGGTCTCCTTTCTCCTCCTGCTTTCTGAATAACTCCTATTCATTCTTCAACACCCAGATCAAATTCCTCTCAGCCTGGGAAGCCCTTCTTGGCCTTCTAGGGTCCTACTATACCACATCCTTTTCTTTCCTACAGTTTACAAAATATTGTTGCATAATTTTTTTTTGTTTTATTCAATGCACAAACCTAAGCCCTACACTTAGTAGGTTGTTTATAAATAAATAGCTGTTGAGCAAATGAATAAGTTAATTATTCTGTCAATCATCCTCTTTTAATGCAAAGGCTTCCAGGTGGTAAACAAACAGAAACATATACTTATTCAGATGTGTCAGAAACCACTCTGGACACTTTGTTCAAATGACTACATCTAGTATTTATAACAACATTTTTGAGTATGTACCTCTATTTCCATTTAATAGATGGGGAAACAGGCTCAAAGAAGATAAACTGTTCAAATTAGCAGGAATTAATTTAGCTTTCCTGAGGGAGACAGGACAAGTCATGGGAAAAGAGTATTGCTGATTTGAAGAGAGATTTAAAAAAGTAAGATGAAAAGATGCTGAGTAGTATTTGCAGTGAGAGTCTGAGATGAAATCTCTGCTCCCCTGGCCCTGGTTTCTCTGTGGGGCAGGTGAGCATAGAGGTTAAGAGCATGAGGGCTGGGGCCAGCCCACCTTGGTTTGAATCCTAGCTCTACCACTCTCTACATATGTGACCTTGGGCAATTGAGTAACCTTTTTGAGATTCAGTTTACCCATCTGTAAAATGGGGATCATAATAATAGCATTTACCTCACAGGGTTATTATCAGGATGGAATGAGGTAATATGAGCTTAAATCGTCCTTGGCACTTAGAAAGCTTAAGCATGTGAACTATTATTATTCAATGCTTTCATCAGGAACAAAGAAACAGACAAAGTTACACATTAAATAATGAGTATTGCCTTGTGGGACACAGGCAAATTGTGGCCTGACCAGAGGAGGGTAAGCAGAAAAGAGGAAGAGTGTCCATATACTGAAGGGGTCCTTGAAAACGTTATTAATAGTGGAAGCAGAATATTCAGGAAGGACATGGCAGCTGCTAATTAGGCAATGCTTACTCTCTACAAGGGAATGTGCCAAGTTCTCAGCACCATCACCTTGTTAACCCTCATAAGACCACCATGAGAGAAGGCCTCTTTTAAACCTTTTCTTAAATTTTATACTATTCATTTTACGCTGAGGAAAATTAGGGTCAGATCACTGATATGACTTGATCATGGTTACAAAGTAAGTAGGCACAAGAGCTGGGATTCAAACCCAGATTTATCTTGTGCCAAAACTCATGTCCATAGTACCATGCTATGCTGCCATCCCACCGGCCCCCTTCTTCCTCCTGAGGGTTTGTCAGGAACCAAAGTCAGGGGAAGAGGAAATTAATTTATTCTGTGTCGTTCCAGAGGGCAGAATGAACACAGCATATAAGGAAGGAAGTTTGGTTCAACATTAGAAAAGATCTTTAGCTATAATGAGGCACCTGTGGCATCAGGGAACTACCTGAAGGAGTCAGACAGGCATTGAATTTTACCTCCATTTCCTACCAGCAGGGACTATATATGTAATAACATTCTCTAATGCTCAGTTTTCTCATCTGTAATGTTAATATAAGAATCCTTAATTCACTTGGTTGTTTGGAGAATAAGATTATGTACACAAATTGCTGATCACCAACATGTGTTTGCTCCTTCCATCTACCCCATTGTTTAAACAATTAGAACTGTTCGATAATGCAGTGGGTGGTATTGATTTGTATTTCTATTACCCGTCCCTGGAAGTGTGTAAGCAAAGGGTGATGGCAAAGTGATCAGGCTCTGTAGTGCCAACTCCAACCTCAATGGATAAAAGAACTTCAGAGAACCTCCAGTCCTAAGATTCTATGAAATTAGAAAGAACAGATAATAAAAGGTGATGAGAAAAGAACAGATGATTTAAAAAAAGGATTCAAAATGATCTTACTCATTTGATCAGGGTGTTAACATTAAGACTACAAAATTGAACAGAGGTAAACATAAAAAAAAAAAAGATTTTCATTTAAATGTGAAAACAACAACAAGAGCAATAACAGAAACACAATCTTGCTTGTAGACAATGGGGAGGTAGGGTTTGGTCCCGATGCAAGTGAAAACATGCTGGGGTGTTCTGTCTATCACCAGCTTAATGTTCGACGCAATTTCTAAAACAGAGAGCGACAAAGAATAACCTTAATTATCTAGGTTGCATTGCAGTTTTAGAGATTCAGGATCTATTAGTAGAACTGTTGGTGCAGGAGGGAGTGGACTGCTTTGAGAAGCCTTCAGAAAGCAAAATGAGACAAGGAGGGAAAGTTATAGTTAAAAATGTAATGATTTGTCCAAATTCCTATTGAGAACCAGGAATAGATACCATCAAGAAGACACGATTTTGAATTTTGACCACATATCTTAATTTCAGCCTGAGACTTCAAACAAAGAAATTCACCATTAGAGCCAGTTTTCTCATCTCTAGCATGGAGATTTTTCAATACCTGTCTAAAGGAACATTGGAACGATTAAGACCATGTACACTAGAAAGACCGAAACGATGCCTTTCACAGAGCAAGTGAAGAGTTAGTTCCCTCTAACCCCTTCCTAATTCCTCATGTCCTCGGCTTCCTCCCCGATGCCATGTCTCCCCATCCTGCGTCTGAAAGGAACAAGTGAATTTCCACCAAACTGCTCCAAACATTTCATCAAAGTTTCCCCTGACTTAATATACCACTCCTGGAAGATAAACACTGGGTTCTGTCAACAGAGGCAGGCTATGCATCCAGAGAAGACAGTTCATAGCAATTTTGTCAGCAAAATTGTAACAATAAAGGCCCAAACAACACTTTGTCTCCCTGTCAGTTGTCTTGAAAGGGCAGATTACTTTTTCCTCAATCTTGGCACATCCATTTAAGGTAGACTTACAAGCCAGGCAGGTGTAAAGTGCAAGCTAGCATTTGTTCACATTAGCAGTTATCAATGGAAAACTACACAAATGCAAAGGCTTGGCATTACGGTTACCCTGGCAACCATCAGTCTGCAGAGGCCCAGCGGAGGCGAACGTGAAAGCTTGACATCATTGCCCTGAAAAAAAATGGCTTCTCTTTCTCTATTTTCCCTGGTTACTTTTTGTGTTTGTCATTGCAAGCCCCCAAAGAAAAGACTTCTTATCATCTGCCTGGCATTTGGGAATCTATCTAAGACTTAAATTGGCAATTGCATGTTTTTGATGAATAGGTATTGAGCACCTACTATGTGCTAGGCACTGTACAAGATAAGCCACTTTCAAGCTAGAAAAATAAATTTATTTTTCCTTCCTTCCTTCTCTTTTTGCTTCCTCCTTTTTTCCTTTCCTTCCTTCATCCATTCACTCAATAACATTACTCAGGGAATCACGTGGGCCAGGCACTGTGCTTGACACAGCTGATGCAGAGATGCATAAGAACTAGTTCTTACCCTCAGGAAGTTCTCCATGTAGTTATACTGATAAGCCATAAGAACACAAGACCCATAGGTGAAGGCAAATGCGACTATAAGAAAGGCCAAAACAATCTCGCCTAAGGATGTCACGAGACTAACCAAAGAAAATGCTTCAGAGATTTGAAAAGGTAGAAGTAGAATGCAAAGTATTATTCATGCTTTAATCTATTCGCTCATTTCTTTACTTACAGATTTGTGGATGATCTACTTGGTAAAAGAAGCCCAATGAAGAATAATGAGTTTGGAAAAGAGAGACGTTAAGAAATAGAGAAAAGATGGCTAAGGATAGGCTGGGAAAGGACTCAACATTTACTAAGCTCCGGCTACAAACCAGATACCACATCTGATCTAATTTGACATTCAAAAACTTAGTAAGACCTTTGTATGCTTTTTTTCTCTTCTTTCTCTTTTTCTTCTTCTCCTCCTCCTTATTATTATTATTGTTAATCCCATTTTACAGACGATCAGATGAGGAAATTGCTGTCTCGGGGAGGCTAACTCACTTGGAATCAACAATGCTTACATTCAACCGAGTGTCTGATTCAAAGCCTGTGCTCTCGTTGCTATGTCATGAGGGAGTGAGAAAATGCAAATTCATGAAATAGAGACAGAAAGAAATGCACCAGAAACATGGCACCTGAGGAAGAGATGATAATACTTGGTGGCACTCATGGGTATCGATTTCCTCTGGAAGGCCTCGACTTTGGGATATTTAACCTTTAATTTAGCAGAGACTCTGACAACCAAAAAATATCAATTGCCTCTTGACATTGTTTCGAAATTCCATGACAATCCCCACAGAAAGAGCTTTCAAAGAGGCTCAAAAATAAAAGGAGAGGTAACATTAGCGAAAGGAAAATAATTGTTTCAAAAATTGAGCTGCATAGCACCATTAGACACGTGGTCCACTGAAGCCACACACAGGGACAGGGTGGGGAAAGCAAGGCAGGAACTGGCCCGGTGCTTACTTTACGGATGAGAAAACTGGGCTCAGGGGAGAGAGTGGCTCCTCTAAGCTCACATGTCTCTTACTTGATTAAAACCACAAGGCACTTCTTTTTTCATATCTATTAGCAGAGAGGAGTTTGCCAGTAAATTTTAACTTAAGAAAATGTGGTCGCGTATCGTTGGCAACCAACAGTTTAGGCCCAGAATTAGTATTGTAGGATCTTACTACTCAAAGTGTGGTCCAGGGGCTGGTAGGGTTACCTGGAAGCTTGTTGGAAATGCAGACGCCCTGAATCTGCATTTCAATGAGATCCCCAGGCGATGTGTATACACATTACAGTTTGAGGAGCCCTGAGGAGAAATGGCATATGCTATAGAGAGAAGATGGGCTTTGGGGCTCAATTCACCTGGGTTTAAATCTCAACACAAATATCTGAGTCATGAGCATGATTTGGACAGTTAGGGAAGAAAGGGAAAAGCATTCAGGGAGAAACAGCAGCTTGGGTGAAAGTACAGAGGTGTGACTGTTCAAGGAACAGCAAGTGGCTTGACACACGGTCTGATGTTCTTCCCCAATTGTGAAGATAAGCTAGAAACAGGACCTAGGAGCCAGGATGAATATTCAACTGTTATTCTCTGGTGAATGGAAAATAAGTAATGCCTAATACTACAACGACAACGAAAACAATTCTTTGTATATATTATTATAGAGTTTAACTGTATCTGACACATAGGTACTCAATAAATATTTGCTGACCGACTGAATCAACATAAAATATTTTTACACCCATTTTCTCATGGGGTACTTCCAACACCTCTGAGACATAAAAAGAGCGGGAATTATTTTCTGCATTCTCATTACTATCTTCCTCCATTTTCTAGAAAACCAAAGTTTGCGTGGAGAAAATATCCTGCATGAAATGATACTTCAGTAAATTAGTTCTCAAATTAAAGTCTTAGGACTCAAAAACACACCCTCTTTTTAGCCAACTAGGCCTCAATTCTTTGGCTTCATACTTTTGTCAGTTCACATCTGAGAGCTCATCCTGAGAACTAAGTACACACAGAGAATGAGGGAGTCAAAAGTTGCCCCAGTGTGTCATGGTTACGAGCCCTCTTCTCTGCAGAAGTCTACTACATGGCTTTCTGTGCTACCAATCCGTGTGCCTCCCAAAGGTGGAAGAGCGGCCTCTGCTAATTGGAGCTAACAAGCTTCTGTGCACATCTTGCTCTGTCATCATGGTTGGCACTGTGTCTCCAGATAGCCCAAGAACCAGTCTCCCTTCCCCAGTTTTGGTTGTAGCTCCTGGGTTGTTTTCCACTCAGAGATAATTACATTCTTGGGACTTAAAGTAATTCAACCTATGGAAAGACTTACCAAGAGAGGCAAAAATGAGCAAAGCAAACCACTTAGTGACTCACAATTTAGTAGACTTACTAGGAGGCCACACGTCAGCTTTCTAAAGCCTATTTCAGGTGACTGATGACTAAAGGTGCCTCTCTCAAGTAAATAACTAGTGCCTGGAAAGAACAAATTCCCAAGGTGAGGAATGGTGGTTCTAGAAGACTCTGTGGTATAATGAAAGACCTGGACTTGGGAATCAAACTGAAACAAATGGTCAGTTCTGATATTAATACCACCACCACTCCCCACTAACTAACTAACATTTACCAAACACGTACGCTGTGTCAGGAAGAGTGTTAACTGCTTCCCCAGGCATTATTTTATTTAATCCTCACAATGATCTTATTATTATCCCTGTTCTGCAGCTGAAGATGTAAGGTCTTGTGTTCAAGAGGCTTCAGAACCTGTTCCAGTCAAACAGTTGTAAAGAGGTGTAGTTTCAAATCCAGTCCCATCCATCTCTAGAACTCACTCACTTGACTATTACATTATGTGCCTCCTATATAATTTTGATGACTTAGAACCATTTATTTAGCCTCTCAAGGACATGGTTTTCCCAATTTGAAAACAGGAAGGTGATGCACACAAAGATCAATAGGCAATGTATATGAAAGTGCTAGAAGAGTGGATGGCACATAGTAGGTACTCAATAAATATTAATATTTTCCTTCTTTCCCTCTTGAGAAGTCCTAGAAGGAAAAAAAAAAATTAAAAAAACAACCTGTTATCTAAACATTGGCTCTGTAATGCTTGTAATGGTTTTGATTACAAATAACTTCATTTTCCCTGGAGCTAGTCAACAGGATTTTGAGTTCTCAGACTAGCTTTGTAGGCAGTTCTGACGGGAGCATGAGATCTGTTACAGAACACAGGAGCTCTTTTTTTTCTCCCCCAAGTGGGAGTTAATAGCAGTTTAGTGCCTGAAAGATTCTGTGGTGCTACACGCTTGCTAAGTTCCACCAAATGCTATTGACAGGCTTGGCAAAGCAACCTCGATTTGGAGTGCCTCTGATGTTTACTCTTAGCTTTAGATTGGAGTAACCTGTAGCAAAGTCTTCAGCGTCTTCTTGACTCTTTTCCCTTCAATTTACTTCACTTTGAGAGAGAGAAGTAACACAAAGGAACCACTGCCAGAGATTTTTCATACGCAGCAGTAAAATGCAAGGAACACTATCTAGTTTCCAACTTTGCTGTGAGAAGCAAATGAGATAAATGCTGTTGCATGTCTAACTCATCGTGAGTGGTAACTAGTCCTTAGTTCCTGCTTTCCAAGGTCTTAAGAAGTCACAAAAGGGTCATGAACCAGCTCTTCCATTGCTTCTAGAAAGGTTTAGCAAATCATCATTCCAAATAAAATGTGTATGTAAAGGATTTTCCTAGGAATGCCTATTCTGCTGTGCAAATGAGGGAGTCCAAAGATAGCTTTTCCATTTGAAGATAAGAGCTGATGAATGAGATGATGGCCAGCTCATTTTCAGAAGGTTCATGAAAAAGCTTCATAGAGACCAGTTAATAAATAGAATTCAAGGAGAGGTTCTAGTAGCAAGAAGCAGTAAGTCTAGAGAAGGGGTACCAGGGATTTGTTTGCTCTCATTAAATACATGGGCAGTTATTCTAAGAAAGCCAAATTTGGAAGGTACTTCTTTACAATAGGCAGAAGTAAAGACAACTGAGTCATTGAAACACAGCTATAGGGTATGAGACAAGGTGAAAGAAGGCTTTCTGAGTACTGTGAGTGATTACATCCTAACATAATTTAATAGGTAGGCCAAAACCACGTACCCCCCTGAAATGTACCTGTAACCTACTAAGAAAGAGAATTGTTAAGATTTTTGCTTGATCCCCAACTCTGCCCTTTCAATACTCTATGACCTTTGAAGCGTCTTGAACCTCAGTTTATTTCTCACTTATTAAATGAGGATAATGATTAAATGAGGATAATGCAGAATGTGACCCTTTACTTGGTGCTTATTATGGTGAATTTTCAGCTGTTTTTTAGACGTGATATCACTGAACTCTCTATAACAAATGTCTGAGGTAGTTCTCCTATTTCTGGATTTTATATGAAAAAACTGAGGCTCAGATACTCAAGTAACTCGCAAAGCCCCACACTTAGCAGAGCCTAGATGGGTGGCCCAGATTGTCTGATTCTAAAACTTGTGTTCATTTCACAGTGTGACACTACTCTTCTCAGAGAACTGCGTAAGATAATGAAAACAGAACAAAGTGATGTACCTGGCTCATCACAGGCACTCAATAAATGTTTGTTGAATGTGAGGCCAAGATGATGAAGTACCACCCATCTTGTATTATACACCACATATAATTATTTAAAGTGACATAGATGGCTTGGCAAACACACTATGAATGGAAAAGTAGTTACCATGGGAGACTAGACACTCTTTCTAAGATCCACCCTTGTGCAAGGTATTTCTAAACTCTTCCTGGTGAACTATAATTGGAATTTGAAACACCAACCATGATTTACTTGCCTTGGGCTTGTGTATCAGAAAGATCTGAAGGCAAATCCCATCTCCACTCCACACTGAGCTGTGCGAGCTCATTTCCCCTCTGTGTCAATTACTGTCAAGAGCAATAACAATTTCTTGCTTGTTGTATTTTTGTGGCTGTTAAATGAAGTGATGGATAGGAAAGCATCATTAACACAGTGCCTACATGGTAACGATTCAAATACTACCTGTGCCCTGAATTTTTTCTCATGTTCTCTGATTCTTACTTGTGAAAACTATGGCTCTGAGGTTCTGACAGATGTCCTGACCTTTCCAACAGTCTTGCTTCTTTTTGTGATATGATTCACGTGTCATTTTGGAACGTAATTTAATTTTAAAAGTAAGATATTGTGTGCACCTGAGATCCAGTTGAAGTCATTCAATCAGAAAAAGGTCATGTTAACATATAAATATTGAAAGGAATGATAATTAGGCAGGGAAAACAGCAAAACAAATTTAAAAGTCATGGAACAATTTTTAAGTGTTAACATCCCAAATTGTGATGATTACACTACATTTAATAGTTTGATTTCAAGCCAGACTTCTGGTGTAAAAAAGAAGGAAAGGATTTACTTTGAAGCAACTCCAGAAATATACATACACACACTATCATACATGTACATGGACACAAATGAATGACTCTGTTATTTGGGGATGTGGCCATCATTAATGATTCTCACAGAACCATTTACTCAAAAAACTTCTAACAAGTCCCCCCCCCAAAAAAAAAAACAGCACTAGAAAGAAAACAGGACACCATAATAGAATGTATTTCATTCAGCAGTTGGCAAATCTCAGAGGTTCAGCAATCTGATCTAGATGTTTATATGAAGCCCTTCAGTCTGAGAAAGAAATCTTTGGAAAACAAAGCACAGGCTTTGTGATCTACAGATCAAGCTTTGAATCTACCATTCATTAGCTGTGCAAGTGGTGTAACCCCTCTGAGCCTCTGTTTTCTCATCTGTAAAATGGGGATAAAATTAGCATGTGTATTATAGTGTTATAGCACGTGGCACATAGTGATTAATTGTAAATGTTATTCCTCTGCTCCTTCCTCCTTTTCTGAGATGCCAGAAAATACTTATTTTATCATGCGCATTGACTAATCCTCTTAAACATCTGTGCTTAATGAGTAATATTCAGTTTAATGTTACACGATTTTTATGTAATACATTATTTAGCATGCAAAACACTTCCACATCATTATCTAAATTGGTCTTCATCAATACCCTGTGAGTGAATTAAATGAAGATACTAATACCAATTGGGCAAATGAACAAACAAAGGCACAGGATACAGGTTGGAGGAGATCCATGACTAGACCCTAAGTCTCCCAGTTCTTAGAAACATGGTATTTCTTCTGCTTCTAGCCATGACAGACTAACTGGTACTACACCTGACTTCCTACTGAAAAATAAAACCTACAAAACTGGACAGATTATACAAAGACACTGTTTTCAGACACTGGACAATAGGCAATGCAAGACTGTGGTCCTTGAGAGATGAAGCAAGCCAAATATTTGCTCTAGCTGCATTTTCACCTAGAAAATGCCTAGCTGCATATTCTGCACTGAGCCCAGCAAAGTGGAACCCAAAAGAGAGCATGGCTAAGAAGAGGCAAAGACCAGCTTTGGGACCGCTGATTATTCAAACAGGTATTTGAGAGGTTCATAGTAATTGAGAGGCTGAATTTGTACAGGGGGTGAACCACAGAAGTATGAGTGAGAGTTACTTATCATATGTTAGGCTGTGCATGATCAGAACAAGCATATAAGCCTAGAAGAGTAGCTGCTGTAGAGCTGAGAACTAAATAGGAATCATCGTGGTTGCACAGGGCAGAGGATGTTAAAGTTTTGTCCCATCCAGTGTGTAGACGTTGCTCAGCAACCAATTGAGAACAAAAATATGTAGAAGAAAGAAAAAATAAAGAGCAGAAATCAATGAAATTTTAAAAATAACAGAGAACCTAAACTAAAATTCAGCTCCTTGCAAACATTAATAAAATTGATAAACCCCTAACAAGACTGTTAAAAAAAAAAAGTTTTTAAAAAAGAAGTAAATGAGACAGTTTTTACTCCCTGCTCTTTTCACTACACTATCTGTGTCATTAATGGAGATGGAGATCCAGAGGCAGGACCTTCGTTAACAACTTATGACTTCCCAAGATCTTTTCCCATGGACTAAAAGTGCCAAAATTAGAAAAAAAAAAACATTCTAATAAGGCCATGAACTTCTATGGCATCATACGTCTGGAGCACTCTTCTACATCATCCCTTGGGGACCTCATAGCTCCCCTGCAAAGAAGGAAGAGCAGATTTCCAGCTAACAAAGAAGCTAGTGGAAGCTCACAAATGCCAAGTCTCATGGCCAAGTTCAAACACCTAAAAAGGCACTGAGGCAGACAAGGACCACATTTTAACTTTTGTATTTTGAAAAAGTCAGAAAAGTAGTTAGTACTGAGGACTTTTCCCCACCATCTATTAGTGATCATACTTGGCCAAGAATGATTCTGTTTCTTTGAAGATAATTTGTTTATTATAATATTAAGGGAAGAACATTTCCATTACTTTAAGCAGTCATCATGCACCAACAAAGAGGGCCCTTTGTCTCAGCCAGACTACAAGTTCTTCTCTTTTTAGTTTCAAATTAAATGGAAAATAAAAGTAAACTTCAGGGGTTGCTTAACAACTAAAATGAAATGTAAACATATATGAAACTAAAGAAAATTAAAACTCAATCTAAATTTCTTTCTTTATTTCAATGAGCTCATTAGGCAACAGAAATGAATGAAACTGTAACAAGGTAACATGAGTCACCAACGAAATAACATATCAATAATTTTTAATTAGCATATTTTTTGTAATCTAAAATAATTTCATTCCTGTTTCAAAGGAGTCCTTTCAGCTGCTTTTTAATTTTGTTTTGAATTCAAGTGATAAGGATCCTAATTACAGTTTGTTTTTCAGTTAGGTTTTTTTTCCCCCCCCTGTTTTAAGAGTAAAGGAAAGGAGAAAGGGAAGGTCATATTTCTGACCCAAGACAGACCTTCAGTAGAAAGGAGGTTAGAACTTTTGGCTCTGGTTCTGAGGTATTCATTCCTGGAAGTCTTTAGTGTATCTAGAAGATACTAATCCCTTGTCATCTCTAATTCCCCCTTAATCTAGTTTTTATTTCAAATCACATGCTGGAGCCAGATTGTTCGGGTTCAAATCATCACCAGTTGTGTGACCTTGAGCAAATCACTTGACCTGTGTGGGCTTTAGTTTTCACCTGTATAGACGGGCTGCTGTGAAGACTGAATACGTTAATATACGTAAAGTGCTTAGAAGAGTATATGGCTTCTTAAGTATTTGCTATTGGTATTATTGTTATTACTCAGTTTCTTCCCAACCTGCTTCTCCCAATTGCCTGATACCACCTTAATTCATGGAGGCCACTGGTTAAATCATTAAGCCCTTGGGTTTGGCACCAGAAAATTTAGGTTTGAATTCCGGCCACACTACTCATCCACTGTGTGATCTTACTCTACCTTTCTGAACTTGAATTTCATTCTCTTTAAACTGAAGATAGATTTTGTTTCTGTCTTGGAGGTATGTTTTTCCACTTTGTTCATGCTATCCTATCCCTTGACTCCATCTACCCTTATTCTGTTCACTCATTCAGGCAGCCTTGACTCAAAAGCTGAGTCGAAAGCTAACTCCAGTGTACAACTGTCTCAATTTCTCCCTTTGTGGTGTACTCATAGCTCTATCTCTGTCTATTTCTCCTATTTTTATCTTGGCTTACAGCTGTTTATGAAGTTAACATACTTCTTTTCTGCTAGTCTACAAGCTGCTTGAGGGTAATATCAAGTGATATTATCCTCAATCAAGTCACTATGGTGATCAAATTGTTTGGTTCCATAAGACACAGGCTCCATGGAAAAGACCATAGGTGCTGCAATAGAAATTAAGTGACCTCAAGCAGCCCTTAAAATGAAGAGATATACCATAGCACCTTGTGTCAGGGTCACATACATCACTTCCCAACTTCCTTGTTCAGATCTAAACTGTATCCCATGGCAAGAACAACCTTCTTCAAGTGTTTCATCTAATCACTGACTTTCAAGATCCTTTCCTATTTTAGCTTCTTTGTTTTTCACCTCCTATCCCCTCCTTCATGTTCAAATCCAGTGGAAGAGGTTTGCTAATTTCTTTCTTGGACCCTCTCATGCATCCATTCATCCATCCAATAACCAATTATCACTCACCTATAATACAAAAGATACTATACAGGATGCTAAGAATATAAAAATAATAGCACACCTTCCTAGCCCTCCAAGAGGTATTGAGGCAATTTGGTATAGAAAAATTCAATCCAATTAATTTAAAATTGAGCATATCTGGTTCTGGGGAGTGTGAATATGAGTATAATATGGGTCTTGAGCTTACAAGCCTAGTGAGGGAAATCAACCTTTAGAGAAGACTTGTAAGTGTGTCCGTTGAAATGTAAATATTGGGCAGATACAGAATAAAATGTGTACTCTGTCACATGAGGACTAGGTAACCTGGATAAGTTTCTCAGCTGCTCTAATATTCAATATTTCTTACTTGTAAAATGGGGTGTATGAGTATTGCACAATGTCGCTTTGAACACCAAGCAAGAGCATGTGGATAAAGTACTTACGTCTTATATGGTAACTATTTTTAGAATTCTTATGGTAATATTGTTCTTGCAGAGTCACTGTGAAAAGCAAATGGGATAATGGATGAAAGCATCCAGCACACAGTAGGTGTTTAATACTTGTTGGGTTCCCTCTTTTCCGGTAACTCATTTGGTCAGTGTAGGTTCCCTATTATAGCCTCTAAAGGTAATCCTTTAGGAGCTCTTGACCTCCTTCTGATTTTCTCTCTCCCCAGGTTTCTGTGTGCAGCAGTTCATTCTTGTTGTCATCTGACTCCTACACTATCGTTAAACACTTGATGGACTATAGTCCTTATCACAGAGTGAGACAAGACCATCATTCCAACTCCAGGCAAGTCAAGTACCACAAAGTAATCCACTGTGGCCCCCACCTACTGGACCCCATGCATGCATTGCTACCCTAAGCAGCAATAATAGATTAAGGTCTGATCAGAGATAGCACATTGTATATGTGCTTTCAAAAGAAAAGTTACAGAAAGAAGCAGAAACTCACCCTTGGAATGGAAATTGGGAAGTATGTGTCTCTAAATCTATTTATTTTTATTTATTTTTTTTGCGGTATGCAGGCCTCTCACTGCTGTGGCCTCTCCCGTTGCGGAGCACAGGCTCCGGACGCGCAGGCTCAGCAGCCATGGCTCACAGGCCCAGCTGCTCCGCGGCATGTGGGATGCTCCTGGACCGGAGCACGAACCCGTGTCCCCTGCATCAGCAGGTGTACTCTCAACCACTGTGCCACCAGGGAAGCCCTAAATTTCTTTTAAACCAAACAAAACCTGCCTCTTCAAGTGTATCTTTTTCATTCTTTTGTTCATCAAACATTTACTGAAGATGTACTACGGGCTTAGACTTGCACTTAGTGATGAAGAATCAGAGATGGACAAGGCATTATCTCAGCTCTCAAGGACCTCAAAATCTAGTAGCAAAGACCAACAAAGAAATATTAAAATTCACTTAAGCAATATAAGAGAAGCATATACAAGTTGCTGTCTGCAGCTCTATCTGGCCACACGAGGAAAGGTTTCATAGAAGAGGTAACACTTATCTCTTGCTTTAGAGAGTGAGTAGGAGTTGAACCTGTTTTATTTAACAAACATCTAATGAGCAATTGCTATATACTGGAAATATGCTAAGTTCTGAGCTACAAGTAGTAATATGACACTGTTTGGACTACGAAAGGGGCTCACAGCCTAGTGGCTGATCACGCAGTAATTTCCAGAGAGAGAGAAAAGGAGAGTAGTTCGAAACGAGACTGGTACCTGCTTCAAAGAGATCTGTAAGCCATGCTAAGGTACTTAGAAGAGAATGTGGACGTTAGTTTTTTTTAGAAAACGGACAACCATAAAGGTGTGTCAAAGTGGAGTGAAATGAGTGTATGTTGCAATCTCCATTCCTAAATGAGAGAAAAGTGATCTAGAGCAACTCCTCTAAGTGGACTTCATAAACCAGCAGCACAGCATCAAGTGGAGCTGCTTAGCAATGCAGAACCCCAGGCTCTGCTCAGAGCTACTGAATCCGGGTCTGCATATGAACAAGATCCCCAGTGAGCACACGATTCATCAGCACGTTAAAGTCTGAGAAGCATTTCCCTTGGAGTTCAAGCAACATATTCCTGGCCACACAGCTGATTGGTCATCAGACACAGGTCTCCTGACCTTCCATCCCAATGCTCTTTTCACTTCAATGCCCATTCCAAGTATTTCTACAAGCATTTAACTGTGGTGGGGTGGGGCAGGACATGCTAGTTTCCAGTCACTCCACCCTTGAAGAGAGAGATCATGTCCCTCTGTCAAGGACAAGTCTAATGAGGAATCCTCCTGGCCAAAAGAGATTTTGGCAAAAATATTTAGGGTAGTCAGACTCCACCACATCAGTGGTTGTTACGATTTTAATTCATGCATTGTCCCAACAGATATTTTGTACTAAAAATAGTCTATCTTTAAAACAAATAATAATAATAATTTTTAGTTTTGATGGAATTTAAATTATACTGATGAGCAGACATTTATTTCAAGAAGAACAAGTCCAAGGTGCTACATGCGGCAGAGGAGAGGATGACAATGACAGCACCCGTGCGGGGGCATGTGGCAGTGAGAGGGGAGTGATAGAAGGACCAAGACAGGGGACAGGATGGCACTGATGAGAGAGAGCATGTTTTTGGCAGAGGAAGGTGAGGCTCTCTCATGAGTCTTGGGGTGCTTAAGAGTGGCTGGGGACACAGAATTTAAAATAAAAAGGTTGCCATGAACTATATTTTCTTATAATCCCTCTAAATGTTTAAGAGTTAAGTAAATCTTGGAATTTCTGTTCAGGATACATTTCTTGACATATGTTAATACTCCGGCACTGAGCCTGGTGTTTTGTTTTACACAAGATTAAAAACAAAACAAAACACTTCTCTTAAGGCTCTTATTTAAATTTGGAGCTAGTTTGTAAGGATGCCCCTCTCCTCAATGAACCATGCCTCCCAGACTCATGTCTTTGTATAGCCTGATCTCTTTAGATCTAGGCTGGCCCCTTGACCAGGAGGAGTGATGTTCTGTGATTCAAAGCCTAGAATTTAAGAAGCCTTGCAGCTTCTGCTTGTCTCTTCTTATGAAACGTTAATCAATTCCATTTAATCTTTTCACATTCCTATAAAACAGACAATATCCTAAAACCATGTATTACAATGAGGAACAAAACAAATAAGATGGCTGCTCTCAGAGAGCTCATGATATGTGCCCTCTACACCATCTCTCCCAGGCATCCTTTTCCACTTCCCTGTGGTATTGCCTCATGAAGGTTAGACAGGACCTTAAAACTCCATACCTCACCTTGTGCACAGCCAGCTAGAATTCTCCCTAACTCAGGATTCTTCACCTTCTAGTACCCTTAGCATTTTGCTACTCGTGACCAAATCAATCACCCTATAATACCATTTATAATATATAATATATATATTATATATAATACTTGTCTCCTGTCAAGAAACCAAAGTGATACATCAGATGTGTCTATAGACTTCATCAGGAATAGGTGAAGTTAGAAGGGGTTGACTGACTAAGAACCACTGGAATTCACTGAGGTTGTCAGTGAGGTTAGGATAGTAGGCATCATTCAGCTTAAGAGCTAAAAAGTTGGGAGACAGAGTGTACGGTCTGGATTTGATACAACAGAATAGAGAAGTCCCCGTGATGAGCAGGTCCAGGTCCAGAGGATACCCAAGAAGAATGTGGCTGAAGTCAAGTGGGACCAATGCCACTGAAATTTGCAAAGTTTAGGAGGTGATAACAGGATGCTGTGTGTGCCATCCACTAATAAATATGTCTTTGTAAAAAACACCCTATATGATGACAAGACTTGGGGTTTAGAGTAAAATTATGAGTCAAGTAACGGGTATCTCTGTTGAGTATGGGGAAATGACCAGGAAGACAGTAGATAACCCTGGAAGATATCCGAGATGGTTAAGTAAAATGAGCTTTGAAGGAGGGTGGAGAAGTAATGAGTTAGGAGAAGCTCTGTGAAACTAGAAGGATTTGAGCCTCTTTACCCTCAGGCCTGGGATATTTGCTCACTAGATGCAAAGAACTAGATTGGGATGTAGCAGCAAAAAGTAGCCTTTAATTAGTCGTGTCCTTGGGAGGGAACTTCCTGAGGGGATACAACACTTCCCCAGAATCGGAGCCTACAGAGCAGTGCTAATGGTACATAGATGATTTTTTCCTCCACACAAAACAGATTTTCACTGTCACTTTCTTGATCACACTTATGGAAATTCAGTTTCACAGCCACCATTCACATGAAAAAAAAAAACAAAAAAACAAAACCAAAACAAGAATCTTTGAGGGAAAACAAAGTAATTGTTATTACTGCCAAGCCACTGATTCTTGGTATTTTTAGTCGCTAGTTATTACTAAGGTGGCTACCTTGTGATTTTGCTCATTTGTGCTGACATTTGTGCTGTCAACTGTGCTGACATTTCTGTCTTCAATATATCCATCATTAGAAGGCCAAAAATAGAAAAGAAAGAGTGAAGCAACAATGTTACTGTATGTTGTCTACTTCTTGATAATATTCCTTTCAGATCTTTGGTCTAATTTGTTTCTTGTAATAAGCCGGAAACCTTACAAGCACAAGTCACTGGGTGAGATTTTTTTGAAACAGACTATCCCAGCCCCAGAGATGATGCTGAAGTAGGTCTGGGGTAAAGCCAAAGAATTTGCATTTCTAACAACTTTCCAGGTTATGTTAATGTCGCCAGTCCAGGAACCCCACTTTGAGAACCACGGCTGAATAGATTTCAGGGGCTATGTGAACAGATCTAGTTACGTAGCCTTAAGCAAGGTATTTAAACTCTGACTCAGTTTCTTTGTCAGCAATAGAGGAATATAAACAATAACTTCCTCTGGACATGGTTACAAATGATTAAAGGAATTAATGCATGTGAAATCTCTTTGTTAAGCAAAGGCCATAAAATATTAATTTAAACTCCCTCTATTCTAAAGTGGGAAATTCGAGAGGAAAATTCGATTCACTTTTAAAATGTGAATTATGTGTTAATTGAGAAGGGTAGGAAAAGGGCACTGAAATTAGATCCCAATTTTCATACTCTAAGTTCAATGATTTCTTTCCATAATCCCTAAACAAACACATAGGCTTAAGGGAAGCAGCTCATATAAAAATATTTGATTCTGCTATTGCTCTATCATTTATTTATTTACTATTTTTACTTCACCAAATGACTGAAGACTTCCATATTTTCAACCACTAGCCTATTCTCCTTATGCAGACTACGGATTTATATGGTCAACCGCCCTACTTCATTCAACTGGTTACTCTTAACTATTTCACACACACCTTAAAACAATTAGAAAAATTCAAATTCTTGATATTCTTCCCCACTTCCATACCTAGACTCCCCCACCTCTTCTTAACGGCTCAAGCCAATTTCCTTTCCCTCATATCTCTCATTTATCCAACAGTCAGCAAGTACCTGCCACCTTCATATCTCCCCTGAAATACTACAACAGTCTCTCAAATGGTGTCCATATTTCTGCTTGTTGTCACTGAAGCAGTCAGAGTTATCTTTTAAATAGGTGGTTAGGTGATGTTTCTCTCTTTTTTTTAACAACATTCAAAAGCTTCCCATTGAAGTCAGAACACAATCCACACTCTTTCCCACGGTCATCAGGTCCTGCCTGCCTACTCACCAACTCCTTGTTGGACCACTCGGCTCTCTTGCTTACCACCTTCTCATCATTTTGCATTTCTTTCTCTGTTTATCCTAAACCATTATTTTTTACTGTTTTTTAAAGTAATAAATAATAATATTTGATAAGTACAAAAGAATACAAATGACAAGTATGTAAGTTATTAAGTAATAAACACAAATGAACCCACCACACTATTTAAGAAATAGACCCTTCGCTCTTTCTTTACATTTCTCCTTACCCAAATTGCTCATCCCCACACCATCACCACTCTCAGAATTTTTCTAAAATTTTGTTTATAATGTCATTGCTAAAAAAGTTTTTACCATATCTAGATCTATATTTATATCTGTATCTATATCTGTATCGATATTTATGTTGTTTGCTTGATTTAAAGCTTTATAAAAATGGTGTTGCATGGTAAGTAATCTTCAGCAATTTGCTGTTTACCTTACACTTTTTATTCCTGAAGTATATCCATTTTGTTGCAGTCACTATCAATCTCTCATTTCCTCTGCAGATAATATTTCATTGTGTGAGTATACTACAACTTACTATACAGCAACTCATTTTGTTGTTGATGGTCATTTGGGTTGTTTCTACTTTGTATGAACAATGCTGCTATAGGCTTCTCGTTTTTGTATATTTCTCTGGTGCATATAGGTAAGGTTCTATGCCTAGAATTGTAATTGCTGCATTATGAAGAAAGCAAAAGTTCTTTATACAATGGTGCCAAATTGTTTTCCAAATGGTTCTGTCAATGTGCACTCTCATAGCAGTATATGAGTTCCCTTTAAATCCCAGATATTTCAACACTTGGTATATTAGAATTCTTAATTTTTGCCAGTTTAGTAGGTACAAATTAGTATCACAGTTTAGTCAAAAATTATGTTTCCCTTTAATAATAAGATTGGGCATATTTTGTGTGTGTGTGTGTGTGGGGGGGAAATGCGTGACATGAGATTCACTCTCTTAACAAAATTTTGTGTGCAATACATAATTGTTATACAGTAGATCTCTAGAATTTTTCACCTTTCATGAATGAAACCCTATACCCATTGAATAGCAACTTCCCATTTTCCTCTCCATCCAGCCCTGGCACCAATCATTCTCTATCTGCTTCTATAAATTTGACTATTTTGGATAGTTCATATAAGTGTAATCATGCAGTATCTGTCCTTCTGTGACATTTCATTTAGTACAATGTCTTAAAGGTTCATCCATGTTGTCACATATTTCAGGATTACCTTCATTTTTAAAGCCAAAGACCAGTCCACTGAATACATAAGCCACATTTTCTTTAACAATTTATCCACTGATGGACATCTTGGAAATCTTGGCTATTATAAGTAGTGCTGCAATGAAAAAAAGACTGCTAATATCTCTTCAAGATTCTGATATCAAATCTTTTTTTTTTAACATCTTTATTGGAGTATAATTGCTTTACAATGGTGTGTTAGTTTCTGCTTTATAACAAAGTGAATCACTTATACATATGTCCCCATATCTCTTTCCTCTTGTGTCTCCCTCACTCCCACTCTCCCTATCCCACCCCTGTAGGGGGTCACAAAGCACTGAGCTGATCTCCCTGTGCTATGCAGCTGCTTCCCACTAGCTATCTATTTTACGTTTGGTAGTGTATATATGTCCTTACTTTTGTCACAGCTTACTTTGTCACAGCTTACTCTCTTACTTTGTCACAGCTTACCTTTGTCACAGCTTACCTTTGTCACAGCTTACCTTTGCCCCTCTTACTTTGTCACAGCTTACTTTGTCACAGCTCTCTTACTTTGTCACAGCTTACCTTTGCCCCTCCCTGTGTCCTCAAGCCCATACTCTAGTAGGTCAGCATCTTTATTCCCATCTTGCCCCTAGGTTCTTCATGGCCACTTGTTTTTTTTTTTTTTTAGATTCCATATATATATGTGTTAGCACACAGTATTTGTTCTTCTCTTTTGGACTTACTTCACTCTGTATGACAGACTCTAGGTCCATCCACCTCACTACAAATAACTCAATTTTGTTTCTTTTTATGGCTGAGTAATATTCCATTGTATATATGTGCCACATCTTCTTTATCCATTCATCCGATGATGAACACTTAGGTTGTTTCCATCTCTGGGCTATTGTAAATAGAGCTGCAATGAACATTTTGGTACATGACTCTTTTTGAATTATGGTTTTCTCAGGGTATATGCACAGTAGTGGGATTGCTGGGTCGTATGGTAGTTCTATTTTGAGTTTTTTAAGGAACCTCCATACTGTTCTCCATAGTGGCTGTATCAATTTACATTCCCACCAACAGTGTAAGAGGGTTCCCTTTTCTCCACACCCTCTCCAGCATTTATTGTTTGTAGATTCTTTAATGATGGCCATTCTGACTGGTGTGAGATGATATCTCATTGTAGTTTTGATTGGTATTTCTCTAATGGTTAATGATGTTGAGCATTCTTTCATGTGTTTGTTAGCAATCTGTATATCTTCTTTGGAGAAATGTCTATCTAGGTATTCTGCCCATTTTTGGATTGGGTTGTTTGCTCTTTTGATATTGAGCTGCATGAGCTGCTTGTAAATTTTGGAGATTAGTCCTTGGTCAGTTGCTTCATTTGCAAATATTTTCTCCCATTCTGACGGTTGTCTTTTGGTCTTGTTTATGGTTTCCTTTGCTGTGCTAAAGCTTTGAAGTTTCATTAGGTCCCATTTGTTTATTTTTGTTTTTATTTCCATTTCTCTAGGAGGTGAGTCAAAAAGGATTTTGCTGTGATTTATGTTATAGAGTGTTCTGCCTATGTTTTCCTCTAAGAGTTTGATAGTTTCTGGCCTTACATTTAGGTCTTTAATCCATTTTGAGTTTATTTTTGTGTATGGTGTCAGAGAGTGTTCTAATTTCATTCTTTTACATGTAGCTCTCCAGTTTTCCCAGCACCACTTATTGAAGAGGCTGTCTTTTCTCCATGGTATATTCTTGCCTCCTTTATCAAAAATAAGGTGACCTTATGTGTGCGGGTTTATCCCTGGGCTTTCTATCCTGTTCCATTGATCTATCTTTCTGTTTTTTGCCAGTGCCATACTGTCTTGATTACTGTAGCTTTGTAATATAGTCTGAAGTCAGGGAGCCTGATTCCTCCAGCTCCGTTTTCTTTCTCAAGATTGCTTTGGCTATTCAGGGTCTTTTGTGTTTCCATACAAATTGTGAAATTTTTTGTTCTAGTTCTGTGAAATATGCCAGTGGTAGTTTGATAGGGATTGCACTGAATCTGTAGATTGCTTTGGGTAGTAGAGTAATTTTCACAGTGTTGATTCTTCTAGTCCAAGAACATGATATATCTCTCCATATCTTTGTATCATCTTTAATTTCTTTCATCAGTGTCTTTTAATTTTCTGCACACAGGTCTTTTGTCTCCTTAGGTAGGTTTATTCCTAAATATTTTCTTTTTTTTTGCAGTACGCAGGCTTCTCACTGTTGTGGCCTCTCCCATTGCAGTGCACAGGCTCCGGATGCCCAGGCTCAGTGGCCGTGGCTCATGCGCCCAGCCGCTCCGCAGCATGTGGGATTTTCCCGGACTGGAGCACGAACCTGTGTCCCCTGCACCGGCAGGCAGACTCTCAACCACTGTGCCACCAGGGAAGCCCGACATTTTATTCTTTTTATTGCAGTGGTAAATGGGAGTGTTTTCTCGATTTCACTTTTAGATTTTTCATCATTAGTGTATAGGAAGGCAAGAGATTTCTGTGCATTAATTTTGTATCCTGCTACTTTACCAAATTCATTGATTAGCTCTAGTAGTTTTCTGGTAGCATCTTAAGGACTCTCTATGTATAGTATCATGTCATCTGCAAACACTGACAGCTTTACTTCTTTTCCGATTTGGATACCTTTTATTTATTTTTCTTCTCTGATTGTTGTGGCTAAAACTTCCAAAACTAATTTGAATAATAGTGGTGAGAGTGGGCTACCTTGTCTTGTTCCTGATCTTGGAGGAAATGGTTTCAGTTTTTAACCATTGAGGATGATGTTGGCAGTGGGTTTGTCATATATGGCCTTTATTATGTTGAGGAAAGTTCCCTCTGCCTACTTTCTGGAGGGTTTTTATCATAAATGGGTGTTGAATTTTATCGAAAGCTTTCTCTGCATCTATTGAGATGATCATATGGTTTTTCTCCTTCAGATTGTTAATATGGTGTATCACATTTATTGATTCACGTATATTAAAGAATCCTTGCATTCCTGGGACAAACCCCACTTGGTCATGGTGTATGATCCTTTTCATGTGCTGTTGGATTCTGTTTGCTAGTATTTTGTTGAGGGTTTTTGCATCTATGTTCATCAGTGATATTGGCCTGTAGTTTTCTTTCTTTGTAACATCCTTGTCTGGTTTTGGTATCAGGGTGATGGTGGACTTGTAGAATGAGTTTGGGAGTGTTCCTCCCTCTGCTATATTTTGGAAGAGTTTGAGAAGGATAGGTGTTAGCTCTTCTCTAAATGTTTGATAGAATTTGCCTGTGAAGCCATCTGGTCCTGGGCTTTTGTTTGTTGGAAGATATTTAATCACAGTTTCAATTTCACTGCTTGTGATTGGTCTGTTCATTTTTTCTATTTCTTCCTGGTTTAGTCCTGGAAGGTTGTGCATTTCTAAGAATTTGTCCATTTCTTCCAGGTTGCCCATCTTATTGGCATATAGTTGCTTGTAGTAATCTCTCATGATCCTTTGTATTTCTGCCATGTCAGTTGTTACTTCTCCTTTTTCATTTCTAATTCTATTGATTTGAGTCTTCTCCCTTTTTTTCTTGATGAGTCTGGCTAATGGTTTATCAATTTTGTTTATCTTCTGAAAGAACCAGCTTTTAGTTTTATTGATCTTTGCTATTGTTTCCTTCATTTTTTTTTCATTTATTTCTGACCTGATCTGTATGATTTCTTTCCTTCTGCTAACTTTGGGTTTTTCTCTTTTTCTCCTTTCTCTAATTGCTTTAGGTGTTAGGTTAGGTTGTTTATTCGAGATGTTTCCTGTTTCTTAAGGTAGGATTGTATTGCTATAAACTTCCCTCTCTGATGTCAATTCTTTAAAATAAGTTCCTAGAAATGTTGGATCATATGGTAGTTCCTTTTTCAGTTTTGGGGGGGTGTGTGTGTGTGGGAAACTCCATACAGTTTTCCATAGCAGATTTACCAGTTTGCCTTCCCATGAGCAGTGTATAAGTGTTCCAGTTTCTCCACATGCTTGCCAATGCTTTTTTTTTTAAATAGTCATCCTGAAACATGTAATTTGATATCTTACTGTGGTTCTGATTTCCATTTCCTTGATTATTAGTGACACTGAGCATGTTTTTATATACCTGCTGGCCATTTGTATATTTTCTTTGAAGAAATTCAAGCCCTTGGCCAATTTTTAAACTGGGTTATTAGCAATTTTGCTATTGAGTTACAGGAGTTCCTTATGCATTGTGGAAATTAACCCCTTATCAGATATTTGATTTGTATATATTTTCTTCCATTCCCTAGGTTGCCTTTTCACTCTGTTAGTTGGATATACAGTTTTCTTGGCACCATTTGTTGAAGATACTATCCTTTCCTCATTCTGCAGTTTGGTACTCTTGTTGAAGATCATTTGACCTGTATATATATATGAGTTTATTTCTGGGTTCTCTATTCTGTTCCACTGATCTATATGCCTGTGTTTATACTAGTACCGTACTTTTTAAATTACTGTAGGCTTGTAATATGCTTTGAAGTCAGGAAGTGTGAGGACTCCCACTTTACTCTTCTTTCTCAAGACTGTTGTGGCTATTTGGGGTCTTTTGTGATACCATATGAATTTTAAGATTTTTTTAACATTTCTAGACAAAATGCCAATGGTATTTTGATAAATATTGCATTGTATCTACAAATTACATTGTGTAGTGTGGATATTTTAGCAATATTAAGTCTCCAATCCATGAACACAGGGTGTTCATGGATTTATTTGTATTACCTTTATTTATTTATATTACCTTTATTTGTATTACATTTATTTTGTATTACCTTTAATTTCTTTCAGCAATGTCTTTTAGCTTTCAGTGTACAATTCTTCCACTTGTTTATTCCTAAGTATTTTATCATTTTTGATTCTATTGTAAATGGGATTGTTTTCTTAATTTCCTTTTGGGATTGCTCACTGTTAGCATACAGAGTAAAACTGATTTTTGTATGGTGATTTTGTGGCTTACAACCTTGCTTTCACCTATTTTAAAAACTCATTTATTGGTTTTAATAGTTATTTTGTTGAATCTTTAGAGCTTGCTACATATAAAATAATGTCATCTGCAACAAAATAATTTTACTCCTTACTTTCTGATTTGGATGCCTTTTCTTTCTTTTTCTTACCTAATTACTCTGGTAAGAACTTCCAGTAGTATGTCGAATAGAAGTGGTAAGAGTGGGCATACTTGCCTTGTTCCTGATTTTAGAGGAAAAGCTTTCAGTTTTTCAACATTGGGTATGATGTTAGCTGTAGGTTTTTCGTATATGGACTTTATATTGTTATTTCTGCTCTAATCTGTATTATTGTATTCCTTCTGCTAAATTTGGGCTTAGTTTGTTCTTCTTTTCTAGTTCCTTGAGGTGTAAAGTTAGGTTATTTGAGATCTTCTTTTTTTAATGTTGATGTTTACTACTATAAGCTTCTTCTTAGTATTGCTTTAGCTGCATCCCATAAATTTGGGTATGTTGTATTTGCATTTCATTTGCATCAGGATAATTTCTCTTTTCTTTTGCTTTCTTCTTTGATCCATTGGTTGTTTGAGAATATTTGCACATATTCGTGAGTTTTCCAGTTTTCCTATTGCTACTGATTCATACTTTCATTTCACTGTGGTCAGAAGAGATACTTGGTATGATTTCAGTCTTCAGAAAGGTTTTGTAAAGACTTGTTTTCTGACTTAACATGTGATCTCTACTGGAGAATGTTCTCTGTGTGCTTGAGATGAATGTATATTTTGATGCTGTTGGGTGAATATCGTGCATATGCCTGTTAGGTCCATTTTTGTCTATAGTGTTGTTGAAGTCCTCTGTTCCCTTACTAATCTTCTGTCTCAATGCTGTACCTATTACTGAAAGTTGGGTTTTGAAATCTTCTATTATTACTGTGTTGCTGTAAATTCTCCCTTCAGTTCTGTCAATGTTCGCTTCATATATCTGAATGCTCTGATGTTGGGTGCATATATATTTATAATTCTTATATCTTCCTGGTGAATTAACACTTTTATTCATTGTATAGTAACATCCTTTTTTATCTCTTGTGACTACTTTGATTTAAAATCTATTTTGTCTGTTATTATTATGGCCACTCCTGCTCTCTTATGATTACCATTATTACCATTTATATGGAATATCTTTTTACACCCTTTCACTGTTAGCCTACGTGTGTTTGGTAATATAAAGTGAGTCTCTTGTAGATAGCTAGATAACATAGAGTTGGATTTTGATTAGACAGTTTAATTAATTTACATTTCAAGTAATAACTGATAGGGAAGAACTTACTATTGCCCTTTTGTTAATTTCTATCTGTCTTGTAGCTTTTTTGTTCCTCTTTTCCTTTATTGCTGCCTTATGTGTTTTGTTGATTTTTTGTAGTGACATGATTTTATTCTTTTCTCATTTTCTTTTCTGTATCTTCCATAGTTATTTTCTTCGTGTTTTCCCCCCCCCCCCGGGGACTTACATGCAACATCTTATAACAATCTATTTTAAGTTGATAACAAATTATGTACAAAAACTCTATTATTGCTCCTTTCCCCACACTTTATGTTACTGATATCACAAACTTCATCTTTTTATATTCTGCATCCATTAACGTTTTAATAGTTATTGTTATTGTTTGTATGTTTGTGTTTTAACTGCTATTCCTGAATTAAAAGTGATTTATGCACTGATATTACAGTATTATAATATTACAGTATTCTTTATTTGTCTGTATATTCACCTTTCTCAGCAAGCTTTATACATTCAAATGCTTTTGTGTTGCTGAGTAGTTCCTTCCTTTTCATTTCAACTGGAGGGACTCCTGTTAGCATTTCTTGCAAGGTGGGTCTAGTGTTGATGAACTCTTTTAGCTTTTGTTTTTCTGGAAAAAGACTTTATCTCTCCTTCATTTTTGAGGGAAATTTTACCAGGTTTCGTATTCTTGGTTGGCAGGGTTTTTTTACTTTTTTTCTTCTTTCAGTACTTTGAATATATCGTCCTACTTCCTTCTGACCTGCAAGGTTTCTGCTGAGAATCTGCTGTCTTATTGAGATTCCACTGTATATAATGAATTAGTTCTTTGCTTTTGTTTGAAAATCTATTTTTGTTTTGACTTTTGACAATTTGATTATAGTGTGTCTCAGTGTGGACTTCTTTAGTTCATCTCAATTGAAGTCCTCTGGGCCCCTTGAATTGGGATGTCTATTTCCTTCCCCAGATTTGGGAAGTTTTTAGCCATAATTTCTTCAAATAAGTTTTGCTGCCACTTCTCTCTCTCCTCTCCTTCTGACTCCCATAATGCCTAAACTGATTCATTTTATGATATTCCATACATCTTTTAGGCTTTCTTCACTCTTATTTTTTTTTTTTTTTTTTTTAATCCTCTCACTGGGTAATTTCAAATGACCTATCTTTGGAGTAGCTGATCCCTTCTTCTGCTTGATCAAGTCTGTGGTTAAACACTTTTAGTGAATTTATAAATTCTGTTATTACTTTCTTCAGTTCCAAAATTTCTGTTTGGTTCTTTTATATATTTTCTAACTCTTTGTTGATGTTATCACTTTGTTTGCATATCACTTTTCTTGAACTCACTGAGCATCTTTATGGTGATTATTTTGAATTTTTTGTCAGGTAATTCATATATTTCTGCTCTTTAGAGTTGGTTTCTAAAGATTTATTTTTCTTTCCTTTGATTGGGCCACATTTCCCTGTTTCTTAATGTGCCTCTCACTTTGTTTTGCTATTCTTGCACTTGAAAAAAAAACCTGCCTCTCCAATCTTTATAGACTGGCTTCTTAGAGAGAAAAACCTTTACCAATCAGCTCAGGTAGATATTCTGGGGGGCATTCAAATATTTTCTTTGGATGCATCTTTTCTGGACTTGTGCTAAATTCCCAGTTAGAGGGATTTGCCAGTTTCCTCTTACTTGCTCTCTCTGGTGTCTGTTTTTGCAGTACTGCAGGTCCTCTGAAGCTGCCCCAACCCACCCAGCTCTGATTTTTCAGAGGCCCCCAGGCTTCTAGAGTATGCTGAGCTCAGTCTCCACTCTGAGTCTGGTGAGACAGAAACCATATATCCCTCTGAAAACCCAGAACATTGAATACATATTCCACTCTTCTCTACCCCCACGAGGGAGAAGCCATCAAGCTACATCAGCTTCCGTCCACTGTACTGCAGGCCCTCTGGAGCAGCAGCAAGTCCCCAAGTTCTCTTTTGTTCTCATGGAACCCCAGGCATCTAGAGTATGCTAGGTCCCATCAGTGCTCCAAGGAAAGTGAGAAAGAAACTGGTCCTACAGCCAGTTCCCAGAAAATCTGAAACACTGGACAAATGCTTCAACATTTTCCCTTCCCAGGGAGATGCTTGGAGTTGGGAGTTTTCTTCCACTTGTTCCTTGCTGAATTTAGGGGAAGGACTATGGCAAGTGAATGCCATAAATTTTCCTACAGGCTTGATCCAGCTGGTTCTATGCTTGTCTGGGGTGCAGATGTCTCAACTGTTTTCTGGACTTCTCACAAATGGAACTGGTCTAGGTATTGTTGAATTGGTGTCTCTTTTGGAGGAAAGAGGGCTTAAGACTTTCTATTCTGCCGTCACTGATGTCCAGGGTTAAGTCTCTTTTAGTATGTTTATTCAGCTTTAGTGTTCCTACTTTAGCAAAATGCTTGTGTATTTCTTTTTCCAATTCATTTAATACATTCAAACCTCCATTTCCTCATCTATTAAATGCAGAAAAAACTTTTTATTTTCCTCACAAGTATTTTATATAACTGAAATTTACTTTAAAACAATGGTTCCTGAACATCAATCTTTGGACAAGTGCCTAGTTAGCAGAGTCAGAATTGGATGAAGATGGAAGCAAGAAAGTGGTAATATTCACTCTTAACCCAAATGTCCAGCCAACAGGTCTAGGGTGGAAGTGAGGACTAATGTGACAAGAATTTATATATATTTAAAACTCCTTATGTGATTTTCTTATAGCTAGAAAAGTTTAAGCCTCACAGTTCTATATGAATGCAAAGTGTATTTAGGTTGATGTTACTATCGATACTATTCAGAAAGTAGAATTAACTGCAGTGCTTGCAGAAATCAGAGTGGAGAGGTTATTGAAGATGTATTCTAAGGACCCTATATATTTCTGCACAGGTGACTTTAAAAATTCAAATCAATGAGAGAGAGTTTTTATGAATTTGTAGGATCAATGAATATATACTTCCTATCTGTAGATTTTTTATGGCCATGAAATAATTAGCACCTAGCACAATTCCTGGAATGTAGTAAGTCCTCCAGAAATGTTAGCTGAATTAATGAGCATGCTATTAAAATGTGGGAGCAGTTGTCTGAGATTAGCTGTCTAGGTAACAACACGGAAATTTAGCAAACTATCCATTTTTCCAATCAACAGACATGTCCTGTATGCCTTACATCTGCAAGGTATTTTGCTGGACTCTTGTTGGAAAGCAAATCCTGAAGGCATGAACCCAGCAGTTAATTAAGGAAGATAAGATGTGTGCCAAACAAAGCCTGTGCAAAGGAGAAATAAGTGTCATGAGAGAGGGTGGATAAAGAGCTGTGGGAGTCTACAGGAAGATAAGACTGCATCTGACTGGTGGATCAGGGAAAGCTTCCTACAGAAGGTGGCCTTGGAGGAAAAATTTGAAGACGAGACATTTCGACAGAGATGGAGGCTCAGAGGGCATTTCAGGATGAGGAGTAAGGAATTAGCAAAAATCGTGTAGGTGACCTACAGGGAAATAAAAAGACAGATCTGCCCACAGACACACCTGATTCAAGATGAACAGAATCAATACCATTATAAAGGTACTTGCCAAGTGAGTGGAGGGAGTGCGTTAGTGTACCGACACAAAACAGATGGCTCCTCAAATTGGGAAATGTGAGGAGAGTTTAATGAAGACATAGTTTCAAAGGTATGGCCAGGGGATATGGCAGTACCCTGGGGTTCATAATACCTGGGAGTACTCTCCACCACTCCCATCTCCACTCCATGGACCTGAAAGGGCCTGAGGAGAGAGTGGTTCTCCAGAGTGAAAGGGAGAATATTAGAGACAGAGAGAGAAAGAGAGAATATGAGGTGTCTTTGTAGGAAACATGGTACGGAAATAAACGACCCAGCCTCAGTCCCTTTCCTCAGCCAGGTCTCTTGCTGGTCCTTTTCTTTGGCTGAAGCCCGAGGATATGTGCACATACTGAGGCCACCCATCCTTAGGGGCAGATAGGCATGTGTTGATGAAAATGACTGCAGTGTAAGAAGATGCCCCTAATTCTTACCATCTCATTATAAATCTATTCCTATTTCCTCTAGAATATCTCACAAAAATCCCCTCACTATAGATCATACATTTTTGTCTTCTGCTCTTTAAATTACTTTTCAATCATAATTACTGTTATTACCAAAAATGACCACACTTAAAATTAACTTGTGCCTTACTGGATGCTTTGTGTGTACTTGTGGCCTAGTTCTCCAGTTGTTTGAAACCTCATAGCACTTCTTAATGACAACAAAGGGGAGGTAATTAGAACCCACCATCCATCGCAAGCAGGAAGAATTTTAGATTACAGGATCATTATATGCATATAACAATGAACAGAACGTCCTCTGTACAGATGAGATAAACCACAAAACATCTCCTGGGAATCATCAAGAACGTGGAATAATTCAAGGTCCTATCCATATGTCATACTAACTAGGATGCTAATGATTTCTGATACAGTAGGCAGGAGAATGTAGTTTCCACTGAGATATTTATGAACTGCTTTTCTTAGGGCAAGTCATTTACTTTGAACAGGACTTTTGGTGGCTATGGTCTTAGGGAGCCCAACTCCCTTTTCTCTACCTCCTTTCAGTGACACAGTTTGTTAACCTGGCCACAGAAATGGGTGCATAACCCAGGCTGAGCCAATCATAGAATATCCCATCTCACAGCCATAATAACCTTTGGCCTGGGCTTTTTTCTATGCAAGAGCAGGCAAAGAGAAGTCTGTCTATTACACTGCTTGGCTGGAAGGCTGGAAGACTATGACTGCAGCTGACAGCTCCCATGCCATGTGTCCCTTGTGGACAGAGGAAGAACGATGAGAGGACAGAGCCAATGTCCAGATAGGAGAGGAGAGAGGAAGCATGCTGGGCCTGCCTCTTCCCTGGAGCTTCCCAAGATAGAGTTCACTGCTTTCCTGCATCTCATCCTCAGATCCTATGAACCACCCACGTCTCCCTCCTGTAAATCTCTTTTGCTTAATCTGTGTAGAGTTGACTTTGTGATACTTTCAATTTAAAGAGTCCTGCCTAACACTGAATGGATCCTGCCAGGCCCTGCCAGCCTTTGGCATTTGCCCTTGCTCTTCCTCTTCCCTGGAATGTTCTCTCCAGAACCTTCATGGCTCCCTCCCTCTCCTCCTTCAGGTTGGATTCAAAGTGAGGCCTCCTTCAGGCCACCTTCTCACTGAGGCCTCCCCTGGCCATTCTCTCTGAACTACGCTCAGCACTTTACCATGCTTCCCTTATCAATATCGACTGTACTATGCACTTTACCGAATGATAATCTCTCTCCTGAACTAGAATGTAGGTAGGGATGTTTGACTGTTTTGTCCTCTGCATAAGCCATGTGCCTAAAAAGGCATAGACATAGATATCATAGATTAATATATTTGTTAAGTAAAAAAAATGAATATTAAATACTTATTGTGTGCCAGACACTGTACCCAGAGCTTGACATGTGGAAATTTATGTAACTCATTTACTCTTTGCATTTTTTTTGGTAAAGATGATATCACAGAAGTGACATATCATATTGACATCATCTAGTCATGAAGACTTTCACCTCCTTGAGGGCAGGGGCCATGTCTGCCTTTTCAGCACTGATCCCCACTGCCTATTATAGTGCCTGGAATCTGGAATATATGTAGGTATACCTAATAACCTAAATATATGAATATGAAATGTATCTTATATCCTAACTTAGCTGTGCTTCCCTTGAGCCATATGAACATGGCAAAAAATATAGCTGCCAGGGCTTCCCTTTTGGGATTGGCTACTGGACAGCTTAAGGCAAAATGGGGCCCTTACTCTTAGCCATGGAATTGGACTGACTCCCCCATCTGCCTGTCTTGTTCTTGTTTCTTTTCTCCCCCATTCTTAAGTCATATTACTGTGTCCTTGTAAGCTACCTTGAATCCTTTCTGGTACAAGGCGGAGAATAAATTAATGAATTCACAGATTCATTTAATTCTCAGAGCAACCCAGTGAGGTAGGTATTAGCTCCCTCATTACATGGGAGAGGAAACGGAGCCTCAGAGATATTAAGCAATTTATCCGAGGTCACACAACAGGTAAGCGTCAGCATCAGGATGCAGCTCCAAGACCATCTATCTCCACAGCAGATGCTCTCCCACATTCCTTAAGATCTATAATGTCTCCGGGTGGCTTTGAGCTGAGGACTAGTGGAAATGATATCGGACGAGGAGACAGGAGCCTGGCTGTCCATTCCAGGCTTTTCTGTTTTCAGGTCAGTTGGGTTGTTACATATTTTCTAAATCTGTTTCCCAATTATTCATTGGAAATGGTAATGCATCTCCCCTCCTCACGGTCAGAGCTCCATCTGAACACCTCCCCTGAAGAAGGAGCCTGGTCTGAGAGATAGTGGTCAGAGTTCCAGAACAGGGATCCCAATTAAGAACTGGCAAGTCACGTTCACAGGACAGCACTCTTATACCCACTATCATTTGATACGCACAACAAAGAAAGCTGGATAGTGATCATGAGCCTTCTCGGACATGATTTTAATATTCTTCTGGGCCAGGGGCATAAAATACAGTCTCGTAAAGTTGGGAGGCTTTGGCATAATGGACAGAGAAGAGGCTTTGGACTTAAACATATTTGGGTAAAGCCCCAACTTGTCTGCTATGCTCTGTGATTTTGACCTACTGAATTCACCTTTCTGAATTTTACATCTTCTGTAAATCAAGACGTACAGGAAAACCAGTCACAGTATTTATTATCCATATATTTGCATTTTGAATGCATTTAAAAATGAATGCCTTTTTTGGTCATAAGCTTTTTTGGTCATAAGCTTTTTCTTCTCAAATTTCTTTTGCAAATGTCATATTCTTCTCAGGACCCCTTAGGAGTCGGCCATCTTCTTGCAGAAAGAATGATGCTTCAAGACGTTTAATATGTGAAAGGTGTTATAGATATTCTTCCCCCAAACATATAAGTCTCTGAGGGAGCTTCTGTGGGACTGAGACCAACACTCGCATCCCCTTCTTTCAAATATTCATTCATTCATTCGTTCCACAAACTTGCTGAGACTGGCTTTGTGCCAGTCACCATGCTTGACATGAAAAAAATAAATACAGCTTTGCTCTAGAAAGGCTGACATTCTAGTGGGGGACAAGGCAGGCCTATAAGAAGCAGTGTTACTGGTGGCATAATGAGGGGATAGAGAGGGTCTTTCAGGGCACAGAGAAGACCCCGTTGAAGGTGTGTGATCCAAGGCACCCTTTGGCACCACAGTGCTTTCCTGTATGGGCCTGCTTCTGGCTTCAGACTCCAGAGAGCATTGGGTGTCTACATGTGGGGTCTCTTGATCTTCCAGAAGGCTCCGCCAAAGGGTTTTCTCATCCCCTTGTTACTGCCCTCAGAATGAGGCCATGTGATTTATCTGGGCTTGGGACTTTAAAATTTTTAATCATCCTAATTGTCTTGTTATCTGCTTCTTTGCAATAGTAAAGCCTTTTAATATTTCATTTTCTCCCTGGGGAGGAAAAACTATGTCTTCATAGAATCCTTACTGTCTCTGTCTTTTGTATCAAAGGGAAAAGGAGGTAGAGACATTTCCCCATGCCATGGACGCCCCCAGATACTCCTACTGTATATTGTGCACCAGCCCCGTGACTAGAGTGCTAGAATCCTAGGACAGCTCTAAGCCAGCCCCTCAATTTCAACACGTGGAGCCTGAGATCTGGAGAGAGGGAAGGACTCATTTGGGGTCTTCTGACTTCTGCTTCCTACCACACCAGCCCATTTTCTCTGAATCTCCAGGGCTCAGCACAAGGGCTCTCTCCAAGCACTGTCATAATCTGTGGTCCTCCTCTTGCCCAATTCACTCTTTTCTTGTTCCTGCTTAGTGAGCACGTAGGGGACGTGAGGCGTTATTATAACTGCTTTATGTAGTTTTCTTTAGATCACAAACTACGTCTGAGACCTGCTGGAATAATGCCATTGTGATGGAAAATTTTAAAGAAACCACATGGAAGAGCTCAGTGAAATCTCCTTGGACTAATGAGTTAGTTCAATCACTCAAAAGAAGGGAGCACATCACCTGCAGAACAGAGACACCATGGAGCCGACCACTCCCACCCAGCCTGTCTGCTGAGCCTTAGCTTCACAAGCTCAGGTGCCAACTACACAATCTCACCTTCCCTCTCTCTATTAAAAGTAGCACTGTCTGCCCACTTGACCAAACTAGGAGCACTCTAGATATTTGACTTACTCCAGTACTGAATTTGTTTTCAAGTGTGGGTAATATAATCTTTAATCACCTCTATTCTAATTGATAGGCATCCCTATTTAGAAAAGGTCTGTGGTATGCTCAAGTTTACACAGAACTAAGAAGAATGAAGATTCACCCCACGTGTTAGCCTCTTTTCTCTCCCTATGTCATGCAGGAAAAAAAAATAATAATAATAAGAGGATTTAGCAGAATGGCAGCGTCCTTCTTCTAGCCACTCATTCAGTTTCTCTGGTTTAATTTCTCTGAGCCTCAGGCTTTTTTCTATTAAAACAAAAAAAAAAGATAATATTTTCCCTGCTTACTTTACACTAAAAGTCAGACAAAATGGAAATCATGCTTTGTGCATTTTAAAAATAACTTTTTTTCTAGTAGTTCTAAGCAAACATCCATTAATTTTTTTTTACTAGAAGAGAAAGATAGGATCTAATATTTTAAATCAAACACTGAGTCTCAAAATGCTGACAGCTGGCAGTTTGGGAACGAATTGGAGCCCAGAATCAGAGATAAACGGAAAGCATTTACGAGCTACATGATCTGGAAAATGGGAAGAGAGTCAGTTTTTAAAAAGAAGGAAAGAAACAACTGACTGAATAATCAGAAAACGGAAATGACATGTTACCAAACACACCACAGAGAACAGGATGAATGGTGGATTCACTGGAGGATATTTTTTTCTCTTAACCCAGCCTCAGTGGACAGAGGTAAAGGGAAAGGGAAGGACTGTTAAGAAAGGTAGCAGAGGCACTGAATAGGAAAAACACAAACAAAACCAAAATCACATTATTTTGCACTGCAAATTCAAAGTCAAACAGGATTCCTAATGTAGGATCACAGGGACGGTGGCAGAATGGACTTGCTGAGAAGAGGAAAAACTATTGCTTCAGTCACAACTGACACAACAAATCCAAGAGGAAATTCAAAGGTCCCTTCCCTTTGGGCATGCTGCAGTCCTGAGTTCCCATTCAAACTCCTTCATGGCTTTCTCTAGGACTGTTTTTCCTGAGTGGCCTTTTCTGATTTAGCTAGCCTGGAGTCAGGAGACCTGGATTTTAATTCCAGCTCTTCAACTAGCAATCTGTGTGACTGCAGGCAAATCATATACCACTCTGAGAGTTTGTGCTCATTTGTAAAGTGGTCATGCTAGCACCTTCCTCCTGATCTCTCAGGCTTGTTTGGAGAGTCAAGAGGGAAGCAGTAAGTGTAATGGTTAAAAGCATGGATTCTATAGCAAGCCTGCCTAGGTTTGAAACTCTGCTTCGCCAGCTGTGTTGCCTTGAGCAAGTGACATACATTCTCTGGCCTCAATTTCTTCATCTGTAAATTGGGGATAACAATAGCACCTATACTACCGAGTTGTTATAGGGATTGACTGAGTTAGTACAGGGAAATTGCTTAGAACAGTGCCTGACATTTAACATAAGTGTGTTAATTATTATTGTCCACATGGGAAAGAAATATAAAGCTCTTAAAAGCTCTGTCAAACATGAGACAGTGAGGAGAAAAAAATCTTCTTCAGATCAGTAATCTTTGATACATGTCAGTATCACTGAAGAAGCCACACTGAGCTCTTGGGTATTGCCAGCTGATCAAAAGAATGAATTCCAGTGGGAGGAAGAGAGGAGAAAAACAGAAAGGTGAAGAATATGAGAGAAAAAAGAAAAAGTGACTTGGAAGTTGTTCCATAAGACTTGGCACCTGGCAGATGATCATTTTTCTTCTAAAACCCAGCACAGTCTTCACTTTCTGAAGGTAGCATTGTAAAGGGGGAAAAAAAAAAAGAAAGAAAGAAAGAAAAGAAAAAAGATGCCTTAGGCTGTGACATCAGACTGCCTGGGATTATATCCTCAGCTATGCCATTTACAGGCTGTAGGCAAGTGATTCAACCTAACTCTGAGACTATTTACTCTTCCATAAAATGGGGATGATAACAAATATTTAGCTCATAGGTTTTCACAAGGAGGAATGAAATCACTACTTAAGGCATTTAGAACACTGTTAAGCACTGTTCACACAGCAACTGTCAGTAGATAGTATTCCTGACTCCTGAAATATGCCTAGTGGCGTTCATAGTGCTGTACAGGTAAACTATTAAAAGTCTCAGTACAACCAGCTGCATACAGTGGAGCTCAAGGGTATTAAGTGAGAAGCGGAGCTGGGATTCTAATCCAGCCCTTTCTGCTTCCCAAGACCCACGCTCCACTGCCTCCCAAATGAATCTCCAAGTGTAAATCACATTCATTCCACTGCAAAGCACATCACTTAACACCCTAAAATAGAACTTTTGCATGCATTAAAGAAATGGCAGCGTTTTACATAAGCCCACGTTGTTATTTTAAAGCCAAAGTTGAACAGCTAATAAAAATTAGAGTAACTAGGGCTTCCCTGCTGGCGCAGTGGTTAAGAGTCCGCCTGCCGATGCAGGGGACACGGGTTCGTGCCCCGGTCCGGGAAGATCCCACATGCCGCGGAGCGGCTGGGCCCGTGAGCCATGGCCGCTGAGCCTGCGTGCCCAGAACCTGTGCTCCGCAACGGGAGAGGCCGCAACAGTGAGAGGCCCGTGTACCGCAAAAAAAAAACAAAAAAATATTAGAGTAACTATGGTTTATTAAATGCTGAGCATTTGACATACATCACATCATCAGCATCACTGTTTTCAATGTCATTATTTATCTTACTGATTACCTGTTAGGTGTCTGGGGCTGTGCTTCATGTTTGCTATTTGTGCTTCTCAAACTTTACACTGCATAAGAATCACCTGGAGATCTTGTTAAAATGCAGATTCTGATTTAGTAAGCCTGGGGATAGCCTGAGAGTCTACATTTAAAATAAGCTCCCAGGTGATATCATTGCTGCTCTTTTGTAAATCTTATCGAGAGGAACAAGCTTTTATAGCATTTTTTTATTCATTCCCCACATGAATACTGTTACAAGAATTTTAGAGAAACTATTGTGCTCATTTTACTGAAGAACAGACTGCAGTTCAAATAGTCTATGTTCCCTGCCTCAGGATATACTGACAAGGAGACAGAGCCGGAATTCAATCTACCATCTTTCTCAGTCCAATGTCCTTTCAGACCTTCCCTCAAATACACTGTAGAGTATATATAGTCTGCTTCATGACTCAGCACTTTCAGATTTTCACATTTATTTTAGAAAGAGAATGCTTTCCATTAGCCAAGTGTTCATATGCATTAAAAAAAAACTTAATAGGATATCAAAAGATGATAAATATCCACCCTTGCTCTCTATAAAACCAGTCTAGGAGGAAGGCAGACAAATAAACAAGCATTTAAAATATAATATGAAGATAATCAGGGCTGGCAGGGCATGGGAAATCAAGGACTTCAATACAGCCTCATGGGAGTTTCAGCTGGTACAGCCTTTCTGGTGGGCAATGTGATTATACATCAAAATTCAAAAGATACGTGCAGATTTACACAGCAATTTCATTTCTAGGCATTTGTCATAGAAAAATAGACAAGCAAAGAAAGATGTATATATAAGGACGTTCACTGCAGCATTATTTAAGAATAGTGAAAAATTGAATACAGTTGAATAACTGAATTTAGTATCCACTGAAATGAAATTAAGTAAGTTATTTTGCACTCGCACTATGGAAAACTGTAGATCTATTTAGATGAATAAACTAAATCTATATAAATTGACTTGGATAATTATCCATACTATATTTTTATGCAGGAAAAAAAGCCTGTTATTGAACGGTATGTTTGGTAAGACTGCTTGGGTAACAAATGCTTTTATAACTGATAAAACCAAGATATGTAAAGGGTGCTTTATACACATGGCGCTTAACAGGGGGTGAGGTAAATGTAAAGGTTCTCCCTTTCTCCTTTATGTAGTTGTATTCAAGATTTTACCAAGTGGACATACTGTTTATGCAACTGGCAATAACTACAAGGATATTGCCATGGTGAAGGCGAAACATCAACTCTCAGAAAGATTATAGCAGAGGGTGTTCAGAGGCTTACTGTGAGTAAGAAGCAAGAACTCCTTGCTCTGTCTAATGAGGTTCGGGAAACTCAGCAGAGAGGTGAACTCCCAAACACAGCTAGAAGTCTGAGTAGTATTTCCTTAGAAGGTGAAAACAGGAGAAAGCAACCGAGATTAGAGGGACAGTTTAGGCAAATCATTTTGACTTGGTGACACCAGAATGAATAGATCCTGGTCCTATCTTCCCTCAAGGAGCTCCCAACAAATGTGAGAAGACAGTGCATACATAAGACAGTTCACTACGCAAAGCAAGACAATGTAGGCATTGGAAGGGGCGATGATGGTTTCCACAAGGACTTTTCTGAGCAAGAAGATTTAGTTATTTCTACAGGGGTTCTACATTTTTCCCCAACCCCAACATATTAGAATAATAGGACACTTTTCATCATAATGGTGACACAGAAGGGTAAAAATTCATGAGGAAATTGGAGGCTGGGCATGTCAGTTTCCCCTTGATAACTCCTGGCCAGAAAGGCATTTTGGAACAGAATGCTTGAGGGGCACTGAGTAAACAAGGTTGGCTGAAAAGCTACTTAGTTTGTGGAATTTTGAGGACCTATGCTGAGTGCATACAACATCCCCAAATTGTCTACCAATTGTATTCTAGTATGCAAATGTTATAACACAAAATAATCTAAAACTAGAAATGTTAAAAAAAAATCACTCATCTTCTACCAATTTAACTCCATACACTTTGTACTGATTATTAAGTCTTCGTCCATAAGCATACATCTTATTTAACAGTAATAATACATGTATACTCTGTTCATTGATTTTTGTTGCTTAACATTATAGGTGCACATTTTCCCATGTAAATACACAGTCCATAACTGAAATCTTAATGACTGCATTATATTCCATTGAATTGATGTACCATAATTTATTTACCTAGTTGTCAGTTAAGCTGTAATGAGTAACATGATTTATATTTCCTTTTTATATTCCCCTAATTTTTTCTTTATAATACATTAGCCAGAAATAGATTATTGATCAAGAATTATAAATCATTTTTTTGTCCCTCTAAAAGGCCAAATTTCCATGACTACTCAGCACATGAGTGCACATAGTTTTACCACAATGTCACTACTACTTGGTACTTTTTTTTTTTTATTCTTTAATATTAAAGAATGTAGCATGTAGTGGGAGGCTTCCGGGAAGATGGCGGAAGAGTAAGACGCGGAGATCACCTTCTTCCTCACAGATACACCAGAAATACATCTACACGTGGAACAACTCCTACAGAACACCTACTGAACGCTGGCAGAAGACCTCAGACCTCCCAAAAGGCAAGAAACCCCCCACGTACCTGGGTAGGGCAAAAGAAAAAAAGAATAAACAGAGACAAAATAATAGGGGGGACGGGACCTGCACCAGTGGGAGGGAGCTGTGAAGGAGGAAAGGTTCCCGCACACTAGAAGCCCCTTCGCGGGCGGAGACTGCGGGTGGCGGAGGGGGAAAGCTTCGGAGCCGCAGAGGAGAGCACAGCAACAGGGGTGCGGAGGGCAAAGCGGAGAGATTCCCGCACAGAGGATCAGGGCCGACCGGCACTCACCAGCCTGAGCAGCTTGTCTGCTCACCCGCCAGGGCGAGTGGGGGCTGGGAGCTGAGGCTCGGGCTTCGGTCAGAGCGCGGGGAAAGGACTGGGGTTGGCGGCTTGAACACAGCCTGCGGGGGGTTAGTGTGCCACGGCTAGCCGGGAGGGAGTCCGGGGAAAAGTCTGGACCTGCCGACGAGGCAAGAGACTTTTTCTTACCTCTTTGTTTCCTGGTGCGCAAGGAGAGGGGACTAAGAGCACTGCTTAAAGGAGCTCCAGAGACGGGCGCGAGTCGCGGCGAAAAGCGCAGACCCCAGAGACCGGAATGAGATGCTAAGGCTGCTGCTGCCGCCACTAAGAAGGCTGTGTGCGAGCACAGGTCACTTTCCACACCTCCCCTCCCGGGAGCCTGTGCAGCCCGCCACTGCCAGGGTCCTGTGATCCAGGGACAACTCCCCCTGGAGAACGCACGGCGCGCCTCAGGCTCGTGCAACGTCACGCCGGCCTCTGCCGCCGCACGCACGCCCCCGCACTCCGTGCCCCTCCCTCCCCCGGCCTGAGGGAGCCACAGCCCGCGAATCAGCGGCTCCTTTAATCCCGTCCTGTCTGAGCGAAGAACAGACGCCCTCCGGCGACCTACACGCAAAGGCGGGGCCAAATCCAAAGCTGAGCCCCTGGGAGCTGTGAGAACAAAGAAGAGAAAGGGATCTCTCTCCCAGCAGCCTCAGAAGCAGCAGATTAAAGCTCCACAATCAACTTGATATACCCTGCATCTGTGGAATACATGAATAGAAAACGAATCATCCCAAATTAAGGAGGTGGACTTGAGAGCAAGATTTATTATTTTTCCCCTTTTCCTCTTTTTGTGAGTGTGTATGTGTATGCTTCTGTGTGACATTTTATCTGTGTAGCTTTGCTTCCAACATTTGTCCTAGGGTTCTATCCATCCGTTTTTATTTTTTTTCTTTTAATAATTATTTTTATTTTAATAACTTTATTATATTTTATCTTACTTTATTTTATTTTACTTTATCTCCTTTCTTTTTTTCTTCCTTCCCTCCTTCCTTCCTCCCTCCCTCCCTCCTTTCTCTCTTTCTATTTCTACTAATTCTTTCATTCTACTTTTTCTCCCTTTTATTCTGAGCCGTGGGGATGACAGGCTCTTGGTGCTCCAGCCAGGAGTCAGTGCAGTGCCGCTGAGGAGGGAGAGCCAACTTCAGGACACTGGTCCACAAGACACCTCCCAGCTCCAAATAATATCAAATGGTGAAAATCTCCCAGAGATCTCCATCTCAACACCAGCACCCAGCTTAACTCAACGACCAGCAAGCTACAGTGCTGGACATCCTATGCCAAACAACTAGCAAGACAGGAACACAACCCCCCATTAGCAGAGAGGCTGCCTAAAATCATAATAAGGCCACAGACACCCCAAAACACACCACCAGACGTGGACCTGCCCACCAGAAAGACAAGCTCCAGCCTCATCCACCAGAACACAGGCACTAGTCGCCTCCACCAGGAAGCCTACAGAACCCACTGAAACAACCTTAGCCACTGGGGACAGACACCAAAAACAACAGGAACTACGAACCTGCAGCCTGCAAAAAGGAGACCCCAAACACAGTAAGATAAGCAAAATGAGAAGACAGTAAAACACATGGCAGATGAAGGAGCAAGATAAAAACCCACCACACCTAACAAATGAAGAGGAAATAGGCAGTCTACCTGAAAAAGAATTCAGAGAAATGAGAGTAAAGATGATCCAAAATCTTGGAAATAGAATAGACAAAATGCAAGAAACATTTAACAAGGACCTAGACGAACTAAAGATGAAACAAACAACGATGAACAACACAATAAATGAAATTAAAAATACTCTAGATGGGATCGAGAGCAGAATAACGGAGGCAGAAGAACAGATAAGTGACCTGGAAGATGAAATAGTGGAAATAACTACTGCAGAGCAGAATAAAGAAAAAAAGAACGAAAAGAACTGAGGAGAGTCTCAGAGACGTCTGGGACAACATCAAATGCACCAACATTCGAATTATAGGGGTTCCAGAAGAAGAAGAGAAAAAGAAAGGGACTGAGAAAATATTTGAAGAGATTATAGTTGAAAACTTCCCTAATATGGGAAAGGAAATAGTTAATCAAGTCCAGGAAGCGCAGAGAGTCCCATACAGGATAAATCCAAGGAGAAATATGCAAAGACACATATTAATCAAACTGTCAAAAATTAAATACAAAGAAAACATATTAAAAGCAGCAAGGGAAAAACAACAAATAACACACAAGGGAACCCCCATAAGGTTAATAGCTGATCTTTCAGCAGAAATTCTGCAAGCCAGAAGGGACTGGCAGGACATATTTAAAGTGATGAAGGAGAAAAACCTGCAACCAAGATTACTCTACCCAGCAAGGATCTCATTCACATTTGATGGACAAATTAAAACCTTTACAGACAAGCAAAAACTGAGAGAGTTCAGCACCACCAAACCAGCTCTACAACAACTGCTAAAGGAACTTCTCTAGGCAAGAAACACAAGAGAAGGAAAAGACCTACAATAACGAACCTAAAACAATTAAGAAAATGGTAATAGGAACATACATATTGATAATTACCTTAAATGTAGATGGACTGAATGCTCCCACCAAAAGACACAGATTGGCTGAATGGATACAAAAACAAGACCCATATATTTGCTGTCTACAAGAGAGCCAATTCAGACCTAGAGACACATACAGACTGAAAGTGAGGGGATGGAAAAAGATATTTCATGCAAATGGAAACCAAAAGAAAGCTGGAGTAGCAATTCTCATATCAGACAAAATAGACTTTAAAATAAAGACTATTAGAAGAGACAAAGAAGAACACTACATAATGATCAAGGGATCGATCCAAGAAGAAGATATAACAATTGTAAATATTTATGCACCCAACACAGGAGCACCTCAAAACATAAGACAAATACTAACAGCGATAAAAGGGGAAATCGACAGTAACACGTTCATAGTAGGGGACTTTAACACCCCACTTTCACCAATGGACAGATCATCCAAAATGAAAATAAATAAGGAGACACAAGCTTTAAATGATACATTAAACAAGATGCACTTAATTGATATTTATAGGACATTCCATCCAAAAACAACAGAATACACATTTTTCTCAAGTGCTCATGGAACATTCTCCAGGATAGATCATATCTTGGGTCACAAATCAAGCCTTGGTAAATTTAAGAAAATCGAAATTGTATCAAGTATCTTTTCCGACCACAACGCTATGAGACTAGATATCAATTACAGGAAAAGATCTGTAAAAAATACAAACACATGGAGGCTAAACAACACACTACTTAATAATGAAGTGATCACTGAAGAAATCAAAGAGGAAATAAAAAAATACCTAGAAACAAATGAGAATGGAGACATGACGACCCAAAATCTATGGGATATAGCAAAAGCAGTTCTAAGAGGGAAGTTTATAGCAATACAATCCTACCTTAAGAAACAGGAAACATCTCGAATAAACAACCTAACCTAACACCTAAAGCAATTAGAGAAAGAAAAACAAAAAAAACTCCAAAGTTAGCAGAAGGAAAGAAATCATAAAAATCAGATCAGAAATAAATGAAAAAGAAATGAAGGAAATGATAGCAAAGATCAATAAAACTAAAAGCTGGTTCTTTGAGAAGATAAACAAAATTGATAAACCATTAGCCAGACTCATCAAGAAAAAAAGGGAGAAGACTCAAATCAATAGAATTAGAAATGAAAAAGGAGAAGTAACAACTGACACTGCAGAAATACAAAAGATCATGAGAGATTACTACAAGCAACTCTATGGCAATGAAATGGACAACCTGGAAGAAATGGACAAATTCTTAGAAATGCACAACCTTCCAGGACTAAACCAGGAAGAAATAGAAAATATGAACAGACCAATCACAAGCAGTGAAACTGAAACTGTGATTAAAAATCTTCCAACAAACAAAAGCCCAGGACCAGATGGCTTCACAGGCGAATTCTATCAAACATTTAGAGAAGAGTTAACACCTATCCTTCTCAAACTCTTCCAAAATATAGCAGAGGGAGGAACACTCCCAAACTCATTCTACAAGGCCACCGTCACCCTGATACCAAAACCAGGTAAGGATGTCACAAAGAAAGAAAACTACAGGCCAATATCACTGATGAACATAGATGCAAAAATCCTTAACAAAATACTAGCAAACAGAATCCAACAGCACATGAAAAGGATCATACACCATGATCAAGTGGGGTTTATTCCAGGAATGCAAGGATTCTTCACTATATGCAAATCAATCAATGTGATACACCATATTAACAAATTGAAGGAGAAACACCATATGATCATCTCAATAGATGCAGAGAAAGCTTTCAACAAAATTCAACACCCATTTATGATAAAAACCCTGCAGAAAGCAGGTATAGAGCGAACTTTCCTCAACATAATAAAGGCCATATATGACAAACCCACAGCCAACATTGTCGTCAATGGTGAAAAACTGAAAGCATTTCCACTAAGATCAGGAACAAGACAAGGTTGCCCACTCTCACCACTCTTATTCAACATAGTTTTGGAAGTTTTAGCCACAGCAATCAGAGAAGAAAAAGAAATAAAAGGAATCCAAATCAGAAAAGAAGAAGTAAAGCTGTCACTGTTTGCAGATGACATAATACTATATAGAGAATCCTAAAGATGCTACCAGAAAACTACTAGAGCTAATCAAAGAATATGGTAAAGTAGCAGGATACAAAATTAATGCACAGAAATCTCTGGCATTCCTATACACTAATGATGAAAAATCTGAAAGTGAAATAAAGAAAACACTCCCATTTACCACTGCAACAAAAAGAATAAAATATCTAGGAATAAACCTACCTAAGGAGACAAAAGACCTGTATGCAGAAAATTATAAGACACTGATGAAAGAAATCAAAGATGAAACAAATAGATGGAGAGATATACCATGTTCTTGGATTGGAAGAATCAACATTGTGAAAATGACTCTACTACCCAAAGCAATCTACAGATTCAATGCAATCCCTATCAAACTACCACTGGCATTTTTCACAGAACTAGAACAAAAACTTTCACAATTTGTATGGAAACACAAAAGACCCCAAATAGCCAAAGCAATCTTGAGAACGAAAAACAGAGCTGGAGGAATCAGGCTCCCTGACTTCAGACTATATTACAAAGCTACAGTAATCAAGACAGTATGGTACTGGCACAAAAACAGAAATATAGATCAATGGAACAGGATAGAAAGCCCAGAGATAAACCCACGCACATATGGTCACCTTATCTTTGATAAAGGAGGCAGGAATGTACAGTGGAGAAAGGGCAGCCTCTTCAATTAGTGGTGCTGGGAAAACTGGACAGCTACATGTCATAGAATGAAATTAGATCATTCCCTAACACCATACACAGAAATAAGCTCAAAATGGATTAAAGACCTAAATGTAAGGCCAGAAACTATCAAACTCTTAGAGGAAAACATAGGCAGAACACTCTATGACATAAATCACAGCAAGATCCTTTTTGACCCACCTCCTAGAGAAATGGAAATAAAAACAAAAATAAACAAATGGGACCTAATGAAACTTCAAAGCTTTTGCACAGCAAAGGAAATCATAAACAAGACCAAAAGACAACCCTCGAATGGGAGAAAACATTTGCAAATGAAGCAGCTGACAAAGGATTAATCTCCAAAATTTAGAAGCAGCTCATGCAGCTCATTAACAAAAACAAAACAAAACAAAACAAAAATTCAAAAATGGGCAGGATACCTAAATAGACATTTCTTCAAAGAAGATATACAGACTGCCAACAAACACATGAAAGAATGTTCAACATCATTAATCATTAGAGAAATGCAAATCAAACCTACAATGAGATATCATCTTATACCACTCAGAATGGCCATCATCAAAAAATCTAGAAACAATAAATGCTGGAGAGGGTGTGGAGAAAAGGGAACCCTCTTGCACTGCTGGTGGGAATGTGAATTGGTACAGCCACTATGGAGAACAGTATGGAGGTTCCTTAAAAATCTACAAATAGAACTACCATATGACCCAGCAATCCCACTACTGGACATATACCCTGAGAAAACCATAATTCAAAAAGAGTCATGTATCACAATGTTCATTGCAGCTCTATTTACAATAGCCCGGAGATGGAAACAACCTAAGTGTCCATCATCAGATGAATGGATAAAGAAGATGTGGCACATAATGGAATGTTACTCAGCCATAAAAAGAAACGAAATTGAGCTATTTGTAATGAGGTGGATAGACCTAGAGTCTGTCATACAGAGTGAAGTAAGTCAGAAAGAGAAAGACAAATACCATATGCTAACACATATATATGGAATTTAAGAAAAAATAAATGTCATGAAGAGCCTAGGGGTAAGACAGGAATAAAGACACAGACCTACTAGAGAATGGACTTGAGGATATGGGGAGGGGGAGGGGTAAGCTGTGACAAAGCGAGAGAGAGGCATGGACATATATACACTACCAAATGTAAGGTAGATAGCTAGTGGGAAGCAGCCGCATAGCACAGGGAGATCAGGTCAGTGCTTTGTGACCGCCTGAAGGGATGGGATAGGGAGGGTGGGAGGGAGGGAGACACAAGAGGGAAGAGATATGGGAACATATGTATAACTGATTCACTTTGTTATAAAGCAGAAACTAACACACCATTGTAAAATTATACTTCAATAAAGATGTTAAAAAAAAAAGAATGTATAATGAAGACTTTCTAGGGTGTGATTTTTAAGGTCTTCAATTACAAGTGCTAGTGAGTTTTTTATTCTGTGTTAGTGTAGAGACTATGAGAATTTACTGGGTTACAGGCTTCTGTGTGCTTGGACAAGATGTTTACTGTATTTATACTTCTGCTTCTTATCCACACAATGGGGATAATAATAACATTTATCTGGTTGGATCATTGGGAGGATTAAATGAGTTAATACACGTAAAGCACCTAGAAGGGTGCCTAGTACATGATAATCACTCATCTTATGTTACATATTATCATTGTTGCTGTTATCGGTAGGACAAGTAGTGGTTTTATACTGATAGAAGCAAAGAAGTAGAATTTCTGTTTCCTATTATAAGAATTGATAGTGCTGATTGTTTGGGCTATAAATATTTTCTCTAATTTATTTACATATATGCCTTTTGCATATATACTCTTTCTATATTTACATATTACTGTGTTAATTATGATTAAGACCACATAGCTAGCTACCTCTTGATGGATAATTTCAAGGAGGTATTTTGTCTCTTTTTGTCTCCATTTCTTCAAGCAACAAATACAAGAATGGACATACCTTACAAGACTTTTGTGAGGACTTGGAATAATATACAAAATTAAACAGAGAAAATTTAATCCTCTTAGAGGCTAATGTAGGAATTACCTTAGAAACAGGGCCTCCTTTTTTCAGAAATTGCCATGATAAGCCCACTTGAGGTGGGCTTCAAGGCTTTAATGAAAGAAAGGAAGTCATTTTTCATGAGATAAGGAAGAAAATTTTTTCCTGAGAAGGAGAGAGAAGAGGAGAGTGGTTGGGGAAGGAGGAACAAAAAAATGGCAAAGGCTTTGTGGTAACATCCTGTGTTGTTGCCCTGTGACATTCCACAATCTCCCTAAAGATCCTATACTCACAAAATATATGGAGTAAGTTCATTTTAGGGGGAAAAACAGCTTGACATGGGACAGTAGAGAGCCCCTAGAACATAGTTAAGGTGGCAGGTGAAGAGGGATGACACATGATTAATGGGATTTCTCCCATTAAGGCTGCACTCATCCCAAATCCTTAGGGAGATATTAAGGTGCAGGGAGGCCCCAGTTAGCATCAGGATTATATGAATATAAGTGCTTGGTGCATAAGAATTGCTCAGTAAATTGTAGTATAATTTTAAACAACATAAACATTTTTATTATGTTTTACAGTTGAGTAACCATTTTCACACACACCATCTCATTTAATCTTCACAATTTCCTTTGGCATATTTGGGGAAATATTTTTCTCAATCTGCTGTTTACCTTTTTATTTTAGTAGTTATAATATTTTTATTGTGCATACATTTTTAAATTAGATGCAATTGAATATGTCAATCTTTTCTTTGTGATTTTCTTTCTTGCTTCAAATGTTAGAAAGCCATCTGTCCTCCAAGAAACTGTATGTACTCAATTGTAACTTCCACTAATCATCTGATGATTTTTTAAATCTTTTTTGAAAACTCTGCACTGTACATTCATGAAAGCAAATAAATGTGAAAGATCAAGAGATTAACACTTAGTGAGCTTCTACGAAATTTTACAAAAGCTAGGTGATTTACGTGTCATAGATATGTGATCGCCACAGAGACCTTGCAAAGTAGGTTTTATTGTACCCATTTTACAGAACATAATGCTGACATTTAGTGAGCCCTCAATTTCCACAAGGCTCTCTTTTAAGTACTTTGCTCTTCATATTTACAACAGCCCTGTCACAGAAGTATAGCCATTATCCTCATTTCACATATGAGGAAACTAAGGCAAAGAGCAGTGAAGTCACTGAGTTGAGGTCACAACGCAACAGAGGTCAGAGTGGAGCTCTATACCCTGGCAGTCCGATGCTGGAGCTACATGCTTAGCCACCAGCTATACAGAAGACCCTGAAGCTCAGAGAATTTGAGTCAGTCACACAGTTTTTAGGTGGGTTTCCTAATGGTCCAGGCCAAGTTTTTTAACAACTATACTCTCTACATCAGTCCCCCTCAGTGAAGATGGCAATGTTGTTAGCACACAGACATCCTGCTAATTGCACTCAACCTTTTGAGATCTTATAGAAACCAATCTACAATACAAGAGTGAGCAATATGCTCAGAAAAGCAGGAGCTTCAGTGAGTGCAAATATGCTTCTCAGTGCTATTTCTACCCAGAGCTTTATGTGACTGGTAGAAATTAAATGGCTGTGTGATAAACTGACCATGAGATAAAGCAATTTTCAAGGGAATAGTGAGAGGAGGAACAAAAATGATTAAGAAAATGGGACTAACTGGGTGAGACAAGATTAAGGGAGTTAACTGTGTATAGCTGAGCTTGGTGAAAGGCAGAAGGAGAAATGAAACACCAACAAATACCCACGCTCAGGAAGGTCGATGGTAATCCCAAGGGGTGGGAGGGCAAGAATTGTTTTGTATAGATTAGGCATCACCTAAGTTGAAGAACAAATTAAGAGAAAAAGAAGCAAAATCATCAAAATAAAAATCACAAAATCATTAAATAGCATTCACATTATAAGCAGGTCATGTAAAAAATAAGAACAGCTAAGGAAAAATGGGGAAAATGGGAGCTGCTGGGAAAATGGGAGTTTGCTGTGCTCTCCCTTTAACAGTAAGCTCAGTTCTATCAAAAGGCAGACACAGCTTCCAAAAAGCCTCCGCTCTCTCATACGTGGGTCCAATGGCCTCTCTTCCCACTCTTCTACCATTTGCCCCCCTTGTTCTTCATTCAGCTTCTTGACCAAGCCTAGCATATGCCTCCATTAGGGCTTTTCTAACTGTTCTTCCCTCCTCCTAGAATAATACTCATCGTTGTCATCATCATCATCATCACCATCACCAGTCTGGTCCTCTTCTAACTCCTTTATCTCATTTATTTCCCATGACTCTATGTAATAGGTTTCATTATTGCTTCCTTTTTACAGATATGGAAACTAAGGTACAGAAAGTTTAATAGCTTACTCCATCCCAGACAACTTGATTGCTTTTTCTTTACTTTCTCTTCATTGCTTCAACTCTTATTCATTCCTTCAGTCTCAGCTTTAAGATCATTTCCTGATGGAAGACAGACCTGACCACCACATCCCAACTCTTTCATACTCTCAAAGTAGCCTTCACATAAGTGTCACTACACAAATATTTCTGTTTGTTTAGTATCTTTCCTTCAGTTTGCAAGCTCTATGGGAGGACACACACTTATCTATTGGGTGAAATGCCCGGTGCACCATAGTTGCTTAACAAACATTTACTGAATGAATGGATGTGAATGACTGAATAATATAAAATGATAATAAAGGAGATAGCCTTGCTCTCTTGTGGTCAGATATGACTTCTATGCTTAATATATATATATATATATGTACATATATTAAGTATTTTATATAAATATACATATATATATACACATATATATGTATTCAAAGGAGATTAATGGGTATCTAGGGATTGCTGTGAGGGTGACAGCTCAAAGCTGTGTCACATAATGCAGAGTTGATAAACAAAGGCTTCTTACCCTGGAGAAAATTGTTGATGGAGATATTTCTAATTATTTCAGATACTAAAGGACTCTGTGTGTTAGATAACATGATCATCTGCCCTGGTGCATTAAATAAGCTTACCAATATGCAATGCTCTGCCATCCATCTCCCCTTAAGAAAATAACTAAAAAGAAAAAAGACATTTCATAAATAAACAATTCACTTTTCTGAACCAAGTCTATGGAAGCTTACAAGGAAAACAAAAAGCTCAGAGGTAACTGGGAACATGAATTTTGCCTTGACTTTGAGGGACACAACCTGCTACAACACAAATCCATATCCCATAAAAACATGAATGTTTTGGAATGTTCAGTATTTAACTAAACTGGATTTCATGGAAAGGTAAACTGAGAACAGTTTCCAGGAGTTTTACTGTAGATGTCTTCTCCATACTGATCATCTTAGATTACCTGGTCTTTCAGTTACTAATGTAGGTAGGTGCTCTATCTAGAGAGCCATAGTGAGGAACGACCCATTTTAGCCTGCATTTTACACAACAGTTACATTTATAAAAAGGGTAGTAATTCCTTAGCCTTGAATTCAAGTATTCAGATTCTTATTGTCAATTCTCAGACTATACAACAAACCATTAACTGAAACTACATTAATTTGACTGTTCCCTAGGTATCAAGTAGGTTTTCACCTCTCTTCCCACATATTTTCCCTATGCTTATTCAAACACTCCCTGATCCTTAGAACATACTTAAGCCATGAAACCTTTCCAGATCTCTCCAGCCCAGGGATCTCTCTGAATCTTTTGTGATATCCTCAACTCACCTCAGCACTATGTTAGATAATGCCACGCAAAGCAATTTAACAGCATATGGTATATTTTGTATCTCTGACACATTAATTTCTAATTAAAGCCTGTTTATTTCCTTTGTTTTCAATACCTGGAAGGTATTGAGCAAAAAGCAAATAATTATTAAATGCATCTATGACTTTTACTGGGTTGACAAATCGAAGCATTGTAAGATACATTTTAAACATATTATCAGATTTTATTTATCAATACTGTAACTCATTCCAGAAAGACTTTGAGATAGACCATTAAAAAAGTCAAACATACATTAAGGTTTCTGGAAAAGAAAGCAGACCTCAAGTTGTGAAAAAGAGGAAGCATCAGGATATGCTAGCCAGGAAGGTTAATATTGGGATGAATATTAAAACTGGTTCTGAGTCTCTCGGTAGTGAAGGAGATAAATAGATGATATGTTACATAATCTTTTACTGTCTGATAAAATAGAGTAGACCCATTTTTATCATTTCCCTTATGCTAAATTCCAATGGAAACTTTGGAAACTTATCTCTTGAGATGTTATACAAAGGGTCACTAGGTAAGACAATGAATAATGCTTTCAATATATTTTACAACAAATGCAAATGGATTTTTCTTGTGATGTTTGCTAAAGACCAAAGTGTACCTAGAATTGAGACTGCTTAAAGATACAGACACATAATGCAGTACTTAGGTAAGCTTCCTTCAGTGTCTTTTTTTTTTTTTCTCAATTGGGCTTTGAAGATAGACAATTTAGGGTGTTTTCCTGTATTGCCATTCTTTGTCTATCTTATCACTTATGAAGCTTAATTATTGGGATCATTATCAGTTACACTCTCCATTCTTATACCTTTATATTCATTTGACTTATACTTATTGGTAATAATTAGACAAATTAATACCTATTTAGTGCTTTAGAGTCCACAGAATACCTTACTGTCCATAAGAAATACGCTACTATCCGTTACTGAACGGATAGTAACCCTAACCCTCACAAGAACACCAAGTGTTATCACTACCTTCATATTTTATGTGTGAAAACTGACAGGATAAGAAATGAAGAACAGATGCCTGAGTTCAATCTACATGCCTAATGTATACATTAACATGGTGGGGGCGGTGGTTGAGGGGATTGAAGATCAGATGATGCCTCCATTCTTCTCCAAGATAATCCATTTTGAAATAGCAGTGCCATCTAGCGGTTATTTTAGACACAAACACATGAGGATGTTTCAAGATGGCCCCTGGAGAGTCCAATAAACATTTTATGCTATCCCGACTTGTGTTATTTGAGCTGAGAGCATTTCCTGCTAGTTGACAGATGCTGACCTTTCAATATGGAAAGTGTACCACATCTACCCAGAGTCAGTCAAAACTATTGATCCTGATAAATGATTTGACCTCAGCCAGTGGTTCTCTTCCAGTTATTTAATGCTTAAGAAAGCCAGCAATGTAATCTGAAGAGGTCAAGTGTGCTTGGGAAGGACTGTTGACACAGTATAGGAAAGAAGCAGACTGGGAGGTGTGTGTGTCAGAGAGAAACAAGATGTGTTCTTCTGTATGTTTCCCAAGAAAAAGGACACTGAAATATTGTCCCACAAATAAGATGAGGTTTGTGGATAACAGTTATAACTAATACCTAATGCGGTGCCTCGCATTTGAAAGGTTATGCCTTTAAAAGGCCATCTGACGTCCATTATCTCACGGCTTTCCTACAGATGTTCACAGGCAGCGTATGTTTTTCTGTGTTGGTTCATATCATTAGCTTTATTTGGAATGTGCTCTCCTCTCCATCTGCACACTGAAAACCTACCCAATGTGCTACCGTCTCCCTTACATTTTTACTGACCCCGTTTAGCTTATCACCTTAGACTGCCAGTTTTCTCTTTATCCAGGTCTCGTCGCACCTCAATGTCACTTCAAACCCTTATCTTTTCCAGTCTTGCTTGTATCATTGTTGCCTGTTCTATCTCCTCAACTAGACCAAAAAGACTTTGGGTATCTTAAGGTTGATTGATTATTCTGAAAGGTATGCCCTATAACTGGCTTAGGTCTTATTATCATGACCCCCAGAGGCTCATGGGTGGCTGACCCTCAATCCAATTCTCTGGGTCAAAGTTTAGGAATGCCCGTAGACCAGTGACTAGCCTGAGAAAGCTGAGGGTGATAAATGAGAACTATGTTCAAGGCTGTACTATATTCTGTTAGTCATGATGTAGATTTCATAACCCCAAATTTGACAAAGGTTCCTTGGCTGATAGAAGGTGACCCCAGCAGAGAACTGCACTAGTCTTATATACATAAGGCTGAACTTGGGGTGTGAGTGGGGCATAAGTGAACTTTCTATAGCTTTGATCTGACCTTCACTTGTTCGGACATTATCATTTGCAACGGTGCATCTTCCAAGTGAAGATGTTGAAGTTGTAAAACCTGCACCTCTTCTTGTCCTGTGTAATGCTGCTGACTCCTCTGACAGCTTTACTGCACCAACTTTCCCTTTTATATGTTAAATAATCCAGGCTCGATTGACCTACCCAAGTGATGCCTGGAACTGTCATCACATCAAAGTAAAGCTACTACTAGCAGTAGCTTTGCCCTTAGAATAATATTTGGTCTAGCGTATGAATTTCATATATGCTTGTTGAATAAAGGCACAAATAAGTAGATGAATAAACACATGAATTACCAAGTGAATAGAGGAAGGAACGTATGCAAGAAGTGCATGAGATGATACAGTATTTTATTTTCATTTATTCTGTAGACATTTACGAGGTACTTCTGAAATGCCACCTTTTCTGTAAGGTGTTGCAGGGGGTGGTGTGTTTGGACACATGAGTCAAGTTTAACTAAATTGGTATAAAAATAGCTGATTAGGGTGCTGTGCTTTTCCTCCTACTTCACAGGACACAGCTCAGCTACTCAGTGAGTCTGACATCTATCCACATCTATATCAGGTATTTGGAAGTTGGCCTAGAGTAACAAAGAACTGTGAAATCAAAAGCACAGAAAAACACAAAGAAAAAACACCACGCAACCATGGTCCCACCACCAAGCTAAACACCGTTGACATTTTAGTACATACAATTCCAAGAATATTAAGAAAGCAGAAGCACATACATAATAATGTTAATGGAATTCTTAATACGTGTTGGGCACTGGGCGTGATTTTTCTTTGCAAATATCGTATTATTTAACTACTGTCATAGATGTGCTGTACCTTCCAGAGCAACCCTTCAGAAGTGAAGGACAGATTTTCCTACTGCTGGCAAGGTTGGCTGGCAGACAGTGCTCAGCTGTAAAGAACTGCCTCTCAGGGAGTTCCCTGGTGGTCCAGTGGTTAGGACTCAGAGCTTTCACTGCTGGGGCCTGGGTTCTAAGATCCTGAAAGCCAAGCGGTGCAGCCAAAAAATAAGAACTGTTTCCCAAAGTCTCACCACCTTCCAGAGTCAGTCTGCTTCCACTACTGACCAACACAGGGGGGATAAAGTACCTTTGCCCCCACTTGGACCACTCTGGATGGAAGGTTGGGAGCTCCTTTGGGGGGTAATTTTGTGATAACTTCTCCCTCTGCTCAAGCCAGCTGCCGTCTTTCCTTCAAAGGTGCTGGTCCTGAGAAGACTCCTCAGTAAAATTTTATAAGCTAACCTCTTTTTCAGTTGGCTTCTCGGGAGGAACGCCCAACCTGGGATGGCTACTTGAGTGTAGGTAATATTATTAGGTTGTATTTTAAATTCCCACTGTATAGATAATGAAACTGAAGCGGAAAGATGTAAGCAAGTTTCTTTTGGTCCTGCTGAAATGAAAGGGCTGAGCAGGATTCTGAGGTCATGTGACTGTTGAGATCCAGGACTTCAACATGCCAATTAAATAGTTAAGAAAAGAACTGATTTGGGCATCTATCTTTCCTATCCAAAAAAGAAAAGGCAGAATTGTGTCTCTTGGGATATGAGCTTCTCCCTTCCACCTTCTCCCACTTTCTTTCATCCCACAACCCCTAAAAAATAGGGATTTTGCTTTGTAGCTTTAGGATTTCAGACTCAGCGAGGAAGACAGCCTTAGGTTGTTTCAAACCTAGGGCATAGAGGCCAGCGCTTGGAATTGAGAGCTTGCAAGGGGTCCCAACCTTGGAGAGTGAGATGCCATGAGGCTGAGGAGGAGACTTGAAACCCTTAAGGTCAAGGATTTGCATATTGTTTCCATAGAGCTCCTGAGAGCCCAGGCATGACCCCTCAGGCAGAGGTGTATAGATACAGGAGGGGGTTCACACTAAGAGCCATGGTTTTAGGAGCTGCAGCAAAATATCCTCATGTTGAATGTGTAGAGCCACATTTCACATTACTTTTGAAAAAAGAAATGAGCTTGGATTGTGAGCTTCTCTAAAATCGTATGAGGAACCAATACGTCCCCTGTATTACAACAGCACGTAAACCTGAGGTTCCCGTAGCATCCCATGGGTGCCACCCACTAATGTCTGACAACGGATTTAGCACCAGTCATGTAGGTTGGTATTGTAGCAGGGTTAATTTTATACAGAGAAACACAGAACTATAAAATGTCCTACTCTTAAATGTTGTAGAATAAAATATAATTGCTTTAAAATAGGTATACACAGCTAAAATAAATATCATACTTTTAAATTACTAGTTATCCTTTTACAATGTATTTCTCAATGCCTGCATATACATCCATTATATGGTTTTTTAAAAAATTAATCTAACAATTAGTATGATTAACTAACCTAACCTCAACTCTTAACCATTTAAATTAATTTAAATTTTTCCTTTTTATAAGCAATATTGCAATAAACATCCTTGGACAGTGTTTTTGTTCACATCCAATATTATTTCTTTGGGATCATCTCTTAAAAATGAAATTGCTGAGTTTTATAGAAAAAACACATTGTGAGGGCTTTGATATATATTCCCTACTTGCTCTACTGAAAATCTGATCTAAATTAAACATGTAACAGCCCATGTTTCCATACTCTCATCAACAAGGATTTTTTTCTTTCTTTAGTCATTGCAAATTTTATGTGCAAAATGGCTTTGATTGGTTTTAGGTGTCAACATTCATGGCTTTGATTTTTATAAGACAACCAGTATAGACTCTCAAGGTAGTTATATTTAAAGAGGCCACATTTGCAGAGATCCAGTGCTTTCTGTAAATTCTTTATTTCCCCTGCCAACTATGAATGTCTTGTCTAGCTTTCCTCAGAAAGAACAGACAAGTTGGATGAAAATAATATATACAACTAGGTTAGATAATAGAACTCAGCCTCTCTCTCTTTCCAAATCAAAGCTGTCTTTCCTTGCATGATATCCTCAAAATAAAAGGCAACAAAAGACAACATCACGGGCATTGATGTTGGAGTGTGGACAGTTCAGAACAGCACAGAAAGCACACATCAAACCCCTTACCCTCCAGGGATAGACTTGACCTTTACAATAATTACAATCTTTCTCCTTGAGGTCAGTGTCTCTGTTTTTTTTGCAATAATTGTGACGATGCAATGGAAACATTTTTTTAAACTCATTTGTTCATTTATTTATTTAATCAAGATGTTTATACTGAGTGCTTACTTTGTGTTAGACTCTATGCTAGGTTCTTCATTTTCATAGTTATCTCTTTTAAACTTTATTTAAAAAAATCAGATCAAGCCTATGAATATAATATTAATAACGGTATTATTTCATAGGGACTGATATAACAAAGTACCACAACCTGAGTGGTTTAAACTGCAGAAACTTACTGTCTCACAGTTCCGGAGGTTAGAAATCCGAGGGCAAGGTATCAGCAGGATTTGTTCCTTCTGAGAGCTGTGAGGGAAAATCTGTGCCAGGCCTCTCCCCTAACTTCTGAGAGTTGGCTGGGAATCTTTGGCATTCCTTGGCTTGTAGATGCATTTCCCTGATATCTGCCTTCATGTTCAAAGGATGTTCTCCCTGTGTTTTTGTCTGCATGCAAAGTTCCCCCTTTTATAAGGACACAAGTCATTTTGGATTTGGGGTCCATCCTAAAATTATGACCTCATCTTAACTGGTTACATTACAATGACTCTACCTGTTTCCAAATAAGGTTGCATTCTGAGGTGCTGGGGATTAAGACTTCAACATATGAATCTTGGGGGCACACAATTCAACCCAAAACAGTAACCTGTTTACAGGCATGAAAGCTGAGACTCAGAACATATGGTGTGTGTGAGGCACCCAAATTGAGTATTAGCTGTACGAAGGCCACTCTCATGGTCCATGAGACAACCAGTGTATGAAGTCATCACATTTTCCAACATACCAGTAGATCCTGCAATTTCAAAATCATAGACACCCTGATAGACCTGTGCCCAACACTGAAAATGTAGGTAAGCGTTAAAATGTCAGGGGGTTTGAAAGCCAAATGGAGTTGTTTGTTATTAATTCTGGAAGGCATCATGAAAGATTTATGAGCAAGCGAGTGAAATAATCAGATGCGTGTAACTGATGGTTAAGTATTGAATAAGGCCTGTATTTCCCAGAAAAAAATATAGTTTTATAGTCAGTGCCTTATCTCCCTAGTCCTCTTTATCATTATGTTTTAGCTTATATTAGGGTATAACTCCCTTGCTGACAGGTGTCACAGCTGAGGTTAGTGGTAAAGCCAGGGACAGAACCTAAGACTTCTGACTCCTAGGATGTTTACCTTTCTCCTATACTTTATTGCAACTCTCTGATTCTCTGCCACCAAGAGGATGTCCAACAATTTAGTCCTATTCTGACACTACCAGGGGCTAGCATCAGACTCCTCACACTTAAGGGCTCCATTCTATAAGACTTCACATACCAGTCACAAGGTCTGGGTCCCCAGGCTACCCACACTTCTGTTTAACTTGGCTACAAATCGGGGGTTCTCACGACTTTCACTCTGATTAAGTAATTGCTAAAATGACTCACAGAACTCAAGAAAACATTGTAGTTATGTTCACTGGTCTATTATAAAGGAAACAACTCAGGACCAGTTAAATGGAAGAGATGCATGGGCAAGGAATGGGCAGAGGTAGGCAGGGATTTGGTGTCCGTGGAGCTTTGATGCCTTTTGTGCTCATACCTCCCTTCCAGCACCTCAATGTACTCACCAACCCAGAAGCTCACTGAACTTCACTGCTCATGAGTTTTTGTAACCTAATCTCCAAGACTTTCCCAACCTTAGAGGTCTGAGTGGGGAAGGAAGCTGAGAGTTCTCATTCTATAATCCTGGGTTTGGTCTTTCTGATGACCAGCCAACATCCTGAAGCTCTCTGGGGGCCTTGCCCTGACACCCTGAGTCATCTCATTAGCACTGATTTAGGTATGTTCCAAAGGGGTTCTTTATGAGTAACAAAAAACACTCCTAACATTCAAGAAATTCCAAGAGTTTTAAGATCTCTGTATTAGGAAACAGAAACAGAGCAAATACATATCTTTATTATATGACAGCAGTTCTAGAATGATTAAATATATATTATTATTATTTAAATGAAAAGCATTTTTACCTCACATTTATTCTTTGGCTCATCCTGGGCATATATCCATGTCTCCAAATTAAGAGAAAAAAAGACTGTGAGGTCTTTAAAAGATGCTTTTAAAAATATTGCTTATTAAATAGCTATTATGTGCCAGAAAATGTACAAAGTATTGAGAATAACAAGTAATGTGTTCTGATAATGGCAAAATTAATAATTCCAGGTTGTCTGATTTCCCAGATACATTTCCTGAGTCTTTGGTCTCAGGCAAAAAAAAAAGCGAACAAACAAAAAACAGTCATTTCAGATCTGTCCATCACTTTACAGTTTACCTGTCATAACCTTTATCCCATTTGAACTTCTACCCTGGCTGATCTCCCTCCTGGGGTGTAGACCTTTATGTCTTTGGGTTTATAGAACCTATTTGCCTTAGTCGACTTTGTGGAATGTAGACTTGCATTCTTAGTGGTCTCAACATTAAAAAAAAAAAGCAAATAGGGGTTTCCCTGGTGGCGCAGTGGTTGAGAGTCCGCCTGCCGATGCAGGGGACACGGGTTCGTGCTCCGGTCTGGGAAGATCCCACGTGCCGCGGAGCGGCTGGGCCTGTGAGCCATGGCTGCTGAGCCTGCGCGTCCGGAGCCTGTGCTCCGCAACGGGAGAGGCCACAACAGTGAGAGGCCCGCGTACCGCAAAAAAAAAAAAAAAAAAAAAAAAAAGCAAATAAAGAAAAACAAACAAAACAAAAACATATTTTTTGTTTTTCAAGATGTAGGTGGCTCCCATGGATCTCCCTCCCTCTGAATATTCCTTCTCATCCACCTCCAAAATCTAGGCATGCTCCCAGCTCTGCTTTGTTGTGGACAGCTACAGTAGTATTGTGTCACAGTAGTAACAAAGAGTGAACAAAGTCCTGCAATTGTATTTACTATTATTAGAATCCAGAAAATCATCCTAGTTCATATGACCTGCCGCCCATGGCCAAAGGCAGCCCAGAGGAGCAAACTAACAACAGCTCCATAGGACAAACACATGCTGTAATTAAATGAACCACAATGTTCCCTGGCATAAACCACATCAATTCTGATGGGTTATTACCTGGCTCCTAGTGAGGCACATAACAACACTGAGATGTCAGAACACTTCATGATGATGGGGAATTTGATCTTCAGGACCAGCTGGAATACATTCAGAGGGGATAAACTAGGTCTTAAAGGAACCCAAAACCATGTCCCATACAGAATGCTTAGCTTATAGGAGAGATAATGGAGGGGATCAGATCTCTATTTTACCAGAAGGGCTATATAGGTAGTAGGTAGAGGTGAGAGAAAGAGACAGATAATTTTCTGTTGTTCAGAGATGCCCGGAGATGATCCTGGGTGCACTGTTGGGTGATGAGTTCCCTGCCCTGGATACATTCAGTGACAGACTGGAAGAACTTTTGAAAGGAATGTGGTTGAGGAGATCCAAAACAAGATGGGCTTTTGGCCTTTGCAACCTTGAATCTCTCTTTGATTCTTGAGATTCTGCACTTCCAGTGTCCCCTCATCTACCTCTAATCCCACCTGCATGTACACACAAAAAACTGTAAAAAAAACAAAAAAAGAAAAAGTCACATGGAGAACATTATGTCTCTAAATTCCATGTGACATAGATAGGCTCACCCTTTTGACCCTGCTATCTCCCTCTGGTCTCACTAAGCCCTGTGTCTCCAGGACAGCAGGTCCCAAAGAATGTTCAGTGTGGCTTGCTTGGAACATGCCAGGCATCGGGCAGCTCTGATGCAACTGAGGTACAAGACTCTTGCTTCCTTGCTCCATCAATCACCAGCTTCTCTATTATGGGGAAAAGTATACTAGAGAAATGAAAATGGAAACACATAGTGAAAACAGATGAGAACAAATTGTCCAACCATCTGACTGATGGCTTGTAACATTCCAGCCTCTCTGGAAGACCAGAAAAAAAAGCTGGCAGAGACGACTCTTTTCTGGGAAGGGCAGTAGTTACTTCAATAAGCTGAATTTAGGAAAGCAGATTACTATTTCTGAGAGACTGTGATAATCACACAAATCATTCTTGCAAAAAAAAAAAAAATCCACGCTATAAAATTCTCCAAAGTCAGTGGTCATCCATCTGGGATAATTCCAGATTTTCTCTGACACATGAAAACCCTGTAGATAAAGAGATGACAAACCCAACATTCTCATGTGACTAATGCCCTGAAATATGGCTGGCTGTTCCCACAGGTCTTGGTATCACTCAGTGTCTCAATCAAAGACAATGTGCTGACCGCTTTAGTCTCTGTTGCTTCAATTACAGTTCTGTCTCTACCCAAGGAAACATGAGACAGGCTAGCATTTCACCCCCTCTTCACCTCTAGTCTGAGTTTTCATAGAATTGTTCGATGAACGTAAAGTTCAATAGAATTCATAAATGCCCAAGTGCTAACTCTACACCCTGTGTTAGGGCTATAGGATTACAGAGATGAAACTGGACAAAATGCTTTCCTTCCAGAAGGCCAATGCAGTCCAAGAGAAAGATGTAGAGAGAGAATATTCTAATATAAGGTCACATATGCTAAGCCTGGGCAGGGTGATGTGGAAGTGTGGGGAAGATTACTGACTCCAGTCTGGAGCTTGAAAAAATATTTCCTACTGAAGCATGCAATGGATAGGTAGAGATAACTCAGATATTCTTGTTCATGGAAACTGACAGTTACTTCCACTACCTGTCTGTTGACAGCAACTTTCCATGTCCACCACTTCTCTAATGTCAGCATAAATTATGTGAATGTGTATGTGTGTTTGTGTGTGTGTGTGTGTATTGTCCTTACAGATTTGACAGATAAAGAAACTAAAACTCAGTGACTTTCAATGACTTGCCCATAACAACACTGGGGCCAGGACTTGAGTCTAGAACATCTGATAATAAATTTAGGAGTCTACATCTAAACCATCTATGGGCTATGCCCTGGTTTTTGTTCCATTTTCTTCTCATGAATGATTGTTCTATCCTCTGCAGTCTGAAAGTCAGTCAGTCTACAAAAAAAGCAGCAGCTCTTCTGTAGAAATATCCCAGGAAATGTGTTCTACTGATTCCAGGACACTTGCATAGTATGCCAATAAATGACCCACCAGTTAGCTCTTCTGTTTCTCCATTTGTGAAATGAAAATTATCTATCTGACCCATTTCTCACCACTGCTCAGCAACAGAGACCTCCAGTCCCTCAGAGTTGCTGCATGCCCTTCATTCCACCTGGTTAACTTAGTCATCATTCATGTTTCTTTCTTCTCCTCCTTTGGAAAGAATTAGCCATTATTCCAGAGCCCCAGTCCCTTTCCTGTCAGCCCTTATTATATGTTTCTATATCTTCCACTAGCAGGGACTACATCCACCATTTTCACACTGTACCCCTGGTGGATAGCCCTGTGCCTGACATGTAGGTATGGATAGTTTATTGAGTGGTCCTGCTGTGAGAAGAAACTGTTATCTATTTTAAGGTAAAATTGCTGCACAAATGCAACTTTTACATTTCTAATTCATCTAATATTAACACATTTTATCTGGGCGGGCACTCTGTATGTTAGCACTAAAAATCTCTTCACTCTTTTGCCTGGAACCGACATGCTATTTCCTCTGGCCTCTACCCTGGCTTGTCTTTTCTATCACTTCTGTTTTTATTCTCGGAGCACTCTCTTTTCTATTACCTCTTCTGAGCCTGAGATGTACCATTTCCATTAAATTCTGCCAGTGACAAATAGTTATTCTAGGACTTTCAGAGCATGACAGGTATTTTGGATGGAGATATCACATGCGTTCAGATAACAAAAGCCAGTTTTTCTTTCTCTCTCAAACCACAACTCTGAATGATGCTCTCACATAAAAGGGCCAACTCAGGAAAGACAGACATGTCTGAACTCTTCTTGTCATCGTAAGGTTCAATTGTACCAGCCCAGCATCATAAAATCTTCTCCTGGGGATAAGAGCTTGGGCTTCAAACCAGGTGGACCTGGGCCCTAATCGTGGCCCTACCATGTGCTAGTATGACTTCTTGAATCTCTCTGGGACTCGGTTCAACCTCACTATGGTTGTTGTAGGTTAAATACAGGAATATATATATACTCAGAAAGCTTGACACATATAAGATGCTCAAACAAATGTGTGCCTCTTGATTTCTCTCTCTCTCTCTTTCACACACACACACACACACATACACACACACACACACACACACACACACACATTCATTCATTCATTAGCCTACAGTTGTTTGGTGCCGAAAATTCCTGTGATAAATGGCAGTTATGCATATAGGAAAATATTCATTCCTCCAGAGGTAGCAAGTTATGTTACTTTTCTTCTCAGAGTCCCGGCCTTTTTTCTCCTTCATTAATGACAAATAATTTCATAAACGATGTGTGGTTTGTCATGAATGCCTTTATCTTTTGGCACTTCCCTTCTTCTTCTCCATCTGCCCCACCTTAGGGTCCAATAAGCAATGTTTACTGAGCCCTTATTGTATGCTAAGAACCATGCCCTGGAGTGTATGATGAATAGGAAGACATCATCCTGTCCCTCAAGTGACTTGGAGTCTTCTTGCGGAAACAGCTATGCACACAGAATTCCATTGTGCACTGTGCTAGCAAGGAAATACTGGAGTGGGGAAAGCCTGGAGTCAGGGATGCCAGTACAAAGCCTCTTGTGAAAGTTAAGATATGAGATGGTCTGAGCAAAAGTAATGTGCATGGATAAAGGATATTGGGTCCCATAGTGATTCCTGACATGGGTGACTGAGGATAAGGAGGGATGTACAGATGAGTCCCTGAATGCCAGCTCAGGTGGCACTGTGAATGAAGATATGTCCAATCAAGAGTGTAAACTTGAGAGGGGCAGCAGGTTGGGGTGACCGTGATGAAGCCAGGCTTAGATTCCTGGCATTGAAGGCTCTTGAAATTCAAGTGGAGCTGTCCAGCAGGCAGTTTGAGATTATAGTTTTGAACTCTAGGAAGCTCAGTGTCAGGGGTGAGTGAATGTTCATAAAGGATGTGCTGAAGGAATAGCTGAAATCACGTCAAAATACAGTGTTCCTGCTTTTGAAAACATGAGCTTCATCTTCTGTAACAAACATATGGTAATGCTCACCCCTGAAGGCAGTACCTAAGTGCACTATTTTCTGGGTATATTTAAGATCAGTTCTCTTTATCTAGACTATCCAGGGCATGGGTATTTAACAGAAATGAGCATTTCTCCTATCATTGAGAAAATGGATCAGAAGAAACATGTTAAAGTATAATGAGATAGAGTAAGATAGAATTGCAGAGGTGAGAGGGCTGTTACATTATTTCATCCAATTCTGGAGTTTTTTGACAAACCCCCCAAAATTTTGGCTCAGTCATTACCTCCATTTTAAGGTCTTGTGTTACATGACTTTTCTTACCTTCAATTCTCCCCAGTCCACACCCACTCCTAAAAGAAATAAACATGTTTTCTTCTATGTGATTTCTGTACTTGGCATGGCCTTAGAACCAGAAAGATCCTGGACCTGCCATGTTTTAGTTGTATAACCTTGGCAAAGGAGCAATAATATTTCCTAACAATATAATGTATGCGATACTGCTGATACTTAAATAAATGTCGTTAGAATGGATAAATTTAATTTAATGGGGACATTATAAGAAAGACAACACTCAGAAAGCAGGGGCTCCATGACAACTAGAGTATCACAACAGGTGTGTCTATTGTTTTTTTATTTTTATTTTTTCGATACGCGGGCCTCTCACTGTTGTGACCTCTCCCGTTGCGGAGCACAGGCTCCGGATGCGCAGGCTCAGCAGCCATGGCTCACGGGCCCAGCCGCTCCGCGGCATGTGGGATCTTCCCAGACCGAGGCACGGACCTGTGTCCCCCGCATCGACAGGCGGACTCTCAACCACTGCGCCACCAGGGAAGCCCAGGTGTGTCTATTATTGTATCCATCTCAATCTTTTGTGCTTTACTCTCGCCTTCTGTCTCACTCTGCAGTATGAACTCCTCATGGACAATCCTATTTATTTACCTCTGTGTTCACAGTGTTTGGTACTTAGTAGGTGTTCAGTAAATATTCACTGAACTGGGCCAGTGAGGAAGGGCCAGAAATCCTTGGTCTGGCTGTCTTTACTCTTAAGATTCACAGTGCTAGGTTAGAGGGGATGAACCCAACAAAACAGGTGGAAGGGGAGGGAGAGGGGGAGGGGGAGAGGGAGAGGGGGAGGGGGAGAGGGAGAGGGGGAGGGGGAGAGGGAGAGGGGGAGGGGGAGAGGGAGAGGGGGAGGGGGAGAGGGAGAGGGAGAGAAGGAGAGGGCACCAACGGAACTCATTAAAAAAGAGACTGTTCAAGGGCATCCTCATCAGGTCATCCGGGAACTCTGTGGCTTGCACATCACATGCTGCCCTTCCCCCTCCCCAGCCATCAGGCAAAGCTTGCTTATTCCACAGCACCGCGTGTGTCCTCATTCCACAATTTAATGATCCATCTCACCAGCCTGGCCTCTCTTTCTCCAATTCTCCCTGCTCTTGCCACCTTCTCCTTTGAGCTCCTGGTCACACTTTATATCACATAATTACAGCTCAGGTTGACTTCTCAGTTCCCAGAATGCAGAGGTTACTCTTTTAATTGCAGTGAATTCTTTTAAGTCCCTGGTTATTTTTAATTATGAATGCCTGCAGCTGGCCTGACACAGTGTAATTTTCTGCTCCAAAGAAAGAAAACAAGCCCAAGAAGCAGAGAATAGGAATCCCATTTTTATGCAAATTGCCTCAATGGCAAAGAAATATGGGAAAAGAGACTCATTCCTGCATTCCTGAGAGGTGACACTGGCCTTTGAAAATGTCCAGCTCCACAGTTAGAAGAGATTTAGATAAAACTGGCTCATTATACCATAGTTTCAGGCCCTATAAACATATCAATTCCCTTGCCTGTTTATGGCTCATTTCTGATATTCTGATTGGCAGGATGGGCCTTGAGTAACACTTTCATTACAAAAAAAAATTCTGCCTTCAGGAAACCAAATGGCTCAGGCTAAGACAGTATCCTTCCTTTCTATAAAAAGTACCGGTAGCTACTATCCACATATGAGAATCTTGTCTTCCCACCTGTCCCTCTGGTTGTTGCAGGCAGATTTTACTTCCTTTACTTCCTGTGTGCCTGGTACAGCACTGAACACCACAAATATAATTTTATTATTATTATTTAATAATTGTTTTAAAGGATTAACATTAATTAAAATATTAGTAAGTTAAATGAATTCATTATTTATTATTATAAACCAACAGTTAGTCAACACAAGCCTGCCGAGTATCTTAAGTGTACCCCTGCCAGACTCCCTATTACTGAGATGCAGAAGCTCGGGGCTCTTCCAAGATAGGTAAAGTCATCTTTGCGGTTCTGTGATCTAGGTGACGTCTCTTGCCTCTCTCTCTCCCTCCCTCCCTCTGACGCTGTGAGGCATCCTGAGGGCTGTGAGGGTGAGAAGGGAGGAAGGACATCTCATCCTGACCTAGTGCCTACCTGGGCCAGGGAGTATACTGAGTGATTTATTCCTAGTCTTCCATTTAAATCTGAAATGACCTTATTTAAAAAAATAAATACCACTAGGTATTTTCAGAGAAAAAAACTGAGGCTCAAAGAATTTAGGTTACTTGAAAAACCACTGTTTGGGTTTGGGTTCCCCAGAAGCAGATGCTGAGGCAAGGAATTGATTACAAGATTAGTTGGGAGAAAACACCTGCAGAAATGGAGACGTGAGACAAGGAAGGGAGGCATCCGATGAAGAGCGCTTTATCAAGCCAGCTGTCACCATGGTGCACTGGGACCCCAACAGTGAAACTCAATGTCCTGCCCAATACATCACCTCCGCTCCACCCCCAGGTCCTTCCCTAGCCTCTGTGGAGCTAGCACACCCTTGTGTTGGCTGGAAGGGAGGAGACTTCAGTGGCGAATGCTCCCAGCTTCCTACGAAAGCAGGATGCCCAGAAGAGGACTTCTGTCATCCACTGGGCCGTCACAGCTCGAAGAGCTGCTGGAGGGAAGATTTGTCTCACAGCTTCCATGTTAAACAGTTATCCACCTTCTTCCACGGTACCGTCAGGACCACTGACAGCATCTCTCTGTCCTCCACCCTTCTTTACGTTGCTATTGCCAGAGCACCCCTACCCCATCACCCAGTGTTTTGCAATCACTTAAGTGTTCCATTGTGCATTCTGGAACGCATAGTTGGCCAGCTGCACACTCCTCTAATTCTTCAGACTACTATCTCAAAGTTCTCATTCCATTCATCGCTTGTTCTACGTGCTAGCACTGCTTTTCCTGCAACCATCTTTAGTGTAGCTGTATTTGCTTTTATTCCCCATGTCAGGAACTGGGTGTTAGCTGTCCTTTTTTTCTCTCCATTTTTCCAAACATTTCACTTTTCCCCCTCCTTCAAAAACCTAACTCCTTTGAAACTGATACCTTCAGATTATGTCACCTGCCCTCTTTCCTGATGCTGTCAGCCTACTGTCTCCTCGTCAGTCCTTTGCATTCACTGATGATTTAGCACCTGCTTTGCTGTTCTTCTCCATCTCTATTCCTGTCACCATTCTGGTGATTTCAAGATTCCCTTAGATGATCCATTCAACACTAGTCCTCTCTGTTCTTTAAAGCAGGCTCTACCTCATCCACTTGTGCACTCATACCACTGTGCTTGTTAACACCAATAACTGGACCTTATCCCACAATTCCTTCACCACTTCCTCCCTGCCCAGCCCACTTCCTTGCATACCCCTATTCCAGTCTCCTTGATCTTCATTAAGATCTTTTATCATCCTCCTTTTTTCCTATCCGTTTCATGCCTTCTTTTTCTCACCTCCCTCCTAACCCAGCTTAGGTCTATGGCTCAGTACTATAACTACTCCTTCGCAACCACAGTTACTTCCTTCCCCTCTCTCTTGCTTTCCTGGAAGAACCCTAACCCCAGTTAAATCTAACTACCCACCAACTCTCTTCCTGAACCTGAGCAACGAAACATCCTGGGATACCCACAGCTTTATTTTCTGGTCTCACTTTAAAAGTATGAACACAAATTCCAATGGGTATTCCAGGATTCCTGGTGATCCTAATACCTTTCCTTAATGCCTCTGTCTTCAAACTTTCCAGATGAATATTTTATATTTTTGCCTCTCTTCAACCTTGATTCTCCTCCTTCACTTTCATTATCGAACACTTAAGCTAGAAAATTGAGACAATTAGGCTTTCATGCATCAAACCATCATGGATGCATTCATTCCCCAAATAGCTAGCTCACTTTGTATCAATCATTGTTTTAGGAAATAGGGATACAGTGGTGAACACACAGATGAGGGCATCTCTGCCTTGGTGATCTCCTTCTATCACCCTATCTACCACTGCTCACCACACATTAGCACCCCATACTCTGTTCTCTTGTTGGAATGGATGGTCCCTTTTCTCATCTAAGGCCAACCCTACACTTGAGGCCTGTATCCTATTCTTTTTCACCTTCTCAGGGAATTTGCTCCTATAATTATACCCTGTGTCCCCCAGCATCAATTTCTACTTCCCTACTGGATCATTTCTAACGATTTACAAACAGGCTCTAGTATCTTCTATTTTAAAACTGTATCTGAAACTAATTAACTCCACAGATGAGAACCATGAGGATTCTGAACTTTGAGTTTGGAGATTTACGATGAAGTATCTGAAGATCCCACTTTGAGTTTATTTATTGGCTGAGCAGGGTTTTTCAACCTTGGTACTATTGACCTCTGGGTCAGATAATTCTTTATTATGACAAACTAACAAAAACTCTTCATGACTCCACGTTGCCTCTAGTTACTGCCTCATTTTTTAAGTTACCCTTCACAGTGAAACTTCTTTAAAGAGTTGTCTGTAGGCACGGTTGGTTTTTACTTCCCAGCTTCATATTCTTTTCTCCACCCCTTCCAGTCTGTTTTTTTCCTCAAGCCTTTTGTCATCTCATCAGTGATCTTCAAGTTGCCGGTTCTTATGGCCACTCCTTCCTCTTCATACGTTTTATAGGATAAAGGTTAAGAGGGTGGACTCTGGAGTTAGATCTTTGGGTTTATGTACCAGTGTTTCTAACTTAACAGCTGCGTGACCTTGGGAAAGTGACTTAATCTTTCAGTGTCTTGATTCCTTCATCTGAAAAGCGAGCATAACAAATGTACATACCTCTTAGATTTGTTGTGATAATTAAATGTGTAAATTCATACAGCATTTGAACTTGTGCCAGATAGAGTAACTGCTCAATTAACGTTAGTCATATTATGATGATGGCGATGATGACTGCTATTGACACAATGGTAGTAGCAACATTAGAATCATTCTCTTGACCACTAAGCACCATCTCAGACAATGGAGCAGCCCTCCTTGCATTTTCCAGCTCCCAACTCTGTTCGACCTACAAGTAGAAGGCTCCAGGCTCTGCAGAGTTCTATTCTTCTCTATCCACATTCTCTCCTTTGGTGATCTCATACAAGCCTATGAATTTAAATAATCTCTATGTGATTATAGCTTCTAAATGAATTCTCTCCTGAGGACTAGACTCGTACACTGGATGCTTACTGGATAGCTCCACTTGAATGTCTAAAATGCATCTCAGACTTGACAAAAATCACTAACAACTCTTGCATGTGTTCCCAGTTTCCTCCAAGTGCATAGTAAATTGCACAACCATTTACCCAGCTAATTAAACAAAACCCAAGTCGTTCTTGATAATCACACTTTTCCTTTCTCTTCATGGTATGGACCGAGTGTCTGTGTCTCCTCAAAATTCATGTGTTGAAGTTCTAATTCCCAGTGTGATGGTATTTGGAAGTGGGGTCTTTGGAAGGTATTTAGGGTTACATGAGGTCATGAAGGTAAAGCCATTGTGGTGGAATTAATGCCCTTAGAAAAAGAGGAAGAGGAGACAGCCTCTCTCTCTCTCTCTCTCTCTCTCTCTCTCTCTGCCATGAGACAATACAGCAAGAAGGTAGCCATCTGCAAACCAGGAAGAGAGCTCTTACCAGACACAGAATCTGCTGACACCTTGATCTTGGGTTTCCCAGCCTCTGGAATTGGGAGGAATAAATGCTTATTGTTTAAGTCACCCAATCTATGTTATTTTGTTATAGCAGCCCGAGTCAACTAAGACACCATACTTTCAATTAATTCAGTTCTTCAACCAATATTTACTGAGAACCTACTATGTGCTAGTCATTCTTCCAGGCACTAAGGATACAGATATTAATAGAACATAAACATTCTTACGCTCATGGAGCTTACATACTTGAATATTGACTCCACCTTGAAAATAAATTTGAATATGTTCACTGTTCTCCAGCTCCACTCCAAACCTAAGCCACATCCACTTTCCTTGGGACAACTACACTGGCCTGCTTCCGTGCTTGCTCCTTTTTAATTCATTCCCTGCATAGCAGCAGAGCGACCTTGTGAAAATCCTATGTTTATTCCCCAAAGACTTCCCATTTGTTTGTAATAAAATGGAATATCCTTACCTTGACCCATCTCTCTAACTTCACCAACTCCAATGACTCCCCCTTGCTCACTGGAATCCAGCATACTTGCCTTCTTTCCATCTGCTTTAGAACTGTTGTACTAGACTAACTGTCACCTTCTCAAAGAGACCTTCCCTGGTCATCTAATATAAAGTAGCCCCGACCACTTTCTTAAGAAATACCCTAATGTATTTCCATTGGTGTCTCTCTTAAAAACCTTTTATTTCCTCATTTAAGTTTTCACCCCAGACTTTCAGTTTGTTAAGGCCAGGGTCTATATTAGTTTTCACTGTTGTATCTTTCATTGCATCTCAAGCAGTATTTTGCACATTGTAGAGACAAAGTAGAATTTATTAAAATATGAAAAAAAAAATGAAAGGAAAGTTGGCAGATATAAAAATAAATTACTTTGGACCAGGGGTGAGAAATACATTATTTGAATGCTAACTTTGTCACTAGCTACAAAGTATGACCCTTGTGTACATTGCTTTCCTGGGACTCAGTCTCCTTATTTATAAAATTAGTTAGTTTAGAGACAGAGCCACATAATGGCTGTAGCGTGAACAATGGAACAAGAAAGACCTTGCTGTTGAATTCTGGCTCTGTGTCCTGCTGGGTATATGACTTTGGGAAGCTACTTAAACCTACCCTATCTATCCAAAGAGTTGTTGTGAGAATCAGATAAATGATGGAAAAACTTTGCATGGAGAGCACTACATGTGAGCAATCCAGAAATTCAAGTTCTTTTCTCATTTTCTGCTACGAACTATAATAAATCAAGTTCCCTGAACTCAGCAGACCTTAACTAAAGATGTATAGAATGAGTGAGGCACATATAAACTGAGAGTACAGAAATTCACTTTCCTTTTGTCCTCATTTCCAAGCATAGTGAGGTACAAAGGATATTCCAGCTTTGTTCAGTCCCAAGCTTGAATACATTAAACTAATTAAAAGAAAGAAAGAAAGAGAGAGAGAGAGAGAGAGAGAGAGAGAGAGAGAGAGGGAGAGAGGAAGGAAGGAAGGGAGGGAGGGAGGGAGGGAGGGAAGGAAAAAGGATGAAAGAAAGAAAGGGAGAAAGAAAAGAACCTTACAAAGTATGCACATAGACACATAATATTTGCACTCAAAAGAAAGAGGTTTACACTAAACTTTACAAAGCATGAACTGATCCTTCTTCCTAGCCTAGGTTGTACCCAGGGAACAGGTGTCCTGACAGGGAGTCTGCAGCGGAAGCACGAGGGGCCCTTCCCCTTCTGCAGTCTCCAGGCACTTCTGGAGGCATCTGATTCCTCAGGGAACCTCATATCCACTACAGCTGCTCTAAGAGCCCTTACCTATCTACTTGACATTGCCTCCTCAGGGAAGAAAAAGGTGTCTACATTTACTGAGTCCCAACATCTGTCAGCCACACTCCTAGGTGATATATAAACTTCACAACAAACCTTTGAGCAGGTAGCATTTTTGACATTTTACATTTGTTGAGTCTCTCCTATATGCCAAGCCCTCTGACAGGCAGGCCTCATACTTCATCTCAATCTTCACAGCAATTCTGGAAGAAGACGTAATTGTGCACTTTGTGCCGATGAGCAAATGAATGTTTGGAGAAGTTGAATGCCTGCGGGAAGTCCCTCGACCAGGAAGTGGTAGAGCTGAGATTGAAGACAAGGTCTCTGTGACTCAGAGACCCAAAACATGAACAAGATTAATTAACCTGAAGAAATTACAGACCTCAGAATAGAGTTGAGGTATGTGTGCTTCTATACATGCCCCTACCTGATTTAATTTTCAGGTCATCTTGACGAAATAGTTTATGGTTTCCTGATATGCCATAAGCTTTTTCTCTTTAGGCTCTTAATCTCCATTGTTTACTACTACACTTAATTGCTCCCCACACCCTTTTTTTTCTTTTTCATTCCCAAATGTGCATATTGTGCTTCATTCTGTCAAAGCCCAGAGGGACTGTGGCGGGCAGTATCTCTTGGTGAGTAAGAGACAAGGCTGTTGGGTTAGAGAATCAGAGAAAAGTTGGAGGATGAAATGAGATAATGTATGTAAAGTGCATGATGCAGTGAAGCCTTCAAAAAGATCAGTAGTAGTCATTATTATTATTATTACTTACTTCAATTCTGACATCCTTGGAAACAGTCTTGCTTCTTTCTAGGTAGAAGTGAGGACTCCTACCTCTGGGATTCTAAAGAAATTTAGCAGGACTTTTCCTCTGATAGTCAGCATTTTTTCACGGGTTTATATTTCTTCTTTTCTCTTATTTTCTATAAAAACAGTATTTTCCTTGAGGATGGGATCTGGCTCATCTATTTTCTCCCTCATTATATCGAGAACATGGCTACACAGTTCACAGTATAATATCAGGGTATATTTGTGGAAAGGAAAAAAGGGAGGCAGGGAGGGAAGGCAGGAAGGCAGGAAGGCAGGAAGGTAGGAAGGAAGTGAGGGAGGGAGAAGATAGAGGAAAAGAAGAAGAAGAAGAAAAAAAAACCCAAGAGACAAAAGGACAGAAGGATGCAGAACAAAAAGGCTGAATACATTAGGAAGGTATGCCTAAATCCAATGGGCTTTAGTAAATAATAATAATAATAACAACAAGAATAACTGTCATTGACATCACTATACCAGAAATAATAACAGCAAACATTTGTGAATACCCATTGTAGACACTATTGTGCCAGACACCATTGTAAATGCTTTCCCCATATTATCTCAAGTAGGTATTGTTAACTTAATTTTGTAGATGAGGAAATTGAGGCACGAAAGCTACAGCAACATATCCGGATCCCACAGTTAGTCAGTACACCATTCTGACTCCAGAGTCCAGCTCAGTACCATTATTCTCTAGGTTCTTTTGTTTTTAATTGTTTGGCAAGTGTTTAAAATTGTATTATTTCTTTGAATATTCACAATAATTCTATGAGTTTGCTGTTATCACCCCAACTTTACTGAACCTTAGAATGTTGAGTGATTCTCCTACAGTCCCGGAGCTGGTCAGCTGTGAAAGCAGGACTCACTTCGGGGTTCTTGACCACAGTTCCAGTGGATTCTCTCCACTTGCCTCTCCAGGGAAGAAATTGCTCAGTGTCTGGCGAAGGGGTGGCAAAGGTGCTATGAAACAATCAGCCTTTGTCTGAGTCATCAGGGCAACCCATTTCTTCCTATATCAACACCAACCACTGGGTCTTGGGTGTTTATTTATCTTGGTTACTTTTCCTTCTTTTTTAAGACTTTACTTTTTTAGAGCAGCTTTAGGTTCACAGCAAAACTGAGTAGAAGGTATAGATTCCCTATATACCCTCATTATCCACATTCCCCCCTGCCCCGAGTGGTACGTTGGCTACAATCGATAAACCTGCATTGAAACATCGTAATCACCCCAAATCCATAGTTTTTTGTTAGGGTTCAATCTTAGCACTGTACATTCATTCCATGAGTTTAGACAAATGTATAATGACATGCATCTACCATTACAGTATCATACAGAGTAGATTCACTGCCCTGAAAACACTCTGTGCTCTGCCTGTTCATCCCTACCCCTGGCCACACCCTTAGTTAGCTTTTTCATTTGTACATCTCACCTACTAAATTAGGGCTCCTTGGGGGTACGGAAATTGTGACTTTTTCATTCCTGTACCCCCTCCCTCCACTTTACAGCACGCAGACACTGATGTACATTGCCATGGAGAAGACAATATCTGTGTTGGACTTTGAAGGAGAAACAAAGGGAGGATCTGAAAAGGGGGATTCTTATGACTCAGTGCTGTGAGTTTTTCTTAATGTCGTCCAAATAATTTCACATGGACCTCTATTTGATCGACATTATCATCTATCTATCTATCTATAATCATACATAGCTTTGTATGCAAATTCAGGAAAGATTTGTTGGGCAATGCATCTGTGCTCCTATCACATTTTCTCCCAGTATACACCTACACCAAAAAAATCTTATTCTATTTCACTGGATTAGCACAGGACTGAATGAGAAGCGCATGCCAGATGTCAGAGCCAGAAAGGCAGTAAATGAGTACTGAACAGCATTAGTCATCCAAGAGGCAGGTACGTCCAGGGCTGTCAGTGGAACAGGATTTTCCATGGCTGACAAGGGAGAAGTAACAAAGTAATGAGCATAGACATTTAGGAAATCAACCTCAAAATGACCCACTGTCCAGATGGAGTTGCTGCAGTCTTGGTAGGGTCTCTCCTGTCCAGTGCCATTTTGAAAATACCGATTACGCTTTCCCGTGCTGCCACTCCAAGACTTTGCTGCCCAACTGTCAACATTTACTATTCAGCAGTCACCAAGTTCTTGTTTTACAAAATGAAAAACAGAATCTATTTTGGGCTACTCCTAGTTTCAGAACTTGTATTTATGCAGCTGGTGAGCATCCAGTTAACATGTGAAAATCAATCAGTCCTCATACCTTGTCAGAGGTGGGCCATGAGTTATGAAGAGAATACTGAGGCACATTTTCTCTCTGGTTCCTCAGTAAATCAATTCCACACTTAGATGGACATAAACTTTTTCTCCTTTGAGTGTGTCTATAAAATACATTTGTCATGACACAGTGGAAGAAGGATGGTCTTGGAGCGAAAATACCTTGTTCAAATTTTAGAATTACCACTTACGAGGTGTGTCCTTAATCAAATTATTTAACCTCTCTTAGCCTTGGTTTCCTCATATGAAAAATGGGGATAATTACATAATAAACTAATTGTTAAGAGGATTAAACAATTTGTGAAAAGTGTCTAATAATAAACTTGGCTACTAGTAGGGACCTGATAACTATGAATTGATAATATTTTTACTATTACTTTCAAGCAGCAGCAAAACACAGATTGACATAAAAATCTCAATCTTGGACTTCCTTGGTGGTGCAGTGGTTAAGAGTCTGCCTGCCGATGTGGGGGGCACGGGTTCGTGCCCCTGTCCGGGAAGATCCCACGTGCCGCGGAGCAGCTGGGCCCGTGAGCCATGGCCGCTGAGCCTGCGCGTCCGGAGCCTGTACTCCGCAACGGGAGAGGCCACAACAGTGAGAAGCCCGCGTACCGCCAAAAAAAAAAACAAACAAAAAAATCTCAATCTCTTGTTTTAAATTGGAATTAAGCATTCCCTTTTCTTTTCCTTTCCTCCTTTCTTTCCCCTATCCTTCTTTCCTTTCTCTCCATCTCTTTCTCTCTCTCTCTCAGGCCAAGTTTTAAAGGAAACAGTGGACTTAGATTGTTATGACATTGTAGCACCTTTAAAAATAATCTTCTAAATGAGATATTATAGAAAATGAACTGAAGCAGAAAAAGGCTGGGGGCAATGAGATTCATTAACAGACTATGATTATCACCATTACACTGGAATTTCCTAACATGGATGATGGTTCTTTTATCTAACTAGTCTTTAGGGATAGATGCCTTAGAATCACGAGCTATCCTCAACTTTATCCCTTCTCTCATCCCACCCATCTAAGCATTTACTGAGTCCAGACCACTTAACTTCCTAAATTTCTCTGGAATCTTTTCCCTCATCCCCAGCCCACTGACCCTGCACACATCATACCGGGACTTCTGTAAGAGCCTCCTAATTGTCTCCTGCTGCCTGTTTTGCTTACCATCCAGTTTTTACTGTAGCCAAAGTGATCTTTGGGAAAGAAAAACAATCAGAGTCCTCCTACATTTAAAACTTTTTAAAAACTCTATTGCCTTGAGAATTGAGGCACAATTCTATAACCCGGCAGAGGAAGCTTTTTTGGTGGTGGGCCTTGCATATTGCTACCGTCCTATCCCACACTTTGCCATGGACCATTTACCCCCATACTTTGTGTTCTGAAGTTCCTACTATTCCTCTTAAATCCCATGTCTGTGCCAACTTTTGCACATGCTGACTCCTTCTGCTTAGAATTTGCCTACTCCACTCTCTCTGCTATCTCATTCTGGCTTTGGGGAAGACCTGCCTCTTTTGTAACTCCTCTCCTGCACAGAATAGGGAGGGCTTCCTCCAGGTTCCCTAAGCATCTTGCATGTTCCTCCATTAACTGAACTGTATCTCAGTACCTACACATGTAAGTCCAAGGGCAGAAATAGTCTTCTTCGAGACTTAAAATAGCTGTGTGATCTGGATTTCTTCATACCTTAAACTGAGATCACAGTAGTATCTATTGTGTAGAGCTGTTATGAGGATTACAGGAAACATACATTAAGTACTTAGAATGGTGACTGACATTAGTCAAAAGTATATGTTCATTATCATGGCCTCTTGTTTCCTAAATTCTAGCATAGGTGTGACCTGGGATTTGTGTCCCAAGTTTTCATCCCAACTAAAATGTACTTCCTTACCTGCCTTCAGCAAGTCTGAATGTTCAAACTGAAGGCCCTGTTCCAAGAACTCACATCTTCCACGAAGAGTTCCCTAATCTCAGCAGGAAGATCTTTCTCCCTCTTCAGTGCTTGGGAAACACTTTGCCCCTGTGTTCTCTCCCATATTTGGAGCCCCCAATAGAAGGTATATCATGCAAGTCTTCTTTCCAGGAAAGCTTACTTTCCAGGGGCAGATCCTGATCTGCTCATCTTTATCTATCTCCTCCCCCAGCATCCAGTGCAGAGCCAGGCATCCAGTCAGGGCTCTGGGACTATGTGTGGATAGACTACATTCACAGGTGCCTTAGTCTGCTGGGACTGCAATAACCAAAAATATCATAAACTGGGTGGTTTATAAACAATAGAAGTTTATTTCTCACAGTTCCGGAGGCTGGGAATTTGGCGTATGGTGAGAGCCATCTTCCCATTTCATAGACAGTTATCTTTTTTCTGTGTCCTCACATGGTGGAAGGAAGGGGCTAGAGAACCTTCTTGGGTCTCTTTCCTAAGGGCACTAATCCTATTTATGAGAATGCTACTTCATGACCTATATCACCTCCCAGAGTCCCCACCTCCAAATATACGCTCACATTGGGGATTGGGTTTCAACATATGACTTTTGGGAGGACACATTCAGTCTATGGGAACAGCTTCCCTCTTTCACCCTTTCCTGTGAATGCTGCCAATAACAAGGGCCTCTGGCAGTGAACACAATGGCTCAGTGAATAGATCTGCCTTACCACTAGTGCCCAGGGCTTCATTCCCTTGCTTTGCAACTAGAGATAACGGGAGTCCCTAAGTCTAAAACCTTTCAATGCCATGGCTTGGAAGCTGAAGATCTGAGGAACATTTCAAGAAGGAATTGTTTCTGAAAGCAGGAAAGGAAGAAGAAAAAAAGCCCCAAATCAGTAAGGCCTGAATTCCCATTGGCAACAGCAAAAAGGAAACTCACCTCTTGGGTGCCTCCTTGAAGGGCTAGAGGTGAGGGGGGGCCAGGAAGAGCTGACCACACTTCCTTTTGGAAGGTGATGGAACCGTGGGCTGCGGGGCAAGAGGAGTGGAGACACCTCCTAGGGTAGTAATGACTCAGCTCTCTGGAGATAACACACTGTCCCCAGGAAGTCTTCTTCCTTGTCATCACCACCACCATCATCTTGCACTTACATTTAATAAAATGTGCTTTCCAGTCACTATCTCCTTTGTTCTGAAGGATAGCAGACTATGCCACTCCAAAATATATCTGTTTGGCATAAGGACTATTTTGAAATGATTATTTTGAGAAACTGCAGACACAGTAGACGCTCTGAAACAGAGTAGAAATTACCCTTCCGGAAGGGAAATTTACATTAGAAAGGGGGCCTGTAACCAGGAGGGGAGCTATTACCAGAGATCACCCACTTTTTCACCTGAGAGACTTGCCCCTGTGGCGGGGCAGGGCAAATATTTGCCTAGCAAATATTTCCTCTCCTCACCTTTTGGTGAATTCCCTCCACCCATGCTTTGAATCTCCAGGGTCCTATCCCCTTCCTTAACTCAGGATTATAGCTAAGCCTCAATAGGGTGGCTGCCTTTGAGTCTCACATGTTTGTGGGGGTTATTGTATGTATGTATGTGATTAAAATTATTGTTCTCCTGTTAATCTGTCTTTGTATTACAGGGGGATCTTAGCCAAGAACCTAGAAGGGTAGAGGGAACATCATTTTTCTCTCCTGCAGTATCTAGTTTAAAATTCTGTGAAATAAATAAATTATCTCTATCTTATAGATTCAAAAATGGGGCTCAGGACGGCCAAAAGTCTGGTGATTGGTAGAGACAGGCCCCTTCCCTTAAGCCAGGCCTTGAAGGATGGGTTGGATTCTGGCAGTCAGGGATGCCCCCTTGCAACTACTTTTGATGTAGTACCTATTTATTATTCCTGGTTCTACTTTTGGCCTTCTCTCCTCTTGGGAAGCTGTGTACTCCAATCTCATCACAGAATTCTTTAGAGCAATGGACTGGGAATGAACGATCCCCTGAAAGCAAGGTTTGGACTCTTCTCACTTAGCAAACTATTATTCAACTTTAATCATCGTGGCATCTCTCTGTTTCCTGATCTGCCCCCAAATGCTCAGCAAATGAGTAACCACTGTGTTAGTGCTTTAATGATGTTTAAATCCCTCTTTTAATTTGCCAGGTGGAAACCTTTCGAACCAACAAACTAATGTTATTACGATCTCAATTTTTTTTCCCCTCAGAAAAGAGAACAGTGAGGGATGTAAAGGTAAATGGGGAAATTGCTAAATCGTCTGGGTTTTATTAAGCAGTCAGTATACTAATCCCAAGGATTACTCATGTATCTAGTAACATCCTCTATGCGTGAGACTGTATGAAGTTTAGGATAAATTCAGAGAGAAGCAAATACATGTGTATCAACAAGGTAGGCAGTGACTTCTTCTAAATTCTGCAACACCAAATAATCCTCTATTTAAGAAGACAGGAACAAGAGAATGAAACAAATGCTTTAATTTAAACCTCCAAAATTAAGCACTTTCTAGACTGCATCTCTTCCCATCCCCCTAATTTTAACACCTGGCTATGGTCATGTTCAGTAATATTGGTCTATAAAATGACGTAAGGAAGTTGGAAGTAAATTGTGATATTTACCATCCTGATAAAGTAAGGGAACACAAGATTTGTTCCCTCCCCCTTGTTGTGTCTTTCTTTTTTTTCTTCCTCTCACCTTCCCTCCCTCCCTCCCTCCTCCTACCCCTTTCCCTCCCTCCCTGCCTTCCTGCCTTCCCTTTTCCTTCCTTCCACCCCTCCCTGACTCCTCTCTTTATATAACACCTTTTTAATTGAGTACTGTCTTAGTTTACTAGGGCTGCCATAACAAAATACCACAGGTTGGGTGAAAAACAATAGAAGTGTATTTTCTCACAGTTTTGGAGACTAGAAGTTCAAGATCAAGGTGTCAGCAGGTGTGATTATTTTCTGAGGCATCTCTCCTTGTCTTGCAAATTGTCACTTTCATGCTACATCCTCACATGGTCTCTTTCCTGTGAGCATGCACCCCTGGTGTCTTTCTGTATGTGCTAATCCCCTCTTCTTATAAGAATACCAGTTAGATTGGACTAGGGCCCAGCCTGGCATCTTTTAAATTAATCACATCTCTATTCTAACCTACTGGGATTAGGGCTTCAACATAGGAATGGGGGGCAGGGAAGGGCACAATTCAGTCTATAACGAGCACCTAGAGTGTTCACAGTTTGCAAGCTCACATAATGTCCTTTCTTATTTCTTCTCTTAATCTTCTTAATTTTCTCTCTAGTTTCCTAAGTACCTCTCAGAAGCTTTTGAGAAGATTTAACATCCTCCCAGAAAGATTTTCCATCTTTCTTCTTCATCTTATTATAACTCTTATCACACTTGTTTTTATTACCTAGTACCTGGGGTATTTAGTCAAAATGCTTTCAAATAACCACAAACATAATTTGACCTATCATCATCACCACGGCCGTTATTATACAATCACTACTGTAACTACTACTACTTCTCTTTTCCCTTTTTCTCCTCCTTTCCTTCCCCCTATGATGAGGACATCTCTCAGGGATGTTGTCAGTACAACAGAGCAATATGTGCGAAATATCTAAAATTGCCTGGATACTAAGACAGGAAGGAAGGGGGCAGGGCACAACCATTAAAAGAATGAGACAACCATTAAAAAGAACAGGATGCCACAAAAATTGGTTAGAATCTACTAGGCCCAAGATGGCAGAAAATTTGACTTCCATGGCACACCCACAGGTGCCATGACACTTCCAAGGTTGACCATAAAAGGGCAGAAAGTGGGCAGTGCCCCAATTCCAGGAAATCCCCACCCCTTCTCCCAAGATAGTTAGAATATCCCTCCCACTCATTAGCATATGAAATTATCCAGCCCATAAAAACTAACCTCTCCATATTTCAGGGTGACCTCTCACCTTCTGAAATGGCCCACACTCTGTCTATGGAGTGTGTATCTCCCCGAACAAACCTGTTTTCACTTTACTATGGCTCGCTCTTTAATTCTTTCCTATGCGAAGCCAAGGACCCTCATTGGCGGCCCGTCCCAGGGACTCACCTGAGACCTGGGACATGACCATCGTCTTGAGCTCCACTTTTCCTACAACAATACTACAGCCAAAAATGTTAGTACCTTCCCTGTCAAATGAGTGAAAGAAAAAAAACAATCAGGAAGCAATCGATCCCTTTCCCTTGTCTCATTCCTCCTTTGGTTTGGTCTTCGGCTTAGGAAAATGTTATTTACCTTGGCTTCCAGGCCCCATGGAAGGGTTTGGCCAGCTCAGGGTTGTTAAGCTATTTTCAAGAGCCCTGCTCCTTCCCCTCATCCAGACCTCTCCAGGACAATTACCCACTGCATTCAGAGGCACAGCAGCACATTCCACAGCTGGCAAGCTTAGGCACTTGTGACCCTGGTGGCTTTGATTGACTTGGCAAGGGCTTGGCCACCCCACCGCAAACCTCAGGGCTCTGGTCTTTTCTTTCCCCCTCATTATCTGCCTCCTCCCAGGCTGGTAGAGCCTGGGCCAAGTCAGACCATTTGTGCTTTAATAAACACATCTGAATGGGAGGGAGATGCTGCTTTCCAAGGAATCAAAGCTGATATGCTCCTTAAGGAGCTTTTAAATCAGGAAGAGGGATGAGAAAAGCTGAATGTAGCTTCCTTCTCCCCTTCCTTCTTCCCTACCCTCCCTCCCTCCTTCTTTCTTTTTCTTTTCTTTCCCACTGTCTTACTTTCTCTTTATCTTCCTCTCTCTCTTTTCCCTTCCTTTCTCCTTCTTGATATTCTTTTTCATCCTATTTGCTCAATCTTTCTCTTTTTCTCTTTCTCATTTTTTCTTTCATTATAATAATTGTCTCAAGTATAAGTTAATGGAAATATCCTAAGATATGCATCATATGTGGCTCCAAACTAAAACAAAGGGAGGCTTCTATACTTGTTCCTGTTTATATTTACAAAAATATGGGTAGCTGAATCAGTAGAAAGTAGCAAAGTCCTTCTGATAAACACAGTTCAGAATTTCTTCCCTAATCATGTCTATTTTCTTTCTTTTTTTCACTATACTGTATTTTGTTTGATTGCTTCTTTGTATGTTCACCTCAGTCACATGAGAACAGAACTCAAATTTTCTCAATTAACACAATATTATTACTGTGTATTGAATTAATGGAGCTCCTACTACAGACCACCATTGCCTTCTGGGAATGCACCTCAGTTGGCTCTGGTGCATTAGCCTATGATAGACTATGGAATTCTCTTTGCTTTTATTTTACATTGTTTTTGTTTTGCATTGCCACACAAGAGAAAGACTTGTCTACAGCTTTCACCGTTTGTTTTGGTATCAGTGTAGGGCTTGTCAAACAAAGAGGTGGACTCTACCCCCACCTCCCACCCTGCCCCAACTGCTTTTCAAATAACTGAAATGGCTGCCCTTTAAAAATTTGAGTCAAGTCATCTGACCCTGACATTTTTTAGAACTACAATCAGTGGTGTGCTGGTAGTCAAAGTTAAATAAGCGGTTCTTCAGGTGGAATAAAAAGTCACAGATTTGTTGCATTTGCTGGTTTCTGTAATGTAAATATTCCCACCAGGGCTGATTTCAAGTTTATTAACATGATGTCATTGAACTTGAAGGTGGTTCGGAGCGCATGATCATCCTTCACAAATCTGGGCCAGACAGCTCCAGCTTACTGCTGGTTGTAGATCTTTGATCACTTTCTCAATTTTGTCAACTGCCTAGGTTATCTGGCCCTTATGGAGTCAGTTTTGGTGACATATTGTCTTAGAAAATCATTCATTTCAACCAGATGTTCAAAAGTATTATTTAGTCTTGCAAAGTAATTTTATTAGGATTCTTTTTACTTCCTTGATATCTCTGATAACCTCCCACCCCATCCTTTCCATACAAATGCTGTATATTTGTATTGTCTCTCTTTGTTTTTATCAGGCTCACTGGAGCTTCCGTAATTTTGAATTGTTTGTTTCCTTTTCAAAGAAACCGATTCTTAAATTTGCTTGTCAGTTTTATTACTTTTTTGGTTTTCTAATATATAATTTTCCACCTATCTTTATCTTCTAATTTACCTGAATTTTTTAATATAGTTTTGAGTTTTTATAAAGTACCAAGCATTGAGAGTATACAATAGATAAATAGCATTTATTATTATTATGTAAACACATTTATGAATAAAATATCACTTAGTGTATACTGGTTTCAGACATTAGGCTAGATATATATATTTTTTTTAAATTTTGAATTGGATTCATTAGCTATAGAACATACTCTATGCTCTTTACAATACAATCAAAACTTGCTTCATGTCTACATTTCTGCAATCCCATCAGGGGTGTTAGAAAACATCATTTGGATATTCCTCTTGTTTCATCCATGCCAGTGGCCATTCCTTCTACCCCCAGGTGCCTTATATGGCTACCGAATCTCTTTTGGTTCCCAACTCCCATGTTCCTAACTTATGTCCTCATTTAAGTCAGATGCCCTCTCACCACCCTTCTCTCTCTGATGACAGGCTGCCTCCCAGTCACTCTTTGGGAGAGAAAATGAAATTTCCTATGATCATGGCCTGTGCTGCCTGTGATGGTTTGTACTAACACCAGGCCACTTGGATGTTTTCTGGGATACAGAAACAATCTAAAATTTAGATTTGTCAAAGAACTGCACTTCCTGTAGAGACTCTGAAGAATTGGGTCACTGACTTTTAGAACATGTGGACAATGAAGGGATGTGCATTAAGCATTTATTCGCTCAACTCACTTTTTGAGCAGCCCATGTGAAGGGTAACTTGAGGTCAGCCGAGAGGAGGTAGATTGGTGATAGCTAGCTAACATGGTCCACTGTACAGAGTAGTATGAGTATGGAATCCAAGTGAAAGTTGATTAAGGCAGAAGAAAAAGGAGGAACAAAAGTATTTTGGTTGAGTTCTTACCATGCGTCAGACCCTACTTAGTTCTACCATCTGTAATGTGGGAAAAATGCAAGTTTCATCTGGTGGTTGTGAAGATCAATGAGTTGGTATGTTGTCTGCCATGTAGCAGGCACTCAATAAGCATGTGATCACTTAATGCTTGGATTCCATACAGTTTCAGTCATATAGTTAGTAGCAGAGTTGACATAAGATGGTCTGACTCCCAATCCACTATAGACCAAGTTGGTGAAAAACTATCAATTAACAGATTGAGTATGATGTGACCCAATGTTTCTTAGGCTTCCCTTTAAAAGTGACCCCTGCAGAAGGAAAATGCTACTTTCTGTCACTTTGTGGTTTTAGAAAAGCTAATTTTACCTTATTTCAGTCAAAGTTTAATTCCTTCTCTATGGAAAGAGATGTATATAGCTATCCTAGAATTCCCTCATTTCCTACTTAATTTGTACATTGTTATTACTAGATTCTACATTCTACTTTTTGAATCACTTAGAAGGTAATCTTTCTAAAGATGTTTATATTTCTCCATTTAACTCTGCCTCACATTTGGGATGTCAATTTAATTCAACAACTTTTACTAAGTACCTACTAGGTATAGACATCATCCCACAGGTTGCTTTTATAGAAAGCAACCCAGTTATTCATGTTCATCCATTCATCCATCCATCCACCTTTATACCCATCTGACTACTGATTCAGCAGGCAAACCTCCCTGGACCACTAATCTGTGCTATTTATATGTGTGTTAGGCCCTGGCTCAGGCGATAATTTGTAGTCTCTGCCCAGAGAGGGGTTGCAGTTGAGTTTTGGAGCCAGATACATGATCAGAACCTTCAAAAAAATGTCGTAAGGACAGCAGTCAAGGTCTGCCCAGAGAATGAAAGGAAGGGGAGTGGAGGGATGGCTACATCAGACAGGAAGCAGTGATTGTCAGGAAGACTTCACAGAGGAAATAGGCTGAGGATGTGAGGTTTAAGGAGGAGGAGGTCAGAAAGAAAAGAGCCTTAAATAAAAGCTTTGGAAACATTAAAAGGAAAAGATGATATGAATAGATTAGACATGTTATTTCTTAACTTACAGTCAAAGAAAATGTCTTTGCTCCTCCCAGACAAGAGTGTAGATTGGCATTTGTTTGTTTGATGGAAATAATTTAGAATAACATACTAGGATGCTATGTAACAAGGCGGACAGCTTTCTGAGATCTGATGCATGAATTCTGACTTTTTTTTCTTTCTCTTTTTTTCCCTTGAAACATTATTGACAGTCGCTGCTATAGTCCAGCACTCTTGAAGTTGACATATGCTGAGTGACAGATCTAAGATAAGAGTAAAATACATTTGAATGTGCCGATAAAGAGAAAATGGGAAAGGGGTGAAATTACAGAGATATAAAGGTGTATCTTTAAAGCTCTTAGGAGGACAAATTACTAATCAGGAATAGAACTGCATAGAGGCGTGGTAAGTTTGAATGCAGAAACCCTTCTGGGATGGAAACTCTTTCTAGCGTGTAGTGGTTTTATATGAAGTCTAATGAGATCTGTTTGAAACTGCTGGCTTCGTTTTGTGTGAAAGAGAATTGTCAAGAGATTTTCAAATGTCTGAATGAACAGTAATAAGCCCAACAGGGCCAAGGTGGGGTGTCCGATTGGCCAAGTGCTATAAAAGCTATCTTTGGAAATGCCATCTGCAATAATCCATTCTGTTCCCATTAATTTCTGATAAATGGAGACCGTCTGCAAGGAAATAACACTGACATTGATCAAGTCAATCACAGCTTTACCTATAACCTATAATTCCAGCATATCCTATCATTTTATGCTCATTGAAACACATTTGTACACACATGTAAGCACACACACACTCGTACATATGGGTATTCATAAAGCATAAGTAATTTCAATTCTTACCCTGTCATCAAAAATTTTTTTTTAAACATCTTTATCGGAATATAAATGCTTTACATTCTTGTGTTAGTTTCTGCCGTATAACAAAGTAAATCAGCTATACGTATACATATATCCTGATATCCCCTCCCTCTTGCGTCTCCCTCACACCCTCCCTATCTCACCCCTTTAGGTGGTCACAAAACACCGAGCTGATTTCCCTGTGCTATGTGGCTGCTTCGCACTAGCTATCTATTTTACATTTGGTAGTGTATATAGGTCAAGGCTACTCTCTCACTTCGTCCCAGCTTACCCTTCCCCCTCCCCATGTCTTCAAGTTCATTCTCTACATCTGTGCCTTTATTCTATCTGGCCCCTAGGTTGTTCAGCAGCGTTTTTTTTTTTTTTTTAGATTCCATATATATGTGTTAGCATACGGTATTTGTTTTTCTCTTTCTGACTTACTTCACTCTGTGTGACACACTATAGGTCCATCCACCTCACTACAAATAACTCAATTTTGTTTCCTTTTTATGGCTGAGTAATATTCCATTGTATATATGTGCCACATCTTCTTTATCCATTCATCTGTCAAGGGATACTTAGATTGTTTCCATGTCCTGGCTATTGTAAATAGTGCTGCAGTGAACATTGTGGTACATGACTCTTTTTGAATTATGGTTTTCTCAGGATATATGCCCAGTAGTGGGATTGCTTGGTCATATGTTATTTCTAGTTTTAGTTTTTTAAGGAACCTCCATACTGTTCTCCATAGTGGCTGTATCAGTTTACATTCCCACCAACAGTGCAAGAGGGTTCCCTTTTCTCCACACCCTCTCCAGCATTTATTGTTTGTAGATTTTTTGATCATGGCCATTCGGACTCGTATGAGGTGATACCTCACTGTAGTTTTGATTTGCATTTCTCTAATGATTAATGATGTTGAGCATTCTTTCATGTGTTTGTTGGCAGTCTGTATATCTTCTTTGGAGAAATGTCTATTTAGGTCTTCTGCCCATTATTGGATTGGGTTGTTTGTTTTTTTGATATTGAGCTGCATGAGCTGCTGGTATATTTTGGACATTAATCCTTTGTCAGTTGCTTCATTTGTAAATATTTTCTCCCATTCTGAAGGCTGTCTTTTTGTCTTATTTACGGTTTCCTTTGCTGTGCAAAAACTTTTAAGTTTCATTAGGTCCCATTTGTTTATTTTTGTTTTTATTTCCATTTCTCTAGGAGCTGGGTCAAAAAGGATCTTGCTGTGATTTATGTCATAGAGTGTTCTGCCTATGTTTTCCTCAACAGTTTTATAGTGCCTGGCCTTACATTTAGCTCTGTAATCCATTTTGAGTTTATTTTTTGTGTATGGTGTTAGGGGTGTTCTAATTTCATTCTTTTACATGTACCTGTCCAGTTTTCCCAGCACCACTTATTGAAGAGGCTGTCTTTTCTCCACTGTATATTCTTGCATCCTTTATCAAAGATAAGGTGACCATATGTGTGTGGGTTTATCTCTGGGCTTTCTATCCTGTCCCATTGATCTATATTTCTGTTTTTGTGCTGATCTGTCTTGTTCCTGATCTTAGTGGAAATGGTATCAGTTTTTCACCATTGAAAACGATGTTGGCTGTGGGTTTGTCATATGTGGCCTTTATTACATTGAGGTAAGTTCCCTCTATGCCTATTTTCTGGAGAGTTTTTATCATAGATGGGTGTTGAATATTGTCAAAAGCTTTATTTGCATTTATTGAGATTATCATATGGTTTTATCCTTCGATTTGTTAATATGGAGTATCACATTGATTGATTTGCATATATTGAAGAATCCTTGCATTCCAGGGATAAACACCACTTGATCATGGTGTATGATCTGTTTAATGTGTTGTTGGATTCTGTCTGCTAGTATTTTGTTGAGGATTTTTGCATCTATGTTCATCAGTGATATTGGCCTGTAGTTTTCTTTCTTTGTGACATCCTTGCCTGGTTTTGGTATCAGGGTGATGGTGGCTTTGTAGAATGAGTTTGGGAGGTTCCTCCCTCTGCTATATTTTGGAAGAGTTTGAGAAGGATAGGTGTTAGTACTCTAAATGTTTGACAGAATTCGCCTGTGAAGACATCTGGTCCTGGGCTTTTGTTTGTTGGAAGATTTTTAATTACAGTTTCAATGCTTGTTATGGTTCTGTTTATATTTTCTATTTCTTCCCGGTTCAGACTCAGAAGGTTGTTTGTTTCTAAGAATTTGTCCATTTCTTCCAGGTTGTCCATTTTATTGGCATAGAGGTGCTTGTATTAACCTCTCATGATCCTTTGTATTCCTGCAGTCAGTTGTTACTTCTCCTTTTTCATTTCTAATTCTGTTGATTTGAGTCTTCTCCCTTTTTTTCTTGATGAGTCTGGTTAATGTTTCATCAATTTTGTTTATCTTCTCAAAGAACCAGCTTTTAGTTTTATTGACCTTTGCTATCGTTCCCTTCATTTATTTTTCCTTTATTTCTGATCGGATCTTTATGATTTCTTTCCTTCTGCTAACTTTGGGTTTTTTTGTTCTTCTTTCCCTAATTGCTTTAGGTGTAAGGTTAGGTTGTTTGAGATGTTTCTGGTTTCTTGAGGTAGTATTGTATTGCTATAAACTTCCCTCTTAGAACTGCTTTTGCTATATCCCATAGGTTTTGTGTCTTCGTGTTTTCATTGTCATTTGTATCTAGGTACATTTTGATTTCCTCTTTGATTTCTTCAGTGATCTCTTGGGTATTTAGTAGTGTATTATTTAGCCTCCATCTGTTTGTATTTTTTACAGATTTTTTCCTGTAACTGATATCTAGTCTCATAGTGTTGTGGTTGGAAAAGATACTTGATATGATTTCAATTTTCTTAAACTTACCAAGGCTTGATTTGTGACCCAAGATATGATGTATCCTGGAGAATGTTCCATGAGTACTTGACAAGAAAGTGTATTATGTTTTTTTTGGATGGAACGTCCTATAAATATCAGTTAAGTTCTTCTTGTTTAATGTATCATTTAAAGCTTGTGTTTCCTTATTTATTTTCATTTTGGATGATCTGTCCATTGGTGAAAGTGGGGTGTTAAAGTCCCCTGCTATGAATGTGTTACTGTTGATTTCCCCTTTTATGGCTTTTAGCATTTGCCTTATGTATTGAGGTGCTCCTACATTGGGTGCATAAATATTTACAATTGTTATATCTTCTTCTTGGATCGATCCCTTGATCATTATGTATGTCCTTCTTTGTCGCTTCTAACAGCCTTTCTTTTAAAGTTTATTTTGTCTGATGTGAGATTTGCTACTCCAGCTTTCTTTTGATTTCCATTTGCATGGAAAACTTTTCCATCCCCTCATTTTCAGTCTGTATATGTCCCTAGGTCTGAAGTGGGTCTCTTGTAGACAGCATATGTATGGGTCTTGTTTTTGTATCCATACAGCCAGTCTATGTTTTTTGGTTGGAGCATTTAATCCATTTACATTTAAGGTACTTATCGATATGTATGCTCCTATTCCCATTTTCCTAATTGTTTTGGGTTTGTTTTTGTAGGTTTTTTCCTTCTCTTGTGTTTTCTGCCTAGAGAAGTTCCTTTAGAATTTGTTGTAATGCTGGTTTGGTGGTGCTGAATTCTCTTAGCTTTTTCTTGTCTGTAAAGTTTTTAATTTCTCCGTTGAATCTGAATGAGATCCTTGCTGGGTAGTGTAATCTTGGTTGTAGGTTTTTCCCTTTCATCACTTTAAATATATCCTGCCACTCCCTTCTGGCTTGCAGAGTTTCTGCTGAACAATCAGCTGTTAACCTTATGGGGATTCCCTTGTGTGTAATTTTTTGCTTTTCTGTTGCTGCTTTTAATATTTTTTCTGTGTATTTAATTTTGATAGCTTGATTGATAATGTGTCTTCGTGTGTTTCTCCTTGGATTTATCCTGTATGGTACTCTCTGCACTTGCTGGACTCAATTGACTATTTCCTTTACCATATTAGGGAAGTTTCCAACTTCCCTAATATAATCTCTTCAAATATTTTCTCAGTCCTTTTCTTTTTCTCTTCTTCTTCTGGGACCCCCATTATTCGAATGTTGGTGCATTTATTGTTGTGCCTGAGGTCTCTGAGACTGTCCTAAATTCTTTTCATTCTTTCTTCTTTATTCTGCTCTGCAATAGTTATTTCCACTATTTTGTCTTCCATGTCACTTATCCATTCTTCTGCCTCAGTTATTCTGCTACTGATTCCTTCTAGAGAATTTTTAATTTCATTTATTGTGTTGTTCATCACTGTTTGTTTGCTCTTTAGTTCTTCTAGGTCTTTGTTAAACGTTTCTTGTATTCTCTCCATTCTATTTCCAAGATTTTGGATCATCTTTACTCTAATTTCTCTGAATTCTTTTTCAGGTAGACTGCCTATTTCCTCTTCATTTGTTTGGTCTGGTGGGTTTTTACCGTGCTCCTTCATCTGCTGCATATTTCTCCATCTTCTCATTTTATTTAACTTACTGTGTTTGGGGTCTCCTTTTCACAGGCCTCAGGTTTGTAGTTCCCATTGTTTTTGGTGTCTGCCCCCATTGTGTGAGGTTTGTTCAGTGGGTTTTGTAGGCTTCCTAGTGGAGGGGACTGGTGCCTATGTTCTGGTGGATGGGGCTGGATCTTGTCTTTCTGGTGGGCAGGACCGCATCCAGTGTTGTGTTTTGGGGTGTCTGTCAACTTATGATTTGGGGCAGCCTCTCTGCTAATGGGTGGGGTTGTGTTCCTGTCTTGCTAGTTGTTTGGCATGGGGTGTCCAGCACTGGATCTTGCTGGTCGTTGAGTGGAGCTGGATCTTAGTGTTGAGACAGAGATCTCTGGAAGAGCTCTTGTCCACTGAAATTACGTGGTCCTGGAGGTCTCTGGCGGTCCAATGTCCTGAACTTGGCTCTCCCACCTCAGAGCCTCAAGCTTAACTCCCAGCCAGAGCTCCGAGACTCTTTTGGGTAGTCTGAGGTCTTCTGCCAGCGTTCAGTATGTTTTCTGTAGGAGTTATTCCATATGTAGATGTATTTTTGACGTATTTGTGGTGAGGAAGGTGATCTCCACGTCTTACTCCTCTGCCATCTTGAAGGTCCTCCTGATTTAGAATGATGATGGGTAACCTGGTACTTTGGCTGCCGTCGGCCAATGAGACTCAGAGACTGACACGTAGCACCAGATACTGCAATATCACAGACAGACACCAGTGGGAAGAAAAGAATATGAGCTCCTTTTTTTTCTTCCCCTTTGTGCTTAGTCCAGTTTCACTTGCTCATAGGGTGGTATGTACAGAGATCTTGCCCTCGGCTTCAAACCAAAGATCCTCGAGTGAAAAGCTATGCCAGATACCTCAGCTCACAGAAGTGCTCCTATCATCAACTTTGAAAATAATAATTTCTTCCAATAAAAATAGTTTATTCAATTTTTTTAAAATTTATTTTTCTAGAAGTTGTGGTTACTAGCATGTGTATTATTTGCCTGACTGACATATTTCTTCCTCTCCAGGATCACTGGACACATTGTAGAGGGATGACAAACTGCTAAGAATTTTCCCCTGCATTCTTGAACATGGTTGATTACTTATGGAGTGGCTACCTGCCCCTAACTGGGCCAGTAAGAGGATCTCTACTTGGAACTGGGGAAAGGCTAAAGGGAGACTCAGAAGAGAAGCCCATTCAAAGCATTCGAGTTGCTCAGAGTGCCTCACCTTTAAATCCTGGAATCTCAGCCCTTTGATGACTGCTGATGTGGGTCTGTTTGAAAAATGTTCCCTCCACCACTCTGTGGAATAGTCTGCAAATTACAGTTTGCTAAATATGGAAACCACGGTTGCCCTTACACTTTGAATGGTAGCAACACGGATACCCACTGAACATACAGGCACCCAGACTCCACCTGAAAGATACTTTAAAACATTTTTGATAAAAGGCTAAGATCATTTTCTTTGCCCCACAATTGCCTTTCCATGTCCTTTACCAGCTTCAGAAATTACTTGCCAAATGACCCATTCCTGAGAGACAAATCCTGCAGGTTTCTAAAGTGCTGATACATATTAGGATAAACACTGTGGTATAATAAGGAGTATATTTGGTCTTTGTCCTCAGATCCTGCCAGAAAGCAACTAAAAACTTGGAATTTCCTGAGTGATAGCGAAACTGTGCAACTTAGATTGGGACCTGAACCACAGTTGTTTAATTGAGATCTCACACGTGGCCTCAGGAATTAATGAAGCTCATGTTCTTGATGTCTCATTGCAGAAAGAATTCAGAGAAACGGAGTGATAGGTAAGAAGTGGATTTATTTAGAGGTATAACACTGTTGGGCACAACAGAGGTTCTACTATTTTTCCACCATAATTATTATATTATACTGGGAAGTAAAATGGAACGCATGACCAGGAAATAGCTTGTGAATGTACCAGGAAAGCAAGCAGGCTTTATACATGCAAAATAATGATAATATCTACCATTAGTTAAGTGCTCATTACTTGTGAGCATTTTAATTTACTGTCACATTTAATCCTCACAATTATTTGATTTACTCATAGCAATAATTATATTATTATCCCTATTTCAAAGGTTAGAAACTTGAAGAATAAAAAGATTAAATAATATTTCTATGAACTTCAACAGAAAACTGAAATATTCAGTTTAACTGGAAAATGAGGATGAATGTATGTTGATCTTTCCAATAATATTTTCATCTTAACTAAGGATCTCAAGCAAGATAAGACTTAATCCAAAGAAATAAGCTAGTAATCATAGTATTTATGACTCTTAAAGGATTGTGAGGAAGAAATATAGAGATAGGCATGAGGAATATCCCAGAAATGATCATTTTTTTATTCAACATATTTCTTTACTGCCAATTATTTGAAGAGTCCATGTTTTCTATCTGGTTTAGAATAGTAAGCCCTTATTCCACATTTGTCCCTCTATTTATTTGAAATAATTTCAAATATAAAGAAATGTTATAAAATAGTACAATGAACATCTGTTTCTTTACACCTAGATACATCCATTGTTAACCTTTTGCCACATCTGTTTTTTCTATCTATGTGTGTATGTGTGTGCACACATACATACATACACACATTCATATATTTATTTTTGGTCTAGTCATTTTAGAGTTAATTGCAGAGATCAAGAAACTTTACTTCTAAATACTTCAGTGTGTGTTTCCTTAGAATAAGAAGGGTCTGCACAACCACAATACGATAATCATACTCAGGACATTTGACATCAATGCAATTCCATTATCTAATGCACCCTCAATATTTAAATTTCTCCAATTATCTCAGTTATTTTATTTATAGCTTTTTCCCTAATCCAAGATTCAACCAAGAATTACACTGTGTCTTAAAAAAAAAAAAAAAAGTACTGATGAAGCTAGTTGCAGGGCAGGAATAAAGATGTAGACAGAGAGACTGGACTTGAGGACACAGGGGTGGAGGGGGAAGCTGGGGTGAAGTGAGAGTAGCATCAACATATATACACTACCAAATGTAGAGTAGTTAGCTAGTGGGAAGCAGCAGCATAGCACAGGGAGATCTGCTTTGCGATGACCTAGAGGGGTGGGACAGGGAGGATGGGAGGGAGGCTCAAGAGGGAGGGGATATGGGGACTTGTGTATGCATGTGGCTGATTCACTTTGGTGTACAACAGAAACTAACACAGTATTGTGAAGCAATTATACTCCAATAAAGATCTATTAAAAAAAATAAGTTAACAAAAAAGAAAAAAAGAATTGCATTGTGTTCAGTCGTCATATCTCTGTAAATGTCAATCAAGCTTTTTCTTTTTTAACTTTTAAAGACATTAATGATATTTTCAAAATGTCCAGGTCATTTATTTTGTAGAATATCCCTCAGTATGGCTTCATTATTTTCTCATGATTGGATTCAGGTTAAACTTTTATTTGGCCTGAACATTACATACATAGGTTTCAATGCATTCTCAGTGTATCACATTGGGAAGCTGTTGATGCCAACTTGTTTAATTTCTTTATCTGTAAAGGAGAGTTTGGAATTCTGAAGGGGTAAATCCAGCCCCAATTCCCTGTGCTGTGTCTATCTGCAGCACACATTCTGACATCCTGCAGTAGCAACCAGAAGGTAACTATAATCATGAGGCCACTGTGCATTCATTCACCTGAAGTTCATAATGTATTTATATCTAATCACTCTTCCTGAATGGATGGCTTCTCCATGAAATGGTGAAAAATCATTTTTCTCTTAAAGACTTTTACTTGCAAGACTGGAGGTTATATCTGTATGGAAGTTTTGACTTTTACTCAATTATAGTATTCCCAAAGTAGGGTTTCTTTTGGGGGGGGGCATCTTTGGAAATTAAAAATACTAAGTTTAGGATAAGGAAGTTTCACTTTCTGCAGGGGTTGCAATCTTGTAAAGTATATTCCTTTAATTGAGTGATTATAGACCAATGTCAATGTTTTTAGGCACATTTGAGTTATTTTAAAATGAAAGGGATAAATAATTTCTAAATTCTCTTTCTTTTTTTATGTCCAGTTTCTGGCTACATTTGTTAACATTTTAAGATATAGCTTAGATAAATCCATTGAAGACAAATTTATAATGGGTTAGTAAGGAAACTAGGATGCTTGGAAATCCCTAATGTCTTAATTAGACATCACAGAAGAATCACCCCAGCAGGCTCAGTGGTACCACTTACCCTGACCTACTTCTGTTCATTTCACAATCTAGTGTGGATCTCAATGACTTTCCAACACTTGACTCATTTCCATACATAGGGTTACACTTTATCCTTTTTATTACTCCACCAACTTATTCTTTGGCTTTTGATCCCTACCATGTTTTAAATTTGCTCTTTGACTTTGCTGCTGTTGGCTGCTGTAGTTAAACATTTCACCTGATCAGCCTGGCCCAGGGTCATCCAGAACCTCAAACGTGGGCCATGGATAGTTTTGTTTGGCTGTAGAGTCGGCTCCAGACAACGAGACTAGTCTGATCTAACGCCAATCTGTATATTCTTAATTGTTAAACACAGAGATGCAGACACACTGACCTTCTCAGTGCTAGCATCTCATTCCATGCGATTAGTTTCCACTTCCTGGTATATTTGTGGGGAAATCAAAAGTAGAAGCAACACAGAATATTGCTACAAAAAAAAGGAGATATAAGTGATAAATTTAAATTATACTGGGTTTAAGAACAGGGCATATAGATTCCTTTTCTGAATTTTTTTTTTTTTTTTTGGTCTAAGAATGATGGACATTTAGACACTGGCGCCAGGCTCACGCCTGACCAGTGCCACACCAGGGACAGGCAGAGCAAGGACAGAGAGGTAGAGAGTGGACACTGCGGGGTCACCAGCCAGGTTGCTGGTGTGAGGGTCTCTGGTGGCTGCTGGGGGATGGGGAGTTAGCCACAGTCACTCCAGAAGTGCCCAGTCCGGGACGGCCACAGTCAGGGGCTCACACAGAGCTGGGAGAGCCATGCTACGCCCCTCTCAGTGCCCAGCATCGTCAGGTGGTTGGCTGGTGAAGAGGCAACCTCAGCCAGGACGCTCAGGTCTGCCCTACTGAATATATTTAAGTGATAAGGTTTATTCATTCACGTACTCATTCAGGATATTATAATAAGAAAGAGAACAGATTTTGGAGCTTGGCTGCTTAAGTTTGAATCCCATCTGTGCCTCTGGCCAGCAGGGTAGGTCATTTAACCTCTGTGTGCCTCAGTTTCCTTATCTGCAAAAATGGGAATAATAATGGTAACTACCTCAAAGGATTGATGAGGATTAACAAATTAATGTATATGAAACCCTTTAGAACACTATTTGGCACACAGCATGCATATATGTTATTTATTATTAATATATAGTCATTGATTGCCTATTACATGTCCACCATAACATGAGGAATCCCATACGCATTCTTGGAGTCAAAGAATAATTCAGAGTAATAGTTGACATCCCATTGTTAGTGGAGGATATGAAGGATTTGATACCTATCCATGGGATTTCTTCCTTACATCACCATGATCATCAGCATGACTAAATTTTTGAGTGTTTCTTTGTGCTGGCATTCTTGGGTGTCTTACATGATTCTTCCTATTTAGTTTTTCTTGTTCAGTTTTCATTTTAGAGAAAGGTTAACTATTTGCCAATGGTCACATAACTTGAAAATGGTAGAGCCAAGATCAAATTCAGGCAGCCTGACTCCAATGTTCTATCCTCTTAGGAACACTGTATGTCTACAGACTATATTGAGATGTGTAGCATGCAGTGTCTCCATTTAACCCACACATATATTTACTGAGAACATGGTACATACCCAGCGGACAGAGACAAATCAGACTCTTGCCATCAGATTAGCTCCTGCTGTCACGGAGATCAGAAGATCACGGTGAAAATACAAACATGAAAATGACAAGGTGTATGATGTGCTATGATGGTGGTATTCATAGGTCAAGCTGAAGGACCAGCGCCTCAGTCTGGAGGAGGGTCAAGGAAGCATGTGAATGGATGACACTCCTCACCAGTGTCTAGCATGAAGAGGTAGCAGGTAAGTAAGTGTGAAGGGGTATTTGAGGTAAAAGATAATATGTAAGAAAAGGTTTGATGCATGTGGGGCACTATGAGACTTTGTGGCTGGAGAAGATTAAATGAGGGCCTAGGATACGTGGACTAGAAAGGAAAATGAGGGCACGACCAGGGAACCTTTGTTACCTAATGTGAAGAGTTTGACATTTAACAAGAAAAATTCAGGATTCTTTGAAAACATTTAGCCAGCAAGAAAACAGGATCAAATTTGCTTGGCAAAGATCACTGCACAAAAAAAGTATTAAGGAGTGTTTTTATCATGTCTTGAAATTAATGGCATGTTTTATTAGAATCTATCTGTATTAAGCTCCTCTTGTTTTGTGGATTTACATTAGTGAATTTCAATAGGTAGCATTATTAACACTGCTTACTACTTCTCTCCTAATTCTTCAGTTTATAGCATGCTTTTAACTCCATTAGCTCCCATAACTTTTAACTGCCTTTTTTTTTTATTATTATTTCCATTACAGAGCAGGAAACTAAGGCTGAGCAATGCTAGCCTTCACAGACTTGCCTCAGACTCAAAATCCTGGGAAAAAACCTGAACACAGAAGCCTTAAGTGGATACTGCATGAACATCCCCCTCTGCCTTGTGACATCCTGCATGGGACCACCCTCTCAAATCCCCAGTGCAACTTGGGCATCCCACTGTGGCACTAGGGTCAGTTCTGACCCAGCCTACCAGTCTCAGTCCATTTGGGTTTAGACAATACTGTAGACATAGGCTTAAACACCAAACATTTATTTCTCACAGCCCTTGAGGGTGGAAAGTCCAAGATCAAGGTCAAGGTGTTGACAGAGTCAGTGTCTAGCGAGCCCTTGTTTCCTGGTTTAGACCACCATCCTCCTGCTGTGTCCTCACATGGCAGAAGGGGTGAGGGAACTCTGTAGAGCCTCTTTCATAAGGGCACTAATCCCATTCATGAGGGCTCCACTCTCATGACCAAATCACCTCCCAAAGTCCCCACCTCCAAATCCTATTGCATGGGGCATTAGGTTTCAATATGTGAATTGTGGAGGACACAAACATCCAGCCATAACTCTACGCAATGGTCATTTTCCTTTCTTCCTGGATAATTAACCTTGATTTTGTCCTGGTAGCATTTATGGTCAGTGAAATGTACAGAGAATCCTTCTGATAAAGTTTTGAGAAAGATTTTTCTCTAATAAGAAAGAGAATATTGTGAGATGATGGTCCCTTTGCTTCTTCCCTGTTTTCTATGCTCCTGTGTGGAAATGTCAAATTTGGAGCTGAGTAACTATGAATTTGTGAACATTAAGAGATCTTCTGAGGACAAAAGGCAACATGATGAGGATGGTGGAAGGGAAGGGTGCAGATTTCAGGTCTCTGTGGTGGGTGCTGGGAAATGCTGCCCAGATCTCAATGCAAGATTGAAAGATAGTTACCCTTGCTTCTGGGAATACCTATGACAGGTGACCCTCAACCATCAGTCCCTTTGGGATGTATCAGCTGCACAGAGTTACCTTGCCTAAAGCCACATCCCTTTCCTAGGGTGGCTGATATACCCCACCCTAGGAAATTGATGGGCTAAGAGGTTACAAAATCCCAGCCTTATCATTGCAATAAAAGACAGCTGTGAAAGGTCATCCAATCTACAGATCCCCTCATAGGGGTCAGCTGAGGTTGCTCTTTGGCCTCTATGACAGCTTGACTTCTCCCTCTGCCCAGGGCTGCCTCTTCCCATCTACAACGCTGATCCCAAAAGTACTCTTTAATAATCTCTTGCAAGTTAAAATCAATCTGAGTCTGCTTCCTAGGGAAACCAATCTTAAACAGTCCCTGATGGTTATTTTGGGTGACTGAACTAACCATGAACCACATATATTTTAGGAACCTAGCAATTATCACATGGTTTGAACTATGATGACTTGGTACCGATCACACTGTTTTGTACCTATTTGCTTATCCATAGTCTTTCTCATCAGACTGTGATGTCTTCAAAATTGTTCACTGGGTTTTATTACTCACTGTGTCTCCTTTCAGGTTCATAACAGTAAATGGAATTTAATGGACACTCAATATGTGTTTGTTAAATGAATAAAACCTACACCTATTTTAATACCTGATAGTCATGACCCTGTACTAGTGCAGTGAGCTATTTCTGTAGACCTATGTTTTATACATGGTTACTTATCCAAATCATGTTTTTTTCAGGAAATTCACTGAGCAAACTGAAAATGATCACATGTCATATTTAATTTTTCCAACAAGGACATTAGTCCTAAATTGAAAGTTAGCGTATAGATGTTTAGAAAAGAATTCTACTGCTGGTACAAGATAACATATGTCACTATACTAGGGATCTTAAATGAAACGGAAAGCTACACTGAATTTCATTCTCTAAGACGTAGTTCCCCCCAAACTAATGTGTGTGTGTATATATATATATATATATATATATATATATGTATGTATTTCTGTGCACAGTCTCAAAGGTAAAAGAAAATAAAATGCATAAAAAAGCAATAAACAAAAATCCTCGGTCAAAATCCCATCTCTGCCACTTACTAGAGTGTAATCTTCAGCATATTGCTTAAACTTTTGAGACTCAGTTCTTTTACCTATAAAATGGGTAAAATCAAATGCTAAAGGACGCTAGATGCTTCTAGTTTCTCATAAAGTTGTAATTCAGTCATTTATTCCTAAGGTTTTTTGTGCTGTTTCAGGATCCACATGCTAAACTTGGTCTAGATTATTTTACCAAGATGTTGTTTACTCTCTTTGTTATTACAGTCTCCCTTAGTTAGTTCCTGAGAACCGTGCTTATTGCCTTGGCTGCCTGGAAGCTGAGTTTGCATTTAACACTTAGTTCTTCCTGTTGGAATATTTTTCTTCTCCTTCATAGATGTGCTGTTTCATTTCTTTCGTACTAGCTGTATTGAGTAATTGTGTTTTACTGCAAAGGAGGTCTCCTGGGAAGCAAGTGGGTATTTACATTTTTATGTAAAATTTAATGTATGCAAATATTAAAAAATCCCTACCATTTATTAATTGTCTTCTATGAGCTAGGTACTTTAGATACATCATTACCTTTAATTTTCACAGCGACCTTACAAAGTAAGGAATTATGTATTCATTTTGCAGATGGAGAAAGTAAAGCTTGGAGCAATCAAGTAAGTACCCAAGGCAACTCACTTAATTGAGTAGCGAGTCAGGATTCACAGCCAGAACTCCATGACCCCCAAGGTTGTATTGTTCCCTCTACACCACTTGGCAAATGAAAAGATAGAGAAACACCAATTTCTGAGCACATAAAAAACTGTTTGTAATTCCTCATCCAGAGATAAGCTAGAAATAGCTATTTTTATGAGAATCAAGGTTTGCAAGCAGCTTAATTAACACAGTGATATATTCTGAAAATCATTTAACATAAACTTAACAAAAGAATGATGGGCAATGTTTATTTTGCAACCTTAAAAAGGAATTACTCATCCTAGTGACCTTCTGAACAACTGGCAAATATGTAGTACTTCATAATAATTTAAATTTAGAAAAAACTTGGAATGATTGGACATTAAAAGACTTGCCTTGTTTCGTTCTTTTAGAAGAATCAGAGCTAGGGAGGAGATACAGAAACACATCATTTAATTTTCCCCAATTGATTAATCAGATAACATGTCAACCACATGGAGGGCATTTTAAAACCAAATAAAATGATCTGCACGGTCATTGTTATAATACAAGAGTTGTTTTCTTTTTTCTTCTTTTTTTTTCTTGCATTTCCTTTAAGCCTCTCTCAACATGGGGCTGTGGATTTTTTTATATTTGGAATATTTTTTTAAGAATAGCATACTGTCAGCAACATAGGACCTTAATAAATATGATTTGATAAAAACTAAAACACCAAAGTTCAGCTTTTGCTCCCAAGAGTATAATGTAACCCAGCTTTATTTGATAAAGAATCATTCATGCAGACTGGAGCCTCTAGTTACACTTAATAAAGGCACAAAGAAATATTGAATGTGAGAAGAAAGATGTATTTTCTAGTGAGATATTAAAGAGATGAAATAGGCTGAATGATTAGGGAGGGAGGAGGTTTCACAGGGGAAAAATGAAGGAAGAGAGTTTCTGGCATGTAGAAGAATAAGAATATCATTGTTTTTTCTTCTTTTTTTTATTAAGACTTTTTCAGCTATAAAGGGACATTATGTTCACTAATATCCACAGATGTGTGTGTGTGTGTGTATGTGTTTAGAATTTACTAATTGCTTGCCCTACACTGTGATGTAGATACTATTCTCTTTTTACTGATGAGGAAACTGAGGCACCTGTGGGTTAAGTGACTCAGATGGGAGTTCCAAAAGCTGATGAGTGTTGGACAGAGGTTTTAAGCCAAGGCAACGGAGCTTCAAAGTCCGTGCTCCTAACCATACACTTGTCTGCCATTCATAGAACCATCCCTGGAATTCTTGAATGTGGTAGCAAGTTAAGCTGGTTTACAGGCACCTAATAGATGCTTTACCTGTATTTAATTCCTATCACAACTCTGAGAAGTAGCTAGTATTATTCATGTTTGAAACAGGAAAAAGGAGAGGACCAGAGAGGATGACCATTTTCTGCAAGGTCACCCAAATAGTAAATCATACAGCTGAGATTCAAACTCAGACCTGAGTCCAGAGTTGACACCATAAATGTGCTACCTTTTCTTCGGCTCTCTGATTATGCATCATTTTTTATGACAGAGTAGTAAAGACAAACAGGAGGAGATTTAAACACCATTGTCCCTATAAGCAAAAGAGAGAGAGAAAGATAAGAACACATGAGGAGAGTTAATTCAGTTGAGTAGCTAAACTCTGAGGTCATATGATGGACAAGAAAGACACTGTTTGGTGCTTAGTAAATAGTCTTCTCACAGAGACCATACGATGAAAAAAATATATATGTGTATCTATATCTCCACTATTACTCTGTGCCAGGTGCTGGGCCAGGCCTTCACATGTATTATTTATTTATTTATTATTTTTGATTTACAATGTTGTATTAGTTTCTGCTGTACAGCAAAATGAATCAGTTATACATATATACACTCTTTTAGATTCTTTTCCCATATAGGTCATTACAAGAGTACTGAGTAGAGTTCCCTGTGGTGTACAGTAGGTCCTTATTAGTTATCTATTTTATATATAGTAGTGTGTATCTATCAATCCCAATCTCCCAATTTATCTCTCCCCTGCCCCCATTCTTTCCTGGTAATTCTTCTATTCATGTTCACATGAGTCCTGTGAAGTAGGGACTGTTACTGTTTCCATTCTACACATGGGGAAACAAAATTTCAGAAGCCCAAAGAGATAGAGTGTAATGTGCAGAGTCACACAGCTAGGAAGTCCTGGGATTCAAACCCATCTTCACTCCAGGGCTAGAGATAGAAGCCACTTTTCTCTTAGGTATATTCCAGGATCTCGCTGAAGGTTTAGAAGACCTAGAGGCAGTATCCTTACAGTAGTACCCTGCATCGAGAGAAATCTAACTAATATGTACAGAAGATCAACGTTGGAATCAGAAAGCTGATTTCCTTCATTTTTCATTCATTCATTCATTCAATCAATAAACATGCACTGAACTCCCTTTATGTGCCAAATACTGTTTCAAGAGTTCGGGACACAGTGGTAAACTTTAAGCTTTGTTAGGCTTAAACCATGGTGAAAGAGTAAGACTATAAATAGTATGTAATATATGAGACAGTGATAAATGCTTTGGAAAAAAATAAATAAGGTAGAATATTATGTTCAAAAGTAACAGGGAAGGCAAGCCTTGTTAGAGAACAAAAAGGAGATGACACCTGAGGAAACACCCGAACGAAGGGGGAAGGGTGTGTGTGCCTTCAATTAAAATGCCAGGGGAAGAACCTTGGGAAAGGCAAAGTCTCTGAGCCCACGAGGAGCCAGGTATGGGGGTGTCACAGTGAGGATGACATGGTAGAGGGTGAAGGTGACGGAGGGCGCAGGCGCCGTACATGAAGGTCTTTGTGGACTGTGAGGGAGGAGTCCAGAATTTATGCTGAGTGTGAACCGCTGGGGCATTTTGAGTAGGACAATAACATGATCGGAGTCAAGTTTGAAAATTTCACTTTGGCTAAGCAGGGCCTCAGGTCAGGAGGCCATGCAGCTGCCCAGGCGAAGGTTGGTTGGTGGTTTGGACTAGTGTGATAGCAGAGATGGAGAGGAGTTTGAGAAATAACACTTTCTTGAGATTAGGAAGTTTGCACTGGGGTCGTCGTCGAAGTCTGTCCCTGGAATCAAGCTACATGGGAAACAAAATCATCGTCAGGGACCACTTGCGAGTGTCCTATGAACCATTACTGTGATGGGATCTGAACCACCTGTGACTGCGACACTACTTCCTGATGACAAACGTGGTGAGCCAAGAGACAGTGAAGGAGGTGGCCTTGTGGGCATGGAATCTGAATGAGGGAGTCAGAGGAACTGAATGCCGATGAGCACCGGGAAACAGCGCGGTGCAACTTTTCCACAGTAAGGATGGTTTGCCAAGGGGTTCGGAAATACGTGGAGTGCTGGGGACACGTTCCTATGCATCCACCTCCACACCACGAATCAACTGCCTTTCAGATCACTGCTCAGAGTGACCTAAAATGTCTGTAACTTAAAATGTTGCTTTCGCTGTACTCCCAGGGCTGATAATCTCCCATTTGTATTGCAATTTGATGATTACAGGATTGTACAGAGGGGCCTAAAATGTACCCATTATTCCTCAGGAAAATGTACCCATTATTCCTAAAATGTGCCCATTATTCCTGAGCTATTATTTTTTCCTATAAATGATCAAAGTATTCTCACAAACTTTTATTCCCAGAGGTGAAGGGGGTGAAAGGGTGAAACCAATAATCACCATTTTCCCCTTTAAGATATTGTGGGGTTTTTTCACTAAACTTACTCTCTTTGGAGGGACTGTAGGATCAAATTCAAACACTCTGATGGAACTGTTTCTCTTCTCCAAAGGGTCTCCTCCCTCCTTCTTCTCCCCAGCCTGGCAGCTTGGTGAGGGTGAAACTCATGTAACATCATGGCAGCCACAAGAGGCATTCTGGTTGGTGTCACGCCCTCACTCGTTTTTTACTAGTGTGGTTGGTTTGAATTGGTTTCTATGCACCTGTCTTTTTTTTTAATTTAATATTTATTTGTTTATTATCCATTTGGCTGTGCTGGGGCTTACTTGTGGCTCGCAGTCTCCTTAGTTGTGGCTCACCGGCTCCTTAGTTGCGGTATGTAAACTCTTAGTTGCAGCATGCGTGTGGGATCTAGTTCCCTGACCAGGGATCAGACCTGGGCTCCCTGCATTGGGACCTCGGAGTCTTAACCACTGCACCACCAGGGAAGTCCCTTTTTTTTTCTTTAAAGTAAAATTAAAAGAAAATGTGTGTGTGTGTGTGTGTGTGTGTGTGTGTGTGTGTGTGTGTGTTTGTCTTTATTTTAAGTATGATGTTGGTACCTACCGTTGTTGAAATCTGTCATGCTAGAATATTGCTTCTTGTCTTGAGATCCCCCAGACTGTGTAGCCTCATTCTGGCCACAGACCTACAAGGGTCCACCATCTTCTCAACATCTCTGGTAACCCTGCACATTTGGAAACCCCTGGGACTGCTGCAGTCTATGCAGAGACATTTCTCTGTGTGCTTCTCTTGATACTGAGCAGGGCTCTGTGGGACTCCTGGGCACAAAGCCTTTCTGTGTCCCCCATTTCTTTGATTACAGGAAACAGCCTTCATTCAGCCTCCATGACCTTCCCTGAGTTCCAATGGACAGCTTCAAGCAGTTACTAATTAGGAAAGTGAGGGGATGAGAGACCAGGGAGAAACAAACAGTCGGAGAAACAAACACTCAAGGGAAACAATAGCACAGCCTTGGGGCAAGGTCCTGGTTCCCCACCAACGGATACACGCAACAATATCTTTGAACTAATTTGCAGTTACTGAAACCCCTTCCAAGTGGGAGAAGTTAACAATTAATGATGGTATGCTGCCCACAAGCATGTGGGCCCATGACCAGTTGGAACCTGAGGGCTGATGATGCTGACTCCTACTTACCTCACCACCAACCCATCAGAAGAATGTCCATGAGCTGATCATGCCCTCTTTGAACCATTACTATAAAACTTCTCACTATCCTCTCCAAGTGGGGACACAGTTTTTTGAGGCAGAAGCCCACTGTGTCTCCCTTTGCCTGGCAAAGTAATAAAGCTATCTTTTTCTACTTCACCTAAAACTATGTCTCCAAGATTTGATTCGGCACCGTGTACAGAGAAGCTGAGCTTTGGGCATCATTCTCTCTCCTTGCTGCTCTCCAGCTCCCTCCCCTCCTGACCCCTATACCATCCAGATGCATCAGGGAAGGAGAGAAGCTGCATCTTCTATTCTCCCATAGCCTCCCTGGGGCTTCTTTGCTGTCTTCCCTCCACAGCCTCCCCTTTGGCCAGGGCTCCTCGAGGAAGGCAGGCAGCATAACTAATTTGGCCAAGGAAGCTCAAATCTTTCTCCTTTTGGCACCATACTAGAACTGAAAGGTCTCTACTCCCCCCGCCCCACCCCACTATCCTCTATCTCTTCTCCTTTGTGGTCTTAGCCTTCACCTTTCTTCTGGAATTAATGGCAGGAGCGATGAATGGAACAAAGCCTGCTTCCTAATAAAGAAAAACGCATGAAGAGGTACCCTTTAGATGTGATGGCCTTTCATCAGGCCAGCCAAGGAACCAAGTGAGTGCCTACTGCATATCTCTGCTCTGAGCTTCTATGTGTGGTTGATCTCATGGTTTCACTCCCAGGAGGCAATGCACTTCCCTTTTGCCAAAGTTCTTAGGGCATACATGCAGCCCCTGATGATCCTTAAAAAGTACAGAGTACCGTGGGCATATAAAAGAACAAGAAAGGGATAACTGGTATTTTAGAAGAGTTTATGTGCTAGAGACCGCTAGGAGGTTTACATACATTTTCCAAATTAATGCAACTAAATGCAATCCCTCCATTAGGAATCTGGAAACAGAGACTGCCAGAGTCTCAGATCAATATAGTTATCTGCTTACTGAGGTCCCACAGGTACTTCAAACCCAAAATGTCCATCCTTCTCTATATAGAATATCCTCCTTCCTCATTCCCATTTTAGTGGATGTTACCAATATCCAATCAGATTCTAGGGTCAGAAAGTTTGTAATCATACTGCACCACTCCCTTCCACCCAAGCAGGTATCATTTTAAAGCTTCTGCCACTTTAATATATTTCTCCTCTTTGCCTCCTTTCCTCCATCTACTATGTCACTGGCTTGGTTCAGACATTTATCAACTCTCATTCTGAAAAGCCAATAGAATCCTAATTGGCCTGTTTCATTTCATACACCACATACTATATAGAGTGATATTTCTAACGCATAGATTTAATCATGTCATGTCTGCCCTTAAAATTCTTTAGTGGCTCCTAGTTCCTCCTTTATGAAGTCTATCCCTCTTAGCATGGCTTGAAAAGCCCCCTCCCTGCAGCCTTCCCTTGATGCATCCTGGTTTTCTACACTCTGTGCCTTTGCACATGCTGTTTCCTTGGCTGAAAATGCCTTTTACGTCTTTATCTGTCTCTGTCAGTCTACTTAACGGCCAAAACACATCCATGAGTAAAGCCTTTCTGATGCCCCGATTAAGATCAACCTATCTTCCTTTGTGCTTCTACAAAATCACATATCATAGGATGTATTCTTCCTTGTGTGTCCACAGTTATCCAGTGATACTGGTGTTTGTATCTCAAGTGCCCAGAAAAATCTCTGGCTCTTAGTTGGAACCAAGAGATATTCAACACCCACATTGACAGAAAGACAAAGAAGAAAAGGAAAGAAGAGATAAAGGAAAAATATAGAAAGTGACGGGAAAGGAGGGGAAGAGAAAGAGAGGGAGAACGAGGCAGAAAAGGAGGAAGAGAGAAAAAAGTTGAGGAAGAGGAAAGACAGGCAGACTGTAGGATTACTAGTAAAGAGTGCTATGCCCACATTATGAGAACGCCATGCATTTCTTCTAAGAATAAGAGGAAGGCAAGCACGGGATCTACAAAGCATGTTTGAGTAGTTATTAGACCTGGAACACCTCCAGCTCACTTCTCTGGTTTTCCCACTTAAGTCAGACCAAGGCTTGCTGGGCATCCTCTCCACAAGCCATAGTGAGAGAGCAGCTGCAGTAAATGTGTTTTGTTCTATTACTGTTATTTTCAAGAGAGATGAGTCAAAATACCTACTATCCACATCCGAGATCAGTTATCAGCCCCGGCAGCTTCCTGAAGGGTTGCCTGGCCTCCTGGATTGCGATCTGGGTGCGTGCCCCACACTCTGATAGAACAGGCTCCCTGCCTGACCCCTGGATTCATGGGCCTGGAGACACAAGCACTGAACTATTCTGAAGCCAGTCACTTCCCGACATAAGCTTGAACAGGAGCATCTAACGTCAGAGGCTATGATAGACCTGTGACTACAAGGAAAATGAACTATATGAACAAAGAAAAATAAGGCTATTTATCTGATTTATGGAAATAAAATATAACTTTGTGGTACTAACATTGGCCTTGTCTCTTTTGCTACCCCTCCTTCTTACCAATAGCTACCCCTGAGTTAACTGAGATCAGATAATAATAATGATAATGGTGACACTGTCAACCGCAGCAGCGATAGCAGTCAGTAATAGGTACGGTACCTGTTAGGAGTCAAATACTGAATATGCTATACAGAATAGGGAACGTAATTTTCAACATTTTTCAACATGGGCACTAGTATGTCCATTTTATAGAAGAAGAAGCAAGCTTGGAGAAGTTGGATCCATCTCTGGGCTCACAGTCTTGTTCAAGGTTACACAGTAAGTGAAAATGTTGGCTTCAATTCCCCAGTGGGTTCCCATTCCCTTAGAGTAAGTTCCCATCATTCACGAATGGCCCTGTTGGCCTCTCCGACTTTACCTCCCTCTTTCCTCACTGTGTTCTTTCCTCTTTCCTCACTGTGTTCTCATTATGCCAGTGACCAGCATTTGGTTTTTCATTGGTGTCTCGCGCATAAGTGTCTTGTGGGCCTCCGTGCTTGCTGGTCTCCTTGCCTAGAATATCCACGCTCGGTCCTACCCATGGCTGACTCCTTCTGTTTGGATTTCTGCTCACACGTCATCTCCTCAGAGAGGCCTTCCTGGCCACTCAGTCTGAAATAGCTCACGACACCTTGCCCACCCTCCTCCCAACCCAAATGGCAGATATCACCATCAGCTCCTGCATTTTGAACTCATATTTTAAAACATACATCAGATCGTGAGATTTTTATAATCACTTGGAAAATGGAAGGAACAGGCACGACCTCCATTTTATTGATGGGGAAAGTGAGGCTAAGAGGGAGGTCTTAGCAATCAATGTAGAAAATTCATAGGCATAGACCAGTATGAGCTCAACATCATACTGGGCGCTTCCACCCCACCACCCCACACAAGTTGTTATCTCTGGCACAGGGCCTCATGGCCAGGTTTGGAATTTCATGTCTAGCAATAATTCCGCCCCACCTTCTACTATCATGTCATCATAATTAGATAAATTTTTAAGTTTTCAAAATATTATTCATCTTGGTTGGCTTATACACAGTCAGAAAATAAAGAAACTTACAATTAAATATATATATGTATATATATATGTATATGTATATATACACACACATATATATATTTATATATATATAAACTATTCCATTACGACAGATATGTAAGCATCAACTTTAATAAACTCTCTCTCTTTTTTTTTTTTAAAATATATCCTTGTTGCTTATTGACTGATTGATCGACTGGATGTACCACTGTGGCTTGTGGGATTTTAGTTCCCCAAGCAGGGATTGAACCCGGGTGCTCGGCAGTGAGAGCATGGGGTCCTAACCACTGGACCGCCAGGGAATTCCAGATAAACTCTCTTCTTTGTTTAAAGAAGACTGCCCATGGATTTCTGCATAATGTTAAAGCTGACCTTTGTCTGTTACCTTTTGAAATTCCTTCAAGCTTTTGGATGCTTTGGTGGTAATTGAATTAGACTTCAGGATATCTTTCTCCGATTCAAATGTATATATACATTATGCAGATGAATCAAAGGTTGGGTTGAGGATGACAGAACAGCAAAAAGGGAGAGAAAGATAAAAAGCCTAATTTACTTCTGTGTTGTCTTGTTATTTTCTCAGAGAGCTCTCTGTTGACTTGATTTTAACTAAGTTTTCCTTAAGCCTACGAGTTCTGGGAAGCTAAGTGAGTCAGGGTGCCAGGTGGGACAATGCCAAGAACTCCCAGATCTAAGTTTTAAAATTCTTCTTCATAGCAAACATCCATACACAGACCCTATTGGCAAATTACCTGGGTCCAGCGGAGAGGTGCTGGTTGTTCATTTGTGTTTGGTGCTGACAAACGTGTCAGGGTTACTAGGAATGCTAAATCATCACCTGGCCCCTGGGTCAGAGAGACAGCACTATGGGAGGGAGAGAGGGCTTGAATGGGTGTTCGTAGAGGTCAGTTTTGCTAGTAACAACCTGTGTAACTTGAGGATGCTGGTGCACTTTTCTGAATTTCACTTCCGTCAGTTGTCAAGTGAACTAAATAGACCATGTTACAGACAAAAAAGCCTCGTCTGCAATGAAAGGTCTATACTTCCTGAGTTTTATTTAAAGTGGGCAATACGCTTTATACTTCTCTTTAAACAAAGCAAAACAACAGTAAGATTTGTTGTGAACACACTGCTCTTCCTCCTGTCTGGAATCTTTCCACCCTTATTTGTCTGGGTAATTTCTACTCAGCTCTCAAGACTCACCTCATAAAAGCATTTAGTAACTGCCTCATGTTGCCTTAGTTGGTCCCATCTCTGTGCTCACAGTTTTTTATGTCTTGTCTGAGATTGTCAATTACTTGAGGTCAGGGACTACGCCCTTTGTTATTTCTGTAACCCTGGTACATTGTTTGGAATCACCTCCACAGTAGATGGACAATCAATGTGTATGAATAAGTGAATGTAGGAATAAGTGGATGCTAGATAGGACAGTAAGGAATAGAAACAGATAATGTCTTACACTTTTATAATGCTTTAAATTTTACATATTGTGAAATTGTTTGTTTGTTTTGGTCCCTTTTACAGATAAGAACATAGGGGATCAGAGATGATCTAAGTCACCCAAGATCAAAATCATAACTCAGGTCTACAGCAAAGGTGGTGAACAGCTCCAGTCACCTGGGGCAGGATCTGCTCTCTTTCCCATCCCCAGGCCCCGGCCATCCACAGTAGTTCTCCGCTTACTGGGCTTAACAAGGAGGTACAGGGCACGTAACTGCAAAGTGGAACGTTATCTGTCTTACAAGGACGGGACAGAGGAGGTGCTGGGAGACCTAGTCTGGCTATGAAGGGCTGGGAAGATCAGTCTACTTGGGAGAATGATGCAAAATGCCTGAAAATTTAAGCAATCTCTCTGGTGACTCTGGTTAATTGAGAAAACTCAGGATATGTGAGGGCTGCTACCAGGTAGCACATAGCTAAGTGCTGAATGTGTGGTGGGGACACACGAGCGTCCTTCTCCTTTTATAAATGCTTCCAAAGATAGCCAGGGCAGGGGCACACATGTAGAGGGCATGTGCAATGCTTTGCAAACTAACAGCCTGGCAATGAGAATGATCTTGTAGAAAAAAAAAAAAAAGTACTTTCTTGTCCCCTTTAAGAATGAAGTTCTAGGCAAAAGAATCAAGGTAAGAAATTATTTAACTCAAAATGGAAAAATCAAATATTAGCCTGATGCTACATGTGAAATAATTGTATTTTTCACTAACATAATTTGTTATGATACTTATTGACCCATCTGTGATTTGCGAGGCACTGGATTTCCTAATCACTCATTTATTCTGTATTGTTCCAACCCACATTATTGAACATCTATTATGTGCAGTCTTGGAAAGGACTGGGGATTTTTCCATGCAGCAGATGTACTCTCTCCTAGAAGAGAGGTCAGCAAAGCCATGATTTAATGAGCGTATATTAGATGCTCTGCTTGTGCTAAGCATTTCATGCACAGCATTTCATTTTGAAAATAATCACAATAACCCTGTGAGGCAACTTTTGATGTACCATTTTTAGAGATGGGGAAATTGGGACTCAGGGAGCTTAAGTGGGTTGCCTAACTAGCAGTCTGTGAATGGTAGAGCCAGGTTGGGAATCCAGGTCCTTTAGATTGTAAGTCTTTATGCCAAAGCACGGGTTACATACCAAGAAACTGCAGTCCTATTAAAATAGATTCCAATTCAGTTTACCTGACACAGGGCCTAAGATTCTGCTTTTTGAACAAGCTGCCAGGTGATGCTTATGCCTTTGGTCCATGGACTACACTCTGGGCAGCAAGGGTTTAGAGCAGGGGTCCCCAAACCCCGGGCCGCAGACCAGTACCTATCCTCGGCCTGTTAGGACCCGGGCCGCACAGCAGGATGTGAGTGGTGGTGAGCGAGGGAAGCTTCATCTGCCGCTCCTCATAGGCCCCGCCCCCGCCCAGTCCCTGGAAAAACTGTCTTCCACAAAACCGGTCGGGGACCGCTGGTTTAGAGGACCTGCCTGTCTAATCGGAACTTACTTCCCTCTCTTCTTTCCAAGCAGGGCCTAAATCTCACTCACATCTCCCCTCTGCCCACTGCAGCCCATGTGACTCAGAAAATCTGACTCTATCCCCAGCTCCAGGCTGCATATTGATCCCTCTCCCGCTCTGTCCAATATGGTAGCCACTAGCTATTTAAATTAGTTACAATTAGTTAAAATCAAATCTTTATTTTCTCAGTTGTACCTGTAGGCTTCATATACATAATAACCACGTGTGGCCAGTGGCTGCTCTATTGCCCAATGAAAAACACAGTGTTTCCTCACTGCAGAAAGTTCTGTTGGACAGTGCTGGCAGTCTAGATCCACCATGGTAATTCCACCTACACTGTTTCCCAATCCTGTCTTTAAAAGCATGGCATTATTTTTAAAAAGTGAATAAATAAAAGTATGGCATTCCCCTAGCAACTGCTATTGGCCCACACATGCATAGATCAGCTAAACTGGCCCAAGTTGGTTGAAGGATGGGACTATAATCCTTGGATAGGGAAAAGGTTTCCCCTCTCTTTCTGGGGTGCTCAATGAAACTAGGAAATGTGCATCCCTAGTTTCTGTTGGCAAGGTCTGTGGCCTTTAACGGGAAGAGGGCAATGCAGAAACCCTGGTGGACCTTCCCTAGAGGCCTTCCTTACCTTTTCCCTCTAGTTACATAAGATAATACATTTCCTTATGATTTAAACCATTTTGAGCCTGCTTTCTGTTACTTAAAGCTAGGAGATACTTGACAAACATCTGTAATCTAAGTATTTGCAAGGCTATGGCATAGGTGCAGGGCTAAAGATAAAGCAAGACAAAACTGGTGTGATTATTGCTGTCAAGTACTACTTAGTTTCATGTGAAAGATGCCTCATACAGAAAAATACCTGTAACCAGGAGGCTGTTTTTCTCAACAGCAGAACATTGGTGCCATGGGTATTTGGAGCAGGAAACGTCTCTTTGTGAGTGAAAACCCAGGAAGGTTTCCTAGAGGAGGTGATATTTCAGCAGGATGTCTATTTGTAGGCAAAGATATGAGGGAGGGTATTTCAGAAGAGAAAATAGCATGAAAATGGTGAAGAGGTAGGGAAGGGGCAGGGGAGTTCCATGAAAATGGCAAAGGCCTCACCACGGTGCTCGACATTATAGCATATATTAAACTAAAATAGAGTCAGGTTGCTTGGCTGACTAATGCGTGAATCACCATGGAAAGGCTCCTTAACATTTGTTTAGCATTTTAGAGTGTTCAAAATGTATTAACAAGTATGTTTTTGCTTTGTTTTGTTTGCAATATTGCAAGAGCCCGGAGAAACGAGGCCTGGGTGGGAAATGTGGTCAGGGCCACAAACTGATAAAATGGTCAAGTTCAACCTTGAACCCACACATCTCCTGGCTCCTGACCTTACTGCTTTGTGGCCACAAAAGGTGCTGTGGCCTGAGAGTGACCTTACTTCTCCATTAACCAGGAATGGTCTTGCTGAATATTCAAAGTGTCCTGGTATGGGTGACAAATTACTTAGTCATTCGACTATCCCAGCAGACATGACTTCTGTGAGTTCTTCCTAATGTTTAGGAGAAGTAGCGGAAAGGTCAGACTGGCCTAGAGACGCAAGACTCAAACTCCACGAAGCAGTTTCCAGCCCCTTCCCATGGAGTGCATGGGCCAGGAAAACGATTTCACATCACGCTGTGAAAGGGTCTTATTTTTAGCCAGTGGTTGACTTCAGTAGTGAGTAAAGGCTTCTAAAGAGAGGAGGGGTTGACCTGATTTGAACTCTACAACTTCTTTCAATTTTTCAGAAAAAAAAGTATGTGTGTGTGTGCATGTGTGTGTAGTGTGTGGAGAGAGAGAAACAGAGAGGGAGAGAGAGAGATGTTTAAAGCAAATATGTCAAAATGTTCATGATTAGTGAAACTAGGTAAAAAAAAAAAAGGTACTATTTTTTTCAACTTTTTTTTTGTAGATTTGAATACTTCCAAAATACGAAACAGAAAGTGAACCACTGAAAATTTAATGTGGATAAAATGAGTTGGGGTTGGGTCATGAAGTCACCCATTCTCCTGTGGGCAATTAGAAGCTAATGAGACTGCCCTTTATGCTCACAGGCAGGTGGCCCTGTGCACCAGTCACATCTGTAAAGTGTCAGACCCACAAGAGCTGCACAAGCACCTTTGAAGGGTCTGCTTGCTCCCTGTGACGCCAGCTGGCTGCTAAAGCCTTGTGCATGGCCATCTCCACTCTGCAAGCTCAAACTGAATTCTCCACTTTCTCAACCTGCTGCCCCCGACATATATAACATCGGAACTCGTTTTGCCTGCAAAGCCCATTGCATACCACTAGTTTAGGCTTTCTGATAAGGACACACTTGGTAACCGCTTGGGAAAAAAAATGTTAAGTGGTAGACACAGTATACAGATCTCCATGTTGGAGAAATCTGGGAGGGGATTTAGGTTTGTTGTGTTTTAAGAGCAAAGGGAGTGCCCAAAGCTTGACTCTGGGGTCCCTGATTCCAGATCTGGTCACAGCAGATGGGAGGAGGAGTTAGGGAGCCCAGGGGGAGGAGTTAGGGAGCCACACAGGACAACCATGCAGTTTTGGAGCCCCCAGATGAGTCATTCTTGCTCACGAGCAGCAGCAGGACTGAAAGTTCTTTTGACTGGGGTCACTGAGGAGTCAAAAGGTTCAGGACCATCATGGGCCCCAGAAGAGGAAGGCAGGGGTGGGGGAGGGGGAGGGGGGAGGGCGTCTGGCTGTATCTAGCTGCAATGAATATAAAACCCATCCTAAATGAAGTGGCCGGCTTTGTTAGCAAAAGAACATTTGGGTATGGGCTTCCCTGGTGGCGCAGTGGTTGAGAGTCCGCCTGCCGATGCGGGGGCCACGGGTTCGTGCCCCAGTCCGGGAAGATCCCACATGCCGCGGAGCGTCTGGGCCCGTGAGCCATGGCCGCTGAGCCTGCGCGTCCGGAGCCTGTGCTCCGCAACGGGAGAGGCCATAGCGGTGAGAGGACCGCGTACCGCAAAAAAAAAAGAATATTTGGGTTGAGATTCTTCAGTCCTCCCCCTATTACTCCATTATGAGTGAATGGAACGCAGAGTGATACAGAGCAGGGAAGAGCCAACTTATCTAAATGTCAATGACAATAATTACTGGCCTGGGAAAAATCTTTTAGTTCAAGTGAAATATTTCACAAACATCACTGGTCGGATTTGTGTGGGGTTAGCAGTTCTCCTAGCAATGGAGGGGCATTTTTCATGCCCAGAAAAGAATTAACACTCTGCAGGCAGACTGGGGATTCGGTAGCATGAGACTGTCTAAGCATGGTAGAAAGAAAGGAGAGAAGAAGAGAGGTACCATGAAGGTCGTGGTGGCAAAGGCTGAGCTAGACAAGGCTGGGTAGCTATACAGAGTGTGATTAATCCAGACTATGTCCTTGACTTTCATCAGCCCATTTACCATTTATAATACAAGGCTCATCTCAACTTATTTGGGGTGCTTTTACAGCAAAATAGTTACAGTGCAGAGAAGAGGAAAAGATGGGGACTGTGGGCAAGGAGATAGGTACACAGCTAGCCAGCCTGGGATGAAGAAAGTACCTGGGATCTAGTGAGAGAAAAGACTTTGCAGAAGACCTCTACGGCAAAGATTCTCAAAGTGCGAAATTTCGACCAGCAACATCAACATCAACTGGGAACTTTTTGAAATGCATATCCTCAGGCCCTATACCAAGATCTATTGAATCAGAAACTCAGAGTGGGGCCCAGCCATCTGTACTTTAACAAGCCCTCCAGGTGATTTTGATGTACACTAAAGAAAGAGCACCATGGGTGACACTCAACTTCTAAGTTCCTAAAAGAGGCCAGAGGCGTGGTCAGACCCTGTGGTTCAGAGAGGTCAAAAGAAGACGCAGAGACTAATAAAAAGTGATCTAGCTGAAAGGAGCTGGCAGACATGAGCCTGAACAAGAAAGGGTAAAGCAAGCATGACATAAGTAAGTGCTGAACAGAAGGCAATGTATGTGCTCCAGAAGCAAAGAGCTGCTCTGGCATGAGGGCAATTTGAGAAGTTCCTTTCAAGAAGGTGGTGGTTGATTGGAAGGTGGATCAACCCTAAGCAGAGCTGCAAAAGGTGGAGTTCAATGTGGCAGAGATTGCCCTCCTGTATGCATTTTCTTCTTTCTTTTAAATAGAAAATTTACCCCCTCCTACTTTTTTCCCCCCTAGGCAGCAATTATTACAGTAAAAGACTGTATTATATTTCCCAGCCACCTCCCATATAGGTATAGTCAATGAGATATGAACGTGATTTTTTTTTTTTTTTGCCTCTTCTGCTTCTTCTTTCTCTCTAAGATGTGGATGTGATGACTGGAGCTCCACCAACCACTCTGTGTCCTTGAGGATAAAGGCTACTTGCTAAGGACTGGGGATAGAGAGATAGAAAAGTTGGTGTTCCTGGTAAATTTGTGAGGTCAAAAACAATCTATGGACTGTGCATCATCTTAACATTTTTTTTTTAATTTCTGAAAATAAACTCTTACATTTTTAAGCCACTGTAACTGGGCCTCTGTTACTACCAGTTAAATACAATTCCTAACTCATGACGGCAGGAAGGTCGCTGTGGACTGAGAACAGCGGAAGCAAATGGACGAAGTCGTGAATGCGCTTGGCATGCTTGGAGAAGGGCCGTGAGCTCAGGGCAGCTGGAGAGGGAGGTGTGGAGAGCAAAGCAGAGGGGGGCGTGGCAGAATGAGCCTTCCGGGGCTGAGACCACAGGGTACATTTTTTTGGAAAGGGGAAGGTTCTCAGTATGTCTTTTCCTACAGGCAGCTTGAACTCCAAGGGCCTTAGAGAGAATCTGTCAGCCACCAGCATCTTCCTTTCCAAGTCTGCTGCTCATTCTGTGAAATGGCACACGTTGCACCAATTCCACAGACTAGAATGTGAGTGGCTCACGACACCTCTCCCCTTGTCCCCAAAGCCGAAGTCGCCCAATCTCACAAGTCTCTCCTACGACTCGCTCCCACTTCCCACTTTACTCACTTCTGTCACCGGTGCCCAATCCCCACTTCACCCTCTCCAGGTAAAGCGCTATGATTCCATCTCCTTATTTCCAAATTAAAGGCTTCCTCTCCAGGCCTCACATTGTAAACAGAGTGATATTTTAAAAAGGTAAAATTGGTCGCACCAGTCCCCTGCTTAAACACTTCCATTCCAAAGAATTCCCTGAAATGATGTTCCATGAGATTCAAAGAGATGTTGAGAGGGGAAGAAATAAATATTTGTACGTTTTAGAGCTTTTTGGAAAATGCTGGAATTAAACTAAGTTAAAAAGCTTTTTTACTTTCCAGCAGGTTTAATAAGCTGATGTGCGACCAGGACCTCCAAAACATAAAGAATTTTTCAAATTTATTATCTTTTTTGGAACCTATTCTAGAGGGGCATCTTCTGAGAAACGGGAATTGCCAATCCAACAACATGAAAGCCAAGCTCCTTAGCCTGGCCTCTTAGTCAGGCCTTTGTAGTCTCACCCCTACAAGCTGCAGTCTCACCCCTACAAGCATTACCAAGCCCCATCCCCACCCCTGCTGTGATCTAATCCTGCAGCCACTTCCAGCCATATCACTGCCCACTGAGCATTCCTGAAAACACCATTCACCGGTGACCTTTGATTCTGTTGTCCCTCTCTTTGAAATGACTCTTCCGCATCTCCATAGGTTGAAACTCTCCCCTTGAAAGACTGTGTCCAAAAGTCAATTCCTCTCTGAAAACATCCAAGATCCATTCCCCACAGTTCAAAGAACAATCTTTGAGCTCCTTCCTTGTCCCTCAAATTTCTGTGCATATCTTTACTAGAGAACTACCACATTATAGGAGAGTTAGGTGTAGACTAGTACACTGGCTTCTACGACTGGACTGGGAACATCTTGAAGTTGAGGAATGTACATTTATCTATCTATCTATCTATCTATCTATCTATCTATCTATCTATCTATCTATCACCTACCTATTTATCCACCTGCCCATCCATAATACTGGGTATATATAGTACTCAGAACAAACATTTTGAAAAAAAGAGTGGTATACATGTTAACCTAGCAAAAACCTATTTGTATTACAAATGCAGTTTAGGATAGAATTGCACACACGTGCAATAGCTCTATATTAGTAGATCTAGTATACCTTTTCAAAATTATCAGACCAATATTTTAGGCAAAGTATTGGTGAAAAAAAAAACAGTTTTTAAGGGGTCCAATGCATCACCTTATCCTTTCTCCAACTTTCCCATCCCTAAACTCCAATGTTCATTTAGCAGCAAGCTCACTCTACACTAAAATCCTTGGGGATAAAGACCCTAACTCGTTTGTACCTTAGTGTCCATCACTGAGTCTGGGACTAGCAGCCATTCCTATAATGTTGTTCTCTGATCCTCCAACCTTGATCCGACTTTCCTATCTAAGCAAGACTTATGAACCACTTTGTCCAGAACCTCTTTCACTATCACAGTCCAAATTCCCACTTTCTGAAGACCGTTTACATCCACTAACCTTTTTCACCTATGCTTAGATTCCACATTTGCAATCTGATAAGGAATACAGGAAGATACTGGTAAAGGCTTTTCTATAAACTAAAAGTTTGTGTCACCCCCAAATTCATATGTTAAAGCCCTAAGTCCCAATGTGATAGTATTTGGAGATGAGGCCTTTGGGAGGTAATTAGGTATAGATGAAGTCAAGAGGATGGAGCCCTCATGATAGGATTCATGCTCTAATAAACAGGAAGAGACAGGAGATCTCTCTCTGCATGTACATATAAGGCAAGTCCATATGAGGACATAACCAGGAAGAGGGCCCTCACCAAGAACCTGACCAGGCTAACACTCTGATCTCTGACTTCCGGCTCCCAGAACCATGAAAAATAAATGTTTGTTGTTTAAGCCACCCAGTCTACGGTAATGTGTTATAGCAGCACACAGTCTGACTAGAACATACTTTGATGTGTATATCTACCATAACCAGGTAATCCAAACGCATGCAAACCGCCTGCTTTAGTGTTACACCATACTAACTTTTCAGAAAGGCCATCCTAAGGGTCTACTTGGTAGCTGAGTAAATAGCATCTGGTATTTAAAGACTAGAAAGTAGGGGAGAAAGAGGTGGAATTACTAAGTAGCATACAATTATTTAATGTGTCATGTCTGTAAAAATATATGCAAAAATTATATTCTCCCAGCTGGACTGTAAATGCAATTAAATGGGAACTATTTTTCCCTTCTCACTCTTCTTCTCTAGTCCTCGTAGTCTGTGCTATATTCTGGTTTATAATCACTCATGAAATATTTTTAAGCCCCTGCTATGCCCCAGGCCCTATGTAGGTTCAGCTGCGACTGCTTGCTTTTTAGAATGAGTTGAATTGAAATGAGTGAAATGAATGTGTTACTAACCTTTCCCTATGCCTTTTCTTACTCATTAAAATAGCTGAAAATTAATTCAAAAGATAGTCTATCTTCTACTCATCTTTCAATGTCCTCCTAAAACTACGCTACGACTTCAAAGCTCTCCCTTACATTCAGGCTGTGATCAACCTTTCGCCTTATTCTATCCCTGCATTCTATTTTTACTTACCTGAAGCACATAATGCAGTGTCTCTTGTATTGTTGCTTGTTTTCCTTGTTGTTTGCATGCCTCACATGCTCTACCTTACTCCTTTCCTAGCCCCTTGCTGTGGCCCAGCGGCACTCAGGTGGAAGCCAGCCTTGCCCTGTTCATCTGCACTGGGCATTTCTCGCTTTCTCCTGGGGGCTTCTCAATGCTCATGGCACTCACCCATATACACCCTGGAAGCAGGAGGGTGTTATCAAGCCATAGGTGACCCTTACCCAGTGGGGAAAAGGGGGTTGGAGGCTGGAGTCCCCCTTCCTCTGCCTCTCAGGTCCATAATTCTGAGACATGGTCTATACCACTTCTCAGAGGGGCAGAGCAGATGTGAGCTCCAGGTGCCCACAGAGCGACCAGTTTGATACCACGCACTCATATTAGCTTTTGCTGGCTCCCTCTTTCACTCTTCCTAGTACTCTACCCCTATTTTCTAGGTCACTTCATAAAATTAGCTACCTGTATGCAAGCCTTTTCTCAGACCCTGCATTTTGGGTGGTGGCTGTGAGGAGAGGGGCAAACCCTCAACCATCTCAACCACCAGGCTTTCAGCTCCTAGAGGGATGAAACCATGTTTCCTTAATTTATACATCCCCAGCTCCAAGAACCAGGTCTGGCACTGAGTAGGTGCTCAAAAACCTCAGCTGAACTTATTGAACAAAACCTGTGGGGTCTACCAGGGCAGGGGCAGCATTCTTAATTTATTTGTTTATTTAACAAATATTTATTTGTGTGTCTTATGTATGCCAGAGACTGGTCTGGTAGCTACAGTTAGAGGTAATGGAGTCCTCGTGGAGACTGAATTCCAGTAATAGGAGAAAACATGTTAATGAATGTGCAGTACATGAAATAGTAAAAAAAGTATTGAGGAGGAAATAAATCTGGGAGGGGGGCAGACAGTTAAGGGGGAGATGGAATTTTATTGAGGGTGGTTAGAGAAGCCATACTGGGGGATTTCATTAGAGATCTGAAGCCAAGGCAGGGGTATGTCATATGGAGAGAGGGAAACTCAGAGCCCCGTGGCAGAGGTAGACCAAGGAAGCCAGTGAGGCTGAAGCAGAAGGAAGAGGGTGAGCTGAGGTGGAGACGGGGCAAGTATCAGAGCAGAGGGCCTCATGGTCCTCGTAAAGGCATCTGGCTTTTACTCTAAGTGAAATGGACTAATCTTGGAGAACTTTGGGCAGAGGTTTGCCATGATTAAATTTTCATTTTAAGAAATTATTATGTTGTGTTGAGAATCGACAGAAAGAGACAGGGGTGGGGGGAAGGGATCCCAGAAAGCCAGGCTAAGAGACTCTTCCATTGATCAAGGAAAAAGATGATATTGGCTTGGTTGAGAGGTAAGTTGGTGAGGAGTTGATATAGTTTGTAGATAGAAACAGAGGTTGGCTGATGGAATGGATTCCAAGTGTGAGAGAAAGAGAAGAATCAAAGATGACTCCAAAGATTTGCTTGAGCTACCGGGAGAACAGAGTTGACATTTTCTAAGAGGGGATAGACTGTGGGAGGAGCCTGATTATGAGGTGGTGGGAATAAGAAGTTCAATTTTGAAACTCATAATTTTGAGATACCTGTCAGCCAGCCAAACAGTGATGTCAAGTTAACAGTTGGATGCACAAGTCTGGGGTTCAGAGGACAAACCTGACTTACGAGATGTACAACTATAAAGTGCTACAGATAAATTTGAAACCATGTAACTGGATGACATCAGCTAGGGGTAACCATGGATAGAAAGTAGAAGAAATCTGAGAAAGGAGCCCTAAAACATTTCAACTTTTAGAGACCTAGGGCATGATGGTGAGCCAGCAAAGAAGGAAGTAAGTGAAGAGGAGAGGAGAGAACGGTATCCTAAGAAGGTGAAGTGAAGGGAACGTTCCAAGGAACACAGAAGAATGACCTGTGTTAAATGCTGCTGATAGATCAAGTGAGGCTAGGACCAAGGACTGACCTCTGATAGATCACGTGAGGCTAGGACCAAGGATTGACCTCTGGGTTTATCAAAACGCAGGTACTGGTGACATTGGTAGGACCTATTTTGGAAAGTTGAAGATGGATACCTTATTGAAACTGGTCAAGAGAGAATGTAAAGAGGGGAACTGGTGACCACATCTTAATCATGTTTTCCCCTGGAGTTATGGTATGTTGTATGTAGTGTAATGCTCATTTTCTGAGCTGTAAAATAATCAGGAACTTAAAAATCATATTTTTCCTCTCCATTTCAATATTCATTCATTTGGCACCCATTATATTTTGAACACAACCTTATAAGGAAAGTAATTTTTGTATCTTCAAATAGTACTGAGAAAACTATGGTGCCAAGAGCTGAGGTAATTTGCCCAAGGTCACATAATCAAGAAGTATCGCCACCTTCTAAAGGGAGGATGAGCATTTGGGAGAACTCAGGGTTTCCCTTTCTTGGTCCCTTGGGTCTGCAGCTTCAACTTCACCAGCTTCCCTCTGATAGTGGGTTCAGGAGTGGGACAGTTTTTGCTGGAGTTCAGGAGATTTTCTGAGCAGATTCCTGAAGAGATGAAAAATTTGGCTACTGCTACAAAATAAAAGATATGGTGTGTGCTCCTGCATCTGCCCGCTCCTGGATTTCCTGTAGGTTGGCAAACAATTTTTTTCTCAGTCTTTCATCTACAGCCTTAGTTTTAAAAGCTGGGAAAGAAAGCTGTTTTTTAAGTAGAAAAAAAGTGGTATCTCTTTTTATAAGAAATCTGTGTGTACACATAATGTTTTATGGTAAAGTAAATAGAGCAGCAATGAAGAGAATATTGAGGGAATGAAAAATATTTTGTCTTTCACATTTGAATTCAACATTTTCTGTCCCAGGATATAATTTTTCTTTCCTTCTTGATTGATTATTATTTAACACTGTACTGAATATTATTTACCTTTTTACCAGCTCCGTGTCATTATATGATCATAAATAATAAAATAGATATTATCTCAGACCTTTCCTAGTCACATAGGATGGGATAAAACTTGGAGTCAGGCAGCATGGATTTAAGTTCCAGCTCAACCTTTGCCCCTGGATCTCAGTGGTTTTTCCTTGGTCTGTTAAATGAACTAGTTACACAAAGTGAAATAAGAAGATAGTTTGTGCTATTCTGTCTCTTTTTCACTCATTCCCATTATCCCCGCTCCTATCTTCTTTTTTTTCTGAGACACTGAAATAGCCTCTGCATTACTCTCCTTACATTCACTCTTGCCCTCCTTCAATCCATTTTCCACACTACGGCACTAGTGACTTGATAAAACACAAAACCTGATCATGTCACTCTTCCAATTGAAAGACTTTAACGGTGGTTATCCATTGCACTTCAAGAACAACATTTTTAAACTCTTCATATTCTGGCACCTGCTAATGGTATACCATTCTCCCCATCTTCTCTTTAGGACTCTGTCTACACTGGCCATGTTTCTTTTTCTGACTTCTCATGATGTCCCATCTGTCTGGAAAGCTCCTGGACCGCTCTCTCATCCATTAATCACTACTGAGTTTTCAGAGCTCAAATCAAATTCACTTCCATAAGGTATTCTTCTCTCATGCCCCCACAACTACTCCCAGGGTAGGTCCATTCCCCCTGTTATATGTTCTCATAAATTTTGCCCTTATTTGTAGCCCCTGTAAAAACTGAGATTACATATTTGTTATATGATGATTTACTGGATGACTATAATCTCTGAAAGAAAGCAAGCTTTACAAGTTAAAAACTTTCATTCCCCAGCACTTAGCTCCATGCCTGGCACTTAGTTGGCACTTAATAAGTGTTTGTTGAAAGAATGAATTCAAGACTCTCATTATACACATCTGTGAAATGGGATGTGATTTCTACTTTGCTACCTTGCAGGGGTCCTGTGGGGTCTAGACATGCCATACACCCTCTTGAGGTACACGCTCAGCTCACAATGTCACCTCCTTCTACTTTGGAAATTATCCCTCTGGTCTCTTGATGAAATATTTTCAGGGAGGCACATTTTCAGTAGTCATTTATGTACTCAGATCACTGCTGGGTGGACCCCAAACTAGGCCAATCAGGAGCCATTCATCAGGAGTTTGGAATTAAGCCTGAGTGATGCCAGTTCTTTCTAGACTTATCTTTGAATGGAGGGATCTATATTTAAAAAAAACCCAAAAAACCCAAAACCCACAAATAACAACAGCAGCAACAAAAACCAAAACTAAAATTAGAGAGGCAGAGAAGTGGACACTTTCCAGAATTTGGAGCCAATAGCAGAGAAAGGATACGTAGAAAAATAAAACAATGTCACAGATATGTAGAGAGAAGCTGAGATTGAGAGAGAAAAGTCCTTGGATTCCTTCTGACTTTCCCCTCTTCCGGTTCTGCTTCCTTTGTGCGGCTTGGCTGTCTGCCTGCCCTTGAGCTGGTTCTATGAGACAGTTCTGTATCCTTTATAACAAGTTCTCCCCTTCCCTGCAGAAACCAGCTTCTCTGTGCCTATTGTTTCTAATGAAAGGATTCAAACTAAAAGTGTATTTTAAAATACTGACAGAATATAGTAGGCACTCTGTAAATGACAATTGATATAATTATGCTTACCTCAAACACCACGACTCAAATGATACTTGTACTGGTTGGCATTTATTGAATATCTCCTACTTGACTGGTGCTAGGGCTTTTTAATATAATATCACAAATTATTGCAAAATTCTTGTAAAGTGGACTGATAGATGCTTTTTATATTACATTAGAATTTGTTATATTTGTACCAGTGCCATTTAACATAGGTAAACATGGCAATGAGAGAGCCTCTGTCATTATTTTTTAACATCGGCACCTTGGATAGCTCCTAGTATATGAATATGCATGAAGTACCTGTTTCTTGAGTGAATAACTGATGACCTTGTGTAAGTTTCTAAATCTCTCTAAGCCATTATTTCCTTATGTTTAAGCAGGGATGTATACCTGCCACAAATAATTGGATTAAAAATCACATGACAGATGTGAAAGTCATCTGAAAACATTGAAATAAAGTATCAATTGCTATTAATGCCCTTAGTATTTTGGCAGGAAAGATGCCACCAACCCCGTATTACAAATGAGAACGCTGAGGCCAGAGATGTCAAATGTCATGTCCAAAGTTCACAAGTGTTAAATATTAAGTAGATCATTAAAAAAAAAAACTATTTTCCAAATTTAAATACATCAAGTATGGTTTAGACAAAATAGGTCTGAAGGGAAATTTATTTTAGAAGAAGGAAAGATGTATGCTCATTAGTAAAAACAAAATGTGTTCAATTTGTGATGTTGGGATAAACAGATAAAATAACATGAAAGAGGATCTGATGGAATGAGGTTAGACAAAAACAGAGGAGAGACTGACAAATTAGGCTGAGTTATACCAGTACCACTTCAAGATGCTTCAATTACGAGACTCCACCTCATTATAATATCATCCCAAGATAAGCCACTGAGCACCATGTGGTCTCAGAATGGTCACCTTGAGGGAAAGTCTAGAAAGAAACTGAGGTGGATTTTATGCACAGGACAAATGATGCTTTGATGAAGAGAGGGTGCACTTCAGTTGTTGAGCCTGTGATATGGAGAACACTCTAGCTCTGAAGACCTATTCTGTGGCCCACTAGTGTGTTTTCAGTCAGTGTAAACAAAGTAGATTTGATATTTGTGGCCTCACCTCTTCCATCTGGCAGTCATCCGTTGGCCAACAGTTATCTCTTTTTGAATATAAATATCATATCTCACATTCAACATGACAAACACATATTTCTTGATCATGACTACCACCACCAAGACAAAATGAACCGCCTACTCCTCCTGCTGTCCTACCCATGCCAGAAACCTCGGTAACTACAAAAATCAAAGTTCCCCTTGAATTTTCTATTTCTCTCCTGCCCACGATCAATCTATAAGCAAATTCGGTTGATGAATCTTTAAAATATGACCAGTTCCCAGTAATCCACTCTAACACCCTGGTTCACGTCACCATCATCTCTTGGCTGGAGGCAGGAGCCCCCGCCTGGTCTTCTGGCTTCTTCTCTTGCCTCCCTTCAGTTTATTTAAAACATAGCAGCTGGAGTGATCTTACAAAATATAGAGGACCCTCCTTCTCCAATAGTTTCTCATCTCATTTAGAGAAAATGCCAAAATTCTTACAATGGCTAATAAGACATGGCATACTCTATCCAAACACAGTTTATACATATATATTGGAATGATAGTTTAGGTTTCCATTTATAGACTTGAAAGGATATCTTCAACATACTTATTTTTACTTAAGATATAACAGGTTATGAAAATGGCATGGGATTGCACATAAGTAATCTGTTTGATAAAGTTGTTTCACACAGGGTTAGGGATCAAGAGTTCTGAAAGCACTATATATGTATACGGGAATTGAACAATTAGGTGAATGGATGGAGGAAAGTAGGAGTCATTGTCAGAGGGGTAGTGCCACAAATAAGCAAAGGAGGAGGTGGTTATGAGGATCTATCTGGTAATGACTTAGAGTTGGAGACATCAGTATGAAATTGTTTAGTTTGATATAGATAAGATAGTTATGCATAGAAATATTTATAAATATATATACATGCATGGTTTACTATACACACATATTTCCTTGCTCTTTTAGCTGGGAGGGCCTGGAAGCAACGACACCCTAGTAGCAAAAAGCACACCTATTGCTCAGATCATGGTTTATATCATCATTCTCCAATAAAAGGAAGCAGGGCTCATTGGAGAAATAACCGATTCCAGGACTACAGCTAGAAATATACAAAATATGCCTGGTGCATCTTAGGGTGCCAGAAAGTAAGGAAGTGCTGAAACACACATACACACACACACACACACACACACACACACACACACACACACACACACACACACACACACACACACACTGATGGGGATATGTCAAAAGGACACAGCAGCCAACTGATAGAGTTTCTCAATGGGCAGAGCTGGAACAATCTGAGCGAGATAAAAAAAGTAGTATTATAAAAATAATGTAGATATATAAAATAAATATCCATAATCCCATACAATAAATGATTAATGAGGAAGAAGAAACAAATCTCCCATTTAGAAGAATTCTAGATAATTTATGTAGATACTCCACCCTCAAACGGTGGAGCATAACTCCCTACTCCTTAATCCTGCCAAAGAGTACAATATGCAAAGAAGGAGGGGAGGAAGAGTAACTTTACAGTAGAGAAACTCAACAAATACTATTTCAGCCAGGTGATCACATTTAACATCAACAGTAATGCCATTTTGATAGTATGTACTCTGGATGTGATGTGAGGTGATGAAAATGCCATTTTACCTCTGGGGTCTTCCTTCTCAAAACCCATAACTCCAGTCTAAGCATAAGAAAACATGAGACAAATCCCAATTAAGGGACATTCTACAAAATATCTTACAAGAACTCCTCAAAGCTATCAAGGTTGTCTAAGTCTGATAAACTATCATAGCCAAGACGAGCCTAAAAAGACATGATGAGTAAACATAATGTATACCGTATGGCATTCTGGAACAGAAAAATGACGAGAGGTAAGCTGTCAAATTAAAAAAAAAAAAAAACAAGCAGAAAACCTACTCTAAGTCAGTCTGAATAAAAGAAGGACTTCAATTAATAATAATCTATTAATATTGGTGCATTAATTGTGACAAATGTACCACAGTAAAAATGAGATTTTAATAATAGGGGAGACTAGAGGTGGGTATATAGGAACTCTCTGTACTATCTTTGTAGTTTTTTCTTTTTTTTTTTTGTAAATCTAAAACTACTACAAAATAACAAAGTTTATTTTTAAAATATACAAATGTGGTTCTATTTACATAAAATTGTATGTTGTTCCTTATATATGCATAGATGTCTTAAAGGATGTTCTTGAAAATATTAGCAATGATATGATGTAGGAAAGTATTTTACTTATTTTTATTCTCTTTTGATTACTTTAAAATGTTATTAAAACATGCATCATTTTATTAAAAAGCTATTCTATCTATCTATTTATCTATCTACCTATGATCTACCTATCTTATCCTTGGAGACACCCTTCCATTTTACCCCTAAAGTGTATTTTTCTTAATTACTAAAAAGAATCAGCCCCTTCTTTCCTTGAAGAAAGGTGCATTGGCATCTCCAGCAAGCAACATTTTTAGTCTGGTAACATGCCCCAACTTTAATTTTTTTCATTCCATTGGGATAGCGTTCAACAATTTGATAGAGCTCATCAAAGTAATTGTTGAATCTTGATGACCACAGCTTCACATGCCAAGCATTTTCTCCCAAACTGGGTTATTTAGAGTCCAATGAAGCTGGGAATGAATATATAAAGCTAAGTAATTTGGGAAGATTGAAGAATTTTCAGAGAATGTCTTTCACTTGGAAGCATGAAATTACATGCACTACAGTGGAATGAAATCAAATCAATCAACAGGTTGGAATTTTTCAGGCTCTACAATCAGCAGGAGTTCAGAAGCCTCTCACTGGGAAAGAAGCTGAGGTTTGTTGGAAAAGTATCGGGCACTGGAATGCAAAGAGACTGAGCCCTTGTTCTCCGGGAAATCGGCTTTGGTAGCTGATGAGAGGTGTGGACAGGAGAATACAGGTTAATTAGAGGAAAGGTGGAGAAGCTGGAGTGATTGCCCTAATGCCCAACTCTCTAGCCTACACTTCTCTGCCAGATTCGTTCAATGGCTCCTCATTTCCTTTGGATAAAGTCCAAACTCCTTGAGTGGAATATAATTTTCTTGATCATCTCATCCTTATCTCCTTCTTGAGCTTATTTTCATCACTTCCTCCATTACACCCATGTTCAGCCTTATCAGCCACATATATCTTCTTGTGAATTGCTGAATGGCAACCCTCTCTTAGGCCTCTACCTTTGCACCAGCTTGCCTAGAACACCAGAAAGCTTGTCCCCCTGCCTCATCATCTGGCAAACTCTGAGATTTCATTTCCTCCAAAGCAATCCCCCTAATGCCTTCATTCAAAGATAGGAGCCCAGATCTGTGCTCCCAAACAGGTCACACCCGATCTATTATACCACATACCATCTCAGGTTTCTTTGTCACTCTTTTCCCAAGACTGTGGATCTTTTGAAAATATGTCTTTGCCCTCTGTCAGGGTATCCAGAGCATATAACAAAATAAAGCACTTAGGGCCGCCTGTGGAATGATAAATAGACAGATGTAGCAGTTTATAGAAAAACGTTAAAATTTGGAACACACTACTTAGTTTAAAAAAAATACTGGGTGAGAATTTCAAACACTCATAAAACTTTGCTAAAAGGCATCTACAAAAGCACTGAACACTGCAACCTGAAATGAATATAAAACCTAACCTGAGAAGAAAAACAAGAGATGTTTCTAAAATGAACCTATTACAAATGCCAGCTTTTCTAATATTTTTCTTCTGATTTGCAAAGAGTGTCCCCGGTGCATGGAGGAAAAAATGGATGCAGAGGGTATTCACAAACACCGTAAATCAGCTTGAGTCTCCCATAATCAGGCGGTTATCTCTCTGAGAGAGTGCTTCCTGGAGTGCATCAGTAATTAGGGAGCTAATGGAAAACTACCAACCAACAAAACCTATGACCGTTCCGAGGACAATGAAATCTCAGGCCGAGAGTACCCCAGGTTTATGAAGAACAAATCATGCCCGAACATTTTGATAGCTTTTTTGATAGTTGCTGCCCAATTCCTGCCACACTTGCTGCATCGGCTCTACATTGCCTCTAAATCAATTCAAAATGCCTCTTTTGAGTTGACTTTCAAAAGAAGGTCTCTCCAATACTTGGTTTATTACTTTTCTTTTCTCTCCTTTCTCCCTCGTTCTCCCCTGTGGGTTCCCTTTCTTTTCTGGCTATCCCTCCTGGCTTTTCCTTGGACCACCCACTCTGACTTTGTGCAGACTCTCCTGTAACTGTGTCTTCACACTTGCTACTGGCTGTACTCAGAAAAACCTGTTCCCTCTCTAGTTTACCTACTAAACTTCTACACATCCTTCGAAACCTACTCTGATGGCATCATCTTCAGGAGCCAGTACTGTCCTGGCCAGCTTCCAACATTAGAGTTAATCTCTCACAGCTTGGTATTCCCTCCTATATGCATCTATTGCTAACCTATAATGTAATTTATTTTTACTCGTATCTTTCTCCTATTAGGTTATGAACATAGATACTAGAATGAGAATTCCAGTAGGATGGGGGATTATTGTCTGTTGTGCTAAGTGATGCTGCCCAAGCACTGAGAACACATATACCCCAACACACACACACATCCACACACCCACACACCCACACACACTTTGATAAATGAGTAAGTTCTCTCACCTTGACGTGAGTCTTACTTAACATCATAACACATGGCCTGACGTAAAAGAGCTGCTTAATAAATGACTGTTTTATTAATGCAATGGTGTAGAATGAAAGGAAACAAAAATAAATAAACAGGCTCAGTCGTCTGAATAGCATTTACCAATTCTTCTTATAAAACAAACTCCCTGTCCCACAAAATTTGAATAATCATGGTTTCTAGGAAATATCTCTGGATGCTCTTAGTTACTTTCATGTGTCCATTCATTGATTTATTAAGCAAAATGAAAATAAAAATAGCTGAGGGCTTTTGAAAGCTACTACCCAGACTTTACTACTACTACTTTAGCTACTACTCAGCTACTACTGAGGCTTTACATGAATAATTAATTTAACCTTCAGAATCATAACTTGGAGGTAGGTAATTTTTCTTAAAGTAACCTTTTTATTTTTACATAGTTGTAGATTCATATTTAGTTTTAACAAATAATTGAGATATCCCTGTATCCTTTATCCAATTTTGCCAAATGCCAGTATCTTACGAAACTGCAATATAATACCACAACCAAGTTATTATCATTGAAAAAGTCAAGATACAGAGCATTTCCAACACCACTGTAATATGAGGATCTCTAATATCACTCCTTTATAGATATGCCTGTTTCCTTCCTGCCCCCAACATTTTCTTAAGCACTGGAAAACACTAACATTGACCTGTTATCCATTTCTGTCATTTTTCATTTCAAGAATGCTACATAAATGGAATGATAGAATATGTGAACTTGTGATTGGCTATTTTCACTCATTTTCACTTAGCATAATTCTCTAAAGGTTTATTCAGGTTGTTGAAAGTACTTCTTTAGTGACCCGTTGGTTGTTTAGTAGCATATTGTTGTTCAGCCTCCACATGTCTGTGGTGTTTGTGTTTTTTTGCAGTTTTTTTCCTTGCCGTTGATTTCTAGTCTTATTATGTTGTGGTTGGAAAAGATGCTTGACATGATTTCAATTTTCTTACATTTATCAAGGCATGTTTTGTGGACTAGCATGTGATCTACCTTAAAGAATATTACACATTTACTAGAAAAGAATGTGTATTCTGCTGCTTTTGGATGGAATGTTCCATATGTGTCAATTAATTCCATCTGTTTTAAAGTGTCATTTATGGTCAGTGCTTCCTTACTGATTTTCCATCTTGATCTACTGATGTAAGTGTGGTGCTAAAGTCTCCTACTATTATTGTGTTATTCTCAATTTCTCCCTCTGTGTCTGTTAATAATTTTTCATGTATTTAGGTGGTCCTATGAGTGCATATGTATTTACAATTCTTATATCTTCTTCGTGGGCCATTCCCTTGATCATTATGTAATGTTTTTGTTTATCAGTCTTTGTCTTAAAGTCTATTGTGTGTGTGTATCTATCTATCTATCTATATACAAGATATATATATATATATATATATATATATATATATATATATATACACACACACACACACACATATATCTTTTTTCTATCCATTTGCCCACTCTGTCTTTGATTGGAGCATTTTGTCCATTTACATTTAAAGCAATTATTGCTACATACATACTTATTGCCACTTTGTTAACTGTTATTGTGTTGTTTCTGTAGTTCTTTTTTGTTCCTTTCTTCTTCTTTTGTTCTCTTCCCTTGTGACTTGGTGACTATATTTAGTGTTCTGTTTGGATTCCTTTCTATTTTTTTTAATGTGAGTATTTATTATAGCTTTTTGGTTCGTGGTTACCATGAGTTTATATAAATATTTCTATTATCTATCTATCTATCTACCTATTTATCTATCTATATATGGTTACTTTAAGTTACGGATCTCTTCATTTCAAATGCATTTTAACAATCATACATTTTTACTCTCTTCTCCTCATGATTACTGATTTTGACATCATATTTTACATCTAATTGTTTTGTATATTCCCTTAACTGCTTATTGTGAATATAGATGATTTTACTACTTTTGTCTTTTAACCTTCCTACTAGCTTTGTACATGGTTGATTTATTGCCTTTGTGCATGGTTGATTTATTTGCCTTTACTTATGAGATTTTTCCTTTTGTAACTTTCATGTTTCTAGTTGTGGCCTTTACTTTTCTTTTAGAGGAGTCCCTTCAACGTTTCTTATAAAGCTGGTTGGGTGGTTCTGAACTCTTTTTAACATTTGCTCATCTGTAAAATTTTGATTTCTTCATGAAATCTGAATAAGAGCCTTCCTGGGTATAGTATTCTTGGTTGTAGGTTTTTGCCTTTCATCATTTTAAATATATTGTGTTACTCCCTTCTGGGCTGAAGAGTTTCTTCTGAAAAGTCAGCTGATAGCCTTATGGGAGTTCCCTTGTATGTAACTTGTTGCTTTTCCCTTGCTGCTTTTTAATATTCTCTTTTTATCTTTAATTCTTGCCATTTTAATTACAATGTGTCTTGGTGTAGTCCTTTATGGGTTGATCCTGTTTGAGACTTTCTGTGCTTCCTGGACTTAGATGTCTGTTTCTTTCACAGGTTTGGGAAGTTTTCAGCTATTACATCTTCAAATATGTTCTCTGTCATTTTCTATCTCCCTTCTCCTTCTCAGACCACTATAATGAGAATGATAGTATGCTTGATGTTATCCTAGAGGTCTCTTAAACTGTCCTCATTTCTTTATGTGCTTTTTTTCTTTTTTCTGTTCATCTTCAGTGATTTCCACTACTCTTTCAGCTCACTGATCCATTCCTCTGTATCATTTATTCTAGTGTTTTCTTGATTTCTCCTAGTGTATTTTTCATCTTAGTTATTATATTCTTCATCTCTGTTTGGTTGTGCTTTACACTTTCTAATTCATTGTTAAAAATTTCTAACTTCTCTCTGTGTTCATCCATTATTCTTCTGAATTCTTTAACCATCTTTACAATTATTACTTTGAACCCTTTCTCAGATAGATTGGCTATATCCACTTCACTTAGTTTCTTCTGGGATTTTTAATCTTATCCGTTTTGGACAGGTTCCTCTGACACCTCATTTTGACTAATATGCTGTTTTCATTTCTATGTATCTGGTAGGCTCGTTACATTTCCTGACCTTGGAGAAATGGTCTTTTGTAGGAGACATCCTATGCATCCCAGCAGCTCACCGCCCTCTGGTCACTAGAGCTATTTGCTCTAGGGGTGCCCCCTATGTGGGCTGCTTGGGTCCTCCTGTTGTGGTGGGCAGACAACTGTGGGCAGTCTGGTAGGCTTGGCTGGCTCCCATCCAGCTGATTGCGAGGACTTGTCTTGTGTGGAGGCTACTGGCCACTGCTTGTCAGGGCCAGGTCATGAGGCTGTTAGCTGAAGAACCTTGGAGGACTCCAGGGCTAGTGCTGCCTCACTGGTGGTTTGAGTTGGGGTCCAGGATATCCCAAGGCTGATGCCCACTCACCGATGGGTGAAACCAGGTCCTGGGGCCTAGTGCTGGCCCACTGGTGGGCAGAGCTGGGTCCCAAGGCCTGGCTACAGGGCCCAAGGGTCCCAAAGTTAGTGGAACACTTGTGGGTGGGGCTGGTTCCTGATACAGCTAGCTGCGGTATCCAGGGTGTCCCAAAGCAGTGTTTGCCTGATGGTGGGCAGGGTTGGGGCCCAGCAAGTCCCAGAGCAGGTACTGGCCTGCTGTTCAGTTGGCTCAGTCTGAAGGTTACAGGGCTGTGGTTTTTCTGGGGCTGATGTTGCCCACTGGTGAGTGAGGCTGTTCCCAAGTCTAGGCAGAATCACTGGTGGCTGGAGCTGGGGATCAACCGGTCCCATGGCTGGTGCTGTAGGTGTAGGTGGGGCTGTGTCATCTCCGAGTTAGTTTCTTGGCTTGAGGCTTCCCAGTACTGGTGACTATGGAATGGTGGGCATGGGTGGGACTGGGTTCTGAGGCTAATAAGTTAGATGGAGAATTCCAAAATGTCATTTGATAGCACTCATGTCCACATGGTAGAATGAGTTCCTGAAAATGGCTGCTGCCAGTGTCTGCATCCTCAGGGTGAACTCCAGTTGCCTCCTGCCTCTCCGGAAGACTCTCTAAGATCAGCAGGTAGGTCTGACCCAACCAATCTCCTTTCCAATTACTGCCCTGGATCCTGGAGTGTGTGGGATTTTGTGTGCACACTTTAAGAGGGGAATCACTATTTTCCACAGCCTTCTAGGTCTCCTGAAATTAAGTCCTGCAGGCCTTTAAAGCCAAATATTCCAGGGGCTCATCTTCCATATGCAGGACCCCCAGGTTGGGAACCTGATGTGGGCATCAGACTATTTGTTCCTTGGCGAGAACCTCTGCAATTGTAATTATTCTCCTGTTTGTGGGTCACCCACCCCGGGGTATGGGTCTTAACTATATCACAACTGCACCCCTCCTACCCATCTTGTTGTGGTTCCCTCTTTATATATTGAGTTGTTGAAGATCTTTTCTCGTAGTTTCCAGGCTTTTGCATCCACAAGTGTTCCGTAAATAGTTGCAATTTTGATGTGCCTATGATCAGAGATGAGCTCATGGTCTCTCTACTCCATCATCTTGGCTCCATGATTAGTTTTTTTGAAGAGCTGCCCAACTTTTTTCCAGAGTGGTGGCATGTCTTCCATTCCTAACACCAATGTATGAGTGATTCAATATCTCTACATCCTCCAGCATTTAATGCTGTCACTATTTTTTATTTTATTCATTCTTGTAGGTGTGTAGTGATACCTCATTATGGTTAAATTGGGATTTCTCTAATGACTAGTTATTTTAACATTCTTTTCATGTGCTTATTTGCCATCTGTATATCTTCTTTGGTGAAATGTTTCTTCATGTATTTTGTCCAATTTTTAATTGGATTGTTTGTTCTATAAATATGGAGTTTTGAGAGTTCTTTATATATGGATATATGATTGGCAACTATTTTCCCCTACTATATAGGAGGTCTTTTCAACCTTTTAAGAGGATCTTTTACAGAGCAAACGTTTTAAAATGTTATGAAATCTAATTTATCATTTTTTTCTTGCATGTATTATGTTGTGATGGAAATTCTATAAACTACTTTGACCAGCTTTAGATTTTAAAGACTGTCTCCTGCTATTTTGTTCTAAAAGCTTTATAGTATATTTTTTAACACATTTAAGTCCATGACCAATTTTGATTTAATTTTTGTATATGGCGTGAAACCTAGATTGAGGTTGTCTAAATAGAAAGGAAATGTTGGGACATGAAAAATGAAGGAAAAGAGCCCACTGTAAACAAAAACATGGGTAAATAAAATAGGCTTTCCATCTCTTGAGCTTTCTAAAGTATGTTTGAGGATTGAAGCTAAAAATCATAACATTGTCTGATGTGCTTCTAAATGTGGAAATATTTAAGACAATCATAATTCAAAAAGACACATTCACCCCGATGTTCACTGCAGCACTATTTACAATAGCCAGGTCATGGAAACAACCTAAATGTCCATTGACAGATGAATAGACAAAGAAGATGTGGTACATATATACAATGGAATCAATATTACTCAGCCATAAAAAGGAATGAAATTGGGTCTTTGTAGAGACGTGGATGGACTTAGAGACTGTCATACACAGTGAAGTAAGTCAGAAAGAGAAAAGCAAATATCATATATAAACCCATATATGTGGAATCTAGAAAAATGGTACAGATGAACTGGTTTGCAAGGCAGAAATAGAGACACAGGCGTAGAGAACAAACATATGTACACCAAGGGGGAAAAGGGGGGATGGAATGAATTGGGAGATTGGGATTGACATACATACACTAATATGTATAAAACAGATAACTAATGAGATCCTGCTGTATAGCACAGGGAACTCCACTTCATTGTACAGTAGAAACTAACACAACATTGTAAAAAACTATATCCTAATTAAAAAAAAAAAAAAAGACAATCACAGTATAAGTGAAGGAGAGAAGGGAAATTACAGAGAGGTAAGTTTTCTAGAATTCATTTGAATTGCTAAAATGAAAAAAAAATCTTGTATAGGATCTTCCTGCCTGTCTGTCTGTATTTTCCTGTCTGCCTATCTATCATCATCTATCTATAATGTAATACCTAGAGCAACTTTAAACACTGACAAATTCTCTTTATTTTCCTTTATCTGAGGGTGTCTTGACTTCCCTTTCATTTCTGATGGATATTTTTGAAGTGTATAGGATTTGGGATTAACAGTTATTTTCTTTGAGCAGTTGAAAAATATTGTGCTGCTTCTTTCTGGCCTCTGCTTTCTGATAAGAAATCCCCTGTCATTTGAATTTTTCCCCTACATGGAAGATATCACTTTTCTCTTGCTGCTTTCAAGATTTTTTCTTTGTTTTAGTTTTCAGGAATTTAATTATAATATATATTGGCATGAATTTCTTTGAATTTATCCTGTCTTCATTTCACTCAGTTTCTTAAGTTTATAGGCTTATGTTTCTTGTCAAATTTGAGAAATTTTCAGCCACTTTTTTTCAAGTACTTTTCCATACCTGCCTTTCTCCTCTCCTGCCAGTACTCTGATAACATTAATGTTAGATGTCTTTTTCTTATAGTCTCACTTGTTCCAGAGCTCTGTTCAATTTCCTCCTGTCTGTGCTCTACTGTATAATTTCTCTTCTATCTTCTTGCTCACTGATTCTTTCCTTTGTCCATTCTATTCTGCTGTTGAGCCATCCACTGAGATTGTTATTTTGGTTATGGTATGTTTCAGTTCTAAAATTTCCATGTGGTTATTCTTCATATCTTCTATTTCTTTGCTGAGACTTTCTATTTTTTTTTTCATTTGTTTCAAGTGTATTCATGATTACTCTTTGAAATATTTTTATTATTGCTGCTTTAAAATCTTTGTCAGATAATTCTAAGATGTCTGTTATCTTGGTGTTAGCATCTATTGATTGTCATTTTTCATTCAGGTTTGAGACCTTCTGATTCATGATAAGTTATTTTTGATTGAAACTTGTTATTTTTGATTCATATTATGAGACGCTAGATTTTATTTAAACATTTTGCTATACCTGACTTTTCTAACACTGCCCTAGCTAGGGAATGGGGAGGTGACCTCATTACTGGTAGGTGGAAGAAAAAGTCCAGATTCCTTATTGAGCCTCATTGTCACTTGAGGCAGGGGTGGGATTCCACTTTACCATCTGGTCTTCACAGACACTGTGGTGGTATGGAGGTGGCCTGTAACCACTGAGTAATGGTGAAAGTTCTGACTCTTCACAAGGCCCCCTCTCCCTTCTGTCTTGTACACACACACACACACACACACACACACACACACACACACACACACACAGTGGGAAGAGGGAGGGATGTTTTGTTACTGCCAGGTAGGAGGAGAAGTCCAGGGTCCCCTCATGGCCTCTGCTGATGCTATGTGGGGGTGGGGAATCTTCTTACTGGCTGGTAGGGATAAAAGTCTCAGCTCCCTATTTGGCTCTCTCTAACACCACTCGTGCATCTCATTACAGCCTCAAAAGGATGAAAGTTTAGACTCCCCATTTGGTTTCTGCTGTCATGGGTGGGTGTAGGACACACTGTTTTTTCTGTGGTATTTGTCTGGAGTAGAACAGTTATTGTCTAAAAGCATTCTCTCTTTCTAGGCTGCGCATTTCCCAATCCTTTGCCAAGAGAGAGCAGGCTTTGTTTCCCTTTTTGGTCTTCACTGTTGGCATTTTTGGGTTGCCAGCTTCTTCAGTTCTAAGTCTTTTTTTTTTTTTAATTTTTTAACATCTTTATTGGAGCATAATTGCTTTACAATGGTGTGTTAGTTTCTGCTTTATAACAAAGTGAATCAGTTATACATATACATATGTTCCCATATCTCTTCCCTCTTACGTCTCCCTCCCTCCCACCCTCCCTATCCCACCCCTCTAGGTGGTCACAAAGCACCGAGCTGATCTCCCTGTGCTATGTGGCTGCTTCCCACTACCTATCTATTTTATGTTTGGTAGTGTACATATGTCCATGTCACTCTCTCGCTTTGTCACAGCTTACCCTTCCCCCTCCCCATATCCTCAAGTCCATGCTCTAGTAGGTCTGTGTCTTTATTCCTGTCTAACCCCAAGGTTCTTCATGACCTTTTTTTTTCTTAGATTCCATATATGTGTTAGCATACGGTATTTGTTTTTCTCTTTCTGCCTTACTTCACTCTGTATGACACACTCTAGGTCCATCCACCTCCTACAAATAACTCAATTTTGTTTCTTTTTATGGCTGAGTAATATTCCATTGTATATTTTGCCACATCTTCTTTATCCATTCATCTGTTGATGGACACATAGGTTACTTCCATGTCCTGGCTATTGTAAATAAAGTTGCAATGGACATTTTGGTACATGACTCTTTTTGAATCATGGTTTTCTCAGGGTATATGCCCAGTAGTGGGATTGCTGGGTCGTATGGATTAAAGACCTAAATGTAAGGCCAGACACTATCAAACTCTTAGAGGAAAACATAGGCAGAACACTCTATGACATAAATCACAGCAAGATCCTTTTTGACCCACCTCCTAGAGAAATGGAAATAAAAACAAAAATAAACAAATGGGACCTAATGAAACTTAAAAGATTTTGCACAGCAAAGGAAACCATAAACAAGTCCAAAAGACAACCCTCAGAATGGGAGAAAATATTTGCAAATGAAGCAACTGACAAAGGATTAATCTCCAAAATTTACAACAGCTCATGCAGCTCAATATTAAAAAAACAAACAACCCAATCCAAAACTGGGCAGAAGACCTAAATAGACATTTCTCCAAAGAAGATATACAGATTGCCAACAAACACATGAAAGAATGCTCAACATCATTAATCATTAGCAAAATGCAAATCAAAACTACAATGAGATATCATCTCACACCAGTCAAAATAGCCATCATCAAAAAATCTAGAAACAATAAATGCTGGAGAGGGTGTGGAGGAAAGGGAACCCTGTTGCACTGTTGGTGGGAATGTAAATTGATACAGCCATTATGGAGAACAGTATGGAGGTTCCTTAAAAATCTAAAAATAGAACTACCATATGACCCAGTTCTAAGTCTTGATATATGAGACAAAAACAAAATCCAGGGACCTCACCTTTGTGTTGTTTTTTCTGGATCCTGACGTGCCTAGGAAGTCTACCTTCTTCTCTCCACCTTTCAGAGTCTCCTTATGTTTGTTTTACATATATTGTCCATGGCTTTTAGTTGTGCTTGGCAGGAATGCTCAGGTAAAGAATCTCTACTTCATCTTCCCAGAAGCAGAAATTCCCCTGAAGTAGGTGTTATTATAATAATTTTTACTATTATAATGTCATTTTATAGATGAGGACACTGAGGGACAGAGAGGTTATATCTTGTCCATGGTCAGACAGCTAGTAAGTGGAACTCCCACAACTGACTGTGTTTCAGCTTCAAGCCAGGCAGATTACTCAGAATCTCTTGTTGACTCTATTGTGTTGAAGATCAAGATGGGCTTTCTTTGGGAATGGGGGTATTGGCCTAGATCAAGTCCCTGTTTGATAAGCTCTTTGCACACTAGCATTTGGCCTGCTGGCCCCACCATATTTCCCCATTAGTGCCTCAGCATGGACTCCACTTGATTCTTTCTCATCTTCTTACTACACAATTCTTACAGATGGAGGACCAGGGAATTAAAGAGGTGAGCCCACTGCAGTAAATATTTTTATACTATCCATTTCAAACTAATTACTGTTAAGTTTTTTTTTTTTTTTTTTTTTTTTTTTAATAGAATCATAGACTGTCAGTGCTGGAAGTAAATCCCTTTCATTTTACAAAGAGGAAACTAAGGTTTATGGATTTGGAGGTAGGTGTTTTATTCCACAAGGTGACATGCCCAAGGCCCTCCAGGGAGTTAGTGGTATGTCATGTATATATTTTATCCTAACCATTAACCTATGTGATAGCTTGAAAAAATGGTTTTCTCTTCATATTACAGATAAGAAAACACATATATTACACTTACATGACACTTTAAAAATGTATATGCAGAACTTATACAAGCTTGTTCTTAACTATTTCCCAAAAGTTCCATACAGTCAGTTGAATTTTTTTCCATTTAGAGGATGTCCATAACAGGTGTAATGATAAAGCTAGTTAGTGGCCACTAGAATGTAAATTTCATGAAGACAGTGGTTTGAATACTTTTGTATCTCTATTACATAGAGTACTGCCAACATGTAGTAATCACTAAGAAATCTTTATTGAATAAAAGAACAAAGTGATAAAATTATTCTCAAACAATATTCAGCATTGCATGAGCACAAAGATGTGTCACTGTCTGTGATCTGCCATCATTGTTCTTTCTCTAAGAGTTTTCTCCTAGTAATGTTGCATATTACTGAGGGATTCCTTTATCCAAAGGGAATGCCTATAATTTTTAATTTGCTCTAATAAATTTTTTGGCCTTTAACAGATGCATGACAACTGTACTATACTGTGTTGTGAATTCCAATTATGTATAAGACAGATGCCCGCCCTTTCTCATAAAGCTCACAGCTTTGTGAACTTTCACTGTAAATCGCATTTTAGATCCATAAGTGGACATTTTTACTAAGAGAGAGAGTGTGTGTGTGTGTGTGTGTGTGTGTGTGTGTGTGTGTTCAAATCACTCAGTGAGTTGCATATTACTTAGACTTTTGAGCTGGAGTACATAGCGAAATGGATGCAGAGTCAAATATATTTAACACAATTGTATAACCCTATAATATGATGATCATCAAACAGGAAGCCAAATGACAATAATAAAACTTGGATTTTGTCATTTGATGATGACTGCCAAATGTAAGTCATTCATTACCCAGGAAGTCAATTCTTTAAGATGATGCTCTGTGTAAAGAACATTTAACCCCACAATTAGCTAGATTCAGAATTAAATCCTGGCTCCACCATCATTATTATGTGATCTTGAGCAAGGTACTTAGCTTGTCTTCCTTTGTTCATAGGAAAATTTAGAAGAACGATGATGATGATGATATATCAACTACCACACCCATGATGCTTACTATGCCAGGCCATGCTAAGTCATTTCATGTAGAAACATATTTAATATTAACATCAACCCTCTGAAATAGACATTTTCCTCCCCAATTTGCAGATGTCTTCCTCACAGGTAGAATTAAATGACTTAATTATACATGGAAAAGTCTGTGCAATCAGTGTACATTATTATCTGTAATCATTTCTTTGTAGCATAATTTACATGAGCAATGACAATTTTTATACAAAATCTTACAGACAGACCTAGTTTAAGTTCAGGTGCCACCACTTATTATCTTTTGACCTTGTAAATATACTTAAAACATTCGAAGTCTCAGATTTCTCATCTGTAAAATGGGCATAATATAGCACCTACTCATAAGACTATTTTGAGGATTTACAGATACAGTGCCTGAGGTATTTGCTCAGTAATTGTTAGTTACAATGATGACAGAGCTGAGGGCGAGGAAGAATGCATTCACTGAGAAAGTAGAGTGGAATATTTGAAATGGTGATTAGCCCCTAAATGACCTGTATGATATTGAGGCTATTTCAATGCATGGTTGTGTTTATGTACATATCCTACTATGCTTAACTATAGTGCTACTAAGTGACTGCATCCTACATTTATTACTTCTAGCCCCAAGTCCACTCAGCTCTGTTTTATTTTGTTTTCCATTAGATCTCTGAAGCCTAGCAAGGTTAAGAGTTGTGTTGTGTAATATATGTGAATCTGTTTAAATTATAAGGTCTTAAATTCCAAGGCAGCTTAAATATTCACTTGAAATGCCTGCAAATAAATAAACTAGCAAATATTTAATGAACTGATAAGTTTATGCATAGTGGAAGATTTATTAAAGATACAAAGTAACTATATCTTCAACATTAAAAAAAAGCAATGTAATAATTTATAACTGGAGGGAGAAACCAGAGATATTTACTCCATCTCCTTTTGGAGGTCTTACATGAGTTTCAAAACAGAACTCATTATCTTTCTACCCAAACTCACTTAACTTCCTGTGTTTTGCACCTCACCTTAATAAATGATTCCCCTGGACACAATCAGAAATGTCAGTGCCATGTTTGAACTCTACTTCTCTCTCATGCCAGACTTCTAAAGTCCTCACATGCCTCCTAATTTCAGACACTTCTCTTCATTCTCACCACTATGTTCTTCATCTTGGCCTTCACTGTGTCTCATTTGTGCTGTTGCAACAGCATCTTAATTGAGCATTAACCCTTCCAGTCCATTTAACATCCTATAACTAGAGGGATTTAAACAAACAAAAAAATTTATCAAGTCATTCTTCTCAAAACTCTTCAATGATTTCTATTGTCCCTGCAATAATATCAAACTTGCTATAATGGTCCATGGTCTGCCCCTTGCCTGGATTTCAAACCATCTGAAATCTCTTCCATTGCCTCATTTCCTTCCCCCTTAAAATACAGCATTCTAGCCATGAGTGTCCTTCAGTTTTTCAAAAGTGCCAGCACTCCCTTTCCTCTTTTATACCTTGAAATTGGTCTTCATTCTGCCCAGAGAAGTGTTCTCATCCTCTTTCACTTGGATAATTCCTGCTCAACCTTAAAGGGTCAGTTTAGCAATCACTCTCTAGGAATCCTTCCTCAAATCTTCAGCCAGATTACGTGACTCCTTTATTGCTTCCATAGCTAGCACTCCTTGTACACCCCCATCATAGTGTTTAAATCACTGAACCACAGTTCCCTTTCATTTATATATTCTCTACACAGATTTCTGAGGACAGCTCGTGTGCCTAAAAAACCTACAGGACGCCTCTCAAAACAAGGCACAGATTAGAAGCTCAACATAGATTTGTTAAATGCATGCATACACGGATAATAAATTAAGAATACAAATGATTCATGAACAAAAATAAAGCTGTGTAAAGGGGTAAGGTGGGGAGCAATTTTCGATAAAGTTGTCAGGGATGAAAACTATAAGGAAGTGTCATTTGAGCAAAGATCTCAAAGAAGGGCAAAGTGAACCATGTAGATATCTGGGGATAGAGTCGTCCAGGCAGAGGGATTAGGCAGAACTTTGAAGGTCTGAGAAAACAACAGACAGGCTGCTACAACTGGAGAGCAATGAGCAGAGTGGGAGGGGTAGACGTTAGGGTTAGATCATGCGGTATTTTGTCGGCTATGATATGAACTTAGACTTTATTGTGAGTGCACAAAAAGCACTTGGAGGGTTTTAAGTAAAGAATGCCAAGATAGGACCTAATATTTAGTTCCTGAATATGAATCTTAACAAAGCACATTGGAAAACTGTTCTGAGATTTCTAAGTGAATGTATTTGAAATGAATGACATTTACAAAGACTAAAGGTATAAAGCCACAGATTGTTTTATATAATAGGTAATTTAATCAAGGGAGACTGATTATTTTACCAAAATGATACAGGAAATATATGGTTAGTAGAGATGAGAAGCCATGGCTTTTGGTTCCCTGTCTGGTTTATTTTTACATGGATGAAGAGATACATGAGTTACTTGAGAACACGGATCTGTGCTCCTAAACGGCCATCATAGTTCTGAAAAGTACCTTGAGCTAGCATTGAGCTTCTCACATTTTAAAGACACATTTCATTATTAGTTTTCAAGTGGACTGTTTTCAATACAAGTGCGTAGTTGCACTCATTCTTTCTGTATCTTAGAGCGTGTGCCACAGAGACGGATGTAACACAGTGCATCAGCAAGGAAGGTCAAAGTGCACTGAATGTGTGGTTCACTTGCTCTGGATTCTACCTAAAATGATCCAAGAATTTATTTATCAAGTATTTCAGGGACCCTATTTTGTGCAAAATACCATGCTGGGCATGCATGACAAAGAAGAGTATGCCATGGCATCTGTCCTCAAGGAACTTGCATCCTAGCTAGGATGACAGACATGGAAGCAAATCATCATTTAGCACAGTATGAGAAGGGTCATAAAGAAACCAACACAGTTTATCGAAACCATTGTAGCAATACTTCATATTCACTGCTCACTTACTAATATGCATGATCCCATTTAATACTCTTAACAGTCTTCTTAATATCTTATGGGTCGTAAAACTTGCTCCTCCCCTTTACTTTTCTTCATATGAGGAAACTGGCTACAGAAAGGTTAAGTAGCATGCTCAAGGTCAATTTGTCGGTCAGTGGTGAAGCTGAGAGTCGAACACTGGCCATTTGACTCCAGAGTCTGTACTTTCAACCACTCACTTCATTTTGAGAGACACTGGCTTATTTTTAATTCTCACAGAAAATCTATGAACCTGGTTTTATTTTATCACCGTTTCATAGGCAAAGGATCTGGCTCAAAGAGGTTCAGGAACTTTTCACGTTTACTCTCAAACCCAAGGTAGACTCCTCTGATTCTAAGTCCTACCTTATTGCCACTAGAACATACTCCCTTTGTATACATTTTTGCATCTTTCAAAGAGCTGAAAGAACACATTAATTCTCATTTGACTGGCATGGAGGTGGAGGTGAGGACTTCATTAAGGAGGTTACACATCCCAAACAGGACTACCTGCCCTATTTTAAAATGTCACTAAAGTAAGATCTTTTGCCACTATGAAATAGCAAGCAGTTTCCAGATAAATACTACTTCTGGAGAATGCAAATTAAGCTGTTCATTTAAGCTACTATATTCTGGGGGGTACATGCCAATTGATTTGTGCATTCTTTCTCCATCATTGCCAGGCTAAACATCCTCAAACAAAAATGTACTCAAAAATAATCTCTTGGAAGCAGAATTCTCTGACATTTACCTTCAGAATCTAAACACTGAATAAATAGAATTCTAAGTAAAATGAGCAAAGGTAATTTCAATAAACTTACTGCAGTATTTTACTGATAAAAGTAATGGCAATATTATGAACTACATGTTCATTACCATACTGCCCATTTTATAAACATTACAATCTCTAATCCTCACAACAACCTAGGAAATAAGCATCCCCATTTTGCGTAGGAGGACATTGAGGATTTGAGACGGTAGATCACAGAGATAAGAAGTGGCCAAGGTGGGAACTGAACTCAGGTTTGTATAAAGCCAAAGTTATTGCTCTCTCTGTACATGTTTATTCCATGATGAGCAGAGAGAGCATTCCAGGAGACTGAACAAAGTCATGGTTGGGTAATGTATTAGTTGGGTATCTGGTATGAACTCATGGGGCCTTCGGTTGGACTTACAAATTTAACACACATATTCTTGTGTTAAAAATATATATGAAAGGTCAGCTACTTCAATCCCCACAGTGAGCAAACAGATGTAGTCAATTATTTGATAGTCTCCAAGTGAACCCTCACCCAGATTAGGCATGTTTGAACCCCATGCCCTGAATAACTTTTTCTTTTTAACAAAAAAGAAACTTCTCTTCTTAGGGAAGTTTATGGATACAGTAGCATCCAGGATTCAATGTGAAGGTTCTGTATTTACAATCACATGCTCATTGACAGTATGAGTCCCCCAAGAATGCTATGAAGAATACCAAATATTCAAGAAATGGTTGAGACTCTGGTGTCTTCACATAAGATTACATCTATGCCTTAAACCAAATAATAATAGGAGCTCACTTACAAAAGATTAAATGAAATAAGGCAAGTAAAGCCTTTGGCATAAGCCCTGGAACATAGTTTTTTTGGACTACATCTTGGAACGTAATTTATCTCCAAATAATGCAATTCACACTTGCAACACATTTTTTTACTGAACATTTACTACATGCAATATACTGTGCTGAGTTCTTTATGTTTCATACAGAATTATCATTTACTGAGGGAATATGATATGTCAAGCTCTATGTTAAGCAATTTATACATCATCTCATGTCAATCTCACAATAACAACTTTAGATTCTAATTCCTCATTGGAAATGAGGAAACCGAAGGTCAGTTATGTGACATCACTTTCCTCCAAATCATGTAATGATTCCCGCATGTGAATATCATACTGGTCTAGGAAAATGAGTGTGCTGAATATTCATCCAACTTCCATCCCAAATTCTTTCTCTTGGGAGAGTTTGAAAAGCTACGCCAAAAACTACATTTCTTTATCTGTAGTGTTCTGGGTATAAAGTGTTGTTAGATATATTTTCCTTAGATCTGAAGTCAGAATTTAGACAGAGGCATTTTCTTCTCTTTTTCGTTGTGTCTGCACAGGAACATTGTGGGAATGTGAAGATTCTCTGCAGCAGCAGCCCATACCCAGCTTCTTGGGTGGCTGGGAGAAGCAGCAACAACCGTGGTGACATATGCTCCTTGACACAATTTCCTATTCCCTGGCGTGAAGATACAGGTTTACTTTCACCATAATTCGGGTGTCTGTAATGGGGGCAGCAGTGGTGACAGGTCTGAGAGATGAGGCAGCTCCAGAAGTAACCAAGGATGGTAGCTTCCCTATGGGTTAGTTGTATTGTTTAGGAGTCTTTCTTGGAGACCCAGATTACAGTCCATTTCTTCAACCTATGCAGTGAATTTGTAATCCACCGATTCCCTATATTAAATCCATTCTTGCTTAAAATATCTTGAGTGGCACGTTTTCTGTACTTAATTTTGAGTGACACATTGAATAATGGTCCCTACTTGTTCAAGCACGTTTGCCGGAGAACCCAACTTGCAATGAGAGAGGAAGGTGCTATCAAAATCTTACCTCATCTTTCCACAATGTAAATGTAAACTCTGAGAGGGATGGGGACAGATTTATGATAAAAATCCCACTATCACTTCACATATTAATCAGTGAGCAAATGAACACATACTAGCTCCATGTCCAGCAGTGCATTCATATTCTTTCTTGCTTCTTCAGCACTTTTTTTCACTTTAGCTAAACATAGAAGATGCTCCTACTTTTTTGAGCACCTATTATATACCAGAAGTAAGGACAGGAGCTCTGATAAACTAATAGATAAACTATTAGTCCTAATCCTGATTAGGACTTTATAAGTATTTACAACCTTATTTATTTATTTATTTCAGATGAAGAAGCCCAGGTTCAGAGAGATAAATCTGACTGAATCCAAATTAACCCACATGCTGTTTGGTCATGGACCTTCTCCTTTACCTTTCACCTTACAAAGGCTTTGAAAGTTACATCAGCTATACTGGGTGAAAAGTGCATTTAAAACCAGAAGATCTGGTGTGAATTCAGCTCCAAGATAACCTAGCAGTGAAATCTGGGGCATGTCACTCACATATTCTGAACCTCAGTTTCCTTATCAGTAAGATGACTACATCGGCATGGGCCTTGGCTATTGTATAGGTTCCTGTATAACTCCACAGCTCTTTCAGCATCTACGGGAACAATCAGACGATTTTAAAATTTACACATCATTTAAGAGTAAACACCTAGTCAAGTCATTTCTCCTCTTTAAGTCTGTTTTCTCATCTACAAAATGAGTGTGATAGTTACAGCTCTCTCATTGTGAGGATTAAGCAGGATACAGTAACTAAAGTGACTAGCACTGTGCTCCTACATGGTAAGCACCTAATAATTTTAGCTTTTAATATTCTTTATTATTAATAATACAATCACAAGTGAATCTGAGTCATTTTATCCAAGTAGCTTCCTCTACAACACCGTTGATAAGTCAAGAGGATTTCAAAAACGAAACCACCAAAAAATCTTTCTGTTGACTTTAGTAGTGCCCTGAGTACAGTTCATCTGCCAGGTATAACTTGTATTCTGAAGAGAAGAGAAACCTCCTGCCATTTGGCTCCACGGTCTGGTTGGAAGGCTGCTTTCTCCCTGTCCTCTTGGCTGTTGAGACGGATGAGTGGATTTTCCATCCTTTGGTCACTGCCTATGGCTCAGGCCAGAGGAACAGATATGAAGAGTAGCCCCTGACCCAAGAGAGGAGTCTGATTAGATATGAACATTTTCCTGGGACCACTCCTTTCATGTCTGGCCTCCATGGCAAGCAGAGAATAGATGAGAGACAGCAGCCATATGCCAGAACCTATAGCAGACACTTGACAATTACAAATGCACCACAAGGTTATTTTGTGTTCGCCTGCCTTCTTTAAGCCAGAAGCAGTTCCAAAGTCTGTAGAGAATCATAGTAAAACCCATGTCTAAGTGGGCATGAAAGAAATCCCTCAGTATGCATGTGGGGAGAATGTCTGACTGAATAACGTAGAAACTAATCTAAGAGCCATTCATTTATTCAAAATGAGAAAGCCTTTTGTAGGTAGCACTCAGCATAGAACTCATCTTTTTCATGCCAATATCTCTCCCATCAACCAACTACTGCAGAGACAAGTCTACTGCAGGAAGACAGAACAGGCATGTTTGGGGAGCACATAATTAGAGGAGGGTCCTCCTTAAGTCCCTGCCCTGAACAACCATAGAACCAAGTAGCCAAAGCATCAGCTAGAACTACAGAAATTCAATTACTAAGGATTTTGTATTTCAAATCTGGAGCTGGAGTAATTATAGATAGAGAAATTGCGAAAATTTTTGCCATTAGTTTATCAACATTGTTAAGGAAAGTCCAGTGAAAGGCAATGTAGGATATAGAAAATGATCAGAGACTTTTAAAAATTCAATAAAAGAAGGGTTTCTGAGCTAGAACAAGACAATAATATTTCCCATAGATACTCTGGGCCATATAATTCACACAGTGTTTGTTTTGTTGTTGTTGTTGTTTATTTGTTTGTTTTCATGTGCATGTACATAAGCTGAATTTGGTATGAAATGCATGTAGTCACCTGGTGACATTATTCAGATGTTTATTACAAGGCCTTTGGAGACTCTTTACATACTCCTAACATAAAATAATTTCTTCTAGATTTAATAAGAAAGCAGTTGAACTAGTTCTACCCAAAGGGCAATTTAGAATAAGGATGGTTATGCCCAGAGTATAAGACCTTGTAGGACAAGTTTTAAGTAAGGCTCATTTCCTGTTTGGGCGGTATACAAGTTAAGGAATCTTCTAATATCTTATTTTCCTTTGGAGTTCCTGGCTTCTTGACCCTCTATATATTTCTCTGAGGCATTGTTCAAAGCTCCCAGAAATCATTTTTAAAATCAATTCACTATTTATCAATTTATTATTTATTAAATATATACACATTTCTGGGTGCTTTTAATGGAACATTGGACTTAGTCATCCCCAAAAGCAAGGCTTCTCTTTGAGAATTCTTTGAGGGGCTGGGCTAGTTAAGTCCAGCTTCAGCTCCCTGCTACCCTCTGTTGATTTGGAAAGCAGCACATGGAGCACCCCTGGGTGGTATAAAGGTTGAATATCTCCTGTGGAGACGAAAGTGGTAGGAAAAAAATGTCCTATCCTGCCCCAAGGAGCACTCTATTGGGTGTGAAGGAGAAAGTGGTGGACTTAACATTTATCGAGAGACTATTTGTATGCCAGGCCTATCGTAATTAAACATTCCACCTCATCCTATTCTCAAAACAGCACTGGAACTAGGTATTTTTATTCTTATTTAACACACGAAGAAGCTAGCATTCAAAGTGTGAAGGAACCTACCCTAAGTCACACAGGAAGCAAGTAGAAGAATAAGGATTTGATCCCTCCTGGATTGTAGAGTTCCTTCACTTCTATGTCCTCCCAGGTCTCAACTCACATTTGATCCTTCTGTTTCTTGCCTCCCATCTATAATCAGCAACTCCAACAATGAAGAAAGTTGATATCTTAAGTCTCTCCCACTAATCTCTCAGGACTGCTCTCACCTAGATTTTCTTCTCCATTTCCACTAACAGTAGATCACAGACCATATCCTGAGTTAGTTGAATCACTTCTTGACTGTTTTTCCCACTGCTGGCCTTTCCCTCACATCCACTATTTGTGGTGCTGCAAGATTAGGCTCCCTAGGTCAACTTGATTATGTCATTCCATAAATAATAATTTAAAAAACAAAACACAGTGGTTCTTTGTTGCATTCTCAAATTATAATTATACTCCATACCTTGGCATTTTAAGCCTTCTATATGTCACAACAGTATATGTTCCAAGTCCTATCTCCAGTTAAGAGCTTACATCAAACTATATATTATTCAAAAAAGAGTTGTACACTTTCTAAATAATCCTAACACTTAGATTTCACTTGTAGCATTATTTTCATGAGGGTCACTTTTCTCCAAATAATACCCCCCTTTGAAGTCCATCTCAAATGGACCACTTTCTCAGTAAGCCATTCTAGATACTACCAACCAACAATGCTTTGCTTTTATGGATCTATCTTCCTCTGGTTGGAGTAAAAGAGAAAAAATACATGTATTGTCAACTGTGTGCTAAACTTGTATTACCAGCTTTACATGTTTTATCTCACTTAATCTTCTCCATAAGCTTAGGAGGTTTAGTAATAATCTCTCTACATTCTACAGGTGAGAAAAGTGGCCCTCAAAGACACCAAGTGTGCCCAATTTCCTAACTCTAATAAGTGGTAGCATGGGAGTATAATCCAGGCCAATCTAATTTCAAGTATACAACCTTTACTCTATTCCACATATATTTACTAGGAGACCAATACTGTAATCTGTCTCACAGATGTTTTTAGTTTGACTTGTATAATCTTTTAGGATATATGGATGGATAGAGAGATAGAGAGAGAGATAGATAAATTATTTATCAACTTGGAAAAGAGCACAAAAATATCTGTATTTTTAGCTTCTCTTGAAAAAATTCAGAACGTACAGATATTTTGGGTCTGTATCCACCCCTCCCCCATGATGCCAGTTGGTTTAATCTACATATTGCTACTCTCTTTACATGGGCAAAGGTCCTCCAATACGCTGTGTCTCTCACTCTGTCCACTCCATGGTGTACCATTCTGATGTCTATATGTTTGTTGTCGTTTTGAAACCTATAAGAGTTTATTTTGAGGATCTCTCTCTTATTCCATTTTTTATTCTTCACCAGTACCTGGCACAGTACCTCCAGCAAGGAACAGGGAGGAATTGAAAAAAGAAGCAACATTTAAAAGCACCAATGTTTGGTTTCGGAGGAACTTAAGTTTGTGTTTCAGTTTTATTTCTAAATGTTAGGCAGAATGCTTAAACTCCCTTCATCTTAGTTTCCTCTCAGAGTTTGTGTGTGAAGTATATAACACCTACGAAGTAGTTAGTAATGTAACTGGCACATAATAAGTGCTCAGTAAGTATTAACTATTATTATGATGGCTAATATATCTGAAGTTTCAGCAAATTGACATTCTCTTCCATTAGCATTAAAAGAAATAGCAAAATGAGAAAAAAGGTAACTATTAATGGTCTGCCCTCTTACTGAATGGATCACATAGAGCAACCTTTTTTTTTCTTCCATTTCCTCATTTTCACAGGAGAAAAAAGTCAATCAGAATCTGCTAGAGCAGAGAAAAGCAAATCACTTTGGCACCTGAACAAAAAAGCAACGTTAGTTTATTTTCTTTGTAAAAAGTCATCTGTTCGCAAACCTCTTTTATGAAATACCTGTCATAGTCCATTTTATTGAACGTTACTCACTCCACATATTTTGGCCTCAAGGTCATTCCATTATCAGTTCCTATATCACGTTTAGTATTGGAAATGGACTGGGAGAGATGGAAAGGAAAACATGCACACAAACATACAACACACTCACCAGATGGACAGCTCAGATAATAAAGGTGATTTCAACCCACAGCAGGAGGAAGTCCTACCTGTCCCTACTTCAGATGTAACCAGCTCCAGTGACACTTACTGACAGATCTGGAAAGACAGCTCACTATTGAAGGTGCCTGAAGCCAGAAGCAGCTTTCAATCTGATCACCAGCTCATATGAGGTAACACATATATCTTGCATGCGTTGTTTCATTTTTTAAAAACACACATTTGTTTCCTTTATTTTCAAATAAAAAATCTGACCAAACAACAACGACAACAGAAGTATTCAAATACCTCCTCCATCCTGAAAAGTACCCCAAGATCCCCAGAATATTGTCCAAGGTTGCTACCATTTTTTCCTATGGTCTTAACAGGGCTGCCCTGATTCATTTTTTACGTGGCACTTTGATTATCATGTGGAGTTGTCTGAAAACAAATTTGGAGATATATGGGTTTTGTGGTTTGCCCAATTAGAATTTCTGCACAACCACTGGTCTCCAAGCATCCTTTGTGCTTTTCCATTTCTGTCTATTAAGATTTCCTGTTACTTGAGGTTTTTACTACAATAGCTTTTTTTAGTACTTTAGGACCTGGCACAAAAAGGAAATTGATGCATGTAGGTGGAAGTGAATTAAATTCAGGGAAGAGATTGACTTTCCAAGCCCTTTGACTCTGTACATATGTGAATGAATTGTGGTCCAAGCTGCACAAACAGAGCCGGGTTATGGAGACAGAATCTGTATCTTAAGGTCCCAGTGAGGTCTAGGACCTACAGGAATGATATTCTGAAAGAGCAGATGATAATTACAGGCCAAGTAACACAGATGTGTGTTTAGTCACTTGTTTCTTTTGAAATTACATCCTAATGACCTGATGGTGCACTTCTGAAGGAGTGGAACACATGACCTCAGTTATAGAGAACCCAGAAATATCTTTTTCACATTGAATATATATATATATATATATATATAGAGAGAGAGAGAGAGAGAGAGAGAGAGAGAGAGAGAGAGAGAGAGAGAGAGAGAGAGAGAGAGAGAGAGAGAGAGAGAGAGAGAGAGGGAGAGGGAGAGGGAGAGAGAAAGAGAGAGAGAGAGAGATGAAAGGGGCCATATAGACACTTGATCCTGCTCTCAAATTAGTATCATAAAGAAGAGTTTAGACTAACTCCTCTATAGTGAAAATCTTCAGTTTGGGGTAGATACCTTCCAATATTCAATAGCCTTGACTAATAATCCTAACAGCAAATCAACTCCCTTAGTTACCTAGGAGTATGTATTATAATGAAGATGTCCAAGAAAGAAAATATTTTCTGTTTAATCCCCAACCTGTTATTGATGAAGAGAAGGCAGGTATCAGTTTCTTTATTACATGAACATGGAACTGTAGTCTTTTTTAAAAATAAAAGTGCCTGGATGTACCCACAACATTTGTTTTTACTTAGGTAATAGTACAATTTATTCATTCAATATCTTTACATTTTATTTACTTTATCCTGCTTTGGCTGTTAAAAATGCTAGTTATCCAAAGTAATATTATTTTTCAAAAGATTTCCAGCAATTCTCAGTAGGCTATTGAGACTTGGTCAGGTGCTTAGAAAGTTACCTCCAACCCGCCACTAAAGACAATGAGACTAATAATTCCTTCCTTTAGGTAGCAATTTAAAGTTTACAAATTCCTTACACCCCCATTCTGTAATTGAATTCTTATCAGAAATTATTTGGCAAGATAAGTCATGTTATTTTTCTCATTTAAAAGATGAGGAAATTGGTGTTCAGAAGGGTTAAATGCTTTCTTTACTGAAGCAAATGCAACTAAAGTGGAGTTCATGTTGTATTTTCTAAAGTAGTTTTATCAACTAAATAAGGACAACTTTCAATTCTAGCGCAGATTCTCCCCTTAGACTGAGATCTTATCCAATTGCCTTTTAAGCATCTCTATCTAGACATGGCACAATTACTTCCCACTCAACCTGTTCAAAAATGAACTTGTTATCACCTCCCAAATGTGTCATCCCCATGGGGTGCCCAATTTCAGTGAATGGTATCTCCAAACACCAAGGGAACCAAGTTATAATCTCCTCTTTTATGCTTCTCACCACTCTGATGTGCAATCAATCATCGAATTCAGCCAGTTTTATAGTCCAAATGTCTTCAGAATCTGTTCACCTCCTTCTACTTCTCTAGGTTACATCACATTTTCCTCTTACTTGGGGTGATACAATTATCTTCCAACTGTTCCATACTTCAAACCATGCTGCAGTTCCTAATGCCTTACAAATTAAGTACAAATATTTTGTTACAAGTTTCTTCCTTCATAAAGTGGAGATAATAGTATCTATCTCTAAGGGCTATTTAATGAAATAATTAGATTCTGGATGTAAATATAGAAGGCATTTTAATTGTTACTTGAGTAAAGGCAAGGACTTCCTGGATTATGAGGATAACAGCTTCCCATTTAGATGATATTGTATCCATTTTAAATGTAGGGAAACAGGTTCAGAACAGTGATGAAATCTGTCCAAAGTCAGGTGATAAGTGATATTCCAGAGATTTTTCCACAAAACTGTCAGACTCTTGGTAGTGCCTTTTCTAAGCCTAGGGTAGTAGGACTGAGCTGAAGCCACTGGGAGAATGGAATGCCTCACTTACTCAATGGGACTAATGAAAATGGTCCCCCAGGAAGGAGCACGTCAGTCCCATCACTAGCTCAGGTGGGTCACTCCGCCTCAAGCCTTGTATCTGTGAGCTGCTGGGTGACTTTTACCTTGTGTCTCTCATCCTTTTTTGACTAATAAGCTAATCTGGAATATTTTCTTGTCACAGAAATGGCAGAGGCATAAGAGGACAAGCCCAATCACACAAGTGTGTTTCAAGCCTTTAATCAGTTTGTGGCTGCCAACATCCCATTGGCCAAAGCATGCCACATGAAAGAGTCCAAGATCAAGCAGCAGGGAAGTACAACATGCGCATGGAGTGGATTTGGTCAAAATTTCTAAGTCACATGGGAAAGGACATGGGCACAGGAAGGGGTAAAGAACTGGTGCCCATAAGGCAACTTACTACGTGGTAGTTTCTAGTCTGAGACTATTAAAAACAGTGCGACCAGGTATATTCTTGCACATGTCTTTTGATAAACATATGTGTGAAGTTTTGTTGGGTATATTCCTAGAAGTGGAATTGCCAAATCAATTCCAATCATGTGGCTAGCTTTAGTAGATAACGACGAATAGTTTTACGAATTTAAAAAAGTGGTTCTTACAAAATACACTGCTTTCAGCACCGCATAACATTTTCAGTTGTTCTATGTATTTGCCAACACTTGGTATTATTTTTCTTATTCATTTTAGCCATTCTAGTAATTAATAATGGTAGTGCATCCTGACTTTAATTTGCATTTCTCTAATGACTGTTAAGCATCTTTTCTAAAGTAACTATTTCTTCCTTTTTCTACTTAATTGTTCCTATTTTTCCTCATGATGTATAGGAAAAAATCTTGTATTTTGGGCACAAGACCTTTTATAGATGTACGTATTAGAAATATCTCTTCACACTCTGTGGCTTGCCTTTTTACTCTCTTAAGTATCAAAATTCTTAATCCAAATATAGTACAAGTTATCAATATCTTCCTTAGAGTTAGTATTTTTTATGTCCTGGTCAAAAATGTTTTGGCTACTCCATGGTTATAAAGATCCTCTCCTGTGTAGTTTTCTGCCCTAGTCCCCAGATGCTCTTTTGTTGTTGCTAGCAGTTTACTATTCACATTTAGGTCTACAATTCATCTAGAGTTGCAATTTATGTGGTGAGAAGTAGGAGGTCATGACCTTTTTTCCATATGTGTATCAAATTTAAAACACTATTTAACACTGTTCAAAACATCATACATCCTTACCCCACTGTACCGTGTTGTCATTTTTTTTTTTTTGCCATAAATCAAGTCATTTTAAATGTGTGGATCTGATTCTAAGTTCTTTATTCTGTTTTACTGATCTATTTTGTCAATCCTTTCAATAATATCACATTCTCTCAGTTACTCTAACTTAATAATAGGTCCTTATATCTAGTAGCGTAAGTCCCTAAGCTTTGTTTTTCTTCAAGTTTTTCTTGGCTATTCTTTGATATTTTTGAAACACAGAGTTGATCACATTAAACATGATTAAATATTTAAATAATTTTTCATTGCACTTTGGGTAGAGATTGAAATTCTTACAGGGTCTGAAGCCCTGTTTCCATTAACCTTTCAAAACTTATTTTGCCCCATGTTCATCTTTGACCTCTGTTTCCAGACACTTGGAGTCTTCTAACATCAATGCTTCTTGCTGCCACAGTGCCTTTTCATGTGCTATTCCCTTGCCTTGCAATGTTCTCCTGTCCCCTTCCAACTTTGCCTATTTATCCTTCAGCTGTCAGTAGCGTTGTTGCTTCTTCAAGGAAGGCTTTCCTGACTCGGCCAGTACGGCTCATATTCCTCTATTATATATTTCCATAGCTGAATGAACCTCTCCTTATCATTGGCGAGTGACATGTATACGTGATTATTTGGCTAATGTCTGTCTTCCCCCTTGACTTATTGTCTCAATGACCATGTATAGTTTGTCCATTATTTTTATACTCAGAACCTAGCATAGTTCCTGGTGAATAGGAGGTACTCAATAAATATTTTGCTGAATTAAAGACAGAAATGAAGTGAAACTGTGAGGTGTATTGAAAGCAGTATGAAATGGTATAGGAAAACTGCACAGCTTTTTGGTGTTTGACAGATATGAGTTTAAAACTAGAAAAGACTATTTCCAGGGGTGTGGCCCTAGGAAAGTGCCTTGGGTATTCCTTCTGAGCCTCAGTTTCTCTATATATAATGTGGGACAAATACTTACCTGCTAGAACTTGGTACATAATGGGTAGTAAGTCAAAGACAATTTTTAGAAAACAGAGTTCCAGCTATTTCACTGGCCTCTTGACTCTTGGTTTAGTGCTCTCTCTACCCACAACTCTGATGTTTATTCACATCAAGTTCTCTTAATTGACTACAGGGCCAAGAAGAGAGTCCTTTGTTGAGTGAATCTGGAGGTTTCCCATGCAAGCACTCCCTTGTGGGAGAAATAGGCCACTAGGTTCATGTTCCCAGCCATTTCTGTTCTGCAACTTTTTTTGTGTGTGTGTTGGGGGGGGAGAATGATTACCTGGGTGACAGAATCATCTTGAACTAGAGAAGACCCAAATTCTATTTCATGAAACTTTTCGCTGTTAGTGAGAGCAGGGGCTAAGCCAAAAGTGATAAAGGAACAATGGTGAGGGGAGAATTTGTAAGGAATTGGTAACTCTGGAACTTCCCCAAGTGTACAGTCTGTATTTGTTTTCATACAGTAATCAGTAGGAGATAGTTTAAAATATGAAGAATTTATGAACTGTCTTTAGAAGCAGCAAAGAGGTTCCTGCCCCTAAAGAGTTAAGTTTGAGATAACAGAAGCAAAAGGATAGAGTTGTTGGTGACAACATTTACTTAGATTGTCAAACTTGGATAACCCACAGGATATGAGCCTTGGGTGGAAGGCAACACAGGCCTGGACGACACCAATGCCATTTCCTGAGCATAACCTTACATAATAATTTCACTTTTAGGCACAAAATTCATACTCCACTCCACTGTTATACCATTTGGTCTTCAAGTGTATAAAAGTAACACAAGGGTAAACAATATTTGTCACCTTACATCCTTATAGATGCTGGACAATCACCTCTGAATCTGGGAAAACTTTATGAATACTTCTGTAGTACATGAATGCTTTTCTTGATTTGATTTTCTGTGGGTATTGTGTAACAAAACTCCATGTAAATGAACCAGTTGGAATGTCTTAGTGATAGACTATCCAGTAGTGGTAGAAAATCCTATCCTCTGTGAGAAACTCTCACCAAATACAGCCTCACCTCCTCTGTAGAAAGCTCAGGAGTTTCTCTATAAGCAGGAACTGTATGCATGACTCCTCCACCAAAGATAGAGATGTAAAGATGACCCTTGGCCTAAGGCTGTTCTGTGAATGCTAGAGTCATGGCTGAAATCCTGGTCTGTAGACTATTATAGCTCAATGTTTCAGTGAACCATACTGCAAGTAATTAAAATTTGAAAGCCATAAGAGTTAGAAGAGACAATTTATGGAAGACAGTATTGGTTAAACTCTCTGGCTCAAGCCAAATTACCTAGATTTGTATCCTGACTCCATCACTTACAAGCTGTGTAGCCTTGGGCGTTTTATTTAGCATATATGTGCTTCAATTCCCTCAACTATAATTATGAATCTACAAATCTGTATAACTCTATCAACAACTATCTTTGTATCTATATATCTCTAATTAGTTAAAGTGCTTGGAAAAATGATAAGCCAACAGTAAATACTCCACACAAATCCAGTTGGCTCTTGAATAACATGGGGGGTAGGGGACACCAACTGTCTGCCCAGTTGAAAATGTGCATATAGTTTATAGTCAGCTCTCCCAATACCATGTTCCTCTGTTTCAGTGGTTCCTCTATATCTGCGGATTCAACCAAACATGGAGCTTGTAGTATGGTAGTATTCACTGTAGAAAAAAATATGTGTATAAGTGAATCCAATGCTTGCAGTTCAAACCTGTGTTGGTTGGGGTCAACTGTATTGTTGTTATAGTGTATCACAGATGACAATGACATAGATGTCCTAAAAGCCTCCAGCTTGCTGGAATCAACTTGTTCCAATATCTAAAATAAAATTAATTTAAAAAATAAGTAAAATGCCATGCAAAACTTAGCTTTATTAATAAAAACCATGATAGTGGTACCTCTTATGGGTTACTAGTTGGGACATGCTCTTCTAGTTGTTGAAAATGTTCTATATCCTGATTCAAGTTATGGGTGTATGAGTATATACGTGTGTAAAAATTCATTAAATTGTATACTTAAGAAGTGTGCACTTGACTGAGTGTATTATACATCAAGTAAAAGAAATTAAAATTCCTTGAAGCACCCTCCCCACAATGGGAAATGCAAATTTCCCCATTCTACTGACCTCATAATTCTCAGGAAGCTCTTGTTTCTCCAGTGACCTCATACTTCATATTTCTGCTTCTGCTGAGGTCCCTGATTCCCTCACCTCTCATTCTAGATGGTATTCATATCTCTCCACTCAACATTTTTATTGATTCAAACAAGGAGTAAAATAACTTTTCCTTGATTTTCCCAAAGTAGTGTTCATAAACGGTAAGGGACTAACAAAAGGAATTCTGATAATTACAATGCATCTTAACACACAACTTAAAATAGAATACTAGATGTTGTAAAGTCCCTTGTGCACACCTTCCCTTGGCAGCTCTTACGAGTTTCTCCCTGGGATTCAATCTCTTATCATCTTGCTTCATTTTTTTTCATCAAAATATCTCTTTTCTTTCCATTTCCTTGATTCCCTCACCTCTGTGCTGCCTGAATACAGAACTGAAAACTTGTCTTACTTCACCCTTCAATGTAGCTTATCCATCTCTGTTTGCCTCTACTCATAGCCTGACAGAGTCTATCCTTGACCAAACTGTAGTCAGGCTCTTATAAATTCTCTTCCCAATTAGACTTTTGGACTTTTGTGTCAGTCTTTATATCACGCAGTTTTAGCAAGAATCCTGCTAAGTTGACTTATCCAGATTACCACATCCTCAATATCTGATCATCCTTGATATCTGATCAGGATTCTTATCCCACAGGTAATGTCTGATAACTCTGAACTGCCTTCAGCAAGAATCCTTGGCCTAGCTAGAAATCCATTACCCCTTGATGTGTCCTCTTAGTAATTTTCCACACTTCAACCTCCCCATCTCATTCCTTGGCAATAAATCCCCACTTTTCCTTGTTATAATCAGAGTTGAGCCCAATCTTTCTATCACACTGACAAATGCCATCTTAGTACTTTCTATACCTATTGCAATAGTCTTGAATACAATCTGCCTTACCATTTTAACACATCAGGAAAACTTTTACTTTAACAAGGCCATGTGCTTAAGTGCTATTTATCCACAAAAGAATGTATCAGAGTTTTTTGTTTTTGTTTTTTCAGAAAAGCAACAGATATATATTTTTAGAAGAAAATCAATTATCTTTACTCATTCAGAATTTTATTACAATAGTGTTACTTTTTAGGGAATAATTCTGTACTCCTTATCTACAGTGTCATTAATGATATACAACCACAAACAAACTCATATCATCAATTTAAATATATTGCTATATACAGTATAAGGTATATAGACTACATATATATTATAAAGTATGTTTATATATGTACATATATGTATATATGAACATATAATTAATAAAAGTATGTGTATACTATATATGTGGTGTATGTGTGTGTGTATATATATATATATATATATATAAAAAATACCATATTTCCTTGATTTAAAAATACCTGTTTTTCACATTTTAAAGTATCTGAAATTGGAATATAATTTTTCTGAAAATGAAAAATACAGCCATTAGGAAGAGATATCTTGTCTTGCCTGTGAGCATACGAGTTAGTTACATCCATGCTATTGTTATCTGAGTTGGATTATTTGATTGTTAACATTACACAGTTAAATATTGATTTAAATTTGGATACCTAATTGTCATTTAAAATGTCTTCAAGAAGATTATACATTACTACAAAGTTTGACTGAAATGAAAAGTTATTGTGTATGTCAAAGATCATCTGTCATACAGCAGGCATTGCAATTAGAGTCAGTAGAAACTATCAAATTTCTGGAAGAGAGAATATTTTCAACCCTAGGAGAAGTTAGTGTCACCAATTTATGCATTATGAAGGATTACCCACTCAGGAACATAACATCTATTTTCAACCCTAGGAGAGGTTAGTGTCACCAATTTATGCATTATGAAGGACTACCCACTCAGGAACATAACATCTATCTGTCAAAAGCCTTTGGCTGACTTGCAAAAGGGACTATTTCACTTCCCATAATGTGTAGTCTAGTAACAGAACTTTCAAAATGTCAGGTTCATCCAAATGTGGAAAATCCCAGGTATTTTTTTTTATTTGGCTCAAAATTATTATTATATTATTATATATTTTGTAATATGACAAAACAGTCTGGATGACAACTAGAGGTTATGAAAAATAGAATATTGTCACTGTGATATTACGCACACTGGTTGGTGGCTAAAAGTGATTTGTGCATAAAACGTTCTAGACTCAGTGCAAAGAAGGTTTAGACTAAAATGTTGATAGTCATACTGAAGAAGAATATTATTTATAAGCATGTAGCTAACTTATAAGTTATCTTGATAAGAATCAAGTTCATTTTATATTGAATTTTTTTCCCCTATCCATCTCCTCTGAGCTGTGGTTAAATTGATGGTGAATTTTATAATTACTGGCATCTTAAAATTAAATAAATAAAGTTTTCCATATTATGTTGAATTTATGTGAGATGGATGGGCAGGTTGATGACAGGGTAGATGGGAGGGAGAGAGGAAAAGAGGAAAGAGTACAAAGCTCCTCGTTTATCTATATTTTTTATCAGGACCTTTAAAATCAATCATAGCTCTATTGAAATAATTCATATTATCAGCTATTTCAATCAAATGTCACAGATACTGATTCTCTACCCTGTGTTCTGTAGACTGAATGTTTGTCTCCCCTTAAAATTTATATGTTGAAATCTAATTCCAAAGGAAAGGTATTTGGAGGTGGGGTCTTGGGAGGTGATGGGGTCATGACAGTGGAGCCTTCATGAATGGGATTAGTGACTTTGTATAAGACCTCAGAGAGCTCCCCAGTCCCTTCCACCATGTGAAGACACAGAGAGAAGATGTCTTCTATGGGCCAGGAAGCAGGTTCTCTCACTAGACATCTGGTCTACTGGTGCCTTGATCTTGGACTTCCTCCCAAGAAGTGTGATAAATAAATTTCTGTCCTTTAAGCCACTGAGTGTATGATATTTTTGTTACAGCAGCCTGCATGGACTAATAACTGTGGTAAAAAGTGTTGGAACACAAACAATATGGGACATATTGCACTTGCCCATAAGGAACACACACTGTTGACCTCTGGAATAATAAGCAGAAGTCCAAGTAGGGCATATCTATAGGAGAGAAGAGATTTACTGTTGGCTATTAAGGCAAAGGCTCTATGAGGAAGTTATTCCTCAAGACTTTGGAAATAGGAATAATAAAATTATGGAAAATGTACACTAGGTGCAATTAACATGCCCAGGGTTGGAGGCAACAATCATTATGGTTGGAATGGTTCAAAAAGACAGTATTAGCAGTTTCCTTCAGTGTAATTAATCTGGATCTATGTTTTTATTATTCCTGGATTTGTCCATAATAATAATAGCTATAATAAATAACCAATAAATCTTTTAAATGGCAAAGTAAATGTATTTAGTGTATTTATACTCATTTTATTAATAAGGATACTGAGACATACTAACTCAGTTAGAGCCGTTCAGTCAGTAGAGAATAGAGCTATTATATATAGATTTTACTCCTCATCTGCATTTTTTCCAAGTTCTGAAGCACCAGTTCTCAAATTTTGTGACTTTGTGGTCTGCAAATGCTTTTACAATCTTAAAAAATTATTGAGGACTCCAAAAAGCTTTTGTTTATGTGGGCTATGTCTATTAATATTTACTATGTTAGAAATGAAAATCAAGAACTTAAAAATAATTTAATACATTTCTAAATAATAGAAAGCCCATTATATCAGCATGAATAATGCAATTTTATGAAAAATAACTGTTTTACAAAACAAAACACTTAATAAAGCGGACTCGTTTATATTTTTGCATCTTTTAAGAAAATAGTGTCTAACAAAATAAGACAAGTTCTCATACTATTATTTAAAAAATAATGTCTAACAATATAAGACAATTTAGTTCTCTGTGTTCAATCTGTTTTGATATGTTGTTTACATGGAACTATATGAAGAAAATTTAGCCTCACAAATACGCGTAGTTGAAAACCGGAAGAATATTTTAATAGCTTTTTCAGATAACTGATACTGCCCCAAAACTTGACAAGTGGAGTTTCTTAAAGGTTATTTGCAGTGTGGCATCTGAAAACACATTGATGAATATTTAGTGTTACATTAAAATCCATTGGTATATTCTGCACTTTGATGGAGTTTTGACCTACACATGATTTTATATTAGGTATTTGGCATTTAGAAAAATATTGATTCATTGAGCTATGCAGATCTTCCAAATGTCTACACGTCATTATACAAGATCAAAAAATTGCATTTGATAGTATCACCCTTATCTCAACAGAAAAGTCTTCTAGTGTTGGAAGCTGTCAAGCTGATGGTAGTGAAATAAGTTTCCTAAATACTAACTTTTACTTGCAAGCTTAAATTTTATCATTGGCAACAAATACTGTTAGTGTTTTCCTTGAAGTGACAGGTTACTTCCTTCATTTTCAAGAAAATGTCTACCAAATAACCAAGTCTAAATAACCATAATTTTGTTTGCCAGTTGTTCTTTCAAGTATAAATGACGTCCCTTGAAAATGTGGCTGGTTCAGTTCATAACTCAAACAATCAAACCAGTGCCATCATACTTCAAAATACAACATGAGAGTATCTATTTCATCGCACAGAATAAGAAAAAAATACGTGTTCTCTAGGTCCAAGATGGTAAAACTAATAATTTTTACTACGTCATCAAGGATGTTCTTAAGTGAAATTGGTTTAAAAAAAAAAAACAACTGAAAATGATGCTGAAGGACGCAATGACACTTGTATAGTTGGGTACCCTTGTCTTGCTTCATACTAAAGGTCACCAATTATAAGCACCATTGATTTTGCACCAGCAGTACAAATGTCAGCACAGTTTAAAAGGCAAATGATTTCTTAGTACTAGTACTATTTTTAAGTACTTAGTACTATTATGAAAATAGTCTTGACCTCATGAAGTCCCTAAAGGTCACAAGGACACTCATGGGTCTACAGGCCACACTTTGAGATGTTCTATCTTAGAGTAAAGCACAGCAGATCCTGTATGCCTATGTTTACAAATGTTTGTATAAAAATGTTGTAAAAACCTTAAAGGGAAAGAATCCAATAAATAAATTCGTAAAGGATGACTAAATGGCAAAAGTATGAATAAAAAAAACTACTAATATATTATGTATGAAATCTTTAAAACATTAATTAAAAATAAATTGTATGAGAAAAATATTTCAAAGATTTAAAGTAAGAGAAACTTTAGTTATGATATCCTATAAGATAGCACATTTATCATTTACGTTGCTTCCCTTTTTACCTATAAACCAAACCATACTGAATCTATCAATATGGAATTCAAGTCTGATAGATAATTTTAAATAGTTCAGAAAACATTGGGACAAGATTTAAGTATTTCTGGGAGCAAAAGGAATTAGTTTCTCTGATATATAAATACAAAATGATATTAAGAATGGTAATAGTTATTGTTTATTGCTCTGTATATATTATGCAGCTTAATCCCACATCGTACTTATGACTTAACCTCAGAGGAGAGAACAAGTGTAGATCATCTGCACTCTGCTCAGGGGGAGGAAACTATGAGCTAAAATCCACTGGTCTCCTTGACTCAAAGCCTAACCCTGAAATACAAGGAAGACACACACCCTGCTGCCTTCCGCAAACCTTATATTTCCAATCTGGAAGATAAAAGATGCAGCAATAATGACTAAACAGAAGACTGCTAAAAACCTTTTCTGAAACTGTGCAGTGAGCCAGTTCTCCTTTGTAAGAAAAAGATGAAGTAGAATATTCCACATCTAATTAGCAATCTTAAGGAAGTGAATTAACACCTTCTTTCTGATGTGCTGCAAGCCAGACACAGTTGAGTCCCCATCCTTTAGAGGCTTGGAGCCTGATACAGAGAGGTCAGCGTATGAGGATGCATGGTGCAAGGTGTCACCCAAGGCACCATGGTGGGAAACTTACATTTCTACACAAAACAGAAGAGGGAAAACAAAAGCAGATCGAACACCATTGGTAGTCAGTCTTCCCACTAGCTTTTAAGTTCCTTTTGGGCAGGAGTGCTATAAAATTCATTTTTGAATTTCCATAATGGCAGAATGCTCAGGTACATGGAAAGCATTCAATACATGTTTATTTTTAAGAAAACTGAGTGGGAACTGAAGTTTAGTGCTGTAAGAAAACACAACCCATGTGTTTGAGTGTTAACGTTTTCTAAGCCTTGTCCTAATCTCGTATCAAGCTGGTAGTGATTAGTAAATGCTCAAAAACTCTTTATTGTGAACTTAGTAAAATTATTTGCTCAAACAGTATCTGATACCATAGGTGCCTCTTAGAGCTTTTCATCAGGGCACTAAGCTGTGCACCTATGTTTGTGGATTTTAAGAAACATCTGTCCCTGAAAGCTTTGTAAATTCTTTCCTCATATCAGAGACAATGTATTTTTTAAAATAAATTTATTTATTTAATTAATTTATTTTTTGGATGTGTTGGGTCTTCGTTGCTGCGTGCGGGCTTTCTCTAGTTGGGGCGAGCTGGGGCTACTCTTCGCTGTAGTGCACAGGCTTCTCATTGTGGTGGCTTCTCTTGTTGCGGAGCACGGGTTCTAGGCGCACGGGCTTAGTTGCTCCGCAGCATGTGGGATCTTCCCGGACCAGGGGTCAAACCCGTGTCCCCTGCACTGGCAGGCGGATTCTTAACCACTGCCCCACCAGGGAAGTCCCGACAATGTATTTTTAAGGTTACATTAGTTACTACACATATACAAGCACACACACACACACACACACACACACACACGTACACGTGCATGTATTATGCATGGGTATGTACATATACACATATATATTTACATATGTGTGTATAAACTTCTTCCAATACAAAAGTACAGTGGATACTCTGCGTAGCACCTCCCTCTAACATACCCATTGATAAAAATCACTATGCAAAACTAAACAAAAATAAAAGGGGGTTCTAAAAACCTAAACCAGTAACTTATACTGTGTGTTTCCTTGGTTATCTTGGTCTAGAAAAAGTCTTACCAAGCAATTCCTACAGCAGCAAGGAATTATTGCCATTAAGTTGGCAGCAGTCACCTGAAATGTGGCACGGTGATGGCAGGGGAATGCATGCCTTCTATCATTCCTGCCTAACAAACTTTCCTATTAATTGAAAATATTTTTTCACATTATATAGTTCCACAAACTCAATTCTACTTCCTCTAATTATCTAGGTGAGAAGATTCTCCTCAACCCCAGAAATTGCTCATAAAATTGATCATACAGTCATTTTTCTGCACCGTCACTGAAGATGGTGTTGTCTCTGCATTTATCCTGGAGAACCCTGGAGGCTTCTGAGCTGCCTGCCGCCACGCTCTGCTCTGTGACTCACGTCCTGTCCCTCAGAGGCCCCTTGCAGCACAGGCCCTCGTGACCAGCAGATGAGCAGATCAGCCTACTGAGATTTCTTATCTAGACACTAATGGTTTATTTACCTAATACATGGAAGGTTCTCCTATTTATGAAGCTGACAGTCTCTGGAGACACACAGATATGAATATGGATTCAAATACCAGCTCAGTCACTGCTAGATTCTTTAATCACAGGTACATTACTTAACTGCTCAAAGTTTCATTTTTCTCATCTGAAAAACAGCTATAACCGTAATACCTAGTCTATCTCTCTGTCTTGAAGATAATTAAACTAGATATAAAGAATGCCTGAGGTAGTGCCTGATACAAAGTCAGTGCTCAATGCTAGTTGTTGTATGAGCCGGGATAGGGTAAGCTAGGCTGCGGAAACACATTGTCTCTGAAATCTCAGAGGCTTAACCCAAAAAAGGTTGGTGAGATTCTGAGGCTCTTCTTCTCAGCAATTCTGTGAGTGGTGGGCTCAGGCACCCTGGCTGCTCCCAAGCTATCAATATACCTTCTCTATTGTGCCTGCCAAGGTGGTCACAGAAAGTAGGAAGGGGAAAGAAGAACCGTATGGGATTTTTCTAAGAGCTGGTTTGGAACTTATTTGAATCTGTGTTACCCTCATCCTATCTGCCAGATGTCAAGCAGCCACATTCAAGGGAGGCTGTGAAATGCAGTCTTCCCAGCTGTGCTACATAGGCAAAGGATGCTGGGAAATGTAGTCTTCTTGTGTGTGTTCCAGGAATGAGGTGATATTGTAAACCATTGTTTATCAGTGTTTACGGCAGCATTTTCCCTGCCATAGTTACTAGTATTATTACCCTTAGAGTTATACCACATCTATATTAACTTTATTTTTTAACGAAGTGATTAACTATAGTAAAATCTTGCAATAATGTGTCACACATAATGATAATCCAGATATAAGTTAATTGTCCATTCATTCACATTCTCATCAGCTAAGATGTTGGTCATTCCAATAACTGCACGATACTGCGACCCTATATTTTATGGAATTAAAGTTTTTGGATCTGAGTTATAACACTATGGATAGGTTTTACTCTGTTTAAAATAAACATTCCTTTCTGAATGTACTAAGGGTTCCCCAAAAGTGCAGTCAAATCTACTCTTCTAATATAAGTGGAACTAAAAGGGGTTATTGATGAACCTTAGCTGGGTAGAAAAATGGCATTGCGGTGAATCAATTTGTGATGGTATATAAAGAACGAGAATGAGATGAAGCCAAACATCTGAAATTCATATTCTGATTCTACTTCTTATTAACTTAATAACTCAAGATCTGTGTTTCAATTTCCTCATAGGTAATTTAGAGCTTTGAAGAATGTAAAATTAAGGCAAGCTGTGCTAATAGTTATCATCTTGTCTAGTAACAAGCAATGTAGACATATTACCATATTTAATTAACAGAACAACCCTATTAAGTAGAAACTATTTGTATTACTGTTTTATGCAAAAGTAAGCCAATGTTTAATAACTCGCCCAAGGTCACACAGGATTTTAAACCCAGATCTGCATAACTCCACAGTCCAGAACCCATCATGCTGCTTCTTGAAGAGCTCTGTCATTTTTAAAATTCGCTGTATTATCATTATTGTTATGGTTATTATTATACCATCGACCTTGGCTTCTTTTCATTTTGTCTTGGGAAGACTTCCTTTTTTAGTCATTTAAAACAGGTTTTGTTATAAACCACTTGGAAAATGAAAAGGCAGATAATTCAAGACACTGATACAATTTAGAGAATCAGCAAAACTACAGAGAACGTTTAATTTGCAATTCAAATGGCACTTTTGGTGCTACATATGTGATATAAAATAATAAATACTGAGTGCAGCTAGGTTCCTGCCTGATTGCTCTACTCTTTGGCTTCAGGTGGTCCGAAATTCAAAGCCAGATCACCTTCATTAGAATGTTAAGTAGGTTTATACTGTTTCCTTTTCTCTATAAATTTGTTTTCCGAAAGCTCCAATTTCAACCCAAAGTTTTAAATATTATTCACCAACACTTTACCCCTCATATAATACTCAGTTTATTACGAGAAAGACAGAGACAGAAAGTATTATATGAACCTCTATGCTTTTTTTAAGTCTGATTCTGTGACATTCTATATCAACACATTTTTCTCTTCTACTATGAAAAAAACAGCTTTACGGAAGAGAGAATGGAAGTTGGGATCAAGATGGTGGAGTAAGAGGATGTGGAGCTCACCTGCCCCCAGGAACACATCAAAAATGCATCCACGCATGGAACAATTATCACTGGAAACTGGCAAAAGGACCCCTGTACAACTAAAACTATAAGAAAGATACACACGTGATCAGACAGGAAAGGGGGAAAAAGTGAATGGGTCAAGAACCTTGCCCCTGGGAAGGAACTGAGGAAAATGGAGATTCCATGGATGGACACCTGTCATGGTGTGTGAACAGCCTGAGCCACAGATTGAATGCCCCAGTCTTGGGTCCTATGTGGGGAAGACAAGCACCCTTGGGTGGCTGGAGGACCACTGGGACTAACAGAAGGGCCTCAGAAAGGCTGGACTTCACCTGTGAGAAGGCTGTGCTTGCAGGCTAGAGCCCGAGGCAGGGAGGAGACAGGTCTGTCCTAGCAGTTGCCCGGTTTCCTGCTACTGCCTCACTATGTGCCCCAGCCAGAGTGGAGCGAACGCTCCAGCCCTATTCACTCCATGTCAGAGTGCAACACTGGATGTGGAGTGGCCACAACTGGGAAAAGACTTGACTGGGGGACACAGAAGTGATATGGTCTTTTTCTAAAAATTTATTTATTTTTGGATGCATTGGGTCTTCGTTGCTGCATGCGGGCTCTCTCTAGTTGCGGTGAGTGGGGGTTACTCTCCGTGGCGGTGCGCGGGCTTCTCAGTGTCGTGGCTTCTCTTGCTGCGGAGCACAGGCTCTAGGTGCGTGGGCTCCAGTAGTTGTGGCTCGTGGGCTCTAGAGCACAGGCTCAGTAGTTGTGGCGCACGGGCTTAGTTACTCCATGGCATGTGGGATATTCCCGGAATAGGGCTCAAACCTGTGTCCCCTGCATTGGCAGGCGGATTCTTAACCACTGCGCCACCAGGGAAGTCCAGTGATATGGTCTTGGGGTAGAGCCTGGGAGGGGCAGCAGCAGCCAATGTTGGCACTTACATAAGCAGCAAATCAGAAGCAGCCCAGCTCTCTGAGGGCAGGCGCTCCACCATAGCTCATGCCCCTGATACATGACCGGAGTACCTGTGGGCCCCACCTGCCCTGTAGATTGATTCCACAACAGACGGCAGGGGTGGTGGAGGCTAGGGGCAGTGATTGGCTATGAAGGACAAAGGGGACTTGCACTGGAGGCCTCTGGGCAGAGCTGCAGGTACCTGCACAGGCCCTGAAGTGCCAAAGCAATCTTGAGAAAAATGAAGAAAGCTGGAGGCATCACCCTCCCTGACTTCAGACGATACTAGAAAGCTACAGTAATCAAAACAACATTGTATTGTCACAAAAACAGACAAGCAGATCAAAGGAACAGAACAGAGAATCCAGAAATAAACCCTTTTGCCTGTGGTCAATTAGTCTATAACAAAGGAAGTAAAAATATACAATGGAGAAAGACAGTCTCTTCAATAAGTGATTCTGGTAAAACTCATCAGCTATATGTACGATAATGGTATTAGAACTCTCTTCACACCATATATGAAACTAAACTCAAAATGGATTAAAGACCTACATATAAAACCTGAAATCATAAAATTCCTAGAAGAGAACATACGTAGAACATTCTTTGAAACAAGTCATGGCAATATTTTTTGGATCTGTCTCCTAAGGCAAAAGAAATTAAAGCAAAAGTAAACAAATTGGACCTAATTAAACTTAAAAGCTTTTGCACAGCAAAGGAAATCATCGACAAATCTAAAAGACAGCCTACTGAATGGGAGAAAATATTTGCAAATGATATGGCCAAAAAGGGATTAATATCAAAAATATATAAACACCTCATACAACTCAATAGCAATAAATCAGACAGTGCAACCAAAAGATGGGCAGAAGACATGAATAGAGATTTTTTCTAAAGAAGACATATAGATGGCCAACAGGCACATGAAAAGATGCTCGACATCCCTAATTATCAGAGAAATGCAAATAAGACAGTAATGAGATATCATCTGACACCTGTTAGAATGGCCATCATCAAAGTCTACAAATAACAAATGTGCCGAGGATGTGCAGAAAAGGGCACACTTGTACACGGTTGGTAGGAGTGTAAATTGGTGTACCCCTGATAGAAAACATTATGAAGCTTCCTCAATAAACTAAAAATAGAACTACCATATGACCCACCAACTCCACTCCTGGGTATAAATCTAGAAAAAATGAAAACACTGATTTGAAAAGATGCATGGGCTGCAGTGTCCATAGCAGCACTGTTTACAATAGCCAAGATATGGAAGCAACCTAAATGTCCATTAACAGACAAACGGATAAAGAAGAATATATGCTGGAATACTACTCAGCCATAAAAAAGAATGAAATTCTGCCATTTGCAGCAATATTTATTGATCTAGAGAATATTATGCTTAGTGAAGTAAGTCAGAGAAAGACAAATACTATATGATATCACTTATATGTGAAATCTAAAAAATAATAGAAACATATGTACATAGCAAAACAGTAACAGGCTCACAGGTATAGGAAAAAAACTAGTGGTTACCAGTGAGAAGGGGGAAGTGGTGAGGAGTATGTTAGGGGTATAGGATTAAGAGATACAAACTACTGTGTATAAAACAGATAACAATGATACATTGTGTAGCACAGGGAATTATAGCCATTATCTTGTAATAACTTTTAATGGAGTATAAACTGCAAAAATACTGAATCTCTATGCTGTACACCTGAAACTAATATAATATTGTAAATCAACTATACTTCAAAAAATAAATAACAGCCCATCTTATAGGATTGCTAGAGGAATTAAGATTATGTTCTCTAGGTTTCAAACCACCTACAGTTCCATATAAAGGTTTCAATAAATTATTATTACTTAAAAAAGTAAAGGAGAACGAAGTGAGAGTGAAAGAGATGAGAGAGAGCGAGAGAGCACAAGAGAAAGGGAAAAAGAGAGATAAGCTTATTTCAAAGTGCTCTGACCTTTCCCCTGAATCTCATCATTCATCACTCTTATCTGCCTTACCCATGGTGACACGTGACAGGACAGCAAAGGATCCCTAGATCCAAATGGTGAATACTTTGGGGGATGAAAATAGTATTATATAATGTATTTCATAGGCTGGTAAGATATTAAAAGGCTGAACCCTCACATTCCTGATAAAGATCATATAAAATTCTAATGGACTCAAATAGATACAATGTCTTCGACAATGATTTTATTCAGTACTGGGTACTTGTGTGTGATATCAGATCCTTACTGAAAGACCACATTTAGAAATTTCACTAATCTAGGAACAAAATGGTGGGAAAAAGCAGTTTAAGAAAGTCTTTTACATGCTGAAAACATGAGGCTTTGATAGTTCATGAGAATATACCTTCCTTTACCTAAAAGCATAGGCAAGGTGGGGATCTCAGGGTATCTAGTTCTCCTGTGATTAAACTGAGACTCAGAGCATAGTGGTTAAGTGCTTTGGTGGGGGTAGGATTTGCATTCCCCCTTATTTTTCCCACCTGACTGTATACCATCACTCTGCTCCCAGAGCAGCCAGAAACGATCCTGCTGCTGTAGTAACCTCAATTGCATTTTCCCATCTTGAAAAGTTATTCCTCATTAAAGTTACTAATATTTTCAGCTTCCTCATCCTTACTCTTCATCATTCAACAATTTTTAAACAAATATATGTGTGTGTTTGTGTATACATACAGACAGACATATTTACATTTTTATCCAGCAGAAATATTTATGCAATAAGCTACTTCATACAGTTTCATTAGGAAAAATAAAACGGAAGAGGGGAATCGTTTCGATTAAAAAGTTGGAAAACGATGACATATACATGATCTATTATTCCTTATTTTCTGAAGACTTACGCAAAAGGAAGGAAAACAGCATTTATGGAACACATTTCACTTGCAAGCACTGTGCTTGGTGCTTTGCAAACATCTGTTTTTCTGTCTTAATGACAGTCCTATAAGGTGAGTATTTTTATGCCCATCTTCGTAAATAAACTGTGAATTGTATAGTTGAGCGATATTTACGTGGTGGAACTGGGACTGAAACCCAGGTACACCTGATTCTTTACAGCATATTGTGCTGTCTCTTCTTTCTTACATTTTTAACTTATAACACTGCTGGGACTAATGAGCTCCTTAACTTTACTACCTACCAGGTGAAGCAGCACATTTGTTTAACTACTCTCAATTCACCTCTTTTGAGCTTCATTTAAATTTTCTTTTTTGAAGTAACAAGGTAGTATTCATTCCATCTATTTACTTCATGCATTTATAAATGCCAACCTGTAACTTTCTGCAGTACCTTGATTTGAACTTGAAAGAAACCTGGGTGCTTAACCATAACATGTGGGGAAAAATTGGAATTTGTATTTCTATTAGATGAATCCTGATTTCCTGGGCTAATGTTGCCTAGTCTTGATAATCTATGGTTCTGGCAAACAAGCAGCTTTAACAAACAAAAAGCGTTAAATTAGATCAATAAATGTCACAAGGTTTAGTGGAATATTCTGGTATAGGGCACTTTTAGAAACAGGATATCGTGAACAGGGCAGTGAACTAATTATTTCTGTATTTTATGAATGAATTTTATGTTTGTAATTTCCCTGTTTTTATTAAAGAGACAGATTGCATTTCATAATTTTTTGTTGCACTCCGTGCTCACCTAATGATGTGCTGCTGAAAATTAAACACGCAGCGGAGGTATCACTGGTTTCCAGTTGGTTTTATAACAATGTACAAAGAGGTGAGGGGTGGGGGACTTTAGATTAATTTAACACCTACTCTGCACCAAGTTCACGGAGCTTTACAAAGTTGTATCTTTTTTCATCCTCCCAATACTTGTGTTTGACATTTTTATTTACATTTAATAGATAGGTTCACAGTGGTTAAGTGACGTGTTCAAGATCATCCACTTTGTGAATATATTCAATCCTGAAGTTGAGAGAACCTATGTTCTTAAAACAGAACCGCTCAAATGTGTCCATGAAAACATGCCCATGTTGGAGGGGCACAGAGGTCTACGCTGAGTGTCTGGGGCTACAGACCAAAGAGGCAAACTCCAAATTCTTGGGTATTGTTTAGACGTATATTCAAAAATGTACATCTTATTCCACAGTGTATGTTTATTTTAATATAAACAAAATGTTGTACATTAATTTTTTCAATAGATGCCACAGAAACAGTCACCTTGCTTTCTTATGGATTCTGAACCTGCCTTCCAGAGGCAGCCTTTTGCCCTGACCCCTCACTCTTCTCCCTCCGTCATCAGTGAGCTCCTTCTGGTGGCTTTGGCCCCAGTGACTTCTGGCTGCTTCTCTTACAATACAGGATGTTAGCTGAGAAGTCTTCAGTATGAGGCTCCATCCTAACTTGTCTGCATCCCTTCAGGTGCCAGCCAAGCTCCACTGTGGCTGCCTCTATTCTGCTGCAACCGCTCTGTCCTTTATAGCTTTTATCAGAAGTCCTTAAGTCAGAGGCAACTGAGGGGACTTTGCATTAGGTCAAACTTATATCTTGTACAACTCTGGCCTGGCACTATATACATATTTTTTAAATTAGGCTATAGTTGTTTTACAACACTGTGCTAGTTGCTACTGTACAGCAAAGTGGAGTTCCCTGTGCTATGCCGCAGGTTCTTATTAGTTATCTATTTTATACATATTGGTGTATATACGTCCATCCCCTTTCACAGATGAGAAAATTTAACTTTAAAGGGGCTCTGCAATTTCATGTTGAAACAAAATCTCTAGTCCAATTCCAGTCTTTTTCCCTTGCACCAAGTTGTCTTTCTATTACCAACGGCACATAAGCTACCTTACCTCAAAAAGCACACACAATGTATTAGATACATACGATACATGCTAAAATGGCAATGAAAATAAATAGTAGAAAAGGTAATACAAGTGCTCTAAAACTAAACAAGAATGACTATAATGGCTTATTAAATTTTTCTCTGAGCTTCCCAGCAGCCAAGAAAAACACAATTTAGATTTTCGGGACCAGTGATATTGCTAAAAGACATCAGACAAGATTCGAGAAATGATATTCCAGGAATCTCTTACAAGTTACATTTTCCAAGCTGTGGTCTCAGCCCAACTTTAAATGAGATACCTGGGGGAGGCTCCCATTTGGAGCCCCAGTGAGAGGTGGTCCAGGCAGAAGAAAAACTCACCCTCAACTTCAGAGAGACTAGAGTATGCCAGACGAAGCTCTAGAATAGAGCATCAAGAATTCCACTCAAAAGGGCTTAAGTCAAGGGAATTGGAGGAAGAAAGTTTTCATAGACCCAGATTTAAATGGAACAATAAAGAACGCTGAGGTGTCCAAGAAAGGGCAAGCAACAGCAAGGTTATTTTCCCACAGTTTTGTCTGAGATGTCGAGGAGAGGAAAGAGGGTCTCTCTGTAAGAGCCAGAGCCATGGTGTGTGGGGAAGTTTCACCTACCAGCACAGAAGGTGAAGCTACTGCCCAAAACCAGGGAGAGTGGGGAGAGAAATAGTTTAACCCTTCTTTCCCTCTGCCAGCCTGTCTCCTATGGTTGCATCCCAGCACCCAAAACATACCAGAGACCAGAGAGATATTGAGCCAGCCCAGGTCACAGAACAAGACAGGACTGAAGATTGACGGGGGTGGGGTGGGTGGAGAATAACCAGTAAACCTGCCTGGAAGTCTTTACTCCTATTCACTAGCTATAATATTAGGCAAATTACTTCACCTCTCTGAATCTTACTCTCTAGAATGGGTAACTATGAAATAACAGAAGGATTTAACATGAACATTAGGTGATGAGAACGTAACGGGTGTTCTATAAACGTTTCCCAAATATAAACCTGAATTAAAATTGTGCACATAGTGAAAGTTTTTCTACTGTGGTATTTACCATCATTAGAGGCAATACAAACACTAGCTCTCAATTACAAAAAAAAAAAAAATCGCAGTGTGTTATGGCACTGAGATGGAAGAGCTGGGTTGACAGCCTTGCAGGCAAGGTGAGATCTATGAACAAGGGCCCAATTGTCTGCAGAGCTAAGCTAAATATCAATAGATGAATGCTCATTAGCAGCTAAATTATACTTAAGATCTAAAGATCCAGTCAAACCCCCACTGCAGTGAAGCCTTGAGGGATCATCTAGTTGGAATCTAAAATACCACCAAGGGTTTTAAAAAATAGTAACAGTTACATATTTAATCTTTGGTACTAAGAAGCTAAAGAAGATCCAGATGTTCTCTCACCTTGAACTCACATGACATATATCATCTATGTCCCCAAGTGACATTGCTTAGTGACTTATGCCAGAGGAAACGAACGCAGGTTGGTGGTAGACCTCTCTTGGAGAGGCTGCCTTTTGTGGAAATGGTCTCTAGTACAAATGGATGGGTCACACTGTCCCAGAGTGTACAGAGAAAGTCACCTAAAAGAAAATGAGTTATTCTGATTCTTTTTTTTTTTTTTCCTAGAGGGTGAGACTGACTGCTCTAGAAGCTGAGTGAGGCATGTTTGTGGCAGTGTTTTCGAGAGGACAGTCCGGAAATTCCTGTTACTGAGAACCATGAACAACCGTCCACTTCCAAGTCGTGGGTTGTTTCATTCTTCTTTAAATGACACAAAATATTTCAATACCCTTCCAGTAAATTATTTTTAAAAGTGTAAAGTAGCTATTGTTTTTATGTCCAGCAACTAAAAGAATTTAGCTAATATGATATCTTCTATTCTCATCCATCCCAGGGTTTCTCCAGTGGCGGCAATGACATTTTGGACTGTTCTTTGTGGGGACCTGCCCTGCATGTTATAGGAGGTTTAGTCGAATCCCTGGCCTTTACCCACTAAATGCCAGTAGTGGCCCCCATTCATGACAATCAAAAATGTCTCCCGACAATGAGGAATGTCCCTTTGGGGGACACAATCACCCCCTGTTGAGAACCACTGATTTAGATTAAGAGGAAGCCGCAGGTGGATCGGAAATATTACTTAGCTTTGTTTTTGTTAAAATTCACGTTTTAAAGTTGGGCAAAAAGATTTAAATTCTAGCTCTACCACATACTATGTGATCTTGGGTAAATCATTTAGCCTCTCTGAGTCTTCAATTCCTCACTTTTAAAGGGGATAACAATACAAAACCCACTAAAAATCATGAAGATTTAATAGGGTGGTATATGTATTCAAGGGGCCAAACACACAGTAGGACCTCAACTAGAGCTTGTGCAGGCTCTCTTTCCTCAGTACCAATCAGAGTGCATTTCATTTAGAAAGAATTCAATCACCTTTCTTAAATGAATAAATGATTTAAAAGCCTGTAGTTGTGTGCATGCATACTTATGTGGTCATTTCCAACACTTCTGTTTGCTTATCATGAAATTTCAATTAAGTAAGAGAGACAAAACTTATGCTTGCTCACAAATATCAGGGCAATTAATAATGATGGGAAACAAATACCCTGGCATTTAATAGCAAATTTAGCAAAATATTGATATATTTTCTCTGTTTGCCATATGTAGATGTGGTCTTCTAGGCAAACATAAAGTTGCATGTGAATGCCTTATGCAGAAATTTCTAAAACAATAAAGTCATGATCTCCCCAATGCCTGAGCACCTCCCAGCCAGTCAGCCCGGTGCAATGGCCCTTTAGTTCCCTCTACTGAAGTTCTCCTGAAGTGTTCACCTGAAATGGAGTTTTTCAGGAATATATTAGAATCAAAAAGGATCCTAAGGAACAATTCCAGTGGGAAGTACTTGGTGCGTTGCAAGGGTGAATTTAAGTCAAACTTTGCAATGGAACAGCCCAGGGGGAGGAGGTTTGCTTGACTGCTGGCCTGATAAAGTAAGCAGGAAATCCAACTTTCTTCCCTCTCCGCTTTTCTCTGTTTTTTTTTTTTTTCTTGAGCCTTTTGAAAAGAGAGAACTAGAGGACTATGATTAGTATATGGAAAGAAGGGAAAAAGTCACAGCCTCAATCATTCATTCATCTAACAGTCAATGTGTACCTGGTCTGTACTGATCATCGATTGGCTGTTGGGAATATAATAATCCCAGACTACACTCCTAAATCCCACAATTCAATTACTCTTTAACAAATACTACATGAGTTTCTCTGTTGTAAGGTACTGGCCTAAGTCTCCCTCACTAGATTTTAAAATCCTTGGAATAAGGAAGTGGTCTAATTTATTGCTGTACCCCTAAATCCTAGCACATCGTGTAAACATATTATAATAACTTGTTTAAATAAATTAATACAAATCTGTTACTATTCTTGGGATATGTATTTTTTTGTTTTGTTTTGTTTTTGTTTTTGTTTTTGCGGTACGCAGGCCTCTCACTGTTGTGGCCTCTCCCGTTGCGGAGCACAGGCTCCAGACGCGCAGGCTCAGCGGCCATGGCTCACGGGCCCAGCCGCTCCGTGGCATGTGGGATCTTTCCAGACCGGGGCACGAACCTGTGTCCCCTGCATCAGCAGGCGGACTCTCAACCACTGAGCCACCAGGGAAGCCCAGGGATATATATTTTTAAGTACTTGTATATTAGGTAATCATTAGGTAATTTAAACTTAATTTAATTAAATATTATCAAAGATGAATTTAACAACTACCTTACCCTCAAGCTGCACAGCTAAGAACAAAACACTAGGAAGTTTCCATATATAAGCAATATCATATGATATTTGTCTTTCTCTGTCTGGCTTAACTTCACTTCTATGATAATCTCTAGGTCCATCCATGTTGCTGCAAATGGCATTATTTCACTTTGCTGTACACCAGAAACTAATATAACATTGTAGATCAACTATACTTCAATAAATTTTTAAAAATCACATATTAAAGCTTAAAAAAAAAAGACTAGGAAGAAAGTACAGGCAGCAAAAGCAGATTCCTGAAATCTTAGGGCTTGTACAAAGGTTCAGAGCACTGAAATGGGCATTTTAATTATCCAGAGAGCTGGGACCCTAATATGGCCAGTTCTGCAGTACGGTAACATTTCTTAATTTTGGACAAAGCTCTCTGTGATATCATTAGCCAGGCTGGGGGAGACTGCCATACAGTCTTCATCATTCATTTCCAATATTGGGCCTATGGATTTTGTCTTACATTTTAAAAGCCATGAGGGAGAGGTATGTCTCATTTCTGCAAATAACAACATACTCAAAGAAACTTATATTTTTTAACTTATCCCTTTGGGATGACCACTAGCTTTAAAGATAGTCTGCCAACTGCTTTGAGCAGCTTGCTGTGAGAGCTGGGCTTGCCAAGGTGTTTTAGATGGAGGTACCATCATCCTGTTCCCTCTCATTTTCATTTCATAGGACCCTTTCCGATCTGATAGGATGAGCAGACATAATTACTCAGCCAGGGTCCTTTTTTCCCCTAGAGAAGCATTTAATCTTTGTATTTAAGCAAAAGAAGTCTTCATTTGTGTCCCCCCACAAGCTCTCTCACTCTCTTTCTGCAAATGTAATTACTGCCCCCCCAACCTTTGTAGGGTAAATTTATTCATGAAATATACTTAATAAGTAACTTCCTCACTAAACAATGTATTTATTCAGTCCACCTTCGGTGCCAGACCTTGTACAAAGCATAAATCTCAAAGAATGGGATGAAGGTGGGGACAGAGGCACAAGATCTGTGAAGAGAGCACCAAATAAGAAAGCAAAATAGGAATTATTCTGGGGCTCTGGAGCTTGGAGAGTGGTGAGCAGTGAGACTAGATATATAAGCTGAGATTTGATCATCATGGAATGTAAGCCATGTTAAGGAATTTGGACTTTGCTCTGAAAAAAATGAAAAGTCATTCAAACTTGAATGAATGAACGAATGGATGAATGAAGCTAAGGTGTTTTTATTTTTTATTCGTTTAATTTTTAAAACATTAAAAAAAAATTTTGGAGTATAGTTGATTTACAATGTTGTATTGGTCTCAGGTATACACAAAGTGAATCAGTTATACATATATACACTTTTTTTTTTTAAAGATTTCTTTCCCATATAGGTCATTACAGAGTATTGAGTAGCATTCCCTGTGCTATACAGTAGGTTCTTATTAGTTATCTATTTTATATATAGTAGAGTGTATATGTCAGTCCCAATCTCCCAATTTATCCCTCCCCCCACCTAATACCCTCTTTTTTAGATTCCACATATAAGTGATATCATATGATATTTGTCTTTCTGTATCTGACTTACTTTACTCAGTGTGATGATCTCTAGGTCCATCCCCGTTGCTGCAAATGCCATTATATGCAATGGAATATTACTCAGCCATAAAAAAGAAGCTAGGTGTTCTTAAATGATTACTAGCACTAGAGAGCCACACTATGGCATATGGTAGCCAGTGGTCCTATGTGCCTATTAAGCACTTAAAATGTGACTAGTCGGGATTGAGATGTGTTGTAAATGTGAAATACTCATTGGATTTCAAAGACTTAAATACAGAAGACTATACAAAGGAATTTAAAACATATCACACTTAATTTTTACATATTTTATAAATGATACTATTTTACATATAGTGGATTAAATAAATGTTATATTATTAATAGTATCTGGGTTTGTTTGGCTTTGTTTTTGCTTTTTTAATATGGCTACTAGAAAATTAGAAGTTACATATGTGGCCTGTGTTACATTTCTCATAGTATATTTCAAAACCTACTGGTATAGATGAGAGATGACTGAGGCCTAGACAGAGCTAAAGGCATGAGGCTGAAGTAGATAGAGGGACTGGATTATTTTATGTTTATTTATAACAGTGAACTTTAAACTAGGATTTGTATATACTTGGGTGACCAAACATTTTTTTAAAGGCATCTCTCATCCTGGGATAAATGAGAGATGACTGAGGCCTTGACAGAGTAAAAGACAAGAGGATGAAGTAGAGAGAGTGGATTATTTTACATTTATTTACAATAGTGAACTTTAGGTTTTATATATACTTGGATGACCAAAAATTTTTTTAAAAGGCAGGAAGGTACACAGGTGTCTTTGTCACAACGTTGTTGTAGGTCCTTCCTAAACCCCACTGCCTAAGCAAACTCTTGGTGTTAAGGGAGAAATCAAATGAGTTCTCTTATTTTATCTTTCTTTGAGAAAACACTTTTTTTTCTATAAAAGAAACGAGAGGACCTCTCATCCACCCTAGCCTCTCTAAGGCACATTGCTCCAGCAGGAAGAACCTCGGGCCATCAAACAAAGGACAACTCAAAAGACCGGTGAAGAGTTGTGGAGTGAAAGGCCAGCACCCAGGTAATAAATACTTTGGCAATAGGATTGTCTATTTTCTGCTTTCAATGACACTGAAAGAGACCTAAAAAAGTGAAAACTGATGTAGCATTAAACGTGATCTTTTTTTTGCAGTATGCAGGCCTCTCATTGTTGTGGCCTCTCCCATTGTGGAGCACAGGCTCTGGACGCGCAGGCTCAGCGGCCATGGCTCACGGGCCCAGCCGCTCCGCGGCATGTAGGATCTTCCCGGACCGGGGCACGAACCCGTGTCCCCTGCATCGGCAGGCGGACTCTCAACCACTGCCACCAGGGAAGCCCTAAACGTGATTTTTGATGAACGATCTTACTATGATCCTTGGGATATTATTCAGAAGGAGACAAAAATCAGGAAAGTTGCTATAACAAAATCTGTTCAATCCCGTTCACCTATGTATGTGAATTATTTTTCCAGTGCTTACATTTAAAATATAGAAAAATAAGAATAAAATTGAAGCGAAATCCCATTTCATTCTATCCATAGGTAATATTCATCCATGGATACATGCACTGATTGAAAAAAAATCACCACTCATTGAGATGCATTTTCAATAAAATTTTGCTTTTATCTCAAATAATTATTTACTAATGTTAAAATTATATATATGTGGTTTTGATTAATGTATGAATAATAATTGTAATAATAACTCAATCTAGAAGAAAAAATGAACACTTAGAATATCATGTCCCAGGAAATGGGAATAATCTAATTTATATACATATTTTTGTTTCAGGGAAGTTTGATAGGTTGATCAATAAAAGACTTTCAAGCATAACAAATATATTACATTAGGATGAAATTCTATGAGGGAGGGGCTTCCCTGGTGACGCAGTGGTTGAGAGTCCGCCTGCCGATGCAGGGGACACGGGTTCGTGCCCCGGTCCGGGAAGATCCCACATGCCGCGGAGCGGCTGGGCCCGTGAGCCATGGCCGCTGAGTCTGCGCGTCCGGAGGCTGTGCTCCGCAACGGGAGAGGCCACAACAGTGAGAGGCCGGCATAGCGCAAAAAAAAAAAAAAAAAAAAAAAAATTCTATGAGGGAAATGGATTGGAAATACAAGTTCAAAGAAGAAAAAGTAACAAAGTAAGATTTCTTATTGTTAAAGAAAAGCTTGTTCATGTAGTATTTTTTAAATGGATTATGTGTGGGTATTAAGTAGTATTTAGATTCCACTGAATAATACATTTAGAAGAGTGATGTAACAATTTTACATCTAAATGTTAGTTTTTACAATGTGCTGTAAATTATATCCTTTGCAACTATTTACATTTATAATGAAAAATTGTACATGCCAACTAAAAAATGTGTGAGGGGGTACAGAGCTATTTTTCTTTTTCTTTTTTTTTTTTTTGCGGTACACGGGCCTCTCATTGTTGTGGCCTCTCCCGTTGCGGAGCACAGGCTCCGGACGCGCAGGCTCAGTGGCCATGGCTCACGGGCCCAGCCGCTCCGCGGCATGTGGGATCTTCCCAGACCGGGGCACGAACCCATGTCCCCTGAATCGGCAGGCGGACTCTCAACCACTGCGCCACCAGGGAAGCCCAGAGCTATTTTTCTTAATTCTCCCATGGGGCGTATGAACCAAACGTCTTGAAGACCATTGATTTAGATGGTAGACTGACAGAGGGCTTGGTGGCCTATTCAGGATTTGGGGTGGAGGACAGGGAGTTTTGGGCATTGCTGTGCACATCCCAGGAGATCAAGCCTGGTTTAGCTGCAAAGCCATATTGGCATTTTCTCCAGTGCAATTCTTCAGTGTGAGAAACAGTGCTATGCGTCCCTGGCTTACAGGCATTAAATGGCAGTAGCAATCCCTTTATCTCATCAAGACACCCCAAAGTACCCCACAGACTTCCACACATTGCCTTGGACAGTAGTCCTTTCCCAGGCTGAGACCCACGAGAGGAAGAGTTTCCACTCTTTTTTCAGCAGATGAATTGAGAGGCCTTAAAGGAAGAGCTTGCCACCATTTTTGGCTCCAGCTAAGTTTGCCAGGTGGTCTGTCAGGAACCAGTACATCACTTTGTCACACCAGAATCGTAATATGACATGAGAGAGACAGCTCTACGTTTCCATCCAGATAATAGTGGAGTTATGCTCTTGAAAAGAACTTCGAGCTCAGACCATCATTTAATTCGCACCCCAGGAAGCACACCTGCTCCACCCATCGATATTAGATGGCTATTGAACAGAGGACAGAGCTGACATCCTGTCAGAATTTATCAAGTAGAGAACGAGAAGTAAGCTTGAACTTGCACTGGAGTTACCCATGGGGAGTCTGGGTAATTGGGAGATCACCCTCTTCATCTAGACCAGGATTTGATGTAAGCAGCCTGCAGGAGGTAAAGGAGGTCTGTGGGTGGGCAGGGGAGGTGGGAAGATGGGCAGAGGGTGACTCCATGTGCTATAAAATCTGGCACAGGGAAAACACGTCCAAAATAATACGCTCAGTTTCTGTGATTTCTGCCCCGGCTTCAGCAGCTAGGGTTCATTTTATATGTTAGGATGGATAAAGAAATGTCTGGCTCCTTTCTGTGCATTACTTTCCCTGATACCCCTATCTACCTCAAACTGGTTTGGGAGCCTGTACTTTCACATATCACCCTCTGATTCCTTCTGTAATACGACTGTTTACTCCCTTGGTGTATAGCAAGTCTGATGGGATAAAAGAGAAAGGAAGAGAAAAAGGTAATATTCTATAAGGTCACAGGCAGAGGCTGGAATAGAAATCAAAGCCTTTAACTCGCCCACATGCTTCTTCTCTCTGCTTTCTTACCAGCTTTCTCCAAGCTCATGCTTGTTATGTTCGGATATTTCTTGACACACGTTTACTCTTCACATACAGTTTATAAGTGTTTGTAGTTGTGTTTGTAGTAAATACAGTTACCTAACTGAATGTTTTGAAATCAAGGAGTTTGGGGCAGTGGAAGTCTTTGTTGGGTCTCGGAGCTCTCTAGAGACTACAGGTGAAGGAGGGACTCATGAAGCAAGTCATCAACTCATCACACAAACTACGCGCCAGGCAAACCCTGCACTAGACACAGGACGTCAACAAAGGAAACACACAAGTTATTGAGACAGAAGCTATGATGGGGAAAGATAATATAAGAGATTTATAGACTCACCCATCTAGAAGTACATGCAAAAATATAGTAGAAACTTAGCATACAACTATGGAGAGGCTTAAGGAGTGAAAGCATTGTATACATTTAGAAAATGAACTAGTCTTAAAGGCCATTGTATGAAATGTTTAAAAAGCATGCCCAGCTCATGCCTCTTTCTTGGGAATGGCCTCTATGTTTCCATTCAAAGCGTTTGTGTCCCGTGATTTTTGGCCACCGTCTCACAGCTTCATGGGCACCTGATCCAAGATAAGCCAGTTAGATTCTCTCTCTCCTTGGTACTGGGGTCAAAAGACAAATACTGAACAAAAGATTTTGAGAATGGAGCCATAGGGCCATGGCAGATTCAGAGGTGGTAGCCCTTGTGTGTCACTCGTAATTAAGTGGAGAAAGTCAGTCTGCAGATGGAAGGTGCCAGTGAAGCAGAGATGGAGAGTGGCAGGGGTAAGAGACAGTGTGGTCCCCCATTTTCCCCCCCACCACACACACACAGGTTGTTTGAGGCTCACAAAATGCTGTGAGATGTGAGGTCCAGCTATGCTGCCTGATATTGGGGTCTACAAGCTTCCCCTGTACTTTTCAAATAAACCTCTTCTGCTTATGATTATATCAGTGGGTTTCTGTTTTTTCATCTCATAGGTACATTGGCTACGATAGTCATGCCATTCAAATCTCTTATTTTCAGAAAGGAAACAGTCCTAGAAAAGAAAGTTGATTTATTTAAACTCTAATTAATGAGAAAATCAGGCCAGGCATACAGATTTAGATTTGCTATGCTAAAAATTGGATTTCTAAGTAGAGGAGCAATCAGCTTTCAAAGAGGTTGCTCATGGTGACGCTTCTGACTCCTTGTTCCGGGTCCAGGAATGCACATCTGGGTCAAAGGAGCCAATAGAAGATCACCATAGTCCAAGATTTTAAACTGATGCTTAGTCACCAATTTGTTGGGGGAAAAAAAGTGTGTATGTGTGTCTATATTTCCACTTATTTGATTTAAGCATTTGGTTATTACACACTATTTCTACAGATTAAAAATGATTGCATTTAGTCATCAAGGTTTAGAGGGCCAATACCATTTATCTATCCATAGAGCTCCCTTTAATTCTTGGGGCACTATCTGACCTACTAGGAAGCAAACTCCATGATGGTCTAAACCAGGGGGGGCATCTTTCCCTCCTTTCACCAGGGCTTATTTTGCTTATATTTTAACTCATTCTGTGACACAGACTCCCAACTGAACCAGGGCCCTGAAGGGCCCCCATAGAAATAGTAGCTCTATCGTAACTGGAGCTCTGACTGCTCTGAACAACCACATTTACCCTGGACTCTGTATTCCAGGCAGTGATCCTTGCTAAAACCAGGGTCTTCAGGACTTCTTGGTAAATGTTTGGTCAAATACCATCTCTTCTCTGTGGGGCTTTTCTCCTCCTGGCCTTTCATCCTTCACTACCCAGTTGGGTCCCCTGTTTGATCATCTAAATCTAAACTTTCACTTCAGCACCTTCAAACCTCTGTCATCCCTGCTGGTCTGCCACTTCTCACCGATAAAATCCCAACCTTACAGAGTACCATCATCCACTTCCTCCATGCCTACACCTCATAGCTGAGACCAGCTGTTCAGACGAGCACCCATGTACAACTAAGGTCTCCAATCTCAGCTGAGTCTTGGGCAATGCCTATCGGTCCTTTTACTTGTGTTTATCAACACCTGCTTTTATTACGATCTGGTTTAACTCAGTCCCAGAAAATGACCTGAGCCTCTTACTTCACTGGAGATACCCGAGGACTTCATATTCCATTTACTTCCATTCCCTGCTCTCACTCCTACCACACCATCTACATCCATACATCGTGATACCTCTTCCAAACCCAGAGGGAAGGTGATCCTTCTACTCAAAGATAGCTTATTCATCTGTTCTTCCTCTTCCTTCCTATGGGGGGACCACAGTACTTCAGTTATTCGCCAGCTCTACGGTAGTGTTAGCCTCTTATTTCACATTGACTCACTTGCCTGAGTCTATAACAAACTCAAGTCTCTTGTAGCTGGTCTCAATCCATTCCTTTTTTTTTTTTTAAGTTATTTTTTCCAATGTAGTGAAATGGGAGGCTACTAAGTACTATGACTGGACTTGCATTTTCAATCCATTCCTAAGAGAACAAAGCTCAGAGCCCTAAAGCCTTGACTGCAGCTAACGAACTAACTTTGCTCTCATGCATCTAGATTGAAACTGTGATTCCTAGGTATCCATGACCAGAACCCTATCAACAGATGGTTCTCCAGGAAGAAAAAAAACAAAAACAAAAACTTTATTTATAGTATTTGCCAATTTCCGTGATAAAAATACTCCCACCATGGCTGATTTCAAGCTCTCAATATAATGCCATTGGACATGAAGCTGGGAAGAGATATTCAATAACACACTATTGTAATCATATGGATATGAGATATGAGAGGTCAATAACCTCAAAATCATAGACAATAGTAAAATGTAGTAAAATAATTAGGAAGTGATAAGATTGGAGTATTTACTATCTCTGTTGTTAAATGACGTTTAAGCTTAGATCATTTCATTTTTAATAATGGCTGCACTTAATAACTGTCTTGTAAAATTCTGAAAACGTAACAGTTTACTCAAGCCACTGCTAGCAGCTCTAGCACAACATTGTGCGTGCACCCGCTTCTTAAAACCTGACGCTTCTATACATTCTGTAATCTTTGTGAAGTCTCCTCATATCTACCAAATGACATCTTGTTTTGTTCTGTGTGAACTCTTTCTCTTCTTTCCACTTAAGAATATTGGTATTACCAAAGTACTCAGTCAACTGAAATTCTCCCATGGTTTCTCTTCTCATAGTCTCTGATACTACTCCTGTATTCCTATTTCAATTTGGTTAATGGTACCATCACCCACTCAACTAAGACACACCACTGCAGTCATCCTTGAATCTTTCTCATTTTCTCATATCCACAATCACATCTTACTTACTTCACATCTTAAGTATGTCACGCCCCCTCTCCTTTTCTTCATTTCTATGACTATCGCTCCAATATAGGTCTTTATCCTACTAAAACAGTTCACAAGTGGATTCAGCTTCTTCTATTCTTGTCTATCCTTTTCATCAGCTACCATAGTGATTTAGTAAAATTCATTTATTGTTATGACATTCCTTGACTAAATCCTTTCAATGGCTCCCTATTTCCCACTGGATAACTATATTGCAACATAAACTCATTTTTTATTTGGCTTTTGCAGAACCTCGCCAGCCTCATCCTTTACCACTTCCTGCTTTATTTACTTTTTATGCTCCACAAATATTACACTGCTAATAACTGTCTCCATCAACAGCTCTTGCACTCCTCTGCGATTTAACTCAAGCTGTAACTCTTTGTTGGAATAACTTGCCCCTTATTAGTCTTCATCTGACTGCCTCTGTACCCAACTCTTAAGTCTTAGATCAGATATCACATCTCCTTAGGCAGACATTCCTAATCTCCTATAATGCTCTAATTATCTGGGGTAACCATGAAAATGGGTCAGTCACATTTCCTGTTCTGGGAGCTTGCTTAATTCACGGTCCCAGCTTTTTCTTCTTTGGATTTACCAGTGCATTCCTGTTAAGGTCATGCTTTGTGCAGGTTGTTCCCGGCCAATGAAAGGGCATGTTTGGGGTACAAATCAGGCCCATTCGGAAGAGAAGCAGGGCTCTTCCACAAAATAACTTTGGCCTGAGGATTCCCCATGGCTCTGGCTAAACTTTCTGGGACTTATGATATATTCTGAGATGCTTTCTACCCCATGTCTACTTCCTCCTCTTTCCTTCTGTCGGTGTCAGATCTGCATCCTGATCTAAAGACTTACCCTAATCTTCCTCCAGTCTCTTCCACCAATAAATCTCTTCCACCAATAAATCTCTTCCATATCTAATGCTATCTTGATGCCTTGTGTCTCTGAGGAGTCTGCCTAATGCAGTTTCCTGCCTTTCTATTAATTTTTCTACAAACTGTATTTTAATATTCTGTGTGTGTGTGCACCCAATGAAACTGTGCAATCCTAAAGGCAGGAGCTCTGGTATTCCTCTTTATAGTAAAGCATATAGACACATCCTGGTTGATCAGTAAATGTGCACTGAATGAATAAATAAATTTAATAAATAAATAAATTTTCTCTCTGCAAAAAAATAGGTGCAGTGTGATTCTCAGAGTAATTTACTGTGCTAGAGTTTTTCAGAGCATGAAAATATGTCATATGTTAGAAGCATGGCAATTTCATAAAAGGTATTCAACCACTATATCACCATTTCAACTTCATTGTAGTGTATAAGATAACTTTAGCTCTGAATCTGGAAGCGGTCAATATAAAAAGAGTGATGAGATATTTTTCACGAGTCTGCATCTTATAGTAAGTAACTTATTTCCTCTAAAATTGATCTTGAACAAATACTAGTTAGAATTATCTCAAGGAACTCTAGAAAAGGAGAAATGAAAAAAGAAAATAGTCTCACTTAGGGACTCTACAAATACTCACTAATTTAGAAAGTTACACACAGCCTAGGGAAATCTCCCTCCATAATTGCAAATGTACCTTTTTCATTTCACATATCGCCAGATAGTATGCATTTGAGTGTTTATGTTTCAGGCATATGAAAAGAGGTGGTATATGCCTATATAGTTTGTGAAAATTCTTGAGAGTCTTAGAAATAAAATGTGACTGAAAAACTTGATCATTTTTTGTGACTTCATGGTTCCATTCTCTCTCTATATTTTTAAACATCTAAATATCTTCAAGGACATATACTACATTCTTACCAACTGAAAACCAAGTGGATGCATTGTTTATTTGCTCATGAAAGGATGAGCTTCTGAATAAAATAAAGGGAGAAAAATCCTTGGCATACTTGTATTGTTAAATAGATTTAAAAACTGACATATAGGTGTATTGCTGCTATCGCTATTCTTTGGCTTTTTTTTTCTAATTATTGAGCTGTACGTAGAAGACAGGAGAGAGATTCTCAGAAATTTATATTCCTGAGCGCATGGAACCACGGAATATTAAGCTTTAGAAGTAAGTTCTAAGGCCACATATATTCTGAACAAATAATAAAGAGCCCCCCTCCAAAAAAATAATAAGCTACTTGCTCAGGGACACTTAACAAGTTCATGATAGAGCTAGATTTTAATGCATTAGGTGACTGATTCTTTATTCATTCATTCATTTTTGGTTTTTTGCACTCATGCGAACATCTGTGGGCCACTAGGGATGTCCCTGGTGTTTTGCTAATCACAGAGACATACATGGAGGCTTCCGAAAGGTCCTAGCTCGAAAGTGTGCCTTTGTACTTACTGTTTTCTTTGATCTTTTGTCCTTTCTTCTCCTAGTGAGATTCCTCTCCATAAAGCCTTCTGCTTTTTGTGTCTCCAGTTAGGCCCACCCTCCTGAAGGGCAGTCCAGGAGCAGAGGCTTTCCTGATTTCTTGTGAAAAATAACGGGCTTCTCCTGTCCTATCCTATCCCAGGTTTAGAAGAGCACTGGCGTGCCTCCCTTTTGGAATAAAATTAGTGTGCCCGGACCATGAGTGATTTGGAAACCAGAGCACCTAAATGGAAGATGAGAGAGAAGCATCTAGAATCAGATACAGTATCCACACCACATCAATATATGTGTCAATTTCAGTAGGGTTTTGGGGGCTTGATTTAAGAAGGCACTTTTGCTTGGGTCACTTGTATATAGTTTTAAGACAACTAGACCCAAGAAATGTCTGTGACAAAAGGCAGAAGATGTGATTGACATAAGTCAAAAATCACAAAAATCCAGTCAATCACTCTACTAGGAGCTGTGCTTCGTGTGCTTTACTGAGGTCAGGGTGAGCTGTGACCAAAGGGTCAGTATTGGCTCAGAGGATCAAGTTGACTTATGTAGATGCAAGTGGAATTTGTTATATTCAAGATCCCCAGTCCTGAGTAGCTCCAAGTCTTTCGTGATGAAAATTTCCCTTGTATGATCCCAGAGGCATTTGCCACTTCTGTCTTCCTACTCTTTGCACTTTACTGCCATGTCTTGATGTTCCCTACATGGGCTGAGCTCCTTCTCACTTCTTGACTGAATCATTTCATTTTCTTTTCCTGAAATACATTTTCCTTCTTTTTAGCTCTGTAATAACTACTCTTTTGTAGCTCACACATCTCTCAAGAAACTTTTAGGATTCTTTAGGTCTTCCCTATGACAATGTCTTTTGAAACTAATCAAACTGCGTTAAAATTGCCTGTTTACTTTGTCTCCTCGGCTGGCCCTGTCAAATGCAAAGATAATAGTGCAAGGCACCTGTGTAATTTAAAATTTTCCAGTAGCTACATTAAAAGAAAGAAAACAGGTAGAACTGATTTTAGTAATATATCTTCGATGACCATTATTATCATTTCAACATGTAACCAACACAAAATTATTATGTTACTATTTTTGTACAAAGTTTTTGAAATCTAGTGTGCATTTTATACTCACAGTGTGTCTCAACTGGCATTAGCAACATTTCAGTTGCTGAATATGCTACCGTACTGGAGAGTGCAGTTCTAAATCCCAAGCTCTTTCAAATAATAATTCTGTTTTTTTAGGTGTTAATAGCCTCAAGACCTATCATAATTTATGACAGGATTACTGCAATAGAAGGAGGCTTTGTGTAACATGGTGGTTAAGAGTTCTGGATCCAGACAGATCAGAAAACGTGGCTCTGCCACTTCCTAGCTTTCTAACTTTTAATCTTTCTAAACATTCTTAATTTAAACATTCTCACCCTTCCTTACCAGTAGAACCACCTTCTATAGCATAGATCCTATTTTGGTGATGAAAGAGAAATTGCAGTTAGAGTATCAGGGAAGGACTCATGTGGCATGGAATGATGATTGACTGCTCTATTAGTATTATTCAATTATTATTCAGTTGTATCATTTTTCCCATTTTTACTTCAGTATTTGAAATGAAATTATCAAATTAATAAATAATTAAATAAGTTATATGAGTTTACATAAATTGAGAAAAATAACCATCTGTTAGTCATTGCATCAAGAGAACAGGCCTAAATACATTTTTAACAAATTTGGGCCATACTTTTGGTGCTGGATGGCTTATAGAACAGCTATAAGATATAACCAAAGTTCACTTTTGGTTCCTCAAAAATGAGGACTCCCTATACAAGCTACTCACCATAGAAAGAGGTATGCGGAACACTCCATAAATAACACTCAAATTCCACAACTGAAACTGAGATACAGGGACAGACTGTTTTAGTGTGGACCTGGTCAGACATGTCATACATATTATGCCTTTATGGATAGAGGAAAGCAATAGTCATTTCAAATAAGAGCTGCATAAGAGAAGTTACAAAGTCAAATGTTAGGAATTACGACATGTGTTGGACTGCAGCTGAATTCTTCTCACTTAGGCAACTCTGCAGTGCTGTGCCAGGGTCAGTAGGAACCAGGTCTATTTCCTTAATAACTGTTAGACTTTTAAATTAATGAATAAACACACACACACACACACACACACATACATAAACTACAGCTACTTGTTAACAACCTACTATATGACAGACATGTCAGGTGCTTAACATCTTATCTTTTATCTCACAAGCCTTGCAAGGAAGGTATGCTTGTATTTACCTTACAGGAAAGAAACTGAAATTAGAGAAAGTACTTGTTCCAGTTTACAGAACTGAAATTTGAATCCAGACCTTGCTGATTGAAACCTAGAACTCTTTCCACTCTATAGCTGGGGCTTCCTTCATTTCTAAAGTGCAATAAATTTACAACACATAATATCTATTTTGAAGGATTAGAGTGAGGCTAGCACTTAATGTGCCTGGGAAGAATGGGACAAGTTAAGTACATGTCTCCTCTTTCATTCTGAAGATGAGAAATACTAGCCACAGAGAGGTTACTTAACTTGCAGGGAGTCACACAGCTATCTGTGGGCCATGACTTCTGACCCTTTCCATGACCTCACCAAGTATGGAGGATGGTGGAACAGAATCGCCTGGGATGACAGCAGGGTTTTGAAAGTGGGCAGGCAGACAGATAGACCTGAGCATCTCTGAGCAACACAGGGCTCTGCACTCTCTCCAGTGAGGGCACTAGAGCAGAGGACAGCAAACGCAGAGGGCCCTATGCCAGAATCATTTTTTCAAAAGCCACCGCGGAATTTCACCATCTAATAACTTCCAATCTGTAACACGATTATAGTGCATGTAGTATTTATGCTTGAAAAATATCAAAGTCTAAAAAGAAACAGATTTTAAGAGGCTTGTCATGTTGAAGAGGGATTAGAATTATATTGTATATAACATACTTGGAAAACAAAACAAAATCAGACCAGTGGAGAGGGTTTTTAAAGAAGGGTAAATTGAAATGCAGTATAAGAACCTGTGTAACCATTTAGTTATATAGCGTCCCTCTACAGGGTTTTTGGCCTTTCACCTTTCTTCAGAAAACTGTCCCCCCATCCCACACGCCCCTTACATAAACATGGTGACCCCAGGAGCAGCCATCATTCAGTGTAGTGGTTTATTGGGTACCTGATCCTTTTTGGGACAACTAGTGCCTTTAACTGATATTATAAACGGATGCAGAATATCCCCAGTGATTCAGCCTGGAAGGTGCAAAACTTAGGAGCACACATTTTCTAACATGTAAAGAAAGCAAACCTACCGCATAAGAAAATACTTGAACCAATTATCAGGGGGAAAAAAAAAAAAACATGAAATGAGAAAATGGTGATGTTTCTTGGGCCCCTGTCTCACTTCCTGCAGTGCAGTTCCTCTGTGAGAGTCTGCATTATTTGAATAATTGTCTTCTTTGTTCAAGCTGGTTTAAGTTGGGTTTCTTCCTCTTTCAACAAAAGAGTTCTAGTTACTGTAAGAGCACTCTTCTATTATAAAATTAAAGGAAGAAGAAGAAGAAGGAAGGGGAAAGATGGAGAGGAGGCGGAGAAGCCACAGTTCCTATATTTGGACCAGCTATAAATCAGGCATGGCTGGAAGGCATGAAGATCTAAGATACTTAGTAGACTCATTAGACTTATTAGAGGTCCTAAGAAAAAATCTACAAAGCTGGGGTGCAATCTTGGGGTCTCTGAGGTGTACCTTCATATCCCATGCTCACACAAAAAAAGCACACGCTCATATACATTGCTGTGAATTATGTATTTAATTTGACCCTTTTCAAGCACTGACTCTTCTTGAGATAGATACTACTTTTCCTGAGACAGAGTCTAATAGCGTGATTTTGCGAATGGAGAGACTGAGCCTTCAACAGATCAGGCATTATATATACTTCAATTCACAAAATTAGTTGGTGGCAGAACAGGGGCTTAAACTGGCCTTTGAGTCCTCAGCCCAAGTCCTCTCCTGATCCCAGCGGCTCCCAGATATCATTCAAACAGAGACTGGGTGTCTGTCAAGCAGGGGTTGTGGGCAAGGGGATTTCTTCTGGGTGTGAGAGATGGAACTGAATGATGGTGCCTCTTCTTCCCAATCTTTGTCTGGAAGAGACACTGGGCCCTTGACAGAATTGAAATCTATAGTGAAATTTAATTCCCTACTTTGGACGGTAATTGGTATTATAGGCAGGAAGCATAACAATGAAAATCATTTAAACCTCCTGTTGTTAAGAATCTTTAGGTCAATCGCAGCACTTTAAAATCAATTTGAGGGTTTGCTGGAAGATACGGAAGAGGAACTACCCTCAACATAATAAGGTTAGATAACCCTAGTCAGGTTAATACCTACCTAAAGCTTGACATCAATCCCTTACATTGATTCTCGCTTACGGTTTAAAAAAAAAGAAAGAAAAAAAATTAGGAAGGACACGCATAATACATAATCTTGCTGAAGCATCAAATTAGTATAAATAAAGATTAAGAATAATTGCTGCTGTTACTGGAGAGCACATTGAAGATGAGGTTTCTAAGATATCTGCTGACAACGAGGACAGGCTTGGACAGATTCAGAATTCAGAGACGGGAGAGATTAATTGTGTTGCAGAAGTACACCTGTGATAGGGAAACCAGCTTGCACAGAGCAAGATGGGGGTCAGTCTTATCCCCCCCAGGGAGGAGCTGCTTCCTTATCAGTGTTGGGAGGACTGCCACCACCCAGTGCTTGACACTGCACTATGCATGGCAGGGGACGCAAAGGAGATGAGTTTCCAAAGCTTCCAGAGATGGCGTGATAACAAGGAGGACGCTGAACTTGAAGTCAAAATCCTATCTTTTCATCCTTCCTCCTGCAGTTATAAGCTCTGAGTCTTCTGTATTTACCTCTCTAAATCTCAATTTCCTTATCTGTCCCAAGGACTAATAATGCCTTGTCCCAAAGCTGTTGGGAAGAGTAAGAACGTCTTGTGGGTGACGTTTCCACCAAAGGGTACCTAAAAATTCATTTATTGGCTGAGAATAAGTGAATTGCTCAGAGCCAGATAACTAGTAAGTAGAGGAGCCAGGTTTCAATCCTGGATTATCCTGACACTGGAGCCCAAGTCTCCTATACACTGGGCATACTTCACGGCCTTAGCAATTACATAAATAAGCCAAAGGCTCCAAATACAGTGCACATCATGGGCATTTCTGCTACCTTCTCATACCCACACAAGTGTACCTGCAGGCAACTCGAGTTTTCCAGCTACAGATACGATGGGATTAACCAAGTGAGTAGAATTTACTGAGTTGATTAAATTTTAGCCCCAAAGCAATAAAACCAATGAGTTTTCAATGAGAATGTCATAGGTAAGTGGATGGCATTCAGCCAGCTGTTGTAAATACTCCCAAATACCTTGGACCCAGTATGAAACTATAAGCCATGTGGGGACAGGCACCACACTTGTTTTGCTTGCCTCTGTAGCCCCTATACCCAGCACTGGTGGTCCTCAGTAAAAACTTGCTGAATGAATGAATAAATGAAAAAAAGCAATGAACAAATATTCCTTTAAGATTTTATCAAAACCCTGGGTTGATTATGACAGAGCTACTTAATCTGTCTTTTCTTAAAGATAAGAACTCTGAGAACTGTAGAGGTGATTGGATTTGTTCATGGAAACGTCAGAGCAGTGCAAAAACTGCCGTCCTCTGACCCTGAGCTGGGAATGTTTAAGTCCATGTGGACATCTGTTGGCTTACAGGAGGGGGGAGACAATGGGAGGGGCTGTTTCGGGGGGAAGCCATCAGAGAGCTGCGGAGGCCACCTCTGAATATTCCTGGTTCAGTTTTGATACTGTCCTTGTTGATTTTGATTGACAGAAATAGAAACTGTGTTGGATCTTTTTGGAGTCCTCTAAGTCTTTTTTTAAGTCTCTTCTGACTGACACGCTACAGAAATGCTGTGATTAGTATGTGAAAGATGTGCTCAACAAAGGTCAGCTAAGTCTAACAAATAACTGGATTTAAGGTTTGTTTGTTTGTTTGTTTTTGCATTTCTGGTTAGGCTGAGGCAGTTCTACTAATACGTGGGTTTTTGCAAATATACAAACCAACTCTCAAATCTGCTTCAGGATTTTTGGTAGGAATAGCAATGGCATGCCCATGAATTCTTTCAAATGTTTATTTGTTCATTCCCACATTCTTTCAAACATCAATTACTCACTCATGCAGAAGTTCATCCATTCAAGTATTAACACACTCTTCCATTCATTATTGCAAATGTTTGTTCGGTGACTTGTAAATGTTCAAAACACTGACCTAGCCGTTCCAGTTTGTCTAAAGTGAAATGCTTTATAACATATCTCCCAAAGCCTATTAGAGACCCTGAATGTACATTAAATGCTACATATCCAAAGGAGCATCTTTCCGTCTCAAACTCACGTCTTTTCCTATGCTCCTTATTTCCGTGATTGACACTCCCATCTACTTAACCCTGTGTAACAACATGAAAACCTTGGAGTTGTTTATGTTTGATTTTCTTCCACTCTTCATTCAATTAATTTAAAAATTCTGCTGATTCTACCATGAAATTACTTTCTAAACTCATTTCAAATACCACTTCTCCCCTTATACTTCTCTACCCCAGCCCCGTCTTCCCACATTGACGTGATCTTCTCATGTAATAAAATAAATCTTATTTGTGATGGAACGGGGGGAAGAGATGTGGTAGAGAGTGGAAGAGTAAGAACAATTGAAAAGGAAAATGGAAGTCTGATGGTGGTACTTCTCTATTTAAAACAATTCAGAGTTTTCCCATGGTTCTTAAGATTAATTCCTTAGCATGGCTGGCAATGTGCCTCAACTAACATTTCTGCCCTCACCTCTACTTCTTTTTCTGTTCATTGCTCTTCTCCTTTTGTAAATTCTCTAAACATGCGATGTAGTTGTGTGCCTTTGTGGCTTCACTGATGTGGTCAGTCTTTCTGTAATGTCCATTATTGATCTTTAGGTTGCATTGAATAAATATTTCAAGTTCCAACTTTAAAAAAGTATAAATTCTGTGGGGATTTGCCAGATCCCTCCGAGTCTATTTAATCTCTCCCTCCTTCCCCTCACTACTCCATAATCATGCCTCTGTTGGAGAACGTAACTTACGGTAACATATTCTGACCCCTTACAAAACTCTGAACTAATGGAAGGGGAGATCACATCACCTTATCAAAATCACATCACCTCCAAGAAAGAGGATCTCTAGTTCCTAGCACAGTGCCTGCCCAAACAGAAAATGCTCCGTAAAGCTTTCCTGAATAAATGACTAACTTCATGGGAACTCAGATTTAGGGGGATAAAACTACTATACATGCTAAATAACAGCCGATTAGGATTTGGGCTTGTAGGTACTGGGCATTTTACAAGTTTCAACTAATTTAATCTTTGCTACCCCTATGAAATATTACCATCCCATCTTACAACAAACGGAACTGAGGCACAGATAAACCAAATACATTTAAACACACTGCTTTTAAGTTGCGAAGTAGGGACTGAAACCCATGGTATGCACTCCGAACCATTCTAATGCACTGCTTTTCTACCAGTGGAGCCCCAGAGCTGTGGGCAAAGCCTGTGTGACTGTGGGCAGGCTATTTTATCTTACCAAAATCTAGTTTTTGCACTGGTGATGTAAAAATACCAATACGTAATTTGCAAGGTTGCAGCAATAACTCAAATCAATAATGGACGTGAAGCGTCCATCACTTTCCCTGGTGGATCGTACGGCATTAACAGAAAAGTCGACTTATGGGCTAGATTTACACTTGCCTTGATAACTTAAACTAAGGCAGCCTAGAGCTGATAGTCTCATGGAGTTTCTACAATCCACCCCATTTTCTTTCAACTCAAGTCAACGGAGACGACAATCTTTTTCTCCATAAGAATTCTGCAGAAAAATAAGATGAGTCATCACGCTCTGGCTGGACCTCAGTGTTTGAGGTCTGTGCCACCCTCCAGGCCAACTCCTGTTCATGTATATTAAGTTGCTTCCTGCACTGGGAAACATAACTGCTCCTGGGGAATGAACTAGCAATGCATTTCTGGTTCCTTTGAGAGAGAGAAAAATAAGCCAAAATTATCCAGATGGGCATGTGCAAGAGTGAATGAGAGGAAAGTGTTCAATCTATTCCTTATTGAGAACTATTAATAATGCCTTGCTGAGTGCAAACTCTTCCTTCCAACCCTGGTCAGGGTCGATGCAATTATTTTAGCTTAGAGATGAAAGAATCAAGGATCCAAGAAATGACAAATTGGCAGAAATTAGTTAGCAAAAGGCCCCAACTCAACACAAAGGTCTCCATGTCTTAGTCCAAGGGTTCCTTTTACTGCACTTCATGGCCATTCCAGGTTCAAGATGGTAGATGTCAAATAAATGTTATTAGAACAGCTGTCACCAAAATTACTCTGAGGATTAAATTATCTTGGGTAAATAGATCTTGACTAAAAAAATAACAATAACTTAGAGAAGGGTCTGTGGGGAAACATGAACCAAGATGAAACTTGCAGAGCGCCAATAAGAAACATACTTGCTTCCACTCACTCCTCTTGGTGTTTGTCATTTGTTTATTTTAGCCATTGCACGGGAAAAGAAAAGTTAGTATTTGATACGATCACAAGTAGACTGATGGCTATAAAGGTGTAAACCTGAATATGACTGATTTCAATGATTTTGCAAATTTATCTTCCTTCATCAATAAAATCTACTGAGACTTTTATGGTTTATTTTTTTAACAGAGAAAAACAACTCAAACTACCCTAAAGTCTCCGGTAAAGCAGAATGCAGCCAGGTGGCCCTGGTGAAATAAAGACAAGAAGGAGAGAGAAGTCTGCCTGGTTAGACTGAGTGACTCCCAAAGAGATCTGTTGATGTTCTCACTGACAGTGAAGGCCATGAGCTTTCCTTAACTTAATTTCACTTCCTGCTGTTTATGCTAGAGTGGAATTACAGTGTAAATTCCTATTTTCATTATGATCTTGGTCATGAAGAGTCACTCAGCCCAGAACTCCCAACCATAAGTAGTGTTTTATAAGCAATCGCGGATCTAGTGTCAAGAGATGTGGGTTTGAATCCTACCTCTGCCACCTAGTGTGAATTTGGACGATTCACTTCATCTCTACAAGCCTCAGTTTTATATCGGTAATAATTTGGGTGTTTCAGCAAGAATTCAGATGTCTGTATATGTGAAAGACTGGAGTTATGAGTCTTCTAGGAGTTTGTTTCATTAGCTGATTAGCAGAAAGGTTTCCATCTACCCCATATGCACCCTTTTAGGATATAGAAAGGGCAGGAGAAAGAGTATTAAAGAGTAGTAGGTCTGCTACTCAGTTTTGACTTCTGGTGGTAGAGATCCACATTTGTGTTTGTCAGGCCCTCCATGTGATTCTGATACAGGCTCAAGTGTAAGAACCATGGTCCTAGAAGCAAGCTGAGATGAAGGAGATAGTTCATGCTGTCTCTGAGTTTGGTTTCCTTGCCCACTCCCTTGGCATCATGCCTAAAGCCTAGTATAGGCAGAGCCTGGAGAGTGCTTACTGCAGTGTTTCTCATCTACTGTTCTGTCTGTGAACCTAAAGAATGTTATTCCTCCCTTTAGTGTTTTGTAAGTATGCTTAAATTGTGCCACAAAGCAAATCAATGCAATAATCCATTACACTGCTTTGGTTCCTGACTACGCATGATCACCTGGAGATTCTTACATGCCCATCCTAGGGAATCTTAACTTTCTCCCCATGCTCAACCCTGAAACTTACATGTATATTCTACACACACTGTTATGTGCCCATATATTCTATCTCATTTCATGCTCACCACCACCTCTCAAGATGTTAGAACCTGCTGGCCTGGCTCCATCCCAAGGGATTATCTAGACACTGGTAGGCTTTCGAATCTTTTCTAAAAGCAATGCAACTCCAGCCTGCCTGGGTGAATTTTAGGAGCATACTCTTCACCTGCAAGCGTGGTTTGACGATACCTACTTTCTAAGGGTCAGAGCACACAGGAGCTCATAGAACTATTTTCTGCACATTTGTTCAGGTAGGTCATGTACTTTGTTATCACGAGTACTTCCAAATACACTTGGGCTATTACTTTCATATGCCATATATAGCGGTGCACTGGTGGCAAATCTAGTCTCACCTGACTGCATTTCTTTTCTGAATGGAAGTTGCTGTTAAGAGTCAAAAGGTCCAAAACCAACCTAAAGCAAACCAAAAGTAAGGCCCAAACTTGACACTCATGCAACCTAAATAAGAAGCAACTCTTCGAATACAAAATCATGTAATTATACCAGTATCCCAGAGGACTGATGCCAGGTTTGGCATTTCAGAAAGGGAATGTGTGGAAAGAAAAAAAAAAAAAACTTACGTTATGAATGATCCATTTATACTGCTTATTGTTTCTGTATACTGTATGCCATACCATAGCACTATTTGCAAGTAATATTTTACAGTCAAAACGCACATCACCAAATGGAAGCAGTTTTGCCCGAGTCATTCAGTGTGGTCAGTCGGTCACTGAGAGGAGTGATGGCCACGCTTGGCCATGTTTTCCCAGCACCCAGATCTGTGAGGTAGGTGCCCTCACCATCCACCCCGTTTTACAGACGAGGACATCGGACACAAAGAAAATTAACTTCCGCAACACTACAAATCATTAAGTGGAGTGTGTTGGCAGCTCCAGGACTCCCAAGAAAATGGGATTTAGAACTAGTTTTCTATCCTATGATTGATACACAACTCTGGGATGAGTTCAGGGAACCCATCCTCTAAGCATCCCTCCAGTGCCTGCTTTGTTCACATCAGACGTACAACTGAGCTTTATTCTTGATCTGCTTTTGCTCTAATTCCTTTCTTCAGGATCACAGTCCTTCATTTAAACTTACCCTACTTCCCTGGAGTTTACAGTCTCCAGTCCTCAACTTCAAACTGGCAGCTGAAGATCAGATGCTGCCACTTAAAGCATTGCTATTAAAAAAAAAAAAAATGGCCTACACCTTAGATCAGACATCCTTGGATGTCAAAGCTTGTCCAGACCAAACACAAGTTGTTAAATCCCTCTGGATACAGACTGGTGTCCTTTAACCTGTGCCCACCAAGTCAAGCATGGCCCCTTTCCCCATGACTGAGCATGTCACAGGCTTCTCTCTGAAGCCTGGCCAAGATCCAGCTCAAATAGCATAATTTTCAGTGACCAGTGCTGTTGTCCAAAGAAAGAGATTTCATTTTCCTCTCTTGACATTTTCCCTTTTAAAATACCGGAATACAACACAATCGGAAAGTTCTTCAGTGCTTTGTGGGAAGCCAATTATAGTATGTTCTAACGAAGGGTATAAAAAAATTAAAATTAAAAAATGACCAAAAATTCAGATCCCAAGGAACTGTCACTTGCAATATTGCTCTTACCTTTAATGGAAGAGAAGTTCAAGTGCTCCAACCATCGCCTCACTCCCTCAGAAAAGCAGCTTCTGCCAAGAGATGTATAATGGCTGTTACTTATTTGCCTCTAAGGACTGAGTTTCAGGGCAATCAGAAGCATTTTTAATCATTGGTTTATTTCTTCCTACTACCAGTTTCAAAACTAAATCCAGTGTTTCATGAAATGCTGGGCAGAATGGTGTATGTATTCCCATGGATGTTAACAGATCTTGGTCTTCCTGCTGGGCTCCAAACTTAGTGTCACTTGCTTATTTGGGGAGTTAAAATTAAACAGACAAACAGGGACATGATTGTAAGATCGTTTTATGCCATACTATGAAGTCTCATGTTTAGCCGGTATACGATTATCAGATTTACTGAGAATTTTTAAGCAGTGAAGCATTTATTTTTATTGAAGTATATTTGATTACAATATTATATTAGTTTCAGGTATACAACATGATGACAATATTTTTATAGATTGTACTCCATTTAAAGTTATTACAAAATAATGGCTATGTTTCTCTGATGCACAGTACATCCTTGTTACTTACTAAGTTGTTAAAGAAAAACCCAAATGAACATTTTGGCCAACCCAATATTTTATACATAGTAGTTTGTGACTCTTAATCTCATACCCTTATTTTGTGCCACCCCGCTTCCCTCTCCTCACTGGCAACCATTACTTTGTTCTCTATATCTGTGAGTCTATTTCTGTTTTGTTAGCCACTATATAAAACAGTATGGAGGCTCCTTAAAAAACTAAAAATAGAACTACCATATGATCAGGAAATTCTACTCCTGCGTATATATCTGAAGAAAATGAAAACACTAATTCAAAAAGATACATGCACCCCAATGTTCATAGCAGCATTATTTACCATAGCCAAGATATGGAAACAACTTAAGTGTCCACCAACAGATGAATGGATAAAGAAAATGTGATATATACACACACACCTATATATATATATATATATATATATATATACATATATCACATATATACTTGTACATATATATATATGTAAAGGAATATTACTCAACCATAAAAAAGAATAAAACAATGCCATTTACAACAATGTGGATGGACCTAGAGAGTATTATGCTTAGTGAAATAAGTCAGATAGGGAAAAACACATACTCTATGTTATTGCTTATAAGCAGTGAAGCATTTTTGAAGAAATATGCTGAGAACTGTGTGGGACCGGGTGTAGGGACCCTAAGTGGAGGAAGGAAGGCCAGTTAGAAAGCTGGCAAATATTCCAGGCTCAAGAAGATGAGGTTTAAACTATAATGATGGGTGTAAGGGAGGCACTGAGCAATGTATCAAACTGAGTGTTCAGTAAATATTTGTGGAAAGAAGGGAAGGAAGGAGGGAGGGAGGGAGGGAGGGAAGGAGAGAAGGAAGGAAGAAGGAAGGAAGGGAGGAAGGAAAAGAAAAAAAGAACAGGGAGCTGAACTGGCTGAAACCCCTTGAAATTCTCCCAGGTGGTACATAATCTTTATAACTGCATACAATATTTAAAAATCACATTCTATAACAGCAGTCCTCAATGAAGTGTCACATTAGACTCCTTTGAGTAACCTAAAAAATCTTGATGCTGTGACTATATTCCAAACCAATTAAATCAGAACCTCTAGGGGTAGACCCCGGGCCTCAGTATTTTTTAAACGCTCCCCAGTGATTGTAATGTGTAGCCAGGGCTGAGAATCGGTGCTCTGTAGACTGTTGCCTCCGGAAACCATCTCTGCCTAATAATCGGTTGCCATGGAAATGTATCCACCAGTTAGGCGAGGGCTGTCCAACCTCCAGGTTACTTTCAATCTAAAAATAACACATACTTTTCTATCACTGGGATAATAAAACCCTGTTATGAGCCACGGCCAAATTTCTTCCTCTTTTCCTCTACATGGACCCATTCAGATCTACTCGGGGGACCTAAGTCAGGCTCTGGTTCTACCTATACACGAAATAGCAGCAGAAAAGTCACTGGACATTTGCTTCTCACTTGCTGGATAGAACCACCTCTAAGGTTAACTCCCATATTACATGGGGGTGATGTGGACAATAGGTTTATAAAGCTTCTGTTTGTGCATTGTCTCTGCCAATTTATTAGCTGGTACAACATTGGGCAAATCATTTAACCTGCTAATTCAGCTTCCTTATCTGTATAATAGGGATATTCATACCTCAATCAAAATTTGTTTTCGAAGATAGAATGAGACAAGACATATTACTTTGTAAATTCCAATTACTATGTAATATGATATCTATAATAATAGTAATAGATGTTTCTTCCCTCTGTTGATATCAATAAAGATGATATAGAATTTTAAGATTGAAGGTAATTTATGCAATATCTTTCTTTCATTCTACCAGGTTTCTAAATATCAACATCCAATGTGAGCTCCCTTGTCTCTCAAATCACAGTGTTTAACAATAATCTGGGTTGCCAAAATCCATGACATGTTACATATTTCTAGAGGTTGAAGGGAATTTTCAACCTGAGTCTTGCTAGGGAGTAAATGTCCTGATAATATGGTCAACTCAAACAAAGATCCACCTTATTAAAAATTGTACAGTCTATCCACTGGGGTGTGGTGACTGAAATGGCTGGACTCCTCACGTTCTTATAGAGAGCACAAGCACATCATGAAATCACTGTCACTCACTAAACACCGCTTGCGACTGACAAGTGCACCTCAGTGTTGTTACAGATGCTCTGTTACCTAAAAGGCAAACTTGAAGGGAGAAGAAAAGAGCAAAACAATTCATTTTCAGTCTAATTATAGTCATTACAAATAGCCTCCCGGTGCTTAACCTTTTTTCCTCCAAAATCCCAATCTTTGAGCTACATGCTCAGATCTGGAGCTTCATTGGGGTTTTTCTTAATTGCCTTTCCATCGCTAATGGGATTCACTTCATTATTACCTCTGCCGAAAGCTGCCTCGACTTTCAGCCCCCATGCTGAGTCATTTACATGCCTATTTAGAATGCTAAGTGATGAAGTCAGGCCACCTTAAAGCTTAGGTAGCTAAATTGGACTGTGGCTACACTGCTGGGAAGCATTGACTTAGGCTATATTTTCTTACGTATCTATAAATTGTCTCCAAACTCCTCTCTCTCTCCCCATTCATCCCCTTTCTCTTCCTTCCTTCCTTCCTTCCTTTCCTCCCTCCCTTCCTTTCTTTCTGTGATTCTTTCTCCCTCTTCATCCCCTTTCCTTACTCTGTTGCTTCCCATGCCCATCCTCACAATATCCTCCCAGAACCATCTTACTATTTCAACCACATCTATGACCACATCACTGCTATCTTTTTTTTTTTTTTTTTTTTTTTTTTTTTGTGGTACGCGGGCCTCTCACTGTTGTGGCCTCTTCCGTTGCAGAGCACAGGCTCCGGATGCGCAGGCTCAGCGGCCATGGCTCACGGGCCCAGCCTCTCCCCGGCATGGGGGATCTTCCTGGTTTGTGCCCCCTGCATCGGCAGGCGGACTCTCAACCACTGCGCCACCGGGGAAGCCCTCTGCTATCTTTTTTTGAACAGCTACTTTGCCATCTATCTTTAGTTAACCTTAACAAAAGTCTGTGAACTCAGTTTCATGATTCCAGTTTAAAGGGGAGCCAAGAGAGAAAATAGGATGATGAAGACCCAGTTTACATATGAGCAAGATAGGGTTTGAACCCAGCCCTTACCTTCTGGGAAGAAATCAATAAGACCACAGAAATGGTGTCTTATCGTAGAAAGGGAGCAACCCAGAGAGGGGCACCGTGTGTCCAGGACCTCTCAGTGAGTCCCTAGAGGAGGAACAGTAGGAAGTCAGACCTACCAACTCCCAATGCCTTGTTCTTTCTATCCAATCTCACAAAATCTCCTCGGGCAGCACATTAAGTAAGAATTAGTGTGGTCTAGTCAAACAGGATGTTAGCAGGGGTAGGAGTAGTTCAAGGGTGGGGCCAGATTCTTACCTAGTGCCAGAAAGAGGGCAGTCAGTGCCAGGTGGGGCTGTAGTAATTTTTTTTTTGGTTTGTTGGTTTGTTGGCATGAGGCTCTGGGATGGTTGGTCTAATGAATCCTATTTTCTTTGTGCATGTGAATACAGAGATGCTGGGGTGGGAGCTATGAGGAGAAGGTGGAGACAGTTTTGGGAAACTGGAGATTCCTGCCCACTTTAGGCAGTTTCTGATCCCATGTCTACCAAAGCTTGACCAGTTGTGTACGCGTGGTGCGTATGTGGTATGTGTGTGTGTATGTGTGTATGTCTGTGTGTGTACTGTATGTGGGGTGTGTGTGTGTGTATGTCTGTGTGTGTACTAGAATTAGAGACATACAGAGAGATGTGTATTAACATAGCCTCTGGCCTTCAAAGAGTTTACAACTCAACCAGAGAAATCATGCTAACACTGAAATAATGAACCAGATACAGTTTAAAACTTTTAAAATGCAATAAAAGAGAAAGACTAAGTCAATTGTGGTCCAGCTCCTAGAACAAATTTTATGAAGACTTTAGAAATGGTGAGCATGCAAATATTTATTGGATGCCTATTGTATGCAAGACTCTCCTTGCTACTGGTTAAATAATATTAAACAGGATATGGCGTTGCCTTGCTAGTAATTATAATCAAGTATGAAATGTGTTATCTTGAGGTGAACACTGGAGGCAGTGAGAACATAGAGAGGAAACTAACCCATTCTCACATCCTTGATAAAGTAACATCTAATCTGAAGCCTGGAGGATAAATCAGAATTAGGGAGGAATAATGGTTATTGTCTCTTGGGCTTCCCCTTTCCTGTCCATTCTCTGTCCATCTCTGACCTGCGGCTCTGGCCCTACCAGATGACATCTGCAGAATACAGCACTGGTGTTTCCTTGCCCTTCAGTTTCTGCTTAGGGTTTAGCCAGTAGGAAATACTGATAGGAAATAAGAGGCCTGATGGAAAGAGAAATGGGGTGTTTCTACCCGGCTCCCTCCCTGCTGTGATATCACATCTCAATCAGTTTCATCTCTCCATGACTATAGCACTTTCCAGGTGGCTCCTTCTCTGGTGTTCTAGGTTCCTGTCCTCAGCTGTCCCCAGACTACTTGGCCCTACGAGGAATAAGAACTTCCCAACTTGCTAGTTTCTGAGCATCTCACTATTTATTTCCTCATCATCCTTTTCTTGTTCCCTTAAACCTGCCTAACATTCAGTAAGTAGTTCTTATATTAAAAGCCTCTTCATTTGAACAATTACAGGTGGATTCTGTTTCCTGCCTGTAAGCCAGCTGATACAGCAGGTGAAGGCAGAGTGAGAGGTGGGTTGGGAAGTGGGTAATGTCCAATAGCCATGGGTTGTTCAATATGGATGGAGTACAGTATAACATTGGGGTAGAGAGAGGTGAGACTAAAGAGGGAAACTGAACATAAAGGGCTTTGCATGTTGTACTAGAGAATTTCTATATGACAATATAGAAGAATGTTTATAATATATTAAGTAACAATAAAAAAGAATTTTGAAATATGTATGTGTACATTATAATTTTAACTGTGTTATACTTGGGAAAAATGATATAATTAAATATATAAAATGACAACGGGGCTGTCTTATGGGATTTACAATATAGGGGATTTTTTTTTTTTACCTAGTGAACTTTCTGAAATGGATCATACTGATTTTATGAATTTTAAAATATACTTTTTAAGAGCAAATATCCTGAAGAACTTGTCATCTGGAATTCCCTTAAGCACACTGGATAAAATGCACATTCATGATTAGTTTTAAGCCTCCCTTGCAGAATTTTCAATTCTGGGCAAATGGGCAGCGAGCACCTAACCTGTCAAAATGGTCAAAACCTTCATTTAAATACCATCTTCAGCTGATGACAAAAGAGGATGTTGAGAGTGGGGCTTGAGACGTCCAAGCGGAAGAAGGCAATTGACATGGAGACGAAAAAGCAAACGTTTGGTAAATAAATGTTTGCTGGATCATGCAAAGACAACGGGACACACAGTGCACTCTGGTCTCTAAGAGTTTCCCCCACCACACCCAGCCCATACTCCTTGAATATATCTCTAGTGATAGCTCTATTCTTTTAACAGGTCCTCTACACTCTATCTAAATTCTTCAGGCAGTTAGGGTGAAGGTCAAAGTTTCTTCCTGAGTCTTTTGGGCCTCGATTGTCTTCGGCTCGAAATAATCTTCATGCCAAAGAGACATTTTGAAGTGGCAAGTTTTACTCCCCTGCAGTAATCTCCATGAGCTCGGTTTATGTAAATCTGTCTCTGAAAGAATGGTCCACCTTCACAGACAACGAACTTAGCTAGGCGTCTCCTGGAATCTCCCTCCACATGCCCCTAGCTTGGGGCTTTACTGCTGAGCTATGAATTTTCAGTGGGATTATGCCTGGAACTTGGACTGGTCAAGGGGACAGCACATCTGTGAGCAAGGATGGTTGTAGGCATCAACTTATTTCTTAAGCAGGGTATGAAATGTCAGCACAGATGGCATCTTCTAGCTCTTAGAAAAACATTTCCTGAAAAGGGAAAATCTGGAGAACCGCTTCCAAAGTTGTAGACATCTATAAGAGGCAGAGACTAAGAACTCAAACAGCTCCCAAACGTTAGGACCTTAGATCCTGGCCCTGTGCGGTAGCAGCCTGGATTAATGGTACAGAAGAGAGGGAAAAAGCCTGTGATGACAGCAGCAGGCTGCTGGGAGCTACCCTACCATCTGTCTTCCATTGGATTCTCCAGTCCCTCTGCCTAGGCTTTTCCTGTGGAGCCAAATCTAGCTACAGCACAAAGGGAGCCCCTAATAGCCAGTGAGCCACTTGCAAAAAGGACAAAGCACATTGATAATGTGGCACAAGGGCACCGCTCAATAATACCACTGTGGCAATCAAACTTTGCAGGAAGAAGTTACATTTCTTAGCGAAGAGCATTTGGACTACAAGTTCTGAGAAACAGTATGACTCAGCAAGGCCCATGAGTCAGGCTTACTGGGGTTCAACTATCAGCTTTGCCCTAACTTTCTGTGTGAAATTGGACATGTTTTTCCACCTGTCTTAATTTCATCATCTATAAAGGTAGATTAAATGAAACCTAACTGTTCATTTGATTGCTAGATGACTAAAAAAGCACAAACACCTGTATTATACAAATGTAAGCAACACATGCTGCTTCCTTTTAAAATTCTTCTACTCAATCCATTCTCATTTCTTACATGAGAAAATCCGTGCTCAGTGGGGAGAACGGTTTTACCAATGTCGCACAGCTGTTTTTCGGTAAAAAGTGGTACACCAGAAAGCGCACTGAATCAAGATGAAATGGATTTAAATCTGAAGTTTATTTTCCAACGTGATGTGGGGAAAGTTACTTAAATTCTCTAAGCCTCGGTTTCCTCATGGATATAAGGGGGTAGTAATACTGCTCTGGCTAGTCTCTGGCATGCAGTTACTTTATGTTCCGCTAAGAAAGAAAAACGTTCTAGCTAAGGAGCTTGATAGAAGACCCCCACATAAATCTGGGATACTAAAGGACTATGCCCTCCAGGTAAGTGAGATAATGAGACAACCAGGAAGCGTGCATGCCTCAGTCTTGGTGGCGGCGTGGGCATCTTTCTTAAGAATTGAAACCACAAGTGCTCAGGCCATATTGCCTTCTGGATTTGCACTGTAAACCCTGTGTATAACCTCTCATCCCCAACAAAAAGCAAAAAACTCTTGAGCAGAAAATTTAAAGTGGGCTTATATTGACAGTGCCCCCCATGGGACTAGTGGAAGCTGATGTCTCTAGAAAATCTTTAATAGCAGCCTGCAGAGATTTTAAGATATTTTAAGATCCATTCCAAATTCAAAGATGTGAAAGTATGAAAAGACATGCATCTTAGTATGGATGAAACATGGTAAATATGGTAGTGCCTCCCTGATATGATTACTGTAAGGAATAATGATTGCATATATACATATGTGCATACACACACACGTGTATGTTTTCCTGTGTGTATGCATCTTTTTAACTATGTGTGGCTTTGAGTGGGTCTCTGAGGACGACGACATCTGTGGTTCCTAAGATCCTCTTTACTTTGCTTTGATGATTCATCTGAGAATAAGCCATGTGTCTTTACTCACAATCATTTACTTCTGTCAGGTCTCAGGCTCAAATTACGGCATCCTTGGTTGTACTTGAAATGTCCCACAGCAGTTTAATAGCTCACTTTTCTGAAGAGTTAAGAGAAGTCAGTTTCTACTAAATTCCTCTTTATCACCTGCAGTTTCTGTTCTAATCACCTGATATTGTTCATTATCTCCTTTAGCACTGAAATATATTCCTATGCCAGTGAAATCTATTCCCGGACAAAGGCAGCAAAGGAATCCCAGGAGAAGCCAGTTTTCAATTCCCAGATTCTAATAACAAAGATGGTAACCTTTTGTTGCAACCTTTTGCAACCTTTTGTTTTTATGCCACAGTAAGATCTTTCATGAGGGATTAATTTATTAAACACCACAGAGGGGCATATCTACATTTCTTATCCATAACTAATTAGGGAGGGACAAAAGGGCTTTCGGTGAGGAGAGAAGTGTGTTGAGGAAAAGGGAAAGATCAGAAAGTCTGCAGAAGGACGGGATGCCCATCCTTTCAACACACCAGTTCTTCCTTACGATGCTATCGACTTTCCAATTCCCTTGCACAAGTGGGTTGGCTGGATGAAGAGAAGCATGTGAAAGCAAGATTAGAGCTTGGAAGGAAGTCACTTTCAGAAGGGATAAGGTCAAAGTCTTTTAACCAGTCACACATGACAAAATATCCAAGTGTTCTTCTGAGAGCAAGGGACCTGGGCAGGATGGAGACTAATGAAGATGTTTAATGGTATAGAAAAACGTATTTATCATCCATTTATTCATCCAACAACAATTTGTTGAGCATAACCTAAGTGCTGTACACTCTGCTAGGCTCAGAGGAGAGGGATAAAGTCTCTTGTTCGGCAACTGTTTTGTCAGGGTACTCTAACAATACACATTAGGAAAGGAAGGAAGACCATCTTCCCCAAGTGAATGAGGATATCCTTCCTTTCTTCCATCCTTCATGTGTTTGTCAGTGCAATAAATATTTGAACTCATGCTATGTGCAAGGCACTATGTTCCACTGGCGGTCAAGGAAATCTACAATCTAGTAGACACATACACTTTTGTACTCAGGATGTGCTGCAAGGTCTTGTTCATAGCAGGTGTTCAACAAATCTCTGTTAATAATGCTAGCGACAAGGACGATGACGGAGCCCTTAGACTTTATTTCCAATATGGTGCACATTTAAAATAAAATATTTGATGTGAATCACAATTAGCTATTAATTGCCTATTTTAATATAATGACACATTTCAGCAAAAGATTAATCTAAAAAATGTCAGGTGATTCTTTAGTGCATAACTGTTTTTTTCTTAATAAGTTGAATATTAATTTTTTGAAAGGAAAACAATCTGAGTGTTTTGAAGAAGTCCTGACACCAGATTGGCAAAGAAATTATATATTAATTTAGATACTGCTTAATAAAAATATGATTTCACAAAGTGCAACTTCACTTTATATTCCTCCTGAAAGCTTCTTTATGAAGGATCTGGGAGACTGAGCTTATGGAAGAAACACGAAAGTTAAGATTCAAAAGCATAGGTTCAAGGTTGTGACCTCAACTGTTATTTTTGCACGAACGGCCACTTCTTCATCCAGACACAGGAGTTAGGTCCCTGCCTGGGCCACTGTTCGGGGCTGTTGGAAGAACCAAGAGGAGATGATATGCGTGAAATGCATTAAGACCTACGTTAGGATTAGGAGTTTTATTATTGGGCTTCTACAACACTTCAGAGTAGAAAGGGGAGAAAAGAGAACATCTTTTGCTGTCTCAGATTCCTGCTCTAATTGAGGACCACACTGAAAATAATCCATACCTGGACTGGATATGAGGCCACTGTCTGGAAGATCTTGAAGGTAGTTCCATCTTTGAGATTGCTTCTACTAAATGTTAAATATTTTGGGGTGGTTACACTATGTGATGAAAAGACAAGGGACTTGACCTACCTGCCATTGAACCCCAAGTCTTGTGCTTATCAGCTATGGGGCCACGGAAGGACTGCTTAGTCTGAACACAGAATCCTCAGCAAAGAACACAGGTACCTGGAATTATTTCTAGAGCCTACGAGGTACACATAAAAATTATATTTCCAAATCCTCCATGATGTTCAGGCAAGAAAAATAGAAGATCCTTCTCCCTTCCAACTTCTTCAGGAAGGATGAAGTTAGAGGCAAAGACCATGAAGAATGATGTAACAGAGTGGAAGGAGGTAGACAGAGTGCGTTGTGGCTGTGTAACCTGGGCTAAGCTTCTTCATCTCTATGAAACAGGTAAAGACAGATAATTTAAATCACTTTGTGCTCACTGAATTTGGGGCATACTGCTCTGGACATTTCTGGGAGCTTCCTCAATATCTGCTTTCATCTTCTTCCTTGCTAACAAACCCCTAATTAAGTTCAGGGTGGCAATATGCCCAGCCGAAACCACCGAATCCCCCAGCCTCCTTTGTAGTTGGTGACACTGTTCTTAATGATGTGATAAAAATGAAAGTCACTCCTTGGAGCTTTGGAGAAAACTTTTCAAATGCAGGCAAACTCAGCGGGCATTCACCCTTTGCTCTTGATCTTCTCTTTCTTCTTGTCTGGAACATGGAGGCAATGATGGAGACTAGCAGCCGCAACTCCAGTGAAGCACAAAGCTTACATACCGGCCCTGGCAGGCGTCTTGTTGCAGGAGACAATTAAAATTGCCACTTGGCTAAACCACTGTAGTTGGACTTCTGTTACATAAAACTCAATGCATATTGTGAGTGACAGAAGGACTTCATGAAATAATAAAGTTCTTCTGCCACATCTGATATATGTGTGTATATATATATATTATAGAATATATTTCGTACCATACCTTTACTAAATATTATGTCCCCTTCCTTTTTCTTGAAAGGATGGAAAACATACGCAAGGACTCAGGACAGAAGCCCTGTTCAGGAGTAAGGAATAATTTGCACCCGCCTTGATTATAAATAGTATAGTAACCAATTAGGGTGCAAAACCAGGAGATGAAAAGTGGAGGCCTCAACATCAGGAGAGAGGCAGTGGTACGTATTGTGCCCCCAGTTTTAAAAATGAGAAAACTGAGACTTGTTAGAGAACCTTTATCTTTTTCACATGATATCTCTTCTGAGAGTTTCCAGGCACACAGGGAAAAATGTTCACAGCTTTCAAAGGCTGAAGGTCTGGAAGGGTTAGAGGCAGTGTTTTCCAGTCCATGTGTCCTCATGGTTGTGCAGGAAGCCAAGGGCCTGAAGATGATGATGCTAATGTGATCACCTAGGAAATGTACTACACTCGAGCTGGACCACTGGACCCTAGGTTCAAAAACATAGCTCTCTATTTTTTACTAGCTGTTTGATTAAACTTGAGTAAGTTATTTCACCTCTCTGGACCTCATTTTGTTCAAGTAATAAAACAGATGTAATACCTAATTCATAAAGTCCATGTAAAGAGTAAACAAATTAATCTGATTAAAATGCACAGTCTAGTGTTTAGCACATAGTAGGTGTACTCAATAAATCTTAGTATTTATTAACATTATTTTTAGCTTTTACTTTTCAGTCAACTGTAAGAAGTAGAAACAGGTTTACTATCAGAAAAGATATCACCATGTTATAAATATGCAGGAGAGAATCAAAACTGTGTCCACATATTTGTGGAAAAAGAAAGCTGTTGAAAACTAAGCATCTCAGCTGTTTTTGAGTTTTCCCATTAACATTTGTTTGCTCTTTTTGATTCCTTTTGTTTTTTTTTTTGCTAGCAGACAAGTGGTAGCAGGTGCCAAAGTTTAAGGGAAAATATGGGAGAAAAATTTAAATGTGATTATAAATATCTCTTCATTAACTCTTTTTTTCCATGCAAATTATGTGGCGGTGTAAGAAGAATGTAACTCAGGGAACCAATCATGTTATGCAGATGAGTCCTGTGTTGGCTTCTAGAAGGCTGGGCTGAGGCTGCCCAGCAGAGGCAGATGAAGAGCTTCCCAGTGGGGCCTGAAGCATCAGGTTATGGGTTTTAACAATCTGGGTCAGGCATAGGATAAACACTGGTCCCAGTTTGCCTGGGCCTTTTCCATTTTTAGCATGGAAAGTGGCACATCCTGGGAAACCTCTCAGCACTGAAAAACCAGGATAGGTGGTCACTGCGAGGGAGAATATAGATTCAGCAGCAGGCGAGATACCAAATCTAAGTAATCAGGCAAACCTGCAAGAGACATTTGACTTTCCTCCTCCACCTTCTATCTCGTGCCTTTGCTCACTTTTAAAGGACTAGCCACAGTCACTAGACAGTCAAACCCACGCAGTCAGACAGAGAAAAATGACAAAAGGGCAGTGATTGTCTTCTGCGGACTCTTACTCCCTCTCCCTCATTTCTTTGTTCATATTCAAAGTGTATTTCTGGGGCTATTTTTCCCTCTGCAAGCAGAGCAGCGAAGCTGTACTAGTGGCAACGGTGGCAGCAGGGCAGGGCAACCCTGGAACAAAGACTTAATGGACATGGTACCCAGTGTGTCAAGTTCCAAGTAGGTATAGTGCATTCAAAGTGACTGTCTACATGGATCCAGTAAATGAGGTAACAGAGAAACCTCATTCATTCTAGAAAATGCAATCTGGTGTATTGGAGACAGCCTAGAAAGTAGAATATTTTAATAGCCACATTTTTGAGCACTTAGGATGTGCCATGCATTTATATGCGTTCTCGTGTAATCTTTTAACACTTCTGCGAGGTAGTATAGACCCGAAAGACTGAGGCTCAGTGACAAGTTTGTGGATGGAGAAAGTGATTTTCAGTTTGACCTGTGCTAAAAACTAGGCAGATCTCCTTGGATGTGTCTTTCTGCCACAGTGAAAATATACCTCTTTATATTTATCCGTCCATTAGGCCCTCCTGATTTCCCAGGGTAAGTTTCAAGATTAGCTAAGAGAATAAACATGAAATTACTTTGTAAGATGCTATTTAGATATAATCACATCTCCCCCTATACCTACCCACACACAAACACACACAGGCACATACACCCTAATACACCTAGTAACTTTAGGAAATTTATTTATTTAATATTTCTGACAACTGCTAACCAAGAAAAGATCTGGGAGTGGGGACCCTGGCTTTAGCCTTTGTTGGAGTCCTGCCACTCCCTCTTCAAGCCACACAAAAGAAATGAGATGTTAATACAAAGTGCTGTCCTTTCAAATGCAGCTTCCTCTATGTTCTTCCTAATTAGAAATTCCATACTTCATCCTGGCTCTGTGCTGTGGTTTTACATCTGTACATCTCAATTTTTGACTGTTTGCCTATCTATTGGAAATATAGACACAACTAAAATACTTGTGCTTAGAATACTGATGACATTCCAAGTATCTGTGAATGTTAACTAGGATGTGTTATCTACAAAAGAGAAATGGTTAAAATTATAATTTGTTTCTTGTTGTCTTGTGGGATTTTGATTCTGTAGTGATACTCTTTTTTTTAATAAACAGCTTCTTTTATACTTGATAATAGCTCATTTCTGTCATATATGATGAGGGCTTTGTATATCAGAGCAAGCCAAAGGCTGGAAACTTCTAGGCAATTTGGCATTTGAAGAAAGATTTCAATTCTTGATTTTAAAAGTTTGCATTTAAAGCAAACTGAAATGCTATTTGATATAGTCCTACACCAGCAAGTATTCTATTCGTGTCTGGTTCAAAAGAAAAAAAAACAAATTTGCAAAGTTCTAATTTATTTACATTAAAAAACAAACAAAAATTTTTTAAATCTACTTGCTTCGAAAAAGGCCATCTGAAGTTCGCAGCCTCCCTTTAGAAATAAAAGTAGTGTTTTGTCAATAGCAAAACAACCCCAAATATCAAAGGTTTCATGATGTTGAAAACTAAGATCCCAGGAGGTCTGAGGGACTTTGAGTTAAACATACATATTCTCTTATCTTTTAAAGGCTTCAGATGTACATCCAAAAATTGCAAGGCTATCTTACCGCAGAAGCTTTCTAATGTCTTTAGTGCACTGATGAATAGAAATGAGTCAAACTGCTCTCAGGAAAATCACTGGAAGGAAGCATGGTTGTTCCTTCATAGGTATTGACCAAATCAGGAAGGGCTTAGAAAAGCACAGGGATACACATGCTTTAACCACAGTTCTCACCTTCATATGGATCTCATTGTTCCCTTGGATCTAGTCCTGCTGCCCTCACTGAGTCCTCATCATTTAAGATCTTGTATCAAGGAATCATAGAATCTCATGGCTGAAAGGGAACTTAGAAGTCATCCAGTTCAATTTCCTTTTAAAGCTTCAATTTTTTCTATAGATTATGGGTCACATGTTCATCTGGCTGGTAATAAGAATCTTCCGTGATTAGGAATTTATCATCTTCAGGGTAGCCTGGTTCGTCAGATGGTTACCACTCAGAGCCTTCTCTATCATACAGAGTTGTCATTTATTCTCTTCTGGATTCCTTTCTTCCTTCCTTCTTTCATCCTCTCTTTTCCTTAACCCTTTCTTTCTCCTTCCTTCCTTCCTTCCTTCCTTCCTTCTTTCCTTCCTTCCTTCCTTCTTCCTTCTCTTCCTTTACAAAATTTATAACTATGCCAAGTACTATGTGGTAAAATCTGGGAAGTCATACCTAAGGGCAGGATTAAGGTTTAATTTTCTGCTCTCAAATATCTTACCTTTTGTAGTGATAACAGGAAATACAATACTGGGGTGTGTATGTGTTGACACAAAGAAACAAGGTGCTGTGGGAATATGGAAATAGGACATTCGATCCATTCTTCCATGAGACTATGCCTCCTAGTCACCTAATAAATATGGGTTAATCGAACAATGGGGAAATGCAGTGGGAATTTCTTTTTTTTGGGGGGGGGGTTGTTGCCAGAATCCATTCCTTCTTTGACATTGAAACATTTTTCCTTAGAAAATGACTTCTCCACCTTTGTGAATAGTCTTGGTAGGATGACAAGTCAAGGTGAACAGACCCTACCAAAGGGTGGTGAAGGACCTGATATGAGCAAGGCCAACTACAATCTTTCTGTAGGGATTTTGAATCTTAAGCAGAGTGACAAAGTGATGGAGAAATCATTTAGGGTAGATATTTTTTAACTAAAAAATTTACATTGAGTCATAATTGATAAACAACATTGTGTAAGTTTATGGCGTACAATGTGCTGATTTGATACATTTATATATTGCAGTATGATCACCACCACATAATGTTAGCTAATACCTCTATAAGATCACATTACTGTTATTTATTTCTTTTTTGTGGTGAGAATGTTTAAGATCAAGTTTCTTAGCAATTTTGAAGTATATAATACAGAAAAATATGGGACACTTCAGAAATTTGCATATCATCCTTGCTAGGGATCATGCTAACCTTCTCTGTATCATTCCAATTTTAGTATATGTGCTGCTGAAATGGGCACTGGGGTAGATTTGTTATGCATAACTTAGATAAGATGGATAAGATGGTCAAGGGTTTCCTATTGTCCAGATTCAGAGCACTGCTCTGGTTTTGTCTATGCTATGAACTGCACAATACCTTTCCAATATATTTCAGTTATTTTTAATCTAGCAAGAGGTAAAAATCAGTCATTGTTAGTCAAATAACTAACTGAAACACAAAGGTTGTGCAACACAGAAGGTATATATATATATATATATATATATATATATATATATATATATATACACACACATACAAAACCCGGAGGCATGAAAGAACCTGAAAGTGTATCTGGAGGATGAGGTTTGAGGAAAGAGGTGAGGATGTAGGGATTGAATTTATTGGGAAACAAAGATGGAGAGACCAGGAGAGAAATGCTGATTAAATATCTTATGTAATCTTCTCAAGAGCTGAGGAGTCAAGGCATCAAAGAATTTTATTCCTGATTCTCATCTCTATCCTTATTTTTATAGAAGTGGACAATAATGTCCAAAGATCTTAAACCACTCACTCAAGAATGTGGGGGCTTCCCTGGTGGCGCAGTGGTTGAGAGTCCGCCTGCCAATGCAGGGGACGCGGGTTCGCGCCCCAGTCCAGGAAGATCTCACATGCCGCAGAGCGGCTGGGACCGTGAGCCATGGCTGCTGAGCCTGTGCGTCCGGAGCCTGTGCTCCACAACGGGAGAGGCCACAACAGTGGGAGGCCCGCGTACCGCAAAAAAAAGATATTACAAAAACTAATAAACAAAATGAAAACAAAAATATAGAAGTGACCACACAGAACTCTCAGTAAGAATATTTCCACAGAACTCTCAGTAAGAATATTTCAATGTCAGCAAATTTATTGATGTAATTCAATTAAAAAAATGAGCATCTCAATAGAATTAGAAAAACATTTGACAACATTCAGCATCTCTATCTGATTAAATATAAAACATCTCTAGAAAAACTGAATAGGGAACTTCCTTTACTTTTTAATGGCTACCTACTAATAACAAATAGAAAACATCACACTAAAATGTAAAAACGTATGACGTTTCCTTTAAGGTTAGAAACATGATAACTATTCCATCTATTACTAATATTGTTCAGTGTGGATTGAATAGTGCACAATGCATTAACAAAAGCAAAAGAAATGAGAAATTTAAAGATTGAAATGAGTCAAAAGTATAATTAAATGCAGATGGCAGATGATGTATGTAGGATATCAAAAAGAATCACCAGAACAACTATTGACACTAATTAGAAAATGGAAACAAAATTTCTGGCTACACATTTAATATAGGCATAACCCTGTTTTATGGCACTTAGCTTTATTGTGCTGTGTAGATATTACAAATCGAATGTTTGTGGCAACCCTGCATAGAGTAAGTCTATCAGCACCATTTGTTTTTCAAAAGCATTTGCTCACTTCCTGTCTCTATGTCACATTTGGTAATTTTTGTAATATTAAAACGTTTTCATTATTATGATATTTGTTATGGTGATCTGTGACCAATGATCTTTGATATTACTATAATTGTTTTGGGATGACATGAACCATGCTCATATAATATGGTCAACTTAACAGATAAATGCTGTGGTGCTCTGACTGCTCTACCAACCAGATGCCCCCCCTTCATCTCCCTCCCTTTTCTCGGGTCTCCCTATTCCCTAAGACACAACAATATTGAAATAAGGCCAATTAATAATCCTACAATGGTCTCTAAGTGTTCAAGTGGAAGGAGTTGCACATCTCTCACTGTAAATAAAAAACTAGAAATGTTTAAGTTTAGTAAGAAACCATGTTGAAAGCCAAGATAGGCCAAAAGAGAGGTTTCACATGCTGAAGAGTTAACTACATTGTGAATGCAAAGAAAAAGTTCTTGAAGAAAATTAAAAGTGCTACTCCAGTGAACGCAGGAATGATAAGAAAAGGAAACAGCCTAATGCTGATAAGGAGCAAGTTTTAGTGGTCTGGATAGAAGATCAAAGCAGCTACAACATTTCCTTGAACCAAAGTCTAATCCAGAGCAAAATCCTAACTCAGTTCAATTCTATGAAAGCTGAGAGATGTAAGGAAGCTGCAGAAGAAATTTTGAAGCTAGCAGAGGTTGGTTCATGATGTTTAAGGAAAGACACCATCTCCATAACATAAAAGTGCAAGGTGAAACAGCAAGTGCTGATGTAGAAGCTGCAGCAAGTTATCCAGAAGATCTAGCTGAGATAATTAATAAAGGTGGCTATACTAAACAACAGATTTTCAATATATATGAAACAGACTTATATTGGAAAAGATGCCACATAGGACTTTCATAGCTAGAGAGGAGAAGTCAATGCTTTGCTTCAAAGTTTCAAAGGACAGGCTGACTCTCTTGTTAGGGGATAATGCAGCTGGTGACTTGAAGTTGAAGTCAATGCTCACTTACCATTCTGAAAATCCTAGGGCCCTTAAGGATTATACTAAATCTACTCTGTCCATGCTTTGTAAGTGGAACAACAAACCCTGGATAACAGCACACCTGTTTGCAACATGGTTTAATGAATATCTGAAGCCCACCTTGAGACCTACTGCTCAGCAAAAAAGGTTCCTCTCAAAATATGACTGCTCATTGACAATACACCTAGTCACCCAAGAGCTCTGATAGAGATGTACAACAAGATTCATGCTGTTTTCATGGCTGCTAACACAACATCCACTCTGCAGCCCATGGATCAGGGAGTAATTTCAAATTTTAATTCTTATTATTCAATAAATACATTTCATAAAGCTATAGATGCCATAGATAGTGATTCCTCTGATGGACGTCAACAAAGTAAATTGAAAACCTTCTGGAAAGGATTCACCATTCTAGATACTATGAAAAACATTCATTATTCATGGGAAGATGTCAAAATATCAACATTAACAGGAATTTGGAAGAAGGATGACTTTTAGGGGTTCAAGACTTCAGCAGAGGAAACAACTGCAGATGTGGTGGAAATGGCAAGAAAAGTAGAATTAGAAGTGGAGCCTGAAGATGTGACTGAGTTGTTGTGATCTCATCATAAGACTTTAATGAATGAGGAGTTGCTTCTTATGGATGAGCAAAGAAAATGGTTTCTTGAGCTGGAATCTACTCCTGATGGAGATGGTGTGAAGATTGTTGAAATGACAACAAAGGATTTAAAATAGTACATAAATGTAGTTGATAAAGCAGCAGCAGGACTTGAGAGGATTGACTCCAATTTTGAAAGAAGTTCTACTGTGAGTAACATGCTATCAAACAACATTGCCTGCTACACAGAAATCATTCATGAAAGAAATATTCAATCAATATGGCAAACCTAACTGTTGTCCTATTTTAATAAATTGTCACGGCCACCCCAACCTTCAGCCACCATCACCCTGACCAGTCAGCAGCCATCAACACTGAGGCAGAGCATGTTTTGCCTATGTTCTCTTCTAGGAGTTTTATGGTGTCTTGTCTTATATTTAAGTCTTTAAGCCATTTTGAGTTTATTTTTGAGTACGGTGTGAGGGTGTGTTCTAACTTCATTGATTTACATGTGGCTGTCCAACTTTCCCAGCATCACTTGTTGAAGAAACTATATTTTCTTATTGTATATTGTTGACTCCTTTGTTGAGGATTACTTGTCTGTAGGTGCATGGGATTATTTCTGGACTCTCTATTCTGTTCCATTGATCCGTATGTCTGTTTTTGTGACAATACCACACTGTTTTGAATACTGTAGCCTTGTAGTATTGCCTGAAGTCTGGGAGGGTTAAGCCTCCTGCTTTGTTCTTTTTCCTCAGGATTGCTTTGGCAATTCTGAGTCTTTTATGATTCCATATAAATGTTAGGATTATTTGTTCTAGTTCTGTAAAAAAAAAAAGCCATGGGTAATTTAATAAGGATCACATTAAATCTGTAGATTGCTTTGGGCTCTATGGTCATTTTAACAATATTAATTCTTCCAATCCAAGAACATGGGCTATCTTTCCATTTCTTTGAATTATCTTTAATTTCCTTTATTAATGTTTTGTAGTTCTCAGCATAAAAGTCTTTCACCTCCTTGGTGAGGTTTATTCCTAACTATTTTATTTTATTTTTTGATGTGATTTTAAATGGGATTATTATTTACATTCCCTTTCTGATATTTCATTGTTAGTGTAAAGAAATGAAACCTATTTCTGTATGTTAATCTTGTATCCTGCTACCTAGCTGAATTTATCAGTTCTAGTAGTTTTAGTGTGGAGTCTTTAGGGTTTTCTATATATAGTATCATGTCATCTGCATATAATGACAACTTTACCTCTTCCGTACGAATCTGAATACCTTTTATTTCTTTTTCTCTGACATAAATCATACCAATGTCTTCTTAAGTTAGTCTCCTAAGGCAATAGAAATAAAAGCAAAAATAAACAAATGGGACCTAATCAAACATAAGCTTTTGCACAGCAAAGGAAACAATAAACAAAACGAAACGACAATCTACAGACGGGGAGAAAATATTTGCAAATGATGTGACCAACAAGGGCTTTATTTCCAATATATACAAACAGCTCATACAACTCAGTAAGAACAACAAAAAACAAACAACTTAATCAAAAAATGGACAGAAAACCTAAACAGACATTTCTCTAAAGAAGATATACAGATGGCCAATAGGCACATGAAAAGATGTAGATTTGTATTTTTACAGTGACAAACGTACAATGATACCTATTTTATGTTTAATTTTAAATCTGTTTGAGTAATAAACATATATTTTCAAATATAAAGTTACAAAGAGATACTTATAGTGAAAACTCTTCCTCCCCTTCTAGTTCCCCAGCTACATAGTTCCCCTGTCTCTGCCTCCTTACACAGTGGTTGTTAATTTCTTGTATCTCCTCCCAGAAACATTTTACGCATTACAGAAGAAAATAAAAATATTTTAGTTTAATGATATTTCTTGAAGATCATTCCATATTAGTACTCATAAAGCCTCTTCATCTTGTGTTTAAAAACTGGTTCTAGTTGCTACTTGCTGAGTTGGTCACTATACCAGTCAATATCACTATTGGCTGATTCAATTATGGAATAGTTACGTAACAAAATGCTATGAAATTGTTAAAAAGAAAGTAAGGGTTCTTTCCTCATAGAAGCTCCCCCTTGCTTAGCCAATAGCTTCTTGTATTATGCATGAGTGGTAGCCTCTATCTTTGACACCTTTCATTGCTTCACTGTCACTTAGAATGATGTACCAAAATATAAGCTCAATAAGGGCAGGGCTATTTTTCTATTTTGTTCCTAGTATCTCCCCCAACAGCTTGGACATTGCCTGGTCAATGGGAGGTTCTTAATAAATATTTTTAAATGAATATCCTGATACTGACCACAATTCACAATGTACAAGTGAATCTGGAGAATGAATTGCTGCAATTAGAATGGCTGGGTCTAGAACTGGAGTTTTGAAGGTTATTGCCAAACTGCTTCCATATAGGTTGTACTAACTTAACTACTGCCAACAATGAAGAGACTGTTCTTTCCTCATAGATTTGCTAACATAGGTGTTTTAAAATGTCAGTAGTTTTGTGAAGCTGATAGAAAATATTAAAGTATCAATATTAAAGTATTATTTGTGTGTGTATGTGTGTATACTACTACTAGTTACCACTTTATAGTCATTAGGTGGGTAAGAATTAGAAATTATTATGATATAAATGTGAGGAAAAGTGCTCTTATGTTCTTCTAGAAAAGCTCTAATCTGCTAGAAAAAGATGCAGGCATTTTAGAGAGTAAAATTGAATAACTTTTTGAAATTGAGTATGTAGATACTCTAAGACAACTATTTGCCATGCCAGTGATTGGTTTTGGAATAGTATGTGATTGAATCTCAGTCAATACGGCCTGAGAGAAAACCTGCTGAGAAGTATCTAGAAATAATTTCTGTAAGAGGGGACGTACAGAAAAGATATTTGCACTTCTGTCAACGGCTGGCCTGTCTTGAAGTGTTTCCTGGACAGACAGTGTGAAAACATGAGGTCTGTTATTCTGGTTTCACAGAGCAGTAAGGTAAGAGCATCTTTGAGGACATGGGTGGGCCTTGGAACTACCCTAACATCCAGACTAATATGATAATGAGACAAGAAAAGTTGTTACTGATTAAACTATTGCAGTTGCTGTTGTTTTTCATTTATGTAGCCAAGAACACCCAAAATGACAAGGGATTCATTTAGTTATGTCCATTTTCCAGATGTTTAAACTGAGACCCTTTTCTGGGAAATGCCTACATTTACACAGTTGGAACTAAGCCTATAAATAGGTTAGCTGGATATCAGGTAGAAATTGCTAGCTGAATAAGTAGAAATAGATCTTCCTCAGGTGTGACTATCAAATTCTGAAACTAGCCATAATGTTTTATTTGCTTCCGTATTTGGTCCACCATGCTGGGTAAGTTCCACAAGAAGACCCAGTAGAGCGGCCTGGGCAGTAGAGAAAAATGATCTAGATTTTCATCCTGATCCTTCCACTAAAGGCTGTATGATTTCAGATAAGCCATTGAACTTTCTTGAGCTTCAGTTTACTCTTCTGTTCCATGGAGGTAACAAACAGGATTTCTCTGTCTCTACAGGTGTTGGGAGGCACACCTGTTTTATAGCTGGGATTGCTTGGGACACATGATATGCAAACTATAAAATGTTATATTCCATCAAGAGGCAACTTTACTAATTTTTTGCCCTTGAGAAAATCATTTAAATTCCCTAAGCCCTAGTGTTCTCATAATGACTGGGAAGATTTAGAGAAAAACAGATATTCTCTAGGTTTTGGGGGTCAGTTGATTTTTATAGTATATATATATATATTTTTTTCTCTAGTTTTCTAAACAGAACATGTATTATTTTTTGCAATCATAAAGAAAATATAAGTATTATTGAATATAATTAGAGAAGCTTTTCCCAGCACAGGTGACTTGTGCTCCCAGTGTGTTCAGGCTTGATAAGGAAATTGTTTCTCCTAAGGACACTTTAATTTATATGTTGCATGGATCTATGTAAAAGGCAAGAGGGTACCATTTAACACAAGACTGTTTAGACACACCCTGATTTTAGCAGCCTAGCAGCCCAGCAGCCCAGAGCTAGGAAGAATTGGAAAAAAAAATGTGAAAGATTTCTATGTTAGGGCATATTTTATAACTCTGTATGTTCTGTAGAATCATTTATCTTTTCAGAAGCAATTTTACAAGTACTAACTTGCATTGTATGTACTATTATTGTTTACCGTAGTTAGGACAGGTGTTATTATGGTTGCTTTGTTCTTACCATTGATGGTTTTTTCAGGAAACCAAATGTCCAAAAAAATTAATTAGCCAAAATCACAAAGCTGTAAAAAGGTAAAGAATGATCTTAAACTCAGGTTGGTTTCTTCTAAGTGAAGTGAACTGTTCATTCAAAGAGTAATGAGAAAGATAGCTAACAGTTATTGGTCCCCTAATACACTCTATGTATACTAATTTAAAACTGCATAATAAGCCAATCAAGTAGGTTCTGTTTTACATTTGATAAAAGAAACTAAACCTGAGCAAGTGAAGAGATCTGCTTAAGAGCAGACAATAAATTCTGTAGAGTTGGATTTGAACACAGGTTTATCTGGCAGCAAAGTACATCCTTTGTATTCTTTGCCCTTTGTGCCCAGAATAAGTGATCACACTGCCATCTTAATGTAAAATAACCAGTTCATCTGCCTTCTTCCTCTTCATTTCAGCATGGTTCTCTGCTTCTCTGAATCCCTCTGGAATAACTATTGTATTACATAATTTTCAATTTTGTTCCCAGACAGAATCCAGTCCCCTAGACTGTAGTATAATAAGGCAAAGAACATTGAACATACTGGCCTGGCCTAGGTTAAAGATCATGTTCTGTTGCTACTGTCTGTGTGCAAAAATCACTTAAGGAATTAATTAACTACTCTAAGCCACAGTTTATTAGTATAAAATAAGTGGATCAGCAAATCTTCTGCTCATATCACAGCTTTACAGTGAAGACAAAAGTAGGTGACAGATGTTTGCCTCTGTAAACTCTAATTTTTATGAAAATATATATTTAATTCACTCACAGTAATATCATTTATGACAAATTTATTTACTATAATAATATAAACATTCCTATCCAGGGCACTGAGCCTGCTTGATTTACACACGTTATCTTCTGTACAACTACACTGAGAGATGAATGAAATATTCCCCATTTTGCATATGAGGAAACTGAGGCTTGAGTTGTTTGAATAACGCATCCAAGGTCATACACTTGTCAATAAAATATTTTCTTTCTCTGTGATAACCTAATTTATATGAACCAATGGCACAGACTAACTCCACAGGGGGAGAAAAAAATATGGCAGCAAATGGTATCATCCTGAATAATTTCAGAGAAATGTGATTTAATGATACTGTTGTGCCTCTATGCCAACATACCGCTTCTATCTGATATGAGAGGGAGATAAATACCAACCAGTCTCTGAAGGCAAGACTGGATAACTTGACCAAGCTGAGGAATTAGCTATTTGCTTGGGGCATCAACAAAGAATTTTCATCACTGCTGCTCAACCTTTTATATCCAGTATTCCTTCGTTATCTCAGATGCGAGCCACAAATGTTTGTGCTGTTTATTCATTAATTCATCTGCACAGGAAATCTGTCCTCTAGGAGGGTCTTTTAAAGGACAGACTATTAATTTTAATCATAGCAGTAATATAATTTGGATTTTGTTTCTCCTCACATGTCACTCATTCATTCATTTATTGAATAAATATTTATTAAGCATGAATTACATTTAACACACTTGATTCAAAGACCATGAATAAAGATACAGAACACTAAGGGGTGGTTTACAGACAAGGATTAGTGCCCGTCCCCCATTTTTTTTCCACCTGGTGTTCAGGAATCAAAAATTCACCACATCTGAGACTCGTGAAGAGATCTGTAAGGCCAATTACTCCAGCCTCTGAACACACATTCTGAATTTTATCATTTTAGCTGTGAAATAAGTGGTTTGAGATCAGTGGCTCACAATTCACTGGTGCATGAACCAGCGACAAGAGAGCAGAATCTCTTGGGTAGTGTATTAAAATTACAGATTTCTGTTCCACATTTACGCCTAGAGATTCTGAATTAGTAAGTCTGGAGTGGGACCCAAAAACCTTTATTTTTTCTCCTGATGTGTTATTTTAGAATCCACTGTCTATATCAATACCTATTACTTTTCAGGAAAATGATAAAGTTAATGTATAAATATCTGTGTAAAGTATAAACTTTACATATAATTTGAGGGCTCATGGAGTTATTCCAGCCCATTTAGGCATCTTTTGGTGGCTGCAGACAAGATTAAGAACTCTCGGTCTGGACACATTCCCTCATCTCGCAGGCTTTAGAAGAAAGTCTAGGTGCAGGATGGACCCCGATAATGTCTGAGCAAGGAAGGGAAACTGAGGCCTAGAAAAGTCGAGACTTGCCCCAGGTAACTCAGTAATTGCATAGTGAGAGTTATTCTTCCTAGGGAAAAGTAGTTTCTTTACATTCTCTCTTTATAAGGAAAGATTAATCAGATTAATCAAAAAAATTACTAACTGTATTCGGTTAAGGTGATCACGTTGAAGAAAATTAAAAAAAAAAAAAAGATTCAGCAGGATTTAAGGATGGGCAGACTGAAAACCTGCCGGGCTTAGGGAAGCACAGCTTTTGAATACTCTTTTTTTTTTTTTTTTTTTTGCGGTACGCAGGCCCCTCAGTGTTGCGGCCCCTCCGGTGCAGAGCACAGGCTCCGGACGCGCAGGTTCAGCGGCCATGGCTCACGGGCCCAGCCACTCCGCGGCACGTGGGATCCTCCCGGACCGGGGCACGAACCCGTGTCCCCTGCATCGGCAGGCGGATTCTCAACCACTGAGTCCCAGGGAAGCCCAGTTTTTGAATACTCTTGCTTTGCTGTCCTGAGCTGGAGGGTTTGGGATGTCAGCTAGGAGACAGGATGCAGGCTTCAACTAAGCACTGATGAACGTTCAAGGTAGTGGAATGAGGTTATACGGAGTGACATCAGTTGACTTTGTGTGGGTTACACTGTCTCAGTTTTAGTTTTAGGTGAGAGAAATACAGAGTGCAAGAAAAAGAGAATGTCCATTGCATAATGATTTAAAACCTGAAATAGGACAACATGAGAACTAAAGATTTTGGCAACTGAACTGATCAGCCTCTCTATCTAACATGCTAAGCTTCAGAAGAGTGAGTTTAAATGCACCTCCCTCCCCACATACACACAGGCACATATACAGAGAGAGAGAGAGAGAGAGAGAGAGAGAGAGAGAGAGAGAAGTGTTATAAGAGGCATATGTTTCTGTGATTACTAAGAAATTGAGATAAAAATAAATCCTTAGAGTGAGTGAGTCTTTAAATAATCACGCTAAGACTGTGGATATTATCGGTAGGTCCTTCCAAGGCATTCTAATTTAGGTTATACTTGATTTTAGTAAGTAGTTTTCCAACTCCTGTTGCCATGGAGACCTTAAGGTTTCAGAGAAAGCATATTAGAAGGAGCTAGGGCTGAGGAGAGGGAGTGGCCAGGGACAGAGAAGCCACTCTGTTCCCACAGAGCAGCTCTGCCTTATTTTGTTTTAAATATTGAGATTTTTGCATAGCATTTGTTTGAAAAGCTCTGCTATTTTTTTCAAGCATGGAAGTCATTGCTTAAAATTAATATTTAATTTCCTAAAACATCCTTAATCAAGTAATGTCCAAAATCCCCTATGCAAATCTGATATAAATCTCTAATTCATTTACACTTTCTTGAGAAAGCCTAAATATCCCAGCTATGCAATCTGGGTGGGGTACCATGATAATCTAGAGTCAAATTTCATAGAGAAATAATCTCTCATGGGTGTGCCTTAAAATCCAACCTCCATATATTGGTGTCTCTAGTGTCATATTCCTCAAACCCATTCTGGAGGAAAGTATCTCAGGGGACTTTTTAATTGGGGAGAAAGTGATCAACCGTTTTCAAGTTATGCCCTCTCTGCAAGTAGCACACAGTAATGGTGATATTGGTCTGGGATCAATCAGTTTCTAATCATAGCTCTACCATGAACTAGCTCCATCTTGGACAAGGTAGTTTAACCTGCAAGCTTCATTTTTTCTAATCTGCCTAATAAGGCTAATATCCTCATTTTGTAAGACGGATGTGAGAGTTAAATACGCTAGCACAGGCGACTGGCACTCAATAAATAATCTCAAGTCCCCATCAGAACCTTGTGGAGAAAGGAGGAAGGTGGACAAAAGATCTCTCATATGACAACTTTCAGAACCCCAGCTGGCTAGTTTGGCTGGCAGAAGAGACCAGTGCAATGGCTTTGGGAAGGAAGGTGCAGGGACAATCACGGGGTCAAATGTGTGACTTCCACACTCCTTTCCAGGTCTCACAACCAAGCATTCCTGGGTTTGAGGACAGCAGTCACCAGGCCTCTAGCTTTTGTAAACTCTGAGAAACATTTGCTTGGTAAGTAGACACTTTTCCCCCCAAAGAGAATGGATTCAAACTTGATCCAATTAAAGAAATTAGTTTAAAAAATTTTTAAAGTACAGAAGGAAATTTTCTCTATACTCTATACAAAGTTCCTTACCTAAATGACATCAGGGTTCATACCAATAAGGATTCTGAGAAGAATATAAAACAAGTTGGGATTCAAAGGAGACCCAGATTCATGGGGGAAGCAACAGGGAGGCATGAATGCTAGCTAATTACCACAATGGGGACTGCTGTAATTAGCCTGCCATTTAATTTCCTGGAACACATTTTACAACAGTAGTGGAGTTAAAAAAAAAAAAAATTCTGGTGGAGGGCCAAAATTACCAGGGCTCTCTTACTGATATAATACTAAGGAATTGCATATGAATTTTAATTGTTTGAGAATTCCAAGGTGGCATTCTTGCAAAAAATATTTTTTAATTTTCTGCTTTGATCCATCCCCTTTTGGCAATTGTCTACCCTGTCCTTAATTGTCTACTATACAGTTTTATAGCAAAGAAAAATAATGTTTTCTGCTTTTCATAGCAATTGTTACTTCCATATCATAAAACTGATCATGCAGTAATTTTAGTGTCTTTTTATTTTCAGAATCATCCTATGCATTTTAGGCATCATAAGGGCAGGCATTGCATTTTATTATTTACCATCATAACTCTAGTGCCTTGTATTGTTTATATTTGAATGTTGGCCATTTAAGTGGGTGTACAGTGGTATCTCATTGTGGTTTTCTTTTCTTTCTTTTTCTTTTTTTTTTGGCTGCACCGTGCGCATATGGGAACTTAGTTACCCGACCAGGGATTGAACCCAGGATCCCTGCAGTGGAAGCACAGAGTCTTAACCACCAGACCACCAGAGAAGTCCTACTTACATTTCTTTGATGAGTGATGATGTTGAGCACCATTTTACATGCCTACTGGCCATTTGGATATCCTGTTTATGAAATGTCTGTTCAAGTCCTTTGACCATTTTTCTATTGAATTGTACCAATTGTCTTAACTGATTTGTAGGGAGGAACTCCTAATATATTCTGGATATGAGTTTTATATATATATATATATATATATATATATAAAGTTCATATATATGAAACAAATATATTTTTTCTACTCATTTTTTAAATCATTAAGTGAAAAATTACTTATTGCATATGTAATATTCTAAGGACAATGCAATTTTGAAGGATTAATAAGGGTTATTTATAAATTATTTATATATGTTTATAAGAAAAGAACATAGTAAAGTTTATGACAAGAAATGGCTAACTGTGAAGAAATACAGTAGCTTCCTGCCTCTGAACAACCTGTAATCTCTCAGCTAGACATTTTGAGTATCAAAGTTATTTTATAGTATGTTTCTGCAGGCAGAACATTCTTCATCGTTATAGGTATGAGGAATTTTCTTGAATGTTAAGTAGCTCTAAAATTGTAAATTGGAAATACATCTTTTAAATATGTATTGGGGGATACATATGCTCTTAGTAGTTGATAAATAATAAACTTCTCTTTCAAAATAATTTATGATGAGCAAGATGGTTTATTCATTAAGTAGCTTTTAACACTCAAATTATCTCTTAGTAAAGAAATTCCAAAGCTTTTTGTTCCACAAATGTCATTTAGTCCCACAGATTTTTTTTTTTTTTTTTTAGGTATAATTAACTTTTGACTTATCTTGCAAAGGTATAATGGGGGTTAGCTTTTTACTTTGACAGACTAACAACAGGTAGATTATATGGGCATCCCATTAATGAGCATAAATGAATGATTGTTAAGTGATGAATCAGTTTCCCTCCAGTTGAAAGAGTGGTATCTAACAGAAGTAGTATTAGAAGTCAAAGCCTCTTTCACTGAATTAATTAATTAATAGAATAACCTATTCATTTAGTCAGTCAATCAGTAAGTCATTCGGTCAGTCCATCAACAATATTTATTAGCTCAAACTCTGTGGAAGACCCTATACTGTACATTGAGTAGGCACAGAAGTACACGAAGATGGGGTCCTTCCTCTCCAAGTCCTTATAGTCTAGCATTGGAGATAAGCTATGCAACTGAAATTAAATATACAAAAGTATATGTCATAAGCAGTTTATAGATAAAGGCCTATGACCAATTAAAGAAGAATTCAAACTCATGGGAAGATGGTATCTTTGAACGGAGCTGTGGAGGATTGGGACGTGAAGGGAGGAGGTCTATTTCTAAACTGTTTGATGCAATAGCCTTATCCACCTGTAAATATTTACATTCAAATTAATTAAAATAAGAGAAAATTTAAAATTCAGTTCCTTACCTGAACTAGCCTCATTCTAGCTCCATCAGTAGCTACACTTGGCTTGTGGCTCTCCTATTTTTTCTATTTTATCTGATATGAGTATTGCTACTCCAGCTTTCTTCTGATTTCCATCTACATGGAATATCTTTTTCCATCCCCTCACTTTCAGTCTGTATGTGTCCCTAGGTCTGAAGTGGGTCTCTTGTAGACAGCATATATATGGGTCTAGTTTTTGTATCCATTCAGCGAGTCTGTGTCTTTTGGTTGGAGCATTTAATCCATTAACTTTTAAGATAATTATCGATATGTATGGTCCTATTACCATTTTCTTAACTGTTTTTGGTTTGTTTTTGTAGGTACTTTTCTTCTCTGGTGTTTCCCACTTAGAGAAGTTCCTTTAGTATTTGTTGTAGAGCTGGTTTGGTGGTGCTGAATTCTCTTAGCTTTTGCTTGTCTGTAAAGCTTTTGATTTCTCTGTCGAACCTGAATGAGATCCTTGCCGGGTAGAGTAATCTTGGTTGTAGGTTCTTCCCTTTCATCACTTTAAGTATATCATGCCACTCCCTTCTGGCTTGTAGAGTTTCTGCTGAAAAATCAGCTGTTAACCTTATGGGAGCTCCCTTGTATATTATTTGTCATTTTTCCCTTGTTGCTTTTAATAATTTTTCTTTGTCTTTAATTTTTGTCAATTTGATTACTATGTGTCTCAGCATGTTTCTCCTTGGGTTTCTCCTTCCTGGGACTCTCTTCACTTCCTGGACTTGGGTGGCTATTTCCTTTCCCATGTTAGGGAAGCTTTCGACTATAATTGCTTCAAATATTTTCTCAGGTCTCTTTCTCTCTCTCTTCTCCTTCTGAGACCCCTATAATGCGAATGTTGGTGTATTTAATGTTGTCCCAGAGGTCTCTTAGGCTGTCTTCATTTCTTTTCATTCTTTTTTCTTTATTCTGTTCCATGGCAGTGAATTCCACCATTTTGTCTTCCAGGTCACTTATCTGTTCTTCTGCCTCAGTTATTCTGCTATTGATTTCTTCTAGTGTATTTTTCATTTCAGTTATTGTATTGTTCATCTCTATTTGTTTAATTTAGTTCTAGGTCTTTGTTAAACATTTCTTGCATCTTCTTGATCTTTACCTCCATTATTTTTCCAAGGTCCTGGATCATCTTCACTATCATTATTCTGAATTCTTTTTCTGGAAGGTGGTCCATCTCCACTTCATTTCGTTGTTTTTCTGGGGTTTTATCTTGTTCCTTCATCTGGTACATAGTCCTCTGCCTTTTCATTTTGTCTATCTTTCTGTGAATGTGGTGTTTGTTCCACAGGCTGCAGGACTGTAGTTTTTCTTGCTTCTGCTGCCTGCCCTCTGGTGGGTGAGGTTATCTAAGAGGCTCGTACAAGCTTCCAGATGGGAGGGACTGGTGGTGGGTAGAGCTGGGTGTTTCTCTGGTGGGCAGCGCTCAGTAAAACTTTAATCTGCTTGTCTGCTGATGGGTGGGACTGATTTCCCTCCCTATTGGTTGTTTGGTCTGAGGTGACCCAGCAATGGAGCCTGGAGGCTCTTTGGTGGGGATAATGGTGGACTCCCGGGAAGGCTCACGCTAAGGAGTACTTCCCAGAACTTCTGCTGCCAGTGTCCCTGTCCCCGCGGTGAGCCACAGCCGACCCCCACCTCTGCAGGAGACCTTCTAACACTAGCAGGTAGGTCTGGTTCAGTCTCCTATGGGGTCACTGCTCCTTCCCCCGGGTCCTGATGCACACACTACTTTGTATGTGCCCTGCATGAGTGGAGTCTCTGTTTCCCCCAGTCCTGTCAAAGTCCTGCAATCAAATCCCTCTAGCCTTCAAAGTCTGATTCTTTGGGAATTCCTCCTCCTGTTGCTGGACCCCAGGTTGGGAAGCCTGGTGTGGGGCTCAGAACCTTCACTCCAGTGGGTGGACTTCTGTGGTATACTTGTTCTCCAGTTTGTGAGTCACCCACCCAGTGGTTATGGGGTTTTGTTTTATTGTGATTCGGTATGGTTATATGTATATTATCTACAGGTGACCCTGGAACAACAAGGGTTTGAACTACGTGGGTTCACTTACACATGGATTCTTTTTTTCAATAAATCCATACAGTTTTACACAGTCTGTGAGCTGATCAGCAGAGGGCTGATCATGGGGCTTGAGCATCCATGGCTTTTGGTATAGGTGGGGGGTCCTGAAAGTAATCCTCCTGGGATACTGAGAGACTGTATTTATAAATGTGATCATAGTGTTCTAAGTGTTCTACTTATCTTATTTAAGAGCTATTTAAAATTCCTAACAACCTTATGAAGAAGAGATGAGCATTTCCACCTTCTTTTAACAGGTGAGAAATGTGAGGTTTTATATTTTTCCAGTATTTGCCTAAGCTCACCCAATAACTATGCAGTGAACCAGGATGTGAACCCAGGTAATCTGAGTCCAGAGGTCACCTCTAATGGGGAATGAACTGCTCATAGATCTCTTTGGTTCCAAAGCCCATGCTCATACTTGGAAAAGAGAAATTTTAATATTCAATGACTTGACAGGCTGTGGAAAATAATTAGAAGGAAAGAATTAAACCCCAGGGTATCAGTGCCATTCATTTAGGGATGCACCATAACTTTATCCTGACTTCATACTGTCCCCTGAATAAAACCCAAGATCACATGATCATTTCTTTGACATTACTATATTGAAAAAGGTCTGGTGTCTACTACATGAATTAGTCCTAAAATTAGAAGGCAGAAGAGGAGCAAAAATGGAAACACGTACCAAAGACAGTGTAAATGAATGGACTTGGAGGAAGAATGTCCATGTGACTGTACAGATCAGAAAGGGAGTTTTCAGTAACACATGAAGATGATCACAGCAAGCTCGGGGTTCCTGTACCTTCTACTGTCAAGTTTGGAATTAACACTCTTCAACTTGCAGTCAAAGAAAACATTTCCTTGAGGTAGCTGATTGGCAATTTGCCTCCAGTAAATGAGTGATATTTCTAATCAGTGGCAAGTGGCTGAAAATTCAGGATCCTTCACTCTGACTCTCAGGCTTCACAAGAGTGGGAGCTGATGATGCCCAGGGACAAGGGCATTTGCTCAGCTACACCCCCACTGTTCATGGTCCAGCCCTTTGTTATTTGTTAGAAGCTGACACATTTCCCAAGCCTGAAATCTCAGAATTAGGCTCTGTCCTCCTTTTCTTCTCTTCTAAGCCACACTTCATCAAACCTCATCCACTTAACACCCTAAAGAGAGTTAATCTCTTCTCACCAGCCTCACTCCCTCACCCTCAGTCTATCTCTTCCTCATATTTTGCCTCAGTCATTCTAAAGTCTTCCCAATCTGGTCTCTAAATCCCCCCTTTTCCTGTTACATTGCAATCCATTCTCCACATTGTACCCGATTAGTCTTTATAAAATGCAGATCTGATCATGTAAACTCCTTGATTGAAAACCTATATTAATACCAATTGATCTTTGATACTGTCTGAGTTTCTTAATATGGTTTCCAAGGACTTCATGATTTGATCTTCTGTTTTCATCAATTGACACTCCCCTTTCTCTGTGACCTTTCCTGTAACTCTGAGTCAACTGTTCTTCCCCAAAACATACCAAGCTGTGTCATAACTCATACCTTTGAAAAGAGTGACACAAATTAAAAAGTTTACTTAGTGTATTTTCAGTTTTATTTTCACATATTAACTTGCTACCTGTACTCCTGTTTCAAACCTCAGGAAATATATAACTCAGACACTTGGGATCCAAAACCAAGTCATGGCTTCCTGAAAGACAGTCTCAGCCAGGCCAAGACAGAGGCTTCTGAAGCAAGATTTCAGACACATCTCTGAACCCAAGACTTGAGATGGAGCTACCTGCAGTCAGGACACTTTTGTTGCTTAAGAGCATATAGGTGTTGCTCTTGTACTTATTTCTTTTTTTTTTTTTTTTTTTTTTTGCGGTATGCGGGCCTCTCACTGTTGTGGCCTCTCCTGTTGCGGAGCACAGGCTCCGGATGCGCAGGCTCAGCGGCCATGGCTCAGAGGCCCAGCCGCTCCGCAGCATGTGGGATCTTCCCAGACCGGGGCACGAACCCGTGTCCCCTGCATCGGCAGGCGGACTCTCAACCACTGCGCCACCAGGGAAGCCCATACTTATTTCTTGATGCTAAATATCCTTGATGCCTATCAACTCCCTGTTCTGGCAGGGACAGACTGACAACACATTTAATAGCTACACTCTGCCGGCCAGGCATCCTCCCATCCTTGCTCTCCTCTCTCCTCTGAGGAAGGCACTACGGGCCACTGTGAAAATGGGGCTCTTGCCAGAGATGACAATTATCAAGCTCTTTAGGGGCCACAACTTGGTCACATGGTACTAGAAATCAGAGGCAGCCATGAGAACAGACATGGAGGCAATGCTCTCTTCTTCTACAGGTTCATTCACTTTCCTCTTGCACCATCAGAGGAAAAGATCACAAAGACAAAAGATGGCTATGTAAAAGCAACGTGACCAGAAACAAGGGGGGACTGGTTACTCAAACTGGGTCTAATGGGAACTTTAACAAGGGGGTTGAAGATGGGAGGAGAGTCCATAAGCAGTTGTAAAACTGAGCCGATACAGGGGATGCCGTTTACTCAGACTTATGCACATGAGGGGACTTTTGCGCATGTCCTGAATGAGACACTTCAGGCCACAGGTGATGCAACAGAGAAGAGCAAACATGACTCCATATTGAATCTATCCCTTTAAGCTGTAACTCTGCACTCTGTTGCTTGTGCTCTGTTGCAAGTGCCAGTGCCATGTGTCATTTCTTACACTCTATGAAGGGCAGCAGTGAGAAATAGCCGTTGTGTGTCAATCACGTAGTTCTTGAGAAATACAAGAAGTTGCGCATCTTTGCCATGTTGACTTTCCAAGGATATTTAACAGAGGAAGAGTGGGCATATGGAGTTGGACAAGAGACTGCATTTAGATCTTAAATAAAGCAGTTAGGACCTGGAGTCTTTCCATATGGAGAGACAATGTGGTATAATGGAAAGAACATGAGCACCAGATGATGTGTCAGCCCAGCCTTGCTCTACACAGAGTCATCTGGCAATGGGGTGATGGCTAAAGTCCAGGGTCACACCCTCTCCCTGTTCTCTTCCCTCTCCTTCTGCCCCCCTCCCACCTACTTCATTAGCATAACTGTATATTTCAATCTGTTCACTCTTGTCACCCAAATTGCCAATTCTGGACAATTTGTTTTGGTGCTGGATAAGTCAGTTAGCCTTTCTGGACACCAGATTTCTCATATATGAAAGGAGGCGTGGGAACAGATGGCTGCAAACCTCCCTTTGAGGCTTCTGACATTATGCATGAGAATTTCTATTCCTCAAACTCCACTCCCTTGAGAGCTCTGACTTTCGAGGATCCAAGGAGGGGACAGTTTTGCTCTGTATTCAGCAAGTCACGGGTTTGTATTTCTCACTGGTAGCTTTCAATTGTGTTCAAACGGCCAGAAGAGAAATGCTGTGGTGTATTTATAAACCAGTGACTAATGTGACGTTGAACACTTAAGAGGTAACACCATGCCAGACACAATGGCTGAGTATTCATTAGAACATTTTTATCTCAAAGTTAAACAGTAAAATGTTCAGAAGGCTTTCACGTGTGACTGATCTTAACCACAAATCGTTGTTCCAAATTATGGCCCAGTTTTCAGTTTGGTGGAACAATGCCTAAGTCCTGTCTCTCACGTGAATTTTTAATTTTTTTTTTAGTATTATTAAACATCCATACCCACAATGCAAAATGAATGCCTTTTTCTCCATGAAGGGGAAAACATTCAAAGAACTGCTCTCCTTTTCACACAAGTTTGCTCATAAAAACTCCTCTTTCTTTGATCTTGGATTTGTCGACTTCAGCACCAAACTGAGTAAGATGACTTTTACGACATGATGAAAACTTTCTGGTTGGAAGTACAAAGGGAAAGAGCAATTTATTAATCATTCAGTATGGGTCTAGCACAGCTTTCCCAGAATCCCAGGCATTCACAGAAAGCTTGTTAAAGGGATGAATGAACAAACACACCCATGGTAAAGGCACGCTGCAGAGCTTTCGCATTTAATGCCCAGTGCAGGCTACTCTGATAGACTGCAGGACCTACACTAGAGGAAGGAAAGGTGCCCAAGGTCCCCTAGCCGGTAAGTGGTGAAGCAAGAATTTGAATGGATACAAAGCTCATTTTTGAGGGGGAAAAAGTGGAACATAAAGACACTTTCTCATGACATAGATACAGCTATAGTATTGGATTTGCTTTTACTCTGTTGGGGACATTATGTGCCTAAAGGTAATATAATAGACTTTAAAGAATGCAGGATTTGAGATTAGAGAGATAGGAGTCAAGAACTCCTGCCTCTGCTTTTAGTAGCTGTGTAACTTTGGGTAAATTCATTGACACCAAGGCTCAGTTTCCTGATCTACAAAATAAGGGTCGCAATACCTAGAAAGGTCTTTCTCAGAATTAGAGAAATTATGCACAGAGTAACCCCATATATCCTGATGCCTTTTGGTGTTCAACTAACAGCAGCTATTATTATGACTGTAGGTGCTGATTAAATATTTTGTGAATGGTAGCCTCGATGACACAAACGTTTAAACAGCTCGGTACCATTTCAACTTCTCAAAAGTGAAACAACACACATAACCTTTCGAAACCTCTAATGAGCAAGTGAAAGTGAAAGTTCTGGCACTAAAAAGTCATGACTGTAAGAGAGGCAATAATTAGTGTGAGCTGTCTGGAGTACCACTAACTTGACTTCTAATTTTGTTTGGGACAAAGGTCTTCACAATGCATAATCAGTTCAAACCCCTAAAAGAAAACAGATATTGCCTGAGCTGCATTCATACATCCTTTCCTTACTGCTGAAGTTCCTTGTTATGGCTCTAAAGAGCTTCCTGCACACTTCTGTACCTTTCAGGTGATTTTTGTTTTGTGCTTAGCCGTCATGAAGTGAATAACCTATCTCACATACTTTCTTGGTTTTTGTATCAGCAGCTCTTTCAGTTACACACCCTGATGTGCTAGACCTGCCTGCTTGACTGAGTGTTGTTGCTAATGGGGTTTTTTCTGCTTATCTTGCAAGAATGGAGAGCTGTTTTGGTTTTAGTTTGTATGCAATGGAGCTAGTTAGCCCTCGGTCTTTCTTTACACACATAAACACTAAAATAAGAGTGCTGGATGGTGTTGCCAATCCAAAGGCTATAATTGGTATGAACATGTAGACTTTGATTATATTTAAAAGTAGACAAAAATCAAATTTAAACTCTTTTGCCTAATGCTTGAGAAAGACAGAAGCTGGGGGAGGCGGGGAAGCAGTGTGTTAATGAAGAGTGTAACGTCTGAAGACAAAAGTCCTGGATTCAAGTTTTAGCTAAGCAAGCCATGATCATTTTCCTTATCATCATCAAAACAATTATTACAACAAAAACAACAAAAGCAAACAAAACAACAGCTGTCCCCTTTGTGCCAAGTACTGAACTAGCCATTTTAAATGTCTTATATCACTTAAACTTCACAATATTAAGAGAAATATACTATCTTTATTTATTTTTTTTTTAGGTCAAAGATTGTCAGGCAATGGTATTGTGACCTAGGTCTCTCAAGTGGTAAATGACAACCAAGATTCACACATGGATGGTCTGACTTCAAATTCATGCTCTTTTTACTGTGTCACTCTACATCCCCACTCATATCCTATATGGGTAATCATGTTTAGGTCACATAAACTCTATCTGTTTCCTCATCTGTGTAGTTGTTAGTATTAACTAGATCACATTATTATTTGTGGATCAATTTCAATAATACATAAAAGTAGTCACTGTCTGCTGTAATGTTATGCAATTAATGATGAGACTATTTTTATCCCTTGCAAGAGATACTGTACTCCTGACATTTTAACAGCAACAATATCTGCAACCTCCCTCCCCAGGATACAGAAAAGTTTTGCCCCCAATGTCTCATTACTTCCTCCCCTTTTTACTTCATACAGTCACCAAACTAGTTCTGCCCACTGGTAGATATCTGAGGGGCAATTCCTCACTCTCAAGACTACAATGGATAAAAGCACACTGGAGGGTAAGTCCTGTTTTTGTCCCTGTTTACACCAAGCTCCTCAGCAAGGGGATCTAGGAAGTGTTGGTAGATAGAACATGGGATGGAAGTAGGAGTGGAAAAGCCAGTGTACAAAAAGGGGGATACAACTCATCACAAGGACATCTGCACATGGGACAAAGAATATTTCTGTTTCATGGACTCTGTTTCCCCCTTTTCTCCTTTGCCTGCTGCTCCATGTTCAGCCTGCCAGTAGGGGGTGCTAGAAGGAGACTACAAGTTTGGAGAAGGAAGAAGGGACTTACTGGCTCCCTCCCATCCTCCCTATCCCACCCCTCTAGGTCATCACAAAACACCGAGCTGATCTCCCTGTACAATGCAGCAGCTTCTCACTGGCCATCCATTTTACATTTGGTAGTGTATATGTGTCAATGATACTCTCTCACTTTGTCCCAGCTCATCCTTCCCCTGCTGTGTCCTCAACTCCATTCTCTACGTCTGTGTCTTTATCCCTGCCCTGCCACTAGGTTCATCAGTACCGTTTCTTTAGATTCCATATATGCACATTAGCATACTGTATTTGTTTCTCTCTTCCTGACTTAATTCATTCTGTATGACAGACTCTAGGTCCATCCACCTCATTCCATATAACTCAATTCCATTCCTTTTTAGGGCTGAGTAATATTCCATTGTATATATGTGCCACATCTTCTTTATCCATTCATCTGTTGATGGACATTTAGGTTGCTTCCATGTCCTGGCAATTGTAAATAGTGCTGCAATGAACATTGTGGTATATCTATCTTTCTGAATTACGGTTTTCTCAGGGTATATGCCAGGTAGTGGAATTGCTGGGTCATAGGGTAGTTCTATTTTTAGTATTTCATGGAACCTCCATACTGTTCTCCATAGTGGCTGTACCAATTTACATTCCCACCAACAGTGCAGGAGGGCTCCCTTTTCTCCACACCCTCTCCAGCATTTATTGTTTGTAGATTTTTTGATGATAGTCATTCTGATCAGTGGGAGGTGATATCTCACTGTGGTTTTGATTTGCATTTCTCTAATGATTAGTGATGTTGAGAGTCTTTTCATGTGTTTCTTGGCAATCTGTATGTCTTCTTTGGAGAAATGTCTATTTAGGCCTTCTGCCTATTTTTGGATTGGTACAAGACACAAGGAAGGACACTATATAATGATCAAGGGATCAATCCAAGAAGAAGATATAACAATTGTAAATAACTATGAACCCAACATAGGAGCACCTCAATGCATAAGGCAAATGGTAACAGCCATAAAAGAGGAAACCGACAGTAACACAATAATAGTAGGTGACTTTTACATTCCACTTACACCAATGGACAGATCATCCAAACAGAAAATAAATAAGGAAACACAAGCTTTAAATGACACATTAGACGAGATGGATTTAATTGATATTTATAGGACATTCCATCCAAAAACAACAGAATACACTTTCTTCTCAAGTGCACATGGAATATTCTCCAGGATAGGTAACATCTTGGTTTACAAATCAAGCCTCGGTAAATTTAAGAAAATTGAAATTGTATCAAGCATCTTTTGCGGCCACAGTACTATGAGACTAGATATCAATTACAGGGAAAAAAACTGTAAAAATTACAAACACATGGAGGCTAAACAATACGCTACTAAACAACCAAGAGATCACTGAAGAAATCAAAAAGGAAATCAGAAAATACCTAGAAACAAAGGACAATGAAAATGTGACAGGCCAAAACCTATGGGATTCAGCAAAAGCAGTTCTAAGAGGGAAGGTTATAGCAATACAATCCTACCTCAAGAAACAAGAAAAATCTCAAATAAACCTTACACCTAAAACCAATTAGAGAAAGAAGAACAAAAAATACCCTAAAGTTAGCAGAAGGAAAGAAATCATAAAGATCAGATCATAAATAAATGAAAAAAGAAATGAAAGAAACGATAGCTAAGATCAATAAAACTAAAAGATGGTTCTTTGAGAAGATAAACAAAATTGATAAACCATTAGCCAGACTCATCAGGAAAAAAAGGGAGAAGACTCAAATCAGCAGAATTAGAAATGAAAAAGCAGAAAAAACAACTGACACTGCAGAAATACAAAGGATCATGAGAGACTACTACAAGCAACTATATGCCAATAAAATGGACAACCTGGAAGAAATGGACAAATTCTTAGAAAAGTACAACCTTCCACAACTGAACTAAGAAGAAATAGTAAACATGAACAGACCAATCACAAGCACTGAAATTGGAACTGTGATTAAAAATTTTCCAAACAAACAAAAGCCCAGGGCCAGATGGCTTCACAGGCAAATTCTATCAAACATTTAGAGAAGAGCTAACACCTATCCTTCTCAAACTCTTCTAAAATATAGCAGAGGGAGGAACACTCCCAAACTCATTCTTCGAGGCCACCATCACCCTGATACCAAAACCAGACAAAGATGTCACAAAAAAAGAAAACTACAGGCCAATATCACTGATGAACATAGATGCAAAAATCCTCAACAAAATACTAGCAAAACAGAATCCAACAGCACAATTAAAAGGATTATACACCATGATCAAGTGACGTTTATCTCAGGAATACAAAGATTTTTCAATATATGCAAAAGAATCAATGTGATACACCATATTAACAAACTGAAGGATAAAAACCATATGGGGCTTCCCTGGTGGGACAGTGGTTGAGAGTCTGCCTGCCGATGCAGGGGACATGGGTTCCTGCCCCAGTCTGGGAGGATCCCACATGCCGCGGAGTGGCTGGGCCCGTGAGCCATGGCCGCTGAGCCTGCACGTCCGGAGCCCTGTGCTCCACAACGGGAGAGGCCACAACAGTGAGAGGCCCGCGTACCGCAAAAAAACAAACAAAAAAACAAACAAAAAAACCATATGACCATCTCAATAGATGCAGAAAAAGCTTTTGACAAAAATCAACACCCATTTATGATAAAAACTTTCCAGAAAGTGGGCACAGAGGGAACCTACCTCAGCATAATTAAAGCCATATATGACAAACACAGCCAACATCACTCATAATGGTGAAAATCTGACAGCATTTCCTCTAAGATCAGGAGGAAGACAAGGTTGCCCACTCTCACTGCTATTATTCAACATAGTTTTGGAAGTTTTAGCCATGGCAATCAGAGAAGAAGAAGAAAGAAAAGGAATCCAAATTGGAAAAGAAGAAGTAAAACTGTCACTGTTTGCAGATGACATGATACTATATAGAGAATCCTAAGGTTGCTACCAGAAAACTAATAGAGCTAATCAATGAATTTGGTAAAGTAGCAGGATACAAAATTAATGCACAGAAATCTCTTGCATTCCTATACACTAACAATGAAAAACCAGAAAGAGAAATCAACGAAACACTCCCATTTACGATTGCAACAGAAAGCATAAAATACCTAGGAATAAACTTACCTAAGGAGGCAAAAGACCTGTATGCAGAAAACTATAAGACACTGATGAAAGAAATCAAAGACGATACAAACAGATGGAAAGATATACCATGTCCTTGGATTGGGAGAATCAACATTGTGAAAATGACTTTACTAGAAAACAACCTACAGATTCAATGCAATCCCTATCAAAATACTAATGGCATTTTTTACAGAACTAGAACAAAAAATTTTACAATTTGTATGGAAACACTGAAGACCCCAAATAGCCAAAGCAATCTTGAGAAAGAAAAACAGAGCTGGAGGAATCAGGCTCTCTGACTTCAGACTATACTACAAAGCTACAGTAATCAAGACAGTGTGGTACTGGCACAAAAACAGAAATATAGATCAATGGAAAGGATACAAAGCCCAGAGTTAAACCCACACACATATGGTCAACTTATCTTCGACAAAGGAGACAAGAATATTCAATGGAGAAAAGACAGTCTCTTCAATAAGTGGAGCTGGGAAAACTGGACAGCTTCATGTAAAAGAATGAAATTAGAACACTCCCTGACACCATATACAAAAATAAACTCAAAATGGGTTAAAGAGCTAAATATAAGGCCAGGCACTATAAAACTCTTAGAGGGAAACATAGATCACTCTATGAGATAAATCACAGCAAGATCCTTTTTGACCCACCTCCTAGAGTAATGGAAATAAAGTAAAAAATAAACAAATGGGACCTAATGAAACTTAAAAGCTTTTGCAGAGCAAAGGAAACTATAAACAAGATGAAAAGACCACCCTCAGAATGGGAGAAAATATTTGTAAACGAAGCAACTGACAAAGGATTAATCTCCAAAATATACAAGCAGCTCAAGCAGCTCAATATCAAAAACCAAAACAAAACAATGCTTTTAGATTAAGTCCTCTCTGTTCAGTAAGTGCTGTGGGTCCTGTCTCCTGCCCTCACCCTCTGTGTACATTCTCCCAGTTACCCTTTTAGTCAGATAACAGGATTGAAGCATGTGACCTTTAGCAGGAGGGGGATGGGAACACAAAACCCAGGTGTCTGACAATGTTCTGAGCATTTGGCTGGGAAGTGGGAGAGGACTGTCATTTATGAAGAATCTACTATGTGCAAACACTGTGTTAGCAGGTCAAATATGATACCTCCAAATCCTCACAACAGAACTGCAAGCCTCATATTATTAAATCTCTTTATAAAGTAGGTTTAAAGAGGATAAATAATATGCCCAAGGTTATACCAGTGGCAGAGTTGGGCTCCAGACCCGGGTTTGAGTGATGCCATAGTCTAGTATCAATTAAGAAAGATAAAAGGAAACTCACATTTCTTTCTGTTTTGTTAGGTTCAGCTCTCCAAAGGAGAGAGGGAGATGACAAAATACTTTGTTTAGGAGTGAAGGCTGTTCCCGTACATACATCTTAATAACAATGTTAATATTAGGGTATGTATAATACCTATTAGTTGCTTACTGGCATTATTTTATTTCTGTCTCCCATGAGCTGATTACTATTACGTTTATCCAATCTTTGGAGTAGGAAACAGGCTTAGAGACAAGAGGCAATTTGTCCAAGGCCACTCAGCTGGCAAGTGGTATCCCAGGCTGTTTGGCTACTGAGGCCAGGTACCAAACCATTGTACCACCCTACCCCTCTCTTGGGTCCTTGAACTTCTCAGGGCACATTCTTTTCTTACTGCATAAACTGGAGAGGTGACACGTGATGGTAGAGACCAGTATTTTTTAGTTTGGCTTGTTGGGAGTGGAAAGCAGGAGGAGGGCACTGGTCTTATAGTGCCCGCTTAACCCCTGGTGCCTGACCTCTCACCTGTGTCTCAAGCAGCTCTAAAAGGCTCACTAAGGAAAGCTGCAGGGCATGTGTGCTCCCAGCCCCTTAATCCACTTTTCCTACATACATCCTTCGAGTCTGTCCTGTGTGTCTTTGTTTCATGCACACAGCTGAGCCAGCCACATGAATGGGAAAGGCTCAGGATAGCACTGACTGAGGCATCAAACACACTGGGCTTTGTAATTGCTGGGTCCTGGGGAATCACTGTTGTTGCTTCCCAGCCTTCACCCTCCCCCCACAGTGTGCACTGGCTCTAATTAATGGTGATCAATTTGGAAGTTCCAGTTGCATCTGCTGGAATAAAATATGTACAGTTGTGGAAATAAGAAAAATGAAAACTCACTATGAGTGGCAGGGGGTGGGGGGAGAACCTTCACAAATTTCCATTAAGTCCTTAAAATAAAAATGTTGCTTTTCCTATCAAATAGCATTGCAGTTTCCCAGGGTACAGTTTTCTCTGCTCCTAGGAGTGTACACAATGGATGTGTGTATAAATGCTTCTCCCCACCGTTTGTTGGGGTTACAACACAGAAGTGGGGCTTTGACTAGTCTTTTAATAGGGCCTAAAACTGTTGGGCTAATAGCACATTTCAAATCAGCTTAAAATACAATTATTACTGGACTGAAGAGACACAAAACATGAGAAAAAATTCTTCTTAAGAGCATAGGATCAATCTAGATACCCTTTCTATTTCTCCTTGACCCTGTTGTGACAGATCAATGCTTTGTATCTGGTAGGTACATTTTTTTTTTTTTTTGAAATATAGTTGACTTACAATATTGTGTTAGTTTCAGGTGTACAGCAAAGTGATTCAGTAATATTTTTTTTCAGATTATAGTCCATTATAGGTTATTATAAGATATTGAATATAATTCTTTGTATTATGCAGTAAATCCTTGTTGCTTATCTATTTTGTATATAGTAGCTTATATCTGTTAATCCCATACTCCTAATTCGTCCCTCCTTCTCTCACTCTCCTCTTTGGTAACTATAAGTTTGTTTTCTATGTCTATGAGTTTGTTTCTGTTTTGTATATAGATTCATTTGTATTATTCTTTTAGATTCCACATATAAGTGATATCATATAGTGTTTGACTTTTTCTGCCTGACTTCATATTCTCTAGGTCTATCCATGTCACTGCAAATGGCAATATTCCATTCATTTTTATGGCTGTGTAATATTCCATTATATATATATCATATCTTCTGAAGCCAACTGTCTGTTGATGGACATGGGTTGTTTCCATGTCTTGGCTATTGTAAATAGTGCTGCTATGAACATTGGGGTGCACGTATATTTTCGAATTCGAGATTTTGTTTTTTCCGGGTATATGGGCCAAGGAGTGGGATTAATGGATCACATGGTAGCTCTATTTTTAGTTTTTTAAAGAACCTCCATACTGGTTTTCCACAGTGGCTCCACCAATTTACATTCCCCACCAACAGTACAGGAGGGTTCCCTTTTCTCCACACCCTCTCTAGCATTTATTATGATGATGGCCATTCTGACAAGTATGAGGTGATACTTCCGTGTGGCTTTTTTTTTTTTTTTTTGCGGTACACGGGCCTCTCACTATTGCGGCCTCTCCCGTTGCGGAGCACAGGCTCCGGACGCGCAGGCTCAGCGGCCATGGCTCACGGGCCCAGCTGCTCCGCGGCATGTGGGATCCTCCCGGACCAAGGCACGAACCCGCGTCCCCTGCAACGGCAGGCGGACTCTCAACCACTGCGCCACCAGGGAAGCCCCTGCTTTTTAAAGTACTTTGTGATGAGTTAATCAAAGGATCCTCCAAACAATGAAAAATGCGTGAAGTCAGAAAAGAAGGGCAGGAAAAGGGACAGGATATGTATTTCGTCCTTACTATGTGCTACACAATGTGCTTGAAGTTTATTTACCTTACATTCAACCTCACAAAAATCTAAAGTGACTAATCCAATTTTATCAATAATGAGGACTCTGGGGCTTAGAAAAACCACTCTGTAAAACTTCAAGAATCTTCACTCCCTGCTAAATCAAAGTCAGAAAACAGACTTCCCACCACCCAAGTCCACATGTGGGTCATGCGCAGGAAGAAGCTTCAAGCTCTCATTAGGAGCTCTGCAGTTGGATCACCTGGGCCTGGATTCGGATTCCACCATTTACTAACTGCATGGCTCTGGGCAAGTAAACTAATCTTTTTAAGCCTCAGTTTCCCCATATGGAAAACTGGATTAATACTAATATCCATTTCATAGGGTTCTTGTGAGGATAAAATAAAATTAAAATGAAGTCCTTAGAACGGTGTCTGAACTATAGCCAGGGCTCATACAGGCATACCTCGTTTTATTGTTCTTCACTTTATTGAGCTCCACAGAAATTGCATTTTTTTACAAATTGAAGGTTTGCAGCAACCCTGCATTGTCAGATTGTGGTTAGCATTTTTAGCAATCAGGTAGTTTTTAATTAAGGTATGTACATTGTTTTTTTAGACATAATGCTACTGCACACTTAATAGATGGTGTAGTGTAAATATAACTTTTATATGCACTGAGAAACAAAAAAAATTTGTGTGAGTAGCTTTATTGCGATATTCACTTTATTGCAGTGGTCTGCAACAAACCTGCAATATCTCCGAGGTATACCTGTAATAATAAGAATGCTAATAACCATGATATATTCGTGCATGCACTGTAGTACACATACATTATATATTTTATCTAAAATCCATACAGCAGCCATGAAAAAGAAATACTAAAATTCCTCTTCTGTAGATCAAGAAACTGAGGCTCGGTTATTCCGAATGGCTTGTTCAAGCTACAGAGCCAATAACAAAGGAAGCTCAGGTTAGGAGTGATCCCCTTTAGTTTCTGTAGCGCATCTAACTTTACTATGAACAATTATATTAATTTTTAAAGTTCATTTTTATAATGTGTTTCCTCCACTAGACTGGAGTCATTCCTCAGTATCCGGGAGGGATATATCAAGTCTTTCTTGGACACCCAAATCCAGGGATGCTCAAGTGTCATATAAAATGATATATATTTACATATAGCCTACTCACATTCTCCCATGTACTTTAAATCATCTCTAGATAACTTATAATGCCTAATACCAGATAAACACTGTGTAAATAGAATGTAAATACTTTGTACAGCTGACCCTTGAACTACGTGGAGGTTAGGGGCAATGACCTTGAACCCCCTCCCCCATTCATTCAAAAATCTGCTTATAACCTACAGTCAGCCTTTTGCATCCAAGGTTCCATATTCGCAGTTTCACCCAGTCGTGGTTCATATAGTACTGTACAACATATTAAGTAAAAAATAAAAGTCTGCATACAAGTGGACCCACACAGTTCAAACCCATGTTGTTCAGGAGTCCACTGTACATAGTTGTCAGCATACAGCAAACTCGATTTTTGCTTTGTGGAACTTTCTGGAATATTTTCCCAAATATTCTTGATCTTTTGTTGTTTGAATCCATGGATGAGGAACCTATGGATTTGGAGTGCTCGCTGTACTAGCACATGATAATAGTGACCATATCTGTTTTATTCATAACTGTTTTCCCAGCACCAAGAATAGTACCTGGAATAAATTATACTTAATAGTTAATGAATAAAGAAATGAATGAATTAAATAGGTCAAAACACACAATATGTGGGACATAGTGTCACAGAGAGGGAATCCAGAGGGTCCAGGTTATTCCTAAATCCACCACTGTTTACCTGAGTGATGCTAAGTGTGTCACTCCATTCTTTTGAGATTTAGTTTTCTTGTCTCAAAAATAAAGAGGCTGGACTAGTTAATCTCTGAATTTGTGACTACCAGTTTCTCTGTACTCAAAATACAAATTGCCTTGGTTCATTGGAAAAGAAGGCAACAAAGCCTTGGTATGTCCATTGACTACTGCAGGAAATGGTATGTACTTTTCATCATTGTTTATCCTTTTGTTATAAATAACATGAATCTTAGTCAAGGCCATACCCCACCTTCTGTGGACCACCCACCTATCCCTGCTGCCCTTTATAGTACATTCGTTTTCAAGGTCAAAGATTTTTTTTTCTTTTATTCCTCTTCCTCAATCTTCATCATCACAGCAATTAATATTCCGTGAAAGCTCCTTATGTGCCAAGCAGCCTATTCAATATTTTATGAATGTAATCTAATTTGATCCTTTTATCAAGCCCATGAGGAAGCTATTATCATGAACATCGTCTTACAGAAAACGTAAATGAAGCTCAGAAAGTTTCAGTGACTTGCCTAATGTCACACAGCAAATAAGTGGTGAAATATACACTGAAACCCAGATATGCCTGACTGAAGCCTTTATTCTTAATTATTACTCATATTGCCTTTCCATACAAGACAGTAGGAATTTCAGAGTAGAAATGAAACAAGTGAAACACGAATTAAAATAGGCTTCTTGTATAACTCCTTCTTTAAAACAAAGAGAAAAGCTTTGATGTTAAAATAATTAAATATATAACTGTTCTGTTACTTATGCTGTATGGCATTGTACAATTTCTTAGTGAGGAGCTTGTGAAGGCAAATGGCATATACTGTCCGTTAGTTGCTATTAAGAACTTTGATAACCCACAGTGTTATAAAGGCCCATAGTGCTAAGCAACAGGCTAGATCTACCAGGATAATCAGAACATAAAATTATTTTTAATCACTAAATCACTCTTTTAATTTTCTGAAAGATTTTTTATAATATGTAATTTGACTAAATAAACTACAATATTTTCCTGATTCCTATATCACCACTTTTTCATGTGATTATCAGAATTATTGTTTGCTAAGAGCAAATAGGGGAATAAAATTAAATATTTTTCTAAAGAAATGATAGCTGAGTACTTGTATAACAGAATTGTTTGTTTAAACAAAGCAGACGAGTGTTTTATTATATCACAGAGATTCTGGTTCTGCCATTCCATTCTGCATTTGTTCCCAAAACAATAATTAAGGACACGTACTCAGCTAAATGGAAGAACCAAGGAAATCTGACTGCTTTTGTATGTCAGAAATCTAAATATAACTCACTCTAACTTTCAACAATCTCTGAACAAGCTATGCTTTCTCATATCTCCAAGACTCTGAGCTTGTAGTTCAAAGACTTTTAACTCTGTACTGAGTATGACTGGGAGGATATTTGAAGAAAGGTCTCGCCACTTGACAAAGTCTTATTCTCCATGAAAAGCTAACACACAGAACAAAACACATATGGCTGAAAGTGATCATATGTTTTTGTTTTTTTTTTTTGCTTTCTTCCAAGAGATAGTTGTTCCTCCTTCTGTGATCTGAGGTAACATCCTCATTCTTCCATGTTTGAGACCTCAAAATGTCGGCCCATGGTTGGGATTGACTGGGAAACACATTCAGTGTTTAAAAAAAAGGAAAAATATGCCAAAGTTTTTGAGTGGGGAGATCTTATGTAAAAACCTGATTTCCATTTCTCTTGAAAAAATAGAAAAAATATCTGACTGTAATGGGTTGGCTATCGCCTGAATGGCCAATCACCTGGGGCTAAGAAGCAGCTGTCCACTTCAGAGGAGACAGTCTCTCCAGTACACTGCTCCCTTCTTTCTGTATTTGACCTACTTCGCTCATTTTGTGTTTATGGTAGCATATATAAGCGTTTGAGTATAAGACCCCTGCTCTATGACAACTCTTACCATTTTATAAAAGTTATAGTTATTTTTCCCTCTCCTCACCACAAAAGAACATGCATTTTCCCTTAAAACACTTATTTTGCACTTATTATATATTATATTCTATTTTAATCAGTTTATCTATATTAGCTCATTTAAGACTCACACTATGTGATAAGCAAGAGACTTACATTATCTCTACCAATCTGATAAAGAAAATGAGCACAGAAAGCTTAAGTAATTTACCCAAAGTCATACAGTTATTATGCCTTATAATCAGAATCCATCTCGTATTCCAATAGTTAGCACATAATCTACGCTAGTAAGTGTTCAATTAGTAATGCAATACCATAGTTTCAGTTGAAGATCATCGTGTAAAATTTACAAAAAAAATAAAAAGAGCAAACTCTCTTCAATGGCTCTTGAACCCTTTTACTTGCTTAGAAAACATGAAAGAGAATGAGGTTAGGAGTCTGGGATTAAAATATGCACACTACTCTCTATCAAATAAATAACCAACAAGGACCTACTGCATAGAACAGGGAACTATACTCAGTATCTTTTAATAACCTATAATGGAAGAGAATGTAAAAAAAGAATATATATATGTGTACATATATGTAACTGAACCACTTTACTGTACACATGAAACTGACACAACATTGTAAATTAACTATATTTCAATAAAAATGTTAAAAAAATTAAGAACAAGAATGAGGGAATGGAAGAGAGAGTTGAATTGGTCTTGGGTGTGTCAGGGGGTTGGATTTCATCTCCTTTACCTCAAGCCTAGAGAATAAGGAATGGATAAGATGACTCAAAGACCTTGCTATCTGTGTCCCTAAAGGGGGGATCTGACTCCTGCCTGGCACATCTAATGAGCTAGAACCTGGTGGATTCTCTGCCCCAGTCTGGATACAAGAGAAATGCTGCTTTGGGCTTATCTAGCAAGCCCCTAATCCATCAGGGCAAAGGATGTTCAGGAGTATCCTGCGGTCCAGATGTGGGTCACAGAGGAGGGAATGCTCAAGTGAGAGTCGTTTTGGGTCTAATAGGGTCACAAAGAGGGCAGAAGGGACTTCAGACCCTGGATGCTGCACCTGAGCCTGGCTTATTAGTGCTGAGTTAAAAAAGTGACCAATAGGAAGAGGGATGCTTTTTGCCTGGGGTAAATAAACTGTAGGAGAAAAATCCTCAGTAAAGGGAATCTCTGAAGAATCACACAAGTGTCCATTAGAGAAAGCATCTCTTATACATCTAAAAAGTAAGAAGCCAACTGAAGAAATCAGAAGTTGAAGTAAAACTCCTTTCCATCATCTTTGATAGAAGCTGGCTAGCAAGCTGGGTGGTGAAATAAAGAAGCCAGCTATATTGCTACTTCCAACTGCAGGCTTCTTTCATTGAAAGTAGGTTTTTAAGACAAAACTTAATGCTGAATTAAGTGTGAATTTTGTGAAAAATCTTGGGACTAGACAAACACTGTGTTTGTAACTTAAAGTGAATTTATGACTTGATTATGAGCAGAACAGTCATTGGACATAGTTATTTTTCACCTAACAGTGCGAGAAAAGATAATTCTCAGTGAATACCTTTTATAGGGATGATGGGGAATGCAAATAAATCTGTTTTGGCACTTATGAGTCAGCTTCTTCCATACAGAGGTTACAAAAGCAGTGGTGATGCTGGTGGCGATGGTGGTGGTGATGTTGATGATGATGATTTGATTATTCTAGGTTAGCTAGCTTAGCATAATAATTAAGGACAAGAGTTTCGGGGACATGCTAACTTGGATTCAGACTCCTGTTATCTACTGTGTGGCACTGGACAGGATATAGAACACCTCTGAGTGACTGTTTACTCTTCTGAAAAATGATTCTATTTATAAATAATTTTAATAGTATATAGAAGATTTAAGGAGATAATGTATACAAAGCACTTGATATAGGACTTGGATTTATGAAGCACCCAACAATAGAAGCTGGTTAGCTGCTGTGGCAACGATGATTCTTGAATGAATGAATGAATGAAGGCTCAGCACTAAATGCACAGCACGCCTGTCATCTCTCTAGAAACTCTAAGCTTTGTCTCACCCCGGCTTCATTCACCACTGATCATGTATTTATTTACCCCTCATCTAATGTGTTTGCTTTAGTTAGCTTGCGGTGGCAAAACAAAATGCCATAGACTGGGTGCCTCAAACAACAGAAACTCATTTTCTCACAGTTCTGGAGGCTAGAAGTCCCAGATCAAGGTCCAGTTGGATTGGTTTCTGGTGAGAACTCTTTTCCTGGTTTGCAGGTGGCCACATTGTCCTCACATGGGTGTGTACACACCTCTTCTTATAAGGGTGCCAGGCCAATTGGATTAGAGCTCCACCCACATGGCCTCATTTAACCTTAATTACCTCCTAAAGACCCTGTCTCCAAATACAGTCATATTCAGCGTTAAGGCTCCAACAGATGAATTTTAGTGGGGGGCGTAATTTAGGCCACAGCAGTAGTCATAGGGGGATTCAGTAGGGATGCAGAAATGAAAGACAGTCACAACCCTCCAAATGTTAACATTCTTCTAGAAGCAAGGTAGACCCAAGAAAGGAGATGTTATTTTCTGATCTGATCCTACATGCAAAATGTTTGCTGGTCGATTGTGAGCAACTGTTATCCCAGGGATGTCATCAAGACACTGAAGACTGTTAAATACGTTTTATCACTGAAATCTAGAATTATTAGTCATAGATCAACAGTATTGGCTGCACGTATTTATACTTCTATTGGACTTAATTCTAAAAAGGAGCCTTTAAACCAAGCATTACAATGATCATCCTTTTACAAACAAGGCAACTGAGGCTTGGAGCTTGGGAACTTGTTAGTAATAGTAAATGGCAGAGTTCTCAACCTCCCTCTTTTAAAAGTAGTGGTTCTTCTACCCTAGGCCAATGGGAATAACAACAGATTGTGGACCATGCTTGGTGGAAGACTGACCAAAGGCTGGTGCCAATGTGAGAGGGAGTCAGAGACAAGGGCTTAAGGGATTTGCCTTTTGAGACAATGTTTGAATCAAGGAAGTATTGAAAGACAAATATTATTTTCAATGCTCATGTAATTTCTGCTCCAATTATAAATAAGAATTTGGCCACTCAAAGAAAACACAGCTGTTAACTTCTTAGATTTGTATCGGATTCACAGGATGAGTTTTGATACTCTACAACCTCCCCCACCTTCCCACAAGAAACATTTGCTTGATACATGCTTGCTTTTGTCACAAATTCACCCTGAAAAGCAATTTAAGAAACCAAAGCTTCCTGTTAAAATATCTTTCCTATATTTGGGGTAAGGAGGGCTTCTCCTTTTGAAAGGAAGGTACTGATTTCTAGAAAATTATAAGATGATAACTGAAGGGAAAAATCTCAAAATGCTTTCGTCTCAGGAGGAAGAGATAATATCAAAACCAACAAGTAAAAAACAAACAAACAAAAAAACACCCCAGCAAGTATTTATTTACCAAGGATTTATAATGCCCTAGGTGCCGGGTGAGTATCTAAAACACATGCATTTTCTCAGTTCAACTTATAACAAGTTAATGAGGGATCATCCTCATCTTATAGACTGGAACCTGGGGTTTAGTGAGATGGACTATATTAGCCAAGTGGGAGGTAGTATCAGGATTCAGTCTTGGAGAGGGAGATCCTTGAGCCTGCCCTTTCAAACTCTGCAGCATTCTGGTCCTGGACCTGGGCTGCGAAAGCTTTAAGAGAGAGAAGGGCAGTTGTCTGAAATCTCAGTTACATCCCACTGTATGTAAGAGCCAGATGGCACCTCAGTGCTCACCCCTGGAGATACAACAGCTGGGCTGGTGAGGCCCAGAGTACAACAGGTGAATTGCTAAAGAATAAACAGTTAAAGCAAATGACAAAGGCATACATAGCATAGAAATACACTGACTAGTTGAGTTCTTGTTATATGTCAGACACTGAACTAAGGGTTTTACACGTATCATTTCATTTATTCTTTAAAATCATCCTGCTAAACAAGTATTATTATCTTCATTTTTCAAATAAGGAAACTGAGACACAGAAGAAAGGTCAAGAAATGTTCCCAAGTTAACCCTGCAAGTAAATGGAAGAACTGAGCTGTGACTACATCTGCTAAGTTGGACCCTCATTGCTCTAACTTTTGGGTGTAGACACCCCTCATTAGAGCGGCTACTCTGCTTTCTTGGATGACACACCCAAGACCATCACATTACAAATAATTTTAACAGCTTGTAAATGTTTATGGATGTAAAGTATAAAACGTATTTTTTGTTGTCCTGTTTAATTTGATGTTCGAATACTCCTATGGGTTATAAGAAAAACGGAAACATAATAATTAGCATCATCATCACATTCACTATTATTATTAACCTATGAAATGATGTAAGAGATATTCTGGTGCTGAATATATATGAGAGAACTTAAACTAACAGAGGTTAGGAGTGGCCCCAAATCACACATCTAACTATTATTTAGTAGAATATAGTTTTACTCTATATATCCAACCAACAAAGATTTGTTATAAAACTACTATTAAAAAAAAACAACAACAAAGGATGTGAGATAGCTTGGAGATACATGTAAAACAAGATACAAAAATAAAGTAAATGAGGAAATAGAAACAACATAAAGTTGAGCCAGGACAAAAACCAGTACCCAAAAAACATTTAATTACTTATAAACACTTTCTAGCGGAGATTTGCAGAAAAGAGTTAATATAACAGGCTTAAGGCTGAATCCTTAGAAAGACCTGCTTAAGGTTGGCCTGTGGCTGGCTTCTAGGAACTTGGATTTCAGAGGATTTCCACTTTGAGAAGAATGCCTGAACTGTGTGTATGAAAAATGTGGTTTATGCTAAACACTTGTTTTCCTTCTGGGCATCTGGAATTTGGACACTTGCTAGACAGAGTGTGCCTTTGTGACCAGCACCCCTTGAAAACCTTGGGCATTGAATCTTTAATAAGCTTCTCTGATAGATAACATGCCACACTAGTCACAACTCATTCCTGGAGGAACTGACTGTGTCTTGTGTGATTCCATTAGGAAAGCACTCTTGGAAACCTGTGTCTGGTTTCCCCAGACTTCACTCCATACACCTTTCTCTTCTGATAATTTTGTTTTGTATCTGTTTTCTGCAATAAATTATAGCTGAATAAGGATAACTAGTATTATTTCAGCTATTATTAGCAGTGTGGTTGCTCTATACCAGACACTGGGCTAAACATCACATATAATGCCATCTCACTTATTCCCCACAACAATCCAATGTCATAATTATTAGTAGGCTCATTTTCAGGAGAGAAAACTGATAATTTATCAAGGTCAAATTTGCCTGAGGCCTGTGCTTTCAGCTGGCCACTGAGAATCACTGCTATCTTCCTATTCTGTTCATACAAAAATATGAGAGACATTTCTTCCTTGGATTTCCATAAAGAAGACACTGACATTGCAAACTCTTCTGGATAATATCTCTGCAGTAAATTCAGTAGCACGCTTCATACGACTCTTTCTCCTAATAGCCTTTCATGCAATCAAGGCAAAGCAATTCATTCTAGACACACAGATCTCGGGCTGGGAGAGAGAAAACTTGAACCCAGCTCTCCTAAATCCAAATCCTCTCGATCCTCGTAATGTAGTCGAAAACTGCTCTGCACACAATAGTCTTTGAAAGATACTCGTCCTTGAAGGAAAATAACTACTGGGGGTGGGGGGGAAGAAACGAAGACTCACATTTTGTTTGAGGATTTATGAATTCCTTCTCAAATGTGAGAAGGCTGGGGATGCAGAGGTGGCAACAATCTGGTGGTGTTTCATGCTGCCAGTATCCCTCTTGCCTCTCTCTCTCACCCCTCCTTCATGTCAGGGGACCATCATACATGAAGAATTGAAGGTACATAAATGTCATCGTTTTTGTAGGATGTTTCGGGAGGCCTCTCCTTTATCTTATTTTAGAACCCTCATCTTTGCTCCCTGCCACACCTACCTTTTGTATCCCTGGTACCTCCTTCACTCCACTGACATTGTGAGGATGAGCATCACAGGACCCCTTTCTTTCTGGGTCTTGAAAATAGTTAGTCCTATTGTAAACAAAACAGCCAGAAAAAAACATAGTGCATTGTAAGTTTCAAAAGCAGGGACAGTTTTCTTGCCCTAAGAATGATTTATGAGTCATCTTCCATGGTATGTCTTAACCCTTAATACTGTTTTCATGACTTTTTAAACCCAGAATACTGCTTTTCTTTTTTTTTGTTTACATCTGTGGCTCTTTGTCTTACACAAATGATTGTCCTATTGACATTAGGTATTGTATCTACAATGTGTGTTTCTTGCAGCCTGGGGAATTCTCAGGCCCACATGCTTTAGCAACTGATGTGTTAGCGACTTGGATATTATACTACTGACAGCTTCATACGCTTTACAGCTGTGTGGAAAAAATTAGTTAGGGTTAACAAAAGTTTGCTTATCACTCTATCTAAGACTTTCTTGGCCTCTGAATAGGAGAAGCTTCCGAGGGCCTGGCAATGTGCTAAGAAGTACCAGTTGTATATTGATACTTATCAAAAGCCTGTCCCTTAATACCACTTAGATTCTCAGAAAGAAGGGAATTTTTGAAAGGTTAGATAACAACTTTGTGTGAAGAAAATCAAATTTCTTTTGGCCTTTATAAAGTTTCCTTAATAACTTGTGGCTGCTTCCAATAAACTGAGGAGGGTAAGGCTCCGCCTCAATCTGAAGACCTCCAGGATTAACATTTTGGTTGTATCTTTGTGTAGCAAAAGGCTTATGCAAACACCAGGGAGTGAATGCACTGGAATTCACTGGCATAGCTTTAGTGTAATGCAGGGTCTCTGGACTCCTGCCTCTGGCCATCCTGTGGCGGCGAGCCCTGGGCCAGATGCAATGAGATGCAGGGTGAGGAAGGTACTCAATGGTATGAGCGCCCTTTGCAAGCACGGGGAAAACAGCCTGAATTTGGGCAACAGTCTATGTATAAGGGCCAGCTCTTTGAAGGAGTTTTATACACACTTGGAACAGCAGCTACCAACACCTGGTGATTTTGTGGGAAAATGTGATTTGCATAATCCCTCCCAGGGGTCTCAGTGGGGCTACTATCAGTCGCAGCTAGTGCACTGCCAGGCAATGCCAGCAGGGGCCACCTGGGCCACCAATAGGCCTTCCAGTTGTCTTTCCACCCTCAGCCACCACAGGGGATCTAAATGGACAACTGGCTTGCTGGCCACTGATTCCCAGAAAGAATGGCTACAGATCAGTGATGTACAGTAAAAAGGCCCAATTTAGGTAGATATCTCCCAATATTTAGAGGACTTTTGTATTTCATAATCCTATTCAGAAATATAACTGATTCAATTGCCTTGGTGTGCACTATACAATCCATTTATTTTGTAGGCATACTAGTCTGTTCTATTTTTGGGTGAATCATTCCATGGGTGCATAGAATGGCCTGGGTGGGGGGTTCTTAGTTACAGATTTAAAGATCTTAGATGCTAAAAGTACATCATTTGTTGAATGACAAATGGAATGAATGAATGAACAAATACTGGAACTGTTGTGACTATGCTGAAGATTTGAATTCTCTGGATTCTCAGTTGTGTATTTGCCTGAACGCTGGACTTGATCCAACACAAAGTGTTGGGAAAATCTTGATTGTCTTTACCACCCCCTTGGATTCTGCTCCATAATATGAAATTAGAGGTAAGAAGTCTATATAGTTGGGCCATGACTTGCTCAGGTCCTGCTTCCAGTCCAGTTCAGATGACTATGAGAGCATCTGAAATCATCCCAAAATAGAAAACAGCTGTGTACAGATGGTTATTCAGGAAATATAACTTCAAATATACTGCCCTTTAATATTTACCAGAAGCTTGAATAAAGGAGATGGTGCTTGTAGAGCATAGCCTAAAGACCATTACTAGACCCTGAAGTCCATTGGACTGTTCTAATGGAGTAGAGAATATGTGTAGCAGGAACTGTCCTACTTTATCTCCTAGCAGGTTTGTATCTACTAAACTGCGACTTAGTTTGATGTCATCAATACTTAGTGACAAATAGCATGGGAAAAAAAAATTCAACTAATTGGAATATCTGCCATAAGGATACCGTTGAAAGCAATGCTCATTGCATTATACATTGGCTGGAATTTTCTCTGGTCACCATACCAGAATAATGATGCTGCTCCTGAGTTCCTGTTTTATTTTTATTTTATGGGCACCAGGCATTTTGTGGTTCTGTCTTTGAACTGGCTGCTAGAAAACTTACAATCAAATCTGTGCCCCAATTCTAGAAACAACATAGGACTTAAAAGCAGAATATTTTATGTGTCAGTATTATGCATGGCTTCATATTTTCATCCCAATTCTCATTCTCTCTTTTTTTTGTTTTTCTATATGTATATTTTAAATTGCTGTATATTTTAGAAAAGCTGCCTTAAATGATGGCTGGAACAAGATGTAGACTAAATAAATCTTATATAAATAGTCTGTTTACTGTTAATAATTGTCTTTGAGTGAAGTCAACATCAGAAGGTTTGATTTGAGCCTCTTAGAGTCATCAGCTCATACACACAAACATTACTGAGTCTCAAGCAAGAGGCAGCACCCAAATTCCCTGAGACATCCCTAAGGGAAGTGACTAATAAAAGGAGGCTTGGTTTCCAAGACCCTCACTAATATTTCTGCCTAAATATCTCTTCTAAACCACCCTGCAAGAAGCATTATTTCACCACTGCATCCCTCCTCCCGAGCATAAAGTTAAATTTCCTTGGGGCTGACTCTCTACCTTGCGTGTAGACTAGTCTTATTCTTTTCATATCTACAAAGCCTAGAATACAGCAGGTGTTTCATATGTGATACTTGGACTAAACAAATAATTTAAATTGGATAGAAAAATAAAAGTTATGGAAGAATTCAAAATCAGAAATGCATTTTTTAATATAATAATATAAAGTAAATCAATTCAACTGAATTAGTAAAGAACTGTCTACAATGTAACCATTTTGCTATGTATGGGGATAAAAGCATTTATAATCAAACACTGCACCTGTTCTAGTAGAGTTCCCAGATATGTCCAACATCTATTCTGAAGGGAGAGATATTTAGAACTTGATGGATTTAGAATGTGGGTTCTACATACTCAAATATTAACTTAGAGGCAGTATGACATAGAGATTAAGCTTGAGTTTGATCTCTGTCTTCCTTGTAATCTCTTTGCCTTGAGGAACACTCTTTGATCTTTAGTCTCTCATATGTAAAACACAGCCATACTATCTTCCTCATGGGATTGTGAGAATCAAAAGACATCATGTTTTTAAAGCCTTCAACTCAATGCAGAGCACTCAACAAGAGCTCAGTAAATGCTGTCAATTATAGTACCTACCGCATGCAAAGCACTGCTCTAGGCACTGAGATACAAAAATGAATAGACAGGCACCCTTGCCCTGGAAGAAATTATAGCTTAGTGATGGAAGCTACATAATGAGGTTTTCAATAAATCTTAGTAAATGGCTAACAGAAATGTGGACATAGTGTTACGGGAATGTAGAATAGCGACATTTAGTCCCTATCTCTACACAGCTCTTTATACTTAATAATAGCAGGATAATAGTTTGAGACATTTAAGGATATCTTCCTCTCTGTGACAATCTATAATCCTGATGTGACAATGAGGCTGCCATCAAACTAGAACAATAATTTAAGAAAAGTTATCAAAGACTTTCTAAAATCAAAAGCATTGATCCAAATGTAAGAAAGAAAACATTTGACAAGGAAGATGAGTCAACAGAGCCATGTTCCCCCATACTGGTCCAGACCAGAGAACCCTTCAAGGTTGGAATGAAGAAAGATTTAAAGAGGACACAATAGAGCTGGGTCATGGGTTGGTCTTTCAGCCTCGCCCATGGTGGGCTGAAGGGCAGATGAGCAGGCAGGGGTGCAGAAGTGTGAGAGAATCTCTCTTTGAAGTTTGGTGGATTAGGTGGAGATGCCCTGGCCTCCTTTAGCCCTATCTGGACCTCTAATAGGTCAATGTCAATGACAGCCATTGGGGGATATGAGTCACTGATAAGAGCCTGGACTTTTCTGCAGCAAGTGAGTGACTGGTTGATACAGGAGGGAGTGAGATTGAAGTTCATGGCCAGACAAGCCAAGGGAATGAGTATCAAAAAGACATGGTGTGATTAGTCCACACTGGGGTTCACATGAGAGTACTGAGACATCTCCACAAGAGGTGTATCAGGGAACCCTGTGGGTGCCTGAAGGCTTTCCAGGAGTTCCTCAGCTCCTTACACTGAGTATGCAGTGAGTTTTCTTGGGAGTGGAAGACCAGCCTGAAACGAAGACAGATGAAGTTCTAGGACAGAAGGGCCCTCCTCAACCTCACCATACCAGCAGCAGAGCAAGACCTCCAGAGCTTGTCATCAATCCCAGAGGGGAGCAGGAGGGAGGTTCTCCTGAGAGGGAGTCTAAACAGAATGCGATTGAATGATACACCTGATAGACTAGGAGATCATGGCATTACGCTGAATTTACCTGAAAGTGACCTGATTTAGTTTCTGCCTCAAGCTTGGAAAGCTGGGAATCAAAACACCACAATTCACGATAGGAATATAGAGTTACATTTTCACCTTCCATCAACCTTCATTTGTGAAATTTGGACCTGCTACTTAGCATCTGCCTTTTATGTGATTTTCTAGGAGGTCAACAGCCAAGGGGAAAAGTTTTAAAAGGCACAAAAAGGTCCATGCAGTCTACAAAAATGCCTGTCTTGTCAATCATGGTAACTTAGTGCCACACACAGGGGCCAACACAACGCAGAATGGCTGCTGACTTGATATGTTTGGGACATATATTTACAGAAGTGACTAATGATTATGAAGACAATTCAAATAATACACACAATGGAAAGGAATTCTGTTTTCACCATCCTGGGCATTTTTAAAATGAATTCACTAGGATGTGGTTTCCAATTTTGACAAGTGCAGAATAGATTACGTTCATAGGTCAGGAAATGTCCATCTCCTTGCCCTGGTAATCCTTGTACAATTGATAGACCAACAAATGAATCTTTAACATTTATTTCCATGCAGAAGCATATTGAAACACAAAATGAGAATGAGGAGAAGTCTAGGAGAACACCTTGGATGCTCTTCGTAATAGGAACATGTAAATCTTTCGGAAACTCTGGACTTATATACAACTACCTTAAGTTACCAATTACTTGTGAAAAAACTGACAATGTGTGTGTGTGTGTGTGTGTGTGTGTGAGCAGAGAACCTCTTCTCCAGCCTGTAGCTTCCCTTGAGGTCAGGGTTCTTGCTTCATTTGGTTTTGTATCTGCAGTGCCCAGGAGACTGGTGTATATAGGAGAGATTCAGTAAACATTTCATTCAAGTATATCTACAACATCAGAGCCTTTGGGAATTTTTTTTCAAATTAAAAAAAAAAAATTCTGTTCTTCTGAAAATCTATGCCCAGAATGTGTGAGTGCTAACATAATTGAAAAGTTTGCCAGAGGACTGGGAGAGAGTGTGTATCATAACAGACTTGTCTGTCACAATAAACCCTTACATATTTATATGCATATAAATTTACAAGCATCTCTTTCACATGACACATTTTATTTTGCATTTTTGTGCATACTACTAAACTCTTTTGTGCCAATAAAATGCCATTAAATGCTTTACTTTGTCAAGAATTGCTTCTTTCAATAATTATACTACTTACAGTATTCAATATAACAAAAGCCGTGAAAGATAGCTAGGATTGTCCTAATGCCAACGAGGATGTGAAGATTCACCAAAATTAAGCAACTTTCACAGAGTATCATCTGGGGAAGACTCTTTTCTGGGAACTGTCAGATAATCAATTGTAAAAAATGTTTAAAGACTATCCAAAGAAACTTTAAACTGGAAGTGGTAACAAGTGTTTCTCTGTCATATGTGGCATTATTAATCATACTAAACTACTGGATATGTATATTGGTTAGACTCCTAAACCCCAAGAAATTCTGCATAGAGGAAAGTCAAAATAATCTGGAGAAAAATTGGAAAAAAACCTGGAATGAATTGATTTGAAAAAGAAGATTCAGACTTTGCTTAAGCGAGAAAAGCTGAATTCACCTACTATATCCTTTTAGTCACCCTTTTAATCAGGGCTTTCTGCGACAGGCATATATGAGTGCACAGTCTGTCAAAGGAGAGAAATATCATATGTTCAAATGTGTGTGCCTTTTTCTCTCAGCAGAAACTTTGCCTTCTATGAGCTTATCATTTTTCTGTGCCTTTGACACTGCATAACATATTTGTTAATAGTTCCTCTACAATCTGTTAGGTTCCTCTCTTAACCAGCTGCACTATAGGATAGCCAACTTTCTGCCAAAATAAAAATATTTTTGACACAGACACATGATGACTGGCACCCGACATAACACTGTTCTGGCTTATCTGCCATTGCTGTGTGTCCCTGTGGTCCACCAGGTTTTAACTCTAGCACATCACTTAATACACTATATCAAACATGTAGTTATTTATACGTTTCTCTACTGAATTATAAATTTGTTGATGACAGAGACTCTATCCAAAGAGTTTCTCAAGGTGCCTGGCACATGGTAGGTGTTCAAGTACATACTGAGCAGATCAATGAACAAGACAGATAATATTTAAGTTATTTAATTTGACATTGAGTGAGTAAACCTTATCACGGGGCCCTTGGAATCCAGTACACAAAGATTTCATCAATGGGTAATGCCAGTAGAGAGGAGGCATGAATTATAGACAGTATTGAGATCCAGACCAGCATTGCCATACATGTATCCTCTCCATCTGCTCCCTAGTATCCCTATTCCAGAAGATGGAGGATATGGTAGGAAGAATGGCTTCCCAAAGATATTCATCTGTGAGTATTTTATGTTATATGGCAAAAGGGATTGAACAAATGTAATTAAGGTTAATGTTAATAGGGAGAATACCCTGAATTATCCAAGTGGGTCTAATTGAGTGACAGCCTCCTAACCAAGAACTTTCCCAGGCTGAGAGCACGAGAGATGTGGCAAAAAGGGATGCTAATGACATTTCAAGTGTAAGAAGAATTGGACATACAGTTGCTGTCTGAGATGTTGGGGCCCATGTTCAAAGACTAGAAAGAGGTCTCTAGAATATAGGAGCAGCCCCCAGCTGACAGCAAGGAAATGGGACCTCAGTCTGCAAGAAACAGCCTGCATGATCCTGGGAGCAGATTCTCCTCCAAAGCCTCCAGGTAAGAGTCCAGGCTTGCCAACACCTTGATTTTGGCTTTTTGAGATCTGGAGGATAGGAACCCATTCAGACTCCAACACATGGTAACTATGAGATAATAAGTTTGTGTTGCTGTAAGATACTAAGTATGTCATAATTTGTTATTGCAGCAATAAAAAAACTAATACAGAGGGGTCCCCAAAGTGGTTCCCACTAAGAAAAGTTTAGGATCGTATAGCATGGTCACATCCAATCAGGGGAGGGGGTTAAGTTCACAAAGGGAAAAAAAATACAACATTCTCTCTGAAAATGTTGTATTCACTCCTATTTTAGATACCAAGAGTTCCAGGGAAGAGGCAGCATCTCTCTTCCTACATTAGTAAAACTAATAGGTGCTAAAGACCATTAAAGTTCTCAGTAACAGAGTTGTCAGGCCGCCTTGAACAGTGGTACTTTTAAGGAGAGCTACATTTCAGAAGGTTTGGGTCAAAGGAACACCTGTCTTGGGTTCATCCCAAGACAGAAGTGCTTTCTTCCAACTATAGCTTTTTCATGGATTCACTTGATCCAGTGATTCATCAGATCATGCATTAGTACTTTCATTTATCCACTTACTCATTAGTGCCTGGCACTACACCTCGTGGGAGAGATAAAGGATAAATGAAAGTAGTCCTAACGCTCAAGAAGCTTAAAAACAAGAAAGAGAAAGATGAACAGATAATAAACAGATAGAAACAGATAATCCTCACATACAGTGGTCACTTCACTAATGAAAGCTTAACCCATAACTAGTACCAGTTCTCTATTTTTAATCCACTTCATCCCCTGCCATTCTCTTCTGTGCCATATGGTCATTGAAATTGCCACTTCTCTTTCATCTTATGTTTACCACTGAAATACAAGATCCATTCAAACAGGGCACCTCTGTTCTGTCCCCATTCTCTGAGGAGCACTGCTGTTTTGGTCTGTCTACCCTGGGTCTCAGGATCCTACAGTGCCAATTCATAATTATAAAATGCCTCCACGCCCACCACCACAATTACCACCCAAATCTCTGGGATTGTGAATATCATGACATATTACACCCTGATTATGTTACTGTTATATATATATATGGCATATATATATATGCCAAAGGGATTTTACAGATGAAATTAAAGTTAAAAATTAGTACACTTTGGGCTTCCCTGATGGCGCAGTGGTTGAGTCCGCCTGCCGATGCAGGGGACACGGGTTCGTGCCCCGGTCCAGGAAGATCCCTCCCACATGCCGTGGAGCGGCTGGGCCCATGAGCCATGGCCACTGAGCCTGTGCGTCCGGAGCCTGTGCTCCGCAATGGGAGAGGCCACAACGGTGAGAGGCCCGCATACCACAAAAAAAAAAAAATTAGTACACTTTGAGTTAATCAGAAGGAGATTATTTAGGTGAGTCTGAACTAATCACATAAATACTTTAAGAGCAGAAAGTCTTTGGCTGGTGGCAGAAGGGGAAGTCAGAGAGATTCAAAACAGAAGAAATTTGCTTTTGAAGGCAAACATGGGCTTTTGCTGATTTGAAAATGAGTGTGCCCTGTGAGAAGGAAAATGGGTGGTCTCTACTCTCCGTGATAAGAATAGGCAGAGAGTGACCCCAGGTGACAGCCAACAGGGAAATAGGATCTTAGTCCTACAACCACAAGGAACTGAACTCTACCAACCTGAATGAATTTCAGAAAGGACCTTGTGTTTCAGATGGGAGCACAGCCCGGGTTTGATTTCAATCCTGTGGTACTACGAGCAGAGAGCTCAGTTGAGCCTGCTCATACTTCTGCGCTACAGAACTAGGAGATTATAAATGGGTATTGTTTTAAGTCACTACGTTTGTGGTAATTTGGTATGCAGTGATAGAAAACAAATAGATTGCTGTAATAAAAAGTTATATTTTCTTGAAAGAGATGATTGCTTCCTTTGTTAATCATCCAATGAGATATGATTAAATAGTTAAGTGGGAGAATAAACTTGTGCTCTCGCTTTCTGGCCTAGATCTTGAGAATCCAGAATGTCTAGAGTGTGCTCTTTGTTGTGGGTGATACATGACACCCATCGCATGGAAACTAACCATGTCTGGTGGGCTCCAGCCCTACAATATAGACCCAGTCATGTAGTACATGACTTGCAGTAGGTTACACCCAATGTCTTTGTTATCTTTAAGCTTTTAGACAATCTTGTAATGAGTGTTACAGCCTTTCTGAGCAATTATAGTATAAAAAGTAAAGGTTTCATCTCCATACTTATCCAGAACATAGTGTCAAGGTCAAGTTTCTAGTATTAGTGATTTTCTTAGGGTAGCAATTGGGTTTGCAATATTCCACCTTGAAAGTTCTGGGAAGTGTTAAATAGAGATGGTTATTTATTTTTAAGGTTGTTGACTTTAATGTTTGTTAAAGGTACTTTCCCTAAATAGTGTCTATTAGATTAGATTATATCAAATTGCTGATATTCAACCATCCTACAAACTATAAAAACAACAGTTCATATGATTAGGCCTAATAATAAAGGTTATTTATGAGGACATTCATTTTTTAAAAAAGCTTAGTCACAATGGTTGAAAGGTTCTATGGAATAAAATATGTGTAGGTTACTGAACAGCTCATATGTTTTCAAGAAATGAAAATATCTCACGTCACTATGGTAGTTGGTAGTAATATTTGACATTCATTCATGCATTTATTCAACCAATTAATCATTTATTCATTCAAGACTGTCATTAAGCATTTATTAAGACCTAACAATACACCACGAGTAACCTCAGGTGCTAGTGAAACAAAGGTGAGAACCAGAGTGCACGCCCTCGGCATCTAGTAACAGAGACAGGCAATTGTCATCGGGTGTTACAAGCTCCAGGGTAAGCATAAGCATAGATTCTGGATGAGTAAAAGAGGCATCCTCCCAAGCTGGATGTGAGGAGAGATTTAACTGAGGAAGTAATATATTATCTACAAATTAAAGGATGGCTGGATGGCAACCAAGGAGAGAGACGAATAAAAGTCATTTTGGGGGGAGAAGATATCAAGCCTTGAAACAGGGGAGTGAGAAAGCATGGCATATGGGGGAAATGAAAGCACACTGAGTTAGGTGTTGGGTTGTAAAAGTGTCCAGGCTGAAGAGATACTTGGAATTAGATAGATGCTAACTCAATGAGCAACACTGGTGCCTTGCTAAGGAGTACGGTTTTTACTGTCTGTTGCTTCAACATTTTTGACCTTTTGAGGCATCATAGTTTGAAAGTAATGAAATATCATGACTGCCTTTACCATCTCCTAGACAACCTTCGTTTGAAGCAGTCAAATTTATCCTCTAAGCCTCACAACCCAGGGCTCTTTCCTGACAACCCCATTTTTCCTAGCTGGTGCTGTCTGGCTACTTCACACTAGGGAGTTAGACTGCATTCTAAACCATCAGACAAGGAGCTCAGTGCTGAGCTACTGTGGCGGTATAGAACTTTAGTGATAAACATTCTAACTGGGCTCTAATACCAAACTGGCCAAAAGGTAGGGTGACCAATCACCTCGGTTACCCAGGACTGTTCCAGTTTTAGTGCAGAAAGTCCCACATCCCAAGAAACCCTTTTCCAGGAAGCAAAAAGCCATGGTATTCAGGGATAGGTGCAAAAGGTCAAGGAAAAAGTACAAAACCTGCATGGTGGCATAAAAAGGGGGGCCAAAAGCCATTTATTTGTTGGTGTCAAATGGATATGCAATAGGTTATGTCTTTCATAGTTGCTGTCACTAATTCTTCCCCTGACCACTGACACAGGCCACCATGATTTGCAATTCACATTGTTGCAGTGCTCTGAGCACGTGATGTAAGTGTACAACTTAAGTGCATTGTAGTCATGAGTATTGACAGTCCATCTCTGGCTTTGCCTGTGGAATAACTGTTGTGCTTTGTACTCACATAGTGCTAGTTGAATTTTTAACATTGTGAATATTTCTATCATATTTTCTAGGAGGTCAGGTGATGCAAAGGAAAATGAAAATGATGACAATACAAATTCCAGCATGACCCATACACCAACAAAGAAAATGAAACAAGTGTGTTGCTTTAATGATGGCTGGAAGAACTCACACACTGGATTAAGGAGGAAAATGACCTAAATGAAGCATAGGGCACCATACAGAGAAATAAATAGATATATGGTACACACAATACACAGAAATTTGGAATCTGGGGACAGTAGAGAGGTGAATTTCTGAGAGTGAATCTCTCAAGTTTGAGATGAGCCAGGCAAGTATATCTTAATAACCAAAAGTTTTTTTGTTGTTGTTTATTGTTTTTTATCTCCCCCAGAAGACATCAATGCTCAGGAGAAAATAATGGCTGTTGAATTAGCTTGGGAACACCACATGAATGAACACATATTATCTTGTTGCTCCCTTGATTGCTCTAGGAAACTTAGTAAAGTTACATTCTCTGATTCAGAGACTGCAACTAAATTATCCCATGACGAACAAAAGGGGACATTTTGATAACAGGTGAGTTGGGCTCTCCCAGAGCAGAGCTGCTTCTGTGAGATCTTACCAATGATCCATGTTTTTTACTGAGTGTGGTGAGAGATACAGTGAATGACAGCAACGAAAATTAAGGTTCCCCTAGTTCTGAAGTACTTTGATTTGAAAAGTGTAGTTTTCAATATATTTTCTCAATTTGTAGGAAAAGTTTAATGACACTGCAGAAAACATAAAAGATTACTGATATGTTGACTTTCCTCCTCAACCTGCGTTTTAAAAAATAGTGTAAAGGTAACTTCTGGCAGTTTCTCTTATGTCTATAGATTTCTTACCAAAGAAAATTAAAAGACCTGCTAAATGTCCTGTACCCCTTGTGTCCACTGATAAGAAGAGGTATGATTTCTTGATCTGTGAAATGGAGGCGCTCATAATGGAAGTTTATGATCACTTCTCAGTCCTCTCAAGATCGTGAAGGAGCACTTAATAGAATTTTTGACTTTACAGAAATAGAAGGAAATAATCTCTATAGACATGTGGTTACAAGATGGCTACTGTTGCCTGCCATAAACAAGATGTTAAAAAAAAGCTACTGTGCTATTATTTTCAAAGCTTTGGACAAGAAGAATATCCTTCTCTAATATTTGAATAATGTACTAAGGATGAAAATGGAGAAAGGGTTACAGTAAAACAGAAATGTATCTATTGTTTCTCCAGAGCTGTGTACTGATCCTTAAAGAGGTCATAAATAGCTTAGAAAAGTATAAACTGACAACACCCAAGTTGTCTGATGTCATATTTATGCTGCAACAAAAACTCATATAGTGAAAAACATGACTCATATTCTGGAAATAAGACTGCTTCAGAACTAGGAAAAAAAAAAACCCACATCAGAAAAGGACAGTGAAGTTAAATGGCTGTTTCTCAATTTCTTTATAAAAACTGTAACTTATTTGGAATTCAACTGCACTTTCAGAAGTTCAAATTACCTCTATGACTAAAACCACTTTCCCTGAGAAAGAGAGGTTTAACTTAGGAGGACATTCAATGTGCTTCTGAGTGTTAAAAAATAATGAATATTGAGAGAGCTTTTGTGCTCTCACTCTGCCTTGAACACCCAGCTGGACAGGATCGTCTGCAAACCAGGAAGAGAACCCAACCATGTTGGCTCCCTGATTTTAGACTTCCAGCCTCCAGAACCGTGAAATGTGGATCCTCTAGCAACAGGAGGTGTGAAGATAGAAGACCTTCAAGATGGCGGAGGAGTAAGATATGGAGAACACATTCCTCCCCACAAATACATCAAAAATACACCTACATGTGGAACAACTTCTATAGAACAACTACTGAACGCTAGCAGAAGACCTCAAACTTCCCAAAAGCCGTGTGGCTGACAGGGTCTTGGTGCTCTGGCCAGCTGTCAGGCCTGAGCCTCTGAGGTGGGAGACCTGAGTCCAGCACACTGGACCACCAGAGAATGCCCAGCCCCACGTAATATCAATCAGCGAAAGATCTGCCAGAGATCTCCGACTCAACGCTAAGACCCAGCTCCACCCAACGACCAGCAAGGCCCAGTGCTGGACACCCCATGCCAAACAACTAGCAAGACAGGAACACAACCCCCCACCCATTAGCAGAGAGGCTGCCTAAAATCATAAAAAGTTCACAAACACACAAAAACACACCACTGGATGCAGTACTGCCCATCAAAAAGACAAGATCTAGCCTCACAGACAAGAACACAGGCACCAGTCCTCTCTACCAGGAAGCCTACACAACCCACTAAATCAACCTTACCCACCGGGGGCAGACACCAAAAACAGCAGGAACTACGAACCTGCAGTCTGCGAAAAGGAGACCCCAAACACAGTAAGTTAAGCATAATGAGAAGACAGAGAAATATGCAGCAGACGAAGGAACAAGGTAAAAACCCACCAGACCAAACAAATGAAGAGGAAGTAGGCAGTCTACCTGAAAAAGAATTCAGAATAATGATAGTAAAGATGATCCAAAATCTTGGAAATAGAATGGAGAAAATACAAGAAACATTTAAAAAGGACCCAGAAGAACTAAAGAGCAAACAAACAATGATGAACAACAAAATAAATGAAATTAAAAATTCTCTAGAAGGGATCAATAGCAGAATAACTGAGGCAGAAGAACGGATAAGCGACCTGGAAGATAAAATAGTGGAAATAACTATTGCAGAGCAGAATAAAGAAAAAAGAATGAAAAGAATTGAGGACAGCCTCAGAAACCTCTGGGACAATATTAAACGCACCAACATTTGAATTATAGTGGTCCCGGAAGAAGAAGAGAAAAAGAAAGGGACTGAGAAAATATTTGAAAAGATTATAGTTTAAAACTTCACTAATATGGGAAAGGAAATAGTTAATCAAGTCCAGGAAGCACAGAGAGTACCATATAGGATAAATCCAAGGAGAAACACACCAAGACACATATTAATAAAACTATCAAAAATTAAATACAAAGAAAAAATATTGAAAACAGCAAGGGAAAAGCAACAAATAACATACAAGAGAATCCCCATAAGGTTAACAGCTGATCTTTCAGCAGAAACTCTACAAATCAGAAGAGAGTGGCAAGATATATTTAAAGCAATGAAAGGGAACAACCTACAACCAAGATTACTCTAACCAGCAAGGATCTCTTTCATATTTGATGGAGAAATTAAAACCTTTACAGACAAACAAGAGCTAAGAGAATTCAGCACCACCAAACCAGCTTTACAAAAAATGCTAAAGGAACTTCTCTAGGCAGAAAACATAAGAGAAGGAAAAGACCTACAATAGCAAACCCAAAACAATTAAGAAAATATTAATAGAACACTCATATCGCTAATTACCTTCAATATAAATGGATTAAATGGTCCAACCAAAAGACATAGACTGGCTGAATGGATATAAAAACAAGACTTGTATATATGCTGTCTACAAGAGACCCACTTCAGACCTAGGGGACACATACAGACTGAAAGTGAAGGGAGGGAAAAAGATATGCCATGGAAATGGAAATTAAAAGAAAGCTGGAGTAGCAATTCTCATATCAGACAAAATAGACTTTAAAATAAAGACTATTACAAGAGACAAAAAAGGACACTACATAATGATCAAGGGATCGATCCAAGAAGAAGATATAACAATTTAAAATATTTATGCACCCAACATAGGAGCACCACAATACATAAGGCAAATGCTAACAGCCATAAAAGGGGAAATCGACAGTAACACATTCATAGTAGGGGACTTTAACACCCCACTTTCACCAATGGACAGATCAACGTAAATGAAAATAAATAAGGAAACACAAGCCTTAAATGACACATTAAACAAGATTTAATTGATATTTTTAGGACATTCCATCCAAAAAGAACAGAGTACACTTTCTTCTCAAGTGCTCATGGAACATTCTGCAGGATAGATCATATCTTGGGTCACAAATCAAGCTTTGGTAAATTTAAGAAAATTGAAATTGTATCAAATATCTTTTCTGACCACAACGCTATGAGACTAGATATCAATTACACGAAAAAAAAAAAAAAACAACTGTAAAAAACACAAACACATGGAGGCTAAACAATACTCTACTAAATACCCAAGAGATCACTGAAGAAATCGAAGAGGAAATCAAAACATACCTAGAAACAAATGACAATGAAAACATGACAGCCCAAAACCTATGGGATGCAGCAAAAGCAGTTCTAGGAGGGAAGTTTATAACAATACAATCCTACCTCAAGAAACAAGAAAAATCTCAAAGAAAAAACTTAACCTTACACCTAAAGAAATTAGAGAAAGAAGAACAAATAAACCCTCAAGTTAGCAGAAGGGAAAATACCATAAATATCAGAGCAGAAATAAATAAAAAAGAAATGAAGGAAACAACAGCAAAGATCAATCAAACTTAAAGCTGGTTCTTTGAGAAGACAAACAAAACTGATAAACCACTAGCCAGACTCATTAAGAAAAAAAGGGAGAAGACTCAAATCAACAGAATTAGGAATGAAAAAGGAGAAGTAACAGCTGATACTGGAGAAATACAAAGGATCATGAGAGATTACTTGAAGCAACTATAAGCCAATAAAATGGACAACCTGGAAGAAATGGACACATTCTTAGAAAAGCACAACCTTCTGAGACTGAACCAGGAAGAAATAGAAAATATGAACAGATCAATCATGAGCACTGAAATTGAAACTGTGATTAAAAATCTTCCAACAAACAAAAGCCCAGGACCAGACTGCTTCACAGGTGAATTCTATCAAACATTTAGAGAAGAGCTAACACCTATCCTTCTCAAGCTCTTCCAAAATATAGCAGAGGGAGGAACACTCCCAAACTCATTCTACGAGGCCACCATCACCCTGATACAAAAACCAGACAAAGATGTCACAAAAAAGAAAACTAGAAGCCAATATCACTGATGAACATAGATGCAAAATTCCTCAACAAAATACTAGTAAACAGAATCCAACAGCACATTAAAAGGATCATACATCATGATCAAGTGGGGTTTATCCCAGGAATGCAAGGATTCTTCAATATATGCAAATCAATCAATGTGATACACCATATTAACAAATTGAAGGAGATAAACAATATGGTAATCTCAATAGATGCAGAAAAACTTTCGACAAAATTCAACACACATTTATGATAAAAACTCTCCAGAAAGTAGGCACAGAGGGAACTTACCTCAACATAATACAGGCCATATATGACAAACCCACAGCCAGCATCATTCTCAATGGTGAAAAACTGAAACCATTTACACTAAGATCAGGAACAAGACAAGGTTGCCCACTTTCACCACTATTATTCAACATAGTTATGGAAGTTTTAGGCACAGCAATCAGAGAAGAAAAAGAAATAAAAAGAACCCAAATTGGAAAAGAGGAAGTAAAGCTGTCACTGTCTGCAGATGACATGATACTATACATAGAGAATCCTAAAGATGCTACCAGAAAACTACTAGAGCTAATCAATGAATTTGGTAAAGTATCAGGATACAAAATTAATGCACAGAAATCTCTGGTATTCCTATACACTAATGATGAGAAATCTGAAGGAGAGATTAAGGAAACACTCCCATTTACCACTACAACAAAAAGAATAAAGTATCAAGGAATAATCCTACGTAGGGAGACAAAAGACCTATATGCAGAAAACTGTAAGACATTGATGAAAGAAATTAAAGAATATACAAACAGATGGAGAGATATATCATGTTCTTGAATTGGAAGAATCAACATTGTGAAAATGACTATACTACCTAAAGCAATCTACAGATTCAGTGCAATCCCTATCAAACTACCAATGGCATTTTTCACAGAACTAGAACAAAAAATTTTACAATTTGTATGGAAACGCAAAAGACCCTGAATAGCTAAACCAATCTTGAGAAAGAAAAATGGAGCTGGAGGAATCAGGCTTCCTGACTTCACACTATATTACAAAGCTACAGTAATCAAGACAGTATGGTACTGGCACAAAAACAGAAATATAGATCAATGGCACAGGATAGAAAGCCCAGAGATAAACCCACGCACATATGGTCACCTGATCTTTGATAAAGGAGGCAAGAATATACAATGGAGAAAAGACATCCTATTCAATAAGTGGTGCTGGGAAAACTGGACAGCTACATTTAAAAAATGAAATTAGGGGGCTTCCCTGGTGGCGCAGCGGTTGAGAGTCCACCTGCCGATGCAGGGGACACGGGTTCGTGCCCCGGTCCAGGAAGATCCCACATGCCGCGGAGCGGCTAGGCCCGTGAGCCATGGCCTCTGAGCCTGCGCGTCCGGAGCCTATGCTCCACAACAGGAGAGGCCACAACAGTGAGAGGCCCGCGTACCGTAAAAAAAAAAAAAAAATGAAATTCGAACACTCTCTGAAACCACATACAAAAATAAACTCAAAATTGATTAAAGACCTAAATGTAAGGGCAGACACCTAAATCTCTTAGAAGGAAACATAGACAGAACACTCTATGAGATAAATCACAGCAAGATCCTTTTTGACCCACCTCCTAGAGTAATGGAAATAAAAACAAAAATAAAGAAATAGGACCTAATGAAACTTAAAAGCTTTTTCATAGCAAGGGAAACCATAAACAAGATGAAGAGACAAGCCTCAGAATAGAAGAAAATATTTGCAAATGAAGCAACTGACAAAGGATTAATCTCCCAAATATAGATGCAGCTTATGCAGCTCAATATCAAAAAAAACAAACAACCCAATCCAAAAATGGGCAGAAGACCAAAATAGACACTTCTCCATAGGAGACAGATTGTCAACAAACACATGAAAGGATGCTCAACGTCACTAATCATTAGAGAAATGCACATCAAAACCACAATGAGGTATCACCTCACACTTGTCAGACTGGCCATCATCAAAAATCTGCAAACAATAAATGCTGGAGAGGGTGTGGAGAGAAGGGAACCCTCTAGCACTGTTGGTGGGAATGTAAATTGATACAGTCACTATGGAGAACAGTATGCAGTTTCTTTAGAAAACTAAAAATAGAACTATCATGTGACCCAGCAATCCCACTACTGAGCATACACCATGAGAAAACCATAATTCAAAAAGAGTCACGTACCACAATGTTCATTGCAGCACTACAATAGCCAGGACATGGAAGCAACCTAAGTGTACCTCGATAGATGAATGGATAGAGAAGATGTGGCACATATATACAATGGAATATCACTCAGCCATACAAAGGAAGAAAATTGAGTTATTTGTAGTGAGGTGGATGGACCTAGAATCTGTCATACAGAGTGAAGTAAGTCAGAAGGAGAAAAACAAATACCGTATGCTAACATATATATATGGAATCTTAAAAAAAGAAAAAAAGGGTTCTGAAGAACCTGGGGGCAGGACAGGAATAAAGACGCAGATGTAGAGAGTGGACTTAAGGACACAGGGAGAGGGAAGGGTAAGCTGGGACGAAGTGAGAGAGTGGCGTGGACATATATACACTACCAAATGTAAAGGAGATAGCTAGTGGGAAGCAGCTGCATAGCACAGGGAGATCACCTCGGTGCTTTGTGACCACCTAGAGGGGTAGAATAGGAAGGGTGGGAGGGAGATGCAAGAGGGAGGTGATATGGGGATATATGTATACATATAGCTGATTCACTGTTATACAGCAGCAAGTAACACAGCAATTTAGAGCAACTGTACTCCAATAGAGATGTTAAAAAAAAAAGAACACTTTTCGATGTGGACAGCCTCTATGATGAATGTATACAAAGCAAAAGATCTGACTGATAAACAAATGGTTTATCAAAATAAGCCTTTAAATATGGGCACGCCTCATCTTATTAAGCATTGCTTTATCTTTGCAGATACTGTTTTTTACAAATTGAAGGTCTGTGGCAACCCTGCATCGATCAAGTCTATCAACATCATTTTTCCAATAGCATTTGCTTCCATCTAATCTGTATGTCCCAGTTTGGTAATTCTCACAGTATTTCAAGCTTTTTAATTATTATGATATTTGTTATAGTCATCTGAGATCAGCGATCTTTGATGTTACTATCATAACTTTTGGGGTGTCATGAGCCACGCATGTAGAAAATGGCAAACATTATCAATAAATGTGTGTGTTCTGACTGTTCCACTAGGCTGTCTCCCTCTCCTAGGGCCTTCCTATTCCTTGAGACAAAGCTATATTGAAATTAGGCCAATTAATAACCTAACAATGGCCTCTAAATGTACAAATGAAAGGGAGGGTCCCATGTCTTTCATTTTGAATCGAACCCTGGAAAGGATGAAGCTTAGTGAAGAAGGTACATTGAAAGCTGAGAAAGGACAAAACCTAGTCCTCTTGTACCAAACGTATCCAAGTTGTAAATGCAAAGGAAAAGTCATTGAAGGAAATTAAAAGTACTACTCCAGGGAACATAAGAATGAGAAGAAAGTGAAACAGCCTTATTGCTGATAGGGAGCAAGTTTTAGTGGTCTGGATAGAAGATCAAACCAGCCACAACATTCCCTTAAGCCAAAGCCTAGTCCAGAGCAAGGCCCTAAGTGTCTTCAATTCCATGAAGACTGAAAGAGGCAAGGAAGTTGCAGAAGAAGAGTTTGAAGCTAGCAGAGTTTGGTCCATAAGGTTTAAGGAAAAAATCCATCCCCATAACAAAAGGAGCAAGTTGAAATAGCAAGTGATGATGTAGAAGCTGCAGCAAGTTATCCAGAAAATCTAGCTGAGATAATTAATGATTTTCAATGTAGATGAAACAGCCTTATATTGAAAAAAGATGCCCCCTAAGACTTATAGCTAGAGAAGAGAAGTCAATGCCTGGCTTCAAAGGACCAGCTGACTCTCTTCCTAGGGGCTAATGCAGCTGGTGACTTTAAGTTGAACCCAGTGCTCATTTACCATTCCAAAAATCCCATGACCCTTAAGAATTATGCTAAATCTATTCTGCCTGCACTCTATAAACACAACAACAAAGCCTGGATGACAATACATCTGCTTACAAAATGGTTTACTGAATATATTAAACCCACTGTTGAGAACTATTTCTTAGAAAAAAGGTACCTTGCAAAATATGATTACTTATTGAAAATACACCTGGTCACCCGTGAGCTCTGATGGAGATCTACAATGAAATTAATGTTTTCATGCCTGCTAAGATGACATCCATTCTGTAGTCCTTAGATCAGGGAGTAATTTCAACTTTCAAGTCTTATTATTTAAGAAACACAGTTCCTAAGGCTATAGCTGTCACAGCTAGTGAGTTCTCTAATGGATCTAGGCCAATTCAACTGAAAACCTCCCGGAAAAGATTCACCATTCCAGAGGCCATTGAGAACATTCTTGATTCATGGGAAGAAGTCAAAATATCAATATTATCAGGAGTTTGGAAGAAGTCGATTCCAACTTTCATGGATGACTTTGAGGGGTTCAAGACTTCAGTGGAGGAAGTAACTGCATATGTGGTGGAAATGGCAAGAGACCTAGAATTAGAAGTGGATCCTGAAGATGTGACTGTATTGCTGCAATCTCATCATAAGACTTTAACACATGAGGAGCTGCTGATGAAATCGACTCCTGTTGAAGATGCTGTGAAGATTATTGAAATGCCAACAAAAGAATGTTATATAAACTTAGTTGATACAGCAGCAGTAGGGTTTGAGAGGACTGACTCCAATTTTGAAAGAAGTTCTACTGTGGGTAAAATGCTACCAAAACAGCATTGCATGCTGCAGAGAAATCGTTCATGAAGGAAGGGGTCAACTGAGGTGGCAAACTTCATTATTGTCTTATTTTAAGAAACTGCCAAAGCCACCTCTACCATCAGCAACCACCACCCTGATCAGTCAGCAGTCATCAACATCAAGGCAACACCCTCTACAAGCAAACAGATTACAACTCACTGAAGGTTCAGATGACAGCATTTTTCAGCAACAAAGTATATTTAATTAAGGTATATTAATTTTTGAAACATAAAGCTCTTGCACACTTAGACTATGTTACACTGTAAACATAAGTCTTATTTATATGCACCAGGAAACAAAAAAAAATTAGTGTGACCCAATTTACTGTGATATTTGCTTTACTGGGTGCTCTGGAATCAAACTGGCAATATCTCCAAAGTACGCCTGTACAAAGTGGATGGATACTTCTGGAGACCAGAGAAACTAATTCCTACAAGTCAAAAAGTCTATGGTTAGTAAAATCCTAACTACTCCGTGTTCACATGTTTTTAGAGGATATTTAGTTTGATATCATCACAGTGGAATCATACCAGGTATCACTATAATGTGGCCTTGATAAATACAGAACTGCACATCGAAGTGGATTTTACATTGATTGCACTCAGTTTTACCATCACATTAAATGAAAGAAAGATGTCTTAGAGACTGTAGTTTTATCAATATAATGATATTTACTTTACTTTACAGGCCTTTATGACTGTTCTCTTTTTAAGAACTCTTACACCTATGTACATTTATGTAACTTAAAAGTACACAGTAATGGAGACTACGAAAGTTAAAATTCCAATACAGAGTGAAAAGGAGTTAAAATAAATTGCTGTATCAGAAGACAGAAAGAAACACAAAAATAATATTATGTTTTTCTCATGCACATTATTTGGTTAACTAGTCATACTATTAATTACTACCAATTTCCACTGTTATAATTCTATAGTTGTTTTGTTTAATTAATAGCATTTATGTAATAGAAAGCAATATTAACAACATTTCAGAAATGAAGACTTAAGATAAAGAGGTGTTTATTTGGGATTTGTTAGCACTACAGTCCAGGAAACACAGATTCAAGAAGCACTTGAATTATGTTCCTTTGGACTGCAAAATGGAGGGAGCTTCTAAAGGCAAAAACTGCAAGGCCACATAAGTTGTCTGTCAAGAACTACGATTGAAGCTGGCAAGAAGTAAGGGTACTTGTTAAGCAAGAATTGGCTGGGGTCTAAAATGGTTACATAGTTGCAAGGGGAGAACTTTGAAAGCATAAGGTTGAAGCTAGCAGGTGTTGTTCTAAAAGTGTTGATGGCATCCTTGGGAGGTTGTGGTGTGGTACAGCTCAGAAAGTTCAAGTTCTCAGCAGTGCAGAAACATGTCTGAGACCAAATCTTCAATGGCTGCCTGACTCCATTTTGTATGCCTGAACTAGGGTTACTCCACTATGATTTCAAACTGTCACAAGCAAATATACAGAATAATATATAATTTCAAACAAATAATTTATATATATATATGTTAAAGTAAAAATGCTTACATATATAGTTATATGTATATTATTGTTATTTATTTTTTGGTATGATATGACTATATCCTGTGTTGGCTCTGTAAAAATTTGATCACCCTATAGGAACACTATTTGTGCAGCTGTTTAAACATCAAGATTCCCAAGCCCTACATCTAGAGTTGTAGATCAGGAATAAAGTCTAGAAATGTGTATTGCAAAAAGCACCCAAATAATTTTAATGCACTGCACAGTTTGGGAACAATTGTGGTGTTTTTCTGGAAGTGGGATTGTTTTTCAAATTTTTTCTCAGATTCAGGAAGTTTTGTACTCAAACCCATGAAACGGCAGCACTACACAGGAAATATGAAAATCTTAACACTTTACATCGGACACTGATCACCTCACTGTCAGGGGGGCTTGCCTTTTTCTTCATCTTCCTGGTGACAAAGAAGTTTGGTGTGATGAAAACACACGTGGATGGGCGGCAGCGGGGAGACTGGGGAAGGCAGTGGTGAAAACGTAGGCAGCCAGCTGCCTGTGTGTGTATCCAGGTCTTACCATTCACTTGCAGCAGGGCTATCTATGGGCGCATGAACTTTTGTCGACCTATTTTTCTCAACTATAAAATGTAGATAATGACAGATTACACTCAAAGGATTACACAGTACCTGGAATTTTAAAAATAGTCCTTAAATATAAACCAAATAAAGAAAAAGAACAATTTAAATTCTTTCCATTCATTTACAGACCTCAGTTTCCAGATGGAAATCCACTGATGAATAGAATCAGGAATTACTTGTTTAGCAGGAAAAGACTACGAGCTGGGATATACGGTGTAGGAAAACAGAAAATGCAGCCACTGAATGGTTCCAAATTTCTCACTTCTTGCTTGAGCTGGAGCTAACTGAGCCCTGGCTTCAATCACATTACACTGGAATTTTAATAGCATCTATTTCACATGAATCTTTTGAATCAAAAGAACTTTGAAAAAAGTCCTAATAAATATTCAAATGCTACATAAATAGTAGATATTATTATCTGCTTCTTTTGTGAGTTCCAAACTATTGCTTGGAAATGTAGCGCTGATTTAATATGAACTGGAAATAAAATATGTTATAAATTAGTAAATCTGAACTGACAAGAAAGTTTTCCTAGAGGTTGGATAGTTTCATGAGTTTGTTTTATTTTTGTTACACAGTAAGAGAGGAAGAAAAGTTGTTATTCTTGTATATAGTCGTGCTTGATGGGGCTGGATGTAAAAAGAAAGAAAGAATTCTGTCAATCTCCTGAGGGCTCTGATTTTTTTCTTTCACATTGTAATCCCCGTTTTCCTTCTGTGTTTGATTGATAATGTACATTGTACCTGGCACTGTGATAAATATTCCATGCTGACTGAACACTAATGAATTGAGATGGTGAACAGGAGCTTACATTATAGAACCATCATCTAAGCTCATTCAAATTTCTAAACTTGACAGCAAATGCTCACAACTGGGTGAGCAGGAAAACAGTCCAAATTTCACACTACCAGAAACATAATGAAACTGAAAATCAGCATTTCAGGATGTTTCTCTTGAACCTTCCTAAGTCCTGTAGTTATAGAGGTCATGGGGGAGACAGAGGATTGCAGTAAATGGTTTCTTACAAGGGTTGGCAGCCTTATGTGAACAAAATAATCAACATGCCTAATACTGTTGTCAAAAAAGCATTTCTTAGCCCTAGACTTCTTCATGTTTTCTCACTGGGAAATCTGCTAAGGGCCTTAGTGAAATCCCAGCTGTGAATCCAGCTGTGGCATGGCCAAAAGAGTATAATCATGTTAGAGAAATACAAAATTCCTCTCCCAGATCCCTGACACTTATCAAGTGTATGATCTTTGCTAAACCTCTCTATACCTCAGTTTTCTCACCTGAAAGATGGAGCATAAACCTTCCCCAGAACATTTTTCCAGGTGTTAAATGAATTAATATAGTGAAAAATATTTGTATACGGTGCTATGCTAGAGAAAAGTCAGTTTTTCTAAAACAATAAGGTTCTTTTAGAAGCCAACCTTACGTAGATGAGATCAAAGACAACTGTTAAGTTCTGTAATTGCTGGGTTTTGATGAAGTTTGGGAAGTTTTACCTCTGTGATAACACTTCATTCTGCTTCGGAGAAATTACTACACTGTCTATCAAAGTAAATATGCAATGTAGGTGTGTTTGTGTACACTGCATTTGTACTCTTCACTAAAGGCTAAGATAAATGTGGTTACCTTCAGAATACAGATGAGAAAACTGAGATTCAGATCTTATAACAGTGCAAATGCAGATAATCCAGGGTAAAGCCGGAATTGAAATTCAGGTCTATTTGGATTTCTGGTTAAAGCGGTGGCATGAAGGCATTTTGTCTCTATTCTCTTCCACTGAAACACTCTGAGAAGGTCAAAAGGACAAACTACGGAGGAAAATCCAGCAACATTCTTTTCAATAGAACAAGGAAACAATAAAATGTCAAATCACAAACTCAAAAAGCATAACTTGTCAAATGTCTCGAAATTTGGGCCGATGTGAGAGGACATCAAGCCCTGGAGGATGCCATCTCAGATCTAAAGTGAGGTATAGATTTTTATATAAATAGGTGGAATGGTCCTGAAATACCATCCAACGATTCTCTGTTGAAAGTGATGAGCACAGAACTTACTCTGTGCCTACTATGTGTTAAGATCATCTTATTTATATTCCTCAGAGCAACCTTGCATTGTAGGCCTTATTTTCTCTATCTAACAGACTGAGAAACTCAGATGGAAAATGGCTTGTTCAAGGTCACCTAGTTAGTAAACGGCAGGGTTGGGACTTTACCTTTTGTCACTGAACTGAAAGCCTGCATTCCATGTGGGTCACTGCTTTCCACAATGAGTTATTTAAAAAACATAGATACCCTTGAATTAATTAGAATGTATGATCAATTCAGAAAATAAACATGAAGTGTACCAATTATGTCTAATCCTCATGGGTCATTTCCCAAAAGAAAACATAAGTCATGAAATCATTTTAAAGCAAAGATCAATAAAATAGAAACGCTTTTCTGAGATCTTAAGTTACAATCACGTTAACATTCTCACATGGAGAGGAACCAGCACATCATAAATAGGAGAAAGAATAAAAAGAATAACAATGATCTCTATTTAAGCTGTAAAAATTTATGCAGTATCCATAAATAATGAAATTGCTTAATAAATCTTTATATCCAATTATCTTTCCACATTGTCATTAACTTTTATTTTTGAGCTATATTTCATAGATTATAAAAATATTGGACTTCATCAAAAAGGTATCTTAAATTAACACCAATATCCTCTCTATCTAGAATCCCAAATGCTACAAATAACCTAAGAGAGAAGTATACTAACAAGGAAGAGATTTCTCTTTATGTAATCATTGAATTGCCCCAGCAAAATAAACAATGCATTATGATACTTAGTATTTTTACCTGAAAATTTAAACTCCAACCATGATAATGGCAGGATGGATAGAAAGGGTATTTCAGCAGAACTCCAGATAGGCACCACTCCCCTTCAACAAATATTCACTTCTGATAATCATATTTCTTAAATAATCAGACATCTTGGGCCCATGAATTTCAGAAATTTCTTTCTTATTCACAGCCAATTTAATCTGACCTTTGATATGACTGAATGAGTTGTAAAACAATATTGAACAACAACAAAAATCAACCAGAAGCCAAGAGACATGAAGTTAATTTAGACTATATATCTTTTCTGTTGATAAATAGTTTGTTTCCACATGGCACTCTGAACCATTTGTTCTTCATTTAGCAACTATCTATTGAATGTCTACCACATGCCAAGTACTGGAGAAACAACAGAAATACAATAGGCAAGTTACCTGCCTTCAGCGAGCATATTGCTGTAGTGGGCAAATCATTTTCAAATACTGACTTTTCTCCTGACCATTTCCCCCTTTTCCTACCCCACCCTCAATTCAAGTGTTTAAGTACATTTGGGGTTTATTACCCCTGCAGAGGCATATAACGAGGCTACAAGAAGGAAGTGGCTGTGTGTGACTTTCCAAACTCCTAAAGCTTAGAGAAGAGTGGAAAGACCCCCTATACCAGCATCTGCTACCATCCCCTGTGGAATCTGGCGGGTCAGCACTGTCTCTTGCCCAGAGCTTTGTAGTAGCCTTCTAGCTAGTATCCCTAGTATCCCCGTTGCTCTAAAGTCCATTTTCCATGGAGCAACTCTATAATCCTTGTAAAAGGTAAACTATATCATGTCATACCTTTATTCAAACCCCTCCAATTTCTCCTCATCTCTCAATGTGAAGCCCAAAGAACATGCAGTTTAAAGGCTCTCTCTGAACTCCCCCACTGCCCTCCTCTGAGCTCATATACGATTCTTTGCTCTCTCCTGGTTACTGAAAGAAAGATACAAGATGACAAGCTATTTTCAGAAAGAAGTAAAGGTCAAGGAAGAAAAACTTTCCTCCATGCTGTATTCTGTAAAGTGCATTGTTCTTCAGTGGTTGATACACAACCTTAAATATATGGGCAAGAAAGAGGACAGGAGAATCTTTTCAGCTTTTCCTGATGGTAATTTGTGAGTATTGTCTCTGATAGACAAGCCAAAGGAAACTGAGCTTTCAGAATGGGACCTGAATTCCTCGATGTGGAGATGAAAGTTCAGGCTCTGTATAGGTTGTTCTTAACCCCCACTTATTTGTTATATGGTATTTCTGAAATATACTATTCTTCATAGTCCTAAGTAAGAAAATGTAGTCATAGTGCTACTACTTGCCCTGAGATATTGTCTTCCAATTGCTGTTCAAGCTGCCTAACGTGTATTTACTGACACCTACTCTGTGTTAAGTTGAATAATAGGCAATGGACTTTGAAAAATGAATAGGATGAAACCTCCACCTCTAAAGGTCACACACATTCTAGTGGCAGAGATATAACCTATGGCTTCATCACCATCACCTTTTATTTACAAAGTGTGAAAATACCACAGTCTAAAAATTAAACTTAAGCCTGTGTATTCTTGGTCAAGGTACTTGACCTTTCTTAGCTTTAGTTTCATCAACTGCAAAGGCAATTGTGAGGATGTTATGATCAGTTTTACTTACAGGTCCTACTTTCGTGGTGGCACATCGTAGGTGCTCAAGAGAGGTGACTCTTGTTCAAATGAATGAGAAGTAGCTCATGGTACTGCCAGGACTTCAGATTTCTATGTGTAGCCAAGTGTCAAATAAGTAATGGTGTTATCCAATTAATTCAGAAGGAAACAGTCAAAGGCAAACCAAAGTTGGGGTGGGGATTATGTCAATGGTGGGAATCAAGAAGTAAACAGAAAGACATATGTAAATATAAATTCTGGCTCAAGTACTGTGTTTCTTAGGCATGGCTGTATTTTCATCCTTTAAAAGAACCAGCTTCTTTGCAATTGCTTAGTTCAGTCAGCAAATCAGTCAATCTTGGCCATTATGACGGAGCCAAATGTAAAGTCAACCATTTGAAAATCTGATCTCTCTTTCCATACACATATGAGACAGGTGACAAGTCTTTCTGCTCCTACCTACTTGATCTTGCAACTTATTCAGAAATATACTCAGTAGGGAAGGGAAGGAGTCTAAAATTATCTGCCTAGCTTCTGTGCATGCAACATGTGCTAGGGACATTTTTCCCTGTCTTGATTAATCACCCTAACCACCCTGTATCATGCCAGGATTAAGTACAAAGAGGTTGAGTATGTTGCCACAGGTCACGGAGGTAATAAAGATAAGGCCCAGGGTGGCAGGCCAAGTCCCCTTTACCTACAGAGAACTGTCCGTTCTCAAGGCCAGCAGAGCTCCAACCAGATGTACTACAGGAGAGCCAATGTTATCACCTTGATTCTTCCTAACTGCTGTTGAGGAAACCACCTGACTTACAACATACTTTCCAGAGTAAGTATCTTAGGAAGAGAAACACAGAAAATTCAGGATTGGTCCTTGGCCTCCACGCTGCTCCTCTCACTGAAAAACACAGTAGCCTCCTGTACAGATAAGCCTCAGCAGATTGAGGTGGTAAGAGTCAGTTCCTGGACGGGAGGAACTGATAATATTCAGGTTATCAGCATCTGTCAGTACTCACATAGGTACTTTCATACATAAAACCCTGGGTTGAATGATTTAAATGGGCTTTCTTTTAAACTGCAGGACTTCACAGAGTATTTAATATGCTAAAGTGCATATCATGAACATTTTTATTTTTTATTTTTTTGGTCTGAAGGGATTAGTGTTCCACTGAAGGTATTTTAGAAGCAACTGTGATAATAATTTTAAGAGTAAAAGTAACAACAACAACAAAAACTCCAGTCAAGGCTTTCTTACCCATTATATATATACACAGTTCAACAGTCAATATAAAGATGAGAACGGCAATACTAATTACAGCTATTTATGAAGCCTTAGCTACTTGCCAAAAACTGTGTTAACTCCTTCTCCTCATGAAAACCCTGCATGTCAGGTAACATAAAATACTAAGAAACAATATAATTGCTAAGAGCACAGGCTCTGAAGTGAACCCGAGTTTAAATTCCAGCTCTTGTTATGTAACCTTGCATTAAGGCCCTAGTCTCTCTGAACTTGGATTCCTCCATTCATAAAGTCAGTATAATACTGCTTACAAGTATTACACACTCTTCATCCCATTTTGCAAATGAAGAAACTGACATTTAGAGGGACCTTAGACTGCGAAATGTGAGGCAGTTGTCCTCCTGGAAAAAGTTCAGACCTTGGAGTCTGAAGACTTTGCCTGGCAGCCCAGCGTTGCCAGCCACTAGCTCTAGGGTCTTAGGTAACCATTTCTCTTGTCTAAGGTTCCCTTACAGGTATAATGGGGTTGATAATAGCCCCCCCCACACACACACACACACGCACGCATGCACGCACACTGTGCAGATTAGATGAGATAACGAATTAGAAAGCACCCAGCATGAGGCCTGCTGCACCCGCATTCAGTAAATGTTTTGGAATCTAAATGTTCTCTTTGTAACGTTCTTTCTGCATTAAACTCCAATCAAGAAAATGGCGTTTTAAGATAACAATGACAGAAAACTGAGTCAGCAAGTGAAGTGTAAGTCAAATACATGTGGGTTTTTTTCCCCCCTTTTGCTTTTCTATGTTTTTTTTTTTTCCCCAGGAGACACAATCCTCTCTGAAACTACAAATGAAATAGGCACCCTGTGGAGCCTTTGTGAGAGAATTTTCTCTTTCATTTATTTTTCTTCTAGGGACTTCATGTTGGATGAAACTTGCATACATATGTTTTTCCACACCTCTAATCTTCCCATACCTTACGCAACATGTACTTCTCTGACTATCATTGTTTCTACTGCTCAATGCACTTTTAATTTCTGTACTGATTTTATTTAAAATTATTGTAGTCTCTAGAGACCTTAAAGACATTTTTCAAAATAAAATAAAGATTAAATAGGGTTCACTCATTCCCAAATGCCTTTGCTGGTTCCAGACTCTACCTCTGACCATTTATTATGTGAAAAAAATTGCAACCTGAACGTGACAGAGAAACAAACTCACTCTTTAGTTCTTTATCAAAGTATCATAAATGATTGCTGAGCTGTCTGAATACTCCTGATGACTGTGGGTACTGACCTCATCTCAGACATTCACCTTCAGTGTCCTCCCCTGATCACACCTTGTATCTCTCATGTTTCACTCTTTTATTTACCATCTGCCATGTACTATGCACTCTGAATATCCCATAAGAGGGTGGTATGGGTAAGTCTTCACTTAGACCTACTGATGTGTCTCCATATAACTTCCACACAATTAGCGTTAGCTATGATAGAAACATGCTGCCAGAACACAGAAGACACAGTGATTCATGGTGCCCTTCAGATATGGGGAAGGCTTTGCAAAAGAATTCAGTCTTGATAAGTGACCACTGGTTTTCCATGAAGAAAAGAGCTTGAAGATACAGAATTCTAAGCAGAGGGAACAGAATGATGAGAGGATGTGTGTGGGAATGCACAGCTGGAAAAAAAAAAAGTTGCAGAGGAGAGGAGCATAAAGGGAAAGCAAAACATAAAACCTCTCGGACTAATAAAACCAGTGTCCATATGAGAGAGAAGCAAAGGGGTTTCCTGCATATAGGGACAGTATTCATCTTTTTCTTTTAAATGAGTGAACATTTTATTATTTTCCCAGTTTTACTGAGAAATAATTAACATGCAACACTATATAAGTTTAAAGCATACAGTATGATGGCTTGATTTTCATATCTACATATATTGTGAAATGATTATCACAATAGGTTCAACTGACTTTTTTTTTCTTTTTATTTGGCATGAGTGAGTAAAAGCCAAATTTCTGTAGGATTAGGAAGGAAGAAATCCTTTGTGAGTTACAAAAATTAGTAAGTTTCACATATTTAGATCAGAGGAGGTTATTGTTTACTTTGATAGTAAAGATTATTTTTTATTGTTTTAAATCTCCCATCCTCCTTTTAACTTTTAGGATAAAGTCTAAGAGCTTTAGCAGAGCTTGCAGAGCCTTTTATAAACTGCTACCATCTTATGTCTCCAGCCTCACCTCTGGTTGTGGCCAGGATACCCCTCTGCCCCAGCTCCACATCACTTCTCTCATCTGAGTGCCACTCAGATTGCAAGGGCTTTTGCCATTCTCTGGAACTCTGTCTCCCTAACCCCAAACTTACCTGCCTTTTATAAGTTCTGACTGACCTCCAAGTCTCTGCTCAAGTATTACCTCCTTTGAGAAACCTTCTCTGAACACCGCTGTCAATCTCCCTGCTTTAGGTAACCAGAGTGGGGACCCTCTTTGGGGTTCCCACAGCACTCTAGGCTTCTTTCTAACGAGAACAGCTAGTTAATTGGATTATTGGCATTATTTGTTGTAATAGTAGGTTGTGAGCGTTATTCATCCTTTAACTTGTTAATTCATCCACTTATTATTCATCAAAAATATACTGAGGACTTTTTAAGCTAGGCATTATGAAAAAGACACTGATGATTTCTGCCTTCACAGGTCTTACAATCTCATGTGAGAAATAAATAGGCAAGTGCAATAGTGTCTGGTGAAGTGCTATGATGGCAGAAGTACAGGATGCTTAAGAAAGCACATGGGGAGGGCATTTAATCTGGATGGAGGAGAGCAGAGAAAAAGTAAAGGAGGAAGACTTAGGAAAAGTTGAAGTAAGTATTTCCAAGCTGAGAATTCATTCATTCAATAAACTGAGCACTTACAATATGCCAGGTAAAATTTGAGATAGATCAGTGAACAAAAGACAAGAGATTCAAGCTCTGCAGAGCCGAGTTTTTAGTGCAGAGATACAGGAAAGAGATGAAAGTTATAAATAATTGAATTATATAGTATGGAAGAACATAACATGTGCTATGGATAAAACAAAAATAACGCAGAGCAAGTTAAGAGGGATTTGGAGCGGAGAGTGATGGGCAGGTATTGGAAAGACTTAAAGGATCAATGACCCTTGGTGAACCGAGGCGTTTGGGGGCGCTGAGTCCTAACCACTAGACCATGAGGGAGTGTCAAGTGAGGTGTCTGGAATGAAAGGGGTGCAGGGTATGTGGGAGTTGAGGCAGAAGGACTATCATTAAGGTCATACGACACTGAATTCAACGGAGAAATATATCAATCGGGGTCGAACAGGAAATGTATGACATACATCAGGATTATTTGAGCAGAGTTTAATACAAGAGATACAGGTATAAAAGTATGGGAAAGGTGTAAGGAAATCACATAGTATAAGGAAGTTTCCAGCGCTGAAAATAGTGGAACTCCATTACCACTCTGCACTGAAGGATGAATGGAGTCAGCTGTTACCAGAACCCAGAGAGGAAAGAGCTGTAGGGAGAGAGCTGCCAACAGGAGCTGTGATGAAGGAATCAGCCAGCTCTCAGCAACCCCACAGGCAGCAGCAGCCAGTGGAATGACTGCCCTGAACTTCCTCTCCTTCCTTCCTTCAATGTCTCGCTGCTGCTCCCCATGAATGAAATCCAACTGCAAGCCAACGATTATGGAAATAGGTGGACAGTGGATTTGGAGAGACAAAGGTAAATTCTGAAGAGTTTATTCTTGTGAATGAGAGGCTCATATGTAATTAATGTGTTTAAAAACAAGGATTTACAATTGAAAAATTAGCAGAAGACCTAAATAGACATTTCTCCAAAGAAGATATACAGATGACCAACAGGCACGTGAAAAGATGCTCAACATTGTTAATTATTAGAGAAATTTAAATCAAAACCACAATGAGGTGTCACCTCACATAGGTCAGAATTGGCCATCATTAAAAAATCTACAAATAACAAAGGCTGGAGAGGGTGTGGACAAAAGGGAATCCTCCTACCCTGTTGGTGGGAATGTAAATTGGTACAGCCACTATGGAAAACAGTATGGAGGTTCCTCAAAAAACTAAAACTAGAGCTTCCTAATTCAAAAGGATACATGCACCTCTATTTTCACAGCAGCACTATTCACAATAGCCAAGACATGGAAACAACCTAAATGTCCATTGAAAGATGAATGGATAAAGAAGATGTGGTATATATATACGATGGAATATTACTCAGCCATAAAAAAGAATGAAATAATGCCATTTGCAGCAACATGGATGGACCTAGAGATTATCACACTAAGTGAAGGAAGTCAGACAGAGGAAGACAAATACCATATGATGTCACTTATACGTGGTATCTAAAATATGACACAAATGAACGTATCTACGAAACAGAAACAGACTCACATAGAGAATAGTCTCGTGGTTGCCAAGTGGGGGCGGGGGAGAGATGGACTGGGAGTTTAGAATTAGTAGATGCCAACTATTATACATGGGATGCATAAACAACAAGGTCCTACTGTATAGCACAGGGAACTATATTCAGTGTCCCATGACAAACCATAATAGAAAAGAATATGAAAAATAATGTATATATATTAATATGTAACTGAATCACTTTGCTGTACAGCAGAAATTAACACAACATTGTAAATCAGCTATACTTTAATTAAATAAATTAAAAAGAAAAATGAAAAAAACAAAACAAAAATCGATTTAATCAAATGAATTAACACTTCCTGCTGTTGGTGAAGAAGACTGTCAAAGTAGAACTGAGGAGGGAGTAATAAGCATTTGTCAGGATTGTCCATGAATCAGTGTCTAGGAAACAAAACCACTATACCAGCCCTGCTTTGAAAACTGCTACAAAATGTCCCTTATTTGCTTTTTGTATTTCCATTTAACTGCCAGTGTCATGATTTTGGTGGTTAAATGCCTTCCATATCTGGCTCCCATTCCTCATTAAAAGGACCCTCTCTTCTGTACCAGCAGGAGCTCAGAATTCAGCTAATGCGCTAACACCAACAACCCGTGGTGATGTGATTCTGGAGGAAATTAGCCCACATGCCAAGAGAAATATAAAAACATTGAAAATTCAGAGGGAAGAAGGAAAGAAAGAATGAGACTTTTTCTTGGTTTGATGGCCTTCTCACAATCCATATTTCATTGGTAACTGATAATATTCATATTAATTTGAAAAATCAGAATACATCAGAATATCATTGTGGAATCAGAAGCATGATGCAGCTGGGAGCAAATAATACACTTTGACAGGATACAGATGAATTGTCTTTCCCTGACCCTGCCTTACAACAATGAATAAAGCCAAGAAAACGAAATCAGTGAGGCAAAATGTCAGAGTCAGAACAGGGTGCAAAGCTGTTTTATTTTGTTTAAATGCTATGAAAATGGGACGCTCATTCACTTTATGGTCAGATTTGCTGGCCTGATTTCCTTGACTTAGCTCTTTCTTTGCCATGTCATCTTGCCTTCTATAAAAGAAGCTGTCTCAAGTTTTCCCATATAAAAGAGCCAGCATTTAAATTCTTTGGCTAAGGCTGAGTGGAGAGTTTGTGTAATTTATGAAACTTTAAGTGATTAGAAATGAGACTCAACATGCCTTTATCTGTTAAATGGACACAGTATCATGAAGGAGTTCATGCCCTCTGTCTAAATTTTTTCTCCCTTTGCGGAAGCCCATCAGACATTAAATTGGTCAGAAGTCTGGGGAGCATCTTATCCATGGTTTGAACTGGAGGGAGTTCCTGAGAGTTGGAGAGTCATAATTGGAGATTTGTTTCCAACTGACTACTGGTGCCAGGGGCTGTGGTGAGCCCTTGAGCCGTAGCTGAGAGGTACAGTTGAGAGCAGGAAAGAAAAAGACTGAGAAATAATAGCAATGAAGAAGTTATCACAGGGCTGATTGAAAGAAAACTTGGAATTGGCAAAAGGGAGATAGCTGATGAGGGAAAAAACAGTCAGGTCCTAGTAGACAGAGGTGAGGATTAGAGTTGTACAAATAAAGTTTTACTTTGGCCCTTAATTTTCTGACGTTAGGGGAGAGTCAGTGGCTGTTCTTTGTAGCCCATTGTGAACAGATGTTTTCCTGTGGATTTTTAGAATGGGATTTTGGAGGGCTGTGGACCAGAGTAAAAGGACTGATGTAGTGTGAAATTGGAGTTGTAAGTGATTAGCAAAATGAAGACTTTCTGCCCTGTCACTGTTAAATGACCTTGCTAGTCTATATTCCATGGTGGTATGTAAATATTAACAGCTTACAAGTAGTTAAGCATATCAGATAGACTTTCCATATAAACCACACCAATTCGATTTCCTGTAGGAACGTAGAAGGTGGCCTAGCGTTACTAATATTGCTATTTACCACCTAACTATTGCTTTTTGCTTCTCCAAAACCCATTCTATGTAGCCAAATTACTGTAGGGAATCGCACCCCGTCTCCTCACATTTGACTATCTAGAGCAGTGGCATTGCTCTCAAAGGTAAAGAAGTTTTTTCTTCAGACAATTTCCTCTAAATTGTCAGAGGCTGACAATTTAGAATCAGAGCATTCATGGTGGTAAGGGAGTTTTAAAACCATCAAATTCTATCACATATCTGCTACTTAAATGTCTTCTATAACAGTGGTTTTTAGCTGACTTGTACCTGGGAACAGGGGCGACAAGTATTTACATTCAGAAAGTACTTACTGAGAATCTACCATGAACCAGATACTGTGCTAGGAATACAGTGGGGAATAAGACAGATATCATATCTGCCTTCATGAAACTTACAGTGGAAAAGACAGATAATTAAAAGGTAAGCCAATAAAGAAATGCAGTGATTTCAGAGAACCACAGCACTATGAACCAGTAAAGAAGGTTGAATCACTGTTAAAACGCTCTAAAAATATTTGCAAAACCTTCAGACTATCTTGCCTATGCCACAGCAAGAGAGCAAACATAACTCATGATATCAGATGATACTAGGGCATGTGAGCTCCCAGCCCCATCAAAGCTAAATATAATGATACAGATCAGAGCAAAACTGCATAAGGGAGTTACTCTGTCCTTATTTTATATGGGCAAAGGGGTAACCTATGAATCTGGATGGAGAACTTGATGATGTATATTCAGTAATTTGCCACATATTCATTGGGTACCTTCTGTGTGTCAGTCACTGCAAGAATAATAGCCCATGAGGACAGAGACTTTTTGTTGTTCACTGCTGTGCCCTCTAGAATAGTAGCTGGCACAGGGCAGATGCTGTATTTCTCTCCAGAGAAATAGAACCAATATAATAATATCGTATATAATAAATCATACATATATATATAATATATCAAATATAATAGATAGGAATTGCCTCATCGTCATGGAGTGCCTCATCCCACAGTCTGCCATCTGTAAGCTGAAGAACCAGAAAAGACAGGGGTGTAATTCAGTCCAAGCCCAAAAGCCCGAGAATCAGGAGCACAGATGTCCAAGGGCAGAAAAAGAAACTGATGTCTCAGCTCAGAGAGGTGACGTGCCTTTGTGTTCTATTCACTGCCTCAATGGATTGGTTGATGCCCACGCACATTGGTGAAGGCAATATTCTTTACTCAGCCTAGTGATTCACAGGCTAACGTCTTCCAGAAACACCCTCTCAGACACACCCAGAAATAATGTTCTGCCAGCTATCTAGGCATCCCTTAGCCCAGTCCAGCTGACACATGAAATTAACCATCACAGGTTCTTACTATGTTATTTAATTGAATAAACATAAATATAAGACATTGGGAATTCAACAGTAATTAAGTTCACTACTTTACTATAGCAAGTCCAGGAGGCTGAAGATTTTCAAATTTTATAGCTGAGGAAACTAGATCTTAAAAGGCTAAGATGGTTGGTTAAGTTTTCATAGTTAATGAGATATGCAGCCAACACTAAAGGTAATTTCTGCCTAACTCTTATTGCGTATACTCAGAGGCCTCTAGTCATGACAGTGTCTGGAGAAGCACACTCCTGAGACAAGCTATGCCCATGCACTCCTCAGCTAAATTTTTCCTGTAGCTTTGAAATAAGGTTCCAAAATTCATATCTGAATACGGAGTCCTCCTGAATTTAGTCCCTGCCTAAATCTATCTCCTTTCTAAACATTTATATTACCCTCTCCTCTTAAAATTTCTTCCGTCTACCACTAAGTCTATTTGCCCTGAGAGTATCATATTTCTTACCATTTCCATGCTTTTCCATATACTGTTGTTCCACATGGAATTTCCTTTTTTCCTTCTCTTGCTTGTAAGATTTCTACTAAATCTCCAAAATCTAGCCCAAGAGCCATCCTCTACAACAAGCCTTCTCTGAACCCCAGGACGGCATAACACATCCCTCCTCCATGATCCTCTGGCTCTCTACACACCCCTCTATCATGTAACTACACAATTCTCAAATTGCTTCTTGTACTGATCTATCTGCCAAAATGACTTTGAGCTCTTAGGAGAATGGGTCTATATTTTATTCCATTCCTGTACTTTCTTCACATAGCAAAATGTCTGGCATAGTAGGCACTCAATTAATGTTTAAGTGAATGGATGATGAATAGACAAATTAATCTCAGAATGAATAACCAAGACTGTGGTACCTGTGAGGATGCACTGTTAGGAGTGGGATCTAGAACTACTCTAGAATGACTAGGGCATTAGGTAATTGACAAAACGATATCAGGCTTTAACCAGGTATCAGAACGAGGGGATACACAAAGAGGGTAAAGCTCATCGGAAGCGAAGGTCAGGTACTTTTGAGTCCCTGTGTTATAATACAACCTGGTTAAATCCCAGCTGTCAGGAGTGAGACTGTGAGAGGACGAGTGGAGAAATTATTTGTATATTGCAGGTTAGAAATCAATTGATCCAGCTCTAGTGAAGAAAAGGGATTGAGAACCTGGCCATGATAAGACTGTGATTTATGTTAACTTTTTTCTCCTCTCCCAGGTTCTCTTGAAACCCTATACTCTTTTGAAGAGGTTTCACTACAAGCTGAATTGCTTAAAGCTACACTCAGAGATGGTTCCACTACCACTGGAATGAATTACCCCTTCACAAATTTTGTACCCAGACAACATCTCTTTTTCTTTGGAGCTCTTTTGGATATTGATTTTGACTCAAACTTATCCTACCAAAAAAAGAAAGAAAGCTAATCAACATTTATTTTTGTTGAAAGCAATATAACTTTTCAAACTAGATTTTTTCCCAATGGTACAAAGTACATAAGGTGAGAAAAGCCTGGGACTGAGAATGTTGATCCTTCTGAATTTCATCACTTTGTTTATATGTCCATGTCTACCCAATCCTGAAGCAGTACTGTTGTTTTTATTCCTATTCTGGTGTGTGAAGCTGTGCTTTGTTTCTAGCAAGTGTCCACTAAACAGAAGTCAAACAGAGTTAAAATAATCACAGCTATAACTATGCAACAGAGATATTCTAGAAATAATTAAGAAAGGCATAAGCCTATTTTCCTTAATTTACCCCAAAGACTGATAGATGTAGAGCATAAACTCTGGGGTCCAACTGCCTAGGTTCAGATTCTAGCTTTGCCATTTACCAGCTATTGAAACAGATCAGAATCCTGCATGGCCTTCCTGGTGACAGACGCATCGGTGTCCGCAGCTTCTTATTATAGGAAAAATCAATTTAGTCTCACAGGCCTTCCTCATGTTCCAAAGAACAGACTCAAACAGCTAATGATTAGAGAAGTGAGAAAATGAAGAAACAAGCAAAAAGCAGTTTTAAGCAAGAGGCGTAATAATAGCTTGACCAGTCGAGTCACAGGGCTCCTAGACCCTCCTTAAGGATTATAGGCAGCGATGGGATGCATATCTTTGAGTTGTTTTGCAGAAACTAAAACCCTCCCACCCAGTGGAGGACGGTGACATCGTGCTGATCACAAGCATATAGACCTCAGACTGGTTGAAATCAGAAAACTGATGATTAAGATTCCTGAAACTTCACCTTGTTACCTCACTACCAGCCAATCCAAAGAATGTCCAGGAACTGATCATGCAACCTGCCTAATGTTGCCTTTAAAAACCCTTGCCTGAAAGCCACGGAGGAGTTCAGGGCCTTTGAGCATTAGCTACCCATTCTCCTTTCTTGGTGCCCTGTAAATAAATGCAGTACCTTCCTACATGACAACCTGGGATCAGTAGATTGGCTTTGCTGCACTTTGGGCGACTGAACCAGAGTTTGGTTCTGTAACAGTATACGATCTTGAACAAGATGCTTACCTATCTATGACTCAGTAGGCTTGTCTCTAAGATGAGAATGAAAATTGCACCTATCTCACAAAGTTCTTGCGAGAATTAAATGAATTAATATATGTAAAGTGCTTGGAATAGGCTCAGGACATACTATGATCAGTGTAAATGCTAGGCATTTGCACTTTTATGGGACACTCTTCTCCAAATTTTCTGTGATTTTATTTTCCTGGAAATTATGTTTAAAATGTAAATGTGGGATCTTATTTATATATTAATTTGTTTGCTTATAAATTTCCCTTTGTAGAGCTACCCTGCTGCCTGCTAGCCTTTATCAAAAAACAGCCGTCGCTTCAGTGAAATAAGTAGGTTATGCACAGGGAGTTCCAATAAAATACTGATGGTTCAAAGACAGTAAGTGACCCAAAGAGATAATCAATTTAAAGCAATATGAATTTAAGAAAGATTGGGATTTGTGAAATTGAAGTTAGTAAAAAGTGTATTCATTGCAGCTTTCCTCTACTTCATCCACATGGAATTCTCTGCATCGACACTGAGCCATTGTAGTGATGTGAGGAAAAAAAAAAGTTTTGATATTTATGTCAACCTCACCTTGAATTCTGGCTCTGCCACTTGATATAAACATGGGCATACCATGAAATTTCTCTAAGCCTAGTTTTTTTCATTTATGATTATAAGAAGGTCATGATAGCAGTATGATTAATTACAAGGAATGATTTTTAGGCTCTACACACACACACACATACTACATACATAGTCACACATGTACATGTTAATAAACACTTGCATTAATCTGCATACAAGTTAATAATTGTTATTTCAGTCATATAACTGCATTCAGCGACATACAAACATGATAAGCAATTTGCCAAAGTCACATAGCTAAGAAGTGGCAGATCTAGGGTCTGGACCTAAGTGTTTCTGGCTGCAATGCCATGATCTCCGGCTTTATCACACTGTCTCTTGTTACACAGCTAATTTGAGCATTAAATGCAGTGATCTACAAAATATCTAGCATGAGGTCCAGTATATGGTAGATTCTCAATAAATATTAGTTACTTTAATACTAGAGTGCTTTGCAGAGAGAATGACGATAATGATGATGGCTTTAATGATAATAGAAACAAATATTTATTGTTTACCATCTATTAAGCACTATATGTTACATGCTTTGCATTTATTGACTTATTTAATCAATACAATCCGAGAACAGGAGCACTGTTACTATTATCCCCAGTGTAAAAATTAAAAAAGAGAGAGAGAGAGAGAAATGGGGTGGGGGTGGGGCGAAGAAGGTTTGGAACTTTTCCAAAGTCAATCAGAATAAATCCAGGACTGTATGATTTATTTGTATCAAGCAACCATCTTGCCCGTAAATGTTTAAAAATATTCCGTGCCTTTTTAAGAATGATTCAATTTTTCCTGTTTCCTAATACCTTATTTTGAAATGGTTGAGTATTTAAACCACATGCATACCACTTAAAATTATTAGTCATGTTGTTCTTTATTTTTCTATCATAGCTAAAGGGTTTTATCCTAGTCTCTGTTTAAAAAGGGGAGATTCCATCAAAAAGTTTAGTAGCAGG